>NW_026947515.1:23866184-25066184 GCF_034190915.1 Cavia porcellus
GCAGCCCACCTCCAGGGTTCCCACAGCACTCCAGAATCACCTGCAGGTTCTCGGGGACATTGCCCCTCCTCTGCTCCTCCCCCTTCCCTTGCTATGGTACTGCCACGTTTGGCTACCTCCATCTGTTCCACCACCTTGGGCAATCTTCACTGTCTGTGAAGCTGATGGCACAGGCAGAGTCCTGCCTCCTCTAGGGAACCTTCCTGGTGGCCTCTGATGTCACAGCTTCCCAAGAGCCCAGACCCCCAGGGAGTTATCTGCCTTGGCATCTCTGGTGCCTGACTGTGCACAGAATGTGTGACACATGAAAGGAGCTGTGTGGGTTCCTGGCTTTCTGTAACAAGGCACCATGAACTGGTGACTTTTAGTCACAGAAATTTATTATCTCATAATTCTGGAAGCCATTAGGTGGAAATCAAAGTGTGGGCAGGGATGACTCCTTCGGGGTTTCCTTCTGACGCTATCTCCTGTCTCAGCTTTGGTGAACTTCAGCAACCCTGGCCCGGTTCCCTGGCGTATCTACATATCTCTACAGTCCTTGACTCTCTCCTGCTTACCCTTTTTGGAGTGCCACTCCTTTTCCATAGTTCCAGCCCACATTACGTGCCCCACAGCCTACCTGGCTCATAAGGTGTTCTCTCTCTCTCTCTCTCTTGAGACAGGGTCTTGCTATGTAGTTCAGCCAGGCATTGAACTCACTATGTAGCCTACATTGGTCTCAAAGTTACGGCATCCTCCTACCTCAGCCTCCAGGGTGTCATGCCTGTAACTTTGCTTTCCCTTATTTATTGGTTTGTTTGTTTATTTATTTTTGAGACAGGGTCTCACTCTAATTCAGGCTGGCCTTGAACTCATGGAACTCCTTCTGCCTCAACTGTACTGGAATTATAGGCATGCACCACCATACCAGATGACCTCATCTCAACTAATTACAGCTGCAAAGATCCTATTTCTTAATTAAATCACTTGCCGAGTGCCAGGTGGACAGGAATTTCGGGGGACACTTTCTCACCCCATAAAGGTGCTCAGTAATCCTTTGTGGCATGCTGGCTTCTCATTCTTTCTTTCTTTTTTTTTTTATTTAAAGAGAAAAAAAGAAAGGAAATAAAAAAACAAAGCAGTAAAAGGGTGCAAATAATACAGAATTTCAAGAAAAAAATACAGCAAGAAGTCACTAGTTAACAGGTTACATATTGTCATCTTAGAAACTTTTGTCCAAATTATAAAATTAAAGCATATAAAGTGGACATTCATACAGTGAGATTGCAGACACTTCTGTACAGTGATCCAACAAAAGCTCAGTAGGTTTTCCATCCTACACACTCAAACATACATGCAGTTATATCCCTTAGACCACCTCCCTTTCCTCTCTTTTTTACAATAACAATTACACTTTTTGGTTTTTTTTACTCCCACAGTTCTTATTACTTTTTTTTGAAGAGAATAAAACCTAACGTGACTAAACAAAACAGAGTCGGTTAGAACAGAAGGATGGACATAGTACATGAGGCAAAAATAGAATATGAGGTGATCAAAAATGGTTACCATTGTGCCTCTTGCTATTTTTAAAAAGAGTTGCCTATATCATCAGGTATAATAGAATTGATCAAAACAGTACAGAACAAGACCAATAAAACCTACACTGGAGACCTTACAGGACTTCAAAAGAAGATAATAATCAAACCATAATGGGCATCATAGTAAATCTTATTGCCTTCAAAGTGGTTGCCTATACCCTCAAACTTGATACTATCAAACAAAATAGAATATAGTAAAATCAGACAGAACAAGATGGGGAGAGCAATACTGGGGTTCAAATCAGGTTAATAGGAAAACAAAAAAGTTATTATAATATATCCTGCTATTTTTTAATTTAGTTTTCCCTTAATTGAAAAAATATATTAATTTTTTTAAAAAAGGGTGGAGATTGAGATAAAAGAGGACACTGTAATAGAACAACACAGGTCAGAACTGAACAATTTAAGCATCATTGTGTTTCACCCCCAGATAATCTAATATAATAGTAGTCACCATAGTGCCTCTTTCCTTGAATTATTTGAGTATAACTTCGTATACTATAGCATCAAGCATATCAAGACAGTGTGAAGCCATTCAAGAGAATGAAAGAATTACAGGGTATTTAGAACCAGTTAACAGAAAATGAACAACGGTTTCTATAATATCTCTTTGCCTATAAAAAATTTTGTTTATACTATCGCATATAATAAAATATAGTAAGATACAACATGCTAAAACCAGTGGAAATAGATGTACAACAGCTTGATGGGACTTCAAAACAAGATGATATTAAATCAGCACTAGTTTTTATGATGTGTTGTTTTCTTCAGAATAGCTATTCGTACTATCACTGATACTAAAATCGAACAACCCAGGTTAAAACCATTGCAATTAATGAGTGAAAACATTATATGGATTCAAACCAATATGATTGGGAATCATGATTACCACATACTTTTATGTATTCTTATCATTTCTTACACTAGGGAAAATATTCAGTATTTATACATGTGAGTTTGATTTATTTCACTTATGAGTATGGTCTCAAGCTGCGTCCATTTATTGATAAATATCTCAATGTGATCATTCTTTATAGCTGAGTAGTACTCCATTGTATAAAAATACCACAACTTTTTTATCCATTCCTCAGTTGATGGACACTTAGGTTGTTTCCAAGATCTGGCTTCTCATTCTCCAGATGCAGCCTAAGGGCCACCTCTCCTCAAGGTCTTCCAGGGCGTCTCTGGCCTCACCCGATCCCCGTCAGCCTCCCTCTTCCTTTAATGTCTATGTGGGTGTGAAGGTAGCATTTCCTGCTAAATTCAGCATTTTGGCTGGACATAAATCTACCTTAGGAATTTTGCATCATTCCATAGGTAGACTGTTGTATAAACTCGGCATTGAAACAAGTTCAGGTCTCTCCTAAAATAAAACGAAAATAGGACTCTATCTTCCCGTTGCTGGCCCTCGCTCTGGCTCTAGGCTGCTCCACAGTGGGACTTGGTGTGACAGGCACCTCCTCTCCCTGGCTGTTTCCACATTTCCTGTGCTCTCTCGTGTCCAGCTTCAGGCCCTTCTGGTGACTCCCACGTTGACATGTGCCTTTAATCCTCATTTACCTGGGTCATCTGATACCGCGGACACCACCACCTTCTTACCGTTTTCTCTCTCCTTGGTCAGTACGGTGAAATCCTCTTCTGGATGTGCTGTCTCCTCTGGCTACTCTGCCTCTGCTTCTCATCTGTTCTTGGTCTTCACATGATGGCGTTGCAGTGGCTTTGACCTTGACCTCTTCTCACTTCACCCCATGGCTGTCACTGACTGGGGGGAGGTGTCCTTTGCTAGTGCTCTCCATCAGAAGAGGTGCAGAATTACCTGGGGACAAGAGTAAGACACTGACTCTGACACTTAGGCATAAGGAGAAAACTGGGAAGACAAGCTCAGTGGGTTGAATTTTAATGGTCTTAGGTTATTTGGGCTCTGGTTTTTTGTTATTATTTCTGACCACCAAGTCTTTGAAGGCTGAGCTGACTCCCCACCTCTTGTTTTCTGGTATGTTATCTAATGTTATAGCCTTATGGGCCACACCTTAAGTTCCAGTTTTCTGGAGTAGTTTTTAGGCCCTCAACGCTGAGGCTCAGCCTAGGTGTCTTAGTTCTGGCCACCACCTGCATCTCATGACTCCGTATCTTATGAGTGCAGCCTCCACACCCAATCTGCATCTGTACTCATGTGCCTCAAAGGCCCTTAAAACTCAGATGAGGGCCAGGGATATAGTTCAGGGGCACAGCGTCTGCCTGGCAAGGTTGAGAGTTCAATTCCTGGTATCAAAACCAAACCAAAACAAACAAACAAAAAAAGTAAAACCCAATATGACCAGGGCTTGTATGTTGCTGATTTCATCTGCTGTTGCTGCTTATCTTGGGCTGTCTTTCTCTTTCTTTTTTAAGGAAGCTGGGGTGGAACACAGGGCCTCATGTGTGCCAGGCAAGAGCTCTGCCACTGAGCTACCACGGTGAACCTGGCACTCTGAAGTGCTCCCAGGTTCAGTGAAAGGCGTCCCTTAGGTGCCTGAGCAGAAATCCAGGAGAGCCCTTGACCTTCCATCGCCCCATATCCAACCCATAACTGAGTCCTGCTCAAAGCTGGCCATTTGCCCTCCTATCTAACTGCCCCCCATGCCAGCCACTGCCACCCATTGTGCAGCTCAGACTTCACAGCCCTTCGTACCCTGACTAGACTGGTCTTCCTGATATGGGAACATCTCACCCTGCTGCCAGCTCCTCTTAAACGGAGCAGTGGTTTCCCTGGAATTGCAGAGGGCAGTGAGCCACTGGGCTGCTGTAAGGGCTCCCCAAAACCTGGCCTTGCCCCCCTCCAGACCCAGTCACTGCACCCCGGCCTTCTCTGCTTGCGGCTTTCCATCTCTCAGTTCTCCCTGCGTGGAACACTGTCCTGACTGTCTGGAGGACTCTTGTCACACCAGACAGCGGCTTGCATGTCCCCTTCACTGGAAAGCCTCCCTTGATCTCTCTGGCAAGACCAGTTCCCCAGTGAGTCCTCCTCCCAGCACCTCCTGCCTCTCCTTTTTTGTTTTTTGAGGCAGAGTCTCATTCTGTAGCCCAAGCTGATCTTGGACTTGAGCTGACCCTCCTGCCTCAGCCTCCCAAGTGCTGGGATCACAGGTGTGCACCTCCACACCTGGTTTACCTCATCTTTCTACAATTGTGCAGTAACATTGATTTGAATTGGGATTTAGACAACTTTTTCTGTACAAGGCCACTTAGTAAATATTTCAGAATTGTGGACAAAAACTACCCCCCACAAGACCCCTAAAACAAAAGAAAAGAAAACAAAACAAACAAAAAACTGTTGCAATTACTCAGATCCATGTAGTAGTGCAAAAGCATCCATAGACAACAGAAAACAGTGAACAGGTTTGTGTTCAGAAGACTGTTTAAGGGAACCCAATTTGGATTACCACAGGGTTAAGTATAATTCTGATGTGTCACAAAATATTCTTTTTTCCCTTACAAAATATAAAAACCATTATGAACTCATACAAAAACTAGCAGTGATCTATGGTTTATAGCTGACCTCTGATTTAAATAATTCTGTGATTAACCTCTCTGTCACACTATTGCAGGAAAACCTGGAAGACTCTTTGCACTAAGGACTCTGGAAGGCAACTTTATTTTTAGTGCCGGCAGGCTGGGGAGTCCAAATCACCAGCCATAAGCCAGTGTAGAGTTCAGTTTCAAGATAGTTTGTGAGCAGGAAGTACAAGGCAGATGGCAGGTTATTACATGATTGCTTACATGAATTAAGTCGTATGTTGTCAAGCAAGCTAGTTCTAGGTGGATTTACTTAAAAGGAATTGTTTATCGTAAGGTAGGAACATTCTGGATGGAGGAGGGGGGTCTGAGCAGAGCAAGTTCAGTTGAATGCATCCTTAACTGGGCCACTCTGTCTCAGACATGAAGACCTTAAACCAGTTGGAAAAACTATAAATATTTTCTGAGGCAGGGAAAAACACAAGCCTTGCAACTGGACACAGGCAAGTTGACCTGGAGCATTATCCTGGAGAAGGAGCTGGACACAGACAGTCACAGCTGACTGAGCTTAGCAGGCTGACCTCGTGACAGGCAGCACAGGCACAGTTACAGGCCACTAACTGATTTTAATGTTTGCTACAAACTGTCCATAAGTTTGCTATTCTATAATTCTGTCCTTACAGGGCATTGCTGTATGATAAGCTCTGTGAGGACAGGAACTGAATCTCTCTTAGATCACAGTGTGTTCTGCTGCCTGACACATGCTGGGAAAGAATACTCTTCCCCTTTTCTGACTTATGTCTCCACCCCTCATGTTTGTTGAGTGAAGAAAACAACTCAGATCAGCTCACTAAATCTGTGAGGTGGTTACTACTGTTATTGTGTGTGTGTGTGTGTGTGTGTGTGTGTGTGTGTGTGTTTAGATGAGAAATCTAAGTCACACACAGGTTAAGTCTGTGTCTTAGTCATTTTCCTTGCTCCTGAGACAATACCTGGTACCCACAACTTAAAGGAGTAGTAGAGGTTTTGGGAGGGGGTCACAGTTTGCAGAGGTTTCAGTCCATAGCCAGCCGGGTGGCAGGGCAGAGGGACACTGCAGAGGAGAAACTGCTCATGGGATGGCAGATGGGAAGCAGATAGTGAAGAGAAGGGCAGGGAAGGGAAGACAACCCTTTCAGGCCACACCGCAAGGCCCAAGTCCTCCACAGGGCAGCCATAGGCTCCATAACGCACTCACCTTTCCAAAGCCCACCTTAGGGTTATAAGGCTTTGGGGGACATCTTGGTTTAAACCAGAACATTAAGTAACCTGTGTCAGGTGACACTGTTGTAAGCAGTCGAGCTGTCACGTGAAGCAGGCAGTCTAGCTTAGGAACCCGTGAGCCTAATCACCATCTCCCATCCTGTCCAGCTGGGACATCCACCATGTCTCAGGTCAACTACAGTTCTTCAGGGGAGGCCCCCTGACCTGCAGGGGCATCACTCCTTAGTCATCTCCTTCCCCCAGAGCCTGTCCCAGTGTGGCCACCACTGTGAGCCGTGTCAGGCTGCCCCAAAGATGTACTGTGGCAGGGCATGGGTCCATGTGGCTGTCGGCGGAATCCACTGGGCTAAGCATTGTGCCACTCAGGGACATATATGAAACACTGGAGCCAAGTGGGCAGAGATCTAAACACGTCATCGCCAGTCGCAAGGTTTGCAGTGTGAAACACAAAAGTGACACAGCTCTTCTCTTCCAGGCCGGGAGACTGTGGCCCCAAATGAGGAAGAGGCAGTTTCCAGATCATTTGGTAGGAAACCATAAACTGTGTAACTGGTGCCCGAGGCAAAGGGGCGTGGCTACAGGAATTCATTGTTTTGCGTACTGCAAATTGAACCTTCACACTGATCTACATCTTCAGCCCTTTACTGTGATCCTCCTGCCTCAGCCTGCCAGAGTACTGGGATTACAGACATGCCTCACCACTGACTACAGGATGTCCTTTAACTTTTCTCCTACGGTATCAGTGTACCTACCCGTTTCTAACCACAGGGGGCACCCACCTCCCTTCCTTTAGCCACTGAATCCTGTAAGTGTCCTCCAGACCTGTGACATCAACTATGGTGAGATCACGAAACCACTTGCTTCTGGCTCAAAATTTAAGGGTATGCCTAAAAGCTCTGTAACCACAGAGCTTTATTAAAAAAAAAAAAATCAGACCAGCAAACCATGGCCCAGGGGGCAGGTTGTTTGGTTTTGTAAATAACATTTCACTGGAACCAGGGCTGGGATTTGAGGTAGCATGTGTAAGCTCCAGTTCAAATCTGGTCTTTTTGTGCAGTTTTAAAATTCTGCCAAGTGTGGGTTTGGGGATTAATTTAGAGACATAGTTGCATCAAAATGCTATTTATCTTGATTATCGAGTTAACATGTTCCTTTACTTCACCCCGAGTCCTAAAGCTCCCCTTGTTTCCTAGTCTTCTGAGCTGAGAAAATGCAGTAGCTACAAGCCTTGGCAAGCCAGCAGTTTGCCCTGTGCCTGGCATGGGCTGAGAAGGCCGCCTCTCTGCCTCTCACAGCTACAGGATGGGGCTCAGCCTTCAAGAACCTTCCATCTCCAGGGGGAGATAGAGGGGGCACTAGTGGCTCCTTCGTCCCCAGCTAGGTGTACACGGTGGGCACATGAACTTTGCTTCAGGAGGAAGACCTGGCAAAGGAGAAGGAAGTTGGGGTGTGCCACACTTGGGCCACCCTTGCCAGGCCTTGCCAGGCCCCGGAAAAGATGAGTGCCCCCTTCCTCCCTCTCTGGGGTGGGGGTGGGGGCCCCTGGGTCCTGTCAACTCTCAGTGAAGCACATGGATGTGTCAGGCACATGTGCAGCGCTGGAGGCTCACAGGTGTGGCACCGAGCTGACCTTGAGTCTGGTGGTGAATTCACGCTCCAAACACATGCAGTGTGGGTGCCAGAAGGGAGATGAGTAGAGGGTGTCAGGGGCTCAGAGAGGGGCATTGCACCTGGCTAGGGTGGGGTACAGTTGGAGACTGGCTTCCTGGAGCTGACCTTAGCTGAGTCTTAAGGAATGAGCAGGAGTAAGAGTGGCAAGGGAGTTGGGCGGGCAGGGTGCTCCAGGCAAAGGCCCCGAAGTGGGGTGCTCTGGGTGCTAGAAGGGAGGTCATTGAGGGGGCTCATGAAGCCCATGCGGGCTACTGCAACTGATAGCTGGGCCAACAACTGGGAAGTGGGTTAGGGAGAGACTTGGCTTGTAGGCCAGGCTGAAGATGACCCAGTCCTTGCAAGCTGGTGGGTCCTTTGCCCAAACTGCAGAGGCAGGCTTACGCTCCTGACAGTCAAGGGTACCCACGACGTCAGGCAAGGCTTCTGTTTCTTCCTGCCCTGTCCCTGAGCACACTACCCTCCAGGGTGGGGAGGGGACATGGGGCCTTCCATGCTCTTGCCATGGGTCTTGGTCCCCACCACTGTCCATGTGTGGAGTGAGATGAGGAGTCCTGCGGCTTTCTCTGGCCCCTCCTGAGTCTGATCTGAACTGAGAGGAACAATGAGAAAGCAGCACAGACGGCTTTGCTGGGCTTTTGCCTCTTGCTGCCACCTCTAGTGAGAACCAGAACAAAACCGTGGCACGTACTGGTAACACAAGTCAAAGAATCACTTTTGCATTTTGCAGTGAACTTGGGCAAATGCACAACATGAGTTTCACTGTGTCTCCTCGTCCCGCTGATCACTGGTCCTGTGTGTATAAGGCTGGGCAGAAGCACTCGAGGAGGGCTTGTCACAGAGTTGGGGGAGGCTATGGGAAAGTTATTTTCTTTTCCCATAGTGTGCAGACTTTCTACGAGGAATGCATTACAGGAAAAGTGGAGTAACATGGTGGTTAACAAAGCAGACTGCCTGGCTTTGAATCCTGACTTCCAAGGTGGAGGTGGTGACACATCTCACCTTCAGCAAGTTTAGTTAACCTTGCATCCCTCCCTTTCCTCACTGGTACCACTGGGATAAGTAATACATATTCATAAGGTCCCTAGGCACATTAAATGGGTTACGCACATTCCATTTGCAGTGAGCTGTGGCTGGAACTCAGGAGGCACTACATAGTTTGTTAAAGGCAAATTGCTTTTTTTTTTTGAGACAGGGCTTCACTATGCAGCTCATGTTCAAATTGCTTTTGTTTTTATCTTTTTATTAATAAAACACTTGATTACAAACTTCTCCAGAATATAAACTGATTTTGTATCGAGACCCTTTGAGACTTTCAGAACTATACATAACATAAGCTTATGATTGATTGTTATAATATTCTGCTCTCCAATCTAGAAAATATACTTCAAGATAACAAAGAGGGGAGAGGGTGGGGTGGGTCAAAAAAAGAGGGGGGAGTCTAAACTGTTTTACAGAGAAAACCAATGAGCATAAAAATAACCAACTCAACACGAAAAAAAAATCCAATCCAGAAACAGATTCTGCAAAGCCTGTTAATTCTCCAGCTTAAAATAAATTCTTTCTCAAGGGAAAATAATTCCATCATGGCAATTATAAACCAGTACCACTCTCCTAAAGGGAAATTTTATCAAATGTAAGGAAAATGTAATAGAGCCAGGGGTGCAACTCAGCGGCACAGCACCTGCTTGGCAAGCATGAGGTCCTAGGTTCAATTCCTGATACCAAAAAAAGAAAAATGTAATAAAGCGTTTAGAAAATGAAGAAAAGTAATTTCCACATTGGGCCATAAGCGTACTAAATACTTTGTGTTCACCCACCTGGCCTTCATTAGAATCAAACCCCCGTTCACATAGGTGATATGAACATGAATATCATAAAACCAAGCTCTAAACTAGTTTTTCAACTTTAACCTCAGGAGAACCAATTGAAGAGCTTCAAAATCCAAGAACAGACAGGTGCCAAACCTTTTTTCCCTCTACTCTTTTCTTGCCTTGTTCCTTTCTCTCGTTTCTATGTTCCTTTCCTCCTTAGAGACTACATCTCGGCCTTTTCTCCTTTTGACGCTTAGGCTTTTCTGTACTGCCCTGCAAAGGTTTTGTTTTTAATTTTCTTTCTTTCTTTGGATGCTCTTGTGTTCTCTAAATCTGCCTCTTCAAGGCTTCACTTCATCTTGTGCATAGACTGCTCCTCCTGTGGTTTTCTCTTTCTTCGGGTGCCTTCTTCTTTTCCAGTGACCCATTTCATGGGCATCAAGTCCCCACAAAAAATGATGCCTATTTGTAGTTAGGTATAGGTTATAATAGAATTCAAGTATGTGTAATGATTAAATCAGAGTATTTAGCATTTCTATCTCTTTAACTATTATTGCTAACCCACCTTAATATTTCCCCTTCGAGGTGCATACTGAAGCATGCCAAGGAGCCCTGACAGTTTGGTTTGCCCACCCAAAGTATAGGCAACATTGCGTTTTGGTTTTAGGAAGTACTAAAAAGAGCTTGAGGACCGTTAGAGGCCCCAGACCTCCAAGCAAAGAACGGCTGTTTAAGAAACCCAGTAACAAACTAGGTATGGGGATACATGCCTTAATCCCAACGCCGAGGGAGGCTGAGGCCAGAAGATTGCTAAATTCAACTCCTGTGTGGGCGATGTAGCAAGACTATCTCAAAATGAAAAATCAAAAGGGTGGATTATAGCTCGGCAGTACTAAGCCCTGAATTTGATCCCTCGTTCTGCAAAAACAAAAAGCCAGGAACACCCCTATTCCTTTGGGCATGTGCCCCAAGGGGTCACAGCTCCTTACCATGTGCCATTCGCTAGGATCACCGGGAGCCAGGAGCAGAAAGGAAGCAGCCCCCTGCGCATCAGCTCCCTGGTACGGAGGACTCCGAGATCCACGCAGCCCTGCTGTCTAACTAGGCTGTACCCTCACCTCCTCAGCCCAGCCAGGAAGGACACTCAGTCTTCCTCTGGCTTTCCCTGAGAAGAGTGAAGGCTGGAATAAAAGCCACTGGCACTGAGGGAAGACTGCTGGGAAGGCCACCAGGTAGGTCATAGCCAGGGTTTGCTCAGAGGAGCCAAAGGGATCGCACTCCCCAAAGACCTTCAGAGCTCATCCTTCACGCTCCTCCCCGCCATTCAAAATGAGCATGTCAAAGAGAGAATTGGGTCACTGAGTTTTCCAGGAATGGGCCAGGTCGGGTGGAATTTTGCAATCCGTGTGGTCAGGCCTGGCTGGCAGCTGCTTTGCTTTAGGGATTTTCTCCCTTATGACTTGAATCATTTCCTCTTCAGAGTCAATCTTTAACATTACCCAGAGCCCTGGTTTTGGAATGCCCTGGAACAGTGTCCGGTTGAGGATAGAACCCTTTGCTCCCCGAAAAGGGCTGAGACCAGGGTCCCTCAGCAGAGGCCTGGCCTGGATCAAGCCTGTCTGTAGGCTTCCACACACCCCTCTGGGTAGGTAGATGGCAGACCTGGATATGGACAGAGCCTGAGTGGAATCTGCAGCCTGGGAGGCCGAGGGAGGGTGCAGGGTAGTGTATGTGCAGGGAAAGTTGGAGGGCAGACAGGAAAGGGTTAAGGGCCTCACTGAGGTTCCTAAGAAATAAAGGAGTTAAACTCCTCCCTGAGAGAGAGAGTAGCTCAGAAGGCTGGCTGGCTCTCCTCACAGCAAGGCTCAGGTCCCTCCTCCCTTCACCTCCATGAAGCACAAAGCAAAGGCGAGGAGGACTGTCATAAAACCTCAGTGTATCAGACATACACTAACACCTAAGCACCCACATGCCCGAATATCTAAGAACATATATACAATTATTCTCACCATATTAACACACTTGAAGGTACATGTGTCCCTTTTACTCATTCAGCCTTGAATGTAGCTCTGCTGGAAATCTCCCAAGATGAGCACCTGGACAGCACAGAGAGACCATCCAAGTGCTTACTGAAGAATGTACACATGGGCAGTGGAAGAGACAATGATTAAGGCAAGGGCTCAGAGCCCAGGTGGTCAGGCAGGTGATAGCAGCTCTCCCTGGGGAGAAGTCCGTTCTTGCAGTGTAATAAAAGCCAGAACAAAGACTGCCTCCTCTGTGCTGGCTGCGGACTCCTCACTTCAGGTCGGTAACTATCCATCTAGTTATTTTCTCTCCTTTTTCCAACACAATGATTTCGCTTCCCCATTTCTCTTCTCTTTCCAATAAAGTGACTTGGTTACTCCTTTTGAACTTATAACTCTTTTCTCTTAAAGAGAAAAAATAAAAACAAAAATACAGAATTTCTCAAAAACAAGGTAATAGGAAATTGACCATGGTAACTGATAAAAGATAGCTAAGATAATTATACTACCAATTTCTCTTAGTTCATTGAAGAAGTTTGTGCTGATATTGTCTGATCAAATATATATGACTATATCTTACAACCTGAGCAACTACTTTGAAGACAACAATATGCAATATATAACTGTTTTATTAGTGTAGACTTTAAAAAAAATTTTTTTTAAACAGAACTTAGATAAAAATTTCCCCTCTTACCTCTCCCCTCTTACCCAGGCAGCACGGCACCCAGGTGCCCCTCCAGGCCAGAAAATACCAGCTCCAGGAGAAGCTGTGCCCTGGCCTCTGAGGGGCCTAGCTTCTCAGCCTACCAGTTTGGGTGGGATGGGAGGTCGGCCTGGGTTCCTCCACCCTAACCTCCCAGGCCCTAGAGAAGCAGAACTCAGTCACATCACCCCTGTCCCTGTCGGTGCCAGCTTCGGAGGAAGGAGCTGGAGAGAAGCACCTGGCCTCAGCCTCTCTCAGTCTCAGGAGGCGCTTTGGGGAACAGGACAGAGACCCAGGACCAGAGACCTCTGCTGGCGAGGGAGACGACGGAAACCTCCCCTCTACAGGCCCAGGGCTGCCCCCTTCCCTTGGGGAGCTGCAGCCCGTTCGGCGCTCTCCCGTGGCTGTGTCAGGCAAGGGGTGCGCCTACTTGGAACGCTCGGCGCCCAGGGCCCCCTGGCGGGGAGCAGGGAGCAGACGCCCCACCCTGCAGCCCTCCCCTCCCCTCCCCTCCCCTCCCCTTCCCTCCCCTCCCCTCCCCTCCCCTCCCCTCCCCTCCCCTCCCCTCCCCTCCCCTCCCCTCCCCTCCCCTCCCCTCCCCTCCCCTCCCCTCCCCCAGGGCGCAGAGGACCCTCCCGGCGCAGCGCGCCGCGCCGCAGCCAGCGCTCCGAGTGCAGCTTTATTGGCTGCCGCCTAAGCCTCGGGGCGCTGCCTGAGAGTGAGCCAGGCGCCGCTGCCCACCATGACGGCGGGGTAGAGCGGCTCCAGGAAGGTGGCGAGGAAGCGGTAGAGGAGGCTCACGCCGCCCGCCACGCTGTAGAAGGAGAGGCAGCCCGCGCCCAGGTCGAGCGCCACGCCGAGCACGCGGTGGTAGGCGCCGCGCAGGACGGTCTGCGAGTTGTCGTGCCACGCGGACAGGCGCAGCGAGTCCCACTCCAGGCACCACGAGTGGGCGTTGCGGCCCAGCAGGTAGCTCACGTGACGGCGCGGCCGGCCGCCCAGCCGGGGGCTGCTGCGGTGGTAGGTGACGCCCAGGCACACCCACGAGTTGGACACCTCGGCCTCCCAGTAGTGGCGGCCCTCGGACAGCGCTCGGGAGCACAGCACCTGCGGCCACTGCTTGAAGCCCAGCATGGGGCCGACGGTGGCCTGGGGCTCCAGGAGGATGCCTAGGTTCAGCACCGAGTGTGTCTCCTTGAACAGGATGAGCTCCTCGCTGGCCGTGGAGGAATCAAAGTTCAGGTTGCAGTAACCTGGGGGTTGAGGGGTGCGGGGATAGCCGGTGGTCAGTGCCCGCCAGCACAGGGCTGAAGGCCTCTGGAGGAAGAGGGGTACTTACTGCATGGCATTTGCATAGAAGTCACGGGATGCTTCCACCCCAGGCTCCTAGAGTAACCTCTGTACAGTCTCCCCTAAATCTCCCCCTCTTCTGGCCTGCCTACTGCAGTCGTAAGGATGTGTTGGAAGCTGCCCATGACCACCTTGCTGGAGAGGCAAGAGCCAGGTCTCCCTCCCACCGACCCCCCTCCTCATCTCTCTATTGAGGATTGAACCTAGGACCTTAACACCAGGGTACATCGCCAGCATTGCCACCCCCCCCCTTTGCATTTATTTTGCTACAGTGCCTAGCTACATCAGTAAATTGCCCATATACAGCTTGACCTTGTGATCCTCCTCCTGCCTCAGCCTCCCAGGTTGCTGGGGTTATGGGCACCCTCTGCCATGCCCAGCTACAGCCTCTCCTTTTATTTGTTCAGGGTGCAACCCTCAATGGGGTGAAGGGTCCTGCAAGAGGTAATCCAGAGGGAGACAGAACAGGCAATACAACCTTAACTGTCAGGATTTCAAGAAGCCATTAACATTTGGCTGCCCGCGCAGCCTGGGAAAAAGGACTTCAGGGACCTCAAATGCATGGGAAGCTTGTGTCTGAGGGAGCCCATCTAAGCTATAGCCCAGGGGAAGTTGGCAGGCACCCAGGTGAGGGCAGAGGTTGTGCCATACAAGGCATAAGGAGCCATAGCAGAGCTGGCTTTGAGGCAGGGTGGGACAGGGTCTCCTCCCCTTCCTACCAGGGCCTAGAGCAAGGCCAAGTCCTCCTGAAGACCCCTGCATGGATCAGGAAGTTAGGGGAGAGAGAGCAGGGATCACCCTGGAGGTCCCAAGCAGCTGGGGCTGGGGTGATCAGGGTACCGGGGCCCTGCTTCTTTTCTTCCCGCTGGTTCTGAGAACTCACACTGGAGGAGTGTTTTCCTGTCCACAGCTGGGGGCAGCACCTCGTAGGAGTTCATCCTAATACCTAGGACAGATGGAGGAACTTTACTCAGCACCCTCTTGCTGCCCACATCCTTCAAAGAGAGGCACGGACATCCTGTAGGCTGTTTCACCTTGGGATGATGCACAGGCAGGCAGGCTCGATAGCCACTTCCCTGGGGGCAGTCCCAACCGTGGGGTGAAGGCCCCAGGTCACGGAAGCTGACCTTTTGTGAAGAGCTGGTTGACAAAGTTGAGACCCACGTCCACCAGCCGGGCCCGGAGTTCGGCCAGGATCTCTGACAGCTGGAGAAAGCTCTGTGTCTCCTCACAGTCGATGCCCATCAGAGGTTCTTTGCAGGCTGGCAAGGTCCGCAACATGGGGAACTCCTGACATGCAGAGAGGGCCAGATGGTCCCAGCATTAGCCGGGGCCCAGGCAGATGGCAGGGGGTCCCAGAGCCATGGGCAGGTGGAAAAGTTGCTCATTTTCAAATGTGAGCATCGGGGGCTGGGGATTTAGCTCAGCAGGCATAAGCGCCTGTATTGCAAGCAGGCAGTCGTGAGTTCAATCCCCGGTACCGATAAAAAGGAAAAAGACAAAAAAAAAAAAAATGAAATGAGGTCTTTGCTAGGAGGTCCCAAGCACGGGTTACCCATGGAAAAGGCTGCCGTCACCCTGTGGCCAGCTACACTACCTGGTACCTTGGTACCTCCTCCACCCTCTCTGCCACTGCAGCACACTAGTGGCTGAGGAACCAGGCCAGGAAGGAAGGAGGAAAAGGGGTTTTGGTCTAGAGGAATCGAGGTGCGCAGACTTTTGGATGCCCAGGGGTCACCCAGCTGTTTCAGGACCTTGTGCTGTGGGACAGTGAGAACGAGGCCAAGATCTGCAGTATAGCAAGACACTGAGGGTGTTGGTGTGGGCTCAGGCTGGTGGCCAGGGGCTCCCTGAGGAAGGGGATGGGTGAGTGCTGTAGCCATACGTGCTGACCACCTTGAGGTCTGTGTGTGTGGCTGGGTGGGCCATGGAGGCTGTGATGGGGGCTGGGCATGGTGAGGTCTTGCCTGCAGGAATTGCTCATCACTCCTGTTGGTGAGCAGAGTGTGAAGCCAAACACTGTTCCCCTCCAGCTTCAGCAGCCGGTTGTGGCTCTGCTGGATGGAGCTGCCCAGTTTCCCCAGGGCGTCCATCTTCTCTTTCTCCACGAAATCCAGTACTTTCATCTGCAGCTGTTTGATTTCGTGGACAATATCGGAGAAGCAGGTGTTCACTTCATCTCGTGTTGTCTGGGTCAGCTTCTAGTGTTGATGCAGACACAGGCATCTCTGAGCCCCACTTCTGGGCCCCACTGCCATGGCCCAGAGATGGCCTAGAAATCCTCCTCTGTCCCCCCTTCCTTGTCCCCCCTAACCCTCAATCCCTTCTGGGTCCTGAGAGATGCCCTCAGCCTGAGGCAAGACATTGGGCCTGTGGTGGGGGTAGGCCCCCCTCACCGAGAGAAAGGCCACCCGGCCCTGGTGCTTCTGACTGTCTGAGGCAATGATCAGCATCTGGTTCTCCACATTGGCCTGGACCTTGCGAACCTCCACCTGTAGGTGCAGGAGAGGCCCCGATTCAGGCAAATGGCTCCTGTGCAAGCCCAGAAGAGATGAAGCTCTTTTCGTATTCACCTGTTCAGCCTCAGTGAGAAGGAGAAAGAGCAGAGAGAAGGGTAGATGGCCCTGTCCACCTTTGTGCTCCTATCTGGTCACCTCTGAGAGCCTATCAGGTCCTTTGTTCCTAACAGTGACATCCGCAGGGTTCCAGGTCCCGAGGAGAGACTGGAAGGGTCAGCAGGTTGAGATACTGGGGAGGTAGCAGGACTAGGAGGAGCTCAGCAGCCGATGCAGCCACCTGGATTCCCCGGGGGCAGCACAGCCAGGCCCACGTCCTAGACAAGCCTTTCCTGTCTGCCGCTCCAGCTGCGGGCATTTGCACTGGGACAGCTTTTGCATGAATCGAGCTAGCCAGAGTGTAACATGCATGCAGATTTTCCTTCTTTGAGGAACTGTGGCAATAATAAAAGTGCCTACTGAACTAAACAGTGCCCTGAATCATGAAGTTGGTTTACATTCCAGCTCAAACTCCTCTTGCTGTGGACTGCTGGCCGGTGGCTGTGTTGGAATAACACATATAGTATACCTGATGAGATAGCTAAAACATTCCCTAGAAGTAGCAATATGAATATATTATACAAAATCTGAAAGTAGAGAAAAGGGGGGAAACTTCACCCACCCTAATTGTTGTGTTTGTTTGGAGGTTGTTTTTATTTCTTTGGTACTGGGAATCAAACTCAGGACCTTGTATTTGCCAGGCAGACGCTGTGCCACTGAGCTATTTCTCCAGGTCTACTCTGATGTGTTAATCTGATATTTTAGCATTTCTCCAGGTCTACCCTGATGTGTTAATCTGATATTTTAGTAATGCTGACATAGAGTTCCTACATTCAACTCTGCGTCTTGTTCATCTAACCCACCTGTGTTTTTCATGTCGTGACATGACTCGGGTGCCAATCACTTTAACAACTGCATGATTTTTTGTTTTGAGCCATGGTCTTGCTATGTTGCCCAGACTTTGGAACTCAAGAACCACCTGCCTCAGCCTCCTAAATAGGTGGGACTATAGGCATGTGTCTCCAGATCTGGGCTTAGCTGTGAGAGAAAATGCAACAGATTCTAGAGCAACCCGCTTCTGGTCTTCGCCAGGCTCCCCCTCACCTCCATGCGGGCGCGCTCTTCCTCCAGGGGGGTCGTCCTGTGGTTCTTGTGCTCCTCCAGCAGGCAGGCTCTGCACACGCTGCGGCCCTCCGTGTGGCAGTACAGCCTCCGCAGCTTGTGGTGCTTGCGGCACAAGCGGGTCTTGAGATCCCACACGGGCTCTAGCAGCTGGTGGTCCTGGAACACCTGGTCGTCGTAGTGGCTCCGCAGGTGCTTCTCACACAGAGAGGCCACGCACTGCAGGCATGACTTGACGGACCGGAGCTTCTGGGGAAAACAGAAGTCGCATGGCACATCCTTGGGCCCGGCCAGGTTCCGTGAGGGCCTCGATACCTGGCCTTTGGCCTGGGTAATGCAGGTCACCAAGTTCTCCAGGATGACATTTTTGCGGAGCTCAGGCCTGGAGGGGAAGCTCTCCCTACACTGGGGGCAATGATACATCTCCCCCACGGCAGCCTGGTGGTCCCAGAAATTTTGGAGGCAGGTCATGCAGAAGTTGTGACCGCAGGTGGTAGTGATTGGGTCGCGGAACACCTCCAAGCAAATGGGACAGAGGAATTGGTCCTCACACTTGCATAGATTCCTGTTCATACTCATCCGGAACTGGCTGTGGGGAGGTTTTGAGGCTGGGTCTTGGTCCTGGTCTGGGCCTGGGAAGAGAGTGATGCCAGGCAGAAGCCAGGCTCAGGGTCCTTCTCTCCTGGAAGCAGCTGTTTGCCCATGAGAGATGAGGACAGTTCTACCAGCCACCCAGGTGTGGGGCAGGCTGGGGACAGCGTTTCCCTTGTCCCAGTCCTAACGCCAAGTGAAAGGGCTGAGGGGTAGAAGGAAGGTTTATCATGAAGGAAAGGGCCACTTTCTGGGCAATAGTGAGGGAAGGCCAGAGGCACGCGAGCTTACCTGGCACTTTCTGCATGTCGGGGAGAGCCATGTTCATTGCTGCCCTGCACTGAGAAAGAGAAGACTCTTGGGTACAGAGGCTCCAGGACCCTGCCCAGCTTTTTGCACCAGATGCCCAGAGCCTCACAGGTTCGGGGTCTGATGACCACTTTCTCGCCTTTCTCCTTGGCTGGGATTCTGTAGTCCCCTTGTCAAGGTGCCTCCTCTCTGTACAGACTGCCCCAGCTTTGCTCCCTGATGTCACAATTTAAGCTAAGCAGCCTGTCCCTCTTGTGACATCAGTAGGAGCACAAGTGTGCCATGAGACATGCTGCCCTGCTGACAAATCCTGCCCCAGTACAGGCAAATTCTTTACTCCAGAACCTTGGGCAGTCTGGGAGGCATCTGGGACCACCTGTCATGGATTTAACAGCTACTCACATTTCAGAGCAGGGTGGGGTGGGGGTGGGGATAGCTGGTGAGGAGGGGGGGACTGGGGGAGGGGTGGGGGAGGGTGTGGTGACTGAATTACAGTGAAGTCTTAGGTAGCTTCTTTAATTTCTCTGGATGGGTCTGAGTGTGATAAGTCAGCAGGGTTGTGATAGGGATGATCATTATTGTAAGGCCCCTTCTTGGTTTTATTGGAAAGCAGCTGATCCAGCATTATCTGACAGAGACTGTGAAGACTTTCCCGCTGGTTCTGACCTTTAAAGAGACGGGGGGGGGGCTCAACACGACACGACAGACGACGACAGAAGTTGGAGTGTTATGGGGAGTTGAACCTCAGTCTGTGTGGCTCTGGGGAAGGTGACCTGGCTTCTGTCTGATATAGGTGTTCATGAATGACTTTTATCAGATTGAGGTAATGTCCTTTGTCCCTATTTGCTTCAAGAGTTTTGCTTTTTTTGGGAGGGTGGTACCAGGAATTGCACTCAGGGTCTGCCAGGCAGGTGCTGTGCTGCTGAACTAAATCCCTTGTCCCTTCCTCTGGGTTTTTACCATGAATGAATGCTGGATTTTGTCAAAGGCTTTCTATGCGTCTGTTGAGATGATCATGTATTTTTTTTTAAAGGACTGGAGAGTGCCTGCGGGTCTCAAACCACCGGACCAATCGGCCCGGGCGGTTGGGAAGCCAGACTCGAAGGAACCGCTGGGCTAAAGCCAGCCCCGATCATGTGGTTTTGGTCCTTCTTTCTGATTTTTTTTTTGATATCAGGAATTGAACTCAGGACCTCACGCTTGCCAAGCAGGTGTTGTGCCACTGAGCCACATCCCCATCCCTGTCCTTCCTTCTGTGTGTGTGATGCATTACAGTTATTGATTTATGTGTACCGGTTCATCCCTGCATCTCTAAAATGAACCCTACTTGGTCATGGTGTGTGATCATTTCGATGATTTGCTGCATTCTGCTTGTCAATTTTTGTTAAGAGTTTTGTATCTCTGTTCATTAGAGAGATTGGCCTGTAGTTCTTTTTTTTGGTTGGATTCTTGTCTGACTTGCAATTAGGGTAATTCTGGCTTCCAGGAATTATTTTAGGAGTACTCTTCTTTTTGAGTTTCATTTAGGAGTTTGAAGACTATTGGCATTACATTTTTCCTGAAGTTATTGTAGAATTCACTAGGAGTTTCTTAGTGGATAGGTTTTTTTTAAAAATTATTGCCTGTTATTGGGTTAGTCAGGGTTTTGATATCTTTTTGGTTTAGATTTGGTAATTCATATTTATCTAGGAATCTATCCATTTCTTCTGGATTCTCTGTTTATTGCAGTATAGGTTTTCAAAGTAGAGACTTCTGAGTTTCAGCACTGTCTGTTGTGATTTCACCTTTTTCTTTTCTCTTTTTTTTTCTTTTTATGATAGTCTCAAGATTGGCCTTGAACTCACACTCTGTAGCCCAGGGCTCAAACTCACAGTGATCCTCCTGCCTCAGCTTCCCAAGTGCTGGGATTATAGGCCTATGTCACCATTTCTAAGTCACCTTTTTAAATTTCTTTCTTTTCTTTTCTTTCTTTCTTTTTTTGATACAGGGTCTTGCCAATACAATTCATGCTGGCCTTGATCTCACTGCAGAGCCCAGGCCGGCCTCCAACTCATGGCAATCCTCCTCCCTCAGCCTCCTTAGTGCTGGGATTACAGGCATCCACCACCATGCTCAGCCTCCTTTTTAACTTCCAAATTGCATCGTGATTTGGGTCTTTTCTTTCCTTTTGGGGGTAAGATTGGCTAAGGGTTTCTGATGGTTTTAAGATTTTTCTCCATATTTAGTTTCTGTCAGTTTTATTATAATACAATTATGTGGTTTTTATTGATCGTTCTTGGAATCTGTAATGATTCTTGAATGTGCAGCTTGATGTCTTTCATCAGTGCTGGTATTATTAGACATTGTGTTTGTCCCATTTTGTCTGTTTTTCCTGCTGGAACTTTGCCAATTGAATGTTTAGCCTTTTTACCATGACTTACTTATCTCTTATGCTCCTTTCTGTAATTTCCATCTTTGATTCCCTATGCTTTATGCTGACTGTTTTTCTTTTAACCTATTTTTCAGTTCTCTAAGTTTCCTTTCCAGGAAGTCTGACTTTTTTTTTTTTGTCTTTTTGAACAGGGTCTCTCTATGCAGTTCAGGCTGGCCTTGAGCTCACTTTGTAGCCCAGGCTGGTCTCAAACTCACAACGATCCTCCTGCCTCAGCCTCCCGAGTGCTGGGATTACAGGCGTGAGCCATCACGCTCACCTGGAAGTCTGACTTTCTATTAAACCTATCCAGCAAGTTTTTAATTTTTCAAATATGATGCTCTTTCATATGCAAGTGTCCTTCATATGTGTGATTATGTATTTCCTGTTGCTTAATGTCAGGAAGGATCCAGTATCTGGCTCCATCTCCCTGGATGTGGTTATTCCATAATGAACATGGTGGATGAGAAACTACAGGGGTGATTTGAGGTTAAAGATGGTATGCTCCGTCAGGATAGACTTATGATTGCACTGGTGGGAAGCCAGGGCCACTTGCAATCCTAAATCACCTTCATCAAGTCAGGGGATGAAATGACGCCAAGCCACACTCCACTCTTGCAGAAGTCTGGTCCCTTTTTGACTCATCCCATCTCCCAGAAAGTGTTTCCTCAGGATCCCAACCCAAAGCATACGGCTTTTCCCAGCACCCTTTCTTGGCACAGCAGAATCCCCAGTAATAATCTCTGTACCCCTGTACACTAAGCTGATGTCTCTACCAGATGCCCAGATGCCTACCAGAATAGTAGGTACCACCAGGAAAAGTGACTCCAGATGCTGGGTTCCCATCTCTGGGTTTTCTTCTCAATCTTAGCCATATAATTCTGTCATAATGCATATATGCACCTGTCTCTCCTCTTCCCTCCATTCTGTTCCTTTTCCTTGCTATTTTCAGAGAGAATACTGCCAGAACTAGCTGGCCTACAGTCATCACAGAAGCTCAGCACCTAACTGAGACTGCCCTCTTCCTTTTGTGTTCAGGACCCCTACATCGATGCACCTGCTGTGTATGTCTCCCATGATGCACCCTGCTCTGTACTAGAAGCGGATGGTCCATCCCCACTTGCAGCAGACATTCTCTCAAAAGAGGGCCCAGATGATTCTAAATTCATCTTTTGGCTCCCATTCCATCCCTGACCACTACTCAGCCTCCTCTGTTGCCTGTTCACCTTTTCTTGCCTTTTACAAATGTCTGTGCTCTCAGGATTCTGTCCTAGGAAAGTTTGCCCGAACCTGGAGATGTCCCCTGAAGCTTCCATCCTGGTGGTGCTCAGTCTCTGTTATCAGTATGGTGTAGGGCTGGAGGACTTCAAGCTCTGTAACGCACAGTGAGAAGGAATGTTACAGTCAGGCCTAGTGCCCCTTACATACCTATGTGTGACTGTCTGGAGACATGTGATGCCCCCCAATATCTATTGCTTCATATTCCTCTATTTATTTATTGGTACTAACAGTCAATAAAATGTTAGCAATGGTTGACTCAAAGTAGATGGCATGTAGATATATATTATATTATTTCCAATTTTTTGATGTGAATGGAAAGTTTTACAATACTGCAATGTTGAGAGAGCGATGTGGGTTTGATTCTTTTAAATTAAGTTTCAACCAGGAAGCTCAGAAATACTGGCTCAGTAGTTGAAGAATACGGACTTTGGGGCTGACTGCTAGATCTGTCTTGGTGCCGTTCCCCAATAGCTTTGAGCTTCAGTATCCTCAACCCACTTTCTATAGTGTGGACATGGTTGGAATGTGTCTCCCAAGGGTGCTTGTTTTGACTCTGATGTGACAAGTATTGGGCCCACTGGGAGAAGTGAGGCAGTTTTCAAGGGATCTTGGTTCTCAAGAGAGAACATTGTCATAGAACAGTGAACCTGCCTGTCTCCAAGCTCTGGCATCCCCTCTCACCAGATGATCTTCCTTTTTCTACACCATGATGCCATCTGCTGTGCCATGCAACAGCACACGGTGTCCTCAGTAGAGCTAATGCCATGCTGTTTGGACTCTCACCCTCTAAAGTTGTGAACTAAATAAACCTCTTTTCTAGTTGGACATGGTGGTGCATGCTGTAATCCCAGCACCGGGGAGGTTGAGGCAGGAGGATCATTGCAATTTCAAGAGGAGCTTGAGCTACAAAGTGAGCTCAAGGCCAGCCTGAACTGCATAGCGAGACCCTGTCTCACACACACACACACAGAGAACAAACAAAAACCCCTCTTTTCTCTATAAGCTTTCAGCCTCAGCTATTTCGTTATTGTAGGAGACGACTTGGATGTCTCCCCTTGAATACAGAACAATTGCTTCAGCATTAGTTACACCTGGCCCTGTCTCCACGCACTGATAATGTGCAGAGCTGGCTTCTCCCTTCATTTGGCTCTGAGCAATGCAAACAGGGCCGACTGAGGTGCTGATGTGTAACCCTCGAGGCCAGCTGACAGCTTCCCGTTTCCTTGCACATAAACAGTTGAACACAGTGTGGTGGCAGGAATGTCACCTGAGTTCGGGCCATAAGATAAGAGGCTATGACCTCCCAGGGTAGTAAAGTTTACATGTCAGACACTGAAGCAACAGCCTCCTAAATTCATTCATACACGACTTGAGTTATACAGATTGATCTGTCTGAATACCATTCTCCCCAAATTTTGCAGAGGTGCCTTTCTCGCCACCTGGCCAGCTCAGCTCACATTTCTTATGTACTTCCCACCATGCTCACCCTCGAGCCACTCCCTTCTTCACAAGATAATAAATTCTGGGTGAGGCTTTGGATCAGGACCTTTATTCCGTGTATGCTTGCCTGGACTGGCCTCTAGATCCCTTGGCTGCCCATAATTATAAATATGTCTCAGTGTCTTTATGCTTGCTGGGTCGCATTGGAGGTGGTAGATTGGAATTAATTCCCCAGAATTCCAATAACGTATCAATGGAATTACAAATATAGCTTCCCAGACTTCGGACTTCAGAGGTGGATGGGAGAAGAGGTTACAATATTTGAATTACAATATTTTAAGGGATTATAATATACAATATTGGGATTTCAATAGTTGTAATAACAGAAAACAGTCTAACACACAATCCAAGAACTGTATGACTTGTAGTAAATCATCTAGCACTTCTCCCCAGAGTTCCTCATCTCAAACATGGAATCAAAATAACAAAAGTTTGCTATGAGGAGAAAGTGCATCAATTCACAACGAAGTGGTTCAGAGCTCAGAACTTGAGGCTACGGCTTTCATCAGGCAAAGTGGCCTTAGGTTTAAGTGAGAACATC
The DNA here is from genome assembly GCF_034190915.1 of Cavia porcellus. Taxonomy (NCBI): domain Eukaryota; kingdom Metazoa; phylum Chordata; class Mammalia; order Rodentia; family Caviidae; genus Cavia; species Cavia porcellus. The sequence continues at coordinate 23,890,388 of NW_026947515.1, forward strand.
AGTGGTGAGGTCTCGTGAGGGCACGCGCTCTAGGGAGGACACTGTGCTGTTGCATGGCACAGCAGGTGGCATCATGGTGCATAAGAAGGGAAGATCCTGTGGTGAGAGGGGATGCCAGAGCTTGGGGAGAGGCAGCTTCACTGTGCTGTAACAGCACGCTCTCTTGAGCACCCAAGATCCCTTGAAAACTGCCTCACTTCTTTCCAGCGCCGAAAGAGTCAAGCACATGCTCACACCGTCTCCTGAGAGCCGGCATTGTGGTGTCTTGCTCTCGAGCCTTTCACCTCTGGCTGTTCCAACTCAACCTGCTTGGAACTGAAAACAGTATTTTGCATCAAGCAAACTCCACCTAGTTTTCCCAGCCCTGCCCTGCCCATCACTCCAAGCTCCTCCAGCCTCATGGCCACCCTTCCTAAATCTTACAGAGACTGGCTTCTGCATGTACATTCCACTCCTTGCTCTATTCAGGGTCTGTGGCTTTTCCCTGGCTGTTAGAGCAGCTTCCTGACCACCTCCTGCCTTCAGTGTTGGGGACACAGCCGTGGGCCTTCAGTGCGTCCTGGGATGTGGAGTACCCAGCATCGCTCTGAGAAATGCAGGGGAGGTGGCAGGGTATCCAGGCTTCTTGTGTGTGCTGGTCTAGTTCAGGGTCTAGTTCAAGAACTCTGGGTTGGGCATGGTGGCGTGTGTCTGTAATCCCAGCACTTGGGAGGCTGAGGCAGGAGAATCACTGCAAATTCGAGGCCTGCCTGGGAATTCAAGGTCAGCCTGAACAAAAGAGCGAGACCCTGTCTCCACAAACAAGCAAACAAAAAAAAAAAGGAAAAAGCTCTGTAGCACCTTGCAGCTTAATTTTTCAAACATACTTGTCATCTGTTTATCTCAATTAAGGAAAGCAGGCATATTTTGGGAGAGTTTTTTCCTCTTTGACTTGCCAACCGTGTAGACAGCACAGTGTGGGCAAGGTTATCAGGATGAAATTAAGTGGAAGCTGTGGCCCAACTTTGAACAAAAGGCAATACAAAAATACTCAAGTGAATTTGCCCACAACTTCCATTCAGTACATTTAGGGGTAAACTTTATCTCCTATCTGTGTGTGCGTGTGTGTGTTACAGTGGGAACTAAACCCAGAGCCTTCACACCGAGCTACGTTTCTAGCCCTTGTTGTATTTTTATAATGAATTATGCTTATCAGTGCATTTTAGATATAATGATCCATAGGGAATAGGGAATTTGCACCTGCACATGACACAACTTGATTCTATTTTCTCCATTCCCCGATGCTCCCTCCCTCCAACCCCCTTCCCTGCCTTATTTATGAAAGCTTTGTTTCCACTTTTATTTCTTTTCTTTTCTTTATTTTTGAGAGGCAGGGTCTCACTATATAGTACAGGCTGGTGTAGAACTTGCTTATGTACCCTAGGCTGGCCTTGAACTCACACAATAATCCTCCTGCCTCAGCTTATACCTGAGAAACAATGAGCTATTTAAACATGTGCCAGGTTTATTTCACTTAAGAGTACTTCCTCAAGGTGTAGCCAAATAGCTAGATATATCTCAAGTTCATCCTTCTTTATGGCAGAGTAGTACTCTACTGTGTAAAAAACCCCCACACCTTCTATAGCATTCATTGGCTGATGGGCATCGGGACTGTTTCCAAGATTTAGCCATTTATCACACACTGTGTTGCTATAAACATGGGAATATATATATAGTACTGTGTTACGATGCTTTTAAATTGGGGGGAAGATACCCAGGAGGAGAATAGCTGAGTCAAATGGAATTTCTAGTCCTAGTTTTTTGAGGAACCTCCACACTGATTTCCAAAGCAGTTGCACCAGTCTACACTCCTGCCAGTGATGGAGAAGTGTTCCTTTCCTCCCACAGCCTCGCCAGTGTTTGCTGTTGGTGGACTTCTTGGTAACAGCCGTTCTATCTGGGATGAGATGTTTTTTAATTTGCATTGTTGTTGTTTTAACCTCAGTGTTGCTTTAACCTATATTTCACAAATGACCAGTGTTGTAGTCAGGGGTTTGTAAAGAGAACAATATAGGACACAGAATTTATAGTATTATTTTGTAATAGTCCCCTAAGAGTTAAATACAAGAAGTTCAGGGAATCTGTCCATGCAGAGAAACCCAAGGAATCTAGCTGAGGGCCTGGATCCCACAGCAATGTCCTACGTGAGTCCAGCTGAAGACCTAGAACCCATGGCAGTGTCCCATACAAATCTAACTGACTCATGCAAGTCTGTTTCATGGATCCGTGCTGGGAAGGCCCAGAGCCATGGAAGCTAGAAAGTCTGTGCCAGCAGCATGAACCCTTAGCTTGAGGGTTCTGCACTAGAGCCAAGAAGCTACCCTCAAAATAAGGACCAGGGCTCCCCCAAAATGTAGCACAGCCATCTTCAGTGACATGATGGCCCAAGCTCCTCCACTGATGAAAACAGCCAAGTCCAGATCAGAAAGCCAGCATGACAAGCTTCTTCAGGAGACTGAGCAGCACACATCTTTCCCTTTGGAGCTAGGAAGCCATGCTCAAAGTAAGGACCAGCGCTCTCCCAAGTGACTGCAGCCATTCTCAGCGACAATGTCCCGCGTTCCTCCAATGATGACAGCTGAGTTCATATCAGGGAAGCCAGCATGACAAGCTCCCTGAACAGAACCAACAGCTCCAAACAACACCTCCACTTGGGACAACCCATACTGCTGCTCTTCCTCTCCAGGTCTCCTTTTTATGCTGGCAACAGTCCTCGAGTGGGCCATCCACACTCAGCACCATGCCCATTCAGTTCAGCTGGTCCTAAGTTGACCATCAGTTTAATCCGCCGCAACTGATGATGCTGAACATACTTTCATATATTTATTTGCTGTTTCAACTTCTTCATCTGAGAAGTGTCTATTCATTTCAGATGTCTGTTTTTGGGCTGGGTCTTTAAATTTGGTGGATCTGATTTTTTTCTTTGTTTTTATACATTTTAGATCATAGTCTTTTGTCAGGAACAACTGCCAGTTTTTTTCCGACACTGAGGGTTGTCTCTCCATGCTGTTGGCAGTGTGTCTTACTGGATGAAAGCTTCTTAATAAGATGAGATTACAGGGGGCTAGGGATTTAGCTCAGTGGCATAAGCACCTGCCTTGCAAGCAGGCAGTCATGAGTTCGATTCCCGGTACCGATAAAAACGAAAAAGACCAAAAAAAAAAAAAAAAAAAAAAAAAAAGAGAGAGATTACAGTCATTGACTCTTTGATAGTTCCTGTATAGTCAGGGTTTTGATCATAAAGTCTTTGCCTACACCAGTGTCTTCAAGAGTTTTACCTACTCTGTCTTCCAGCAGATTTATTGTTTCTGTTGATATTCAGATCTTTGATTCATTATGAATTTAGGTTACTGCATGGTGAAAAATACGGGTCCAACTTTAATCTTTGGCATGTGAAAAGTCAATTTTTCCAGAACCATTTATGTGATTTTTTTGTTTGTTGTTTTAGTACCAGAAATTGAATTCATGACCTTGTGCTTGCCAGGCAGGCACTTATGCTGCTTAGCCAAATCCCTGGCCCATCCCAGCACCATTTATTAAAGAGGCTTTCTTCCAGTGAATGTGTTTGGCTCCTTTGTCAAAGATAAGGTGGCTTAGTGTGTCTGCCATTGCTTCTGCATCTTCTAATCTATTCTATTGATCTTCAGTTCTGTTTTTTCCACTAGTACCACACTGTTTTTAGCAGAGTAGCTTTGTCATATAATTTTAAATCAGGGATTTAAAATTATATGACTTGTCTTTGTTGCCCAGGATTGCCTTTGCTATTCTAGGTGTCTTCTCATTCCAGATGAATTTTAGGATTGTTTTCTCTAATTCTGTAAGATATGCTATTGGAATTTTGATTGGGATTGCATTGAATCTGTGTAATGGTTTTGGAAGTGTGGCCATTTTCATTATATTGATTCTTCCCACCCAATAGCAAGGGTTATCTCTCCATTTTCCAATATCATCTTCAATCTCTTTTTTCAGAGTACTGTAGTTTTCAATGTAGAGAAATCCTTTGTTAAATTGATTCCTAGATGTTTCCTTTTTTTGGATGCTATTCTGAAAGATGTTGTTTCCCTGATTTCTCTCTCAGTGAGTTTGTCGTTCAGGTACAGGAAGGCTATTGATTTTTGAATGTTGATTTTGTATCCAGCTATGCTATTGAATTTGCTTATAAATCTAGTAGTCTTTTGGTAGAGTTTTTGGGGTCTTCTATGTAGAGTATCATGTCATCTGCAAATAAAAATAGTTTAACATCATCCTTCCCTATCTTTATTTCTGTCTGTTGTCTAATTGCTCCAGCTAAAGGTTTGAGGAGCATGTTGAATAAGAGTGGAGACAGTAGACATTCTTGTCTTGTTCTTGATTTTAGAGAGAAAGCTTTTGGTTTTTGACCATACAGTATGATGTTGATTATTGGTTTGTCATAGATGGCCTTTATTAGGTGAAGATAAAAACCAGCTGTTCCAATTTTCTGTAGGGTTTTTATCATGAATGAGTGCTGCACTTTGTCAAAAGCTTTTCCTGCATCTATTGGGATGATTGTATGATTTTTGTCCTTGGCTCTGTTAATATGGTGTATTACCTTTATGGATTTACATATGTCGAACCATCCCTGCATCCCCATTTGATCATGGTGTATAATCTTCTAAATGATTTGCTATATTCTGTTTGCTAGTATTTTATTGAGGATTTATGGATCTACGTTCATTAGGGATTCTTTAATTCTCTAATCTGTAATTTTCTTTCTTAGTAGGGTCTGTCTCTGATTTTGGTATCCAGGTAATGCTTGCTTCCAGGAAAGAATTTGGGAGTATTGCTTTCCTTTCAAATTCATTAAAGAGTTTGAGAAGTAGTGGTGTTAGGTCTTCTCTAATTTTCTTGTAGAACTCAGCAGTGAGTCCATCAGGTCCAGGGCTTTTCTCTGTGATAGGTTTTTAATTATTTCTTCAATATCATTGGTTGATATTGGTTTATTTAGGGTGTTTATATCTCTTGATTCAGCTTTGGTAATTCATATGTATCTAGGAATATATCCCTTTCTTCTGTACTATCTTGTTAGAATACAAGTTTTCAAAGTAGGTATAGGTGATCTTCTGAATTTCTACAGGGTCTGTTGTGATTTCTTCCTTTTCATGCCTAATTCCATGATTTTGAGTATTTCCTTTTTAAAATGTTATTTTAAAGAGAAAAACATAACAAAGCAAATCAGAACAGAACAATGCAAACAATATAGGACTTTAAAACAAGAGAACAGGAAACCAACAGTGGCTACCATATTGTCTCTTGTTTTCTTGGAAATAGTTGTCCATATCTTCTCACACAATAAAGCCAAACATCAAAACAGTATAAAACAATTAAAACAAAAGAATGAAAGCATTGCAGGATTTCAAAACAAGACAATAAGAAATCAACAATGGCCAACATAATGTCTTGTTTTTTTCAAAATAGCTGTTCATACCATCACACATAGTAAAATCAAACAAAACAAAACCAAACCAATTAGACAACAATAACAAAACATAAGATTATAGGGCTTCAAAATAAGATAATAGGAAATCAATGATGGTTACCATAATATATCCTATTATCTTCAAAATAGCTGCCCATATCATCAGGCACAGTAAAATCTAACAACACAAGACAAAACCAAACCAAACCTAACAAAATTATGAAAACAATACATGAATTCAAGACAAGACAATAAGAAATTAACAATGGTCACCACCTTCCCCTGCTAGGTGTTTCCTCCCCTATCACTTTCATAATATCTATTGTGTTTTTTGGATCTCACTAACTCCTGTTTTTAGTGCTAGGGTTCATCCATATGAGTTCAAGCATGTTCATACATGATCTCCAGTTGCATCCATTTACTATAAGAGACTCAAGATTATTCAACTTTATAGCTGGGTAGCTTCCCATTGTATGAAAATACCGTATCTTTCTTATCCATTCTGTGGTTGAGGGGCAAGTTACCCTTGCTTTTTTTATGGACTCCTGCTACATGGAACAATTGTTTTCTCTCCTTTGATTTTCAGTCTATGAATTTCCTTTTGAGTTAAATGTGTTTCTTGTATACAGTACATTGATGGATCTTGTTTCTTGATCCACTCTTCCTGTGTTTCTTTTGAGCTGAGGCCATCTTCATTAATGATTACAACCAGCATACATCGGTTCATCTCTGCCATGCTGTCCTGCTGTTGGCCCTCCACTTCTTTTTTTTTTTTTTTTCACTTTAAAGCGTTTATTAAGAACCTGTTATTTCTGTGGATGCCAATACAAGATTTAAAAGGATGCATAAGATGTAATTCTTAGTCTAAAGTAATTCCCTTAGCAAATGGTATCAGGTGCTCAATACCTGTTTCTTTCTTTCTTTTATTCTTAATCAATTATAGATCTGATTGATTTTAAGACTTTTCTTTTTTCTAGTTAGATTTTTTAAAAATTTTATTTAAGGAGAAAAAAAAGCAGAGAAAGGGTACAAGTTATACAGATTTACAGAAAAAAATAAACAGGAAATCACTAGTTAATGGATTACATATTGTCATCTTAGAAATAATTGTTCAAGTCACAAAGTTAAAGCTTGTAAAGTGGACGTTCCAACAGTGAGACTGCAAACAGTTCTGTTCAATGATCCAACAAAACTCAGTGATATCATTATCTATCTTATACACTTAAATATACATGCAGTTATATCATTTAGAGCACTTTCTTTTCCTCTTTTGTACAATGACAATTACACATTTTGCGTTTTGTTGCTCCCACAGTTCTTACTACTTTTTTGGAAGGGAGTAGAACCAAATGTGACTTAACAGAACAGAGTCAATCAAATCAAAAGGGTGGACATAATAGATAATGTAAAAGCATAATACAGTGTGATCAATAATGGTTACCATAATGCCTCCCGCTATCTCTAATAGAATTGCCTATATCATCAGTTATAATAAAATTAAACAAAATAGTAAAGAACAAAACTGACAAAACCAAAACATTGGAGACATTATAGGTCTTCAAAAGTAGATAATAGTCAACCAGAATGGGCGTCATAATGAATCCCACTATCTTCACAGCTGTTGCCTAAACTTTCAAACCCGGTACTATCAAGCAAAGCAGAATAGAGGAACATCAGTCAAAAACAAGATGGTGAGAGTAATACAGGGCTTTAAATCAAGATAATGGAAAGTCAAAGTGGGTTACTATAATATATCCTGCTATTTTTTATTTATTTTTCCCTTAATTAAAAGGATAAAAATAAAAAAGTAAATAATGGAGTGGAGATTGAGATAAAAGAGGGCATAACAGCAAAACAGCGCAGATCAAAACACAACCATTTAAGCAGAATAGTGTTTCACCACAAGATAATCCTGACATAAAAGTAGTTACCATATTGTCTCTTTCCTTGAAATCCTTGAGTACAACTTTGTATACTGTAGCATTAAATATATCAAAACAATGTAAAACCATTTAAGAGAATGACAGCATTACAGGGTATTTAGAATCAACTAACAGAAAATGAACAATGGTTTCTGTATAATCTCCTTGTCTTTAAAAGTTTTTGCTTATACTATCGTACATAATAAAATCCAGTAAGATACAACCTGTTTAGACCAATGGAGACAGAAGAACAAAATGAGAATTCATTGATGAGACTTCAAAACAAGATGATACTAAATCAGTATTACATATTAAGACATCATTTTCTCCAAAATAGCAGTTCCTATCATCCAATCTTCTCTGCCTCATTTCTGTTGAGCTCTTTTTCTGTCATTAGTTGTCAGTTTGTCTTCTTCATTTTGTTTTCTGCTCCATTCATTGTGGCCTCTCTGCTGCTACTTCTCGATTTTTCGTATTTTTCTTTTTTAGAATATCTTGCAGTATTCTCTGTAGAGTTGAATTGGTGGTTGTATATTCTCCTAGTTCCTTTTTATCCTGGAAGCACCTTGTTTTTCCATCAGTTTCCAGGAATAGTTGTGCAGGATATATCAATCTTGGCTGGAGATTATTATCTTTCAAAGCTTGAATTATTTCCCCCCACACTCTTCGTGATTTGATGGTTTGTGCCGAGAAGTCTGCTGTAATTCTGATGGGTGTTCCCTTGTAAGTGGTCTGTTTCTTGTCTCTGACGGCTTTTAATATTCTGTTCTTGTATTGAATTTCTGGAATTTTAATTATTATATGCCTGGGTGTTGCTCTGTTTGGGTTGTAGGTGGCTGGGGTCCTGTATGCTTCATACAACTGAGTATCTTTACCTTTTGCTAAGTTAGGAAAATTCTCCTGGATTATTTCTGTGAGTAGCTTTTGTAGTTCATTTGTTTGTGTCCCTACCTCTTCTTTTATGTTCTTAATTCTTAAGTTATGGATCCTCTTATCATCTTCTAGTCTTTGTATTATTGCTGTTTGTTTCTTTCTTATTTTTAAGAAGTTTTTCATTTTACGCTCCCATATTACAAATCTGCCCTCCAGTTCAGATAGTCTGTCCTTAGTTTCTTTCAAGCTGTTATGCCAGTTTTTGATAGAGTTTTTAGTTTCCTGGTAATCTCTTTGAACCTGCTTCATGTATTCTATGCTTTCTCTATTTTCTCCATCAAACAATTCTCCCCTCATTTTCTGTTCTTCCATTCCACCATCTGTTTTTTCTTGGGTGGTGCTTAGCATTTCTCTAACTATTCTGCTTACTTCTAGCTTCAGGTCATTAATAACTTCATTCCTGAACTCATCTGTGAGGCTCTCGAGATGGCGCTTTATGTCTATTGGTGCGGTGTCTGCTATTGCCTGTTTCTCAGGATTGGGGGCCGAAAGGCCTTTCTTGTTGCTCCCTCTTCCCATATTCTTTGTTCCTTATATATGCAAGCGTATATAGGAGGCCCAGATTCCTTCCCTGTCAGCCACAGTCTGATTGAATTGCACCAGCTAGGTGTTCCCGCCCACCACAGCCCACCAGGAAGCTGCAGACCAGGCAGCCTATGCAGGGCCCGCCCCTCCAGGCCACCCTCAGGCACTGGGATCTGGGTTGTGCTAGCCTACTGGGTCTCAGCCAGCAGCGTCACGTAGGCTAGGTACTTCTCACCAATCCCGCTTGAGAGGGGGATACGTGGCTGAAGTCACTGCAGCACCCTGTTCCCGCAAGTCTGCCCGGTCCCAGAATGTCCTCTGTTGGAGTCTCCTAAACTGTGGAAGAATCTCAGTTTCTCTCACTCACCTCACCGCAAGTCAATGCACAGCTCCCCGCCCGTCCTGCTTTCAACTCCGTTCTCCGATTCCCATTCTCAGAGCTTCCACACATCTTTCTCCCTGCCGAGCCGATGTTGATGCAGCCGCTGCGCAGCAGGAAACCCAAATCGTGGCTTCCAATGCCGCGGGCACCAGCTTCTACACTGAGGCTTTTCTGTTCCTGTTATAGCACCAGGATTGCATTCCAAGTTGGTTTCTCTCAGCCCAGTTCATTCTTGGGTCAGTGGGGCATATCTCCTCTTGCTTATGATTCCTTACTCCGCACCATTCCTGAATTCTAAGCTGAGTCTTTCAGAGAGCCTCCGTAGCTGCTGCTATCTGTCCGCCATTTCTCCCGGAAGTCCGGCCCTCCACTTCTGTTTGGTGATCCTTCTCTGCTGCTGTTCCTGGAACCATGGTCATCTTTATTTCTCTCTAAAATATCCTTTAGCACTCTCTGTCATAAGTTCCTTCAGTTGTTCTTTATTGCAGAATTATCTTATATTTCCATCAATTTTGAAAGATAGTCTTGCAGGGTACATCAGTCTGGGTTGGAAGTTGTTTTCTTTCAGGATTTGAAACACTTCACTCCAAACTCTTCTTGACTTGATAGTTTGTGTTGAGAAGTCTGCCATGATTCTGATTGGTTTTACTTTATAGGTGATCTGTTTCTTTTCTCTAATAGCTTTTAATATTCTGTTCTTATGCTAAATTTCTGGAATGTTGATTATTATATGTCTGGGTACAGATTTCTTTTGGTTATGGCTAGTTGAATTCTGTATGCCTCATTTATCTGTATGCCAGATCCTTTCCCTGTGTTTGGAAAGTTTTCTGATACTACTTCTGTAAATAGCCTTTTAATTTCATGTGTGTTGACCCTTTCTTCTTCACTAATACCTGTTACTATTAAATTATTTTTCTTTGCATTGTCTTGCAGTTGTTGAATTGTTATTTCCCGGCTTCTTGTTATTTTTTTAAGAGATCTTTCTTTTCACAATCAATAGCTTATTTCCTTTTTTTGATAAGATTGGGTAAGGGTTTGTTGATTTTATTTAATCTTTCAAAGAACCAACTCTTTGATTCATTGATTCTTTGTAATTTTTTTTAGTCTTCAGGGCACTAATTTCTGCTCTGGTCTTTATATAATTTCTTCTCTTGCATGAGCTTTTGGCTTAGCCTGCTTTTCTTTTTCTAGACGTTTGAGGCCAACATTAAATTGTTTATGTGTGTTTGCTCTGTTTTCCTGATATTGGCATTTACTGCTATAAATTTTCCTCTCAAGACTCTTTTAATGTGTCACACAAGTTCTGGTATATTTTATTGTCATCATTCAACTGTAAAAACTGTCTGATTTCTTCTTTAATTTTATCTGTGGCCCATTGGTTTTTCAAGATGATGCTATTTAATTTCCATGTATTTATGAAGTTCTTGTGGTTTCTTTTGGAATGGATTTCCAAATTCAATATACTGTGGACTGATAGTTGCATGGGATAATTTCAATCCTTTTGCATTTTACATAAGTATGTTCTATTAGCCAGCATATGTTCTATTTTCTTTCTTTTTTTTTTTTTTTTTATCGGTACTGGGGATTGAACTCACGGCCACCTGTTTGCAAGTCAGGTGCTTATGCTGCTGAGCTAAATCCCCAGCCCCAAAATGTTCTATTTTCAAGAATGTCCTGTGTGCCACTGAGAAAAATATGTATTCTGATGTTGTAGGGTAGAACACTCTATACACATGTACTAAGTCCATTTGCTCAAATGTTTTAGCTCTAATATTTCATTATTGATTTTTTGTCTAGTTGATCTTTTTGTGACAGTAGGGTATTGAGGTCTTCCAATATAATTGTACTAGGGCTTATTTGATTGTTCATCTCCATTAGTAATTGTTTTACATAGCTAGGTGCACTGGTATTTGTTGCATTTATATTTATGACTGTTATTTCTTCCTCTTGGATTGTTCCCTTTACAAATATTTAGTGACTTTCTATATCTCTCTTAATCAGTCTTGACTTGAAATTCACTTTGTCTGTAAATAGTTACCCCTGTTTTTTTGGGTGGGGGGGGTTCCTGTCACATGGAGTATTATTTTCCATCCTTTGACTTTCAGTGTATGAATTTTTTTTGAATTAAATGTTTCTTGTATGCACCATATTGTTTGATCTTGCTTCTTTATCCATTCTGCCAGTCTATGTCTTTTGACTGGTGAATTGAGACCATTAACATTGATAGTTAAAACTGATATGTATTGACTTTTTCATGTCATGTTATGTTCCTGTTGGTGGCTCCCCCCCATTTTATTTCCTTTCCTCTAATTGTTTGCCTTGCTTGGTGAATTCCTTCTGTTGGGGTTTATAGAGCTGTAGTCCTTATTATCTCTTTCTAGAATGTCTAGAACATTTTGAGAGTGCTGGTTTGGTAGTCAGCTGTTATTTGTCTTGGAAATACCTTATTTCTCCATCAATTTTGAAAGCCAGCTTTGTGGAGTACATCAATATGGGTTGATGGTTGTTTTCCTTTAGACCCTGGAGTACTTCACTCCAAGCTCTCCTTGACTTGAGAGTTTATGCTGAGAAGTCAGCTGTGATTCTGATGGGCTTTGTTTCTTTTTCCTAACAGCTTTTAAGATTATATTCTTGTGTTGAATTTCTGGAATCTTGACTATTATATGCCCAGATGTAGATTTTTCTGTTCATAGCTAATTAGAATTCTATACTGCCTCACTAATTTGTATGTCAAATTCTTTATCCCTGCTTGCAAATTTTCTGTCATGACGTTTGTGAACAGCTTCTTAATGTCACTTGTGATATCTCCCGCTTGTTCATTGACTCTAATTAATCTTAAGTTAGTCTGCTTTATCTCATCTGTCAGGTGCTGAATTGATTTCTCATGGTCCCTTGTTATTTTTGAGAAATCTTTCTTTTCAAGATCACTAACTGCAAACCTGTCTTCAATATCTGAGATCCTGTCCTCACATTGGCCTAATCTGCTTCAAATGGTTTCAATGGGATTTTTATCCTTCTGAAAATCTTGAATCTGCTTTATGGATTCCATTTCTTTCTATATTGAGCTTCCATAATTTTCTTGAGCTCGTCTATTTTTTTTTTATCTGTATCTGCTCTAATGTCACTAAGCGTTGTCTTTATTTGGGACACCATCTCTGTAGTTATTTGAGAGATGATTTCTGATTTCATTTTTTCCCAGAGCTTCATTCTGTTGCTTTGGTGTTACCACTTCAGAGAGACCTGGTGGTGGTGGGGCTTTCAGACTGTCCCACCTCATTGGCCCCTGGGTTTGTGTTGTAGTTAGGGGTTGTACACAGAAAACAATCAGAATCAGGACATGGAGTTTATAATACTATTTTTATAATGGTCACCTGGAGTCAACACATTAATGTCTTAATGCCTCCCTTCTCCCTCTTCTTGTTCCCCACCTATCTATGCTGGCAACTTTCCTCAGGTGGAGCGTCTTCGCTCAGTGCCATGCTGATGTAATTATAGCTGGCGTTAAGTTGACCACCAGTTCTTAATCCGTAACAGTTTGTCTTTGGCATTTTGTTTAATTGTCTTCTCATTTTCCTTTCTTTTCTTGTCTCTTTTTAAAAAGTTTAATTCCTGGTGTGATGCTTGTAAACTACCTATGATGGGTTTCTTTACTGCAAGTATTTAGGACCCTTAGGTGATGACTACTTCTCTGGGTTATCTTCCAGGTAGAACTGGATTTTGGGTTTTGAATCTGTTGGAAGATCCTACCTCTTCAGTTTGTTGGAGATGAGAACTTGTTGTTTGTTTGGTCAAGTCCCTGGTTCTTTGGCACTGTGCCCCTATATTTTCTGTGACCCTAGTCAGACTCAGTCATGGAATACCAGGACCAACTGCTGTTTAGAAAAGTTATATCAATTTTGGTTATAATGGTATCAATAGCATCAAACTTAGCCTAGAAAACGACAAACTGAGCTAACTCTTAATTTTCCACTTTTAACCATATGAACTAGATTTGTGGTTATATAAAAAATTCTAAAATATACCAGAAAATTATATGCAGTATACAATGATATGTCAATTTTGCCCTTGGGGGTTAATATTTAAAATAGGTTAAGGAGAAAATAGAAACATGGAAGAAGAGGGAGAGAGATTAGAAGTAAAGTTGGAGAACAAAGGGGGGTCACACTAACTTTGAGAAACTGATGCAGAAGATGAGGGAAAGAATGAAGGAAGAGATGAACAGAACAGAACAAAATCACAACCACAGTGAGGCTAGAAACCACTGTCATGCTTATATAAAAACAAGATCCAACGATGAAGGAAAAAGAGAAAAAAGAAAAATGAAAAACAAATGTGAGAGGAAACAGAAGAAAGAAAGAAAGAAAGAAAGAAAGAAAGAAAGAAAGAAAGAAGAAAGAGAGTCACTTTCCAGGTTTGTCCAGGTTTCTGTGTGCTTTCAGGGCCAGACAATCGGTGGAGAGAGTCCTGAGCCAGGCCCATCTATCCCAGCAAAGCAGCAGTAGCTTTTTGGTGAGGCAATGGGTAATCTCAGTACGGCTACACTTTCTGGTGGGACCAGTCAGCTGCGCTTGGCTCAGCGCCTTCTGAGCACCTCCCATGGGTCTGAACCCTGCTGGGAGTCACTGGATGGAGTCAGATGAAGTTCTGGGTTCTAATCTCAGCTGCCTGTCCCCAGGATGGCTCCAGGCCAGTTGCTCTCTCCCTGGGAAGACTGACCCTTGCTCTCACGGCCAGTCGGTGCAGTCCACCTCTGATACTCCCCCCCACGGCCGAGACTGCTCACCAGCCATCGCGGCCACCCTTCCAACCACTCCCCTCACACAGTGAGTGCCATCTCAGGGGCAGGGTACCACAGGCTGCTGCTCCTCTGTTGAACTTTCTGCCTTCACTCTCTCTGAGGCTCCAATTCGTGCTTCGGGTTCCTCCTGGGCCCAGGGAACCCACTTTCTCCTTCTTGTCTCCCTCACATTGCTGTATTTCTGCATCTGGGTGATAACTCTGAGAAGCACTTTCTCTGCTGCTTACTACTCCATCATCTTGGACTTGGTCGCAGGTTTTTTTAAAAATCAGAGTAGCCCTTGCACTTGCCAGGCAGGTGCTTTGCCACTGAGCTATCTCTCTGATCTACAAAATTTATTATTATTATTTTTTCAATCAGATTTTATTTGTACATTTTTATATACATAATAATCACCTTTCTCAGAGAATTTGTACCTGTACATGACATAACTTTTTTTTCTCCATTTCCCCATCCTCCTTCAACCCTTCCTGGGGAAAAATATTTAAAAGGAATTGGGGGAAAAATAGAGAAATAAAAGAAAAGAAAGAGATTAGAAGCAAGGCTGGAGGACAAAGGAGGATCACACAAACTCCAGGAAACTCATGCAGAAGACTGGAGGGAAAGAGAGAAGGAAGAAATATAAACAAGAACAGAATGCCAGCAAAAATAACCCTAGAAACTATGTTCATATTCATATAAAAATGAGAATGAAGAAAAAACCCTAAAAGCACCAGAGAAAGGAAATATTAAAAAGAAGATTAAAATGCCCACTTCGAGGTGTGTCTCTGCTGTTACTGGTAGACAACACTGGCAGAGTCCAGATCCCTGACGGTGGGTGGCAGCAGCTTACCACATGATAGAGGATGATCCCAGCAAGCTGGTGTCTCCACTTCCCTGAAGTTCATGCTGGCCTCACGCTGTGAGGCTGAATCACACCCATCTAGCTTGCTGTAGTCCTGGAGCCCACTGAGGGTTTGAACTCACTTGAAGCCATTAGGCAGAGCTAGCAGCTGCCACAAGTCCCAAATTCCGTTGGCCTCTATGGAAGGTGGCCCCTGGCCAACTGCTCTCTCTTACAGGATGTGGGGGTTCAAATGGGAGAGCTCACCAGCCACTGCAGCCCACTAAATCCAGCGCACTGCTCCACCCATGTGCTTCTTTGTGGAGGCCTCAGGTTGCCAGCTGTCACCCGGCATCTGCAGTCTCAAGCCACCCTCTCGTGCAGTAAGTCCTAGTTGAGGAAGAAGGCACTGCTGGCTACCTCCTGCTTCGCTGAAGTGTCTTAGTTCTCTCCAGGCGCTTCGTTTTGCTTCAGATCCTTTTTGGGTTCTGAGGACCCACTTCCCTCCTTCTCTTCGTCATGTTGCTATATTCGTTTGGACACCAAATCTTGGAGAGCTTCTTTCTCTGCTGCTCAGCACCCCACCATCTTCCCACCCCTTTTTGTAGTTTGTTAAGTCATTAAGTTGCCCAAGCTGAGCTCAAACTTGTGATCTTCCTGCCCCAGCCTCCCAGAGTGCTAGGGTTATGGCCAAGTGCCATCATGCATAGCTATTTTTAATATATGTACTAGTATGTATAATGAAGAGAAAACCACTATCAGTCTAAATGCTTTAATTTCCCTTAAAATACTTTAATATGAGGTTTAGGCTTTGATGTAAAAAACTTGACTTGGGGAAAATAAACAGAGGAGGTAAAAGTCACAAAAGGAAAAATGCAAAGCTATGACTCATAACAGCAAAAATTAGAATTGGTTAAATTGAATTAAATTTTCACTCACGAAGAACAATGTTGTTAATATTTTTTTTTTGTCTTTTTCATTTTTATCGGTACCAGGGATCGAACTCACGACCACACACTTGCAAGGCAGGTGCTAATGCCGCTGAGCTAAATCCCCAACCCCTGTTAACATTTTTTTTAGAGAATATATTTACCAAGAGAAAGAAAGCTCTGTGAAAGAGAGTCCCAAGTGGGCCACCAAGGACCCCGTCTTCCCCAGAGAATTCTACAGAGCAAAACCACAAAAGGTGAGATGAGTCAAAGATGGGGAAAAATGGGAACCCACAAGGTAGGCATGAGGCGGGACAGAACCACGGTCCACCAACAAGATTATGAGTGAAATGGCTCAGGGGAAATTGACCAAATCAGGAGCAAATGGGAAGCAAGTCAGGTAGCCAGTGGGTACCAACACAGAACAGGGCCTTTCCCTGTAGGAGGCTGGGTTGGGCTCGTGGCCCCTCTGGCTTCCTCAAGGTGACCAGCACCCACTTAGAACATCAGTCCCTGATGTTTGTACTCAGGGTGTAAATTGCATCTGTTCTGTCCCCTGTCCTGAGAGGTGACTGGGCCTCTGCACTGGCTCCCCCTAGGGCCCAGCCCCGTCTCTGACTGCCTGTATCTCTAATCAGCTCAGCTGCCCATAACAACCCTCCTCTGAAGAAGTAACCGGACTGCCGCCATGAGGGAGGAGGGCAATGATCAGTCTGGCCTCTTCAGGCTGAAGGGGGTCATAGTTGTTGATGGGCAGTCAGAGGTGCTCTTCAAAGGGTCTATCTAAAGGCCCTTAATAGACACCAGGCATTTTCACTGGGTAAGCATACAGCTTAGTCTCTGTCCAGTGTTCTCAGGGGAAGACCTCCAAATGATATACGGGAAAGAAATTCCCAGCCCATCAGACATCTGGCACAAGTTCACACCCTCCAAAATTGAGGAATCCCCGGAACAACAGAGGCCAACAGCAGAACACATCTATCAAGAGAAAGAAAGAAAGACAGGAGTCCTCAGTGGGTTGCCTTTTTTTTTTTTTTTTTTGAGACAGGGTCTTGTTATGTAGCTCAGGCTGGCCTAGACTATGTAGCCCAGGTTAGCCTCAAACTCACAGCAATTCTCCTGTCTCAGCTTCCCAAGTACTGAGGTTACAGGTGTGGGTCACCACACCTGGAAATAAACATGTTAAATAAACATAAAATAGAAAACTTAGCAACTTGTGTCGTATTAAAAACTGTTCAGGAAATCAAACTGGCTTAACAGTCACAGTTCATTCCAGGGGAGAACCTTCTGGCTGAAAGTCTTTATATTCTATGATTCTTATTAAAAATTTAGCTCTGTGTGGCTGCCACCTGGGCTTTATGGCTGAGCAGATTCAGTGATCTGCTGCAAAAGCTGATGTTGTACAAAGCCTCCAGTAGCCCTGAATGCACACTCACCACCCAGGACTATGGGGTTCGGGATGAGATCCAGGCTTTTCTGCAGTTTGTTAATCTCTCCCTTTGAGAAACAGCGCCCTCTTGCTACTGGGCCCTGGCAGATGTGAAGCACATAACCAGGAACCACCAAGCATGACCTGGATTGCAGTCACCAACTTGATGCTGTCCTGCCCACCAGCGCAGTGATGGCAAATCTTGTAGAGCTATGGATGCCATAGTTTTGCCACTACTGCACCAAGCATGGGACCCGACTGATGCAGGGTATGTGTGGGCATCTCATCATCCCAGCTGATGCCTTACACAGGAAGTGATGATCTAAGCAGTGGTGCAAACTCATGGCACGCACGGGGCAACGAGCACTCAGAACCTTCCATCTGCACAATGGCCAAGTCACCTCAGTCACCAAGCACTGGAGTATCGTTTTTTTCCTAAGCTCAGTATTAAGGTTTAATTGCTGTGTTGGTGCTTTGCAATAAATAACTGGGCTTTGGGTTGCAGCAGGGTGCGGGTCTCTACAAGGTTCCCCATCTCTGACCTGAAGCCCTTCCTGCCTTCACACCTCCGCCCCTCGCCTGGTGCTGAGTGCTGAATATTTGCTTTGGTTGCTCAGTATTTTTTCATCCTCTTTTTTTGCAGAGAAAATGAGCACCTTGTCACTTCTCATTTCCAGGAAGACTTCCCTTCAAATCTGGTACATGCTCCTCCCCTTGTCCTTCTGGCTCCATGGTGGGCAGCCCATCTGCTCCACCTTCTGTTCCTCAGCACCTTCTGGGGCCTTTCAGACTCAGGAAGGGAACAGGAGGAGGGAGAAGGCCCAACACCCTCAGGCAATGTCAGCAGCAGCAGCAGCAAGGACTCTGCAAGCTGCGCTGCAGGATGGGGCAGGAGCCCCACTCCGGAGACCCTCTTGAGAATCACCAATGCGAAGTGGCAGCGATGGAAAATATACTTGAGTCCAATACTCAGAAAGATGAATTTCTTTCATCTTTATTGACCAAAAAAAAAAAAAAAAAAAAAGTCACAGCGTTTCAGACTTTGTTCAGACACATGAACAATAACAAAAGGGTACCCACAAGTGACGTCTATGGTCCCAAAGGTCTGGATCAAAGGCTGTGCTAGAGAGTGTGGGGGGTCCCTTTGGCTCTACTCATCATCTCTGTTGCTTCCACCCCACGTCTTGCTGACACCAAAGAGCAATGACTGCAGAAATGAAGTCACTGCAGAGGAGGCTGGTCCCCCCTCACACCCAACAAAGGGATGAGGCTCCGGTGAAATAACAGAA
This sequence comes from Cavia porcellus, assembly GCF_034190915.1. Lineage (NCBI taxonomy): Eukaryota > Metazoa > Chordata > Mammalia > Rodentia > Caviidae > Cavia > Cavia porcellus. The sequence continues at coordinate 23,908,894 of NW_026947515.1, forward strand.
GTGTCCAGACCTGAGGCAGGGACACTCCCCATCTGGTGGTCCTGGGGACCCAGGGACTGTGGGTAGCACTGGTCATGCAATATTCGTAAACCAATGGGAGGGAGGACAGACCTCCTTCTCCAGGGAGCAGCCAGCAGCCAGACTCCCCAGAGTAGGAGGCCGAGGAGCAGGGACACTGGCGTGAACCTTAGGACTCAGGTAAGATAACTCACAGCAGAGAGTCCCCTCTCACTCCCCAAGGCCATGGTCTAAACAGACCAGGCAGCTGTATTTGGGGCTGGTCCACATTTGCCCTTTCCGGTGGACTTGGGTCAGGAAGAGGCATTCCCTCCAGTGCTCCCCTTGATTTGCATAGTCTTTGGGGTTGTGTGGCTCTCAAAACTTGAACAGAATCATTTGTGGCTCCGTGTTTGCAGCCTCTGGTTGTTTGGGGGAAGAGTTAGGAGTCAAAATTCTGACCCTACATTGTTCCTAGGCCACTGAAAGTATTTTCATAATTGCGTTACAATAACTAAGATAATTTACAATTTTAATATCCAAGTATAAGTCAGTATTCAAACTCCCTACTGTTTATTTCTTTGAATCAATATTCAAATAAAATCTAAAAACTCAAAAAACAAAACTACTTCTAAGAACCCTGAAAAAACCAACCTCCCTCTGACTCCTGGAGCCCAGAGCAGAGGGACCTTCGAAGTGCCCTCTGCCAGGCAGAAGTACACATTTCCCAGTGCACTGGGCTCGGGGCTCAGCAGCAGTGTTTTGGTGGAGGTGGGGGGAGTCCAGGAGGGTAACACTGCATTTGCCAGGCACTTGCCTGGGGCCACCTCCCGCCTCATTCCTTCTCGCTGAACGTGGTGCTAGAACTGGCCCTGCCCAGACCCCTGCTCAGTGCTGAGCATCATGCATGGTCTGGGAAGCAAAGGGACAGGGGCCTATAGGAGTGACTGCGAGGCCCCCAGCGAAGTGCTTCTCCTAGTATGAGGATACTCCATTTGGCCAAAGTCCCTCTTCCAAAGTCCTCTGTCCTACGGTAGGCAGAGCAGTAATTCCTGTTCTCTGCTTTTCTCCGACTATATCTAAATCTTTGTGTGTGTGTGAAAGCCCATGACCCTTTGGGAGGAATGACTGTACTTCCTGTAAGTAGTTCTGTAACGTGTTTCAGCTGTAAAAATATCCCACGTGCCAGGTTTCTGAGGGGCCAACATGTGCACTTACAGTGGTGCCACGTGCAGGCTGCCGGAAGCTGTGCGCACGCTTCTGTGCTAGTCCACAGGCAGAGCAAGGAGGACGCGTGTGAGGGTCCTGAAGACAATGTCCTCAGGAACACCAGCAGGTTATTCGCTCCAAAGGTACCTGGTATAGTGCAGTCTTTCTAGAAATCCCTGCCCTGTGCCCCTGATGAGCAGCCGAGCCACAGAACTCAGCTTTAAGGGTGCCCCGAGTGGGTGCTGGGGCCAAGGCGGCTGTTAGGCAGTACGTTCCCCAGAGGCACCTTTCTGTCTCTCCGTGTGCCGTGTTCCTGGAAGCTGTCTAGGGAAAACGAAGGACGCTGTAGCTCCTCTGCTCTTCATGGCTGCTCACCGAGACACAAACGCTCAGAGGAGAAATTTGGGTACAAGCTCCATGGCACCCTGCTCAGACAAGCACTTGATGTGACATGGTGCTCCCAGGAAAGTCACAGGGGTAGGGTGGGACCAGAGACAATGAAGGCCTAACTGCCTGCCAACACACACTGTAGGGAACACTGCAGAGTCACTCAAGGTGCTGTGGGGCAGGTCTGCTGAGGTCAGAAACCATGGAGAGACACAAATGGTACGTTCACTTGGGCATCTGCGGACCATCACAGAAACAATGCCACTTTTACATTTGGCAACTCGACATATTTGGCAGCTTCCAGAGAAACAGCTGTTCCCACCCCAAGCCACTGGAGGGTCCACAAAGTCCTTTATCTTTGGTCCAGTTAAAAAGCCAGGGAAGCAAAACGGGTCAATGAGGATAAGGCTGCATTTCTGTCTGCCTCAAACCCCTTCCTGGGGACAAAGCAGGCCTCATGACGCCCAGTAAAGTTGCTCATGGGAGCAGCACAGTGTCAGATGAGAGCAGTGCCCACCAATGCCCACCACAGCAAGGGACATCCGTCCTCCCTTGCTGCAGAGGCTCTGTGCACAGTACACATCCTCTGGTAACTCTCCTCGGCTCCAAACTTCAGTCTAACACACAGAAGCGAGAAGCTGCTGCCTCTCAGCACTCCTTGTGGGGGACTAGCAGGAGGGAAGGAGGGGTCAGAAGCAGCTGCCAGCGTCCACCATGGCACCCACAGGTGAGAAGAGGGCAAAGCTCAGGACACTCCTCCTCCTTCCTCTCCAGCTTCCTTGACATCTAGATGTTTCCAAGGACCCACCATCCTTCCCTTCCCGCAGACCTCTAAAAGGCTCCACCTGGGGACCCAGCCCAGCTGCTGTCATCAAATCTGTCAGAATACTGGCTAAGCAAACAAAAGCAAGCTTCTGCAAAGGTGGTCTGCAGCCAGGGCTGCAGCTGTCCTGGGGATCCTGAGGGGCGGGGGGACACGTCCTCGCCAGGGACCAGGCCCAGCTTTGCTTTGCAGTAGCTCAGTGACTGTACAGGCACAAGTCTGCGGCGTTCCCCTGCTGGATCCCTCTTCCATCCTTCAGGATTCTGGGATTTCAGATTCTCAGCTTACATCCGAGAGCCTCTCTCCTGAAGAATCTGAAAGTGGAGGACAAGGGAGAAGCCTCAGACTTCTGTGTGGACTGCTGTGGGGAGGAAAGACCCCCAGGGAATGGGGACACAGCTCAGTGGTGTACAGCACATGCTAAACACACAGAAGACCCTGGTTTTCAACACACCCCCCCAGTCAAATGTGGTGGGACACACAGTGATTCCAGCTCAGTAGAATGAAGCAGGAGAATTGAAAGTCTGAGCTCTGCATGGGAAACTTAGTGACACAGTAAGACTTTGTCTTTAAAGAGAAAAAGGAAAAAAAAAAGGGCTGGGGATATAATTCAGTGCTAAGGACCTAGGTTTAATCCCGAGTACTGGGGGAAAGAAAATATTTAAATCAGAATATATTATCTAATTATAATGGAACTGAGTCAGAAATTAATCACAAAAAAAAAAATGATTAAAAAGTGATGGGGCTGGGGATTTAGCTCAGCGGCATAAGCGCCTGCCTTGAAAGCAGGCAGTCGTGAGTTCGATCCCCGGTACCGATAAAAAGGAAAAAGACAGGAAAAAAAAAAAAGTGATTATAAAAGCCAGGTGGGGTAGTGTATCACTACAATCACAGAACTCGGGAGGCTGGGGTAGGAGGATCATCATGAATTTAAGTCCAGTTTAAGCTACACAATGAGTTCAAAGTGTTCTTGTAATACATAGTGAGACCCTGCCTCAAAACACAAAACAAAATGACAAAATGACTTCAAAAAGCCTTACCTGCTATGGTGACTTTCCGTGAGGCCCAAGCTGGGTTTCTCAGATGCAGTGTGTACTTTGATCTTTGCTCCTACCCTCTTTTTTTCTCTTTACTTGGCCCCACCTCACTCTACAGTTGCTCTCTCACCCTTCATTGTTACTTTCTCTAATCACTATGCCACTACTTTTTGTTTGTTTCCAATTCTTTGTTCAAGACAAGAATCTGGAATCTGGGAGTTTGGGGAATATGGGAGAGTGGTAAGGAGCACAGCAACACCTCTCCAAGACTTCGTGTTCAGACCCTGAAATATGGCAAGATGAGGAAGAGGAGGAGGGAAGAGGGTCCAAGGGACCAGCAGGGATCTGAAGTGAAAATGAAGCCTACAGGGAGAGGAAAGAGAGAGACCCCAACGAAGAAGAAGGGGACAGCCCTGAATCAAGGCATGGAAGGGGCAGCTCAAACCTGCAGATGCATGGTGACTACTGGTGACCCCTGAGGCCTCTATGGGAAAACACGCCAGTGGAACAGAGCAATGGATGCAGTGGCTGGTGAGTTATTCAGATTCAGACACCCCCCAAGAGAGGGTGACTGGCCTATAGCCATCTTAGAGAAGGGCCAACTGGGATAGGAATTCAGAGCAGCTGAGGACTGGGTCTGCCTAGTGGTCCTAGTGTTAATGTGAAATAGAGCTGAGTTCAAGCCAGCAGGGATCTGAGCTCAAGCTGGCTGCAGGGTGAACCATCTGGTGCCAGCCTCACAGCTAGAAACCAGCCTGAACCTCTGTGGAGCTACATGTGCAGGCTCCCTGGGATCAATCAACACAGATCTGGAATCCACCTGTCCACACTGACAGCAGAGACGCCCTGAATGCACGTAGTGCACATGTATTTGTCTTATTTTCTTTTTTTTCTTTGTTTTTATTCTCTTTCTCTCTCTCTTTGTCTGGCTTGTACTTATTTTAATGTGAGTGTGAACATTATTTCTAGTTTTATTGTTGGTCTGTTCTGTTCTTGCTTTTATTCCTTCTCTCTTTTCCTCTTGTGCTCTTGACTAGTTTCCCAAAGTTTGAGTAATCTTTCTTTGTCCTCCAGCCTGGCTGCAGTTTAGGCTGACTTGAAATCACTATGTAGCTGAGGCTGGCCTCAAACTCACAGTGATCCTCCTGCCACAGCCTCCTGAGTGATGAGATCACAGGTGTACAGTAAGACATGTGGTCACCCTTGCTTCCAATCTTTTCATCTTCTTCCTTTTCTCTTTTTTTTTTTTTTCTAAACCCCTTTTAAATTTTCTCCCCTGAGGGTAAAATCACCATGAGGGCATATTTACTGTACACCATTTTCTAGTTCATTTTGGATTTTGTTATATAGCCACAAATCTAGTTCACAAGATTAAAGGTGGGAAATTAATAGTTACCTCAGTTTGTCATTTTCTAGGCTGTGTTTAAGGCTACTGTTATTGCTGATTGCACTGTGTTACCCAAAGGGACATAACTGTTCCAGCCAGTTGTTCGTGGTACACCAAAACTGAGACTGTGTAAGTCATAAAAAAATACCGTATGTTAGTGCCTAAGAATTAGGGGCTGGGCCAAGTAGACAGCAGCTTCTCATTCCCAGTAAATAAAGATGTAGGGTCTTGCAACAGACTCAAAATCCAAAAGACAGCTACATCTGGAAGACATGGTCATTTCCTAAGGGTTCTAAAGACTAACAATAAAGATACTTGCCATAAGCAATTTATAAGCACCAACCTGGAATTAAACTTTAAAGAATTTAGAAAATGAGAAGACACTTAAGCAAGATGCAACCCCAGACTTCCAGCTTACCAAAAGCAAAGCCAAGGGGCAATGAGATGGCCAATCTGAAAGCCACCAACCTGGACTCTCTGAAGTGGTAACACACAAGTAACAAAACTGATGAATGAGGCTCTAGAAAAAATCAAATCAGAAGCAATCTCTCAGATAACTATGTGATCATAATGAAAGACATGGTTAGTGCAGATATAGATACAAAAAATAGAAGAGCTTAGGAAAATGTCAGAAACTATGAATGCTCAATAAAGAAAACAAATGTAATCCATGAGGAGAATCCAACAGACATCCTGGAGATTAAAAATTCCATTAAAAATGTCTGCAGCAGAATGAGCCAATGTGAGGACAGAATCTCAGATACAGAAGACAGGATTGTAGCTAGTAATCATGAAAAGAAAGATTTCTTCAAAACAGCAAGAGATCACAAAAACTCAATCCAATAGCTGCTAGATGAGGCAAAGAAGAATAACATAAAATTGAATGAAGTCAATGAAAAAGCAGGAGACAATGCAAATGACATAAAAAGCCTGTTAACAGAAGTAATGGCAGAAAAAAATCCAAAGGGAAAAAGAATTTGACATACAGATCAGGGAGACATACAAAACTCTAAGATTAGTCATGATCAAAAAAAAATCTACAAGGCATATAGTAGTCAAAACCCCAGAAATTCAACACAAAAACAGAATATTAAAAGCTGAGAGGGAGAGAGAGGAAAGAGAGAGAGAGAGAGAGAAACAAATCACCTATAAAGCAAGGTCCATCAGAATCACACAGACTTCTCAACACAAACCCTCAGGTCAAGGATAGCTTAGAGTGAACTATTTGAAGCCCTAAAAGAAAACCTCCAAACCACACTAATGTATCCTGTGAGACTATCTTTCAAAATTGATGGCGATAAGTAAGATACTTCCATGGCAAAGAATACCTGAAGAAACTCATGACCACTAGTGAAGCACTTTAAAAGGTTCTGAAGAAAATTCTAAAAAGAGATTACAAGGATTACAACTCCATGAACCTCAACAGCATGAATTCACCAGGCAAGGCAAACAAAAACAGAAAGAACCAAATATAACAATAGGAAAATAATATGACAAGGAAAAGTCAATACATATGAATTGTAACCATCAACATAAATGGTCTTGGGGCTGGGGATTTAGCTCAGCGGCATAAGCGCCTGCCTTGCAAGCAGGCAGTCGTGAGTTTGATCCCTGGTACCGATAAAAACGAAAAAGACAAAAAAAACAAAAACAAAAACAAAAACAAATGGTCTCAATTCACTAATCAAAAGAAAAAGACTGGCAGAATGGATCAAGAAGGAAGATCCAACAATATGCTGCATAAAAGAAACACATTTCAGTCAAAACAAAATTCATAGACTGAAAGTCAGTGGATAAAAACAACATTCCATGCAACAGGAACCCAGAAAAACAGCAAGGGTAGCTTTTTTACGTGCAGACCAAGTAGATTTCATGCCAAGATTGATTAAGGGAGACAAAAGAAGGTCATTACATCCTTGTCAAGGAAACAATCCAAGAGGAAGACATAACAATCATAAATAGACATGCACCAAATACTGGTGCACTTAACTATATGACAACTATTAATGGACTATAATGAAAAATCAAATAAGCACTATACAATTTGTTGTAGTCGGGCTGTAAGGAGAAGAAGACAATACAGGACACATAATTTATAGTATTATTTATAATGAACACCCAAGGGCTCAAATACAAAGAAAGTTCTGGAAATCTGTCCACACGCTAAAAACCTAGAGAATCCAAGTGAGGGCCTGGATCCCCACAGCAATAAGCTTTCAGTTCAGCTGAAAACCTAGAGCCCATGATGATGCTTGCCCTAAGTCCAACTGGAAGCCTAGAGACCATGACAATGACTCAAGTCTTTTTCATGGATCTGTGCTGGGAAGGCCAAAGGTCAGCAGTGGAAGTTAGAAAGTCTAGGATGAAGTAGGTTGAGGGTTCTGCACTACAGCCAGAAAGTAACACTCAAAGCCAGGGCTCTCCTGAAAGGTACCACATCCACCCTTAGCAACAATGAGGTCCTGAGCTCCTCTGATGATGAGAACAGCTGATTTTGTATCAGGAAGCCATTCTGACAAGCTTCTCCTGGAGACTGAACAGCATACATTCTCCTCTCTGGAGCCAGAAAGTGATGTGCAACGTAAAGACCAGAGTTCCTCCAAAGCGACCTGTAGTCATTCTCAGAAACAATGTCCTGAGCTCCTCCGATGATAAAAGCTGAGTTCCTATTAGGGAAGCTAGCATGACAAACTCTTCTAGAACCAACAGCTTCAAAGAACCAATAGCTCCAAACAACAACACTTAGGAAAACCTACAATGCTGCTCTTCCTCTCCAGGTCTCCTTTTATGCTGGCAACAGCAGTCCTCAGGTGGGCCATCCACACTCAACACCAAGCTGGTTCAGTTCAGCTGGTGTTTAAGCTGACCATCAGTTTTCAATCCACAACACTATTGTAATGGGGGGCCCTCAAAAACCTAGTGTCATAAATAGATCAACTAGACAAAAAAAAAAAAAAAAAAAAAAAAAATCACAACTGAACCAAACTTTTGAACAAATGTACTTAGTAGATGTCTACAAAGTGCTCCATATTCTTCTCAGCTGCAAATGAGCTCCAAAACAGACCACATACTAGCTCATAGAATATGCTTAAGTAAATGCAAAGGAGGTGACATTACCCATGCATAATTTAAGACCACAGTGTAACGAAATTGGAAACCAATGGCAAAACAAACCACACAAACTTCATAAACCCTGAAAATTAAATAGTACCCTTCTGAATGAACAAAATTAAAGCAGAAAGTAGATAGTTTCAACAATTATAGCACAACATACTTAGGGACACAATGAAGCAGTCTTGCAATGGAAATTGATAGTGATTTACTCCCATATCAGAAAAACATAGCAAGCTCAAATGCCCTAATGTTTAACCTCAAACTTTTAGAAAAAGAAGAGCAAGTCAAGCCCAAAATTTACACAAGGGAGGAAATTTTAAAGATCAGAGCAAAAATTCATGAAATGGAGACTAAGAAAACACAAAGAATCAATGAATCAAAGGGTTGGTTCTTTGAAAGATGAAATGAAGTTGACAAACCCTTATCCAACTTTATAAAAAAAAAAGAGGGAGGACTCAAATCCATGTACTTACTAATAAAAACAGTAAAAGCACAATAGATGCTGGAGAAACCAGAAGATTATCAGTAGCTACTTTTACCAAAACTGAATCAAGAAATATAAAAAATTTGCCAGGTGTGGTGCGAGGTGTGGTAATCCCAGCACTCAGGAGGCAGAGACAGAAGGATAATTGTGAGTTTGAGACCAGCCTGGGCTACAAAGTAAGCTCAAGGCCAGCCTGAACTGCATAGCGAGACCCTGTCTCAAAAAAGACAAAAAAAAGAAATACAAAAATTTTAAATAAAACAATCCCCAATCAGTCACTAAACTGAAGAAGATGTAATTAAATCCCTGCCAAAAAAAGAAAAACCCAGGCCCTGACTGATTCACCACTGAATTGTACAAGAAATTTGGAGAAGACCTAATACCGCCACTTCTAACTTTTTAATGAAATTGAAAAGGAAGCAATACATATTCCCAAATTCATCCTGGAAGCAAGCATTACCCTGATACCAAAACCAGAGAAAAACTCAACCAAAAGAGAGAACTACAGGCCAATCTCCTGACTGAACATGGATACAAAAATCCTCAACAGCATACTAGCAAACAGAACGCAGCAAATCATCACGATTATACAGGGCTGGGGGCTGGGGATTTAGCTCAGCGGCATAAGCACCTGCCTTGCAAGCAGGCGGTCGTGAGTTCGATCCCCGGTACCGATAAAAAAGAAACAGACCAAAAAAAAGATTATACAGGGCCAAGGATGTAGCTCAGCGGTACAGTGGTCATCTAGCAAATGTGAGGACTTGATTCCCAGAACCAAAATAAAAATAGATAAATAAATAAATACATAAGAAGACTATACACTATGACCAAGCAGCATTCATTTCAGGGATGCAGGGGTAGTTCAACATATGCAAATCAGTAAACACAATATACAATATTAACAGAGCCAAGGGCAAAAAATCACATAAATCATCTCAACAGATGCAGAAAAAGCATCTGATAAAGTCCAACACTCATTCATGATAAAAACCCTACAGAAAATTTAGAATAGATGGTCTATATCTCAATCTGATAAAAGTGATCTATGACAGACCAGTAACCAACATCCTACTAAATGGTCAAACTCTGAAAGCTTTCACTCTAAAATCAAGAACAAGACAAGGATGTCCACCATCACCACTCTTATTCAATATAGTTCTGGAAACATTAGCCAGCATAGTTAGACAAGAGAAACAAAGAAAAGAAAAAAACAACAGGAAAGGAAGAAATGAGTATCTGCAGGTGACGTGATACTCTACACAGAAGACCCCAAAAACCCCACCAAAAGATTTTTCGATTTAATAACTAAATTCAGTAGCGTAGCTGGATACAAAGTCAACACTCAAAAAAAATCTAATGAAGGAAGTAAAAGACCTCTACATTGAAAACTACAGTCCTCTAAAAAAGGAGATTGAAGAAGCTATCAGAAAATGGAAAGATATCCACTGTTCTTGGGTGAAAAGAACCAATATAATGAAAATGGACATACTTCCAAAATTGTTGAGGTCAGGTTATTTAGCTCAGTGGTACAATGCCTCTTGCCAAGCATAAGGTCCTAAGTTCAATTCCTGGTACCCAAAACAAAACAAACAAAAAAACCAAAGAAAAAAACCCAAAATTACTGAAGAGATTTAATGCAATCTGGATAAAAATTCCAACAGCATATCTCACAGAATTAGAGAAAAAAATCCTAAATTTCACTTGGAACCAGAAGAGACCTACACTATCAAAGGCAATTCTGAGTAGCAAAGGCAAGGCAGGGGTATTACAGTCTCTGACCTGAAATTATACTATGAAGCTACTGTGATAAAAACAGCATAGTACTGGCCAAAAAACAGAACTGAGGATCAATGGAATAGATTAGAATACAGAAATAATCCCAAGCGTACTATGCTACCTTATCTTCCTAAAGGAAATGCTTTAAGCTCACCACACACTGATAGTTCAGAGGTGAGTATGTTGAACATGCATGTGGGTGTGTGTTTGGAGCACTCAATGGAGGAAAAGGAGGTAACAGTGCATGGGGGTAGGAGATACTGGAGATGGGACCCAGGGCCACACACATGCTAGGCAAGTGCTGTACCACTGAGTTACATTCTCAGCTCACCTTCTTTTACTGACTTAACAGAGGGTGGAAAAGTCACCTTTTTCACATTCACATTTTTCAACCAAACAAGCTGTCACTGTTCCCTAAATCTTGATTTAAATTCAGCAGTAAAAACATGCAAGGTGGAGGGGCTGGGGATTTAGCTCAGCAGTGAAAGCGCCTGTCTGGCAAGCACAAGGCTGTGAGTTCAATCCCCAGTACAAAAAAAACCATGCAAGGTGGGGAAACACAAAGCTGGATGCAGAGAGAGGAGAAGATGAGTACCAGTTAGGGCAAAGCTGCAGGGGCCTGGATATAACTGAGCCAGACGTGCAACCAGTCAAGCAATTTCTTTTCTTTTCTTTTTTTCCCCTGTATTTCTTTTTTTCCTTTTTTTTTTTTTTTTTTTTTTTTTTAAATTTTCTGAGTCAAGATCTTGCTACATTGCCCAGGCTGGTCTTGAACCCACAGTGCGCCTTCTGCCACAGGCTCCCAAGTGCTGGGACTACAGGTATACACTACATGCCTGGCCAAAGTATCTTCTTACCTTTGCCTTTTCACTTGGCTCTATGACAATGCCGTTGGTAGAATTATTTAATTCTCTGGAGACGACGCAGAGAAATTCGGCCTGGTCCTCATTTCCATAGTTATATGAGGATCCAATGCTGATTAGCTGGCAAAAGAAGAAGACAGTAATCACACAAGTAGCAATCTCTAAATCTCAAGTGCCACACAAATCACATCTTCTCAAAGGATGAAGAATTCTCTGGGACTATCCAGGTCCTGGGGAACAGATGGATCTCAGTTACCCATCAGGACACTGTCAGTGAGGTTCCCCCAAGAGTCCTGCCACCGTTGTCTCCCCCAAGCCCTTGTCCAATCACTCTCTCACTGTTAAAGATGTGCACTGCAAAGTGTCTCTGCACATGAAGACACACTTGCTCCAACCAAACACAGTGCTGGGTCATCTGTGAGCAGGGCTCCTAGACAGGAGACCATTACTCTGAAGGACCTGGAGTGCCCCAAGAAAAGCACTGGATAGCTTTCTTTCTTTCTTTATTTTTTTTTGTGCCACAGATTGAACTCACGACCTCATGTTTGCCAAGCAGGCACTTTCGCTGCTGAGCTAAACCCCCAGCTAAGCACTGGATAGCTTTCAAAAGCTGTCGCTGCTGGCACTTTTTCTCCATTTTGGAGAACTGTGCTCAGTACTCATTCTTAACAGAAAGAAAAGCTGAGCGGGGGTGAGGCTGTCCTCACAAACAACGAGGCCCCAAGCTGGGAGACTGCTGCCGGCTGCCTGCACAGGGGGCCCCTCAGCCTCCTGCACCCAAGTTTCTCATCGGTACCACAGAGGCACTGAGATCAGACTTCGGCCTTCCACAGGACATCAGCAAGATGACAAGCAACAAAAGAAATAACCCATTGGTTTTACAAAGAATACACATTTGTTTTTAAATAAGTAATACCCTTTGCTTAAGACTCCATCAGAGAAGAATCCTCCTCGGGTAGAGGACAACAAACTCTGGGCATATTCTGCTGCCCACATGTGAAGAGAACCAGGCTGCCACATAGGCAGGACCAATTCTGTAGTGGAAGACAAGTGTGAGGCATGATCCCGCATTGGCTCTAGCACAGCGTTAACTGGGATGTGTCAGCTGACCCAGGAATATACACCGTAACTTCACTTTAGGAAGCAGGCTTCCCCTGCTGGCTCAGCTGGCCTCTCCAAGTGTATGTAAGAATATATCACACTCCACATAACACCAGGTGTCCTCTGTTTACCCCTAGCCTTCCTATGGGCTAACAGCAATAAAGAATTGAACAATTTTGTTATCACAGAGAAGAAAGCAATCAAACTGGGACTCTGGGTCCCAGTCTGATTTGATCTAAAGTTTAAGCACAAGACTAAAAGAACAGAAACGAAGAGAAGGATGAGGGATGAGCAACCATACTTTTCACCTCATCTGATTCCTTCATAGTATATCCAGTCACAGGCGGTTACAGCAGATTATGTGGACTCTCAGAATTATTAAATTCTGACCTTGTAGGGCTGCATGTTGAACCCCAGTCATTTTTAGGGCCACACCGTAGAACATGTCAATAGAACACTTTTGGAAATCAAAGAGAGGCTCCTCAAGCCTAGACATGCTGGCCAGCTCCTCGGGCACCACTGCATTGTAACAGTGGACTGGAGGCTAGGAGATAGGGTTCTCCTTCCAACTCTCCCCAACTCAGCGCATACCAAGCAAGTATTGGCACCGAGCAGCTCTCTTTCCCCATGATTTGGAAATGGCTCACACCTGGCTCCCCTACCCGCCTTCCAGGGCTACTAACTGGCTGGCTGGAGACTGTTCAAGGAGCTGTGGCGGCCCTGGGATGAGGCTCTGGGTTCTTCGCTCTGAGAAACTAACCTGTTCAAACTTCCAGCCGTCAGACATGGTAGAGACCATCTGCGTGAGCTCTTCCTCTTGACACTGCAGGACTCTGTACACGTGCTTCACGGGGCCCTGCAACAACCAAAGTGACTGAGAAGGGCAGCAGGAAGGTGGCCGCAGTGCACCGGCTTTGGGGCTCCGCCACCCCCACCACCTTACTCATAAGCAGCACTAAGGCTTCCCAGAAACACTACCCAAGGGGGCCAAGCGTGGGGGTACACCTGTAATCCCAGCCCCCAAGAGGCTGAGTGAGGCAGGAGGACTCCCAAGAGTTCGAGGTCAGCACTGAGCTACATAATGTGTTCAAGGCTGGCCTGAACTACATAATGAGACCCTCTCTCAAAAGGAAAAAAGTTTCAAGAGAACAAACAAAACAACAAAAAGAAAAAACAACCCAAAAGGCAGAAGAATGTGAATTAGTGGATAAAATAATTCTCAGTGTCAGAGGATAAATCATGTGAGCAACCATGTAACAAACCAGATTATTTCATCCATTTCTTCAATTACTTTGCAGAAAAAGTCCCATTTTTTTCCTAAAGTGATTTATATGTGATGTATATGCTAAAAATGTATGCCCCCTTTGGATTATTTAGTCTGGTAGAAATGATTACAGGAACACTATATTAATAATATATTAATATATTAAGCTACAATCCCATAATGTTCAAGTTATTTTTATCCTTTCTGATGTTACCTGCCAAATGTTTTAGCATTAAACAGGGGCATTTCTGTATTATACATGTCTATAATAAAAAGTAAATATTTGGTTTTTGTCTGCATTCCCAGCCAGGCATGGTAGTGCACACTTGTAATCCCAGGACTTGGGAGGCTGAGACAGGAGGATTACCATGAGTTCAGTGCCAGCCTGGACTACATGGTGAGTTTAAGGCCAACCTGAATTTTTTTTTGAGATCTTGTCTCAAAAAAAAGAGAGTGCTAGTAGGTAAGAGCCCATGACAACACAGCTGGATTAAGAACCCCACATCTGGGCTTTGCTTGTTAAAGGAGACAACATCTAGAAATCTACATGTAGCCAACTGTATCTCAGAACCATGTGGAACAAAGGCAAAAATACGTCCTCTTTCCTTTTGGTTTGGTGTTTTGAGACAGGCTTTTGCTATACAGTTGACCTTGATGCATTTCATGGAGTTCCATAATAAGAGACAGATGGAAAGATCAATGAACATAAAAAAGGTCTTGACATTCCTAGAACAAAAAGCCTCCAACTGGGTATAACTCCACAAGCCTTCAGAATCTGGAGAACTCATTAACTGCAGTCACTGAATAGAAATATTATACTGCTCTCAAGGAATCAGCTGATGGCAAAGAACAGAAAATGTTCAGGTACCATGATTTGAATGGTTTTAAATTACATAACTCATGGTACCATCAAAATCTCTACCATGCTATCAAGGTTTTTTAGAAAGTGGAAAAATCAGTCCTTGGGAGGCTAAGGTGAGAGGGCTGTTTCAAGTTCGAGACCAGTCTGGCTACAAAGTGAGCTCATAACCTACAAATCCCTCCGAAGATTAAGAAGGAGCCTTCCACCAGTCAGCCAGAATACGTCCTCTTTCCTTTCAGTTTGGTGTTTTGAAACAGGCTTTTGCTATACGGTTCAGGCTGACCTGGAACCAGCAATGCCAAATAATAAACCCTCCTTCCACCCTTGAAAGAAGCTAATGCTAGGAAAAAAAAAAAAAAAAAAAGAGTCTAAAGGATTCATTTTTTGCGGTGTCAGTTTTTCACCCACATATTCCAATCCAAGCCAAAACACATTGATACATGAAGATTAACAGAGAAAGAGAAAGACACTTCTAAAGAAAAATTATTGCTGTCTTTTTAACAGAAAGAAAATCCTGTGCTTCAGCAAAGTAAAGAAAGCATCCACCACCAGAACCTGATGGCAGAAGAGGCAACTGTGCCTCAAGACAGATGACCACAGAGGAGTACAGCTCTGCCCTCAGTTAATGCAGCTCTGAAGCTTTTGTTTTGTTTTCATACCAGGCACTGAACCCAGGGCTTTGACACTGAGCCACATCCCCAGCCTACCTCCCACTTTTTTTGAGACAGACTTAATTAAATTGCTAAATTGCCTATGCTGAACTTGAACTTTGGATCTTCCTGTGTTAGCCTTCTGGAGTGCTGGGATGACAGGCATGGGCCACTCTGACTGGACAGAAGTTGTTCTTTCTTAAAACACAGGAAAGGAAGGTCTTTTTTTCTGCTAGACTTTAAGGATTTTGGGGGAAAGGACATTTTCCTGTTACTCAGAGAATCACAAGGGCTTAAGGACAGTGACCACTCAAACACATGATGAATAATATGTCAAACAAGCTAAGTAAGCTCTATCATCCTCCTTCCCTTAAACAGGTTAATAACGAAATCCAGACACTATAATAAAAAAGAGAAGCTTGATATAGCCCTCTCAGGAGCACGATTCATAACTGGTTTCAAATAGCTCTCAGGAGCCAGTTGTGACAAGATCATGTTAAGGGGCCGACCTGATAAAGGGCACTGAACAGGTACAAGTGAGATCTCATTTGAGCTCCATGAGGAGGGAGGCTGACTCTGGGTCAGAAAGGAACAGGCTTTGGCTCTGAGAATGGCCTTGACTCCTCCCACTGCCACACAGTGAGCAATAACCAGCTCCTTCTTCTGACAATATGGGACTGTTCTGTTTTGCTATTTCTCTCTCTCCCTTTCTTCCTTCTGAATGACTGTGGCTGGGTGTGGACATCTGCACAGTGGAGTTGTTCCGTCCAGACCTCCCATCCTGCCCAGACCTCCCTTCCCGCAGGGAAAGGCACCCTTTTCAAATTGTACCTGTCATGTGGTCCCCCCTTAAGAGTTCAAAACACCTTACTTGTGAAGTTCTGTTCTCATTGTCTCGTATCCTCTCCTTAACCAGGCGCACGAGAGAGGCGATATTGTAAAACTCTGCTTCTTCCAGAACGCCTACGACAAGGACCAGACTGTAGTCAGAGATGAGCTCACCAGATAAACAACAAAAGGAGGCTTACTAAACATTGCATTTTCCAAGTACAAATCTAGCCTAGGGAATTTAGGAAACAGCTCTTTGCTGCTTAGGGTGCACCAAGGACCTTTCCCCCACAAGTATGAGTCAAGCCCTAGACCTGCTCTGCTCACTGTTCAACTCCACCTACTCCCTCACCAACTGCCCGTCAGCGGCAGGATGCTTCCTCATGTGTCACCTAACTCTGAACTACTACATACCTCCTCTTCCCCAGTTTGCCTGAAAAAGGACTGGTGGATAGGTGTGTATGTATAAATTCACATGGATCAAATGTAATAGGATGTTTATTATATGAAGAACATAAAAGGCAATCATTGCCAGATTCTCATGCTAAACAAAATCAATGGCCTTAGGACAATGTGGCATGCATGGTCCTATGCCAGGAAAAAATTTTGCTAAAATGGCCATTATTAGAACAATTGAGCCAGGCACGGTGGGGCATGCCTGTAATCCTAGCATCAGGTGGCTGAGGCAGGAAGATTGCTAAGAATTCAAGGCCAGCCTGGATTACATAGTGAGTTCAAGGCCAGTTTTGACTACATAGCAAGACCTTGTATCAAAAAAAAAAAAAAAAAAAAAAAAAATTCAACTGACAAGATTATAATATAAGCTACAGATAAAAATATCTAACAGTATTAAATCCCCTGACTTCGATGGTAGAGTAATATAAGAATACCCCTTTCTTGGGAAAGACACAAAAATATTAAAGGGTGCAGTCTGCAACCTAGCCTCAAACTGTTCAGCTATAGAAACTATAGGGGGAGGAAGCCAAAATAGGAGGAAGAAAGGATGAGAGAGGAAAGAGGAGGGAGCGAAGAAGGAGGGACAACGAATGGTAACATAAATATGACCAAAAGTTAAAAGTGGTGAATCCATAGAGTTTTTACCTTACCTTTTCTATAGTTTACCCGTATAGAAAAGGGTAAGGATAAAACTTACCCTTTTCTATAAGGCCAGAAGTATTTTAAAGTAGTGTTTCCTAACAAAAAACATCAGAACAGGCTTGTAATTGCTGAAGCTGTTTGGAGGGTACACGGAGCTTGTATCACTCTCACTTTTTTCTGTGAATTTAACATGTTTTAAAGCAAGATTTTTAAAAAAGTGTTTCCCAAATGTCCTCCACCTCTGTTTAAAAAAAAAGAGAGCAAGAGAGTGACAGTGAGCACAATTACTCCTTTTATTGATTAGAAGAGGACTGGTTGCACAGCCACTGCCAGCTTTCTTTCTCAGAACTAAGGCAGCCAGATGAAGGCACCCAGATTTAGGGAAGATCCCCAATCTCCCCCTGAACGCCTCCAGTGAGACCAAGCCAAGCCTTTCTGAAAGAGGACTGCTTAAATCCAAATGCCCTACAAACCGAGATGAGACAACCAACAATACACCTGACAATAAGTTGGAGAATGAATTAGGTCAGCAGGAAAAATTACAGGGAACCATGAGACCAGAGTCTTAAAAAGAAACGTGGCCAATTCTGTAGCATTTACTTTTTCACAGCTGCGAGTTCAGACTATAACTGCAAACATAAATAACTCAACATTAGAGATGTGCTGCTTCAGACTATAGACATTCACTGCTAGCATACAAATAAATGTTAAAAAAAAAAAAAAAAAAAAAAAAAGACAATTCTGCAGGTCAGAAAAAACTCCTAAAGCTATTTGCGAAGCTAAGCCACCTACTTTCCTTCTCACTAAGAAAGCTGAGTAGAGGCTATTGGGGCTTTCTTCAACCTCGCTCTCTCAGACAAGACTAGGTACCTGGAGGCTTCCTGTTCATTTTCATTAACTGTACTATGCCAGAACACCCACCGGCCCAGCAAAAATCTCCAAACTCAAGTCCATGGAAGAGCTTTAAGCAATGTGAAATTTGAAACGTCCAGTGCTGTTACCTTCTTCTGCCAACTCCTTAGTAATGATGAGTTTCCCATGGCGGAGGTAGTTTAGGATAGGACCAAAGTAGGTAGGGTCTCTGTCAATCAGATAGGCTCCCGTCTCATCCTGCCAACCAAGCACAAGAGTATCATTACAAAGTACTCGGGCATGTTTAAACTGAAACGGTTTCCCCTTTTGCAGCAGTTTGTGAGCTACAAAAATTTTAGAGAGGACAAATTTTGCTAGACATTTGCTTACTGAAAATTTCTGGCAAGAAGGCTAGCCCTAAATGCCTTCACTTTGGATCATCTCAGGTTGCCATCCAGATGCACAGGCGTGCCTATCCTCTAGGCAGTTATTCACTGGCTTGAACTTTGCCTGGCCAATTGCCAGCATTCTTCTGTGGGGCAGTGGTTACAAGGGAGGGAGTAAAAGAAAGAGCTATAGATTCATGATTTAAATTCTTACTTGAAATGCACATTCTGACTCTGCCATCACCCCTGAGTGACATTCCTAATTCTAAAACCTCTATTTGGCTGGCGATGCTCCTGAGCTCAAGGCCAGCATTAGTGTGAGTCCACACTGCCAGCTGGAATCTCACATTCCCCAGCTCGGTGCCCAGAGGAAGTGTGGTACTGCCAGGACTTCGCTCTGAACAGCTTTAATCCTACTCATTCTACAATAAAAGGAACAGGAAGAAACTGGCTTATGTGGTCATAAGGAAGATTTAGGGTATGTAAAAATAACTCCTTATAAGCAAGCATTTTGGCATCGCTTTGACGTTAAGGAAGCTTTCCATCAATTTGAGTTTAGTAGTGAACAGCTGAAATCAACATATGTTTATACAACTCCCACTCTGTTGCAGTGTAACCAGTTGAGTGCTCTATGGGACACAAGATGGTACAAGCTATGGTCAGAGGAACCTTCACGAATTAAAAAAAAATTCAGTTTCAAACTGCAAAAAGTGTCTTCTCACCTCTTAACTCGACACTTGGCAACCTTGTATCTTGCCCAATAGCACTCTTGGTCTCTACTTTTCTTTAGTCTTAACTGCTAAGCTTAGATTTGCACTAGCAAATACAACTTTTTTCCAGGGAATGTATTCGATCTCAAATACGGACCTAAACGTTGACTATTATCAGATATCAGTCTGGGGCCAGGATTTTAAGAAAGCGGTGACATCGCAATTAACATTCTCTGCAGTGGTAGAAGCCATCGTCAGGCCTGGATGCACCCAATTCGGCACAGGACTCCTATAGTAAGTTTCAGGAAGCTACAAAGATGCCGTGCGATGAGAGGGGCAGAGAATATGGGAGACGCAAGGAGTGAGTTTTAATGGGATGAGGGGGCGGGATGTGAGGAAGGAGCCCCTGAGAACGCAGGGCTAGGTCAGAAGGAAACCCGGGGAGTGCCTGAGGATGAGCAGAATGGGGAGAAGGGCTTTCTGATCCTCCCGGTGCCAGCGTGGAGACCTGAGGGGATGTGGTTCCAGTCTGAGGAATTGCATTTGCCCGAAGGAGAGAGTCCCAGGACTCGGGGGATGGGCCTAGGAGGAACTAGGGGATCCAAAGGCCCGAGGGCGGGGCGCACCTTGTCTGAGTCCAGCTCTGGGTCCTCCTGGCAGCAGAGGCGGCAGAGGAAAGACTTGGGCTCCCGGCCTAAGGTCTGCCTGGTAGTCACGAAGTAGGTGCCGCCCACATTCAGCCGGACCCAGCGAGCCGCGCCACCGACCCCCGCCCTCTCGGGCGGTCCGGGACCGGGTTCCAATGGCTGCGCGACAGCGGCGGGCTGGCGGCCGTGCCCCCGGGGTGTTGGGCCAGCTGGGCGAGGACTGGGGGGCCCGCGACCTGGCCCGCCCCCGTCGCCCACCCCACTGCCTCCACCCGCTCCCAGCCCCGCCATCGCTGGGTCCAGCTGCAGCTCCGCCATCTAGGGCCGCCGCCGTCCCTCCCGCCCGCGCATCGCCGGGCCAGCCCATTCCTCTGCGGGGAGAGCTGGGCCGTCCCATAGGCGGGGGTGGGGCGGGAAGGGTGGGGTGTCCCCTCAACCCGCCGGTGTCTCAGTGCGCAGGCGCTGTTGCTACCTTTGGAGGCGGGACTTCCGGAACAAGTCTCCGTCGGTATTGGCTAATCTGTGAAGCCATGCTCGATTTTTGAGCTTTGCGATTGGTTGAGGGGAGACCTTCCGGTGACCCACTTCCGTTACTTTCTGCGGGGATTGAACCTTACTGGGTCGGTGAAGGTGAGTAGGTTTGAGAGCTTTGAGTCCGAGCCCAGAGCAGTTTCTTGCTTTGCGTCTTGCAGATCTTGCACCGACCTTTGCTGCGCCCCCACCAAGGACGGCAGACTCGGGGTGTTCGCTGGCAGAGAGGTAGAGCTGTGTTTTTACGTCGCACACCGTTTCTAACCGCTCCTGGGCGTGCGAAGTCGCGGGGCCTGGTTGTGACCCAGCCGCGACAGTTTTAGGGGCTGCCACAAACTATTTCAGTCCGCTCCCAGCGCGGGAGAACATGACACAATCATACTGTCAACTTGCTGAGGGACTGCGTCCTCTTCTGGCTAGAAGCTCGCAGAGTTCCAGCGTGTGCAGTGTTTAGGGGTTAAGTGCGGGGCTGTTTCCCCGCTGAACTGATATTAATCGAGCACGTCTGCTATGTGCCTGACCTGTTCTAGGCTCTAGGGATTAAACAATAAATAAACAAAAAACCTTTAAGACTTCCGATGATTGGAAAAGTGTCTGTAAGGGCGCTTAGTTCCCTGGCATCTTTAAAAGTGAACTGCTTTAACCTTGCCCCTCCCCCACCGGAGACAACCAGTGCTGAGACGGAAAGGAAGGAAAGAACAGGTGTTTGGTACCTTCCTTCTTAAAGTCCAGAGGAAGATTTTGTTTTCCCTTGGAATCCACAGCTTATAGAGATCTTTGACTTTGCCTTTTCTAATATCTTGTCTCTGATCTTACTTAGTTTCAGTTGACTTGAAACTAACAAACTACTTCTGGTAGTTTGTCTTGGTTTAAAGTCTACAGCCACTCTCGTCTTCTCACGTTCACAGCTGTGTTCATTACCACTTAAAATGCCAGGGCAAATGCTGTTAGAGATAATCAGACATGAGTAAGAAGGTTCAGGTGTGTGACCAGTCTGGTAGAGAACAGACAGCCTCTTAGATTTGTATAAAACTATACTGTAAGTGGATATACACAATTTCATTTTCATCTGATAATTTCAGTGGTCTTCTGAGCTAAGCTGAGTTGATACTCAGTTTATAGATGAGAAAATTTCCACAGCGTGCTCTATTTAAATCTTGTTGAAATTTCAATACGTGTCATGTTCTGTATTCCTAGAGAATCTGTGAATAAAACAGTCCAGATAGATATTTCCAAAGACATGGAGAAAAAAAAGTAGAGAGCTGGACTTTTGAGTTGGGGGATACAGGGAGGGCAATCTAGTGGGAAAGAATATGCTGTATTTGTATTTCAGGTTTCACAGCTTGAATTTGAAAAAGGTAAATTGTTCTCCTTTCCTGATTTAGTAGTTTGTCTATGGGATAGGTAGACCTCCCAACTGCAGCTACTCAAAGGGTGCTGATCTATTTCTTTTTTGTTGTTGTTTTGTTTTGTTTTTGTTTTGAGACAGGGTCTCACTGTGTAGTTCAAGATGGCTTTGAATTCACTGTGTAGCCCAGGTTGGCCTTTCGAACTTCCAATGATCCTCTGTCCTCTGCCTCCCAAGTGCTAGGATTACAGGCGTGTACCACCACACCTGGTGTGATCTCTTTTTTAAAGACTTGTATATTGTTAAATGCCTTTCTTCAGGTGATGCTCCAAGAGCACTGTTTTGATTTGATTTATTTTCCAGGATCCCAAGATGGCTGGGCGCAAGCTCACTCTAAAAGCCATTGACTGGGTAGCTTTTGGACAGATCATACCCGCAAACCAAAAGGCTGTGGCTAATTCTCTGAAGTCTTGGAATGAGTCCCTCAGCTCCAGGTCAGTATGGTTCTGAGAGGGGACCCTAAGTTTAGCACTGAATCTGGGGCCAATGTTTTACCATTACATACAAATTTCTGATAATCTTCTGACAAAAATAAATACACTCATTTTCCAAATAAAAGTTTGTAGTTGGTTTTTTGCATTTTCATGATGGTGCTACAGAAAAAATGCACGAAGACACTCCAGGCCATAGGAATAAAGAATAAGGAAATTTCTGTGTGAATTTTCTCATGTTCAAAGAACGGTCCTAACTTCTGCTTTTCTCTGTGAACAGGTTGGCTGCTCTGTCTGAGAAACCACCAGCGATCGACTGGGCCTACTACAAGGCCAATGTGGCCAAGGCAGGCTTGGTGGATGAGTTTGAAAAGAAGGTAAAAAGATAGCTAAAGCATTGGTCTAATAGTGTGTCAGGAGGTGAGTAATTACATATTCCAGTCGACAGCCAAGGAAGAAGGGAGTGTTAACCTTTACACATCCCAACGGAAGTTTAGGGGAGATGTGGTCGGAGGCCTTGCAGTGGTAGGTTTTAATGGTGACGAGATACAGATAGTTCAAGGTGTCATCATGCAACAGTACTCTATGTCCTTGCTCTGCTCGTGGGAGGACTTTCAGATTAAAAGTTCCTGCCCAGCTCTCTCTTAGTTCCTTTTTAGCCTCCCACATCTCTGTCTGGTATCAGCTAACAGCTTTTCTGTTCTTACTGTTTTCCTTTCTCTACTCTTTTCTT
Organism: Cavia porcellus; assembly: GCF_034190915.1. Lineage (NCBI taxonomy): Eukaryota > Metazoa > Chordata > Mammalia > Rodentia > Caviidae > Cavia > Cavia porcellus. The sequence goes on from NW_026947515.1 coordinate 23,931,472, forward strand.
TCCTGTCCCTTACAGCTGTAATTTCTTATTTATCCCCCTTCGGTACACATTAAGTCTCCATATCAAAGACTGATTTGCCTATTCATTGCCTGTGGAGGGTGTACTTTGTGCCATTCAGTGTTCATGAAGAAAATCAGAATTTCTTTACAATTCTTTAGAATATGAGATGCTAAGCCCACATGTTTTTTGTTTTTGTGGGGATTTTTGTTTTGTTTTTTGTTTTAGAAGAGGTAGTGTTTCCAGGTGGGGAAACAGAAGCTCACTGTAATAAACAATTACTCTCTTTTTTTTTTTTGTCTTTTTCCTTTTTATTGGTACTGGGGATCGAACTCACGACTGCCTGCTTGCAAGGCAGGTGCTTATGCCGCTGAGCTAAATCCCCAGCCCCTCCTGGGTGTATTGCTAACAGCTTGCTTGTCTGTTTACAGTTTAATGCCCTGAAAGTTCCTGTGCCAGAGGATAAATATACTGCCCTGGTGGATGCTGAAGAAAAGGAAGATGTAAGTAGTTGATGCTCCTTTATAAAAAGTTACTTTTGTTTGCTTTTATTAGTACATGTTTATAGTATGTAATGATTGCATTCATCATGGTAAGTTGGTGTGTCTGTAATGCATCTTAATTCTTTTTTGCTTCCCTTCTCATCCTCTCCCTCCCCTCCCCCACCATCTCTAGATCAAATGATGCTCCTAAATATTTGAAACCTTTGGTTTTTGAGATAGGGTCTTATTAGGTAGTTCAGGCTGGCCTTGTATTCACTGTGTAGTCCAGGCTGGCCTCAAACTCACGGTGATCCACTTGCCTCAGCCTCCCAAGTACAGGGATTACAAGCATGCACCATAAAATTTTTCTTAATAGTGATGGTTCTATATTTCTGAGCAGCTAGGATAAAGTAAAGTGAATTAATTTGCAAGTTAAGGAGTTTACAGTAATGAAAGGAATCAACTGGTAATCCAAGCTTATGTTGAATATAAAAAGTCAGCGGGAACAGTGTGTAGCACATGCCTGCACTTACATAAATCTCTAGAGACTGCAGCTGCTCGGCAGTGCAGTGGTTGCCTGGGGAGGGCAGTGAGAGGAGTGACACGTGTCCACTACTTTATTTTTTTATTTTATTTTATTTTTTGTCTTTTTCCTTTTTATCGGTACCGGGGATCGAACTCACAACTGCCTGCTTGCAAGGCAGGCGCTTATGCCGCTGAGCTAGATCCCCAGACCCGATGTCCACTACTTTGAAGATGGTCCTGGTTTCACGGGTGAACATATGCATCAAATGGCACTTGCGGTGTCATATGGTGGTTACATTGCAACAAAACTGTTAAAAGCAAGGAATTGGAATTAGGTAGAAACATTACCCAGGGTGTATTCAGATACTTACTTGGTTAAAAGCACTGAAGGCCAAATGTTGGAACCCAGCTGGTTTCACCAAAGAGATGTCTGGCTTGGTGGTTACGGGGCTTGTCCTGACCATTCAGTCAGCAGCCCTATAGACAGGGTGTCCCTAAGCTATTTTCCTGCCCGGATGTCTTTGTGGGTGACAGGAAAAGCTGTGATTTGCCTCCTAAAGTTCCTCCGTAGTCAGGGCAGCAGGGAAGCCAGGGCAGGCTGGAGACTCCTCATGTCTTAGGAGCCCCGGAGTCTGGGCATAACTTGGTTTCAGAGCAAAATTTTTCTCATCTTTTAAAGGTGAAAAGTTGTGCTGAGTTCGTGTCTCTCTCAAAGGCCCGGATTGTCGAATATGAGAAACAGGTAAGGATGCCTGGTGGTGCTGCTGGTTACTGTCTCCTCCACGGCCATACTTCTCTCCTCTGGCAGTCAACTGCCTTGGACTCTCATTTTACATCTCCACGGCACTGTTTCCCTTTACTAATATATTTCTGCCCTTTCCAGCTGGAGAAGATGAACAACATCATCCCATTTGATCAGATGACCATTGAGGATTTGAATGAAGTCTTCCCAGAAACCAAATTAGATAAGAAGAAGTATCCCTATTGGCCTCATCAGCCAATTGAGAACTTATGAAATTGAATCGTGGAGAGAGCTCTGGCCCTTACATGACAAATTCTGGATGTTAAGAATTAAAAAGGTATAATTCTGGGTATGTGATCTCTCTGCTTAATACAGTTAAACCTTCCCTCTGAGGTGGCCTCACTGGAAGTGGACATTTTGTTAAGGTGGGAAGTTCCTAAAGGGTTGTGTCGGCCCAGTTCTCTAGAAGTTAGGATGTGTATGAGGCCCCAGGGCTGCTCAGTTTAAACCAAGAACAGTAGGGCCTATGCCAGTGTACTCTCCTGGGATATGGGAAAGGAGGATTATTATCTGCCAAGGCTCTTGAGCTTCCTCTTATTTCAGACCACTGTGCCAAAGAAGTGTTCCCTTCTCGACCTGTAGTTGGAAATGCTGTCCAGATTGGCAGCTCTGAGAGCAAGGCCTGGGTTTTGGTTTTTGGTTTTTTGAAGCAGGATCTTGCTATGTGGTGCAGGCTGGCCTTGACCTCACTGTGTACCCAGGCTGGCCTGAAACTAGCAGCAATCCTCTTGCCTCAGCTTCCCAAATGTTGGGGGTTATACATGTGAACCACCATGCCCAGTGGCTTGGCTTTTCGGTACTGTAGCTTTTAAAGCACAAAAAAGAATAGAGAGGAAACTGTCACAAAGTTAACTGTTGCTGTTTTTTTATATCCGAAACTTAGAAAGCAATTTTAACTCCAGCATTTAATTTTAACATTCCAGTTAGAAGCTGGGCACTGTGGCACTCCAGCTACTAAAGAGGCTGATGCAGGAGGATCCCTTGAGCTCAAGTTCGTGACCAGTGTAGGCAACATAGTGAGACCTGTCTCGAGAAAATTTAGAAAATAAAAACAGATAACGTGGTGTGAAAAGTTGCCCTTGGAACTCAGAAGATCTAATATGCCAAGCACATAATTGCTGATTTTTAAGTTGTTTACTGTTTTAGGACTTTATTTTTTTCATTTTAAAAACATTACGATTGCAACCTGGGAAGTTTCTAGATATTTAAGCAAAACCATCTGACTTAGTCTGGCTTACATCCTGTAGGAAGGTAGCACACACAGGTCAAAAACTGGCCCTGCATGCTGGCTAGAGGCTGAGGCAGGTGTATTTCTATTAGTTCAAGGTCAGCCTGAACTACATAGCAAGACCCTGTCTCAGCAAATCCAAAGTCAAACCTAGTGTTTCTGCAGGTACTACAGACAGACTATTGGAGAAGTGCAGCCTGCCAGGTCAGGGCTGTGCTAATGTGAGCAATCAGATGGCCGTCCTTCCTGGTTTAGGTGGAAAGAGCTGAAGATGGGAGTAGTAAGGCGGGGCTGCTGCCCTGACGCCACCTGAGTCCTCCAGTCCGACTGGATGAAGATGTTCAGTGGTGGCTGTGCCTTTAGGGTCCAAAACAAAAGTGAGAGTTACTGGCCTGGCCCCCAGCTGCACAGCAGAAGATGGAAGGACTCAGACAGCAGCCGGCTGAAAGCACGGAGACTGAAATCCAGTTTACTGCTGGAACATGGGAACTCACGCTCATCAAAGAAAGCCTCCACAGGAATCAGTGAAAATATGGCAGCATGAAGGAGGCGTCCCTAGCTTCTGAAGGGGCCTGGGGGAGGGTTTCCTGTGACCGGCAGAATTCAGTGTCAGCCAAGGCGTGCGCACTCTACCTTCTCCGTCACAGGGCATTACTGAAGTGGACTTGATTTTTTTACATTTAGTTATTTCGGTTCTACGAGTCAGACCTGGTGTTTCACACATTTACTCTTGCTATATCGCTAGGTGATATCCTCACCCCCTAATTTTACATTTGAAAAAAAGTTAAAAGTAAAAGTAAAAAAATAGCATCAACAGAACCAAACAGCTGGGTATGGTGGCACTTGCATATAATACCAGCACTTGGGGAAGCTGAGGCAAGAGGATTGCTGTGAATTTGAGGCTCGACTGAGCTCTATAATGAGACTGTCTCAAAAAGGCAAACACAAAACACTTCAGAGCTGGGGATACAGCAGCTAGGTGCCTGCTTTGCAAGCACACAGTGGTGAGTTCAGTCCCCGGTACCAAAACAAAAAACATTCCAGAAGAGGCCAGGCATGATCTATCATACCTGTAATCCCAACACTCAAGAGACTAAGGCAGGAGAGCCATGAGTTTGAGGTCACCTTGGGCTACATAGTGAAACCCTTAAAAAACACCCCCCACCAAAAAAAAAAAAAAAAAATATTTCAGAAGAAAAAGACAAAAAAGATTAAAGGAATCAGCGCAACATAACTGATACTACACTTGATCTTAGCCAAAAGGCTGAGAGTCAATGACATGATCTTGATGGGTGTAGGATTCATTTACAGCTTCTTTGTATATCTGAAATTTTCATAATAAACTGGTCTGTAAGGGATAAAAATGTGGAGTTTTGCTCTTACGTAAAGTAAAAATCAAGGTAACAAAATGACTCAATTCTTTTTTTTTCGAACTCACGACTGCCTGCTTTCAAGGCAGGCGCTTATGCCGCTGAGCTAAATCCCCAGCCCCATGACTCAGTTCTTAAAGCCATTTACACAAAAGCAATAATTGGATCTTTTATGCATAGAAAAAATAGTATTAAGATATATAAAGTGAAGCAATTACAAAGATGCTGGAGGCTGGGGATTTAGTTCAGTGGCATAAGCGCCTGCCTTGTAAGCAGGCAGTCCTGAGTTCGATCCCCAGTACCTATGGAAAAGATAAAAAGACAAAAAGAACAAAAAACAAAGACATTGCTGAATGTATCAGTTGTAACTATTTTAACATATATGTCATGTCTTGGCATCCTTGCAAAACAAATGAGATATCAGTAAGTTTTTACAAAAAGGCAATTTACTAGCTTTATAGTAAACTATATTATTCAGACAGTAATTATGGAAATTGATAATGTAAACTATAGGAACAATGATCGTAGTGCTAATATTACATAAAACCAATGACAGTAACAATATGGAAAACAATAAAACGTAGCCACTTGAAAATCAAAATGCCTGTCCTAAATCCCATGAGAAATCAAGTTTGTAACTACACAATATTTGCAAAAATAAAAACATATTTCATATGAAAATAACAGGAATACTCATGGCATTAAGTCCTGTTGTTAAAATAAGGACATTTTATTACACAATACAACCTGTTGACAGAAAAGTCAAAAGACACTGATAAGAAAAAGAGATTGAAATTAAGTGAGGTGAGCATGCTTGTAATCCCTGCACCCTGAGGCAGGAGGATTCCTGCAGTTTGAGAAGAGCCTGTGCTACATAATGAGCTCAAGGCCAATCTGAGTTACATACTCTGTGTCAAAGGAAAGAAAATACTGCCATATATTAGCTATTCTTTTTGTTTTGGTGCCAGGGATCTAACTTATAACTTTGTACTTGCCAGGCCCTGGCCCAGTACTACTGGTACATTAAACATTATAAAAAGTTAGACATAATTAGATCAAGGAAACAATAGTTAAAAACAGTTCATAGTATGTAGGACTGTATGCACGTAAGTGCTTATGTAATTCAGCCTTTTGAATCACTGAAGTGACTGGTTTAAATGTTTGTAAAATAATAAAAATGTTCCTCCTTTACACTAAAATCAAATTCCAGCTACAGATTTAAATGCTAAAGTCACGGTAAACAACAAAAATTGAAGATGGGCATGGTGGCACACGTTTGTAATCCCGGCACTCGGGAGGCTGAGGCAGGAGGATCGTTGCAAATTTAAGACCAGCTTGGGCTACAAAGTGAGCTCAATGCCAGCCTGACCTGCATGGTGAGACCGTGTGTCAAAAAGACAAAAACAAAAACCAAAAATTGATAGGTTAATATGTATGTAATCTTTAGGCTGAAAGGTTTTTCTAGTATAACACCAAAGCAGAAACCAAACCAAAAAAAAAAAATTGATTTCAAGTAAAATAAACCAGTTCCTGGGGTCCCTGCAGGCATAGCAGACTTTAGGAAGCCACTGTGAACTCTGCTCCTTCGCGTCCTGTCCAAGGCTATGATACCACCATTTCATCCGAATCCTCAGTTGTCATTTCTCCTCTTCCTCTTCTTCCCTCTTCTCCCCTCAGCTGGGTACCAGGTCCTACAGAGTTCTCTTCCTGGACAGTTCTTGTTTTGTTCCTCCTCTGGTAACGTTATGGTCACCTCTGTCAGATCTTGCCAATTTCCTCCTTGAACCATTCCATTTCCCCCTAAGTAATCTCCCAGCCTTTCTCACTCATCTCCAATCCATTATTTGGGCTGCTGCCCAAGGAGTGCTTTCAGAAGGCAAAATGGTCATTTTACTGCCCTGGCTTCCCATGTCCACATCTCAGTGACGTTCTCCCTCCGTTGACAGCCACAGTGAAACTGCTCCCACCCCACCCTTACCAGTAGGCAATTCCTTTTCCCCCTGGAACATCAGAAAGACCTGGAAGATTCTAGAACAGTGATGCAACCTTTGAAGAGACTGCATGCCCAAACTACAACCACTACAGCCATTATTTATCCCAAAGACTGCAGTTAAACCTGACTGCTGAGATTTAGCTTAGAAAAAAACAACTGTTATATGATGCTCAACCGCTGGGATGACTTGGCCATGCTTGGTGACAGAAAGGACTCTGCATGCCCACTGCACCACACGTGCCACAGGTGTGCCACCACTGTTTTGGAACTTTCTTTGCTGAGTGCTGGTATTAACAGCTGATCTATCATGCACTCAAGTTCATTTGCTTGCCAATGATCAGAACAAAGGAGGCCATTTATTTTGGTAAAAAGGAAAAGGCATCGACTCGATGCTGATTTGCCCCAGCTCATCAGCTCACCTTGTACAGCGGGTGAAGGTCTTAGCGTGAGGAGCAGGGAGGGGCACACAGACAGCGCTGATCTCCACACTTGCTCCAGCTCCCTTCAGTTCATCCTCCCCTTTCTTCTGGAAAAGAACCTGGCTCCTGCCTACGAGAGTCGGCATCTGCTTTGGGCTGAGGAGAGGAGGGAGTGTTGGTTATTAGCTTGGCAGGAGGAAGTCTGGAGAAGTTGCTTATTTCTAGAAGGAAAAAAGTCTAATTTTTAAAGTTCCATTTTCAGATGCCAGTTAGCACAGCCCTATACTCAAGAGTTGTGATCATGTTCCCCAAGGTCTAACCTTGTCCTTGGCATTTTGAAATCTTCATAAAGATTCACTATAAAGGGAAGAGAAGAAATGTGAGATGTGAACCTTTAGGAGCTCATACATAAACCTTAAATAATGGAACAGACGGCAGATGATACAAGGCTGGGAACAGCTCAGTACTCCAACAAGTGCTTCCAATTCGTGAAGCCCGGGCTTCATCCTCAGCGCCAACACCAACAGAAAGATGATCTCAAGTGACCCTCTAAAGTCCTAATTGCTTTACACACATACTTCTCATTCACTCCCACCGTGAACCTCTGAGGCGTTCTGAGGGTGACAGGACTGTCAATCACCCTTTACTGTCCTCTGCTCAGAAGCCTCTTCTTTTATGTGGCTGGCTCCTCCCCATGGGGAGCCTCCCCAAATGCCCCTTCTTTGACTATGCAATTAATAGGCTCCCGCCCTCTATACTTGAAATAGTCTCATTTTCCTTGACTATTGTCTTTTCTCACTGAAATGTGGGTTTCATTGGCACAGGCCTAGAGGACTTCATCTGAAGCAGAGCGAATTGATCTAGTAACTCCCATGGTCCAGGCTAGGGACATGCTGCCACCGCCAGGTGCCACAGCTAGCTGACATGCAGCATCTGTTCAACTTGGTGACTAGGTTGGAGAAAATTCTGTCTGGCCCTGGAGAACGCAGAGAAGGAATCTGCTTTCTGGCTTGTTATGTTGTTTCTTTTACAAAAGTACAAGGAATAGTAGCTTTTAAACTGTTTTGAGTCAAGGACTTAGCAGAATCCGATGAAACAGTGCTGTCTTTCTCCAAATATTTCATGAGATGTGAAAAGTTTGACCCCAAAGCCCATTCACAGCTTTAGGATCTTCAAGTTAAAACACACACACACACACACACACACACACACACACACACACACACCCAGCCCGGAGAGTACATTTTAAGAAGTAAACATTTTTGCTAAAGGATAATATATGCACACAGGACAGTGAGATCACAAGCGCTTATCTCTCTGGATTTTCCTAAGGAGACAGCACCTCTGTTCAGGTAAAAGCCAGACAGTTGCCAGCTCCCGGAAGCCTCACTTCTGAACTGTGGCTACCACCTAGAGTAACACCATTCTGTCTTCTAACAGCACAGATTCCTTCTGTGTACTCGACCTCTTTTCTTCCTTCTCTTCCATCAGCACCTCCCTCCCTGACACACGGCTGCTGAGCTGGTTGTGTGTAAGGCTATGAAAGCTTTCTAGAAACTCTGAAGGCCAGGGGTGTGCCTGGTGCTTTCCCTTGATCCCCAGACCTGGTCCCTAACCATTTCTGCTCCTCTGCACTGACCAGTGTTTTTCCTCCTGGTTGAGGATGATGAAGACACCTAACACACAACTTGCAGGACCATTTCAGGAGGGAACCACCAGCTTGTATAGGCAACGAGATATGGGGGCCCATATGCCCATCTCTTGAGCTATAAAGTGAGAGCCTGTCTGGAAAAAAAAAAAAAAAAAAAAAAAAAACAAAAACCGCAAAAGGGGACAAACAAGAGCAGAGTTGAAAATGGCACCCGTTCACCCCAGGTGGGACTCGAACCCACAATCCCTGGCTTAGGAGGCCAGTGCCTTATCCATTAGGCCACTGGGGCTTAATGTGACAAAAGCCGGGCACATGCTTCTTAAACTATGACGCTGTAGGCTGCGGAATGACATCAGGTACCAGCACACCTGGACTTACAACCCTCCCCGCTTCCACACCCGCAGCTTTTCGGAGTGGAGGTCCACAAGGGACTGGTGGCCTTTGACCATCTAAAACAAGGGAACTGTCTGCCATCTGGATTAAAACGTTTCACCCGACCACGAAGGGACTCGAACCCTCAATCTTCTGATCCGAAGTCAGACGCCTTATCCATTAGGCCACGCGGTCTCCTGCGGAGGGCTGCTTACCAGACTCATGTTAGATGGCGCCAAGGCCGGTCCACGGTCGGCTCCGCGGCGCCGGCGACTCCGGCAGCCACCGCGCCCGCCCTGCGGGGGGCGCCTGCCGACGCCGACGCCCGGGGAAGGGCGAACCCTCCTTCCGAGCGTCCTCGGCGCGTGGCCTGGGGAGGAGGGCGTCTGACTGCGGAGCCAGCGCCGAGGGTTCGGGTCCCTTGGCGTCCCCTGCGTCCGCCGGGTGCTGGTGCCTCGCTCGCCCCTTCCTCCGACCGCAGCGCACGCGCCGCACTCAGCTGCCCGCCAGCCCGGCCCCGGCTTCGGGTGCCCGGCCCAGGAGCGCGGCGGCGGCTCACGGCTCTGCCGCGCTGTGACACGCTGTCACGGGTCGCGGGAGGGCGCCTGGCCGCTGCGCGTCGGTGGCCTCGCGGGTAGGGAAGCTCCCCCGCTGAGGCAGGGACCCGGGTTCGAGTCTCAGCCGGAAACAGGCTCCTGCATCTCTGGCGGAGATGTTTTGCTCCCCACCTGTGCCCAAAACTCTGCGGAGCCCTTGGCCAACCCCATCTGTGGCCCCGAGTCTGACACTCGAGTGTCTTTTATCCCTGCAGCCAGCTCTCAGAGGTCTCACCGAAGCCATGACCCATTCTCTATCTAGGAGCTGGGCAAAAACGGTGGGGACCGCGCAGGCGATGGCTGCAGCTTTGTCTTGAGAAAATGATTCTTCAAGCCGCGGAGACACACGCGCGTGCGCGCGCGCGGACACACACACACACACACACACACACGCACACGCACACGCACACGCACACGCACACACACACACATGCACAGACATGGTTGCCACACTACATCCCCACTGCACGTCGTGAGTGAAGCCGGAGGATGTTGAGGTCAATTCTGAAGTCCCAAGGTGGAGGTAACCTAAAAAACAAAACAAAATAAAACAAAACCACCTGCTTATTGCACCTGGGACTGAAACACACAACCCGTACCTCAGGGGTCACCCCAGGTGGGACTCGAACCCACAATCCCTGGCTTAGGAGGCCAGTGCCTTATCCATTAGGCCACTGGGGCTTACAAGAAAGATGCCCCACCTCTATTCTTTTAATGGCCACTGAAGTCCAGTCTCAGTCCACGCAAAGCGCGTGCTCGTTCGTGGGCACTGAGTGTGGAGCTGCAGTGCCGAGCTGGCAGGCGAGGCCCGGCCCAGCGCACCCTGGAGCCCGTGCAGAACGCCTGGACCCGCATCACGGACGCTGAGCACTGCGGTTCCAAGGGGCTTTCTGCCCACTGCCCTGGGGCCTTCTGTCCACCTCCAAGAACCAAGGAGACCCAAGAATTTTAGAAGAGATGGTGTGGAAAGTGAAAGAGAGCCGGGCACTCGGGGAGGCTGAGGAAGGAGGTTCAGCCCTGGGCTACAAGTGAGCTCGAGGCAGTCCGAACTGCATAGGGAGAGCCCATTAAAAAAAAAAAAAATAGTGAAAGAGAAAGGATAAAGAGTAACCACGAGTAACCACCAATACTGAAACTGTAACACTGAAAAACCTTCGCATCCTGAGATTGCACAAATCCAATCAGAATAATAAAAAAACACATATACATTTCATTATATATGTATTTCTTTCTTTTAAATGTTGGTTTGCCAGCTGTGTTGGCAAAAGCCTGTATAATCCCAGCACTCTGGAGGTTGAGGCAGGAGAGCTGCTGCAGTTCAGGCCAGCCTGGCCTGAAAAGTGAGTTCAAGGCCACTTTGAACTGCATAATGAAACCTTGTTTCAAATGCATAAATACAATAAAATCAGAGTTTAATACTCCTATACCATATGCATGTAATACACATTATGTGTTCTTGTTTGTGTTTTATAAAAACACATTATTAAAGGGTTAGTCCTTTAAACTCCGTTATTGGAGCCGACACATATCTACCAGATGTAAGAGCGGAAGCTGCTGGGGAAGACTTCATCTGTTCCCTTGTGCCTGATTTGAGACCTTGCAGGGTAAAGGGGATTCAGGGGCATTCCTGTTCGCTTCTCTCCACACAAGTATTCTTTTCTCCTCATCATGGCAGCAAGAAGGAAGGACATAGCCCCCTGGCTCCAGCCTGCTGCCTTTCAGATGCCGTGCTTTAAGTTAGTGACTCCCGGGAGGAGACATGTAGGCAGTAACTGCAGGTCTCCAGTGGCAGCGATGAGTTTGCCTGTGTGCATGAGCTCAGACACATTTCCTCTGCTCTTCCTTAGTGGCCATTTGTAGTGGGCAGCCCCCCCACCCCACTCTACTGACCATTCTCAACATTCAACTGGGCTGATATCTGGTGGCTGTTTCTCGTTTGGGGCCTAGCACTTCTCCCCAGGCCAGCATAGTCAGCTCTTGCAGGCAGCCAGCCCCAAGCCTGTCCCTCCTTGATGACTTTACCCAGCATCCTCCAGTCACAGACAGGCAAAATGTCTCACCCCTAATCCATCAGTAGCTTGAATTTTCTCTTCATTCTGTTGCCACTGCCCTTGTTCCAGGATTGGCTCTTTCCTGCTCACATGGGTCAGCTGACCAGACCTTGTCCACTTTCCTTGTCCTGTCATGAGCAGGTCAGTCATCTCCTGACAGTAAAATCTCAGTGTCTTGGTGTGGTGGCACATCTCTGTAATCCCAGCACTTGAGGCAGGAAGATCCCTGTGAATCCAAGGCCAGTCTTAACTATGTAGCTAGACCTGATCTCACTTCCCCTTCCCCCAAAAGGCTTAGCTCTTGCATTTAAATCTGGCACCTCCCAAGATGGAGTGGCCCCATACCAGCCACAGGAAAGCTTAGGAGTTGCCCAATGATCCCAGCCTCCAAGTGACAAATCTTTGTCTTGCTGGGCTGGCCAGCTTCTCCTCTGCTTGGGGCCCATTTGACCCCGCGTCTCTGACTCTGCATCTAGAACTAGCCATTCCTTTGCCCCATGCAGTCTCTCATTTACTGTGCTTTAGGCTACTTTCCTCTGATAGGAATCCGGTCTTTCTTCTCAGCGTTACCATCATCCGATGGAATGTCAGTTCTCTGCTAGGCCGGGCTTTATGTCGCTGTGTCAGTTCCTCTCTTCATTACCCTGCTGCTCAGCACGTGTTACCTGAATGACTGAGCTAATGCGTGGTGCGTGTCCTGCCTGCGAGCTGCAGCCTGCTCCTAGACTCTGACTTCTGTCTTCACCATCTTCCATTCTGCCAAAGTCACTTTTAAATGACCCTCTCCCCTTTCCTGAACTGAGTGTGCATACTACTACAGTGTATATACTGTGTTTCACTATCTGGACACCACCACGCAGTAATTATCAAATGAAATTAACAGACCAATGCTAAGAAGCTGATTTAATGCCAGAGTAATCTGCTACGGTTATGCTAGCCTGGATGTGTGTCCCCTCTCAGGCTTTCCCGAGCCGGACATGAAAGTGTAGACTGAGAGGAAACAGAAGGATTACAACTTTGAGCCCAGCTTGGGCAGTTCAGTGACTTGGGGAGACTTGTGATTCTTCACCACTGTCAACTTGAGGAATAAACGCCTGTGCTGAATACAGAGGACCATCCTGGGTGTGCACGGCACCAACCCATAGGCTCAGGGCCTGAAGGAAAGGAAGAGAAGGAAGCCGGCAGATTTGCTTGTTTCATTGGAGGAGTTCCCTCTTGGCCTTCGCCATGGACGTCAACTCCTGGCTCCCGGCACAGACTTTTCAGCCTTTGGATGCAGACCCTCTGGCCTCCTGATTGGGACTCACACGGGCCACTGCAGTGAGCTCCACGCCTTGATCTCCAACGTAAAGACAGCCCTTTTGCTTTCTTCTATACCTTACTCTGTGGGTGGCCACTGTAACTCTACTTTGTAAATCCTCATATATTTATAGCATGTATATTGTACATTAAATCTGTTTCTCTAGTAAGCACTGATGCAGAGCCTCTGTCTCAAAAAAAAGTGTGTGTGTGGGGGGGGGGTTGGGTTGTAGTACATCATAAAGGAGTCTGGGGTTCAATCTCTTGTATCAAAAAACGAAACCAAACCACCTCAAAACCCTGTGCCACCTTACTCTTCCTGCCTCTAAGGCCCACTGCCTAGAGTACACCAGCACAATCCTCCTTCCCACTCAGGTCCTCAGTAGCTTCCCATTATCCACATTTGGTAAAGCCCATCTACCTCCCACAAGCTTCCTGCCATTCAGTGCCACTGGCTTTGTCACCTCCCATGGCCCAGCCTGTCATGCAGTTACACTGATTAAAATCCCATACCTTCCCCAAGGCTATGGTTTGTGTCTGGATGTCCCCTCAAAGCCTCCAGCAGTCATAGGTGGGGGCTTTTCCGAGGTGGCTGCCGGGATCAAGTCTGTGACGCAGGGATTAAAAGGTATGACTACTCAGTTAGTCCACTGAGTGGCTGAGCATTGCTCTGGGTGTGGGCGGCACCCCAAAGGTGGGTAATTTGGGAGTGATAAAGGAGAGGCCGGCTGTTGCTTTGCACTTTGCTGCCTCCTGCCTGCCATGAGCTGCTTCTCCTCGGTGGTATCCCTCTGTCCCTGCTTTGCAGACAGCCAACTATGGACTGAAGCCTCTACAAACTGTGAGCTATAATGAATCTCTCCTTTTTGAGTTTGGGTACTGAGCATTTTGTCTCAGTAACAGGAACAGTAACTAAACTAAGACAAAGGCCCAGCTCAAATGCATGTTTACCCGACTCAGCCGCCCACCTGCCTGTGTGCATCTGAGTACAGATCCAGGTCTCTCTGTCCTCCACTTGCTGTCACACAGTCAGCACCGGGGCAGTCACTATGATGCAGATTCTAACTGAGAGGAGGCAGCAGCTTTGTTCTGAATGGAAAGCAAGAGTCTGCTGTGCTCCGAAGTTTATTGCTGGTAATGAGACATTCAATGGGTAACTCGGATCTGACAATATGGTGATCACCTATGAAGAGCTGCAACCCTCATTCTCATCGAACATTTCTGTGAGGGTCCTGATGCTACAGGCAAGCATAAACAGCAAAAATAAAAATGAAAAAAAGAAATCTCTTCGTGGTGTTATGCTTCTGTTCCAGCTGCCCCATGCCCTGAATCGCGGTCCTTGCCGGCTGCGGGAGGTGCCTTCAGTCCACATCTACCCTCCTGCTTGTCTTTATGGCAGAATGCATCCTCTTCTGTCTCAGCCTTTCCCGATTCATGTTTTCTATCCTGAAAGCAGAAAGGCTGCAATGAGACCCCGATGCCCAGTCAGTGTGTTTCAAAGTGGTGAGTGCAGCAGGAGGCAGAGTAGAAGCTGGTAGCCCTGTCAGCGGGTACCAGACAGTGCCGTCAGGGCTGATGAAGCTGGTAGCCCTGTCAGCGGGCACCAGACAGTGCCGTCAGGGCTGATGAAGCTGGTAGCCCTGTCAGCGGGCACCAGACAGTACCGTCAGGGCTGGCGAAGCTGGTAGCCCTGTCAGCGGGCACCAGACAGTACTGTCAGGGCTGGCGAAGCTGGTAGCCCTGTCAGCGGGCACCAGACAGTGCCGTCAGGGCTGATGAAGCTGGTAGCCCTGTCAGCGGGCACCAGACAGTGCCGTCAGGGCTGGCGAAGCTGGTAGCCCTGTCAGCGGGTACCAGACAGTGCCGTCAGGGCTGATGAAGCTGGTAGCCCTGTCAGCGGGCACCAGACAGTGCCGTCAGGGCTGGCGAAGCTGGTAGCCCTGTCAGCGGGCACCAGACAGTACTGTCAGGGCTGGCGAAGCTGGTAGCCCTGTCAGCGGGCACCAGACAGTGCCGTCAGGGCTGATGAAGCTGGTAGCCCTGTCAGCGGGTACCAGACAGTGCCGTCAGGGCTGATGAAGCTGGTAGCCCTGTCAGCGGGTACCAGACAGTGCCGTCAGGGCTGGCGAAACTGGTAGCCCAGTCAGCGGGCACCAGACAGTACTGTCAGGGCTGGCGAAGCTGGTAGCCCTGTCAGCGGGCACCAGACAGTACTGTCAGGGCTGGCGAAGCTGGTAGCCCTGTCAGCGGGCACCAGACAGTGCCGTCAGGGCTGATGAAGCTGGTAGCCCTGTCAGCGGGCACCAGACAGTGCTGTCAGGGCTGGTGCCTGCTTTTGCAGCTCTCCTGCCTGCCTGTGGGGGCTCTTGGGCTCCTTCCTGCTTCCTTCTCACCTGTGCAGACCCCTGCTGTCTGCATTGGTTTCCAGCAGCCCAGGGCATCCTCTCCTACCTGAGTCTCTTTAGCTGAGCATCTTCTTTGGATGGCTCCTTGGCCGGCTGACTGGCCTCGGCAATCATGTCTCGAATTTTCTGTAGGCAATCTGCCAGATTCCGGAACTGGTATCGGCTGCTTTCAGAGGTGATGATCAACTCTCCTGACTTGTTGATCTTATTTTTATGCTGCAGGGAACGAAGGAAAAAGTGGAGTCCCACAGAATGAAGGTTTAAAAGCACCCGAGGAATTTGTAGGAAAAGAAATGTGGCAGGTGGGTACCGTGAGGGCAATCTTCTGCCGCACGGGCTCTGCGATCCAATCGGCAGTCGCCAAATGGAACCTGACCTCAGCCTTTGAATTTACTGTGAAGGGAAGGAGAAGAAAGCACAGGTCACAGAGGCTCTCAGCAAGTGGCAGCAGCCGGGGGAATCGTGACCGCCCTGAAACACAAGGAGGCCAGAGACCCAGCCATGGCCGTTCCAACCACAGGGCTGCAAAGACAGCCACGTTCTTTGGGACGGGGAGATTTCTGGGAACCAAATGCCCAGTGCTTGCCTTACAGTTTTACTAGGTTCCAAGGAGAATGTGGGGAATGCATTCCATGAGAATGAAAGAAACCTGTTCTTGGAGTGGGATGCTGGCTCATCTGTGACTTCTCTTTGTTTAGCTTCACAAGCTGGTTCTAACCTTAGCAGTCTACAGCAGAGAGCCTGACAATCAGACCACATTCAGCAGAATAAAGAGGGTTATTATAAGCTGGTGGTATTTAATCTGCTGCTGAAAGATCCCTTTATTCCACATGAGCGTCAGCACTGTTCCCTCCTCCAGCTCAGCTCCCAGCTAAGTTTTAAAGCAAAGGCAGACAGCAAGGTACCTATACCTTTGTTAACATTCTGGCCCCCAGGACCACTGCTCCGACAATAAGATATCATCAAGCGGTCTATAAAACAGAAGAATACACAGACATGCACAAATGATTATGCTACAGCCGAGTATGTGAACGACTACATTATCACCAACGTGGCATCCCTATTATACATCTCTATCACCCACGTGTGCACACACAGTACAACATTCAGATCTGGAGCCCTGGAGATTTACAGATGTCAAAACTGACCTCAGAGAAAGTGACTTCCTTAAAGTCACCCTGAGAGCACAGGAAGCAAAATCATGACATGGTTGTTTGCTTGTAACCTAGCACATTCTTTCTGCCCAAGCTTTTTGCAGTTTGTTATAAAGCGAGTACTTGGCTAAGATCTCAGACTGAGGGACAGACTTTGTTTAACCTACCTGTGTGTTGGGCGTGCAGAGCCCATGGCCTAGAAGTTGCAGCTGGGCCGGGCTGTGTCTGATTCATTGCTGGGAGCCCACTCACTCAGCTCCTGCAGACATCCTCAGCAAGGCCGGCAAGGGCACTTCTCTGCCTCCAGTTGGGTGTGACAGGAAGCGTCCTGCCTTCTCCCTCCACATCCGCCTGAGGGGCCGATCAGCAGCCCGCAGGGCCTCTTTGCTACAGCACAGCCTCAGCCTGCAGCCACAGTGTCACCCACTGCAGGTTCTTGTCTTCTTTTTATGTTTTTTTTTTTTTTTTTAAACAGTACTACGGGTTGAACGTAGGGGCTTTGTACTCAGGTTCATCCCCAGCACTTTTTATTTTTGTATTTATTTTTTGGTACCAGAAATCGAACTCAGGACCTTGTACTTGCCAGGCAGGTGCTCATGCCACTGAGCTATGTCCCTAGCCCCTTCCCCAGCACTTTCTGGATTTTTTATTTTGAGACAGGGTTTCACTAAGTTACCCAGGCTAGGCTCAGACTTGTGATCCTCTAGTCTCAGGCTCCCAAGCACTGGGATTACAGATGCGCCCCGCTGTGCCTGGCTGTCTCTGGCTGCCCTGTTTGTGTGTCACGCTGAGCACAGGACATGGCCACTCTGCCCTTCACAATCCTGAGATTTACAACCTCTCTGAGTCTAAAAAGGGCTCGTTGTTTCTTTCTAGGTCACACCGGTTAGACCTTACAATCCCTTCAGGTACAGAACCCTAAAGTCATACAATGGGTCACATGGAGAAGAGCCCCACTCATGTCCCCTGTCATCAGGTCTGTCTATTCCTTCTTCTCCCAAAGGTAGTCACCATATCCACATTTTTGTACATCTTTTCAAATACAGATACAGATACACGTGTATTGATAGACACAGATAGATTTCAGATGCACAAAACACAAATGGCAGCCAATCTACTCTTCTGTATATTTCTTCTTTCCAATAACCAACGTATCTATTGTAAAGGTTGTTGCGTGTCACACACATACCAGCCCTCCATCTGTGAGGCACACTTCGTAACATCCCCTAAGTGACTTCACTTTTACTTAGTATTCTAAACAATGCTGCAACACTGCACTTGTGTACATTCAGAGATGGTTTCCTTTTATTTCTTTTCTCCTTCTTATTTTTTTGAGGCAGGGTTTCTATGCAGTTCAGACTGGCCTTGAACTTATTTTGTAGCCCAGGCTGGTCTTGAACTTGCAGTGATCCTGCTGCCTCAGCCTCCCGAGTGCTGGGATTAGAGAAGTATGCCACCACACCCAGCTTGTTTTAATTTTTTGAGAGATGGTTTCTTTATTTAATTTTTATTTATTTATTTATTGGGTATCCAGGATCTCACTCACTACCTTGTGCTTGCCAGGCAGGTACGCACTGATCTAAATTCCAAGCCCCTGATTTCTCTATTTTAGTTGGGTTGAAAAAATCTGAAAGGAACATTTGAGGGTTAAAGGAAAAGACTGGCTTTTTCTTTTTCTGGGAGGAGGGGGAGAGGGTGTGATGGTGCTGGAGATGAAACTCAGGGTCCCTCGCCAGATTTTAATAAACTTGAACCACTTACCCACAGGGATATCATTGCAGGCCTGCTTGGCATCATCCTGTAATGAAATACACAGTGTCAGATAAAATATTAGACGCCAGGTAACTCCTGAGTTATTTCTTTTTTTTTTTTTTTTTGGTCTTTTTCCTTTTTATCGGTACCGGGGATCGAACTCACAACTGACTGCTTGCAAGGCAGACACTTATGCCGCTGAGCTAAATCCCCAGCCACCTCCAGGTAACTCCTAACTGGTCCACAGCAACAAAAACCAAATGGTGCAAAGCCATAACGTGATTGTGATACATTACTGCTTTCAGGGCCCCAGTAAAACCATATCATCGGCGTGACAAAAGAGCATGCCTGGGGGCTGGCTTTAGCCCAGCGGTTCCTGGGTCCAATTGGTCCGGTGGTTTGAGACCCGCAGGCGCTCTCCAGTCCTTTAAAAAAAAAAAGAAAAAGAAAAAAGAGCATGCCTGGCCTTCAGAGACACCACAGCAGAGGCCTGGTTCCTAGGGGTGGGGGGTCAGGAAGCCTCCAAAAGCAACACCTTCTGCCAGCCAGGAGCAATAAGTCCGCCAGGCCGCTGTGTCACTTGCAGGGCCACAGGAGTCACACATGTGGGCAGCCTACCTTGCATGAGGCCTGCGCCCTCAGCTCTGAGGTCCCTGTCACACTGAGCGACTCACTCTCGGCCTTGTCACCTCCGTGTGTCTCCAGGGCTCTGCAATCTGCACCAGTGCTCTTTAACCCGAAACCCTCAGGTCCACAAACCCAGCAAACACTGCTCCCGCCCAGGTTTTCTGGGCCTCTAAGCTCAAAGCACCTGCATCTGTACCTCCTCTGGCTATCTTATTCCCTTATCACACAATTATTTGGAGGTAGAATCCTCACCAGCTCTTCCCTCTGCAACTTTGATCTTGAAGCTTGCTCTTCCCCTTCCTCTTGAATGACTCTCTCTAGATTTTGCTCTTGCCTCCCCAGGCCTCTTTCTCACTCCCCTTTGCTAGTTCTATGCAAGTTTTATTTACTTATTTATTTTGGTACCGGGCATTCAACTCACGACTTCATGTTTGCCAGACAGGCGCTTATGCCGCTAAGCAAATCCCCAGCCCTGCAAGTTTTATTTTTATTTACTTATCTTTTGGTGCTAGGGATTGAACCTAGAGCCTTATGGATGTGAAGGACATGCTCCACCAACGAACTACATCTCCAGCCCTCTCTGCAACCTTTAAACACTGATATGCACCTTAACACACACACTCTATCTGTCTGTCTGTCTCTCTTTCTCTCTGTTTCTCCAGAACACTATCTATCTCTGCTGATGGCTCTCTACCTTCTGGCTCAAACTCGAAACTTAACTTGTCCCATGTACTCAGTTGCTACTTGATGTCACCTTCAGAGGCTTAAATGGATGGACTTCAGGTTTTCTCGAGGAGACTCCCCTTACTAGCAATCTGAAGTAGCCCCAACTATTTGCTAGCACAGCATCCGGTCAGGTCAATACATGGAAATCAAGAACCAGAATCGGAGCTTTAAAAGTCAGAATTTTGAAAGCTAAGCCATTTGTCCAGCTTCCTCACGCTGAGAGCAACAACTGCCATCCCCAGTTGTGGTGCTGGGGAAGTTTCAACAGAACCAGACTTGCAACATTTTTCTGGGTTCACTGATGGACCAAAGCCTGGCTGAATCTGAGGTAGGACAGAAGAAGTAAAGGTAGGTGAAAAGCAGATGGGAAACTCAATTTTTTGTCTCCTTTATTACCTTAAAACTCTGGGTCAGATGCCTCCTGGGCTCTGTTCACAGCCATGCCAATCACTTGAAGAATATCTGTATCATAAGGTTTATTGGTTCTAGATTTACCTAGTCTATCCCATGCTTCTTTAAGACTGAGGACATCAAGAGAAGAGTGACTTAAAGTAATCTTCAGTTCATAGGGACACACAATTGTCAGTGTTCCATGTCCAGTTCCCAAGTTTCTGGAGTGACACCTAGACATCTCCAAATCTACAATTACCTTGAATTCTAGGAGAAGTAAAACTTTGCAAACCAAATCATGGTGAGATCACTTCCAAGCAGGGGTAATTACCCCGTGTATGAGGATTCCTCCAGAGCTTCAAACCATAGCTGAGATAGCAACTGAGCAGACCCTCAGTTAATCCACAAAAGCTGGCCTGTGCTTTTGTGGGTGGACCAGTCCGAGCCTCTGCATCAGGGCGTGCCCCTCCAGCTACTCAAACTAGAATCCTGTTTTCTCTTATGTTTTAACTCTGCCTAATCAATCTGCCTATGCCACGTGGCATGGCCTGAAATTCTTTTTCGATGATGTAAGAAACTACTCAGTGGGCCACGCTGAGGTCTACACCTCCTCTTTAAAACTTAGTGACTTAGCAAGACCTGATCACAAAATAAAAACATTTTTAAAAGGCTGGGGTGTAGCTGAGTGCAAAGGCACTGGGTTCAATTCCAAGTATGGGAAAAAAAAAGAAATCCTCTTTGGGGGACCCCTTGTACCTATTTGGTGACAAATACATATACAGTCTTCCTAGCTTTGGTCCTACTCCTCTGATAAGATAAAGTGCTTCTGTGCACTTGGGAAAGGATGGACTGTCTGCCTTCAATTTTCCACTTTTATGGAATTTTCTCTTTTTCAGGCAAACGAACTCAGATAGTAGGGGCCCAGCTCAAGCCTCTGTGGTGTGTACCCAGAAAACAACACGAATTCTCATTACTTCATGTTTTCCCTCTTTGGTAAGTGAAAGCCCCTCCCGGTAGACTGTAAGCTCCAGGAAGCAAGGATGCCATCTGTTTTCCCAATTATGGCTGCAGGCTGCTATACTTCAAGGTGCCTGACAGTAGGTTCACAATAAACTTTTGTTTAATGAATGAACAAACCAATGTTTTCCCCACTCTCTCATTTTAATTAATGGCAACTCAGTCCTTCCATTGTTCAAGAGCCCCGACTTTGATTTTTCTCTTATTCTTTCTTCATTTCCAACCATCAGCGAATCCTGTAGGCTCAAGTATGTCTTAGATCTGACCCATCCTCAAGAACTATTGCTTCCATCCTGTGTATCCTTTTTCCTGTATCATTGCAGTTTCCTAACTTGCTGGCTTACACTTTCAGTCCTGCAGGCTACTCTCCATAAGGCTTTGTTAGAGTGATCCTTCCAGGAGTGGCTCATACCTATAATGGAGTGCTGAGCCAGGAGGAGTACCAGGTACTCAAGGCCAGCCTGAACTACGTGAGACTGTCACACACACACACACACACACACACAGAGCAATCCTTCTAAAAGTAGCTGTCTTATTCTACTCTCTGTCTCAAATCTTTCAATAGGTCTCCGCTGCAGGTGGAGGAAAAGTTAGAGTGTAGTAAGCCTCTCCATGAATGGCCCTCTCTCCACCCACCTCCTTCCTCTGATTGCTCTGCTCAGTCACACCAGTGCAGCATGTGACTGTTGCAGGAAGGCTGCACTTGGTGTTCCCTCTGCCTGGATGTTTTCTCCCTCATATCCTCACGGCTCACTGTTTTGCTTCTTCCAAGTCTTTACTGGAATATCACCTCTTCACTGAGGTCTCCCAGACACTCTGTACTGTCATTCTACATTCTGCTTCTAGTACTCCTTTCTTCTGGGCTTTCTCCAAAGTACTATCTTACACACTCTTTATTACTTACTGTTGCCTGTCTCCTTACAGCAGACTACACCGTCCGCAGTTTTAGTTTTGCTTTGGATACTCTATACAGTAGTCTAGGATAATGAACACAAACTCAATCCCAAAAGAAATTTGTCAGATGGGTGTGGTGGCACAGGCTGTAATCCCAGCATCTAGAGAGAAGCTGAATAGAAAGGCTCATGCGTTCCAGGCCAGACTTGGTTATAAAGAGAGAACCATTTTTTTTCTTTTCTGTTTTTTTGAGACAGGATTTCACTATGTTGTAGTTCAAGCTGTCCTTGAACTCAATATGTAGCCCAGATTGGCCTTGAACTCAAGGCAACCCTCCTGCCTCAGCCTTCCTTGCTGGGATAACAGCAGTGCAGCACCATGCAGGGCGACAGAACTTGTTTTAAAAACAAAATACAAAAGACTTGCTGAATGAGTGAACACTGTAGTCTCCTCCAGCCCATAGGCGCAAGGTCAATAGCACTGGGTGGGTTCTGTTCCCCTCGTTGTGGCCCATGGAAGTGCATCTTTACGGAACAAAGGAAAAGTCTTGTTTCTTTTTCAGGCCTGCTGGGGTTAGTAGAAGCAACTGACCCCACAACGTTTCAAAGGTTAGCAGTTTGCCAGGCTCTGGCCTCTACTGTCCACTTTGCAAAACCAGAATGCCCGCATTTTCCCTTGGGACGAGCATTTGTTGGGGCAGGGGTTGAAGACCAGGAAACGTACGCGGAAAAGCCGCTTATACCGAAAGATGCCTATCTACCAGGTTCTCACAATGCCCGGCACACCAAAAGTTACACCGGCGCCACGACACGCCTTCAATTCCAACCCTCTCCAGACCACTGGTAGACCTCCACGTAGCTCCATGCCGGGCCAATGGGACTCTGGCCTCCTGACTTCACCTAGCAACGGGAGGAAACGCCCCTTCCGTCCTGGTTTTCCCGGCTCACCGGAATTTTCCAGGCAGTGTCCGATCCCTTGGACTCGGGGTAGAGTTTGTCCAGACTGTAGATGCTGTGGAACTCGGCGCCATATACTTGCTTGTTTAGAGCACTTCGAGGGCAGCTTGCAGGCAGCAGAGGCAGCCGGGATCCGACTCTCCTCAAGGTCCAGAGCAAGCACCAGGTGGCCGCCATGTTGGATTTTTGAGGCCGCTTCCGGTGTGCTCTCGCTTACCGGGGTCCGCAAGGTCACATCGCTGTCAGTTATTTAGTTCCGCGTGGCTTTTAGGTCCCGCTCCCGGGAGCGGGCGAACGCTTTCTTGCGGTGCTTCCGGGACGCCTATCTCTGGGAGGCCAAGCTGGGAACCTGCCACTATAGCGAAGCTGGATCCCGTCTGGCTTAAAGACATGATTTCTCTTTTTTTCTGTCGGTGACCTCCCGTCTGGACCTCTCAACCCCAAAACAAACACACCATTGAGGTCCTTTGTGTCCGGCTGTGGTTACTTCCCACCCTCCTGTTCTGCACCCCTCGTCCTTCTTTTTGATGCTTTGCTTTAATCCTTATTTTTTTTAAAATTCACCATTAAAAAAACCCATAGCCTTGTTATATGGTTCAGGCTAGCCCAGGCAAACCTTTAACTTGCTGCAATGCTCCTGCCTTAGCCTCCCAAGGGCTGGATTACAAGGCATGCGCTGCCACGCCTGCTCCTCGAATCTGGGGATTTTTCTAATTTCATTCCCTGTCTTGTAGCTGGAATGTAAGCTCCGGAAAAACACTGGCATAGTGCTGTATCCCGAGCGTGCAGGATGCGGCACATTTTGGGCGCTCCACAGATACTGATCACATGAATTCTGTAGGAAATGCGTTTTTGAAAGTTGAGGATAGTTAGAGGAGTCAGAGCTTCAGGTCCTCTCACAAGACCGCCTATAAACACCCTCCCCACCCCCACCTCAGCATAAGTGTTGGTTGGGAAGGCTCCTACCCATTGCTGTGCAGGAGGGGAGGCAGGTCATGGAGGGAAATGTTTTAAACCTGGACCCCAACCCCTTTCCAGCTTTGCAAAGAAAACAGAACTTAGTAAAGGTTAGTAATCATTTGTAATGCTTGTGGTTTCTTAATGAAGAGTTCAACTTTTAGGAAAAGGCGTAATTATGTAGAAAAATATGCCCCTGGGATAGTTTAAGTATCCCCTGGGAATCCTAGCTGATGAAACAGGAAATTGTCATTGAGTCAGGCCTTTACCACCTCAGCATCATTGAGAGAATAAACCATTTTATTCTCTTTGTAAGCTCAAACTAGGAAGGGCTGGCAACTGACATACTCCGGTTGGGCTGTAGCCTGGGAGGAGAGTCCTCTGGGTATCTCCCTCAGTCCCAAGATCCCAGAGGGAACAGAGACATCGCCATGGTGACTGGAAGGAGCTACTCAGAGAAGCAAAACCAGGCACTCGCTCAGGTCAAGGGCTGAGGACTATGAATAGTAAGTCAGCTTTTCCTGGCCATTTTTGCTGTCAGGCTGGGCTTCAGCCTGTGCCTGACCCAGGGCCACAGGAATAGGAAGATTCCATGCAGATTTCATGGCCCCAAATAAACACAGCCTGCTTAGGCCATCTGGTGGCCTGGATTCTGGGAGAGGTGGGGGTGGAGGAAAGAATGAGACAGGATGCCCTGAGGTGGAGGAAAAGGCAGCTGGCAAGCTCCTTTCACCTGCAGATGCCAGGAACCATCCAGAATGAGGGTCTTCTGGGAGAGGGACCACCTGCTCCTTTAGAAAAGCAGGCCCTGAAGGCGAGGCCAGCATTCTTTCCCTCTTGGTCCCGCATAGGCTGAGCTGGTGCCTCGGGAAGAGAATATTCGAGGGAGAGCAAGAAAAGAGGGAAAGAAAGGATAAAGAATCAGAATCACTAAGATACTGCTGGCAGCTGAGGAGCTTGCAGACAGCAGCCACTTTCTGTGGCCTGGGTATCGGGGAGGGCTCCGTGTAATTTCCCTTCCTTCCCTCAGGTACCCTGGAGCAGAGGCCTTTCATGACTCAACATGTTGTGAACATGGGGACAGGTGTGCCGTGGTGGAATCAGTCCGGCCTGAGTTTGAGTATTTCTGTGTGATCTTGAATTATAACCCTAAGTCTCCATATCCTGGTCAGCAAAGTAGAGATCTTCTAGCTGCCTCATGATGTTCCTGAAGGTACTGAGCACTGGCAAAGCACTTAATACAGTGACTGGCACTTAATACAGTGAAGTCAGCATGCACCAAAAATTAACTGCTGCTTTGCTAAGTCCTTACAACTTTTTTTTTCCTTTTAGAGACCTGCTGACTCTTTTTCTCTGCTGTTCTCGGGTAAAATGCAGTCTGACTGTGTAGCTCTATCCTGACCCTTTTTCCTCTTTCCACAGCATGCTCCCTGGCATGAGTGAGTTGGCAAAGCTGCTTCCTACTTCCTCTACCACCACGAGCTTGTCTCGTTTCCTGAAAATACCCCGGGGGCTTTCAGCTCCATTTGGGAGGAGGCCTAGGCAGATCTGGCTGGCCTGGTCCCCCATCGTGGCGGTGGTTTGGTGGGTTTGGCCCAGGGAATGGGGAAGGTGTCAGTTCTAGGAAGGAGGGAGCTAGAGAAACCTGGGGAGCAGCAGGAAGTGTCTGCCAGTTGGGGCCCAGGTGATGATCAGCAGGGAAGAGGGGCAGTTGAAAAGCCAAGGGAAAGGCAGAGACAGTAGAGGGGGCAGCTCAGTCCTACAGCACTTGCTGAGCATGTGCACGGCTCTGGGTTCAGTGCCTAGCACAACAAAAACGAACTAGGGAACAAACAAATGCCAGGGAGCAGGGAGGCCGGGCCGGGTTTCAGACAGCTTTCTTTGCTTCAGTTCTGACTGCTCTGTGGGAGCAGATCGGGGAGTGATTTACCAGCACTTTGAAAGCAGGGGTGGGTGAGGTTGCATGTGAGTGACAGCAGATATTCCAAGGGGCACAGTCCCTGCACCTTTCTTTCTTACTTTTTTCTTTGCAGAGGTAGAGATGGAGCCTGGAGCCTCATGCAGCTTGGCAGGTGCCACCGCGCTACTTCTTCAGCCTCCAAGTTGCTCGATTGATCTAAACCCAGGGGTGCATTTCCAGGCCTCACACGTCTCTGCTTGGGCAGACTAGACCACGCGCACTTGGAGATCACAAGGCACGGGAAGTTACCTGGCGGTAAACGGAAAACATAAGGGTTTTCTCATCTCATCTGTACCATGAGGGCGGAGCTGGTGAAATCCTGGAGATGGAAGGCCCCAGAGGACAAGCTCATCTTCTTGTGGGTAAGAGACAGACCTCTGGGGAGGAATGGCGGTTCTTTTAATGTATATTGAAAAGATGGTGGAATTTCTAAAGTGCAGGACACCAGGAGATGGCCCTCTTGTCACTCTTGTGACTGTCCTGTATCCCCGTGGGCATCTCAAGGACTGTCCTGCTTCCTCCTTTGTGGTCCCTCTGGGCATCAACCTCCTTCTCTCCCCGTATAGCGCTCAGCCTCCATCCAGCACCCTGGGAAGCTTTTCAAACCAAAACTGACACCTTTAAGACAGGCTCAGAAACCTTGCAACCACTTTCTAGTGTGCTTAGGAGGCCCAGGTCTCCCCTGGCCTGCAGGGCTCTCATGGGGAGGTCCAGCTACTCCCTGAGCTGCACAACTCCCACCCCCCAACTTACTTCCAAGTCCTGATTCTCAGCTAAATCTTCACACTGGTTTGGGCTCGGGTGCCCCTGGCCAGTCTCATTCGGTATTTCTCAACCTTCATTTTTATTACCACACTCCTTGTCTACCTTGGAAAAGCAATTATAGACATTTTTTCTCCTAATTGTCCCCCATGACCCCCTCCCCAAGTATGAAGATTGAACCCAGGGCCTTCATACTAACATCCCTGGTCATTTTTTATTTATTTTTTGAGAAAGGTCTCACTAAGTTGTTAAGTTGCCAAGCTGCCAGGCTAGACTGAAACTTTGGGTCCTCCTGCCTCAGCCTCTCAGAGTGCTGGTATTACAGTAGAATGTCACCTGAAAAAAATTTTTTGTAGTGAAAAAAAATGTATATTAAGCGTTTGTCAGCTGGATTCAAGCTTAGTGATCTCAGTTTCGTCGGCAGCATCCACAGCATCGTGAGCGGTCCACACAGGCCTTCTCCCCATCAGGCTGAGTGCATGTGGACCCGGCCGCACCATCACAGAGCTTTTTCACAAGCAGTGTGATCCGGTGCTTCTTGCCCTTGAGGGCTGCAAAGACCACAGGTACGGCTGTCTTCCATGTTTTACGTGTTGGGACCGTGGCTGAGGGGAGTCGGTGGCACAGTGGCCAAGCTGCTTTTCCTCAGGGTGTTCTTCGAGGCTCTTTGAGCAGCCTGAAGATGGAGGATGTGCCACTAGTACACTTATTTTAGATATATATGACATAGTAGATGATCTAATATACATATATGTTGCCTATACATACACACATGTACATATGTTCTATACATAAGATTAATTTTTTTGAGTTAGTTCTTCCCATGTAGTCCAGGCTGCTTCTAAACTCACTGTGTAGCCCAGGTTGGCCCTCCCTCGGTGACCCTCCCACCTTAACCCCCCAAGTGCTGGGAGTGCTAGGTTGTTATCACCCACCTGGGTGAAATTAAGATGTGAAAAACGTGTTTTGTCCCCCCTGTTGACATGTGCTCTAGTGATGGAGCACCACCGTTTGCTCCAATTTTCCTGTCACCCTCCTTTTGATTTTTCAAAGTGGTTTCACAGTGAGCTTCCCTACAGTGGAATATAAACTCCTGGGAACCGGGACCCCTGTCTGTTCTGTTCCCCATTGTCTCCCCACTGTGACAGGAAGAGCTATCCCTGGACACCCAGCTGGAGACCCCAGGGATCCTGCTGCACTGAGCTATCCCTGGACACCGTTCATGGGAGGTGAGTGGGGAGAGGCTGTGGACCCCGGCACCCAGCAGCTTCAGAGGAAAGAAAGGCTGGTGGGATCAGGGCTGATACTTCCCTCCCCTGTGGTGGATGTAATGGAGGGAAGGCATGTGAGATGGACAGACGCACGGACGTTGTCTCCAGGGCTACTTCTGCTTTTTCAATACTGGTGCATTTTTATTAAAGAAGAGAATAAAGCATTTGTAAATATATTTCTCTCATGTATACTTCAAAGGTGACACTGATCGGCTGCTACAGAGCTGGGGAGTAAAGAGGCCAGCACTCCCGCTGACCCCATCTCCCCCAGATGACAGACATATGGAGGGCCAGGAGCTGCCCAGCCCCAAAGGACAGAAAGGTTCTAGGTTGCACACACAGCACTCAGCCGCCAGCTCACATCACAGTGCAGCCCGGAGCACGGTGGCACCTCCAGGGATGTCAGGCATGCTTGTTAAGAAAACCCCTTTACCCACTAGAAAGAAATAAGGCATGAAGGTTTCCTCTGGGCTCCCAGCGCAGAGGCCAGGATGGCTGCCTTCTACTGGATTGTATGGCTCCTCTGATTCCCAGGGCCTCAGGAAGGATGGCAGAAGGAACTAAATCTCTGAAGGACTGTAGAGGAGAAGCTGGGCACCAGGGCACCTCTTAGCTGAAGTTTGACCCTTGAAGCCTTACACCAAAGGATGGAAGACCTGACCCAGCTGGGACCTCAAAAGCCTCCACCAAGGTGGGAGGTAAACAGCAGGCTTGTTACAGGAGGGAAGGAATAGTGCCTGTTATAGCACTATTCAGTGTGGGTGAGAATCTTGGCAGTGCCCAGGGAAGAGGACCAGGGGTAGACACTGGGACCTCTTGCTGCTGGCACATGCCCAGGATATTCTGTGGGCTGCAGATGTGTTCTGCATCAGGGCTGGCCTGTAGCAATTGTGGGGAGAATGAGACGTCATGGTCCCTGAGATGGGGGCAGGTGCAGACATGGGGACAGGGGTTCCCTCCATTCTGACTCCTGGAAAGCTTATGCCCAGAAAGCACTTCTGGGGCTGGAATTCAGGGAGGCTGAGAGACACAGGGGTCCTTGAGTATAACTGTCAAGGGGCCCCCTCGTCTCCTCTTCTGATTGGCTACAGATGTACGGTGGGCTGAGGGTTCTTCCCAGGTTTGGAGCAAGGCAATCAAGGCCAGGGTGAAGCTTCCTGTTTTGCAGACCAAGGGCTACCTGTGACCTGCTCAGGATTCTGGGGCTCAGGGAATGACAGCGCGCATCATGGCTGGTGGAAAGCAGTGAGTGGTCCAGGAGACCTTAGGAGCCTGCAACATTGGCTCTTAGGGTCCCCTTTCAAGTGTTTCCAGTT
This sequence comes from Cavia porcellus, assembly GCF_034190915.1. NCBI lineage: Eukaryota > Metazoa > Chordata > Mammalia > Rodentia > Caviidae > Cavia > Cavia porcellus. The sequence goes on from NW_026947515.1 coordinate 23,960,444, forward strand.
GTGGCAAGCAGTCAAGGAAGATCTTGTATTGCAAATCTTGCAGAAAAACTTGAGTTTGAAAAAACGACAACAAAAAACCAACTAATCCAGAATGGCTTCCCGAAACCTGGTCCCCTCTGAACGTGAGGCCCAGGGTCAGGAAGCCAGGAGCAGAGTGCCGGGGAACCCCCAGGGCAATGGGGACTTTTGGCTTTGACACTGAGCTTTGTCTTCAGGTGGAAGCGAGTGGCTGGTTCCATCCACTGGAAACATACGTCATCCCCAGATCTGAGGGGCTTTGTTCCTTGCCCACGGATGGAGAGGCCACCTGCTGGGACATATTGCTGCTAAAGGACTCTCATTTGCCACAGGCTGTGTGGTCCAGGCCTCAGGGACCCTGTAGCCTGGAGCCCAGGGAGGATACAGGCCACGAAAGGGTCACTTGCTGCTGAGTGTCTTAACTTTTGTGGCATTGATGTCGGCCTTGGTCTTTTGGATTCTGGCAAAGATCTCCTTGAAGAGCGCCTTGTATTCAGGCTGGCTCTGCTCCAGCCGCTTGTCCACAGCCTCCACGTGCTGGCTCAGGCTCTTCTCCCCACCCTGGCCTTCCTCGCCCCCTCGCAGGTCCCTCCACGAGCTGTCTCGGGAGATGGGCCGCGAGGTCTGCACACCCGCGTGCCGCACCCCCGCCCCATGCTGTCGGCACTTGCTCAGCAGCTCTTCGTATTTCTCCAGCAGCGCGTGGTACTGCTCATCCACCTCCCGCAGGATGGACATGCCGCGCCTGCGCACGCTGTTGGCGTGCAGCGTGAGGCTGCCTGCGTGCCGACCGGCGGGGTCTTTGGCCACGATGGCGTTGAGCGCCGTGTCACTGCAGCTCTTGCGCACAGCATGGCCTGGGGAAGCAGCGGGCGAGGCGACACCGTCCGGTACGCTAGAGTCGTCTCCACTACCTGGCTGAGGGTCGTCAGCCTCAGGAACCTGAGTGAGGGGTGCCAGCAGCGCCTCGGCCAGGTGGTCATCCCGGCCCAGCAGGTAGGTCTTGGCCTGCTTCATCTGCTGCAGCTCCAGGATCTCGGCTTCCAGCTCCTGCACGCGCAGGCGGCAGCCCTCCATCTCGCACAGCTGCCGTTCCAGCTCCGTGTACTCCTGCAGCACGGCCGTGTACTCGCGCTCTGCCCGCTCCTTGCGCTGCCGCTCCTGACTCACCTGAGAGCGCAGGACCTCCACCAGGGTCTGTAGCCGCTCGTTCTCCTGCTCCAGGGTTCGAGGGCCCAGCTCCAGGGAGGAACTGTGCAGGCGGAAGGCATCCTCGCACCTGCCGAGAAGCAGGGCAGGTGGTCACGGGCCAGGCCTCCCAGCCCAGCTGGCTATTCTGTCTCCGGTAATCTCCACCCCTTTTTCCCGCTGGAGGCTGACCACTGGGGCCTCAGCCAGGCAGGAGTGTTTTCTCCTCATGCCTTGCCCCTGTATGGTCCAGCCAGGCAGTCCTCTCCATCCTGTCTAAATTTCAGTGATTTCCCTCAGCTTGGCCCAAGGCCTAAGGATGTAGCCCTAGGATGCTGTGGTTTCCATTCAGTTGCTCTTTTCTATTAAACTCCCCTCTGTGCAAGGATTCTAACTTTTATTTCTATTTTTAGTTTTTTGAGACAGAGTCTCGCTATGTAGTCCGGGCTGGCTTCGAATTCACTGTGTAGCTCAAGCTGGCTTGGAACTCGAGGCGATCATTCTGTCTCAGCCTCCTGAGTGCCACCATGCCTGGCTAAGGACGCAATTAAAGCACTCCCACTAAATACATGATCTGTGCTATGTGTATGGTTCATATCTGTAATCCCAGGACTCTAGGGGGCTGAGGCAGGAGGATTATAAATTGGAGTCTAGTCTGAGCAGTTTACTGACTTAGTGAGACCCTGTCTCAAAATTTAAGAAAAGGTATGAGATGCCTGGGATGTAACTCAGTGGGAAAGCCCTGGGTTCAATTCCCAGTACCACCAAACAAAATCTGCCCTGCTTCCCAGTGCTGGGGATTGAACCCAGGACGTCATGCATGTTAGGCAAGCAGTCTACCACAAGCTATACCAGCAGCCTGAATTCTTTTTCTTTTTTTACAGGCTATAATTTTCTCATCTGAGTAAGGGTCTGAAAAAAGCACAATTTGCAGCAGGTGATAAGCATTGAAGTAGCCGAGTACTGGTGCATAGCCAGGGCACCATAAATGCAGCTGTTCTTGTCTTTGGAGACAGCATCACTGAGGCTCTCCTGGACGGGCTTCAAGCCGCCTTCTTACCTGTGTTTGGCATCCATCTACTCTTTCCTCCCTTCCTGGGACGCAGGGACACCAGGCCCCTCACCTACCGTGGGCTGGTGCACAGCTCCTTGAGGCAGGGGAAAGTGTGGATGGTTCGCCTGCGGTCCCTTTTCTCCCGGCGCATGCACAGCTGCTTCAGCCCCCTCAGCTGCTCCACCTGGGCCTGTAGCTCCTCCACCTGGGCCTGCAGCCGCTCCTCAGTCTCTGTCAGCCTGGAGTTGGGGCGGGGAGGGGGAACAGAGATGGGAAGGATTTTTTTCTTTTTTTTTTTGTTATTGGGAATTGAACCCAGGCCCATCACAGTGGGCTACATCTCAGTACTTTGTCAATTTTTTTTGCTTTGTCAATTTTTAAAAAATTTATTTTTCTAAATCTGGGGATTTAGCTCAGCGGCATAAGTGCCTGCCTTGCAAGTGTACAGTTGCCGGTACCATAAAATATAGATACTTTTCTTTTGTAGTCCTAGCTTACTGGACTAACTTGTATCCCTGTTTACTTATTTTTTTGTGGTACCAGGGATCAAACTCATGACCTCACACTTGCCAGGCAGGTGCTTGTGCCACTGAGCTAAATCCCTGGCCCTATGTATTTATTTTTTGAATCAAGACTCTAAGTCACTACATTGCCCAGGCTGGTCTTTAACTTGGGATGTTCCCGCCTCAGCCTCCCAGAGTGCTGAGGTTATAGGTGTGTGCCACCATGCCTGGCTATGGGAAAAGTTTTAAAAGGATAGCGCCCCTCATTGCAGCCCTGGCTCCCTGTAGATGGAAGGACATGGAGTTGGCCACAGACAGGCAACCTTGGGCCATTTTGCCTGGTGCTGAGGTCAGGTAGGGAACTCTCTGAAGCCCTAGAAGCCACCCTTCTTCCGTACCTCCCGGACAAGCTGATCATTCCTTGTGTAGCTCCTTCAGTTCCGGGTACACTCCTCTATCATGTATCATCCTGCACTTTGGTGCAATATTTACGTTCTGCCTTCTCTCCCAGCTGTGAGCTCCTGGGGGGCTCTTTACCTCCCACGATTGTATGTCCAGTACCTAAAACTGAGCCTAGTGCATAAATGGTGCTTAAAGAAGGGTTGAGGCCTGAATGTTAATCCGTGCAAAATTGACAAGAGGCAAATTCACTATCATTTCAGGGGTGCTCAGCTTGGGCCACTAGGAGAAAGGCCTGCGTTTCCCCACCAGTCCATACACCCAGGTGCCCGTAGGCCCCAGCTCCCCCTTGTCCACCCCAGCCTCGGCCCAGCCCTTACCCATGGATCTTCTGCTGGGCAGCCTTACTCTCCAGCACTAGCCTCTGGTTGGTCAGCTCCAGGTCTCGGGCTGTCAGGTCCAGCTGCTCGTACACTTTGGCGTGCTGCTCATTCACGTGACGTAGCATGTCCAGCTGCTTGGTTAGGTACTGGCGGATGAAGGGGGAATGGAATAAACTTCTAGGATGGCTCAGGGGTAATGTGTCCTCCCACTCCTAGAGACAGAGGACCGATAAGGATGCCCAGGGTAGTTGTATATGCCCTGCTCGAGGCTGTCTATTAAGAGGATACCTACTGCAAAGATGTACCCAGGCTAAGGGCACCCGGTAGCTGGGCGAAGCCTCACCTCGATCTCTTGTACTTGCTCCTCATTGGTGGAGTACATCTGCTGCAGGGACTCCTCTAGTTCCTTGTTCCTCTCCAGCAGGGTCTTCCCCAGCTCCGCGGCCAAGTGTAAGTCTGGAGAGGGGGCCAGAGCGGGATGCACACCAACATGAGACAGTCAGAGGACCCTCACTAATGCTCTAGGAATTCACTGTGGGCCTGGTGACTCCAAGGCCGGCAGCTCTTAGGAAGCTTCCAGGCCTAAAGGAGGCCAGAGCCAGAGCTAAGCCTTAGCACTGCTGTTGCTTCCCTCCACCATGTCCCCTCTCAGACACGCCGCCTCTCCTTCCTCAAATCCACGCTTAAATGTCACCTTCTCTTGGGGGTCTTTCTCAGCCACATGACTCAAGTCACAGCCTCTCCTGCCCTGCTTTCTCTTCAACTTACTTGTTGCCTCTAGCATTTAGCACCATCTAAATTACCAAACAAGACACTCAGTTATCTTGTTCATCTCCCACTACTAATTGTGAGCTTAGGGTAAAGGGATCTTTCTGTTTTGTCCACTGGTATCCTTAGGCTCTAGGACCATGTGTACCACTGGGCAGTAGAGCACCCCTGGGTGTAATCTCCAGTACTGACAAAGCAATGCAGAACTCTGTGTATGTATGGTGTTGGAGGAGGGGAAAAATAGGGTACAAGGGAAATATACCACCCACAGAGAGGTGCTATTAACATCTTGGTGGCCATCCTTCCAAACAGTGCTTAAAGCATTCATACATCTGCTAAAAACAGGACATGTTTGATCTGTTTTAACTTTATGAGGTGATCTCTTAAAAGTGTCCTCAATCTAGGCTAATGGTAGAAATCTGAATTAAGATACATACATGCAACTCCACAAGGACCCACATGATATGCTTCAAAGACTCAGCTCATTAATGTTTTCCCTTCCTAGATGCATGGAGATAGTTCTGGTGTCCCCAGAGGATGGATGGGCCTTTATTCCCTCCTAGGAGGTGCCACAGATATGTCTGGTTTCACAAAGCCATTTGCTGCACATCAGACAAGTCTGGGCAGGGGTCTCCCCTCTTGGATAAGCACCAGAGAGCAGGCACTCTGGGAGTGCAGTTGAGAAAAGGGCCTTGGGTGCTTTCAGCCAAACGGGGGACTAACTGATGTCACTATGTGAAAGGCAGATGAGCCAGGTATGGTGGTGCATGCCTGTAATCCCAGCAATCTGGGAGGTTGAGGCAGGACAATCAGCATTCTTGTCCAGCCTAGGCACTTCGTTGACTTATCAAGACCCTGTTTCAACAATAAGAAAAATTTTTAAAAAAGGATGGAGATGTACTTTAATGCAAACACTCTATGTTCAATCCCACGTACCTTAAAAAAAAAGGGGGGTGGTGGTGGCTGAGCAGTTACCAGTCCTAAACAAAAGGCCAAGCTGCCTATCTGGAATAAACTTGGAGTCTGTGTTCCCAGGCCCAGCAGGGAGTTTTTGAAATAGCCAGAGCAGGCCAGGCATGTTGGTACATTCCTATAATCCCAGCACTTTGGAGACTGAGGTAGGAGGATCACTGCATGTTTGAGACCAGCCTGGGCTACATAGTGAATTCACAGCCAACCTGAACTGCATAGGGAGACCCTGTGTCACAAAAAATAAGTAAGTAAATAAATAAAATGGAGAAGAGAAACGGCCAGAATGCAGTCTCCATGGCTGGCCCAAGCCAGGGGAGGGGCTCATGCCTGGGTGTCTCGGGAAAGCGGAGGAAAGCTACTGCCCTGGAGACTGGGTGGGGAAACAAAATCAGCTTTCCCAAAGAAAGTGCACCTACTTTTATACAAACCATGGATGGAAATTTGGAGCCTCAGGCAACAGACTTGCTGCTGAGGATGCCAAGCAGTCCTAGTCACCTAAGGGGAAGCTAGTGAGGGAGCATGGACGCTCGCTCGCTGTGAGAATTTGTTAATTGCAAATCGGGCAAATGTTTGGCAGCACCTGCAAAGCATCACATGGTTTGCTGTTCTAACTGTTGAACTACAGGCCTGTGTTATGTCATGTGCTTGGCGATAACTGGGGGCCCAGCAAAGATGAGAGAGCAAGGACACCTTCCTATTTCCAGGGACAGGAGGTCAACTATTCAGCCCATAATTCTGGCATAAATGAAGAATGCGCCAGGGTTGGTGGCGCACATCTGTAATCCCAGTCACTTGCAAGGTTAAGGCAGGAGGATTGTGAGTTTGAGGCTAGCCTGGATACCTAGCAAGAGCCTGTCTCAAAAAGCTGAAGAAGCACAACAGTGCAGTGGGCCACCCTCCTGAATGCTTCCTCCCTTGGAGCCAGGATGTGGCCTGAGAAAGGCCGTCACTTTCTGTAGGTGGCCTGCATGGGGCTCCTGCAGCTTAACTAGAATCCAAAACCACAGAATCTGAGACAGAAGCAAGGCCAAAGGCGCCTCCAACATCAGGGGCAGTGCTGCTCCTCTGCCCACAGGCTTCGGCAGAATACACCTCACCTGAGCCGGAACCTTGAGCCTGCCCCATGTGGGCAGTGAATGTGATCTGGAGGGAGGAAAACACAACAGAAGCTGTTTGAGATTGGCGGGGGAAACTGGATCACACACAATGCCCAATGAGCTACTGGGTTGCCCGGAGGAATCACAGGAGGGGTGAGAGCTGCAGAGCAGGGCACTGCAGGGAGCCAAGCACTAGGAGAGGACCCCAGCTGGCTGCGGGCTGGTGCTGGCTGCGGGCTCCATGGGGGAAGGGGCTAAGCAGGGCATGGAGCCAGCAGCAAACAGCCTATCACAGCCAGATCAGTGGGCTCCACTGCGCCAAGCAGGGAAGATTCTGACCCTCCCCTGGGATTTGGATTTTCTGGGGTCTCCTTCAGGAGGCTTTGTGGAAGGCTTTGTGGAAGGCTTTGTGAAGCAAATGCCCCAGAGGCCTGAGAGGGAAGTGCAGGGAGACCCATGGTTATCTCTGAAGAGAAACCTGAAATTTCTTTTTTTTTTTTTTTTTTTTTTTTTTTTTGGTCTTTTTCGTTTTTATCGGTACCGGGGATCAAACTCACGACTGGCTGCTTTCAAGGCAGGCGCTTATGCCGCTGAGCTAAATCCCCAGCCCCTGAAATTTCAACACTCTGGGAGGCTAAGGCAAAAAGATCACAAGTTCAAGCTCAGGCTGGGCAATTTGGTGGCAGTAAGATCCTGCCTTAAAATTAAAAAAAAATTTTTTTTGGTTCGTCTGTTGTTTTCATTATTTTTAATACAGAAATTTTTAATAAAAGCTGGGGATGTAACTTAATGTGAAGGCCCTGGGTTCAATTCCTAGTACTAAAAAGAAAGAAAGGAAGAGAGAAAGAGGGGAAAAAAACAAAGAAGAAAAGAAACCTCAAAATCACACCGCCCTGCTCGACTGAGGTGCAACAGACTCCACAATAGAGAGGTGGGAATGGGACAGGGAACGGGCACAGGAAAGATACAAAGGTACAGGGCATGGGGTGGAGGTGGAGGACACCAGCTATAAGCAGTGCTGCTCACAGTGCCCACAGCACAAATGTCAGAAACCTAGAGTCCACCGAATTGGGGTCAGGTCATGTTTGCGGTGACCAGTATAGAGGAAGAACATTCCTCTCTTCCCATGTCAGAGCTCTCCCCTGAGGTTGAGGACTTAAGGTTGGGCTAGGAAGGGGAGGAGAGGACAGACAAGAGGATTTCACCTCTGTGACTCAGCAGCCATCCCACAGCTTAGACAGCGTTATCCCCAGGGTGTGCCACGTCGGGTCTAAGGTGAGGGAAGGAGGTGAGCAGAGAGAGAGGCCAGCGCTTAATAATGAATGGATTTTTTCTATTTTTACAGTTGCTTGTGGTAGCGGGCAGAAGGAGCAGAGTGAACCTAGGGCCTTGCTGGTCCCAACCATCTCCTTCCAATCCAAGTCAGACAGGATATCCAGGGTATTTTGGGAAGTAAAGCCCAGGCATATCCTAGGGGTTAAGGAAAACAGACACAGAGGGAGACCAGATGGATGGATGAGAAAACCACTCCCTGGGCCACCCATAGGCAACCAGGGAGCAGCTGTGCGGAAGAGAATTTGGGGACTGAGTATAGGGAAGGTGGATGCCACCGCCACCTGATCCCCAACTCCAGCGTGATGTCCTTTGGGTGCACCCCATCTCACCATCCAGCTCTCTGTGCCAGGCCCCCAGGGTTGGAGGGGGACTGGCGCCTCTGTAGCTGCCTGGGACTTTCTCTGCCTTCCACCCCCTTTTCCAGTCTTTCATGTGGTTCCTTTGTACAAGCATCCCTCCCCTTAGCATGCCAGGAGCCAGGGCTCAAACCTTTCTGAGTCTTTGCTTTCACTGTCTCTGGGTTGAGGATCCTGCAGGAACTAGTAGACACAGTTGTCAGTTTGGTCTCATTTCTGTCTTCTCTTCTGGAATGTGCAAGCCCTGAGGGCACAGATTATTTCTAGGTCTGCAGGATCAGTTTGGCATCTGATCTACGGCAGGCAGACACTTGGTTTTTGATGGAAAGCTCGTTTCTTCTGTGACTGTCTCACTATCCTTTCTCATAGGCTCCAGCTACCACTGGTGCTGCAGATCAGCAGGGCCCAAGAATTGGAGGCCTGCTGGTCCCCATCACTCACAAGGCCTCAGAACATAGCTACTCAGCCCTACCGGAATCTCAATACTTCTCCCTCCCTAGAAACGTATATCTACCACCCCTACTCCCTGGCTCCTTCCTCCCACATCTGGGCTGGGCACAGTGCCAAACCTTCATTAGGGGTGCAGGAATTAAATAAGACTGCAACAGTATCAGCATCTGCTTCCCAGGGAGGCCATCTTCCCCAGGACTCAGCTTCTGAGCTTTGCTTCTAAGCCTGCCTCTTCTAGGAAGGCATCCGTTAACACTGGATCACTGATAGTTACCAGCAGGCCTCTATTTACCAAGATATGCTGAGAAGCTCAAGGCTGTGATTATTCCTAGCTCCCAAGATGATAAGTAGCATTTAAGTGGGTGCATAGGTGTTTGGGGAATGGGAAAATTTGGGGTGAGTGTCCATGGGAAGGAGTTTGTCACAGCCAGTGTGGGCTCTCTTTGGGGGGAGCTGAGGCTAGGGTCCAGTGCACACAGCACAGCAGGGTCTAGCCTAGCATCTTCAGGTACTAGGGGACATGGGTCCCCTGAGGTCTGATTAACAGTGCAAGGACAGTGCCTCATCTGCCTTTGCATCTTGCCTGCGCGGGGAAGTGGGTCAGGGCCAGAAAACAAAGGTGCCAGGATATAGGTAGATGCCTCCTGTCAGAGCTCTGGGGACCAAGGCCTGATGGCACCCAGTGCACCAGGCTTGTGTCCAAACCATCCAGGCCTGCAGACTGTGGAAAGGTCACTTCTCCCTGGATTCCTCCAAGAATAAGGCACCTTGAGGGCAAAGAGGATGGGTTTGACTCTGTTCTGGCCGGCCTTGGGCCTGACCCTCTCAGGCCTTCTCCTTCCTGTCCCAACAGCCCCACCCCTGCTCCCGGTGATGTCACTTCTGTCACTGAGGCCACCTCATCACCAGTTTCTAACCCCCTTCCAGTGCCCTCTCTGCCCTCAGATGAGGTGGAGAGGGTGGAAGTGGCTTGCTCTGGGCCCCAAACTAGATCCTTTCGGAATCCGAGCAATGTTGGAGGGGCTTCCGGAGGGGAGGGGCCAGGCAGCTCGTCCCTCGGGAAGGCAGATTGGAGGAGACTGCACCACGTCTTCACTGGCACGGTCCCCTACCCAACTCCCTTCCGCTGGGTGGGGGTAGCAGGAGTGAGTTGCAGAAACTTCCTGGGAGTCTTATGACTACAGAAGTCCTGGCAGGAAGAAGTGCTGCTGGATTTGAAATGAGAGGGCATCCCTGTGCACACAGCACCCTCCACCCTAAGGACTGCCAGCCAGTGCCTGGGGACTAGCGATACTGGGGTACCTGGGCAGTTGGTGCCTCTAAGATGAGGTAGCAGAGCTAGATGACGAATGCCCTGTCGACGGGGGAGCTATGAATAACCCCCGCCCCCACTTTTGCAGGTCTCCTCGGGTCCTGTCCGGGCCAGCGGCCCTGTCTCCACCTCCAGACGCACTACTCCTCCTCGGAGTCGGGCGCCCCAGCTCCGATCCTGCCTAGCCCTTCCCGGGGTGATACCGCCGGACAATGGAGTAGCGGGCTGGGTCGCAGGGTGCACCCCCTTCTCTGTCCCCCGCGCTCACCCTGCTCCAGGTCCTGCTGGTCGTACCAGGGCTCCTCTTCCTCCGCGGAGAAGTCCTCCATCCCGGCGGCTCTCCGCATGGCCCCCACGGGCGGCGCTGGGCAGGCGCTGCGGCGGCGCGGCTCAGGGCCGGGGCTCAGGGCCCGGGACAATGCGGCGGAGGCGGGCCGGGCCTCCCGCGTCGCGCACTCGGGCTGCGGCGACCCCTCCCGCGCCGCGCCCCCTCGCCATCCGCCGCCGGTCGGGCGCCCACCCGGGGCCTGGCGTGTCAGCGGTCACGCCCGGCCGGGGATCGGCGGAGCTGGGGGCGCGGAGCCGCAACTGCACAAAGGGTGGAGGGGTGGGGACGGGGGGCGGGATGGCAGCAAAGAGGGCCGGGGCCGCCGGGAGGTCCGAGGCGTTAGCAGCGCGCGGGAGCCGCGGTGCGCACCCCCTACCCGACTGCGCACCGCGCCGTCCCGGGTCCGACAGGCGACACCCCGCGCGGCCGCTGCATCTTGACGGGGCCCGCCTGCAGCTTCCAGAGTCGCCAGCTCCACGGGGAGGAGGCTGACCGCCGGAGACCAATCAGGAGGGGTATGCAAAACTGGAGGCGGGGCCAAGGGTGGGAACTGTCTAGTGTCGGGGTTTGGGAATCGCTGGCTTGACGGCGCGGTCCTCCCCGTCTCCGGGTTGGACTTCAGCTCACGTCTATCTGGTCTACCTGAAATGATCTTAGGTTTACCTGTTGTGTGTCCTGGGTCTCCTGTTCACTGCGAGCCCTCACTGCGTAGAACAGGCTGGCCCATCGATACCTTCTATAGACATTCTTTGAATATTATTTTGCAATTACCTTAAAGATTTTGAGTGTTTAAAAGCTGATGGCCAGAAATCGCAGGTTAGGAGCCAGCGATGTTTGGAGGCTCTCACAGTACTTGCATTCTCTTTAAGACTCTTTTTCTCTTTCCTTGGGACTCGTTTCCTAAATCCAGTTACATCCCCCCAAAGCACACGGTTTCACATACCAAACTTGCTTTCCTTACAGGATTTTTCAGGCTCAAGATTCATATGGCTCATTTTTTTCTAGGACTCATGGTGTGCCGGCACTGACATACTCTGAGTCTAACTAACTCTGAATAAATGTGGCAATATATTCAACGCAGGATTTGTGCCCCAAATATAGACAAAATACCTGCGAAGCCAAAAGAAAAAAGGTGTGTGGCCCAGGAGAAAAGCGTAAAAAAGACTTAACCAGACAATTTATACAGATGGGTATCAGAGTGATCCAATAAACATCTAGCAAGGAAATATGTCAGGAGATGAAAGTTAAACACACAACTGGATACTACTACTGCTGTTGTTTGGATCTTACATGTCTCCCATGGACTGTGCAATTAGAGATTCGATTCCAGGGTGGTAAGGGGCCTACTGGGAGGTCCTTATGTCACTGGGGGCGTCCCTGAGGTAGTGCCTTCCTTGTTATCTTTATTTACCAGTCGTGATGTGAGTGGCTTTGTGCCACTGCATGCTCCCACTGTCATGAACTACCTTGCCAAGGGTCTAAAAAAGTAGCAGGGCCAATGATCACAGACTGCAATCTCCAAACCTCCAATCTCCAAAGGACCAAAAGAAACCTTTGCTTTTTGTAAATTGCTGTGTTAGTATCTTTCCATCACTGTGATGAAATACCTGTGATAAATCAATTTAAAAGGAAAAAAGACTTGTTTTAGCGCATAGCTTCAGAGGTTTCAGTCCCTGTTGCTTTTGAGTCTTTGGTAAGGAAGTGCGTGGCAGATGAAACAGCTCATTTTTGATAATCAGTAAGAAAAAAGAGAGACAAGAAGGGCCTGAGAGCCTAACATCCTCTTTAGGGGCACGGTTCCAACAACCTAACTTCCTTTCATTAGACCCACCTCTCAGAGCTTCTGCTACATCCAGGTAGTGTTGAAGGGTGAGGTGTAAGCCTTTATTTAGTACATGGCCTTTGGGGTACTTCTAAACCATAGTAGTTGGTTATCTCAGGAATCTATTATAGTGAGAGAAGTTGACTAACGCAACTTACACGGGGCAAAAATTTCTCTTCTTAAAATTTAAAAATCAGAAAATGCCCAGTGTTGACAAGCATATTGAGCAACCTAAACTCTCTTCCACTGCTGATGGAAGTGCACATTGGGACAGCCACCTAAGAACATTGGTGGATAAGATCTAGGAAGTGAAAACAGGCTTCTGCAGGCCGAATTCCTTGGCAACTGATCCTGAGATGGAGATTAGCCTGCAGGAAGCTGGCTAGCGAGCACTTTCTGGGAAAGAGCACAGGGAGAGGCCTGATTGGGCTGTAGCCTAGACGAAGGCCTCTCCTCAAGGGCGCTGACTCTGGGTGGTGCTTCAAAGCTATTTCCAGTGGCAGTAGGGGAGGGGGCTTTGTATCCCCCTTCTGCACACATCAACTGTCATCAAGTGGATGCAAGCTGCCATTGGGAAGTGTCTTAACTTTGGCTATGGGAGTACTTTTCAGTGGTTCTCAGCAGATTCTCAGAGAGGCCTGGCAGCTTTGGATGGTCAGCTAGCAGCCCGCTTAGCAGTTGAGGAAACAGGTCCTGAAGGAGAATCTGTGGAATGAACCATGGCACACTCAAGTCCTATGACCCAGCAACTCTGTTCCTGCGCACAGGCAACAGAAATATGTACATATGTGACCAAAAGGCATGTACAAGAATGTTCCTAGCAACATTAGCCATAGTGGCTCATTCTGGGAACAACCCAAATGTCTGCCAACAGTCAAGGAATGTAGTATATTCATGTATATAGCACAAATTAAAAGTTAGTAGTACAGATGCAAAGAGAAAATATTTATATCCATTTCTTGGGTTGTGTAACAAACTGTCCTAAATACGATGGTGTGAAAGAAGATACATTTATTATTTATAGTTCTGTAGGTTAGAAGGCTAACATGGCTCCCACCAGCTCAAGTCAAGGTGGTGGCAGAGCTATGTCCCTTCCAGAGGCTCTGACCTCCCCTGCCATCGCCTGTACTTTTGTATACCATTAGGATGTAATGGTGTTGGGCCCTCCTGAATAATCTTAGATCATCTTCCTATCTCAAGGTTCTCAATTTAGTCACATCTGTAAACTCCCACAGTGTCATGCAGGGAATATGTCCAGAGATGCTGGGGATTAGGATATGGGCATTTTGGGGATCACGATTATACCTATCACAATTCTGTTTAACCTCATTTATATAAGGTCCAAAATGGGCAAAAGTAATTAGGATAGTGCTTAGCCCTGGAAAAACACATGAGAAACTCCAAGGTGACTATTTATTGTGGTGTTGGGGATTAAATCTGAGACCTTCACATTAAGCTGCATCCTAGCCTCACACCATTTGTTTGGTTTTTGAGATGGGCTCACTGTGCCTGGCCTTGAACACATTATGCAGCCAGGGTGGCCTTGAACTCATGATAATTCCCCTGGCTCAGCCTCCCAAGTGTGGAGATTACAGGCATGTGCCACCACCCTCAATTCCTTTTTTATTTGTAGACAGGGTCTCTCCTGAGTGCTAGGATTACAGGAGTAATCCTGTATCCTAATGCCTGGCTTATCACTGTAACTATTTTTAATGTACAACTCAAGAGTTGTATAATGTATACATCACTATTCTCTCTCTCTCTCTCTCTCTCTCTCTCTCTCTCTCTCTCTCTCTCTCTCTCTCTGGTACTGGGGATCGAACTTGTGCCAGGCAGGTGCTTATGTCAATGAGCTAAATCCCCAGCCCTATCACTTGAACTCTTATCATTTTGTAAAACTGAAATTCTGCTCCTATTAAACACTATTTCCCTTTTTGGAAGTGTTTTACTTTCTGATCTGGGTGCTGGTTCCATAGCTATGTTCACTCGTGAAAGTTTGTCTACCTGTATGCTTCAATGTAGGCAATTTTCTGAAGACATATGAGAAAAGTTTACTTAAGAAGGAATAAAGCTCCACCCTACGGCTGAGGCACAGGCGGTCCTCAGTCTTGTACACTTTCTTTGGAGACAGACAATACATAAGCGACCACCACCAGCAGCGTGTGCTACGAAGGAGACAGTCTGGGGGTGCTTTAGATCTGGCTTTCAGAAAGGCTTCTTTTCAAAGGTGACATTAAGCTGATAGCTTAAAGGATGGCATAACACAGCTGTGTCAAGCTCTGGGGGACAAGGTTCCAAGCATAGGAGTTTTCAAGATCAAGGGCCCTGAGGCAGGAAAGAGCCTGACTATGTGTTAGGTTTTTGTTTTTTTCTTTTCTTTTTTTTTGAGACAGTCTTGATACACAGCTCAGGCTGGCTTCAAATTCACATCGATTCTCCTGCCTCTGCATCCTGAATGCTGGGATTACAGGGATGTGCCACCATGCCTAGTTTGACTGTATGTTATGAACTGAACCAAACCAAGTATAGCTGGAGTGGAGTAAGTAGAGAAGATTAGAGTTGGATGGAGTTGGAGGAGTCAGGACTCCCCCCCCCCCAAGTGGACATAGTCAACCAATAAGAATATTTTTTATTTTCACTTGTAAAATAATAACTTTGGTAATTTTGGAGCATGGAATTGCAGGATGCAAGCAGATCAAGTTGAAGCTTTTTGCATGAACTACAGGAAAGGATGGCATTTGGGTTAGCTATGCTGAGCCCTCAGCCAGTGTGGGCAAAGCTAAAAACTTTCTAAGCATCCTAGAGCAGCCCTGTGGCTACCTTGGCATGGAGATGCAGAACAAAAAGAGTGAGGTGCAATTAGACAGTTCAGGAAGGTGGGCAGAGACCGAATCTGCAGTCAGTAGACTTCAGCGCCTGACCACACCGCTCTGGAGCTCAGCCACCTGCTTGTCCCTTAGACACATTCCGTCTCTACCTCCACACATGGCATCACTGCTCCTATTACTGATATTACACTGATCGTCAGTTCTGTGCACCTTACCCAAGATATTTCTCATCTCTCTTTGCCTTCCAGCCACAGCCTTGCCATGCATTGCCTCCCTATTTGCTTCAGCAAAAGGCAAGCCTGGGTGTGCTGCCTCAGTTTCCCTGGCCTAGAGAGTAAGAATGTTAGTAGGTCTTTCCTCTTGATGGCAGCCCCTAACGTAAAGTCACCTCCAATCCAGGGAGCTAGGATCCTCTCTGCAACAAACTGAATGACTTCCACCCTATGTCTGAAAACCAACCGGGTCCTGGTCATCTCCCAGGTTTTATCTCTGCCCACACTGGCCAAGGTGCAGCATAACTAACCCAAATGCCATCTTTTTCTTAGCTATCTTTCTGATTCAGCTGCAGGTAGGGATGAGTATGTCATGCATTAGCTGGTGGGGAGAGGGAATGTGCTGTAAACTGTTTCCCCAGAGTGCAAACATTCTGATGGAGACAGAAGGTTGGAATGTTAATGCTGGGTCCCTCAGGCTGGTGTGGGGCTGGGGCTGCAGTTGAAACTAGGCGACCAACCTCACCAGGGTGGTGAAGCCTCTCAGGCCCCTCTGCAGGGGTGACCCTGGTGACCCTTGGAGGGCGGGCGGATTGAGGGACAGAGATGCCGTGTGTACCAGACCTGTGCTGCCTGATCTGGCTCAGAGGAACCCCAAGCCTCTGGGCCTGAGGTCCCAGTGGGACCATTCCCGTGCCTTCTTGGCAGACAGAGCTGCTCTAAACTGGTCCATGAGGAGGAACTGTCTTTCAAGAAGGAAACCCCTCAGGCTCCCTGAGCCCCCAACCCACAAGCCCAGGGATCCTTTTCAGGCATTTCCCTGTAATTTATGCTTAGGGGCGGGACCTAGAAATCCGACCTTGGTAACCCCCAGAGCCCGGTACTTTCATCTCTAGGCCAGGAAACCTATTTCCTGGTGTTCTTTGTCAGGGACACCGAAATGCTGGGCGGATAGCCAGCTCCCTGGGTAGGCTCGATGGTCCCCCAAATGTTGGGCATTAGGGTCCGCTGGGGTCGGTTTGACACCCCACGCCCACCTAGCTGTCCAGAAGCCCGGGGAGCCAGCCGGGATTCTGGCTGAGGAGCCAAGCGCAGGCACCAAACCCGAGCTTTCAGGGTGCAAGCTCCGAGCAGGGTGGGGCCGGACACGCGGCTACTGCCGGCTGCACAGGCGCCGCGGCTTACCCAGCCCTGATCCTCCACCTCCGCACCCAGCCCAGCCCAGCCGCCCGGAAATGACGGACAGCGCTGACGTCTGCAGTCCGGCCTCTCCATCCTCGGGAACGGCCCCGGGGGAGGGCGCCCAGTCCCGGGCCTGGGGTGTCGATGCATCCCATTTGCCGGACATCCTAGTTAGAGGTCGAAGGACCAGGCGCCACGCAGAATCTTTCCTACAGCTGCTACGGCCCCTAGGCTCCTCGTCTCCCTCGTGTCCTCAGACGCGGCTGTTGCAGGTCTGGGCACACATTTCACTGAGTGGTGGCCTCCCATCTGACCCTTGCACCATTCCGAGATCAGCGCCTGGTCGGCAAAGGCGGCAGTGTATCTGAACGGGCAAAGTCAGCTGATGTGCCTTCCATTCCCCCATACACAGTCTGAGTCTGTCTTGGAGAACGGTCTGCTCCAGAATGGGGAATTGCTGCAGATTCTCACAGTCCTTGTGGACAGGAAAGGCTTGCAGAGGGCCTCAAATCCCTGCGGCTTGAACCTTCTAGGCCTACGGTCAATAGGGCGATCTCTAGGTGACAGCTTCCATCCTAACTCCTTTGGTGCCTCCTCAGGGACTGCTGGGGCCTCCCGGAGCTAACCTTGCAAGCCAAGTGCTTGGAATGGGAGCCAGGCCAGGTGAACTCTTAGCACCATTCACTGCTTGTTATCAGGTTCAACATCGTAGATGCGTGTGATTTTCTTTTGAGTAGGTGGTAGTGGTCCATTCTTTGCCCGGCACTTTGTCCATCTCTCGTTAGGGTTCCTGAGGCAGGTTGTCGAGGCTGTCCAGGACTCTTACCTTCCTGGCTAGGGAAGAAGGTGAATTCCCAGGCCTTGGGCTTCCAGAGGAGAGACCCGTGGAGACCCCAGGCATCATGTCCCAGGAGTACCTTGGTCTCCCACTGTGTCTTGCATAGTCACATCACAGAATGTGGCCCGATGTATGTAACCCATCTGTCTCCCAGGCACTGAGAACTAGCTTGGGCAGGGACCTTGGTTGGCATATGGTGTGTGCCCAATGAATGAACAAATCAAATTCTTTGGCCTTCTTCCTCTTTCTCCCTGGTGACCCCTACTGCACAATTTACAGCTCCCCTAACCCCAAGGCCCCAGGTGAGATCTACCTGCTCAGTCCTGAAAGCCCCTAAGAGAAGCACCTGAGAGTGGGTCAAATGTGTCATTTCTGTTTAGTACAGTGGATAACTGCAGGTGCTCCCCCTTCTACAATCACCAAAGCCAGAAACCCAGGCACTGTCTCCGTTCACCCAACCAATAAACATTTACAGTGTGTTAGACACAGTGCGAAGAGCTGAGGACACGGAGAGCAAGACAGACCCAGTCCCTGCTGGTACAAAGCTCGCATTTCAGTGCAAGAGACAGATGAGGTAAAAACACGAGGGTGGTGCTGAAAGTTTTAGGAAGCACAAGGGGGCTGCGGCTGGGGAATCTCTCAGGTAAAGAGATCTGTAAGATAAGGCCCGAGGGATGAGGAAGGGACAGTGACATGAAGAGTGGGAGGAGGGCTGGCCCTGGCGACAGCCTGTGCAGTGGTTTCAGGTGGGGTGAACTAAGTGGGCTGGAGTGAACAGAGGAAGAACCTCAGAAGCTGACAGGACCACCATGGAAGGGCTTGAAGGTCATGGAAGGACCCTGCCAAGATTGCTCCCAAAAAATGGCTCCGTGTTTTCAGTGGGGGCTGGGAGAGGATGGAGAGCTGTTTTCAAATTGCTCTGGTGTTCTGCAGAGTATAGAAGATCGAGGACCATGCAGAGGACACGCAGCAACCTCCTGGTAGAGCTGGAGGCAAGTGGGGGTGAAGTGAGGTGACAGGACACGGCATATGTCTTGGTGACAACATTGTTAGGATTTGCTGATGACTGGAGTTGGGGTGTGAAGAGATGAGGACGGTGACACTGAATTTCTTCTGGCTTTAGTACGTGGGCAATGCTGTTTACTGGGGTAAGAAGACTTAGATAAGAGACAACAGAGGGAGGGCTCGGTTTGAGGAGGAGCGTAAAGAACAGCATCACTTACAATGTGGTGGTTTAAAAATGGTGCCAAGTTTAGCCAGGCATGGTGGTGCACATCTGGGATCCCAGCACTCAGGAGGCTGAGACAGGAGGATCGCCTGAAGTTAGAGGCTATATAGCATTGCCTCCAGCTTGGGATATAGAGTAAGGTCAAGGCCAGCCTGAACTATGAAGCAAGACCCTGTCTCATCAAACAAAATAAACAAAAATTAAATATGATGCTGAATCCAGTGGGCTTGTGACTATTTTGACCAAAAGAGTACGGTGGAAGTAACTTTGCATATTACTTCTCAGGGAAGGGCCATGTGGATTCCTCCTCCTCCTGCTTCTCCTCCTCCTCCTCCTCCTTCTCCTCCTCCTCCTCCTCCTCCTCCTCCTCCTCCTCCTCCTCCTTCTTCTTCTTCTTCTCTCTCTCTCTCTCTCTCTCTCTCTCTCTCTCTCTCTCTCTCTCTCTCTCTCTCTCTCTGTGTTCTGCGTCATCCCAGCATCCTTGCTGCAGAGGCCAAGCCACATAGCAAGGTCACATGGCATTGTGTCTTCTCACCCAGTGGATCCCAGTGTTTTGTTTTGTTTGGTTTTTGTTTGTTTTTTTTTTAAATTTTATTTAAGGAGAAAAAAGAAAAAAAAAAAAAAAAAAGGGTACAAGTTATACAGATTTTCAGAAAAAATAAACAGTAGGAAATCACTAGTTAATTGCATATTGTCATCTTAGAAATAGTTGAAGTTACAAAATTAAAGCATATAGAGGGGACTTTCAAACAGTGAGACTGCAAACAGTTTTGTTCAATGATCCAACAAAACTCAGTAATATGGTTATCTATCTTATACACTTAAATATATATGCAGTTATATCTTTTAGAGAACTTTCTTTTCCTTTCTTTTGTACAATGACAATTATACATGTTGGGTTTTATTACTCCCACAGTTCTTATTACTTTTTTTTTTTTTTTTGAAGAAAGTAAAACCAAATGTGACATATCAGGACAGAGTCAGTCAAATCAAAAGGATGGACATAATACATAATGTAAAAACAAAATACAAGGTGATCAACAATGGTTACCATACTGCCTCTTGTTATCTTAAGAATTGCCTAAATTATCATATATAATAAAATTGAACAAAACAGTAAAGAATAAGACCAATAAAACCAAAACATTGGAGACATTAGAGGACCTCAAAAGAAGATAATAGTCAACCAGAATGGGCATCACAATGAATCTTATTGTCTTCATAGTTGTTGCCTAGACTTTCAAACTTGGTACTATCAAGCATAACAGAATAGAGGAAAATCAGTCAAAACAAGATGGTGAGAGCAATACAGAGTTTCAAATCAAGTTAATAGGAAATCAAAGTGGGTTACTATAATATATCCTGCTATTTTTTATTTTTCCCTTAATTAAAAGGATAAAAAATGAAAAAGTAGATAATAAAAAGGAGATTGAGATAAAAAAAAAAAAAGAGGGCATAACAACAAAACAGCGCAGGTCAAAACATAGCCATTTAAGCAAAATAGTGTTTCACCACAAGATAATCTCGACATAATAGTAGTTACCATAGTGTCTCTTCCCTTAAAATCTTTGGGTATAACTTCGTATACTGTAGCATCAAACGCATTGTTTTGCTTGTTTTGAGACAGGGTCTCACTACATAGCCAAGGCTGGTCTTGAACTCGCTATGTTGCCCAACCTAGGGTCAAACTCAGCGTGATCTTTTTGCCTCAGCCTCCTAAGTGCTGGGACTACAGGCATGCGCCACGGTGCCCAGCTCCAACTTTTTGTTTTTCTTAGCACTTGTATCAGGTGCACGAGGGAAGAATTCTCTAGATGTTCCAGCCCTAGCTGTTTCTAGTTGTCTCCTGTCCCAGCCATTCTAATTTTCTATCAGAGACCCCAAACACTGAGGAGCAGAGAGGGCCATGTCAACTGGATTCTGTTGAAATTATGGTCATATGGGTTTATGAACATCTTAAGAACATATTATCATACATAAGATTTGACACCTCAGACACATCAGATTGACCACCAAATCCAAGGCTCCACCCCCATTCTTCCTCTCTGTGCCCTCCAACTCAAGGCCAACCTCCCCAGTGCCAGACTATCTTCCTTTATCTGTTTCTACCAGGACTGTGGAAAGATGTCCACTCTTAACCCCGTAGGGGTTGTATATTCTCTAGGGTCTGTATTTTTTTTTTTTTTTGTACCTGGGATCAAACTCACATCCTTGTGCTTCTCAGGCAAGTACTTGAGCCACTGAGCTAAATCCCTGGCCTAGGGGCTGTATAGTTATCTGCTAGGGAAGCATCAAATTGAGGAGGCAAAACTAACTTCTCCTTCTCATCCTTTTTGTTTTTGAGACAAGATCTCACTATGTAGTTTCGGCTGGCCTCCAGCTCACTATGTAGCCCATGCTGGCCTCAAACTTGCAGCTATCTTCCTGCTTCAGCCTCCTGAGTGCTGGGATTATAGGAGTGCATCACTATGCCAGATTGTAACTAACTTCTTTTTTTTTTTTTCTTTTTCGTTTTTATCGGTACCAGGGATTGAACTCACGACTGCCTGTTTGCAAGGCAGGCGCTTATGCCGCTGAGCTAAATCCCCAGCCCCAGTAACTAGCTTCTTTAAACATTCAAAAGCTCTGTTTCACCTAATGCTAACACTTTTCTATGTATGTAACCAGGCTTTTAAAAAATGTTCTACAGGCCAGGGGTTTAGTTCAGCACCACTGCCTGGCAAGTGCAAGGTCGTGAGTTCAATCCCTGGTACCAAAAGCCGAACCAAACCAAACAAACAAAAAAAAGTGCTATATTGGGCTGAAGGTAAGGTTCCATGGTAGAATGCTTGCCTAGTATGCTTAAAGTCCTGGGTTCAATCCCCATCATCTCTCTCTCTCTCTCTCTCTCACACACACACACACACACACTTTACTGTAAAAGTTTTCATCCCATGTATGCAAAAGTAAAGAGAATGGTAAAACAAATTACTTATTTTTAAGACAAGACCTCACTCCAATGTATAAGCCAACTTCAGACTCCCTGTGTATAGCCCATACTGGCCTTAAACTTGAATTCCTCCTGCCTCAGCCTCCCAAGCGCTGAGACTAAGTCCAATACCTGGTGGCACAGATTACTTTCTTTGCTGCACACTGTCCTTGTTTGTTTGTTTTGGTCCTGGGAATTGTCCCCGGCCTTGTGTGTGTAGCTATGGTGCCTCACTGTTGAGTTACATTCGCAGCCATGTTGCATTATTTTTTAGAGCAAGTCCCAGCAACTACATCATTTCACTGCTACCGCCTTTTCTATGCTTCCCTAGAAAACAGTATTCAAAAACATGATCACTGGTCCAACTAAGGAGGATGTGAATTTTAACTTAGATAACCCAAACAAATGGTGGAAATACATGAAGATTTTTCCTCCTTACATATGTTAGAGGGCCAGTTCCTCAGGACAATGTTTGTATGTTTTCCATGCCTGAGGAAGGAATCTCTAGCTGAGCGGGAGAAGAACTCCACAGGTCAGCTCACTGGAATCCACCCAGGACAGCTGGCAGGGGAGTGAGGTTACTGGGGGCCAGGAAACCTTGGGTGTCATTTGAAATCCCTGGATGCAAACCACAGAAATGGCTCTGGGTAATGTTTCTTTTTTGTCTTCTTTTCTAAAAGAAGGTTTGTTGAGGTACGGTTTTTATACAGTAAAATTCACCATTTGGAGGCACATAGTTTTAGGAATTTTGACAGACAGAATATTTTCATCACCCCCAGAGTTTGCCCACTTCCATTCTTACTCTCCTTATTCCATTCTTAGCTCTTGGCAACTACTGATTCTTTTCTATCCCTATAGTTTCATACAAATGATAATTTGGTCCCTTGTTTTTTGTACCTGGCTTCTTTACCTTAGTGCAGTGCTTTTGCCATCCATCCACACAGTTGTTCTGTGTATCGCTGGCTGGTGCCTTTTTGCTGCTGAGTACTAATCTCATTTTCGATGAATCACAATGTGTTTATTTGTTCACCAGTTGATGGTCATTTTTTTTTTGTTTCCTATTTTTGGTGGTTGAAAATGAAATTACTGCAAACATTTACCTAGAGATTTTTAAAAATTTCCTGCTTTACGTTTTGAAACAGGATCTCACTGTGTAGTGAAGGTTGGTTTCAAATTCATGATCTGATCCTCCTACCTCAATCACCGAAGTCTGGAATTATTGGCACATGCTCCCATGCTGGGTGCCTACAGGTTTTTATATTTTTTTAATTTTTTTTTTTGTACTGGGGATCAAACTTATGATCTAGCACTTACTAGGCAGGCACTTATGCCGCTGAGCTAAATCCCTGGCCCTTTTAAATGGTTCTATGTCTTGATTTCTCCTGAGTAAATATCTAAGATTATGGAATTGTATAGTGATTGTATAGTAGTTGTATATTTAACTTGTGAAGAAACTGCCAGACTCTTTTCCAAGGTTGTACATCCATTTTTGCATTCCTTTTTTTTTTTTTTTTGTCTTTTTCCTTTTTATCGGTACTGGGGATTGAACTCACGACTGCCTGCTTGCAAGGCAGGCGCTTATGCCACTGAGCTAAACCTCCAGCCCCTCGTATCTTTTTTTTTTTTTTTTTTTTGTCAATTTTTGCATTCCTATCAGCAGTGTGTGAGAGAATTTCACTTGGTCCTTATCCTCCTCAGCATTTGACATTGTCAGCTTTTTGTCACTCTAACAGGAATGGCGTGTTATTTTATTGTGGTTTCTACTTGGATTTCTCTAATGATTAAGATTCATAAGAGTGTTTTTTGTTTTTGTTGTTTTTGTTTGTGACACCGGGGCTCCTGCATGCTGGGCCACTAAATTACCAAAATCCCCAGCCCCAAAAGTCACAGTTTTTAATGCCATTCTGGCTTCAGAGGCTGTGTGACTTGTAGAATGGACTAGATATTTTAAGTGCCAAAAAAGGAACCATTCATCCATTATTTCACAGTGATAAGAAAGCGATAGAGACTGTGGGGGAAGAGAACAAGAAGTCACCAAGAGGCAAGCCCTCCTTGCAAATCAGTGCCATGCATGGGCTGCTGAGGAGACAGCCAGCTACCAGCTCCTTCCAGCCTGTGGGCTGGGAAACAAGAGGAGCCACCCCCCCCCCCCCCCCCCGCATAAGCAAGCAGCTGATCCAGAGAAGCCTAGGCTGTGATGATGGCTACTGAGCTGGAATACAATTTAATGCCTGTAGTGTTTAGGATTTTATAGGTCTAAAGCCGGTAGTCTGCTCATCTATTCAGAGGATACTAATATGCAATGTAGCATCTGTGGGGGAGCTCCTGCTGAAGGTGGTTGCCATTGTTAATTCCCTATTACCCTGTTTTGAAGTCCTGTATCATTTTCATTGCTTTGTTGGGTTGGGTTTTATTCTGTTTTGTTTTGTTTGATTTTATTATATCCAATGGCATGGGCAGGTGTTTCAAAGATAACATGATAGATTATAGTAGCCATTTTGGATTTACTCTTATCTTGTTTTAAAGTCCTTTATTGCATTCATTGTTTTGTTTTTATTGGTTCTGTTCTGTTTTGTTTTTACTAAGTCTGAAGGTATCTGCAACTATTTTAAAGATGACAAGAGGCATTATGGTAACAACTGTTGATTTCCTATTTTTTTTTTTTTTTTTGTGCAAACTTGCAGTTGAGATTTCCTACTGTTTTGAAGACTTGTGTCCTTACACTGGTTTGTTTTGATTGGCTTTATTCTACTGTTTTGCTTGGTTTTATTCTCTCTGTTTCTTTTTTTTTTTTTTTTTAAAGTGATGAAGCCTACCAAGAAAGAGGGAGCTATACTATGACTGTGCCCTGTCAGTCTGCTTGATGGGGAAATGGTGGCATCCTTGCCTCACCCCTGCCCCGCCCTGCCTTCCCTGTACACCAATGCTGCCTTGAGGTGTGCTCAGTTTTCTCCCGCAAGAATCCTGTTTAAGCTCAGTGTCACCTCCTTTTGAAGCACCCACGATCTCCAGAAGATGCCAGGCAAGATGACGTTGTAGCCAGGCATGCTGGTGCATACCTGTAGTCCCAGCACTTAGGAGGCTGACGCAGGAGGATACCATGAGTTCCAGGTCCCTCTGGGTTACATACTGAGTTCAGTACCAGCTTGAATCACATAGTGAGACCCTGACTAAAACAAGATGATGTTGTGGAAACAGTGTGGCTTCTTTTGGGGCTGGACTTGATTTGATTTCCTGGACTGATCTCTTATTAGTTGGGAGGCTTGGAAAGATGCACAAAGTGCTTTCGGCCTCATTTTCCCCAGATGTAAAATGGGTGTGAAGATACCTGCCTCAGAGGTAGATACGCGTTGACCCATATGACACCATCATGTTATGGTTATTCATTTGTCTCCAGTTTCGCTGTACCACGAGTATTTCCCAGGAGAAGGGCAGCCATGTGACGAGTGGTCCTTGTGTTCCTGTGCCACAGTGCGGTGCGTCCCAGTCCCTCGACACACACGTGCAGACGGGGGTGGGGGGGCTCAGAAGATTCTCAGCGAAGCCAGGTGGCCAGGCCCCCAGGAACCCCGGGTGTCATCGAGCTGCAGAGCCCCTTTCCTGGAGCCGCGACACCGACTCAGTGTGTTCCCTCTGCAGAACCAGGGACCGCGTCTGCTGCTGGGGTCGGGATAACTGTGGGGCTGGACACGTGGGTCAGGCCGGTGCGGAAAAGGGGGACAATCCTCAGGGAAGACGTTAAAAAGGCGGAAATCGGGTGGGAGGTCTGGCTGAGAAGCGGGATGAATGGCAGATGCTGCGAGGCCTCCCGGGGACCGGGTGCAGTGAGCGGGCACCCGCGGCGGGCTGCGGAGGCCGGGTGGGCGCTGGTCCCCGGGGACTGAGCCCGCCCGCTGCCCGCGGCAGGTGCGGGGGGCGGAGCCGGGAGGGCGGGGCGGCGCGGGGCGCGGGCGGGTGCGCGCGGGGCTCTGGAGGAGCTGCGGCGGCCGCGGAGCTGGGGCTGGAGCTGGAGCTGGAGCTGGAGCTGGAGCGGGGGCCGGAGCGGGGCCGGAGCGGGGCCCGGAGCGGCTCCAGAAATGGGGTCCGCAGACTCCAAGCTGAACTTCCGCAAGGCGGTGATCCAGCTGACTACCAAGACGCAGGTGCGCCCCGGGGCCGCGGCCTCCGTCACCTGCCGGGCTGGGGGCGGGCGGGTGGGGGAGGCCGCGCGAACTTGGCTCCTCGGCCGGTCGGCAGTCTCTCGCCTGCATCCCGGGGCTCCATCCCGGCCCGCACCCACCCCAGCCGCCTTTCTGGGGAGCACCCCGCTCCCCGCATCGCCGTGCCACCGTCGGCTGACGTGGCCTCCTCCCGCGCCCGCTCCGCGCCCCGGCCTCTCCGCGCGCCCACTCAGCCACCCTCCGCCGGCGCTCCCCGCCTTCCTCTCGGTGCCCGCGGGTCCGGGACGCTCAGCTCCGGCTGACTCAATGCAAACAAAGCCGGGCCGGCGCCCGCTTGGGTCAGGAAAACAGCTGGTGCGCGGCCTGGGCAGCCCGCGGGGCCCGGGTTGATGCCTCCGGCCAGGGAAGGCCCCGGTCTTCCTGGAGACATCAAGGAGTGGCGGCCGGGTAAGGCGATCTGTCCCCGGGCCTGTGGAGCCCCCGGCTCCCTGCTGGCAAATGCTCCTGGGGCTCCTCCCTCCAGGCCCGGCGGTGGGGATGGCTGTGTTGGCCGGCACCTTCTGTTCTCCGGTTCAGGATGGCCCTGGTCTGCTCTTCAGGGAGCTGGCGGTCCCTGGCAGCCTACTCCCTGCCCGCACGCAGTCTCCTGAGTCCACAAGTGGCACAGAGGCCGCCTCCTTGTCCCCAGCACATACGATTTGTCCTCAGTAAGGCCACTTCCTTGCCTACCCTTGCTGGTCTTTCTCCTTGAACTAGGCCACCCTGGCAACGTAGATGCCTAGTCTTGATCCCCCAGGACCCTCGTTTTCAAGGATTTCAGTGCCTGTTACCATCTGAGACTCCCCTTCCCCGGGTGTTCAGGGATGCTTTCTTGCTCTTGGCAGTTAGAATGGGATCAAGAAAGCCATCTCCACTGCCTCCAGGAGAGAGCTCTTCTTCTACGTTCTCCTCCCCACCCTGGAAAGGTCAGGTACCTGGAAAGGGCTCAGGATCTCTGGAGAGTCCAGTTCCAGCAGAGGGGTGCTTGATACAAACCAGACCTGCTTCTTTCCATTTCTCAGGGCTCCAGGCTAGTTCTGGAGCTTTGAAATGGGGCTTTATGGATCTGTGGGTGGCAGACGAGGCGGCTTGTGGGTCTGTCTCTCTGTGTAGGGCTGCTAGGAGAGGAGCACGGAGACTCCCATGTTTACCCAACTAGGAAAGAGACTTGCTGGGGGAGTGTGCTGTGGACTCAGCAGCTGGAGTCTTTCCCTGTGGTGGCAGGATGGATGAGCCCAGCCAGAGCCCAAAGACTGCAGCTACTTGTCCAGCTACAGTGTTGGGTGCATCTGCCTTTCCTCCTCTGCAGCCTGTAAGATGGGGCTGTTGTATTTCTTATCTGAGGACCGTGAGTGGTTTGGACAAGGAGCCTGAGTGCCTGGAACCCTGGGTCTCCTGGAGAACCCCGAGTTCTGCAGGTGGGATGGGATCTGGCTGCTGCGGGGAGTGGGGGAGGAGACCATGGTGGCTGAAACCCTGGGCCCTGTGTAGTGATCTGGCTTGGGCAAGGATCAGATTCCACAGTGTCAAGCCGGAATTACCACTCAGGGTCCCCCAGGAGATGCGTGTCCACGGGATGCCCTCTGGTTTTAGGCCCTAGAGGCTGTGCTTTAGGCAGCGGACAAGTGGGCCCATCACCCCTCCCAGTGGCCCACGCCTGATTGCTACTGCTCAGCCTTCCCTGCCTTCCTGCCCGGCATCCTGTTTTCTTCCTGCCCCAGAGTCAAGCCCCAGGCTGGGTCTGACGCCGATCCTGAGGCCCAGCAACTCTGGTGT
Source organism: Cavia porcellus (assembly GCF_034190915.1). Taxonomy (NCBI): domain Eukaryota; kingdom Metazoa; phylum Chordata; class Mammalia; order Rodentia; family Caviidae; genus Cavia; species Cavia porcellus. The sequence continues at coordinate 23,987,660 of NW_026947515.1, forward strand.
TTCTTGACTTTTTCCCAGGGTGGGTTGGCCCTGGAGGTGGAATACTCCAAGACTTCAGACTCTCCCTCTTCCAAATTCTTTTTGGGGATTCTTAGGCTAGCTGAGATATGGGGGGGGGGGGGTGCGTGCGCACATGTGTACACATGTATGTGCATGTGAGTGCTGTGTCATACAGTCCTCCAGGACAGGCTGCAGCATTGGTGGCCTTCCCACAACAAGAGAGACTGTCAGAAGCTACACCAGGTCCCCCAGGCCTGAGTAGGGGTTAGCTTGGGAAAGAGCCTGGGAAACCTGCTTAAGAATACATGGTTTCCTAGCATATTGGCCCCATCCTGTGTCCTGAGCAGCAGAAGCCTTGGCAAAAGTACTCTTCAAAGAAACTAGCTCAGCTTAGGGGCTGGGGATTTAGCTCAGCGGCATAAGCACCTGCCTTGCAAGCAGGCAGTCGTGAGTTCGATCCCTGGTACCAATTAAAAAAAAGAAAAAGACAAAAAAAAAAAAAAAAAAAAAAAAAGAAACTAGCTCAGCTTTTAGAGCTTCTTTGGGTTAGGGTAGAGGTCAGCTGGGGTCACTGAGGTAGGAACTAGGCATGTCCCTGTGCTCAGTGGATCCCAGGGTCCCTGGATAATTCCTGGTGTGGTTAAAAAAAAATTGTCACTAGCTAGACATGGTAGATTGTAACCCTTGGGAGGCTGAGGCAGGATAGTCACAAGTTTAAGGCTAGCCTGAGCTTATAGAGCAAGACCTAATCTCAAACAAAGCAAAACAAAGCCCCCCAAAAACCAAAACTAAAATTGTTATCAAGTGTGAATCTAAACTGCAGTGAGACCACCGAGGGGTCCGTGCTGAGGAAAGGGGAGCAGCCTTGCTCCCAGAGATCTTTCCTCTGTTTCCAGACCAGGATGCCCCAGGGTCTTCTTAGCCTTTCTTGAATTCTTGTGCCATTTCTATTAGATTTTATATCATATATACATGATTAATCAGTACCAGGGTTGAGCCTAGGGCCTTAACATGTTAGGCAAGTGCTAGGCAAGTGCTCTTTCTATCACTGAGGTACATCCCCAACCCTTTTTATTTTGAGGCAGGGTCTGGCTAAGTTACCTAGGCTGGATTTGAACTTGTGATCGTCTTGCTTCAGCCTCCCATAGTGCTGAGATTATAAGTATGTACCACTACACCTGACTTCTGTCCTCATTTTAAATTCACTGTCCAGGCAGTGAGCTAGAAGCCTACTTTTCAGAGATCATGTCCACTTGGTGCTTGGCTAGGCTTCTGTCCCTTTAGGGGGTGGTGGCTGCCTGGGAGGGGGCAGAGTGTCCGAGGTGGCAGTTTCCCAGAGGTGCTCCCAGCTGGGGACATCCCTCAGTGTGGCTTCAGAGACCCCAAACTGAGGTGCACAACATTCCTGCATTCCCTGTAGGTCAGAGGGGCCTGCTGGGGGTCATAGGCTGGCAACCCGCCCCCCATTGGCCTTTGTTCTCTACCCCAGGCTAACCCGCTCTACCAGTTCTGGGGCTGACACTTGTGCCAGGCCTGTCTTAGGGCCACAGCCACAGGTTACCCTGCGCCTCCTGCAGAGGGCGTAGATTAGGGTACACAGTTCTCTCACACAGAGCCCCAACTGGAGGGGTTTCCAGACAGCTCCCAGTGTCCACTAAACAAACACTGGCTGAGTACCTACTGCGTTTGTCATGTGCAAGGCCAAGAAAGAAGGCCAGGTAGGCTGACAAGCTTCAGGCAAGAGTGGGACCTGAGCTGGGGTTTGTGACAAGCAGTTGTTGGGGCTGAGGTGACCAGGTGGGCTCTGGGAGAATTCTTGAAGAGGGGTTTTCAGAAAACAGATTTCTTTTTTTTTGCATCAGGGATTGAACTCAAGACCCTGAGCTTGCTGGGCAGGTGCTTATGCTGCTGAGCTAAAGCCCCAACCCACATAGAGAACAGGACTATTATACACATGATGCGTATTTCTTCTTGCTGATAAGGGCCCTGTGTGTAAGGTGCAGACCTGCGATGGTAGCAGGGCCATTGGGCCTTCAGGAGGCCTAGAATTTCAGGAAAGGAAAAGGCTCTGTTGATCAGAGTACCCAAGAAGGTGTCTTGCAGCTGAGCTTCAGAAGGAGCCCAAAATGAGGTGGAACTGAAGGGGAGTCCCTTGTCTGCAACAGATGAGTATGCAAAGGAAAAAATAAAGTAGATCTTCAACCAGAAAATATAAAACCTCCTACAGCCAGGTGCAGGGACCTGTAATTCTAGCACCAAGGAGGTTGAAAGGCAGGAGGATTGCCTGAGTTCGAGGCCCACTTGCACTTCAAAGCAAAATCCTGTCTGAAAAAAAAAACAACAACAACAAAACAAACTCACCCAGAGAGGTTGTTGCTTTAACATCCTGATATTAATGTACAATTTAACACAAAATTGTGATCATCCTATAGGTAGTCTCAGTCAGTAAGTTGCCTGTGCGTGGCTTCAGATCTTCCTGCCTCTGCTCCCTGGAGTCCTGGCATTATAGATTGTATACCATCATGCCCAACTGGTAGTTTTGTGTCTTATTACTTCTCAACATAGTATTATTCCATGAGCATTTTCTGTTTGTTGTTATTCATTGAAAGTATGATTTTGATGGCTGTGTAATGTTCCACTGCGTGGGTGTGGTTTCCCTTTGTAAGCAGTCCCCAATTATTAACAAATTCCAGCTTTTCACTGTTATCGATAATAACCATTATCAACAATAAACATCCTCATAGACCACATTTAATTATTTCCATAGGTGAAATTTCTAGAGGTAAAATTCTTCATTTAAACTCATCACTTTGGTTGCCTCTAAGACTCTATGTCATTCAAAGAACATATGTGTTTCTTTTTTTTTTCCCAAATCCATTTTATTCAAGGATAAAAGATAAAGAAAAAGAAGAAAAAAAACTACACAAAATTTCAGAACGCTTCAATCAGGGGGCAATGATGATACAGACATTGCGCATTGTCATCCCCAAATCAGTCACCCAGGCACAAGACGTTTGCATTCAATTGTCTGAACACTACCAGTGCAAATCTTTCTCGTCGGCGAGCTCAGAGCAATCAGTAGTATAACTATCTTAACTACTTTTTATATATGTATACATATACATGTACATAAAACATGTTTCTTTCTTTTTTTTTTTTTTTCTTTTTCCTTTTTATCGGTACCGGGGATCGAACTCATAACTGCCTGCTTGCAAGGCAGGCGCTTATGCCACTGAGCTAAATCCCCAGCCCCCATAAAACATATTTCCAAAGTGTGTGACTTCAGTGAGACTGGTGGGACTTTTTGTTTGTTTGATTTGTTTATGAGACACGGTCTCAGTATGTAGTTTTGGGCTGGATTTGAACCGACTGTGTAGTCCATTGAACTTTTGGCAATCCTTCTGCCTCAGCTTCCCCAGTGCTGGGATTACAGGCATGTACCCAGCCAGGACTGGGAGAATTCTGAATGCACAGAATGCTGGGAGCTTGCTGGGAGGAGGGGCAGCCTGCATGAGACAAAGAGAAGAGATAGTGGGGTCTTGCCCTAGGGTGGTAAATAGAAGTTTGCAGGTTTGCATGTGTGCATATGTGTGTGCAAATCTGTATATGTGTGTACCTGAGTATGCGGTGTGGTAAAAATACAGTGAATTTTTTTCTCTTGCTTTGTTTTGAGACAAGGTCTCAGTATGTAATTCAGGCTGTTTTTGTACGTACTGTGTAGCCCAGGCTGGCCTCAAACACAGTGCAGTCCTCTGCCTCAGCCTCCTGAGTGTTGGGATTATAAGCATGCACCATGATACCTGGCTCCACAGTGAACATTTAAATAAAAATTTATTACAGTAAAAAACACCTTGGCTTTAGTTGCCCTCCGAATACTCCCTCTTGCTTCAGACACCCTTATCCCTTCGTCCCTGCCACTTTCTGGGCATCTTCTTTCATGGGTGTCTTTAGTTGTGCTGTCACGGCTGCCTCGATGTCCTGATGTCCCCTTGACTTTGGGGAACAGCCAGGAGTACAGGGTGTCAGACGAGATGGATGAGGACGCAGAGTAATGTCCCCCACAGAAATGTCTGTAAATGCTTTGCATTGATTCCGGACATTGAAGCAGATGTGAAAAGACACTGGTGAATGGGGACTTCTAGACCTGCTCCAGGAAGTGGCACGAATGACCGGTTCAGTGTGTTTGAAGTAAGGGGAGTGTTTGGAGGGGGACTGATGGCAGTATGTGTTTATTGCAATAAATTTTTATCTAAATGTTCACCGTGTTTTTGATCACACCAGTATGTGTGTGTGTGCGTGTGCATGGATATACATGAGGTGTGTGTGTAAGCTACATTTAAGGAAGAGCTTGGCTTTTGGGCCAAGGGTTAGAATTGATCCAGCAGGCCTGAGTGTGAGGCAGAGGTAACTGTGGCCCTGTGCTCTGGCACATGTGTGAGAGCAGTGTGCACAGGACAAGGGAGGTGAGTTGGGGGCAGGAGCCCGGGTGAGAGTGACCTAAAGTGTAGCATTGGCCAGTGGTGGAGCGGGTGCCTGGGATCCCCAAATTCGCCAGATTTGGAATTGGGCAGGTGCTGAGAGAAGGCAGAAGCTGACGTGAGGCAGGGACCAGGCTTGGTGGCTGGAGACTGAGCCCGTGTTCCCCTGGTCGTCTTCCAGTGAGGCGTGAGCACATCTTGGCCTGGGTCACTGTACATTTGGCCTCATGGTGTCACCTAGAGATGTGCCCGGGGAGGGGGCAGGTCGGCCAGCCTTGCCAGAGGAGGATGGGGACTCAGCTAGGGACACGCAGGCCCTCAGGGACTGGGCTGGGTTTTGGCTCCTCGACTCAGCACCCAGCTGAACCTCTGACCATGTCTTCGCAGTGTTCCAAGTGTGACTGTGCTGGCCACGGGTGGTGGCAGCTGAAGGATGTCCCTTGTCTGCATGCGGAGGGCCCTAGGCGCCAGCTGGAATAGAGTAGGAGGGTGGTGGCTTTGCTCTCAGGTCACATGGAAGGTAGACGTGTTGGTACCACGGTTGGTAGGTAAACCTGTTGGCACGAGGTTTCGTAACTCTGGGTTCTGGGTCCCCCCACAGCCCGTGGAAGCCACCGATGATGCCTTTTGGGACCAGTTCTGGGCAGACACCGCCACGTCTGTGCAGGATGTCTTTGCTTTGGTGCCGGCAGCAGAGATCCGGGCTGTGCGGGAGGAGTCACCCTCCAACCTGGCCACCCTCTGCTACAAGGTGAGGGCTGCCTGACCCTCGCTGTCACTGCCGCTCTCTCCAGCATGGCTGATGGAGTCCGGCCTGTGGTGGCACAGGGCAGGCACCCAGTACATCTAAGCCCCAGATCCCCACGGTCCTGAGTCTTCACCCAGTGCCCTGCCCTGTGGCAGCCACCATTTCCGAGCACTCTCCACGGAGCAGGCCCTCTGCTTGCCCCGGGAGGTGGCATTGTTAGCGTGACCACTTTACAAAGGGCACCACGGCTGGGAAAGCATTGCCACTTCCTGGTCTTGGACACCGAGGGCGCTGGGCTCTGCTTGCTCCATGCCACTCTTGCCCATATCCGGTCCCCTGGGCTGGCAGTCCCTGTCAACAGGGATGGCCCTGCTCCTGCCCCTCTGCAGCCCGAGTGTCCCCCACACCCTAAACCCCGAGCCCAGGGCCCCAGCCTCTGTGTCCAGCAGTCCTGTTACCCATCCTCACAGGCTGTGGAGAAGCTGGTGCAGGGAGCCGAAAGCGGCTGCCACTCAGAGAAGGAGAAGCAGGTCGTCCTGAACTGCAGCCGGCTGCTCACGCGAGTGCTGCCCTACATCTTCGAGGACCCTGACTGGAGGGGCTTCTTCTGGTCCACAGTGCCCGGGGCAGGGCGAGGCGGGGTCTGTGGGCGTGGCCAGGGTGGATGGGAGGTGATGGGGCTCACACTCTTTTAGGGCGGCACTCTTCCAGACTTTTTCTGGCATTTGGGGAAGCTCATTTGGGTGAGGAGTGGGAGGTGCTGCTGAGGTACAGGGGTGCATGCCACCTCCGTGGGTCTGCAGGTCCTCATGCAACGGGTCTCTACCCTCCTCCAGCCTGCAGGAAGTGGCTCAGGAGGGTGTCTGTAGGGAGAAGAGGGGGCTGTGCGGATCAGGGAAGCCAGCTGTCTTGTCCCTCTTCCCTGGGGTACCTCCAGGCAAGGCTGAGGGGTGAGGCCTGGAAACTCCCAACAGGACTGAGGCTCCTGAGGTGGGGGTCACTGCCTGCATCCCTAGTCAGTGGAGAGTGTCCTTGAAGGTCCTGGCCTTTCCCTGTTCTACCTCCTGCTTTTGTTGATTTGGGGCCCACAGAAGTCCACTTCCTCTGCCTTCTGGATGCCCTGGGTAGCTGCCTGGACCCCGTCTTGTCCTCTGCATCCTCAAGCTCTGGGACTACCCCTGCTTGGCCAGCTACCGCTGAGGCATCCTGCTTCCTCAGCAGGGTGAGGAGGAGGACGAGAATGCCCGGCCCCTGGCTGAGTCCCTGCTCCTGGCCATCGCAGACTTGCTCTTCTGCCCAGACTTCACGGTCCAGAGCCACCGGAGAAGCACCGTGGTGAGAGCCCACCCTGCCCCAGCTGGGCAGGCCTTGCCCACACTGGGGCCAGGCCAGTTGCGGTTCCATTGAGCAGGACACAGTCAGTGGGGCCTGGGGTGCTCCAGGAAAACTGGGCTGCCTGGCACGCATGTCTCGGGCTGGGGGTGGCAGCCCTACAGCTGGAGAGGAGCCAGCGGGTCCTGCCCTGCCCCTCCTCCGCGGGCTGTGCACAGGCGCCCATTGTTTTCACTGCCCGAGGTGGGGTTGTGTGCAGGCCTGGCCTGGCCACTTCCTGTGATCCCATGGAATGGACTTTGAGTCTTCTGGGCCCCAAACACCACCAGGGGAAACCCTTTCCCCACCTCTTCCTCCCTCCTTTTTCCTGTCGTGGACTTGACTGAGCCAGTACAAGGATCAATATAAGAAACGCAATTTTTAAAAAAAGTATATATTTATTTATTATTTTTACAACGAACTTTCAAGGGAGCTAAGAATATGCATTTCATCCATTGTGGACCAGGACTCTGGGGGTCCGTCTCCTCTTCAGAGCCTGGGTGGGGGGAGGCTTGGGTTGGCTGGTTCTGTCACACACGGCCGCTCATCTTGCAAACCTCCACTTGCCATCTTTCTGTCCCTGTCCCTGTCTCCAGGAATCAGCCGAGGACATCCACTCCCTGGATAGCTGCGAATACATTTGGGAGGCTGGCGTGGGCTTCGCTCATTCCCCCCCACCTAACTATGTTCACGACATGAACCGGTGAGCTTGGCCCAGTCCCGGGCCGCTGGTCTACTTGGACCCAGGTGGAGTTCCTCCTGTCCGGCTCAGAGGGGACCCTCCCCACCTGAGATCCAACCTTAAGCCTGCAGAGGCGCGCACAGGGATTGTTTCCGGGGTGCTGACCCTAAGTGCCCTCCTTGACCCCCCCCCCAGGATGGAGCTGCTGAAGCTACTCCTGACCTGCTTCTCTGAGGCCATGTACCTGCCCCCCGCTCCTGACAGTGGCAGCTCCAACCCGTGGGTTCAGTTCTTCTGTTCCACGGAGAACAGGTGAGGGCCTGGTGCCTTTCCTTTCTCTTCTGGTTGGGGTTCCCCTGAGCTGGGTCAGGGCCGGCTGGGGCTTCTTGGAGGGGTGCTGCCCCCTGGTGGTGAGGAGCTGTCACTTCGCTCCGCCTCATACAAGCGCTGTCCAATTCTCAGTGTTGTGACCCAAACAGGAACCGGGGCCTCTGGGTGACCCCTGTCTGGTCCTTTTTCTGGAGCCATAGGGTTCAGCAGAAATATAATGTGAATCGTATGAATATCTTGAGATTAAATGTAAAAAAGAAACGTAAAATTAATTTTAATAAGATTTCATTCAATTCAATATATAGAAAGTGTCACAAAATATATGGCGAATGTTTAAATTAAAACCCCGAGTAACAGGAAGACACATTGCCATTGCCACCCCTCAGCCCTCTGCTCTTGCGCCCCTCCGAAGCCGCTTCGGAGTCAAACCTCGGTGCGTGCTCCCGCTGTGGGCCATCCAGTGCAGGGCAGACCTGGAAAACACTGGCGTGTCCTGGTCCACTGTGCCCGCTGGACCTGGCACCAGGTGATTGCTGGCTCTCCCGCAAAGTCACCCGGGGAGGGTAAACATTTTGAATTGATTCAAAAACAGCCAGTCATGATAGCACAGCTGAAGGCACTCAGGAAAGAGGACTTCCAGAACTGTTTTAGACAGCGGCAGGAATGATGGGACACGTGTGTCTGAAGGGGTTAATGACAATGTATCTTTTACTATGATAAATAGAATGATTTTAGTACCAGGGATCTCGTGACCTCACGACCTCATGTTTACCAAGCAGGCCCTTGTGCCACTGAGCCCAGCCCCTGTAAAAAATTAAACCTTCATTGTCTGTTTCAACCACATCTCATTAAAAAATGAGCGCTTAATATATTCTCATTATACCAAATTACTGAATCATTTTCAACATTCCCTTTCTCATGCTAGTTTTTCAAAATTCAGTGTGTGGTTTCTACGTCCAGCAAAACTGAATTCGAAGCACTTTGTAGCTGCAGGTGGCCGGTGGCTGCCCTGGGGCACAGGGGTGGGGAGCTGTGTGACGGACACCCTGATGGAGGACACTGGCGGGCTGTGGGGCTCGGGCAGTGCGTGTGGGTGCAAGGTGGGAGATGTGGGGGAGGTGCTCCCATCCCGCTGTGCCCAGGCTGGCAGCACAGGCGCCGGTGCCCCAAGGCTGGTGGTGTCTTCTGTGTCTGGCTGCTGACCCCTCTGTGGCATGGCATGGCTCCTTCTTTGGGTGTTGCTAGCCCAAACTGCTTGCTTCCCCAGGAGAGAAGGGAACACAGATGACCCCCTACCACTAGCCCCAGTTGAAGAAGTTTCTTTCTTCCTGTCTTATCAGACACAGTGCCGTCCTTTGGCACCTCGCTGGGTCTCAGTTTCCTCACCTGTAAGATGAGGAGCTTGAACCCTGACATCTTACAAATGTGATTCAAATCCTTCTGTGGCCTGGCAGCTGGGTGACTGAGCCCAGGCTCTGTTCTCCCCGGGCCTCCATCCCTTCCCTGAGGCCCGGATGGAGGGTGTCTGTCCCTAAGACCCTCAGGGCTATGAATACACCCTCTTTCCAAGAGCCCCTTGTCACGGCCACTGTGCCCTTGGTAATGGATGCCTCTGCCCTCAGCCCAGCCTGGCCCGGGCTAGAACAAGTCTCAGGTGAGGACGAGAAGGGCCCAGAGCCTGACCCTGGCCCTTGTTGAATGGAGGAGGTGGCTTGGCTGCCCCTCCGTGTGGCAGGAGGGCTGGGCCGGAGGTGGCACCCCGTGAGCCTGCCCTCCTGCCCGCAGACATGCACTGCCCCTCTTCACCTCCCTCCTCAACACCGTGTGTGCCTATGACCCTGTGGGCTACGGTATCCCCTACAACCACCTGCTCTTCTCTGACTACCGAGAGCCGCTGGTGGAGGAGGCCGCCCAGGTCCTCATCGTCACCCTGGACTACGACAGTGCCACCAGCACCAGCCCCACCGTGGATGGCACCACTACAGGCACAGCCATGGATGACACTGATGTAAGGGCAGCGGGGGCTTCGTCCTGCTGGGGTGGGCAGGTAGTGTCCTGTTAGTGGAGACGCTCAGGAGTCACTTCCGGGAGTGGCTGGGGATCTGACTTGGAAGGGACACTGCTGCTGCCACCCAGGCTGGGGAGGGGTAGATCTGAGCCAGGCAGCTGCTCACCTTGTGCGTCTACCCTTGGCAGCCTCCGGGGCCTGAGAACCTGTTTGTGAACTACCTGTCCCGCATCCACCGGGAGGAGGTGAGTCACGAGTAGCTCTTGGCCTCTTGGGGCCCTCCCCTCACGCTTGTCATGGCTTGGCAGGGCAGGGAGAAGGGGGCCCTGGAATCCTGGCCTCTGTGGACCTGGGTTCCTGCAGGGGAAATGGTGATGGGAGGCTTGGAGGGTTTTGAGATGTGGAAAGAACCAGTGGTTCAGGAAGGCTTCCAGAGTAGGTGGCTCTGATGTCAAGGTTGAGGGGTGGAAGGCTGAGAGGCCAGGCAGGCCTGAGTGGCTGTGTGGCACCCACTGGGAGATGCTGGAGCCCAGAGCCCTGAGGCCTGCAGCCATAGGATGGCACCACAGGCCTGGAGCCACTATGGGGGCTCAGGAAACGGCAGCTCTGTGTGCAGTGGTCCCCATGAGCTATGGGGTGACAGGAAGGGGTATCTGAGGGCACCTTACACAGCCCAGGTGGGCAGGGTCCCAGTTCAGCGGGTGCCCGTGGGAGTCCCCAAGAACAGGAGCAGCTGCGCTCAGGGAGTAGACAGCTGAGGGACGTGGAGGCCTGTGTTTTCAGGGGCTCAACTGCCCAAGGGGTTCAGCTGGGAAGCCCCTGATGATGTCAGAGTGTGCCTCTCAGGCTTGGAGCTGGAGCTGGGCTCTAGGGGAGTGGGGAGGAGTTTGTGGGGGGCCTAGGCTGGGCAGCAGGGGCTGAGCAGAGCAGATGAGTGGATGCCCACTCTGCCTCCCCTTCCAGGACTTCCAATTCGTCCTCAAGGGCATAGCCCGGCTGCTGTCCAACCCCCTGCTCCAGACCTACCTGCCCAACTCCACCAAGAAGATCCAGTTCCACCAGGAGCTACTGGTCCTCTTCTGGAAGCTCTGTGATTTCAACAAGGTGGGCGGCCTCCAGGGCTAGCACTGGGCGGTGCAGATGGAGAGGAGACACGCAGGAAGAGCTGCTGGGCTGGAGGAGGTGGTGTAGGCCAGAATCCGAGTATCCTGGGAGGCTGGGGCAGGAGCAGCATGACTCTGAGCCCAGCCTGGGCAGCTTAGTGACATACAAGGCTGTCACAAAACAATAAAAAATAAAAAGTGGTTCTTTAGTGCAAAGGATTCTATTGCCAGAGTCACACACACAGAGAAAAGTATGGGGTGGGAGGGAGAGGGAGGGGAGGGCGGGGAGGGGAAGGAGGAATCGAGAGGTGCTGGGCCCAGGGGGTTCGCGTGGTCCAAGGGGAGAGAGTAGAGCGGAGCCACTCTTCCTGCTGACCCCGCTCGCTTGTCCCCTTCCCTGCTCCCAGAAGTTCCTTTTCTTTGTGCTGAAGAGCAGTGACGTGCTGGACATCCTGGTCCCCATCCTCTACTTCCTGAATGATGCCCGGGCAGACCAGTGTAAGACGAGGGCGGGCCTCTGACACGGGGGAGGGTGGTGGTCTTGGTGGACTGGGTGTCCGGCAGGTCTGTCCTGTCTCCCAGAAGCTCAGGCATGGTGGTTTGACCTCACAGGAAGGGCTCCCCGCAGCCCCCAAGATGAGTTCCTGTGCTGGGCTCCCCACCTCCTCATCCCACGTGACCCCCTGTGTGTCCCATGCTGCAGCTCGAGTGGGCCTGATGCACATCGGCGTCTTCATCCTGCTGCTTCTAAGCGGGGAGCGAAACTTCGGGGTGCGGCTGAACAAGCCCTACTCGGTGCGGGTGCCCATGGACATCCCGGTCTTCACCGGCACCCATGCTGACCTGCTGATTGTGGTGAGAGGCGCCCCAGGAGGCGTGGGGGCATCTCCTGTTGGCTAAGCTGGGGTCGCCTCCCCCGCCAATGCTCCCCGCCGCTCTCCTTGCACAGGTGTTTCACAAGATCATCACCAGCGGCCACCAGCGGCTTCAGCCTCTCTTTGACTGCCTGCTGACCATCGTGGTTAACGGTAGGGGCCGGCGCCCACCTTCCCTGTGCGCACCACCAGGTGGCGCCAGGCCACAGGCCGACCAGCCACCTGCTGCCGGCTCAAACCGGGTCCATCCCGGAGGAAGGGAGCACTAGCCACACGTGTAGCGCCACATTTTCTAGTGCCATATTAAAAGAAAAGAGGACAGGTGACAAAATTTTGGAATAAATTAAATTCACTGTATCTAAATACTGTCATCTCAACTCATAATCAATACCAAAAAACCTTTTATTGGTGCATTTTAGATACACATAGTGATCGCATTCATCACAGGGAATTTGCACCTATACGTGATATATAACTTGATTCTTTTTGCCCATTGTCCTGCCCTCCCTTTAATCTCTCTTCCTCTCATTTGCAAAAGCTTTGTCTTCATTTGTTCCTTCCCTCTTCCCTTGTCCCCCCTTCTCACTTGACCCTTTTCTTCCCATTTCCTAATATCTGTTATACATTTGGGTCATTATTTACCTTCCGTTTCTCATCCTCAGAAACAACGAGGCACTGACACCTGTGTCCTTCACTTAAGGATATGGTGTCAAGGTGCATCCATTTACCTAGAAATGTCTCAGGCTTACCCTTCTTTACGGCAGAGTAGTACTCCATTGGCCAATACAAAAACATTGATGAGGCTGGGCATGGTGACGCACTCCTGTATTCCCAGCACTCTGGGAGGATGAAGCTGGAGGATTATAGGTTCAAACCCAGCCTGGGAAATTCAGCGACTTGGTGAGACCCTGTCTCAAAAGAGGCCCAGGTTCAATCAGTCCTCAGTACTGAGTAAAAAAGTCTGTAATCTTTATATTCTGTTCCGTGCCCAGTCTTCCAAGCCTTGTGCATGCTCCATGTATGTGGCACTTAGCTTGGCTGCGTTCTGGGCACTGGATGGCCACGTGCCCGGTGATGGTGTGAGTTAGGCGACTGTAGTATAGATGGGGATAGCAAGGCGGCTCCCCCTTGTCCTGGCCAGTGAGGTGGGCACCATGGCCCGGGGCACAGTGACCTCAGTGTGATGTGTTTGGGAGGCCATGGTGGGGGCCGGGGTGCCTGGCTCATCCGAGGCCTGATGTGGCCCCGGGTGGGTGGGTGTGGTGTAGGCTGCAGAGCCATCCAGCTGGGCTGGAGCCTCGGGGCCGGGGCGTTCCCAACCTGCTTTTCACTCACTGCCTCCATCCCATAAATCAGTCAGTCTTTCTTTCTTTTTTTCTCTGTTTCTTTTTGGGTATGTGTATGGGGAGGGGTGAACCCAGGGCCTTCACACTGAACTGTATCCCCATTGGATATAGAATCTGCTTCACTGGAAACAGAATCTTGCTGAGTCACTGAACTTCCCAGGCTAGGTTAGAACTTGTGATCCTCCTGCCTCAGCCTCCCAGAGTGCTGGGGTTACAGGCCTATACCACCCCACCCAGCTTCCGTCCCGCAAATCTTAACTGAGAGCCACTGAGGACGACCAGCTCTGAGACTGCTGCTGTGAAAGAGACAGTTCCACCCGGCCTCTGAGGGCCTGGGCATGAGGGAGAAGGACGGGAATCGAGAAGGGCCCAGGGGACTTAGCTCAGCGGCATAAGCACCTGCCTTGCAAGCAGGCAGTCCTGAGTTCAATCCCTGGTACTGATTAAAAAAGAAAAGAAAAGAAAGGGCCCAGACCAAGCTGCAGGCAGCATTTCGTCTTTATAAAACTATGCCAAAAATGCCTATCTAATGTTACGGCAGTGTGACGCTCTAAATCAGAGATGGCGAACCTTCTAGAGCTTCCAGTGATAACAGACGTCTACCTGCGGTGTACGTGCCAGGTTCGCCACCACTCCCCTACAATGATTTACAGATCTGAGTTTATATCTCTGGCCAAGCATTTTATTCCTAGGGGACGTGGCCCAGGTTCCTAATTCTCTCCAAGCTGCGGTTTCCTTGTCTGTAAAATCAGGACAATCGTGTCCAGGTTCTTCTTCCCTCATAGGTGGAGAAGGACTGGGAGAGAGAAGACACGTGTGTGGCTTTATACAAAGGACTGCTGCGGCCAGTTGGGCGTGGTGGTGCCCACTTGTAATCCCAGTGCTCTGGGAGGCTGAGGCAGGAGGATTGGAGCCCGTCCTGGGCAACTCAGTGGCTTAGCAAGACCCTGTCTCAAAATAAAAAACAGAAAGGGCTGGGTATGCAGCTGAGGGCAGAGGCCCTGGGTTCAGCCCTCAATGCCAGAACCCCCCCCCCCCCCCCGCCATCTGCACAGCGCAGTCAGGGTGAAGGAGAGGCGCACTGCCTGCTGGGACTCTTCCTGGCTTGCGGACTTCACACCAGGGCCAGGAGGGCTGGAAGGGTTGTGACCCAGGTTGTGAGCCAGCTGCTCCTTTGCAGTGTCACCCTACCTCAAGAGCCTGTCCATGGTGACCGCCAACAAGCTGCTGCACCTGCTGGAAGCCTTCTCTACCACCTGGTTTCTCTTCTCTGCCGCCCAGAACCACCACCTGGTCTTCTTCCTCCTGGAGGTCTTCAACAACATCATCCAGTACCAGTTTGACGGTGAGGCTCCAGCCTGGGCCTAGCTCGGGCTTCCTGGGAGCTGGCCCTGGAGGTGCTCCCCGGGGCCCTGCTGCCCAATTGGATGTGCATGCATTGAGCACCTGCTGTGTACCCGGCCGAAGGGATAGGAATAGAGATTCCGCTCTGCCCTGCGGGGCTCACAGCTGGGGATGGAGGGTGGAGAGCTTAGAACAGACAGTATCCTGGTCAGAGAGTCCCTCTGCAGTCTGGTAGCAGGCAAGGTCAGAGTGGCTGGAGCTGTCCTTCCGCTGTGGCAGACACTCGGCTGCCTCTCATTACCTCCATGACCGTCTGCATGTGAATCACTTCTCCGGGCCTCGGTTTCCTTCCCTGTAAGGTGGTCAAACTAAGAGAGTGTCAGGAGGAGGATGAGGTAATAATCCACAAAACAGCACTGTGTCTGGCAAGTAAATATAAGGGATTGTTCTTATTCCAGAACAAGCTGGGCACAGAGATGTATACTTCTAATGCTGACACTGAGGGAGATTGAAGCAGGAGGATCCTAAGTTTGTGTCCCACTTGGGCAACTTAGTGAGACCCTGTCTCAAAAATAAACAAGAAGGACCTTGATTGTAGCTCAGTGGTAGGCCCTGGGTTTGATTTCTGGTACTGCCAAAAAAAATTTGCACTGATCTAAGAGGATTAATGAGAGTAATTAGGCAGGAAAGTGCTGTAGGGAGAGGATGGTATGTGGATGTGCAAACGTCCTGGGGTGTGATGTGGAGTTGAAAGCAGATCAGTGTACTGTGGAGCAGGACCAGAGAGGTGCAGAGAGCACTGAGGACCAGGAAATCATTTGTATCTTCCCCTGGGAACTTGGAGGTGGGTGATGGAGGACGGGCACCTGCCATAATGGCCTCCTACGCTCTTCCCTGGCTCAGGGAGAAGGTTAAAATATTTAACAGTTGGCAATGTAGACAGAGACAGGCTGGTCATGCACCATTGTACTATGAGTTACTCTTTTTTTTTCTCTGTAGTGCTGGGAATTGAACCCAGGGCCTTTATACTGAACTACATCCCTAGATCCACCCCCCCCCCTTTTTTTTGTTTTTTTGAGACAGGGTATTGCTAAGTAATTCAGGCTGGCCTCAAACTCCTGGTGATTCTCCTGCCTCAGCTTCCCACATGCTAGGGGCATGTGCTCCATGCCCAGTGCGGGGTTGTAGGGTCCTGAGGAACCAGGAGAGGGGTGGTCAGCCAGAAGCTGTTTCCACACAGCTGTGCCATCCCTTCAAGGCTCTGTCTCCTGGGCTCCCTGTGGCACCCCTTTCCCTGGGGGCCACACCTTCATGTTCTGCAGGAGGCAGCTGGGAGGAGGGGGAGCGAGGGACCCCCCGAGTGGAAGTGTGCTCCCTCCCGCAGGCAACTCCAACCTGGTCTATGCCATCATCCGCAAGCGCAGTGTCTTCCACCAGCTGGCCAATCTGCCCACTGACCCTCCCGCCATCCACAAGGCCCTGCAACGGCGCCGGCGGACCCCGGAGCCCCTGTCCCGCACCAGCTCCCAGGAGGGTGGCTTCATGGAGGGCTCCCGCCCCGCTGCCCCTGCAGAGCCAGGCACCCTGAAGACCAGCCTGGCGGCCACCCCAGGTTTGACACTGGCAGGCAGGTGGGAGGGGGACGTGGCCTCTGGCCGGGGCACAGTGCGCTGTCTGGGGTATCACCCCATCTGTTGTAAGAGTGTGGCTTGAGCTGGGGACTGGGCCAGAACAGCAGGGCTGGAGGTACTGGGCCCCTGGGGGTGGCAGCCTGGGGGAGACAGGGCCTCAGGGCTCTGGGACAGCTGGGGATGGGGCTGGGGTGAGGGACATGGGACTTCTACAGTGGATGGAGGACAGGCAGCCTCAGGGGCCAGGCCAGAAGGGGCACCATGGGACATGGTCCTTCCTCCTGCCTGTGTCCTTCCTGTGCCTCACCTAGGCATTGACAAGCTGACAGAGAAGTCCCAGGTGTCTGAAGATGGTACCTTGCGGTCCCTGGAGCCTGAGCCCCAGCAGAACTCGGCAGAAGGCAGCCTGGCTGAGGGGGTGGGTACTGGACGTAGTGTGTGGGGCAGGGTCTCCCCCTCCTGCCTGGCCTCTGTGACTGGGGCTGGGCCAGGGCACTCTGAGGTGCCCTGCAGCAGAAGGACAGGTGCTAGAGCCCAGGACACCAGAGTTGGCACTACTAAGGGGGTGGGCGGGTCACAGGCCCTGCCTTGTTCCCAGGGTGCTGGAAAAGCCTGTGGCCTTCAGCCCCATCAGCCCATCCATCAGCCTTATCTGGACTGAGGCTGGCCTTTACCAGCCTGCCTGCCAGGACCTGGCCCTAAACCTGTCACTGGGCTGGGCTGGGCTGAGCCTGAGGCCCAGGGCAAAGGGTGCTGGGCTGGGCCTGTCCCTCTGTTGGAAGCGAACTTCTCATGGGGGGCAGTGGAGGGACCTCCCTGCCCTCTGCTCCCACCCTGCCCCCACTCCCTCCCACCTCATTTCCCTTCCTTCCTGGGCGCCAGGAGCCTGGCCAGGCATGGAGGGAACAACGGCGACTCTCCAGCGCATCGGCCAGCAGCCAGTGGACTCCAACAACAGACTGGGTAAGGAGCACACCCAGGGGAGCAAGGGACCGGGTGTGGGCATGAAGCAGAGGTGGGGCCTGGGTCCAGCTTCCGGCCCTAAGAACTACTCAGTCGGTTGGAGGCATCTGCGTGAAAGCTGGCTCTGGATGATACGCCCTCCCTGTGTGGCCTGTCTCCGACATCAGTCAGGTTCTCAGGAAGCACCAGATTTCTATTGCCTGCAGCACAGGCTTCCCTAATAAATTCCTCTTTCTGGATTCCTTCCTTCAATTGCTGTGCCCTCCCTGTTTCCTGATGATACTGGAACTTGGGGGGTAATGTCCTGCCCGATGGTGCCAGTGTGGGTAATAGCGGGGCCTTCCGGAGGCCCGGGCCACTCACTGGCCTGCAGTACTGCTCCAGGTGCCCTTGGCCCTCTCACTTAGCAGCCGTAGATGTGGCATCCCTACTGGTTGTGGGCTGACCATGCAGAGGCCCTGGCCCTGGGTCTGGGTCAGAACAGTCTGGTCCGTAACCCCAGGCCTTCCACCCCAGGTCCTTTCCTGGAAGTCCAAGCTGCCGCTGCAGACCATCATGCGGCTGCTGCAGGTGCTGGTGCCCCAGGTGGAAAAGATCTGCATAGACAAGTGGGTCCAAGTTGGGGTTGGGGAGCGGGTTTGTGCTGGGCCGCCTGGGCTTGGGTGGGAGGCCGCGCAGACGCTGGAGACCTTCGTTGCTCACAGGGGCCTGACCGATGAGTCGGAGATCCTGCGCTTCCTGCAGCACGGCACGCTGGTGGGGCTGCTGCCCGTGCCGCACCCCATCCTCATCCGCAAGTACCAGGCCAACTCGGGCACCGCCATGTGGTTCCGCACCTACATGTGGGGTGTCATCTATCTGAGGTGGGCCTCCTGGGGGTGGCCAGTGACAATCCTGGGTGGGCCTGGGCTCAGCAGGGACCTCAGCTTTGCCTCACCCCCATCCACAATGGGGTGAAGGTCAAAGTGGTCCATGAAGGTGGCCTTGCCCGGTGGAGCTTGGCCCCACTGCCCAGGTTGGGACATCTGGATGGGAGGGGTTGGTTTGGGTTTGCTGCCACCCTGCTCCTCCCCTGGATGTCTGCTGCTCCCTCTGCAGGAATGTGGACCCGCCCATATGGTATGACACCGATGTCAAACTCTTCGAGATCCAGCGGGTGTGAGCAGGAAGCCAGCAGGGGCCGGGGATGGCTGGGGCCCTGCTCCCCAAGCTCCCTGACTCCTTGTTCTGAGCTTTCCATGAGTACTGTCGGGGTCTGGGGCAGGCAGCACGGCCGGGTCCTGGTGGCAGGTTCCAGAAGCGACCTTGTAGCAGAAATGACGGAGATCTGCTCTGACCCCCCGTTCCTAGACTGGTCTTTTAAAAGCCTCTGTCTCTAGGGGTGCAGGCCCTGCCAAAGTCCCCTCCCCACTTTGGCTCCCCTTTCAGGACCCACTTTTGTGATGATCCTCTCTGCCTACCTGCTGCTGTACTGCCCACTCCCAGAAGCCACCAGGTCAGTGGGTCATAAAGAGTTTGCCCAAGAAGGAGCCAGGGTGCCCCTTCAGGTATCTTGGCAGAGTTGGGGAGCCCTCCAAGCCTTGGGAAGAAGGAGTATGGCCTGGCTGCTGGCCTAGAAGCTGGGCATTGGTAGATAGAAGGCCAGACATGGGGGCCTCATCTTCTAGGGACTAGAGTGGGCACTGAGGGCACCCTGATGTACCCCCTGGGCCAGTGGATAGAGCCTGGCTGATCAGGGGTGCTGGTGGGGGCACCTGTTCCTGCCCACCCACTGCCTGGTTAGGGATGAGTGTTGGACCCCTCCATCTGACCAGCCCTGGCCTCTGGGCCTCCCTCACCCCATCTGTGTCAGTACAATCTTTGCTGTGTACAATCGGTCACTTTACACAATAAACCTCCCTCTCCACATTCCACCTGTGTGCTTGGGATCGGTGTCTGGGTGTCAGGTCATGGTCCTTATCTTGAGGCACCTCGGGACTCTCTATCCCAGAGTTAGTCCCTTTATGCATGACTGAGAACAGAAATGTATCACTTTCTTGGTGGGAAAGCAATATTGGTCCCTGTCACCAGAGACAAACCCACATGGGAGAGGTCCAGGGCCTGACCCTCAACCCCTTGCATGTTCCCAGCAGCCGCCACAGCAGTGTTGGGGGCCCTGAGCATCGTCCCAGGCCTCACAGGACCAGGGGCCAGGTCTGCCCTCCCTGGGCCTCACCTTGGTACAGCTGCTGTTTGCACTGGGCTCAGGGAGGTGGATGGGCTGTCAGGCTGCTTCTCACTTTGCTGCTCCGTCCAGGGCTCAGAGGATTGGACAGGCCTGGATCCCACCACTATGGTGAGTCAGCTGCAGAAAGTCCCTCAAGGCTCTGTCCCAGAGAAGGGTGGCATCAAAGGGTGGAGGTGAGGCTAAGGGAGCCCCAATCCATCTCCTCCCCCGTCTCTCATGGATCAAAGACAAGATTGGTTTAGACCCTCCCTGATCCACCAATGGGACTGTCCCAGGCCACAGTCCTCCCCAGGACAACTATCCTTCCCACCGTGCCTGGAGTGTCACATCTATGGCTGGGGACAAATGCCATGAAGCCCGAATGCAATCGATCAAACAAACAGTGTTTATGGTAGCAGGAGAGAGCTGTTGAGCCCCGCCTGGCAGCTAATTAATGAGCTCATTAGAAGACTGGGTGTGTGGGGAGGGCGGGGCAGGGTTGCCTACAGAGCTTCCAACTCTGATCTCCCTGGATGTTCTGGGCCAAACTCAGACTACGTGGCCCTCATAGGAGAAGGCAGGCCCTGAGGCCTGGCTCGGGAGGTGTGCCCCCTCCTGCACCCCTGGATTTCATCATTTATGTCTGATACCATCCCTGAGAGTAGTGGGGCGGGGGCTTTCCAAGGTGCTGCCTATGCTGAATGCATTGTGGTGGTAAGGCAGGAGGCAGGCATGTGCTCGGGCCTGGGAGTGGGCATCCAAAGCTCTACCTAGGCCCTGGCCCTGGTCTTGGGCTATTAGCAGTGTCCTTCTCTCTCAGGAAGGGGGCGGCTTTGGGGTCCCAGCACCTCTTGGAATGAGCCATCTGCTACAATCTCCCCTGCCTTGGCTCTTTGGGGTTCTACTGAGAGTGGGTTTCTTGGAAAGCTCAGGCCCCCAAGTAGACCTCTACCAGCCCCCCGACAGAGTGCATGCGGTAGAAGACCCCCAGAGGCAGGCCAAAGTTGACAATGGTGAACCATGTTCGGTAGCCGTAGAATTCCTTCTCCAGGCCATTTTCAAACTCGGGGTGGATGCCGAATGCAGGCATCATCCATAGCTGTGGGCAGGAGAGAAGGGAGTGAGCAGGGACGTGCTCCCCGTGCCCTAGGCGCTCAGCCGGGGTGGGGGAGTCCTCCAGCACCACCCCACCCATCATCCTGGGCTTTCAGGACAGCGCTTCCCCGCCCTATCTTCTGTGCCCCATACCACAGAAGCCCCAGAAGCCCAGCTGCCTCCCTGGGACAGCCTGAGCTGTGCCTGGGACAGCCTGAGCTCCAGATGGAGCAGCATCCCCAGGCTGCCTCCACACATGGTGTGCGGCGAGGATTCCCATCCAGCAAGCTGCTCTGCCAAACTGGGCTCCCCCGGGCCCTGACTTCACTCTCCTGCTAGTTTTTACAGCTCCACCCTGCCCTTCCACCTTCCTGTCCAAATTCTCTCCATCCTGTAGGGCTCCTCAAACCTCCTGATGCCTGCCTTGGCCATGGGATTCACACTTCTTCCCCCAACTCCTTTAACCAATGTGTTCTCTGCCTGCACCAGGGTTTCATACATGGGGTTTGTTTTTAGTGGATTACAGGTTTGGAGTCAAACAACTCTGAGTTGTCCCAAAACTGCCATTTACAGTAGAACATTGGGCCAAACAACTCCGAAGCCTTGGTGTCCTCATCTGTCCAATGAGGACAGTGTCCATTGCTCTGGATTACTGTGATGACTCGGTGAGATATTGTACAGAGAGGTGGGCCTGGGACTTAGCAGCCACTGGAAGCTAAGTGATCACCTGGATATTTTAGGCACCTTCTGATCTCTTCTTGTGACTGAATTCAGAGTACAAATTCAGGGTAATTCTCTAACTTTCCCCATGGTGGCTTCACAGCTAGACAGTGAGCTTCTGAGGGTAAAACTCCTACTCGTTTGGGAGGAACCCTCAGCTCTGTGCTTGGCACATTCCTCGTGCCAGGGAGCTCGAGAGGGGGGCACTTCCTGTTCCTGTTTGGGAAGAGGCGTGCGATCTTGATTCACTCCTCCCTAATTGAGGATTCTGGGTCCACATGTCCCAGCACCCACCACTTACTGTGATGTTGCAGAGGATGAGGAAGAGTAAGATTTCCTTGAGGATGCGCCGCTTCCAGTTGAGGTGGCTGTAGGAGTGGATGTAGGCCAGTGAGGCCCTTCGCAGGTCCTGGCCCAGCTCCAGCAGGGAGCTCCTGCGGGGGTGCTGGGCCTCTGGCTTCTCCGCTGCCGCAGGGGCCCAGGGAGCCTCCTCCCACAGTGGGCGGCGGTGCAGGCCCTCGATGATGAAGAGGTTCTGGCTGATGTGCTGCAGGATGAGCAGCAGGGAGTAGGCCAGGAGGAGCTGGTTGAGCAGCTCACTGGGGTGAGTAGCCACAATGGACACGAGGGAGAAGTAGGCGATGCCCATCTGGCCGAGCGCAGCACCCATGAGCAGCACCACATCCAGGCTGCGGGTAGGGTTTTTGAGTGTGTCCAGCTCACGCTTCTCCAGCCCGTGGATAGCCGTGCCCATCAGGCACGCCAGGCTCATGGCTGGCAGCACAGCCACATAGAAGGCATAGTAGAGGGTAAAGTACTGCCGGGCAATGTTGGGGCCGCTTGCCTCGATCTGGAAGAGCACAAAGACGCACACACCTGCCACCAGCACCAGCAGGCCCAGCAGTGGCCCAAAGATGGCCCCATGCAGGCGGAAGGGTGGGGAGCTGGGGTGCACGCCAGCGTGGGCGGCCAGGCGGCGGCCCACGTTCTTCCACATGACGAAGAGCACAGCACAGCAGGTGAGGCAGTACTCGGTGCTGAAGGGATAGAGCATCAGGTAGCCCTTCCGGAAGACCTCGCATGCCGTGGCGTTGAGGCACAGGCAGGTGTTGGTCCTGTTGCCTGGGAGTGGGCAGAGCAGGAGGCCACTTTCAGGTGGGCCTTGTTCTGAAGAAACTGGTGGCACAACTGCCCGACCCCGAACTAGCAAGAAATGGAAGGGATCAAGCCAGCTGCTCACTTAATAGATGTGGAAATATCGGTGGCTTATTACGGAAACTGGAAGTCACAAAAATGGTGATTCTTTTACAAAGGGATTTAAGACTTCAGGTAATGAGGTTACATAAAACATGGTGTCCCTAGTGCCAAATGCCACCACCACACATCACTTGCTGGGCAGGACACACCTATTACGTGCAGTGGAGGCTCTGTCTCCCACATCTGAGCACAGTAATTGACCTCAGCTGCATACACTGGGGTAGTGAGCGCTCAGTGCCCTTTGACCAGATGACTTTCAAAGTACAGAGCGTCTCCAGGGAATGCGGATACCAGAATGTCTAATTTGAATCTAATTGAGACTTTGGCCCATTCTTTTAGTTTCTAGGAAGAACAGGGGACAGGAGAACAAGTTAAATGCCACCACTAAGACGCAACTGGACAAATCTCAGTGTCCATAGGGAAAAAGAGATGTCATAATCTTAAATGTGCTGCATTCTTGAATCAATCATCTGAAAAAGACAGGACTAACTGGAGAAAGTGGAATATAGACTGATACAAAGGATTGGGGTGATGTGAAGGAATTTCACAGGCAATTAAAATAGCATGTAGTAATGTAGGGAATTGCACTTTTTTTTGTTTGTTTTGTTTTGGTTTTGAGATGAGGTCTTGCTGTGCAATTCAGGCTGGCCTCGAACTCACTAGATAGCTCAGGATGGCCTTGAACCTGTGTTGATCCTCCTGCCTCAGCCTCCTCAGTGCTGGGGATTACAGGCATATGCTGCCACTCCTGGCAACTCTTATTTTTAAAGAGATGTATGCTGAAATGTTTTGAGATTAAATGCCATGATTTCTGAAATTTACTTGGCCAAAAATTAAAATAAATGTGATATAATATTAATCCTTGTCACATCTGGAGATGATGACTATATTCTGTTCTTCAACTCATCTGTATATTTGAGTTTTTAAATTAAAAAATTATTATGTCACTTGCTACAAATTCCCTTTAAGCAGTTTTTTTTTTTTTTAAATGTAAATAGAACTTAAGGAGTGCCCACAGCACACAGGCATGCCATGATTTATGGAATGGGTGTGCAAATGCATGTGTGCTGGGAAGGCTTGGCTGGGGGTGGGGTGGGGAGCGGACCCATAGGTGGGGCTGAATCCCATAGATCATAAGGTTCCCATAGGGGTTTATGAGATATAGTGTCTAAGAAGACCATGCAGGCTGAGAATTAATCATATGGAACAATCTGGAGAGTTTTTTTCTGCCTGCTAATCTCCTGCCCTACCTGATATGCCTAAAATTGTATTAGAGAAACATTCCTTTTAGCCCTGAAGGCTTTTGAGTTCCTTACAAGTTAAATGCAAATGCCACAGGCGGGGCACATACCTGAAGGACTTCTCAGTGACCAGCTCAACCAGGGGTAGTGGTTATTTTGCTACCAATCACAGGGCTGCCGGGAGCAGGGCTGTTAGGTGCCAGCCTCTCTTGGGGATTGAGAGGTACCATGAACAAACTACAGTTTTCTGTTTGTTACCTGCCAGCTCCTAGCTCTGTAACTTCCTGAGCCTCACCAGCTTGAGGGAGCAGAGCGGTGCGGTGCAGTGCAGGGTGGCAGTGTGTGTGCTGCAGGGAGGTCTGATCCCCTCTGTACCTGAGAACTTCTCCATGATGGCGTTGAGCTCAGACTCGATCTCATGGTGCATGGAGTCGTTTGTCACAGCCAAAACCCACAGCAGCAGGTTTGTGGCCAGGGTAAGCATCAAGCCACACCTGGGGGGAGGGTCATGCTCTGTTCACCAGCCTGGCTGGCTCCCTGGGTGCCTGGTCCTCCCCCTTGACTGCTGTTGTGACCACTTGGTCCCAAAGCCAAATCCCATGTGGCATTAGGGGTTCAGGCAAGGATGCCCTAGAGGCCACCTGAGATGAATCCCAAACTAATCCAAAGCCCCAAGACACCCTGTGCAGAAGCGGTGGGGGTACTGAGGACCCCAGGAAGTTTTGGAAGGACAGGAGGCTTACCTAGTGAGGTTGGTCTGGACTTGAACACAGTCCTTACAATGCTTCCAGAGCATCCAGGTCTGAAAGAAACAGGGCCTTGAACCCAGGGGTTTAGGGGGACGTTGGACCCACGGTAACTGTTGCTTGTGCATTTACAGTGGAAGAGACAGTGATGGAGCCTGGGTTGGATCCTGGCTTCTCTATTTCTTTGCTGTGTGATATTGGGTGAGTGGCAAAATGTCTCAACTTAAGTGGTCTAAGCTCTGAAAAGGGGCCAAAATGCCCACTATTTGGGGAAATGTTTATTTGGTGGAGAAAATAAAGAAGGTCATGTAAATATAGCACCTGATATGGGTCTGGTGGGTAGCAAAAACCCGAGAGAGAATTGGTTATTATTATGAAGAGGAGGCTTGTGTATCTGGCAGATATATGTCTAGTGTATATTTAGATATGTGCCTGGGTGGATAAGCTTATAGGTACATGCATTTGGGAGTATGGTGTGTGGTGTGTGTTGATGCAGGTATACATAGGAGTGCGCAGATGTGGGTACACAGAGGTAAGCAATCATGTGAGGGGGCCCCAGTAGGTGTCTACACACTAGGGCACAGAGAGGTATTGCCGATGGCTGTTTGTGGCACAGATAGGGATGTGTGTGCATGTGGCCTGGGTGGGCAGAGCATGTCGCTGGTGGCATGAAGATGGCAGAGATCTGTCACCTGGAAGCCAATGAAGATGATCTCGATGGCCGGGAAGACAAGCTCCAGCTGTGACTTGCAGTGGCTGTGGCTCACGTCATAGCCGATGCGGAAGACGTTGAGGCAGATGGTGCAGCTGCCAAAGAGCACCAGGGAGCCTGGCCGGGCCAGGCAGGCATTGGCACCCCCCTTTGCCCCAGCTGTCCCTCCCGGCTCTCTCCCTCCATCCTGCACTACGGTACTCACCCCGAACCCAGACAGGTCCCGCGTGAGGGTCGCGATGGAGCACGGCGTGGGGCTGCCGTGCAGTGCCCACTGTGTAGTACAGGAGCCAGAGGAGGGACAGCATCTTCAGGGCAGCCAGCAGGATCCACACATCGCCCAGGGTGATGGACACATTGTTGAAGATCATGCTGCCAATGAAGGCTCCACCTAGGAACACCACATTGAGAGCAAGGAGCCCCGAGAAGAGCTGCCCGGCCTTCTGTGCCTGCTGGTCCCGCCGCAGCAGCAGGGACCAATGGTGTCCCAGCCAGGACTGCCACTGTGGTAGGCCTGGGTACCCTGTCTCCTTCGCCCTCGAGTCCAGTTGGTCCTCTTTGGCTGGAGCTGCTTCAGTCTCGTGGGCTTCCAGAGAGGCCATGGGTGGAGCCTCAGCAAGAGCTGGAAAGAGAAGACGGGCCTGAGGGTGGCTGCCAGCTGACCTGGGTTCTACTCTACCTTTGCCGCCAGCAGCTGAATAACCTAAGGTGGGTGATACGAGGTGTCAGCTGGGATGCTAGAAATTAAAGCAGCTGCCCATCTGCCTTACAGGCCTCAAGGAAGTTCACACCAGTGGAGGGATAGTGCAACCCTCTGCACTGCACACAGACCTAGGGAACTGACTCAACTGACTTCAGGACCATTTGACCTATTCCCACTCTCAGCTGGGTCTCCCTACTTGCTCAGGACCCAACTCCTAAACTCAAGGTGGGGCAATCAGGGAGTCAGGGACCTCTGCTAGTGCCTGGCAACTGGGACTTTGCATGAACAAAAGGCAGCTTGCACCCCACTGATTTCTGGGAAGAATTCCACTCCTGAAATTGGGGCGGTCAGGTTGGCATCATCTCCAACCCTAAATGGCAGGGTTATGCTTGCCTACAGTGTGTTGAGCAGGATTCTCAGACTGAGTTGGCTTGGTGGGGAAGGCTGCTGTAATTTCTATCATAGCTATGTAAAGGGTCTATAAAATTACTGCGTTTTGTACTGGGAATTAAGGTCAGGACCTTGTGCTTAGCAAGCAGGTGCTTATGCTGTTGACCTATATCCCTGGCCCTGTAAAACTACTTTTTGAAGGGTTTTCGAAGATACTGCTGGATCTACAATGGGATTTTCTTCAGGGAAAGAGGTGAGAAGGCTGAGCAGAGAGCAGTCGGTGTTCTTTAGGTTTAATGCTCCAGTCTTTTTAAAAACGGCCTTGTTTATGTAACTAGAATTAATTCTAAAGCATATTAAAAGCCAGAGAAAAGTTCTGGGATTAATTTGCAAGGTATATGAGACACATGGGGACCACTGCTGATGGGATGTTCTCCATCTTAACGGAGATGACTTCCATCATCCCCCACCCCAGAATGGTCTGCCATCATGGAGACTGTACCCTTGACCCCCTCCTTTCCCTCAGTGTTTCCTGCCACCTCCTCACCTTTCCCAACCTTTCACTCAGGCCAAGCACTCTAGCAGTATTTGCTTAGACTAGATCTGGGGTCACCCAACACCTGCAGCTCTGAGCACAGCACGCTGACTTGTCTGAGCCTCTTTGGCCATGCATCCTTCCTAGCAGAATTGAGCCACACTGGATATTGGGACTGATCTGCTGCTTCTGTGTGTCCCCTTGCAGAAGTTCCCTTGAGAATCCCTGCCACCCCAGGGCTCAGGGTTCCATGTGCTCACTGCCCATTCTCCAGGCAGAGAACCAGGCACCCTTCTCAATTTTCCCTTTATCCATTGCATTCCCTTAGGTCCAAACCTGTCCCCCCAGCTCCCAAACTGCTCTTAGATTGTTTTCAACCCCAGCCATAACCCTAGTCAGGGGTCCCCCCACTCTCCCCTGGACTGGACTCCCTGCCCACGATGCCTAACTGCCCCTGAGAGCTCTGCAGTGACAACCAGTTGCCTTCCATATACTAAGCCCAAAGCCCTTGCCGTGTGGCCTGTATGGCCTTTCAGAATGAAACAAGATGTACATATATGTAGGGGCCTGGTCCACATGGACTTGGGGCAGGGTGGCTGCTGCTGCTTTCTGGCCCAGCCTTGATTTAGCTCCCCAATGCAGTATCCAGGCCACACTCCCCTCCTTGAGGGTGCCATCCTTTTGCAGCTCCCCAAATGCCCTCCACTTTGGCTCAGCTACCTGCCTTTGCCCACAGCCCCACGTTTGACTGGAATGCCCACTCCTCCTGTCTCTTTGTGACTCTAGTGTGTCCTTCAGGACTCATTAGAGACAGCCAGGACTCAGCCAGACTTAGTGATCTCCCTTAACTCCCCTGCCCAGGCTGGATGAGGGTCCCCTCTCGGCCATCACCAACCCTCCACCATTGCTGGGTATCGCCCAGCAGGCTGCATCGTAATTGGCTATGCTTTGCTCTTTCTGTCCCTTGAGACCCCGAGCTTTGGACTTTTCCTCTCCTCAACTACCAGGAGCCCATTGTCACACTGGGCTCTTAATGTGCTCTCTGCATTCCTGTTCTTCCACACATATATCCTGAGTGATATCTGCACCTTCTGTTGTTCTCCTGGAACAAATGAGTACTAAACCTTGGGGTCTTTTTGATGTTTACAAATGATTTGCACCCCTTTCCCAGTTTACCCTGCCAGCCGGGGGCAAACTCCACCTTCTCATCCAGAATTCTCATCCACACTCTGGGAACCTGCCTCCCACCTCCATCCAGACCCAGGAGAAGGCCCCACATTTCCCCTGGGCCTCCCTCCTACTGCAGCTGTCACTTCCCTCCAATGACCCTTCAGCACCTGGCTACTCTGCTGGCCACTCCTCTCTGTTGGGAGTGGGTGTGTGCTGTGAGATCACTGTGGGTATGGCTGGATCCCCTCAAGGTCAGGAGCCCTTATAGGGCAGAGATCTGGTGCTGCTTAACTCGGAACCTCCCTCGCCCACACCTGCATCTAGCACAGGCGGGGCAGGGCGCTGGCGGTTTCCGGAGAAACTTTCAGCACCAGAGCAGTGGACAGAGACCCTACTAACCCTTCCGCCAGGGGCAGCCAAGGCTTTCCAAGCGACCTTTCAACTTTTCATTCCAGGCTCCCTTGCCCAGGTTGAGTAAGGCTGGGGCTCAAAGGGACACCTCCTCCTCCTCCTCTGCCAGCCTGGCAGCTCCACCTCGCCTTCCCCAGAACCTGGCCCTGCCCCACCTCCCAAACAGGCTACTCTAATGGTTACGAGGCCTGGCCCCAGCTTTCACTGTAGGACAGTACTTTTGTGGCAAGCTACTTAGACCCTCTGTGCGTGGTAAACAAACATGTGGCTATGGGATGGCAGCACAGGACCTAGTTCTAGGAGAGGCTTGGTGACTTCTTGAACAAATAAACGAAGGAATTAAGGCAGGACGCCTGTCTTACACAGTTTTGTCAGATTTATACAGTTTAACACATACAGCTGTGTAGCGCAGCCCACGTTGGCTAACTGCGTGTTTCTTCCCTACAGTTTTTGGGAGGTCCTGGAGAGGAGGGAAGGGTAGGGTTACTGGTGAACTTCGGGAACGATTTTTATCAGACTGCAGGCCTAGAGAGGACAGGGGAGCGAGGTTCCAGGTCCTCTCCTTTCTGAGTTTTCCGAGGGCTAGGGGAGAACGCCTGCCGCAGCTGAGGAGTCGGCCTCCCCAGCGCGCCTGCCGTGTGTCGCCAGCCCCACGCAGGGCCGGGACACAAACTGGTTTGTGGATCGAGGTTGGAGGCGGGCGATGAAAGCTGAGGAGCCGAGGAAAGTCGGGGTGCAGGGCGGGTCCGGGAGCCCAGAACCAGCGCGGGCGGAGTCTGCGAAGCTAGGCACAGCAGCTTCGAGGTTCCTTCCCGAGTTACCCGAGGGACTCCAGGACTGGACCGGGCGTCCAGGCAGCCCCGCCGCCTTCCCCTTTAACCACCCACCCCGGTTTCTCCCTTCTTTTCCTCCGGCTGCTGCGTGGATCGGGCCGGGACAGGGCGTGCCCTGCTCACCTCCGTGGGCTGCTCTGCGGGAAGGTGAGCTTAGCTTAGAGCTGGAGCTGGGAGGGGCGGAGAAGGGGCCAGGCCCCGACTGAGGGAGCTGACCTCTTGCTGGTCATCTGTTCTCAGGCGCCCCTAGTTCCTGAACCCCGCTTTGGAAGCAATGCGTGTGTGTGAGAGTGTCGGGTGGGCTCTCCGGTCCGAGGGCGCCCCGGGTCTGAGCGTCAGCGCTGGAAGCCTTACCTGAGGCCTGGGAGGCCATCGCCGCGGGCTGACCACCAACCGAGCGCAGCTCTGGCCTTGCGTCCAGCTGAGGCGCTGGCGCCCCCGACCGATGCCCCCGACGCCTTCCCCCCGCAGGACTGCGCAGCCGCCGCTCGGGCTCCACGACCCATCGATTTTTCTGTTGACTTTGGGAATCTCATTAATCCTTCGTTAATTACCCCGTGGGGACTCGGCCCAGAGCAGCCAATGGCGAGGTGGTTGCACAGGCGGGCGGGGCCGGAGGCGGTGCTAGCTCGGGTGCTGGTGCTGGAGGTGGCAGTGGTGGGGCTGGGGGACGCGTTCCTGAGTAGGTGGACAGGCCCTGAGCTGGCAGCCTGCCCTCGGGGTGGGTAGATTGGGCGTGCAATGTCCTGAGGCCCCGGGGGTTCAGGCTGCATTTTCTTCTGGCAGCCAAGCTGGGACCTTCCAAGTCTTGGGTCGTCTTTCTCGGACCTTATTACTAGGCTGGGGCGACCCAGAACCTAATGTCTGTCCCTTGAGTCAAACATGAACTTGGGGCTGAACATGAACTTGCCAAGATGGGAGGCAGTCAGCCCTCTCTGGCAGCCCTGTGCCCTCTGATCTCCACAGACCTCAGGCCACTGACAGGGTCTAGACACCTTTCCTCTCATATTCTCTGGGTTTAAAATGTTGCTATGCCCATCCTGTCCCCCCAGTGTGATCGCACCCGCTGCAGTCCACAGCCTGGTCCTGGCTGAACCCTTCCTCCCACTTGTTGTAGCTTGGCATGACTGATGCCATCTTGAGCCTGCATGTAACTAGTGTCCTGTATTTGACCCAGGAAAATGGAAAATTACTCAGAGTATAAGTCCCATGAGAAAAGCAGAATGAGCTGCACCCACAAGAGAAAAATTAACCTGCTTAACCAAAGAAGCAGGATACAAGTGTCAACCAAATATTAATATAAGATTCTAACTAAACTGTTTCCAACAGGATGTCTTTTTGTGGTTCTCTGTTTTAAAACTCTGTAACTTTCCAGTTCAGGGTCACTCAGTGGGTGAGCCTCTGAAATGGGTTCATGCAAGTGATTGCTGAGCTCAGCTAATTGAAATCCAAATTTATCAGTTTGGTTCCTATATTGCTTATGAACCCCTTCACCACTGACCACCAGCTCTTTCCTGACTGGCTATGATGCTTCTGTCCCAGTCTCTTGTCTTCCCCCCTGCAGGTCCATCTCTATGCCTTTGGCAGAGGGGAAGCCCTGAGGTGCAGCTCTGCCGGGACCCCCACAGGGATGGGTGGGTATTGAGAGGACTAGGGGTTTAGGATCTGAGTTCCCCAAACTGCGTTAGCGTCATCCTGTATCTGTATGTCATGGGTTCCCGAAATTCCTGAAATATTTTTTGGTGGAAAAAAATTCTGCCTCTTTAGTTAATGCACAAAGATGCAGCTGGACAGGAGGAATGGTCTCACAAGAGGGCGGCTCTGGTGGACAGCAGTTACCTGGATGTTTCAGCATGGTCAAGGGAGGATTTTGAATGCTCCCAACACAAAGAAATGATGGGTGGATAAGATGATAGATACGTCAATTACCCTAATCTGATCATGACACATTGTACCCATGGACTGGAATGCCACAATGTACTCTGTAACAATGTACAAACTACTATGTGTCAATTTTAAAACACAATATTAAAAAGCTCTGCTGCTTTTTTAAAAGTTTGAAGGCTGTTATGCTTATCAGAAGGCTCAGGTTCTCTGTGACTATGTGACTTTGTGCAAGGTACTTTACCCGTCTGGGCCTCCGACTCCTTCTTTATAAACTGTGAATGCTGGACAAGGTTGATCTTTCCTAACCTTTGTTACATCATGAGACACATCAAAATAAAAATGCACCATCATCGGGAGGTGTGCATCATCGGGAAGAAGGTGGCAGCTGGAGTACTTCATCAGTGTATCCCCCAGTCACCGAGTTACCCACTGTGTAGACCTAGCTTACCCATGGAAAATCATGAGGCCTGAAAATCTCAGGGCTTTTCCAGCCTTGATGGCCAAGTTCCTCTCCTTGACTATCTCAGATGGAATGCTAAGACAAGAAGAAGGGATGGGGGTGAATTGAGGTTTTATTGATTCCCAGTCCCAGAAAGCACACTGGGTTCAAGACAGAGCCAGAATCAGCACTTCCAGACCTTAGCAGGTCCTAGGAAAGCTTTGGGGGAAGATTTCCCTTCCCAAATCATCCTAGGCCCCAGAGTAATGCTGGGGGGAGGGGGGGCGGGACAGGGGCATATCCTGTTCTGATTTAAAAACTCATCTTGGAAAAATAAATTTTTGTGAAAAGTCTACTCTGGAGCCAGTGGACAATGGTGGTAAGATGTCACTATGTCGGCCAGTCAGGGGTTCAGCCCAGAGGGACACTGAGTGGATGCATGAGCCAAGCTGACCCTCATGCCCATGTCTCTGTCCAAGGCCTCAGGACAGCACGTAGACCTCCAGCAGGCTGGAGACGGCATGCATGCGGTAGAAAATGCCAAAAGGCAGGCAGACGTTCACGATGGCTGCCCAGAGGGAGTAGCCGTAGAAGTCCACCTCCACAGTGTTGCTGAAGTGGGGCCGGGCCCCAAAGGCAGGCATGATCCACAGCTGTGTGGGGAGAGGGGCACATTAGAAACCTGCCCGGAACAAACCTGTGGCTCTTTGCTGGTGCAGAACAGGAGGAGGACCCCAGCCTACTAGTTTGGAGCACACTGATGGTGGGGTGTCACTGAGTGGTCGCCTCCAATATCTGGCACAGAGACTAGAACTCTCTAAGGAGCACAGGAAGCAAGTCCAACTAAACTAACCACTCCTAGATTCAGGCTCCACCTGTGGTCATCTCTCCCTTCTTTTTTTTTGCACCTGTGAGATGGGAATCTCAACAAATGATATAAGAACTTGGTCCAAACAGTTGGATCTGCAGCTGGAAAGAATCAGTGAGGCACCAGGAAGAGGGTTCAGGGTCCAGCGAGAAGGTCACACCCCCCAGCTCTGCTCCTTTCTCTGCCCCTTTCTCAGCTCTAGGAGGAGGTGAGACTCGAATTCTGCCTCATCTTTGGCTGGGAACTCAAGTGCTCCAATTTGGGTGAGGAGCATGAAGAAAAGGGTGAAGGCTTCTGGGCCACCACCTGTCCTGCCTTAACTAACTACATCCCCAGTACATCGTAGACCCCCCCACCCCACCCCACCCGCACCCCACCCCAGCCCACTCTGTCCTGTGAAGTGAAGGAGGTGAAGGTGGTGTTGTTGCAGTGATTCACACTCACCTGTCTGGAGTAAGAACAGCCCTCCTGAACAGTGGCTCCCAGCCTGCAAGCTGGACCTGGTCAGGTTAGGGGGGCAGCGGCGCCCACCTCCCCCTTACCAAAGCCAGTGCCAGACATAATGCACACTGAGTCCTAGCACTTCCATTTGTAGGGTGAGACTGGTGACCACGCTTATTTTTGTTTAAAGGTGAAGCTGATTCCCCTGCAGGGGAATCACACCTTACCTGTGGGAGCCATGACCTCTACGGGACAGGCACTATTCACTGATGGTGTCTGATGGCTGTGGGTATATTTCATATAGTCAGGACTTCATGGGGTAGAATTCACACTGTGGATAGTATTCTATATTGGGCTGTACCCATGCACATATTTTTTTTTTTTTTGTGATGCTGGGAATTAAATCCAGGACTTCATGTATACTGGCAAATACTCTCTGATTGACTGAGCTACCCTCAGGTCACAGGATATGCTGCGTTAAAGATGTATTTCACCTAGGGATATTCTTTGACTGGGCGGTGCAGCCTAAAAGACTGTCGTTATGCTCAGGCCATTTGCATGAGAAGTTTGTTTGTTTGTTATTAGGGATGCCCAGTTGTTCCTCGGTACGCACAGGGAATTTGTTCCCGGACCCAGGATGTATACCAAAACCCAAGAATGTATAAGCAGTTTATATAAAGCTGCATAATCCTTGCATAGTAACCCATGTAATCCTCCTGCATGTTTTAAAAATTTAAATCATCTCTACGTATTGCACTCCTAATATATAGCACAGTGTAAATGCTATACAAATAACAGTTTCATTATATTTTTAAGGGAATGATAAGGAAAAAGTCTGTATGTTCAATACCAATAACATCTTTTTTTTTTTTTTTCTGACATTTTCCATCTAAGGTTTGGGTAAATCCTGGAGCATGCAGCCCACAGATACAGAGGGCTGACTACCCACGTGGCTATGTATTTCTATATCAGAGATTTCTGCACTGGAGATCATTTCTATGCTGGAGAATTTCTATATTTGTTGTAGCTATGCTAGGGATGTTTCCAAATTGCGGTGGACTTTCCATATGAGGGCTTCTGCCCGAGGTATTTCCACCAGAGAGTAGTATATTTGTACTGGGCGAGGTCTGTTGCTGTTAGTGTGGTCTCTGCTAAACCACTGAGGAAGGGGTGGCTGTCATCTGCACCCCACTTCCAGCCATCCTACAAACGCCCTCCATCAACAGAGCGCTCACACTCACACTGGTCTCCGTTACTTCCTGAAGCTGCTCTAATTATTCTGAAAAGCAGGCAGGTCACAAGTTCCCAGAAGGAGTCACACTCCCACTTAGCAGTGAAAGCCCCCACCTTTCCCCATAGCTCTCAGCTCCCTCCTGCCTCCACCCCACCTCCAGGCAGCCTTCCCTGGGACCTCTCCAGCTCCATCTGCCGCCTCTAGGCCAGAAGCTGGGATGTTACTCTCTCTGTGTGTCCCGAGATGCTGTTTGCCCAGGGCTCCAGCTGGCTCTCTCTGAACCCACTCCTCTCCTAGAGAGCTGCAAGTCTCCTGAGTGTCCCAGGGCAAGGTGGAGGAGGCCGGGGGACAGACCACAGGAGCACCCTCCCAACCTCCTCTTGCCCTGCTCACCCCCTCCCCAGGTACTCACAATGATGTTGCAAAGCAGCAGAAACAGAGAAATGTCTTTTAGGCACCTGCGTCTCCAGTGGTCCCTGGGTGCCAAGATGACGGTCACTGCTGCCTGAGGGTCTGCTGGGCTGGGGGTGACCAGCCTGGGTGTGGGCGGGCAGGCTGGCAAGGTGTGGAGGGCATCCAGGTTGTCAAAGGTAAGACCTTGGCAGGGCTCTTTGGGAGGAGACTCTTGAGGCACCTCGCCGGGTGGTCCCCGGTGGAGGCTCTCGATGATGAACACATTCTGGAAGGTGTGCTGGGCGATCATGAGCAGCGCGTGGGCCAGGTTGAGCGCCCCCAGTAGATCTCTGGGCGTGCCCACCACTACAGCCACAATGGAGTAGTAGGAGATGGCATACTGGCCCAGGGCGGCGCCCATCAGCAGGGCCACGTCCAGGGTACGTGTGGGATTCTTATGGTGGTCCATGGCCCGGCGGTCGAAACGGTAGATGACTGAGCCACTCAGGCTGACCAAGGTCATGAGCCCCAAGCAGACGATGTTGAAACTGTAGTAGGTGACCAGGGCTTGCTGGGTGCGGCCCCCCTCTTCGCTCACTTGGACTTCATAGAAGATGAAGACTGCCAAACCCACCAC
Organism: Cavia porcellus; assembly: GCF_034190915.1. Lineage (NCBI taxonomy): Eukaryota > Metazoa > Chordata > Mammalia > Rodentia > Caviidae > Cavia > Cavia porcellus. Next base: position 24,022,457 of record NW_026947515.1, read on the forward strand.
AAACAGGATTAGGCCCAGGATAGGGCCGGCAAAATAGGTCTCCCGGAAGAGGCTGGCTCGGGACACCGTGTGGCTGTGGCCATGGGTGGCAGCCAGTAGCCGGCCCACGTTTTTCCACATGACATAGAGCATGGTGGAAGCGAAGAGGCTGTACTCAATGTTGAAAGGATACAGGTAGAAGTAGCCCTGTTGGAAAATCTGGCAGACGGCCGTGTCACAGGAGCAGGCATCTCCGCTGGAGCTGCTCACACGCTCAGCTGCAAAGAGAGGGACGCAGGGCTAGCCCGCCCTCCTGAGCTAGCCTGTGCCCTTTGTAAGGGTGGGTCTCTCTGCCTGTCACCCAAAGGCCTTCACAGGGGTGGCATCTTCATTCATTCTACAAATAGTTATTGAACACCTACTATGTGTCTGAGACTATGAGAAACATCAATGCTCAATTAAAAACGCAATCAAAAAGAAAAACAAAATGGGATCACAGAACTGCCCAGTTCACCCACTTTCATTCCTTGAGTTCCTCCCCATTCCTAATGACATCTGGCTCCCCAAGATGGACGTGCTCTGGTCCTCTTTGAAGATGGCTCTCTTGGGATCCCCTAAAGTTCAGTCTTCCACGGAGCCTTTCCTGGTATCTGATTCTGTCCATACTTGGCTACCAAAAGTACTCTTGACTCAAATCCAGACTGTGCTTTGCTGGATGCCATGGGCCCTGGTTAATATCTCCTTTGACTCTATCCCAGATGGGTTTGCAGATGAGGAAGCTGAGGTTCAGTGAGGTTCAGTGGCTTGGAATGGGAGAGCTAAAGCAAACGATTTGACTTCCAACCCCAAAGCAGGGCCTCCAGCAGTGTGCCTCTCCGTCTGTGACCTGGGATGCTTTTAACCCCCTCAAGGTCCTCTAATATACAAGGTGGCCCTTTACCAGTCCTCCCTGGCCGAGTGCCCGTGCCAGCTGGGGACACACTTTCTGTGTTTGCAGACACATGCAGGCGCCTCTAGCCTGGTCCCGGTGGTGATGGTGGGAGGGGACAGTTAGGGCAGTCAAGGGAACTGCGACCTGGGGCTGTAGGCCCTGTTATTCCTGTGGGGTTCCCTGGTCAAAGGCAAAGGTGGTCCTCCCACTTCTGGCTCTGTGACCTTGAGTAATTAAGCTCTCTATGCCTTTGTGTCTGCATTTCTAGCATGGGCCCACTGACAGAACCCATTTCAAAGGGGAGTTGTGAGGGCTAAATAAGACCCTAAGCACTGTGGGGGACACAGAGAGCTTGGTAAATTGCCACGATTGTCATTGCGATGAGATGATTATGTCTAGCCTTCATTTCCTTCCCGATCCCTCCTCTGAGCCCAGACTTCTACTTGGAAGCCAGCCTGCCTCACTCCCCGCTGTCCCCTGCCCTTCCTTCCAGGGCCTCAGGTTCCTTCTGCTGGATGGAAACTTGGGCGGTGGCTGAGTCCTAAGGGTGCCCCCACTCTCCCCTCTCCTGTCCCTTCCACCCATACTTCTGAAGCAGAGCCTGGAGTGGGAGGGAGCCCCTAGCTTCCGCCTTTGCCTCTGAGCCCTTGTGACGGCACGGTTGACTAACTAGAAATCTGCAAAGCACCCAGTCCAAAGCCTGACAGCCTCAGCTTTGGGGCTAAGGGGGAACTCACGGTCAGGGAGGAGGCGGGTGTGGCTGGCATTGCTGTGGGCACTCCCCTGGTGCACGGATTCATCCACCACCGCCGCCATCCAGATGGCCAGATTGGTGGTGAGTGTGAACATGAGTCCACACCTGTTTGTGGGTTGAAGGAAGTAAAGAGGCCCATGAATCTTTGGTTGAGAGGGGTTAGGGTTGGGGGAGCTCTCCCGAGAGGCCAGGTTGAGAAGGGAAAAGTAAGCCAGGCCCTTGAGTTTATAAAAGCCAAGATGCCACAAGAGAGGACAGGGTGGAAGCTCAGGTTTCCAGAGGCTCAGGCCCAGCTCCCGCCCCCTACCATGCATGCACACACATGGGGAAGGGCGAGGACACAGCCTGTAAAATCAGGCTGATAAACTGGGGACCCTGGCTGAAACCCCACCCAGGAGGCAGAGAGAGGGGCCACGCTTGGCCTGACAGCCCTCATGTCCCGTACCAGGCAACAGGCTAGGCATGGACATTGAGCTGTGGTTCTTACCGGGTCAGATCCAGATGCACATGAACACAATCTTTAGCGGAGACCCAGAGAAAGTAAGTCTGTGTCAGGACAGGGAGGGAGGGAGGAGAGTCAGTTTCCTGTGACTGGGCTATAACTCCAGGGAGCCCATGTCTGCACCCAGGTTATGGTGTCTCCATCGTGGTGAACCTTATCCTCGATCTAGATCGAGTTCATTTTAGCTTTACAAAAGGAGACCAGGGCCATTTTCTGCTTCTACTCCAGGGCACAGTTTGTACAAAAATAGTGATTCTCAGTTCTTTAAAGGTTCATAAGCTGTCAGCTGTAAAACTCTGGTTTGGGGGAGGGTAATGGAGGGACTGTAGCCCTCTGGCCACCTGTTGTTTATTCCTGGGAACAGGCCAGCCTCACACTAGGTCTTTATCTGGGAAGAAGAGGTCTCTGCCTCCGCTTCTCACTGTCTCCCTGCCCATTCCCTTCCTTTGTTCCCTGAAAGGTCTTGTCCTCATGTGGCCACCTGAATGGCTGTTAGGTCGTTTCTTGATGGGGGGGTATCTGTGTTTTCCTTTTACCTGATTATTCTTCAAACTTAAAAAATGTAAAAAGCTGAAACTGTATGAGTGCCAACATCACATGCGTGTCAAAGTGTGGACACCCAGGCAAGAGAGGGATGCTTCAGGGGGAGGACAAAAGCCTTGTGGTCATTTGGTCATACTACAGGGCTTCAGTCTATTAGGGTCTCCTGTGAAACCAGTCTTGCCTCAGCTTTGTAAGACTTTTCAAAGTAGTCTTTATGCAATAGATTATAAAAGAAATTGAACTTATTTAGAAAATCTCAGTGCACAGGCTATGCCCCCCCCCCCGACTAAATATAGGAGCCATGCTGATGCCAGAGTGCCCATGTTCCCAGGATGATCTGGGCTGACTGGTGCCCTCAAGGGCCCCCAAGAAGAACAGACCAAGTTCTAGCTGGCAGAGCCAACTGTCTCAACTCACACTTCCCAGGTGTTAAGTATAGGCACTGCTTAGGATGCAGGAAAATCTCAGTGTCCCTGAGTAGGAGTATCGCATTTAGATATTACTTCATTACCCAGCAGTCCATCGTGTGTCCTCATGTATAGACACGGATGACCTCTACTTCCATCCTTTAATTGTTCAAGGAAGAAGGAGAGCTCAGGTCTCTGACCCCTTGCCAAACACTGGCTCCTTTCTGCCACACTTGGGAACATCCCTCCTACCCACCTGGACAATGACAAACACAGCCTGGATGAGGGGGTGCAGGATCTTGATGGCTGACTGGCACTCAAGGAAGCTGGAGTAGTAGCCGGTCTTGAAGACATCCATGACGAGACTGCAGATTCCAAACAGCACCAGCCCACCTGGGGTTGGGGGTCAGAGAGGCAGGAGAGAAGACTTGCAGCATGCAACATGGGCTCCAAGGTGGGCGGTGTCACGGGAGGCTGGATAGCTGGAGGACTGGATGGATGGGGAGGGCGGGGAGATGGATGGTGGGAGAGTGGGTGGATGAATGGGAAGGTGGCTGGATGGATGAATGGGCACACGGGCAAAGGGAGAGTCTGAAAGATGGATGGGTGATGGCAGGATGGTGGCTGGGCGGTTGGCTGCCTTCTTACACTTCCGTGTACAGGCTCCCTAGACAAGAGGAAGGGCCCTACACAGACTTTTCAGCTCTGTCTTCTGGGCGCTGTCTCCATCAAGGGCTTCCGTTCCCTTTAGTCCCTCTCTTCAGTGCTGTTTACAAGGCACAGAAGCACCCCTCTCACGCCATCCCAGTCCGACCTTCCGTTCATCTCATGCCTTCCAGCGCCCCCTTTTCCTCCCCCTCCTCCTCCTCCACAGCAGCCCGTCACACCCAGCTCTCCCAGGGAGCTCCTTGCTCTCTCCGCAGCCCTCCCAAAGCCCCAGTCCAGCGCTCCCCTAAGCACCTCGGAGCCAGATGGGTCCCGCGTGTGCGTCCCGGTAGGGCACTGCGCCCGGGCGGCGCGCGGTGCGCAGGAGGTAGAAGAGAATCCACAGCGCGGCCAGCAGCATCATGGTGGTGAGCAGCGCGAACACGTCCGTGTCGTACACGGCCACCTTGTTGAAGGCGCCTCCGCTGACGAGCGTGCTGGCCAGCAGCAGCACGTTGACGGACAGCAGCACCGACAGCAGCCGGCCGCCCTTCTTCCACACCTCGCGCGGGGCTGCCCGCGCCGCCGGCGCGCTCTCCTTGGGGCCGGACCCCGGCGCCTCCAGCATGGTGGGGACGATTTCAGGAGGCCTGAAGGGGAGTCACTGCGGAAGCGGAGCGGGACGGAGCGCAGCTCAACCCGAGGGCCTCCTGTCCCCATCGCAAGTCTAGATTCGGGGTCAGGCCGTTCCTAACCCCAGCCCTAACCCACTCCCCAAATGCCCCCGTCCGCCTGCCCTGGACACGCACCTGAGTGGCCTGGGAGCTCGCGCAGAGTTGGAGTTCAGGGGGCGGCGGGCGTCTCCTCTCTCCCACACCGGGCTGGACGGGCGCTTTATATCCGAGCGCACCGAGTGATTTACAGCCGCGGGAGCTCGGCTCCATAAACCTCTCAGGCCCACTCACATGATCCATCTTTCCTCCGGGCTGCATTGGGGAAGTGCGCGCGGGAGTCAGATAAAGCGAGATTTATATTTATCTCTTAGGGACACCCCCCCCCCCAGCCCCACCACCCCTGCAGGCCGGTTCGGACGGGTGCGGCCCCGCAGTGCGGCAGCTGGAGGGCACCCCACTGCCCCCAGCATCCCGGGAGATCCGGGGCGCAGGATCGCCCCCGCCCCGAGCCCCCAGACTCTCAGGAGCCGCCAGCGCCCGCCTCATCCTACACTCGGTGAGGCCGGTTGCCACCCCGAGATCGTGACACCAGCCTCCCCTTCCCTACCTGCCCTCAGAGTGCTCGAGTCTCTCCTTCTGTCCCTAACGCGCGTCTCCTCTGCTAGACGCCTCGAAGTGCGCGGTGCGGGGAAGTTCCCACGCCGCGCGCGCAGCTCCGCGCCGGTCCTCCAGCGCCCCCTTCTGGAGAGCGTCGGGGCCCGGTGTCGGCCGCGGCATCCTACTCAAGGACGTCGCGGGTGGGTCTTCACGCTTGTTTAGGGGACTGTCCTGGGGTTCAAGACCGGCTTTCCACTCTGCCCTCAAACAACCCTCTCCAGCCCCTGGCCCTCTTGATTGCTTTCTTCTCTCTCTGTCTGTCTGTCTCCCTCTCTCTTTCTTTTTTGAAAAGAAAGTGTCTCACTATGTAGCCCCACGATCCTCCTGCCTCAGCCTCCCAAGTGCTGGGGTTACAGACGTGTGCCGCCATGCCCAGTGTGGCCTGTTGTTTTGACAGATGGGGAAATCGGGACCCTCAGCAACGGAACTGTAGTGACGGTAGACTAGCTGATATCAAGACTGCTTTTCATGGAGTAGGGGAGAGCTAGGGTGTGCATTTTTGAAATTTTTTTTTTGGCACCAGGAATCGAACTCAGGGCCTCGCGCTTGCCAGACAGGCGCCTATACCACGGAGCTATATCCCTGGCAGGGTGTGCATTTTTGGAGAGCGAGAAGGACCTCTCTGGATCACCCCCTCTAACTCTGTCCCTGTGGGCCCTGGGAGGCAGGGTGTTTAGGACCTAGGGGAAGCCTGGGGGCGGCCCCTGGGCGGCGGGAGACTCCCCCTCCCCCTCCCTTGCCACCCTCCCGGGCCAGCGGCTCAGATGTCCTTGTAGCCGCTCTGGCCCTCCGCACCCTCCATCTGCGGCAGCGGGGGGCTTGCGGCCCCGGCCCCTGCCCGGCCCCCGCTCCCAGCCCCATGCCTCAGCCTTAAGCCTGCTGCCCTCCCCCGCGGGGGGCTTTCCCTGCGCCCCCTTGGCCGCCCCGTCCGAGTCGGGCGCCATGAACGATCAGTACCACCGGGCCGCCCGGGATGGCTACCTGGAGCTCCTCAAGGAGGCCACGCGGAGGGAGCTGAATGCCCCCGACGAGGATGGCATGACCCCCACGCTCTGGGCTGCCTACCATGGTAACCTGGAGTCGCTGCGCCTCATCGTGAGCCGCGGGTGAGTCCCTCTACTCCGCCAGCAGGGCAGGGGGAGGACCCTGGGGTGCCGGGCCCTGCAACACCTCCCCAGACCCCGGGCATCCTTACCCCCTCTCGGAGCTGCCCTCTTCCCCGGGAACAGACTCTGGGGTGGGAGCTGGGCGTTTGTCGGGTAGACACACGTGGATGGGAACCTAAGCGGAGGCATGTGACACTCATGACCTGGATGTGGGGTGAGGAGGGGAGAAGCCGGGATTTGAGGGTCCTCGACCGACCGCTGGGACAGGTGCTTCAGAGTGAGGGGAAGGTGGGAGACCCCTTCTGGGTGAGAGTGTCTGGAAGCGAGGTGAGGGGGAAAGTGGGACCCACAGGTAAGGTCGAGAAGCCTCAGAGAGCCCAGAAGTGGGGGCTAGGAAAAAGGAGGCGCCCCTTCTTGCTCCCCAGTCTGATAGCCCAACGCTCACAGCCCCCACAGGCTGAGTCTCACACTATTCTCCTCTCCTGCCCCTCCCTGGGATTTATGGGCTTTGTCCACCACACCAAATGTCACCGGCTTTGCCGCCCTGTTATCTCTCTCTGTGCCCCTCCCCACAGCTGACCCATGGCACGGATGGTGGGATGGTGATGTGGTGGGCTGGTGATGTGCTTGCCTTTGAAGGGATTTCTGTCCCCCACCCACCCTCTGGAGTCATCCTCCCCGGCAGTGGGCACAGAGTGCAGGTGTCAGAATCTGAGAAGGGGTTTGCTGGTGGTGGTTGAGGAATGCAGGGCTCAGGGCCACTGAATTGGGTGAGGGTGATATAAACCACACACTGGGAATGACCCTGATGCCCATGGGAGTCTCATAAAGAGTTCCTCTTTGACGTGCTAACCCCTAAGTCCTGCAGAAGCGAGAATTCGGTGCTCTGTGGTTGTGGGTCTGAGGCAGGGTGGCTCCTCCCCACCCTGCCTTGCTGGACTTGGCCACCGGCAGGGGAAGCTGAGCAGGGGGTGTGTGGGGGAGGCGTGGAGACAAGGGAGTGATTCTTCCTCCAGGCGGTGGTGGCCTCCCGGCCTCATTAGTGTCAGGCCGGGTCCCTGTGCTGGGTGCCAGCGCTCTGGAGGGGTGGTGAGAGCTGCCCCAGGGGGCATCCTCGGGCTTAGGGGAGACAGACAGCCCTATAGGAACCTCAAAGATGGGGCAGCCTGAGCAAGGGAGGGCAGCCCAGCCAGGCCTCGACCTTCCTGCCTCACCCTCAGGTCCTGGCTGCCCCCGCAGTCCCCTCCTGGCCCAGGCCAAGACCCGACACCTGCTCTAACACTGGCGTTGCCAGGCCTGGCCGAGCTCCCCGCAGACATGGCCCCAGCCACACACCGGCACCGGTGCGCCTTCACCCAGGCCTAGGCCCAGCACACACCACCCTCTGGACCTCTTTCATGATCACCCTGCAACACGTGGCTACACTCACCGCACCTGCCTAGAGACCCAGACTCGGCCCCGGCCCACCACCTCTCTGGGCCAGTTCCCCGCTGGGCCCATGAATAATTCACTCGGTTCTCTCTGAGCATCAAATATTTATCCCCTGAGATTCCCAGCCCGCGGCTATCTTGGGGGAAGGCCCCGCCCCGCGCGCCCCGCCCCCTCCGTCGCCCCGCCCCGCCCCCGTCGCCCCGCCCCCAGGTGCTGGGCTGCTTTTTCCTGCGCTCGCTGAATCCCAGAGTTTGACTGGTGGCTCAGATGGCCAGAGATCCTGGTCAGAGGAGCGATCTCAGTTCCAGAGAGTCCTCTGGGCCCAGTGTGTCCATGGAGAAGCTTGACAAGGGGGGGGGGGAGCCCCCACCCTTCCTCCCATCACCTGCCACGGCTGGCGGTTTGTTTGAACTAGGATCGCTCATTATTCCTCCCCACGCGCTCTCCCTGCAGGGGTGACCCGGACAAGTGCGACATCTGGGGCAACACGCCCTTGCATCTGGCAGCCGCCAATGGCCATTTGCACTGCCTGTCCTTCCTGGTGTCCTTCGGGGCCAACATCTGGTGCCTGGACAACGACTACCACACGCCGCTGGACATGGCCGCCATGAAGGGCCACATGGAGTGCGTGCGCTACCTGGACTCCATCGCGGCCAAGCAGAGCAGCCTCAGCCCCAAGCTGGTGGGCAAGCTGAAGGACAAGGCCTTCCGCGAGGCGGAGCGGCGCATCCGCGAGTGCGCCAAGATGCAGCGCAAGCACCACGAGCGCATGGAGCGGCGCTACCGGCGCGAGCTGGCGGAGCGCTCGGACACACTCAGCTTCTCTAGCCTCACGTCCAGCACCCTGAGCCGCCGGCTGCATCACCTGGCGCTGGGCAGCCAGCTCCCCTACTCGCAAGCCACGCTGCACAGCACCGCCAGGGGCAAGACCAAGATCCAGAAGAAACTGGAGCGTCGCAAGCAGGGCGGCGGCGAGGGGACCTTCAAGGTCTCAGAGGACGGGCGCAAGAGCGTGCGCTCGCTCTCCGGCTTGCAGCTGGGCAGCGACGTGATGTTCGTGCGCCCAGGCACCTACGCCAACCCCAAGGAGTGGGGCCGTGCCCCGCTCCGGGACATGTTCCTCTCGGACGAGGACAGCGTCTCTCGTGCCACGCTGGCGGCCGAGCCTGCCCACTCGGAGGTCAGCACAGACTCAGGACATGACTCCCTGTTTACCCGCCCTGGCCTGGGCACCATGGTGTTCCGCAGGAACTACTTAAGCAGTGGCCTGCACGGGCTGGGCCGCGAGGATGGGGGCCTGGATGGGACGGGCACGCCACGGGGTCGGCTGCAGAGCTCCCCCAGCCTGGACGATGACAGCCTGGGCAGTGCCAACAGCCTGCAGGACCGCAGCTGCGGGGAGGAGCTGCCCTGGGATGAGCTGGACTTGGGCCTGGATGAGGACCTGGAGCCCGAGACGAGCCCGCTGGAGACCTTCCTGGCCTCCCTGCACATGGAGGACTTTGCCTCCCTTCTGCGGCAGGAGAAGATTGACCTGGAGGCGCTGATGCTGTGCTCAGACCTGGATCTCCGCAGCATCAGCGTCCCGCTGGGGCCGCGCAAGAAGATCCTGGGGGCCGTGCGGAGGCGGAGGCAGGCTCTGGAGCGGCCGCCTGCCCTGGAGGACACAGAGCTGTGAGTGCCAGTCTGGGGATGGATGGATGGTTAGAAGGGCCCTGGGAAGAGGAGGACCCGCCTTTTCGGGAGTGGGAGGGGCGTGGCACCATATTTCATAAAACCCGAGTTAATTACAAGGAGCCTCACTGTTTTATTTATCAGCTGCTTTGCAAGAAGCCGCCAGTTTAACAATGATGGGAGGCTATTTATTTATTTTTGCAGTACTGAGGATTGAGTCCTACTGAGCTACGCCTTCAACCCCTTTTCTTATGTCTTATTCTGAGACGGGGTCTTAGTAGGTTACCCAGGCTGGGTGCAAAGTTTCAGCTCTCTCCCTTAGCCTCCCAGAGTGTTGAGATTACAGGTGTGCACCCTCTGACCTGGCTGACCGGAGGATTTTAAAATCACAGTGATGTAAAATATGCCTCCATTCTACAAATACCAAAACATGGGGAAAGGATGGTTTTTTAGGGTCAGTGAAATACGGTAGCCTGAGTAAACTTAGGATGTTTTTGAGCCCTTTCACCTTCCAGGTCCCCAAGCAAGCACTGCTCCCCGGGGTCACATCCATTACACAGCGGATGAGGAAGGGAGGCTGGAGGAGGTAGATAGGTCACCTCATACCTCGCCACTGCTCAGGGTGGAGTGGGGCTTGATCCCTGGTCTGTGTGGCTCTAGAAGGCCATTCCCTGTCTGTTCCTATGAGATGGAGGAGGTGGCAATCGGTAGATCTCAACTGCACAGCTCCACAAGGCAGGCATCTTCCCTGAACGCTTACAGTGGAGCCTGCAGCAACTTTGGGAACAGAGTTGTTGGGTTTAAAAAGTCATCACAAGCTGGGCATGGTGGCATAGGCACATCTGTAATCCCGGAATATTGGGCAGCTAAGGGTGGATCACAAATTCAAGCCCAGCCTGAGCAACTGAGTGACTTAGTGAGGCCCTGTCTAAAAATGAAAAATAAAAAGGGCTGGAGATGCACTTGCCTCAAGGTGAAGAGCCTGGGCTCAATCCCTGGTCCTGGGGTCGCTGCCCAGGGCTGCTGCTATCCTGGCCTTCCTGTTGGAGGTCCCTAGCCCGCCCCTCTCCCACCATGTCCCACAAGCCCACCCCAACTCTTGGTATCTGTGGCCTTCGCTTTGCACAGGTGGGGCAGGCAGAAGTGGAGGTAGGGAGGCCATCTGATTTACAGTTTAGGAAAGGGGAACCTGTGTCCCCCATTCCTGACATCGGCCTGCCCAAGGAGGGGCTGCTCAGTCATCAAAGTGGCTGGTCTTGGTGGACAGTGATGCCTCTGAGGCTGTATTCTAAGGCCTGCTTCTGTCTGTCTCCTCCTCCACAGATAACCTCGGTTCCTCTCATGAGACCAAAGTTAACTGCAAGTTGCCACAACCTGTGATCGGCCAGCACGGTCCCCACAGTCGCCAGCCCTCCCGCCCTCTTTCCAGGAGCAAAGACCTCAGCCTGCCCACACCCAGAGCAGAAAGTGTGGCCTGGAGCACCCAGATGGGCACCAGAGCATCCAGAGCACCAGCTCTCAGGACTCCTGCAGCCTCGGGCCCCCCATCCGAGTGGCTCTGAAGCATGCGTAGATTTGGTTCACACCAGAGACTAGGTGACATCACCTGGGAAGAAGCGCCGGTGGGCCACAGCCTGTCTCTGGTGCATGGTCTCTCTGGTCCTCCTTCCTGCCCCGCGTTGGAGGGGACTATCCTCTCAGGCTAGACTCGCTTGCTTCTCCCTTTCCCGTGAAGGGAAGAGTTTGGGCTGCTTCCCCTCCCATAAATCCCAGAGGGGAGGTTTCCCGCCAACTCTTCAGCCAAATGTCCTGCTTTTCAGTCCCTACCCCACCCCCACACATGAGAACGCCACCGGCCATGGCCAGAGCTGGAGGGCCAGGCTGGATCCGCTGCAGCCTGTCCTCCTCCAGTACCCCCACCTCTGCTGTGCAGCCTGGCCCCTCTAGGGACCCACGGTGCTAGGGCTGCAGACCACAGTGTTATGGTCCCCAGGTCTGGTGGACACAGCTCTCTGGAGAATGGCATCTGCCAGCTGCCTCAGACTCTCCAGGCCCTGACAGGCAGCTGGGCATAGCTGGGGGTTGAGTGTGGGCAGATTCTGTGAGAAGGAGGCTGAGGATGTGCCCAGGGGCCGTGTGTGTGTGTGTGTGTGTGTGTGTGTGTGTGTGTGTGTGTGCATGTGCGTGTGTGTGCATGCATATGTGCTCAAGTGTGTGTTTCGAGGGCTGGCCAGTGGCTTTCCTTTGAGGCTGGAAGGGCTGGGTCACTGTGTGATTTTTATGGGTGGTGGGAAGCAGGGAAGAGCTCACTGTGTGTCCCCGCTCTGTGTGGAAATGAGACTTGGTGAGGCCCAGCCCAGTGGTGAGGCCCAGCCAAGCCCAACAGGTCCTCAGCCTGTGTCCTCAGGGCTTTCCCACCAGACCAAGCTCACAGAGATGGGACAGTCACTCAGGACCCTGTGTGTGTGCACATCCATACCCACACAGGTGTTAACAGTGCCCCCCATCTCTTACCCCAGCTTGCTGGGAGATGGCCACTGCTCCCAGGTCCTCCCTGGGGCCCTTTGGCTGGAGTTCGGAAAGAGCCCCCCAAAGACCTCATTGGTCTACTAAAGTGGGGAGCCCATCTGTGTGTTTGCCCGGAGCCAGGGGTGTGAAAGAGAGGGTCCCTCTCCCACTACAGGACATCGAAGGCTCACTGCCTGCAGCCCACCCCTTCTCCTGGCCTCTGGGCCACCCCAAGTGCCGACTTTCGTTTCTGCAAGCCCCGGATGCTGCTGCTCTCCCTCCACACCCACTTCTCAATGTGTGGAGGGGCGAGGCTCTGAATCCCACCATACCCCAGCCTCACCCTGAGGCTCATTACAACTTTTGCAGAGAAAGTTCTATATCATTGTCATGCTTGTGTCCTGTTCTTCAGTCATGTGTGGGTGGGAGGGGGGTGGGATGAAGTCTGAAAGGGCGAGAGGGGACAGGGTCTTCTGTGGGCCTGTGAAGACCAGGTCCCATTCCTGGGAGGGGTCCTCCAGCCCCCACCCTCTACGTAGCTGCGTGGTTCCCCTCCAGCGCTCTCGGGCCTTTGCCCTGCTAGGCCTAGAACAAGGAACTGCTGGACAGAGAAGGTGAAGAATTGGGCCAGGACACTCCCCAGCTGCTGAGCAAGGAACATGGTCCAGGCTTCAGGTGTGGCTCCAGGACCTGCTGTGGCTGAGGGCAAGATGGTGCCATCTGTTTCCACTAGAATAGCCTGGGTTTTTCTAGAGATGGACAGGAGCTCTTACCCAGGAGGCTGCTGCCTGTTCACCCAGGCTCTAGGCCCTGTCACTCCTGGGAAGCCCCTCTTTATTTCCCTCCCTACCCTGTGTATCTCTGGGGTGCCTAACTTTTAAAATTATTTTTGAGGCACTGTGAACTTAGGGCCTTTGCACTGATCAGCATCCCCGATCCTTTTTTTTTTTTTTCCTGTCTTTTGCTAAGTTGCCCTGTCTGGGGTCAGACCATTAGGGGGCGCAGTCAACCCAGCCAGTTGTCAGGGAATGGATTGCTGGCCAAGGGTGGATCCTCATGCAGTTCAGGAAGGCCCTCTCTGGGGTGGAACTAGTGATCGTCTTGCCTCACCTCTCAGAGTGCTGGCTTGGTAGGTGTATGCCACTATCTCTGACAGGATGCCTGACGTAGAGCCTCTCTTTCTCCCAGGGGTCTGTTTCCCTGTAAGTGGGTAGATGGTGACCTGTGCCTTCTCAGTTAAGTCTGGAGGCATCCATTCCCTAAGGAGCCTTCTACCAAGGGGAGCCCAAGACAGTCCCCTTCCACTGACACCCCTATGGAGTGTCAGTGCTGGAAGGTTGCCTAGCAACTGTCCAGGGGTTCGTTGTCACCTCCCTGTACTTTACAGAGGGAAACACTGAGGCCCACAGAGGGGAATAGTCCGACCTGAACACAGGCTCCCAGACTGCTGTTGCCCATCCCTTACACCCAGGCCACCAAGGGAGCCAAATCACGATTTACCTACCCATGTCCATGGGCCTGCAGCCCCTGCTGGCCATCCCAGTCACTTGCACCTACCTTCTGAAAGGCCTGCCTGTCCTAGCCAAGACTGTTCAGGGGAGGATGTGGGGGAAGGAAGACTCGAGAGAACAAGACAGTGCAGGTGTAGCTTCCACATCCAGACAGAGGTCAGCCGGAAGCAGTGGTGTCAGGGACCTTTGTGTGAGTACCTGGGGGACTTGACACACAAGTGAAAGATTTTACACTCACCTTTCTTGACTCATTTCCCTAAAAATCTACATCAAGTTTAGAGAAGTGCTAAAGGTTTACCAAAAAAAAAAAAAAAAAAAAATCAATAGTTCTTAGCACTTCGAGATTTGAATCAGGGAATAATATGCATGCTTGTCCTGAAAAGGACACAGAGTACACACACACACTCACGCACACTTATGCACAATTTACCAATAACTCCCGTAAGTTTATGGACACAGAGCCTCAAGAGGTCCTGAGACCCCAAGTTGAGAACTTTGGTTAGACTGCTGCAAAGTTAATTCATCAGAAATGAGTCTACCAGTTTGACGGAGATGTGGCTGGTGGTGGAATGAATCACAGGCAGGAAAAGCCTCCATCGCATGAGACCCAACCCTCTCCTTTTACAGATGAGCTAACTGGAGCCCAGAGAGAAGGCGCTGGCCAAAGGTCACAGAGTAGCATCTACATGGGTAGATGGAACTAGGTCTCCAGGTGCTGTATGTGGGTCCCCCAGGCTCTGGTTCGAAGCCCCAGACAGCACAGCACCGCTGACCCCACGGCGAGTGCTCTTGTCTGGAGTAGGTCCAGGTGGGAGGGGGTGGCAGAACCCAGGGCAGGTCTAGATGGCAAATCTGGCCTGTCCCTTCCATCTGCGGCCTCAGTGAGTTACTCACCTCTCTGAGCCTGCTTTCTCATATATAAAACCAGTGAGTGTAATAACAGTGTGAACCATAGGTTATTAGAAGGGTGGGATGGTAATGCTCACAAAGCACTCTGCACACACCTGATATTTAGTGCACATCAGTTACTAATGATCATGGTTATTGCTAGTCTGAGAATGGCCCTGAGGAGGTCCTTGCACTTGTGACTGGTAAAGCCACCCAGTAGGTGAGTGCTAGATAGTCCCAAGGGCAAGCCTGCCCTTCAGGTTCTCTGAGGATGAATCCCCTCTCCTTCAAGCAATCCCCACATTTGCTAACTGGTGGCAGCACAAGAGGCGTCGTTGCCAGACTACTAGGGGGCGCAGTCAACCCAGCCAGTTGTCAGGCCAAGGGTGGATCCCCATGCGGTTCGGGAAGGTCACAGCTATTCCTGGGTGCCCAAAGGGTCTGGGAATGTTTTCTGGAAGGGACATGACCCCCCTGGTTCCCCCCTCCATGCCACTATCTGAATTCTGGAATTTATCAAAAGTTTTCCCCTGCAAGGGGGCGGGGGGAGCAGGCGAGACTAAGTGCTAGGCTGGCTTTGTTGATACAGAGTATTGTCAGAGAGGTTATGTCCTGTTTTGTCATGGAAGATTTAGGTTCCCTGACCTGAGTCACTTAGGTCACCTCTGTCCCCAGGGCTGGGCCTTCAAGTTTTTACTGTTAGAGGGTTGAGGGTTTATAAGGTGACAGGTGCTATATTAAGTACTCCATAGCCATTTAACCTGCACAATAAAACCACAACCCCTATCTATAGAGTAAGTATGACAGTCTCCTTAAAGTCCCCATTTTACAGGTGGGAAAACAGAGACTCAGAACAATGATACTACCTGCCCTGGAAGGTTCCAGAGCTGCCAGGCATCAAAAGGAGGTTTCCCCTGTGCTGAAATTCACCTGCCTGGCCACAGTGCTGTCTGGGCGCCCACGCTCTTGCACGTTTGTTGTGAAAGGTTTTCGGTCTGAGCCCTTGACCTTGGTGTGCCTGCATCCCAGGGAAGGGTGCTGGGGGCTGGTAGAGAGAAGTGAAGCTTGTGTCTCCAGCTGGTGGGCGGGGCGGGGTGGGAGTGCACGGCAGAAGCACTGTGTCCAGTCTGGGGAGCCTACCTGTCCCCTTTTCTGTCTCTCTTCTCTTTGTCCCGTTTCTCCCCGGGAGGCCAGGCCATTGGTCTTTTGCTCTTCCCTTCTGCTGCTGTAAATGTCAGCTCCGCTGTGGAGGCCTTGGTCTCTCCGTGCCTTTCTCTGCATCTCTGTCTCCTGCTTGCTTAAGCTTCTTAGTTTTGCCCATCCTTAGCCCCAACCTTCAGCTGGAGCCTGTAACCCAGCCCCTCCTGAAGGCCTTCCTCCTTCCTTCCCTCAGTCCTGCACCTTGCTTGGCACCTGCTGGGGCACTCCTGGAAACCCAGCATTCTGCGGGGAACCTGGTGCAAAAAGCCCAGAAGTGACATCCGTGCTCCACGGGAAATGATAGGAGCCTGGGTCCAGGTGCCAGATCAGCTGCACGTAGTCATGACCTTGGTCACGTCACATGTGACTTCTGCAGAATGGACATCCCATTGCCTTTCTGCGGGGTTACTGTGAGATTGCCCAGCACACAGTAAGTGTGCATGTGAAGGTCGCCACACCGGGTCTGGCTTCTGTTTGCCACACTCACTGTGGCCCAGATGCTTTCGCCATGTTTCTGTATTTTTACACGGGGAAAACTGCCCACAGACGTGAGTGGAAGAACAGCGTGTGAAGTGAAACTGTGTCTGCAAACAGCTGGAGCTCTCAGCGCTTGGGTCCGACGAGCTGCTGGGAGGGGAGCCGGCTGCACTCTCTGGAGCGTCTGCCTCTCTGCCACCCTGATCTTCAGATGCACAGCCATGTGTGTGAAATGTTTTCAAGCCCACAGCCTTGAGAAGTGGCAGAGCCAGAACACCAGTGTGGACAGGCTGTCCCCACCTCGGTGCAGTCTCCTCACTGTCTGAGCACTTACTGAACACCTGCTATGCGTCAGCTCCTCACACCTCTAGCTGCAACTGGCTCTCGTGACAACTTCATTTAATACTGGCAAGGGAATGACAAAGTATCATTGTACCCTTTTTCTTTTCCTTTCTTTTGTTCTTTCTTTCTGTCTCTTTTTTCACTTCTCTCTGTCTCTCAGTCTCTCTCCCTCTCTTTATTTTTTTTTGACAGAGTTTTATTTTTATGTTGCCAGGCTGGCCTTGAACTCATGATACTCCTGCCTCAGTCTCCTGAGTGCTGGGCTTACAGGTCTGTGCCACCACACCCAGCTCGTACACATTTAGTGGAGGAGAATATTGGGGCTGGGGATAGATGCTGGGCCTCACTGGAGTCACACAGCAGGTGAGCACACAAATGGGGTCGATGGTTCTAGAGCTGTGCTGACTGGCCTGGGTCCTTTGTGTAAGCCCTTGCTTGGTTTTCACTGCTGAATGACAATGCGTCAAGGGGTTTGGAGGTGAAGGGGTGGAAACTTCTGGCAAGTCCATTCAGAGCCATTCTTGCCCACTCTAGAAAGGGCTAGGCCATGCCAGTGCTGGGCCTCAAGAGCCCCACAGAGCTGGACCCCAAGGTCTACGCTACTCCTTCTGGCCTCCTTTTCCTCCCCGAGTACTGGGGGTTGCACTGAGGGACCTTGCACTGACCTACATCCCTGGCCCTTTAAAAAACACTTTTTTTTTGAGACAGGGTCTTGCTATGTTGCTAAATTGCCAGGACTGGGCTCTAAACTTGTGAACCTCCTTCTTAGCCTCCCGGGTGCCATCCGGGTGTGGCGACCATGTGTGTGTGGGATGACCTGCTGGGAGGTGCCCAGGCCAGGGTGTCCAGTCTGCCCCTTCTTGTTGCTATATTCTGCTAGCTGCCTTCTCCCGCAGGAATCCAGTACTTTCTCCATATCAGGTCCCCCAAAGCCATGAGAGCAATCCCATTGTGCTGCTTCTCAGATAAGGATCCCACCACAGGCAGGTGCATTATGCCCCCAGCCCAGGACAAGACCTGTGTGTGTGTGTGTGTGTGTGTGTGTGTGTGTGTGTGTGCGTGTGTGTGTGTGCGTGTGTGCACGTGATAGGGGTGAGGACACCCTCCGTGGGTGTGGTGGTCCAGACCTTTCCTGGGACGTGGTGCTTGTTTGTGAGCCCCGTGTGTGCCTTCCTCTGTGGCTTTGTTCATTTGTCTCTGCTTTACCGCTGCCTCCATACTTCCTATGAATGGGGCGGGTGTGTGTATGAGTGTGAGTGTGAATGTGTGTGCGCCCAAGAAGCCTCCTGTGCTTTGTCTGGAGTCTATTTTTAGGCTCTGACTCCTATTTATTATCTATTTTTAGGGCTCTGTCTCCTTGAGACTGCAAGATTGAAGTTCCTGGACCTTCTACACCGTCGTCTTGCCCCCACCCTGAACTGGGGGTGCTGGAAAGTTTCCCCTGACCCCTCTCTGGGTGACCAGCTTGTTGGGGTCCCCACCCCTGGGGGTGGTAGTAGGCTGGAGGAGAAGGACCAGTGCTTCAGAAGAAGAAGACGGGATGAGGTGAATCTACTTTGTGGGGCACCCAGGGTACTGAGGGTATGGAGTGGACCCTGCCCCTGGGCTGCAGGGTCCAGATTCAGAGCACGGCCTCGCTACTCCCAAGGCACATGCTCCTCTCCAGGCTCACATTCCCACCTGCAGATGGGACAATCCTCTAACCTCCACTGCAGGGAAGTTGTGAGGACAACGTGAAGTATTAGCTCCGACCCCCACACCTGGCAGGTGGGAGACCAGCTTAGGGACCTGGGGATGGGTTGGGCTCATGGGCGTCAGCAAGGCTCGGTATCCCTGAGCCAGTGGGGAGGGGTCTGATACGCTGGGTTGTCCTCAAAGTCCACGCCTTCTGCACAGCCTGTTCCATACTACAGAGCACAGCTGGGAGCGGTCACCCCTCCCTGAGCCCCCAGCGCTCTCGCTCTCTCTCTACACACACACAGCTGGGCACCATAGCACAGGCCTGTAATTTCAGCCCTCTTGGAGACTGAGGCAGAAGCATCTTAAATCTGAGGCTGGCCTAGGCCATTAAGCAACTTTGTAAGACCCTGTCTCAAAGTTAGAAATGAAAAAATAAATGTCTGGGGATGTAGCTCAGGACAAGACCCTGGGTTCTGAAAAAGAAAAAAGAAAAGAAAGATGACAAACACATACATGAGAGAAAACACAGGCCCATGAGGAGAGAATAGAGAGAGGAGAGAATAGAGAGAGGAGAGAATAGAGCGAGGAGAGAATAGAGAGAGGAGAGAATAAAGAGAGGATGTTTTCAATGTCAGTTTAAATCGCGTCAACATAAAAACAGTACGAGTGACATCACAAGCAGCAGCAATGGTCAGAACGACGTCGCCTTTGAGCACAGGCACTCACTGTCCACTGAGGGCCACAGTTCAGTCCCTGCCCTCCCCAGGGACCAGGGACGTGGGCAGCATCAGCTGCGTTCACTCCTGCCCACCCTCCTAGAACACTGAGCTCTGAGGTCAGACATCTTCCCTAGGATCACACAGCAAACACCAGCACCTCGGTGTGTCTGAGTCCAGAGCCCGGCTCTCGGTTTGCCTCCATGCTGTGCGAGAAACGGGGCCCTCACTCCTCCTCTGGCCCTGGCACCAGCCCCACCAGTCTAGTCTGTGCCCCACACAGGGCAGTGGTGCTGCCCAATGCAGGGGAATAGCTCACCTACAGCGAGTCCAGTCCTGGATTTTAAGGACCTCAGTTGCCTGGAAACTCTGTTTCCTCTTGTGAAAGCAGGATAGAGGCTCCCAGCCCTTGGAGGGCTGGCATAGTCCCTGCCAGCTCTTGTCTCGTTCCTACTTCCAGTCTCCCTGGACGCCACTCACCTGGTTTCTTCCCTGCAGCACAGGGGCAGGTCTGAGAAGGTTGGCTGGAGCCTCCTCAGAGGTGAGGTCCACGCAGAGATGCCGTGGAGTGGCCTTGTCCTTGCAGGAGCCTGGGGAGCTCAGAGTGCCAGCGCACCCTCAGCTGGCCAGGATTTGAGCCACAGGCTGAGCCATTTCTCTCCCAGCTCAGGCAGCCCCACCCCTATGAATAACACCGGTGGCCTCCAGGAGTGGGCCTCACTGGGGCTTTGATGATTTTCGGGGTGGGGGGAGGTGGTGGCACAAAGAGATGAGGGACACAGAAGAGTCCAAGACCCACCCAGCCAACCATGTGTAGGGCATAGACACTCTGAACTTGCTGGCAGGAGGCATCTTTCTAACCCGCCCTGTGTTCCCCCAGCCTGGCACTAGCCCTCCAGGGCTCCATGCCCATCAACTCTGAGCACCCCCTGGCAGCCCCCGGCCAGGGCGGGCTCCTCCCTGTTTTAGCCCAGCCACAACAGTAATTAACCCCATGAAGCCAGCACGTAAAGATCTGAATCACAGGAGGACTGAACGGCCGCTGCCCCAGGGATGGGGAACTCCAGAGGGTGGGCACAGGGCAAAGCCCAGCTCAGGTGACCTTGCCCTGCCCACTGCCATTGCCTGGCTGGGTCCCAAGGTAGCCGGCCTGGTGGCTGGAGGAGGTCCTCACCTTCCAGTTGAGGTAGAGTTTTGGAAGACTCGCTGGTCTTGTGTTTGGACCATGTCTTCCCCACCATTTAGTTTTTTTAAAACAATCTTTGCTTTCCATTGCTCACCCACCAGCTGGTCCACACTGCACTCTGACCAGGTACAAGGCAGCGTGCTGGTCTGATGGGTGAGCGGGCTGCAGGTTATGGAAGAGGCTCAGTGAGATACGCGTCAGTTGTGTGAGGGCTCCTTGCCCTCAGAATTCACAGTGTGGCTGGCTGTGGGGCACAGTGCTGATGGCTCTGTCCCGGGCATGTAGGGAGATACCTCTCCAAGTCTGGTCCAGGTCTGACTGTGGGTTGGCTGGGGTTGTCTGCCTTGGCTCTGGCCACTGGAGTATAGACAGAAGTGACCAGTGCTGAGCTCAGACTACCTTCTCCTGCTGTTCCTTCCACTGCCATGGTGATTGTGGCGGATGTCGGCCAGTGTTGGAGATGGAGTCAACACAAGATAGAAGGGACCTGAAGGCATTGTCATCAACTGGAGGAGGGCTACCTGACCCATATTGCACTGTGACATGAACAAGCAGTGACTCTGTATTGTGCCTATCTGTTGAGATGATGGGTATGTTTGTTACAGGAGCTAATATTGCCTATACTGACTAATACAGGTAGACAGCTCGGTCGGGTACAGGGAACACCTTGACCTCTGTGGCTGAGCAGAGCATTGAGAGGGCTCACGGCTAGGCAGTATGTGACCACTGATCCCTAACACTAGCTGGTAGGAGGCATGAGGTCAGAGGAGGGGAAAACATGGAAAGCCACAATGCTGAGAATAATAGGTGCTCAATAAAGCAGGTCGAATGAGTGAAATACATGAGAACATTGGAAGAGATTTATAGCGATGGCTGAGTTCACCAAAAGCCCATTAGGAGGGAGGGAGGGAGTTTGGAGGAGGGACCGGAGTAGAAGCAATCACTCTGCAAAGAAATACCTAGAGCTGAAGAGCTGAGAAAGGCCAGGCCCAGTCTGTGGATCTGAGGCCAGCGGGCAGTCGGTAGTTGGGGAGATGAAGTTGGAAGTTTGAGGCCCTCAAAGGCCACGCTGACTAGCACACCCTGAGATCTTAAAGACTTTATCAGCAGTGTTAGCAATCATAGTCTTTTGGAGTGGTCACTCAGGCAAGGTGGGCATAGCAAACTATTGGGGTATAGGAATAAAATAATACAATTTCTATCTGCATTCATTTCACCCCTTTAAATATCTATTTTTTAGTTTATAGGAAAACACAGAGGCTCAGAGAGGTTGAGTAACTCACCCAAAGTCACACAGCCAGTAAGTGTACGTGATTCCGAAGCCCAGCCATGCCTTTCACATATGCTGAGTCTTATGCAGACAGGTGAGGGCTGGGTGGGGAGACAGGCAGATCCAGGGGAGGGAGTAGAGAGTGAAGGCAGCCCCCGACTCAGGCTGTCTCTGCCATGAGCCACTGTGAGCAGAGGTCAAGGAGCCTGGCCTGCTCTTCTGGCCCCAAAGCTGTCATGAGAAGCCAGACAGATGGCCTAGGTGGCATGGGCCTGAGTCCCCTATTCCAAGTCTGTCATCCCAGGGCTGGAGATAAGGAATGAGTGGCACAAACCCGTGCCTGGCAAGTGCAAAGTCATGAGTTTGAACCCCAGCCCAAAAAATAAAAATAAAAATAAAAATAAAAAGTAGACTGGGGTATAGCTCATTATTGCCTAGAGTATGTCACCAGGGTCTAAGTGACCCTTTTTTCTGCCCCTCTCTGTCACTCCATTCTGACTTCTCAGTTCCTATCCTGCTCCTCCTGCACTGCAAAATAAAATAAATAAATGTAAAAATGAAATTGTAATTAAAATATGTGCCTAAGAAAATGCAGTTAACAGCGTATCATGAAGGTAGGTGCATTTCATGGCTTATACAAGGAGATCCTGTCTAAAAAAAATGAAGGAAAGAAAGAAAACCAACAGAACAGTATAACACGATTGCTTTTTCCAAACTGAATACATTCAGGGGTAACTGAAACTCAGATCAAGAAACAGGACATCTGTGAGCCCCAGGACCTTCTCGCCCCTAACCCTTTCCAGCCGCCAGCTGTAGTTGGAGGTTACTCCTGTAGCAGCCACCCTCGCCCCTGAGCCATGGGCTGCCTTTACGCAGGGGGTGACAGGGATCTGACCTCCCTAGGCAAACAGTCCAACGCTGAGCTTCACTCGCAACCCAGTTTTGCCTGTTTTTGAACTTTATATAAATTGGACCACTCAGTGTGTGCTTTTCTGTGTCAGGTTCCATCTCATTCGACATTAGGTTGAGGCTGTAGAACATTCCAGAACACGCATTTTATTGATCTGTGCTGCTGCTGGAGGACCCTTGAGTTGTCCTTAGTTTTTGCCTATTTAAAGTATAGCTAAGTTGGGCATGGTGACACAGGCTGGGAATCCCAGGAGTCTGGGATGCTGAAGCAGGAAGATCACAAATTGGAACCCAGTCTAGGCAATTTAGCAACTTAGCAAGAATTTGTGTGTGTGTGTGTATGCATACATATATACACACACAAATGCTGGGAATATAGCTTAGTGAAGGTCCTGAGTTCAATCCCCTAAAACAAAATAAAACAAAGCCCTGCTATGAATCCTGTGTATGCATCTCTTT
Source organism: Cavia porcellus (assembly GCF_034190915.1). Lineage (NCBI taxonomy): Eukaryota > Metazoa > Chordata > Mammalia > Rodentia > Caviidae > Cavia > Cavia porcellus. The sequence continues at coordinate 24,044,906 of NW_026947515.1, forward strand.
CTGTGGTGTATACCGAGTGTGGTCAGCCACTCACTCAGCTTCAATAAAGCTCTTTTCATTTTAAAAGAAAAATTTCCTTGTTGCTTTTGCTTTAATCAGCTTTAGAAGGTATAATTAAATATAATAAAACGCACCCATTTTAATGGAAGACTTTTATAATTAAGATACAGAATGTGTCCATCTCCCCGGAAGTCACCTTCTGCTCCTTTGCAATTACTGTGCCCCACCCAGCCAACCGGGAGCCACAGCTTTGATTTCTATCACTGTGTTTGTGTTGTGCATCCTGGAGGAGCTTCCTGTAACCAGAATCCTACAGGGAGCCCCGTCTGTGTCTGGCTTCTTGTCCTCTGCACCCCGTCTGGGGGTTGCACTGTCTGCTTGTCCACCTTGCTGCCTGCACCCCTTGCATAGTACACACTGCCTCTCCCTTCCGTGGACGGATGCATTAGCTGTGACCCATCTGGCTATGAAAGTCACACCACTATGATCCTTCAGGCACAAGACCGCGTGGACAGGCGCTCCCAGTCCTGGTGAGTAAATAAGGGAGAGCCGCGTTGCGGGGTCCCGGGTAGGGATATGTTTAACCTTACAGGAAATTGCTAAACCGTTTTCCAGAGGGCCTGAATCCCCACACGCTCATTAGCAATGGGGCAGAGACTCTGCTCTCTCTGAGTTTGCCTGTCTGTTCTGCCTTGGCCATTCGGGGTAGCCAGCTGGCCTCCAGGAGGGGCACCTTTCCCTGTGCCTTATGGCCATTTGTCTAATCTCTTTGGTGACCACTCCATTCAAGCTTTATTATTTTATTTTTCCCATCATGCAGGCACAGGCCCCGCCTCCGCCATCAGCACGCCCAGTGTCTTTCTTTTTGTTTGGAAACTTGTCGAACTTGGCTTTTCATCCCAGTGTTTGCCGTTGTGCCCGACAAGCCTTCTCGGACACCACAATACATGGGCCACTCCCATGCTCCAAAACCTGCTATGGCTCCCCAAGCTTTCAGAGTCAGCTGCCATCTGGGGGAACCTTCAAATCCTGGTCCCTATCTTTCTCTCCCATCTTCCTTTATGTTTGCTGCAAATCTCCCCAGCTCTACTCCTGCCCCTTGCCTTGAGGATGAGGAACACCTTGTTTCCTTCCTTCTTCCCCAGGGTTAAGCCCATATCAAGTCTGCTCTCTGCAGGGAGGCCACCAGCCAGCCCTGCCCCACAGGACCTCCCGGCTCCTCTGCTTCTGGCTGGCACTCTGCATTTGCCTTATGTTGTTTTCATAATTTTCTGTGGTTCTGGAAATTGAAACTTTGTCTTCTACAGTGCTGCCTAGATGTCTGGATGGCATCTGGGACCTGGAGAAAGGCCATTTATTTATTCATTAATTTAGAGCTGGAGATCGAATTCAGGGCCTAAAGCATGCTAGGCAAGCACTACCCTAGGAGGGGCTTCTTGGAACCATCGTGAGAGAGCTGGGTTGCTCGGGTTGCGGGTTGCTCGGTGTGCCCAGCCCAGCCCAGCACAGCCCAGCCCAGCTCAGGAGGGGTTTCTTGTATATGGGTTCAAAGTGGTGGGAGTCCTCTTATAAACTCATAGTATTACATAGTATTATTGAATATGTAAAAAATATTGAATATATTCTAAAAATTGTGTATGAAAATCCTAGTTTGTTGATGTAGGCAGGGGCCACGAAGGGAGAAGAGTACCTCTTAGGTAGGCTGATCTTGAACTCACTGTGTAGCCCAGGTTGGCTTTGAACTCGAGGAGATCCTACTGTCTCAGCCTCCCGAGTGCTGGAATTACAGATATGCACCACTACATCCAGCCTGACCTTTTTAAAAAAGAGACTTCAATATGGAACTAGGGGAAAATACAGCAAAGAAGAAAAAGCAGGACGGGGAGGGAGCAGAGGGCAGTGGCTTACCCTCCAAGGACCCAGGTCAGCTTCTGCAGTGCTGGGTGGCTGGTCCTGGACTGACAGGAGGAGCTAGGAGCTGGGTCTGGGGGGCTGGGGGAGGCCTCGGGTTCAGATCAGGCACCCCTAGTGAGTGAAACTGTGGAGGGAGCCCAGCATCTAGTCCATCCACTAGATGCTGATCTCTGGACAGACTTTTCCCCCAGCCAGTCACCACCTCTTTCCTGATGCATTACTGAGCTGGAGCCAACTCCACAGGGTCCCCTCTGCTAAGGCCACACTCAGCGGGGACTCCCACACCCTGTCCCACCCGAGGAATGAGTCCTTGAACTTTCTTAAGTACTCTGCGTTCCAGGCCTGTTCCAGGTACTGAAGACATCGCTTGAGCCAAGGGGGCCACGCAAAGGCCCTGGCACACCTAGGGTCCATCTGTTGGTGTACACAAGAATGAGTTGGGATGGAGGATGGTAGGGAACTACTAGACCAAATTAAAAGAATCAGGGTCTGGGGATAAAAACGCCGCAACAACTCCAAGTAGAGGACAGAGACTCTTGAAGCCAAGGGCATTGAGGTTATGGGCTAGGGAAGGCTTTTGGGGTCTCCACGGTGTCTCTGCTCCCCCCTCAGCCTAGCCACCTGGTTCCTGCCCGAGGGTCGCCTGTCCACCCCGGCGCATCACCTCGGCCCCTTTCGCGCAGTTCAGGTGCGGTGAGCTGTTTTGGAGGGTGCACGTGGGCCGTGCGCAGCAGGAAGCGCAGGGGAGACCCGCATCGCAGCACGAGAGAGCCGGATCGCTCCGGTTTCTTGGTGCACCCAGCCCAGCCCAGCCCAGCCCAGCTCAGCAGGGCCCAGACTCCGCCCCGGCCCGCCCCGGCTGCCCTCCCAGCCGGTGTCCCAGACGCACACCGCAGTTCTCTGGTCCTCGCGGGCGGGCGCGCTGCGGGGACCCACGCGCAGGGAGCTCATGGAGCCGGCGTGTGCGCCCCGGCAGGACGGCAGGGCGGAGCAGCTGCTGGGCGAGCTGGAGGCGCTCGTGAAGGACGTGGTGAGGGCGAGCTCGTGGTGGGAACGCCGCGGTGTGGACTGCGCCATCCTGGTGCTCAGCCTCCTCGCCCTGCCGGCAGGTGAGGGACACGGAACCCAGAACACAGCGGAGCCGATTGCGGATGCGGGCGGGACGCGGGGTGTGGAAGCGATGCGCACTGTGTTGCCGGCTGGAGGGGAGCGGGACGCGGGGAGCTAGAATGGGGGGGGGGGCGTCCAGTGCCTGGGACCCCAGGACCAAGGGACAAATCTCAAACCTGAAAGTCTGGTTTGGGGTGTTCCGCCCATGTCTGCAGAGGAGCTGGGCTGGAGGTGGAAGCCCAACAGCATGAAGGTGGCAGCGAGGAAAGCCGGGAATTCTGCAGCGGTGGGGAGGAATGAGGTGACCTGGGAAGGGGGAGAACTGTCTAGAGGGGCACCAGGGTAGCTGGGGGAGTGAGGAGGGAAGATAGGGCTTTCATCTGGACCTTATGGTCCGGAATTCCCAAAATACCAGCCCCATCTCTGCCTCGTGCTGGGGTTCAAGGGGGAGACAGACCAGAATCAGGACCACTAAGTCTCACTGGGAAGTAGGGGGCTCTGATTGGTCCCAAAGTTGGTAAACACAATCATCTCACCACGTCAGGTGTCAAGAGACCTGTGCCACACCTGCCTTGGCAGCCTGCTTTGGCCTGTGATTTTGAGTGGGCTGTTTGGGTCCAGTCCCCCAGAGCTGGAGACAGACTTTCTTCCTGTGTCCCCTCCCACAGGGTTCCTGTGCCTGCGCTCTGAGAACCTCCTGGTCTTTGCCGTTGGCATCGCTGTGTTGGGTGTGTGCCACTATACGCTCACTGTCAAGGGCAGTCACCTGGCCACTCACAATGCCCTCTCTGAGTCCAAATTCTGGAACAATATCTTAGCACTTTTCTTTGTGGAGGTGAGTGTGTATGTGTGTGTTTTGCAAGAGGGGTGTGGTGAGACAGCCACTGGTACCACACGGGTGAGATCATTATTCTGTGCAAGTGTGCAGGTGTGTACAACTGTGTGTATGTGACTGTGTTCACAAAGGCAGGCAATCGCTGCTGTTGAACTGTGAATTCAAGTGTACATGCAGTATGCACAAACTGCAGTGTGTGTGCGTGTATGAGCGTAAACATGCGTGTGCACTTATGTATTTCTTCAAGCTCTTCAGAGGCAGTTTGTACTCCTGGGTAGAGAACCGCGTGATACATGTCCAGGGCCTGCTTAGGCCAGCAGACTTGGCCTGGGCACGGTTTTCTCCTGGCCCGCTCGCCTCTCTGTAGCACTGGGCCAAGTGTGACTTCCTTCTCCTAAGACACCTGGGGCTGGCGGGCCCTGCTCTTTGACTGCCTTGGCCTGTGGTTATCATCGAGGTCTTGAGGGTTTGCAATCAGGGTTTAAAATGTGACCCATGGAGGCTGGGGATTTAGCTCAGCGGCGTAAACGCCTGCCTTGTAAGCAGGCAGTCGTGAGTTCGATCCCCGGTACTGATAAAAAGGAAAAAGGCAAATAAATAAATAAAATAAAATAAAATGTGACCCACAAACACAAAGGGGAGGAGCCCAAGTCCCAGCTCTGGATCCTGTGATGCCTGATAATGGCTGAGCTGTCCTGAGAAGGCTGTGCTCCCCCAGCTGTCAGGAAGGACCCTCCTCTCTCCTGAGCCCTGCTTTCCCTTCTCTGTTCCTCCCCGCTCTGCTTCTTCTCACTTGCGAAGCAGCCAGGAAGGCAGAGGTTCCTTGCCAGACTGCCCTCCTCTCCTACCTGGGCTGCGAGCCTCTCCAGATTCTCCGCCAAACTCATGCTTTTCTTTTCTAGGGTGGGCCTTATTTGGCCCCCCTTAGGAATAAACTGTGAGGCCATAACAAAAACAGGCCTTTTCTGGCAGGGACTGGTTACCATGGCTGACTAATTCAATTATTAACTTTTGATAAAAACTCAATTGTTAGCTTTTCATAAAGCTGTGTAACTTTATAAAACTTCATGTAACTATATATGCACACACCTTAAAACACGTAGTGGAGTGGTAGAGATATTTCTCACCCAGCATTTTATGCCCGTTTTTTTCCCTCTTCCCCCACCCGTTCTCTTCCCACCAGAACATTGCTCAAGGGCAGAGGAACCCACAGTCCCCTGATCTTCAGGGATCCTTTCCAGTGACCCCTGGCTGTGGCCCCAGGCAGATGTGGAGGTGTGGGCCAGACCCTGGAGTCTGAGTCAGACACTACTGAATTTGTGACCTGTGGGGAGAGACAGGGGAAGGGCAGGGGCAGTGCTGGCTGTGCTATCCGCATAGGCACTGGGACTAAGTGGGCAGGATGAGCTGTTTGGATTTCAAATCTGTACTGAGTGCCAGGAGCCTGGAGGCAGCCGGTGGTGAGCAGAACTGAGGACTAAGTGGCTTCAGGATTAAGTGACCACTGCACACAGATGGCCACGGGATTCTTAAGTGTGGGTGCATAGCCAAGTCACCTGGAGCCTGGGCTTGTGGGAGGAGAGGCCCGTGGCCATCGCATTTTTATCAAGTTCCCTAGGGCTCACACAAGAACCCTCCAATCTGACAGCTGCAGGGATGCAGGAGCTGTTACGGATGGAGAAACACATGTATGCACACGCACACTGTGGTTAGTCCATACTGCACACTTGCGTTCACATGCCAACAGGAGCAGCTGCCTGCCCTTGTGACACACTTACACACACAGCTGTACACACCTGGTGTTACGTGCAGGGAGCAGTGGATACCACTTCTGAGAAGCCTTCCTCAGGACCCAGCACACGGTGACCTCTAGGACCAGGCAGCTATGGGGCCGAATTCAGCTTACAATGCCTGGCCTTGTTCTCAGGAACCCCAGACCAGTGACCTTGCTCTTACCTCTTTATCTGTTCAGCCACAGGCCTGAGCTCTTGGCACGTCTTGCATTAGTATTTGTTGGCCATGACCCTGCAGTTGGAAATGGGACAACAGGTAAGGTCCAGGGAAAAGCCGTGTGACAGAGGATCACCTGGGAACTTGCGCCCCTTGAGGCAGAGGAAAAGCTTGGTTCCTACCTCGTCCTATGACACTGGCTGTACAGTGAGCTGTGGGGCAGGGCACAGGTAATTTGTCACCTGGGTTCTCCAGGACCCTGGATGGAGAAGGCCTCTCTATTTTCTGACCTCTGCGGAAGGTCCAGTCCCTGGGTGTGGGAGGGAATGGATCAGCCACCCTCCCCAGCTGGCATGTGTGAGGCCGCTGGTGTTACAAGCCAGGCAGGGGCCTGGAGTCAGGGGCATGGCCTTTGGACTGTCAGTTGGAATCCCAGCCCCACTGGCTGCCAACATCCAGAGTTAGTTCTCTTGTGGAATCAATGGCAGTGATGACGTGGCCTGCTTCTTGGAGCCAGTGTGCCCTGGGTGAGAGACCACAGACCTGACCTTGATACTCTGTGAGCATTTTGTCCCTGGAGGGAAAACATGGTCAGCTGCAAGGTCAGGGTGAGCTGTTTGTGGTGACATTTGTTGTTTTGCCTGTTCAAGTCTTATTTTTGTTAACTGAGGCTGCCGAGCTCCATGGAGCTGGGTGTGAGTTGGGGGCTGGGTTGGGTGGCACACAGGACAAGGTCTCAAGTGGCCTGGGGCCTCCAAAAACACCCTGGAGCCTCCTCGACCTATGGTTCTCACTTCTACAGGCTGGTGTCTTCTCCCTTTCTGCCTTCTCTTGGTGGGACCTGTGCTCTGCCCCTGGGTCATCAGAGACACTGTCACTGCATGAGCATGTAGTTCCAAGCCCTGGCTTCCTTCTAGGACCCTGCCAATGCAGTAGCCTCAGCTGAGAACCATTGGTTTTCTTAGGCATGCAGTGTTTGCCGGGATTTCTCAGGGCTTATTGGCTCCAAGCTGTGGTAAGGCCAGGGCCTCTCTAACTCAGTGGCTGTGAGTGGATGGAAATCTCCATCCAAATCATATACCCCACCCTATACTGGTAGGCTTCACTCTGAGGACCCGCTCCTGACCTAGAAGAGAAACTTCCATCCTTCCTAGCAGTGAACCTCTCTCTAGCTATGGCCTTCCCCAGCAGAGCACATGGCCAACCCTTCGTAGTTACATCACTGACATCACCAGCCGTATCTTTGGGTACTTCCAGAAAAGGGTACCACCCACAGATGGTCACTGGAAGCTGGGGGACCACTGTCCTGCATGCAGTCACTCAGGACACTTCCCCGGGTGGGAGGGAACAGGCCGTACCAGCTGTGAAGCTCTGTATTGTGTCTTAGCAACAAACACGCCTTGTGACGTTGGCTTTGTGCTGTAAGGGCAGAGTCACAGCTGGTCCACAGGGAGCCCTGCACAGTGCTGGTGCCCTGCAGGAAGAGCTTGTCACACAGGGGAGTGCCTGCCACCATCCTCCTGGCCTCTCGTAGGGTGGAAGCTGCTGAGAACCCTGAGCCTTGCTCCCTAAGTTTAGTACTGCTGTTACTTCCTGGGCCTCTCTTTGTCCTTCTCCGGTCTTGTCCCCACCTAAACCCTGAGAGCTCTTCTTTGAAACCAGCTGTGACTTCTTTCCTTTCCTTTCCCCTCTTACTTTTTCCTCTTCCTCTCAGTTTGTTCCTTCCTTCCTCCTGGTGCTGGAGACTGAACATAGCGCTTCATGTATGATAATCATGTGCTCCACTGAACTGCGCCCCAACCCCCAGCTGCAGTTTCTTATAGTTTCAATTTTTAAAATGTATTTGGGGACAAACACAGATCTTCAGTACAAAAATATACTTTTTGTACTGGTCCAGGGACACAGCTCAGCAGCACAGTGCCTGCCTGATAAGTGTGAGGTCCTGAGTTCAAATCCTGGTGCCAAAACACACTTTCATGTAAAAACTTAATATTTTAAACAATTACAGACTGGCAAAACTTCCAAAAATGGAAGTTATCTGGTGGACTTTCTACCTGGTTTCCCCCAATAGTTATATTGGTGTATGTCTTTCATTTGATCTTGAAACCAAGGAAACCATGGTTGCTAATGTGTGCAGGCACTCACACATGCGCATGCGTGTTCTGTGACCCCCATCACATGTATTCCTATGTTGCATTTTTAAGCAGTGCTTTCCCTTCCCTGAACTGTGTACGACTTCCTCCAGGAAAAGCTTGAGTACTACAGGGAGGGGTTCTCATTCTGATTCCTATTCTTGGGAGCAGCAAGGGAGAGGGCTCCCTCAAAAACCCCGGGGTGGGAGCAACTCAAATTGCCCTGGACTGATCACAGCACTCTGCACTGGCACAGTAGGTATGAGGAACAGCCCCTTGAGGGCAGGGCTTGGAGAAACATGGCAGAGACTTTGGAGGACTTTGGTGAGTGTGACAGGAGACACCCAACCAGGAGAGGAGTCTTGGAGGAAACCCCAGGGTGATGGGAGCTTTGAGGGCCAAGAGCATGGGCTGAAGCTCTGCGTGGGTGAACCAGGGCCAGGGTGCACTCTGCTCTGGGGGACTTCTGCTCTGTGCCTGGCTGTGTGCCACCAGGTGCTGGGGACCCGATGGTGAATAAGACCCTTCTGTTCCCAAGGGAAAGAGGTAAACAAGTGACATCAACGTAATAAAGGTCCAAATCATGTGTGGCAGCACACATCTGTCATCAGGGCCATCTGGGAGGCTGATGCAGGAAGATCACAAGTTGGATGGAGCCCAGCCTGGGCAATTTCGTGATTTAGTGACACTGTCTCAAAATAAAAATGATGCTGGAGATGTAGCTCAGTGGTAAGGTCCCAGGTTCTTCCCCCAGTCTCCTCTGTTTCTCTTTCTCTTTCTCTCTCTCTCTCACTCTCTCTCTCTCTCTCTCTCTCTCTCTCTCACACACACACACACACACACACACACACACACACACACACACACACAGATCCTGATTGTAACAGCTGACGCTTGCTGGCTGCTTACTATGCACTGGACATAAATCACCCATTTACCTCTCCTGCCTCCTTAGGAGCCCACCTATTTTGGATGTGTGGAAACACTCATTTGTAGGGGGCACTAAGTCACTTAAGGCTGCACAAATGATATGGGGGGCAGGGCTGGGACCAGGACAGCAGAATGTGACTAAGTCATCATCCTAGTGCTGTGAAGACTCAGAAGACTCATTGTGAGGGCCGAGTGCTGGGGACATTGAGCAGTGTCTGCAGACTCTTTGGGCTGTCAAAGCTGGTGTGTGTATGCATGTGTGTTAGTGTCGGAGGTAGTGAGCAGAGCCCAGGGATCTGTTAAACTTCCTACAAGGCCCAGGGCAGCCCTCAACAGAAGATGACTTAACCCTAAACACCAGTGGTGTGGAGGCTGGAAAACCCAGGGGAGTTTCCAGAAGAGGCAGCGTGGCCATTCACACACAGCAGATGTCCAGGTGATGGCATGGATATAGGGGCCAGTGCAGTGCACAGGGACCCACAGAAACCTAGGGTCTCTGGAATCTAACAGGGAGGGCTTCTGGAGAAAGGGGAGCCAGGAGGCCTGCATTCTGGGAGGAAGGACTGGGATTTTGAGCTGTGGCAGAGGTAGTATCTACCCTGGTAGTTTTTCTGATTTTGATTTCATGACAGGGTTGCCTATGTTGGCCTCAAACTTGGGATTCTCCTGTCTCAGCCTCTTGAGTGCTGGGATTCGAGGTGTGTACCACCATACTTGGCTTATGTTGGCAGTTTTAAAAGCTATTTTACTTTCTAAACAGGCAGTGCATTTCTGTGATCCAGAATTCAGAAAGTACAGGGATAGGTCTTCTTCCTCTCCTGTTCCTCAGCTGCCCCAAATTTTCCTTCTTGAACATGATGGAGGTTATCTATCTCTTCTGTATCCTTCTCTATTATTTCCTTCCTTATTGTGCTTGTTAAGTAAACAGTACCCTGCAGTATTTAAAACATAATTTTAAAATTATGGTGCAATCAAAGATGGTTGTCACTGGGTCCCGCTGCTGGATTTGAGGTCAGTGAGGCAGGTAACAGGTCAGAGAGGAGCTGATGGTCAAGATGGGGTAGAGCATGGGAAGCAGGGTAGCTGGGCAGGATCTGGCCAATGGGAAGAGGGAAAGGAGTGGGGAGCATCAGAGCAAGGGCTGGGGACACAGCTGTGGAGAGGCCACTCCTGAGGTGACGGGCAAGGGCAGGACAACGCCTAGCTCCCATTCCTCCTGTCCTGCCAATTCCCCCAGGATGAGTAGCCCCTCTGGCTGGATTCCAAAGGCTGGGGCGTCTGGGTCTGTGTGAGCAGCGGTGGGTCCTCCAGATGACATATAGGAGGCTCGGGCCAATTTGAATTTTCAGATAAGCAGTTTTCTTGCTAAGTATATCCCAAAGAGGACAGGTGTCTGTTGTTTATCTGAAGTTCAGATTTACCTGGCTTTCTTGCATTTTCACTGGCTGCATGTGGCAGCCCTACTCAGGGAGATACTCATTCCTGAGCTGAAGCCCTCAGGGGAAGAGGCAGGGTTACGATAAATAGAGCCACATTTTAGCCACTCTTGGAATAGGAAAAGGACAGTAGTGAAAGCCACAGAGTGGGACATTTTGAGTACTCTTTTTGAGGGCATTGGGCTCACTGTGGTCAGAATGAGCCCATCAGGGCTCAGAGAATGCTTAACGTGGACGAATAATTGCATGATCTGTGGTTGCTAACATCTACCTAAAGATACCCTAGAAATTATACGTGGCATAGTCTGGGCCTGACTGATGTGGGCTCAGTAATGGATGTGCTGTGATGTTTTTACCAGGCACAGAGGGTGGCAAGTGACATTAAGAAGCAATACTAAGCCATGTATGATGGTGCAAACCTGTAATCCCAACACGCTGGGAGGCTGAAACAGGAGGATTGCAAGTTGGATCCCAGCCTGCGTAACTTAGTAATTTAGTGAGATCCTGTCTCAGAAAATAAAAGGGGTGGGGCTGTAGGTCAGTGTGAAGGCCCTGGTCTCAGTACTGCAAAAGGACAGGCGTGCTGTAAGTTTTGTGGAAGTTTCTCTGGGTACAGATGTGGGATCCTCTTCAGCAAGACCTTTAAATGGTCCTTGTCTCTCACTGCCCTTGGGTGGATGGCGGATGGGTGCACATGAGCTGTGCTGTGACCATCCTTCCCTTCCAGACCCTGCACCTCTTTCTCCCCCCCTCGGGATCAAACATCTAAATGGAAGTGAGAAATCCACTGTTGTAGAAAGAGTTTTGATCTTTCCTTATTCCTATAAAAGGCAAGTTCGTTCACTGACACTGGAAGTGTATATAGTCATCAATCATATGTCACACATGTCACCGCCCATCTATCTCTGCAGCAGCCACAGGCCTGAGCACATGGAAAAGAACTTGCTGAGAGCCCCCAGGCTTGGGAGGGTGACATTTCTCAAGACTTTCCACTGGGGCCAGGCTCCAGGTTGCTTCGGGCGTTGCCACTCAAAGTGTAATAGGCTGCTGGCCTGTGAGGTGGGGAGCAGGTGCCAGGAGGAAGATCAGCTATCACTAAGCAGATAGCTGCATTCAGCTGACTTCTCCTGACAAAAGAAGGTGGGCAGATAGGACCGGCCTATGGAAGAGCGTGGGAGAACGTTAGTTCCAAACAGTTGCTTCTTCCAAGTCCATGGGAAACAATCCAGGGGGGTAATAGGCCTTGGGCAGAGGCCAGACTAGCTTGGAGGGCCTCAGACTCCCCCATGGGCCCCAGCTGCACCTTCTTTGAACCTGCTGCCAAAAACTTCGGGTACTAACTTTGACTGTGCGGCCTTACTGGGTGAGGCTCGTGAGTGGGCAGGTCCCACAGAGACCAGTGGCCCTCGAAGAGGCTGGAAGAGGTCGCTTTAACTGATTCCTCATCCACCCAACCTCTGCTACCTCCTCTGTGATCTGTCCCTGGTGAGGTTACACGAGCAGAGAGCAAAACCTGTCCTTAGGTGGGTTGCATCTCAAGGGTGCCCCAACCTGTTGTCGTGGATGAGGCAGAAAGGTTGTGGCAGAATCAGCACTCACTTTTGAGTCCTCTGTCTCAGAGGGGCCTGCACGGCCTTGGTGGCTGGGACACCATCTTCATATGGCCTCGGTAAACCTGCACTTGGGCTCCTCAGTGTCCGTTAGAGAGAGCTTCTGCCATGGGACAGAATATGAAGACAGTGTGACTCCTTAGCTTTCTCCTGCTTTTGTTTCTGTTCAGTGGACCTAGAGCCTGGCTTCATGCTGTGGCAGAGGTGGCACATCTCAGGAGTGTCATTCTTATCCTGGTTGGAATCTGGGCCTCCTGGACCAAATCTTGTCCCTAGCCTCTCCCTATCCCAGCTGCTGCTTCTGTGAACTGAATAGCAATACCACTGACCCCCTGGGTTAGGGAGCACATGAAAGTGTGGAGCACTGAGCTTGGTACCCACTGAGCACTCAGTGAAGGAGTCCTGTTGTGTTTTCCTGTTGGTCAGCTTTCATGCTGCTAAGAGCGAATACCACACTTTAAAGGCGCAAGGTTTTCTTTCCCTCAGTTTCAGGGATTCAGTGCATGGTGAGCATCATGGTGGAGGAGTGTGGGATAACAAAGCTGTTTAGTTCCAGGCAGCCAGGAAGTGGGCCAGAAATAGCAGCAGAGAGGAAGGGGCAAGGGCCAAGGTTATTTCTCCAAGACTCTCCTAGAAACACCCACAGTGTGCCTCACTAGTACTTCAGGCAGCCCCCAAACCAATCGAATTGACAATTGAACTTACTCATTATACCTAAAGACCAATATTAGGAAATCCTTCAGGCTCTCCTGGAATCAGGCAATCAGGCAGGCAGTTTCTTCAGTAAGATTACTAAAGCCTGCTGGCCTGGATAAAATGTTGGGAGAGGCTCGCATATGCATGTTCCTATGCATAAGAAACACCACAGTGCCTCTTTTGCATGCAGTATGACTGTTCTGGCGGTCAGAGAGCCACAAAGTACAGGTCCTCATGAGCAGCTTCAGAGAATCCCATCAAGGCCCATGCCAGAAGAGTCACCTAGGGAGAGGCTAAGTCAGCCCCACTCGTGATACCCGCATCCTGCACTGTGGTAAGAGATGGTCTCTATTCATCCCGGGCTGCTCTGTACTCCTTTCCTTACTGTTATGAGCTCCAAATGCAAAGCAATGTTATTAAAGTGCAGAGTTTCCAAGACACAAAAAGTAACTGCACTGGCTACCAGCCTTACCTTCAACACTAGCTTCAGAGACTCAAGAGGTGGTCTGGTGGTGGTCAGTAGCAGAGGGACAGTCCAGGATCTGTCCTCCCTGTGCCCAAATGCTTTGCAGAGACATATCAAATGGATACAGTTGTTCTGTCTGGCTGCCTTTCTGGTCACAGGGTGCCCGAGAGATGTTGGCAGGCCAGGAAGGTCCTGGGGCTGCAGGAATGAAGGAGAGTGAGCTCGTTCTTGAGGCTTCCCCACGGCCTACTGCCCTTGGCTGTGCCTGACCTGGGCCTGCTGTCCTCTCTGATCCCCCTCCAGGTCTGCACAGCCTTCCCTGCAGAGTATGCTAAGTATGGCCACGTCAAGATGCACCACGGCTACACCAATGTGGTGGGTCTGGGGGACTCGAGCACGTGGAAGCTGCCCTGCCTCAACCGTTACGTCTATATGTTCCTCGCACCCTTTTTAATCCCCATTGTTACCCCTCTGGTGGCTCTCGGTGAGTATTGCCAATGCCTGAGTCTGAGGACCCTGCAAAAACCCGCTCCCAGCCCCTCCTTCCCTCTCCTAGCTTCATGGGAGACTTTCTCACAGGGCCAGGCAGGGTGGAAAGAGCCCCAAGGCGATCCAAGTCTGGCTGTGTCACTTACTCGCCAGTGATTGTGTGTGGGTAACTTGACCTCAGTGTGTACTTGACCTCCAGAGTGGTGTAAACGTATAATGAGGCCATAGACTTAAGAATGTGAATCTTTTAGAGCTTCCAGTTATAACAAACAGCCGTCCGTGGTGTGTGTGCCACAGGTTCGCCCCCACTGGCTTAGTAGATGGCTTGCAGAAATCACACCACATGTTGTAACTGTTGACATAATGGGAGCAGTGCCTTGGGGTGGCAGGAACAGGGTGTGGGGCAGGTCTTGAAGGCAGCTGGGTTGCTTAGTGGCTCTGTTTCTCCATCCGTACAATGGGTAAACACACTTCTGAGGGATGCCGTGTGGATTCACTGAATACTCGCACATCGCTACCTTAGCATCCTTGGCCACTGGGGAGCCAGTTCAGGATGGCTGCAACCCTCACCCCTGCCCCTCACTCTGAATCTTGCTCCCTTGGCAGAGCGGCTGAGGAAGGTGGGGCTGAGGTCAGCTCTGCAGACACTGGGCCTGATTTCCCTGGGCCTCTATTTCCACTACTGGCTGCTCCTCCACGTGTCAGGCTTCAAGAGCCCCGGCTCCGCCCTGGCCTGCATGCTGCTCACCAGGTCTCTGCTGGCCCACCCCTACCTCCACGTCAACATCTTCCAGGTGAGGCCTACCACTAGGCGCTTGGGCTGCAAAGCGGAGCGTTCTGCAGGGTGCCTGACTGCACGCCGGACCGAGGGCTGTGTGGGAGACAGGCCACCTGGGGAGGGGCCCCTCCTTGGCCATGCCATGACTCTGAGTCATCTCACACAGACCTTGGGTTGCAGGCGAGACCCTGGCCTCTCCTCAGTGCCACTGTGCTTCCACCTGTGTGAGGATGCCCAAGTGAAGTGAGGGGCTAGGTGGTGTCACGAGGCAGGCAGAGGAAGCCACAGGAGATGGAGGCAGGGGACTTTGTGGGAGGTCAGGGGCTCACACCCTGTTCCGGTGCTGTTCCCACAGGGCTGCCGCCTGCTCTCTGCTCAGTGCGCATGCCAGGTTACAGCTCCCAGCCTGGTACTCAGCACAAGTGCTGCTTATCACTTAAACTCACAATCGCATCCTGTCTCCTTGACCCACTTGAAGGGTAGTTTCCTGGTCACTTCCAACTCCCCTAGATCCAGCACCATGCCTGGCAGAAGCACCTGGCTGGACTTACTTGTTCAGTGAAAAACTACCAGAGGTTGCTGACTTGATCTGGAGTGACCAGTAAGGTTTTGAATGCTAGGAGATCAGAGAGGGTCTCTCCAGGAAAAGGCCAAGGCATAGCACCATAAGAACAGATGGGAGGTAATCAGGGCTGTTGAGTATCAGGAACCCAAGGGGTGCCCAGGAAAGTCTCCTGTTGTCCAGATGGGGAAAGAGGCCAAGAGATAGGCAAGACTCAGCTCAGGACACAGACTGGGCCAGCATCTGAGGGAGACCAGGAGCCTCGGTCCCTTACCCCTCTGCCAGGTCCTGCTGGAGCAGGATTTGGGGGCCAGAGGCACTACTGAGCCCCTACTTAGTGAGCACACCTGGGGCCGGTAAGGCCCAGGGCTGCCTGGCCCCCAGAGTGAGCCTTGTGTCCATCACAGCACATTGGGCTCCCCATGTTCTCCCTGGACAAGAAGCCCCGGCGGATTCACATGATGAGTCTGGGCGTACTGAACCTACCCCGGCTGCCGGTGCTGGACTGGGCATTTGGTCACTCGCTCATCAGCTGCCACATAGAGCACCACCTCTTCCCTACGCTCTCTGACAACATGTGCCTGAAGGTAAATAAGGAGTGGGACAGCGGGGGACAGCGAGAACTCTGAGCTCCCGGACCCTGGCCCGGTCACAGGTCACACTGGAGAGCAGCTTGGAGTGTCTTGTAGCAGTGTGGGTTTTAGATCAGAGACACTCAGGTTTCTTACTAGCAGTGAACCACTGGACACGTTTACTGAGCCTCCGTTTCCCTGTCTGTAAGACTGAAGGATACATAGCTTACTATGAGGACAAAGAAATACATAGATCTCAAGTGCTGGACATGGAGTTTGGCAAGGAAGCTGCCCTTCTCATTCCCCTGTGCCAAAGGAGCTGTCATGCAGCAGGAGGCCTTGGGGACGTGGGGTGGGCACGGGGCCCTGAGTTTTCTTACCTGCCGTAGGGTTAGGGGAGGCAAGAGTTCCTCGGTACCTCAGCTCACCCCAGCATCCAGGGACAAAACAGATAAGAACTGGGGCTGGGAAGATGGTCCCTCACCACCACATAAACAGCGCATGAGAGTTGCAGCTCATAGGCTTCTCCCCCTTCCGTCTGTCCCCATCAGGTGAAGCCCGTGGTGTCCAAGTTCCTCCAGGAGAAGCAGCTGCCATACAATGAGGACTCCTACCTGGCTCGCTTCTGGCTGTTTTTCGATCGCTACGAGGAGTTCATGGTGCAGGCCCCGTCCATCACGGAGCTGGTGGGGCTGCAGTGAGGCTGAGCTCCAGTCCGGGCCCAGCCCTGGCCCTGCTGCTGCCCCTGGCCCCAGGGCTGTGGTGCGGTGACAGGTCACGGACCTGAGCATAGAGGCCTTGGGCAGGCAGCCAGACAGCCAGCTTATGCTCTTTGCTCTTCTGGGATCCAAGGAGTGTTTGTGGGAAGGGAATAATGGCAGCCGAGCTCCATGGCCAGTCTGGGTTTCAGCGGGCTCCTTCTCAGAGTGCCTCCCTCTGTCCATCTGAACCTGAAGGGGGTTGGGGCTGGGAGACTGAGGCAGCTTCTGGTTTTTTTGCCCCGGCCATCTGAGACTGGAGGAAGCATCAGCCCCTTGGGCTGGGGCCTTTCTGATGCAGGCCCAGCCACTGTTACTTCCTGCACTGTTTGAAGCCCCGCCCACCCCCAGAGCCCTCTCCCCAGGCACACAGGTCCAGTCACTTTTGGCAAAACCCAAGCTTGTGCACGACACAGGCTCTGCAGTTTCCAGGGCCGTGGTCTCAGCGGGATAAACGTGTGTTTTGTGGGGTGAAGTGGGGGGAGGTAGTACCTCAGGGATGGCGCTGGGGAAAGAGTATACATAGCTTTAGGCTTGACCTTGGCTAGTTGTAGAAAAGTGCTCTGTTCCATGATGTTTAGGAGTAGTGAACCAGGGAGAGAAAATTATGGGAAGTAGCTGGAGTTGGAGGCAGTTACAGAAACTGGGTCTGCAGAGATCACTTTAGGAGAGAGAGGAGGGGGAGGGCAGGCTAAGAAAGAAAAGCCAAGGATACCTCGGCAGTGAAAGTCTGTAGCCTGGGTGTGAGGTGGGGCTGGAAGGGAGCTGCTGATGCCAGCCCTAGGCAGAGGCCAAGGCGGGGGGTGGGGGGGGCAACACTGACACTGAGCCCAGAGTAGGCGGAGTGGAGAGGCTGGAGCTGAGAGGGTGCAAGGGAGTCTCTGGGTGAAGGTTAGGGAAGGAGCAGAGAGGCCAGGCCTGGACAGGAGGCCACAGCAGGCAGGACAGGACTTCTCACCCATCGCTGCTTTTTTTTTTGAAGAAAAAAAACCCTAAAATTTCAAAACAATAGGGGTAACAAGGGTTAGTACACTGCATATTATCTTTGAATTAAGAGTACAAGATATAGGTATTTAATTGTCCAAGCAATATTAGCACAAACCTTTTCTTCAATGAACTAAGAGAACGATCTTAACTATCATAGATCTACCTGTCCATATATATATTTGTTTTGCTTTTCCCATCTTCTTCTTCTTCCTCTCATCCCAGTTTCTCTTTCCTTTTGAATAGCTTCTTCCCATTTTACAAAACCTATTGGACATTTTGGATCTTTTTCTTCTAAACTGGGAACTGAACTCAGGACCTAATGCTTGCCAGGCAGGCACTGTGCCACTGAGCTATATCCCTGGCCCACATTTTGGATCTTCCTCTTTCAGCTTTTCACACTAGGGAGACAATACAGTGTTTACACATGTGAGTCTAGTTTATTTCACTTATGAGTACGGTCTTGAGTTGTATTCACTTGCCTGTAAGGCTTCAGTTTATCCTTCTTTATGGCCGAATAGTACTCCATTGTATAAAAAGACCACATCCTTTTTATTCATTGTTTGGTTGATGTTACCCAACGCTGTTGACATTTTATCTACATTTTTTTTGTTTTTTGTTGTCCTATATATCATAGGATGTTTAGTCATGCTCCTGGTTTCTGGAGCCCAAGTTTTAACAATCAAAAATGTCCCCAGACATAGGCAAATGTCCCTGAGAGGGTCAAAATCATTCCTGAGAACTTATAGGTCATTTTTCTGGGTTTATAATTGCCTTGTTTCTCAGTTAAAGCTTTGGATGGAGTGAAGGGCATGTTGATCCGGGTGAAGGGAAGCTAAATGGTAACAAACGGGAGCCCTTGAAATGGTGAAGGAGGTAGATAACAAGACCTAGGCAGAAGCCAGTGAAGCCATTCTCAAGAGGCCAGTGCTCAGTGTGTCCCTCCAGACCCTCCCCAACCCTGTCTACGCCCTACCCCCCTCTCGCAGAGACCATAGCTCCTTCCACCAGCACCCTCTTCCAGCTGAGTTCCCAAATAACTCCCTCCTTGGGCTCCCTCACGGCCTGGCCTGGCAGTGGCTTCCAGCTGATGCTGCACCCTGGATGTGTCCTTGTTCCCGTAATCCTGCTCCACCTCTGCATAGAGCCTCCCCTGTGTGCCATCTGGGAGGCTCACTATGCAGCAGAGTTTTGGATCTGAGCAGCTCTTGGAACAGAGCTGAGGTAGCCTGGCAGCCTCCCCAGCCCACTGCTTTGCTGTATGTTATTGCTGCTCTTTTGAAATGCATCAGTAGCTGAAATGGTCTTATGGTCTGGGAGTGTAATTCATCAAACTGCTGATTCTCCATATACAAAAATGCAATGGCAGAAAAAGGTCCTGTGCGTATTCCAGGCTAATGATTAAAACCATGAAAATATACAACCAGTGACTTGCTATTGATCTGGACCTGAAAGTGTCTGGGCAGCAGCTGGGAGCCCTGCTGCTAAATCTAAGTGTAGCATGATCACCCCCCCCCCAACAAATCAGCTTGGTTTCTTTGATTTTCTGTTACTCAGAATACCTGGGGTTTGAGAGATGAGGTAGGGTGACAGCAGCAAATAGTGTTTTTAAGGCTCTACAGAGATCTAAAGTCTAACTTAAAGAGTTGTATGGAGGTGACAATATTGATAATGATGGCTAACATTTATTTACCACAAATGGCAGGTATTTTGACCTACTTCGTCTAATTTTAAAACCAGTTACTTCCGTTTTCTTCATACTACACATGGCAAAAAGGGAGGCGGCATGGGGAGATCAAACTTCTCAGTGTCACATAGCTACTAAGTGGCAGAAGAGGGATTTGAACTCAGAATCCACACTCTCACCTACCAGACATACTGCCTCTGGATGGGAAGCCCTATAGAGCTCCTGAGTGTCAGATCTTGAATTTCCATCTCTTGTGTGAAAAGATAATTGATAGATTCTGCTACCCTGGTGCTTAACTATCTGAAAGGTGACATCTGCCCAACTTGGCACCGACGCTCTCTCTCCAAGAGTAGCTAGTACATCCTCCTCCTCATTCCAGAGATAAGCCTCCCACTGCCTTGTGTGTGTGCACTGAGCCTTTTCCAATCCCAAGACTCTCCCAACACCCACGCCTCCACCCCCAGCCCCAGGAAATCTTTGTTTCCTGTTTTATGCTTGCAGATGCCCCTTCAAATCAGTTGTTAATGTGTTATTTTGCCCACCTCCAAAACTCCTCCCCCAGCCAAAACTAATACAAGTAATTTCATTTCTTTGTTCTGAGAACCTCCTTGCACTCCTTGGCAGCTCTCTGGTGCCCACATTAAAGGCCTTTCTACTCGTCTCCCTTTTTCTTCTGTGTCACCTCAGATTGAGTGCCAAAAATAATCAATGACTTTATCATAAATACAAATTCATTCTCTTTCTGCCCTTCCCTCCTTCTCTGCAGTATGTGAGTTAAATTTAGGGCCTTTGCACTAAACTATATTCCCACCCCTTTTTGCTTATTTTGAGATGGGGTCTTACTAACTTGCCCAGGAAGGGTTTCAATCTTTTACCTCCTGCCTCAGCCTCCCAAGTGCTGAGATTGCAGTGTGTACCACTGGATCCAGCTTAAGTACTTTATTTAAAAAAAAATTTTTTTTACTAAATTGCTAAATTGCCCAGGCTGAGCTCCAATTTGTGATCTTTCTACCTCAGTCAGTTTAAGTGATGGCATTACAGATGTACACTGCCATCCCTGGCTCAAGACAAATTCTTAGTGAACATCCACTGGGGTCCGGACAGAATGCAATGTCTTGGGCAATGAGTGAATAGGATTGGGCCCCCACCTTGTGGATTTTACAGCCCAGTGCAAGGATTGCCAAGTTCTTTCTGTAGACAATTTGGCAGTAAATATTTTCAGTTTTGCAGATCAAACAGACTCTGCCACTCAAGTACTCAGTTATGCTATCAAAGCATTAAAACAGCCATAGATTGCTATGTCCTGCACAGCTCTTAAAATTGGTGTGTGGGGGCGCGACAGTGAGAGGATAGAGAAATAAAGGTAAGAGACAACATACAGAGAGCTGAGATCTGGTAGAGCCCTTCTCTCTGGATGGGAGGAAAAGAACTGCTCAGGGGCTGCAATGTGTTTATTTACACATTTGTCAAGTGACACCCCTTTGCTTAACTCCCTGGCCTCTTACTCCCATCCCCGACCCCCCATTCTAGGAGTTCTGGAACACCTGTGTGCCTGGGGCACTCCATCCCCTCAGGGTGTTGCTCAGGTACTTTGTGTGCTCAGCTCCTAAACAATCACCAGCTCGGCTGTTCCTGACACTAGACAACATGGTTGTGTTCCAGTCAAATTTTTTTCACGAACACTGAAATTTAAATTTCATAGACTTTTCATGTCACGTTTTTGTATGTTTGCTTAAGAGAGGGTCTCACTATATAGTCCCGGCTGGCCTCAAACATTTGCTTTTCCTGTCTTAGCCTCTCAAGTGCTTCAATTATTGTTACACCCATCTGTTAGATGTCAAATGTGCTGAGTTTGTGGTCTCAGATCATCAGGGAATGAAGCTGTGAATCAAAGGAAGTTAGAGTTTTATTGGAAATAAGGAGAGAAGAATAGCTCTTGGATTTCCAGGAGGAATTCCAAATGGGGTGGCCTTTGAGGTCCTTTGTCAGGGATAGCTTACACCGCAAAGTCACAATGTGGGTACTATGTGGGTCAAACTATAACCTATATGATTATACATATAGCTGCTTAGCCAATATTGATCAAATAGGGAAACGGGTCATATAGCAAGGGTATATGGAAAGAATAAAATCATTTTTGGAAAGGGATGGATCCAGATGTCCTGGTCACCCACCTTGGGTACTGATGCCTAGTTGGATTTACTGGAGCAGGTGGTGCTAATCACAATATAATCTTGTGATTGTCTATCCCTTAGGGAGGTATGTAGGCCTAGGCATTGCATCTTTATTTTGAGGCCCAATCTTCTTTAGATAGGCCTCCTGTTGGGGGTCTGTACCTAGATCCCCCCAAATGGGTGCACGGCAAAGTCTCAAAGGAATGAGACATGTGGCATGGTCTTTAGATCTGCAGGAGTAAAATCCTCAGCAGAGCTCATAACTGCTAGCCAGCCAGCAGATTGATGCTGGGCAGCCGTATTTAATCAGAACAAGCAAGGAGCTGAGCAGACAATGGAGGAAACCTGATCAGGATTTCGGGAACAGAGCAACAGAGGATGCTAATTAAGGAAAACTATCCAGAAAAAAATCTCTAGGAGGCCTCAGCTGTGGCCTATCTTGCTCCCTGAGATGTCTCTTCATTCTCAGTTCAATCACGCCCAGGCCATGCCACAGCCCTGCACGTGTATTCAGTTTCAATGCTCTCCAACAGCCTCCAGCCACAGTTCTGATGTCTGTATTTTTGTGCTGACTTCCTTCAGAGCTTAGTCCTTCTCTGGCTGTATATTCCTCTCTGTCTAACTCAGCTGCCTATAACAGGATTACAGGTGTGCCCCACCATGCCCTACTCATGCCTTAACATAAAATATTCTGTTTGCCATTAAAAAATATAAAAACCCATCTTGTGAGTTGTGCAAAACAAGCTCGTGGGCAGCATTTGTCTTGCAAGCCATCCTTAGCCTACTCTTGGTTCTGTAGCACAGGTATGAAACACGAAGGCATTTAGACAGCAAAACAGCGTTTATTTCTCAGTAGAAGTGACTAGTAGGGCACAGGGGACTCCTGGGATGCTAGGGATGTTCTGTTTCTCCGTCTGGGTGGTGATTCTGTTATTACATCTTATCAGTTGTACAGTATGATTTGTGAACCATTTATGTTATACCTCACTTTTTAAAAAAACTACTAAAAAATGAAAGTAATTAAGATGTTTTAAGCACATGTATCAACTCTTCATGACTGTATTATGTATTGCAAACATACTAATAAAAATTTTAAAATAATAGAATATTTTTAAGTGACAAGGAATGTAACAAATGTTAAACATCACAGGAGGCCATTGTTTTGGCCGAAACTATTGAACTAGGCCTCAATAGGCCAGAATAAAAATTAAAATAGAGTCACTCACCTTAAAGTTGATCAAACTGAAACTGAGCCATTTATTGGACATTCTGAGAAATCAGCCAATTTCCTGGGCAGGCTAGTTTCAATTGGAACAACAGCATTCTCTCTGCTTTAATCCTTACACAAAAGAAGTAACCTGAGACAACCTGATGTTACCTAAGTAGTTATTGTCCTGTTATTCTGCTGTCCCTTCTCCCTATCTCACAAGAAATCTCAATCTTTTTGTTTTCCTTTCATCAAGCCCTTGTCTATAAAATCAACCACCTTCACTAAGACCAACCATCAGCTTTTTAAATTCTGTTTTACAGAATTGTATTGTCCAAGTCTAGAATAAAAAATAAAGCCAGGGGTCGAGGATGTAGCTCAGTGGTAAAACTGAGTGAATAGTATATGTGAGGCTTCCCAAAAAGCTAATTTAAGATAAGCTAAATTGTTGCGATTTTCCCCTTTGATATAATAAGGTAAGGTCGGGTACTGTGGGCGTGACAGGCCCCTAGTTCCTTACACCCTGAAACAGGATGGGTCAAAGGTTTCTCCAAGAAATTAAATATCTGGCAAGACGTCTTGGGGAAAAAGGGAAGAGGCATTAGACGTATCACAAGTGAATAGAAATCCTGTACTTACTACTTTTAAAATTTGGGGCATTAATTTTTATCTTTTACGACGGGCGCACAAGAATATATATTATTTTTCTTGACTACTGAATTTCTGGCGACCCCTGAATCCTGCGCCCGAGGCGAGTGTCTTAAGACGTCCTGGATAAGGGTCGGGGGTCGAGCCCTGTTCTTAGTCCCTGGGCAATCCACCCCACTTTTCTCACCTGTAATGAGGGAAGGAGGAGAAGCGAGAAAAGATTTCCAGTGTATAATATTCTCTCTGGCCCGACACAGACAGCATCTTGCTGGAACCACATCAACACAGCACACGAGGATGTAGAAATTGTAAGGGAAGAGTCGGGACAGTCTCTCCACATTTCCGGACTCTAGGGATATTACGCAACAGGCAGGGAGGTGCCCTTTAGAGACTGACTTCTGATTGGCTGGAGTGAAGCAACGCAAGCACTGGGATAGGCTATCAAAAGGTAAAGGGCTATTTTGTCATTAGTAAGCGACAGGAACTAATGAGAGGCTAAATAAACTCCTTTCTAATTGGTTCCCTTCTTCACGAGAGACTGAAGAAGCGATGGAGATTCGCTCTTCTCCAACTCTAGTGTTCCGGTGTTTGGAGGAAGAGTGAAGTCTCGAGAAATTCTCTCAGGACCCGGAAGTTCTGGGAGGCGGAGCTTTGGAAGTAAAGGATCGTTCTAAAGGCGGACCTCTCTCTTGGGGGCGGGATTTTTCGAGGTTGTCTCAGAGCAAGGGGCGGGGCTTTGAGGCGGGACTATGGTTGTGGGCGGGTCCATAAACCAGGTGAGGGCGGAGTAAAGCCAGGGTCCAAGCCGTGCGGAACCCCGGGCCGAGCCTTGCGGAATCCGGAGCCGTGACTGGGATCCCTTGTTGGTCGCTGTTCCCAGCCATGGCTCCGCGCTGCTGGCGCTGGGTGCGCTCGTCGGTGTGGTCTCGAACCCGGCCGCCTCCCGCTAGGAGCACCCGAGGTAAGAGAGGCCACTTCAGACTGGGTAGGAGCGCGGGGAGGCCTGTGAGCGCTAAATCAAGGGAGTCAGTGGAGCTGGGGCTTGGCCGGAGAGGGGCAAGGCTGGGAGGGTGCACGATATTCATGAGGACGAGTTGGGGTGGTGTAGGGGTGAGATGTGAGGTCTCTAGGCTGATGCAGATCAGCAAAGGTGGAAAGAGATAGTGAAGACTGTGTGTGAGATGAGGTGAATGGGACAACAGTCTGTGGACAGTAGGGACGTCGGAGGCCAACCGAGTCTGTGTGAGCAATGTTGGATTCTGCAGAGAGGGTTTAGAAGAGACAAGATGGGGCATTGTGGCGAGACTCACAGGGGTTGGGATGATAAGCAGCCTGTGGGAAGATGTGGAATAACAGCGGATTGGATGGGGAACCCCCCAAAGAAACTAAAGATAAGTCTTGTAGGACCCTGAGGCTCCTGGTCAGGCCATCAGTGGCAGTGGAGTGGGTTCATGGATGAAGTTTAGGCTCTGAATGAAGGCCAAACCTTCAGGGGTTCAGATGAAGTAAGGGACCCTGCAAATGCCAAAGCTTTGAGGAATGAGAGAAGGAAGGTACAGGTCGGGTGACACTTTGTGAACTTCATCTCCTGTTGGACGCTGGAGGTGGTTTGGGACTGGGGAGTGTTGATTTGATCTTGCCCCCCTCCTCTGTCCAGCCCCAGTCTTTTGCCAGTGGTTCTCCTCTCAGACGACCCCACAGATCTGTGTTGTAGGAAGTGGCCCAGCTGGCTTCTACACAGCCCAACACTTGCTAAAGGTAAGCCACTTCCTCCAGCTTCCTTCCCTCTCATTCACTGGTTGCTCCAATCCTAAGGCCAAGCCCCATGGTGAGATGAGAAAGAGGCGTCCATCCCGCCTAGCTGCACACTTCCTGCCTACCTCCTCACCAGCTCCTGAGCTCCCACTGTGTTTGCCCCCCAGTGGGTGCTCAGTGGCAGAAAGGCAGCTCTACTCTCTTAGCCAAGCAGTCCAGGCAGCTTCTGCAGACCTGCAGGATGATTTTGCTGTTTCTATCCTCCTTTCTCCTGTCTCCAGCGCCCTACATCTTGAGGCTAGCCTTCTAGCTTTCTGTAGTTTACCTTCCCCCACAGATCCCCCAACCTCCTTCCTTCCCCATTAAAGGCCATGGTCTCAAAATGTGCAATTTTGGCCTTGGCAAGCAGATAGTCAGGGCCCCAAGGCTGCCAGATATACTCAGATCTTGCGAAGGAGGGGGTGGAGGAGACCAAGGTTGACAGAGATGAGGCAGCAGCCTAGCTTTGGAACAGCTTGGAGTATCTGGAGGGACCGAAGAATGAATTAATATATAATTATACACACATGGAGGTACTGAAGGATGGCATAACCCACTGTCCTGGCTCACCTGAAACATGGAGCTTTTAGTGCTGAATCTAGGAAGGTTTCATAGAGACAGGGATGGGTTGGTCACTGTTGAAAAGTAACATATGAACACCTCCCAAGCAGTATAAGTAACAGAGCTAATTATAATGATGCAGGCAGGGTGAGCTGAGTCTGGAGGAGATGAATGCGAAGCTATTTTCTGGAGAAAGTGCACTTAAAGGCCATAGGTTTGGCAAGGGCCTCTCTTTTGTTGGGAGTCAGCCTGAATGCAAGGCCCCAGACGTGGGAAGTCAGCCTGGCCTTTGGGAAGGAGGCCCTGGAAGGTCCTGTGTTTTGGGAGAGGGAGAGAGCAGGCCTTCCGGCATGATTCTTGATGCTCCCCTGCAGGTAAGACACTGGCCTGTTCTTTCCCTGGGGGCTTGGCCAGGCTAAGCATGGCCCCCGAGACCAGTTATGAGTTGATTGTTTCCACCAGGAGCTCCAAGCTATGGGCACATTTGGGGCAGCACTGTTTAGCTGGAGTTTGGCACTGAGTACTGTCTCATAGCCTCTTCGTGCTGTGGTATCATGACACTCACAGGTGAAGACACAAAGATGGAGGGAGATCTGACTGAGGTCTCACCACTGAGCAGGGAAGGCACTGGGATCTGATCTAGGCTGTTTGGTTATCATCACCCAGTAGTCACTCACCGGACACCAACGTGGTCCAGGCACAACCTGCTCTAGGAGCACGGGGTGAGGAGGACAGATGTGGTCCCTAGGCTTAAAGGCCTCACATTCCAGTGTGAGGGGAAGATTATCCATTTACAAGATTATCCATTCACCCTGGGGGTGCAGGGAGGGGTGCCTAACCCAGAGGGAGAGAAATTGCAGTTGGAAGGATGTTGAAGATGTCAGGTCAGGGTAGAATGGCAGGAATGTCCCAGGCACAGAACCCAATGGCTAAGGGCCAGAGAAGGGAGAGAGTGGCCTTCCAAGGAAGGGCAAGCCTCAGAAGGCAGGTGTGCACAGGAGGGGTGGAGAGTGAAAGCTAGGCTTGGGGAGAAGTAGGACCCAGATCCAGGGGCTTGGAAGCCACTAACCAGGCTGTGGACTTGGGTGGCTTTCTCAGGATGCTGTCCAACACCACTCCTCCTATCAGAGTCCCCCAGGAGACCTAGTAAACATTTCTGGCAAGGTATGGAGGCCCATGTGTTTAAGCCCAGTTACCAAGGGAGGCTGATGCAGGAGAATCAAAAGTTCAAGGCCAACCTAAAATAACAACAAAATAAATAAAACATTTCTGGGCCCAGCCCACATTTAGTGTAACTCTGGGAACTTTAAACTAGTACCCCAAGAGATTCCGATACCCACTGCTGTAGGCAAATGGCTTCCTTGAAGAGTTTTAGGTAAGACCCAAGACATTTCCCCACCTTTTTTTCAGTGCTGGAGATGGAACCCAGGGCCTGGCACATATTAGACCAGTGCTGTAACTCTAAGGACCACATTTGTAAAATTTGGAGTGTTCTGTCTGCCTGGTAGACACAGCCAGGCTGGTGGCCTGGAGGTCAGTGGGTAGGGGGAGCGTGAAGAGGTGAGTTCCGTGGGGTAGGATGGGGATGGGTGAGCAAGGTTCTGGCTCCAGCTCTAAGTGAAATGGGGGAAGAGGTTTGGGGGGCAAGGCCTTGGTTTGATCTGAATAGATTCAAGATGGCTGGGTAACGATGTCCTGGGGTCTCAGGTTTGAAGCTTGGGGACAGACGTGGATGGGAGGAGGGACAGAGACAGAGACAGAGAATACAGGAAAAGAGACCTGAGAAGGAACAGCTGAGAAGGAAGGAGGGGAGGGAAGGAGGTGGTTTCTCAGAACAGGAAGTCAGTAAGTGATCTAAAGGATGTGATGTATGGAGGTGGCCTTGGATGGAGCCTCGTGACATAGCAGGAAAGAATGAAAGATAAAGGCAGCAAGGTCAGCTTGCACTGGGAACTGACGGCTTGCTGAGCAGTTGGATCTTTGTCCTACAGCAAGGAAAAGTTTTAAAGCAAGAAAGTGAGATGGTTTTTCCAAGACCAGGAATAAGCCCATTGTCACCTCCCCTTGTTGCAATTTGATGATCTTGGAGACGAGAGCTAAGGCAGGCTGGCCTTTCAAAGGGTGGCTTACAGGTGATCAGCCCTGCTGGGCCTTTCTAGAAAATGTGGAAGAGTTGGAGGGCAGGGCTGTGGGCCATGTCTACCCTGAGGAGATGAAGCTCCCCTGACACCCAGGTCCAGTGGCAGAGAATTGTGATGCTCTTTCCCTGGCCAGGTTCCTCACATTCTCACGGCTGGTAGTGCTTCTTGAGTCTGACCTCAGCTCCTGCTGCTGCTGGGGCTACCCCTTATCTGGCTGCCTGGGCAGCTGGGGATCGAGGCACTCTGTGTCCCCACCCCACTGCTCTATCTGTAGAAGAGAGGCCCCCAGCAGCTCTGCCCTCTCCCCCAGCACCACACCCGGGCCCAAGTGGACATCTACGAGAAGCAGCTCGTGCCTTTCGGCTTGGTGCGCTTTGGGGTGGCACCTGACCACCCTGAGGTGAAGGTGGGTCCCTCTGGGGGCACAGAAGGTGGGTCCCTCTGGGGGCACAATAGCTTGGTACTATTGGTCAAAATGAGGGTAGGTGGTTCCCTGCTTGGGTAGAATGACCCCAGGGCACTGTGGGATAAGGGAGGAGGGTGGCCCTGACGTGGTCTCTGGACCATCCCCACCCTCTGACCCTCCATCCTGTGGGTCTACCCCGAAGAATGTCATCAACACATTTACCCAGACGGCCCACTCTGAGCGCTGTGCCTTCCGGGGCAATGTGGCAGTGGGCAGGGATGTGATGGTGTCAGAGCTGCGGGAGGCCTACCATGCTGTGGTGCTGGTGAGTACAGATGACAGAAGTTGCTGGAAGGGGATGCTAGAAGCCAGGAGGGACTGAGCACCAGTCCGCCATGCAAGCGCTGACACTCCGGGCTTGCGCTTTCCTCAGAGCTATGGGGCAGAGGACCACCGGGTCCTGGGGATCCCCGGCGAGGAGCTCCATGGCGTGTGCTCAGCTCGGGCCTTCGTGGGCTGGTACAATGGGCTTCCTGAGAACCAAGGGGTGAGTCTGAGGAGCGCTCCTGCTTCCTCCCCCTCCCCACTCCTCTGCCAGAGAGGGTAGAAGAGGCAGTGAGGAGAGAGAGAGAGAGAGAGAGGAAGAGATGGATATAGGGCCTACTGCGGCTGGAGATCAGCCACAAAGGGCCTCTGGGCTGGGGCTGGGCAGGTGGGCATGGATGGGTCAGGGAGGGTGGCTTCACCAGGGAGGGGATGGCCAGGACCAGGCACAGGACACTGGCAGACAGGATTAGGCTGATGGGAGCTCAAGCTGCAGATCTGTCAGGACCTTTCTCCTCCAGCTGACACCGGACCTGAGCTGTGACACTGCTGTGATTCTGGGACAGGGGAACGTGGCTCTGGATGTGGCCCGCATCCTGCTGACCCCCCCTGAGCACCTGGAGGTGAGTGGTAGGTTGGGAGCTGGAGGCAGGCTTACCTCCACCTCCCCTGGCTCAGTTTCCCCAGGGTGCCAGGCCAGGCAGAGGCCTTCTGGAAGGCAGTGCTCTGAGCCTCAGCTCACACTGCGTCTTCCTGTACTCTGTCACTCCTGGGCCTCTTTGTGCCACAGGATCTTTACACACGCCATTCCTTCTGCTTGGAACATTCCTTCTTGGCTCCTGCTTATCTGACTGTTACTCCTTCTGCCAGGAAAGCCTGCTGGGCTGGGAAGGTCTGTTTTCATGTAGCAGAAACAGACTAACAGTCTACTACTTCCTGCGTGGCCCCTATAGCCTTACTCATGAATGAAATTCATTGAGTATCTCTTCACATGATAAGCAGTCTTCTGAGGGCCAGTACCATGTCTGTTTTGCTCACATAAACTGCCTTTTTCCCTTAGTCCATCTGCCCAGCACCAGGCATACCAGGCATGATCAGTAAATTCTTGCCTTGTGGAAGAATCAGAACACTTTGCTGCATTGGCAGCATTGTCCAGTCTGACCATAGGAGGGCAGTAATGCAGTTTTGGGCTGCAGGCCTTCTAGTTCAGGACTAAGGGTAGCAGTACCACTAAACGGAGAACAGTCCCTAGGTCATGTTCCATGCTTTCAAGGACTTCTTTTTATGCCAGAAAACAGACATCACAGAAGCTGCCCTAGGAGCGCTGAGGCAGAGTCGGGTGAAGACAGTGTGGATAGTGGGCAGGCGTGGGCCCCTGCAAGTGGCCTTCACCATTAAGGTACTGGTGTGGTGGGGGTGGTGGTGTGAGGTGTCCCAGGGAGAAGGTGTCCCCTTGGACCATGGAAGAGTAGATGGAAGGGGGAGCAGGCCCAGGGGCCCTGTGCCTTCCGTGCTGGTATCTTCGCCCAGGCTGGACTCGTGGGTTCAAGTGGGCAGTGTCCTGGGCCTGACCTCCTCCATCCTCCCTGGCCCACCACAAGGAGCTTCGGGAGATGATCCAGTTACCAGGAACCTGGCCCATTTTGCATCCCTCAGACTTCTTGGGCCTCCAGGAACAACTCAAGGGTGAGGGGCTCTGACCTGGCCCCCAGCTCCCAGGGAAGGGCTGGCCTAGGTCATAGGCAGCATGGGGAGGGCTTGCGAGCAGAGCAGGGACAGCCTGAGATGTTCTGTGTTGCTAACAGAGATCCCTCGTCCAAGGAAGCGACTGACGGAACTGCTGCTTCGTACAGCCACAGAGAAGCTGGGGGCAGAGGAGGCTGCCCGCCAGGCCTCGGCCTCCCGAGCCTGGGGCCTCCGCTTTTTCCGAAGCCCCCAGCAGGTACTGCCATCTGCAGATGGGCAGCGGGTGGCAGGCATCCGCCTGGCAGTTACCAGACTGGAGGTGAGTCTCCTGTTACCCAAAGACACCCCGTTCTCAGCCCTCGCCCATCCCAGCCTGGTGCTACCCACTCTTTCCCCAACAGGGTGTCGGTGAGGCCACCAGGGCAGTGCCCACAGGAGAGATAGAGGACCTCCCTTGTGGGCTGGTGCTGAGCAGCGTTGGATATAAGAGCCGTCCCATCGACCCCAGCGTACCCTTTGACCCGAAACTTGGGGTCATCCCCAATACAGAGGGCCGGGTTGTGGATGTACCAGGTGAGAGGAACAACAAAGCTGGCCACCTAGTCGTGGTGGGAGGCAGAAAGGCTGGTGGTCTTCGGGCCATTCATTTATTCTTTCCTCTAGTAACATATACTGAGCAGGCTCAGTCCCAGGATCCAGCCCACCCTCTTTCTGGTCCTAGGGGGAGTCCCCAGCCCAGCTGGAACATGTAGGACATATATCTGATTATTAAGTCATTCAGTAACTACTGAGACCAGCTCTGGGCTGGGGTTGGAGATAAGGCAATCCCTGTCATAGGAAGCTTCCAGTTTGATTAAGTACCCATGTGCCTGTTATTCATTCGTTAGGATTAATTCACTCATTAGAATTAATAGGTGAATTAATAATAGGAGCTGCTGAACCTGAGGTGCACAGCATTACTGTATAAGCAGGGACACTGGTAAAAACAGGTCAGGAAGACAGGTCCAGGTCCAGCACAGGTCCAGGACAGCAGCCAGTGGACATAAGGGCCCCAGCTGATGGGATCCGCTGTGAGACCCGGGTATATATCTGTGTGGACATGGGCACAGATTGGGGCAGGCTGGCCAGGCAGTGTGGTCACCTCTCTTTGTTGCCAGGCCTCTACTGCAGTGGCTGGGTGAAGACGGGACCCACAGGTGTCATTGCTACCACTATGACCAGCAGCTTCCTCACCAGCCAGGCGCTGCTGCAGGACCTGCAAGCTGGGCTGTTGCCCCTCGGCCCCAGGCCTGGCTACACGGCCATCCAGGCCCTGCTCAGCAGCCGAGGTCAGGACCCTGAGGCTGAGGGTCCGGGAGGCGGGGTGGGAGACTTTGGGAGTGGGAGGACAGTGCCAGAAAGGAGATGAAGGAGAAGGTGGTGGCATTGACTCATGTCCCCTCTGCTTCAGGAGTCCAGCCAATTTCTTTCTCAGACTGGGAGAAGCTGGATGCTGAGGAAGTGTCTCGAGGCCAGGGCTCTGGAAAGCCTCGGGAGAAGCTGGTGGATTGTCAGGAGATGCTTCGGCTGCTGGGGCGCTGAGCCTGGATCCCACCCGTCAGGGAAGGGAAGAGTGCCGTGCAGGTCCTGGGTCAGCCTGGGCTAGACGCTTCTCCAGTTTGGAGTCTCACTGCCTCCAATGAAGATGGTCGTCCTTGCCAGTGTGGGTCAGCCCAAGGAGGTGACCTTAAGAGAGGGAGGGGCAGAGGTGCGGGCTGGCCCTACCCCCTTGTACCTCTCTTCTGCTGGACTTTGCAGGGCCACTGGGCCTGGAGTGTGTTGGAAATAAAACAGCTGAAACCAAGGGTCATTGTTCGTGCACTTCTTTTGGGGCCCAGGTCACCTTCTGGCTGCAGCTTGCCTGTGGTCACCAGGTGGTGCTGCAGAGCCAGCTCCCCGAGTTGGATCTCTTGGAGGTTTGACTGGGGATTGGCAGGCAGGCCTGACAAGCACCACCCTCCCTCGCAGCTTTCTTGCCATGGCTTGCCTGTCGCTTGACCACATTACAGTCACCACTGACAGGTCCCCCATCCTGCCTGCTCCTATCCTGCACCCCTCTGCCTGGTGCCAATCAAAACGATTTGGAAAGAAAAGGGAAAAGCTGGGAGTGGAAAGCCTGGGTAGCGGCTTGCCCCCAGTCCCTCCCGGTGGCCTGGCAGGACTGGTGTGTGTCGCCACTCTGCCCTCCCAGTTCCTTCCTGTCTCCATCAGTTTCGGGCCAGATCCACAAGCCTTTTAAAAATAGTACCGCAATCTGTTGCAGTTTACAGTCGTGTGGCAGTCCCGAGACGCCGCCGCTCACTTTATAAACTGAAGGGTCCACGAAATGAACTGGCCCAAGGTCACAGAGCCAGTGAACCGAGACGGGAACCCAGGGCGCCCTCTGAGGTTCAACTTGATCTGGGGACATGCTGAAAACGGGAGAGGGGACCCGGACCTTCAGCCAGCAGGGAGGGGCCTGGAGGGGCGCGGGCGGCCGGCCGGGGCGGGGCGGAGGCGGCGGGCGGAGGCGGCGGGCGGTGGCGAGCGTTCCTCCAAACGGCTGGGAGCCCCGGAAGCCCTGGGAGCCCCAGGCACGCAGCCCAGTCCGGGACCTCGTAGTGTGCCCGGGGGGTCGTGGGCCGGGCGCGGGGACTGGCGGGACCCAGGCCCTGCGGTGCCGGCTTCGGGCGCCCGCCGAGCTGGGAGCGAGCGCGCTAGCGCGCCGGGCCGAGGCGCCCGGACATGCCCTGCGCGGGAGGCTGCCGGCGCGGGCTCTGGGCGCGGGCGCAGCGCCCCTTCCCTCCGGTGAGTGTGCCTGGGGGTGCTCGGCGAGCCTGGAGCACCAACTTCGCCGCCAACTTGGGGCTGGGCTGGGCGCCGCGCAGGGACAGGCGGCGCAGACAGACGCGGGACACCCAAGGAGAGTGTGGCCCGCGGAGCGAGCCGGGGGTGCGGTGGGGGACGGCGGGGTACCTGGGCCCTTGGGCACGCGGCCTGGGGTTTAGACCCCGGCAGGTGAAGGAGAGCAGGCGAGGAAGAGAGGCCGGGGAGACTGACGCACAGCGGACACGAGGGAAGGACGCAGACGAAGCGCCCGAGACTTTTGTCCGTGGGGTCGCTGAGGCCCCCTCCCTTCGCTGGGCAGGGGCGGTGTGGGGACGCGGGAGTCTAGGCTGCAGGTCCCCCAACTGTTGCTGTTGAAAGCTGCTGGGATGAGGAGCCGGTCGGAGGCCGCGACCCGAGCAGAGGCTGGGTTCGAACCGAGCCAGGGCAGCTGGAGGGGGCGCAGAGCAGCAGGGCGAAAGGGGGCTGCGGCCGCGGCCGGGGTCCCGGTTCCCTGGTTTCCTTGTGTCCTCTCGGCACCTGCTGCTTGCTTCTGCCATTCCGATGCCTTTAGCTGGCAGAGTCCCCAGACCCTCCCTGCCGGCTCCCCTTTCTCTCTGAGCCTCTTAAAAAGATCCCGCCTCTGACCTCCAGGAAATCACAGTGGGCTTCTGGCGGCGGGATCATCCACAGGCGGCCCCCAGCCCTGGTGGCCCCAGGCTTGGGAGGGCTGGAGCGATGGCATAGGCGGAGCAGGCTGGGGACAACCTGTGCCTCTGTGACCAGGGCCTAAGGCGGCTCCCTCTGTGTATCCTGTCCTGGGCTGGGACCAGAATCCCCCACAGCTGCCAGCCGAGACTGCTCCTCCTGCTGCGGGGACGTTTTGTGCCTAGGCCTCAGCAGGCAGGACTGGAATGCGACAGCAAAGGCGCCCAGGACTCTGAAATCCCCAAGGGTGCACCTGGTGACTCTTTGAAGTCTCTGCCTTGTGAGCGAGGGTGGAATTCCCGCTGGGCCTGACACTCGCCACCTTTGTCCACTCTGTTTCCCAGCTCTGCCCGCCCACTGGGGCTTCCGACCCTGTCCTCCAGCCCTGGATGGTGGCCCCGTTCTGGCTTGGAAACGGACCCCTGGCCACAGGAAAATCGAGGAAAGGAGAGGGTGCCATCCCTTTGGATCTATTTTGGAACCAGTCCAGGGAGCGGTGGCAGGGCCCCTGAGCCTGTTCCTAAACTCGGAGGAATAAGAGTGCAAAAGGGACAGGTAGGCAAGCAAACGCGTCTTGGATTCGCTCCGCTCTGGCACGAGCGTGCCTGGGCTGGAACCTGGCCTGCAGCGCCTCCTCCCGCCGCGCTCGGCAGCCCCACCGCGGGGAGTGAGGTCGAGACCTAGCTCGGGCCGGGCGGGTGGGCCTGGCAGGCCCTGGGGGCAGCCGTGAGGCTGGGGGGCGCCGAGCGAGCGCTTGGTGCCGAGTTTGGCCGCCAGGAGGCGTGGCGCGGGTCTCCGTACCCCGAGGCGCCGCCACTGCCGCCGCCGCATCGCGAGTGTCCTTGAGCCGCGGGTGACAGTGGCTTTCGCCGCTCGCGCCCCCTCCTCCCACAGGGGCAGCCTGATGCCACGTTTCCTATGAATTATTTATCACCGGCCTAAAAATACCCCGAACTTCACAGCCCGAGTGTAAGAGATTCCTGCGGAGGGGAGGGCCCCCTCCAGCAGGATGGGGGGCGGGGGTTAGTCTTGGAGGAACCAGAACTCGGGGCCCCTATATGTGGGGCAAGACAGAGGGGCAGTCTCTGTCTTGGCGCCTGGGGTCAGATTTTAGCGAGGCAGGAGAGAGGGAGGGGGGAGGGAGACCCGACGGCAGAGGAGAGGCCCCTTGCGGAGGACTGTGGGTGCAGCCCCTCTGCTCTGGGGCTCTGTGCCAGAGTAGGAGGGTGGGAAGCTCCCGGACCTGGAGCGCCAGACCTGGGAGAGGGGATCCATCAGCGCCCCGTGTGAGTGTGTGGGGCTGTCCCTGGCGAGGAGCCTGCCTGAGATATGGGGTAACAGAGGGACAGAAGGGTCCTGAGGCCCTTCAGCATGCGAGGTGTCCCCAGGGACTGACTGTCGCAACTCTCTTGCCAGTCTTTCTGGCCTGCAGGTGTTCAACAAACGCTACTCTACTGGCCATTGGTGAAAGGGTGGGCCAGCGTGGTGAGCAGAGGGCTCCGGGACAGCGCCTCTGTTCTCCAGGAGCTCCAGCCCAGTGAGGGAGGGGACAGCTGCCTGTCACCTGGCACAATGGAGATGTCACCGCAGAGGTCCAGTTCAGAGCTCCCAACCCATGAGAGAAAGGGGCTCTGGGACCAGGGAACCAGAGCTGCTCAGGGCAGACGCCTACAAGGGAATTTAAGTTGGACTCTAGGAAACAGCAGGATTTTGTTAGGAAGAGAATGCTCCAGCCAGGGGATAAATAGGACCAGATTCTGAAGAGGAGAACAGTGTGGCCCTGTTTGGCCACTGGCAGGGCAGGAATCAGGGTCCGTGGAAGAGAAAGCAGTAGCCTGGGGCCAGAGTGTGGGGTCCTGGTACATAGGACTAAGGTATCTGGACTTCATTAGGGGTACTGGGGAGCAGCTGTCCTGCTTGTGGAGGGGCACAGGGACCAGAGGAAAGTTTAAGCAGCCCAGTGGGACATGTGGCCGAACGGGAGTGAGGTGAAGACCAGAGAAGAGAGGGAGGAGGCCAGGGGAAGGGGTGGCTGGCTAGGGGCTGTCCCCTGGTGACCTGGTGAGACTTGAATCTGAGCCTCCCCACCCCTACCCTGGAGTAGGTAATTGAACCCAAAGCCTTCATACTGAGCTACATCCCCAGTCCTTTTTAGTTATTTTATCCTATGATGTTAGGTTTGAAAGATCCTGTGTGCCGGTGATAGACTGGGCCAGAGGGAAGGGTGACGGTGATGTCCAGTGCCCAGGAGGACAGAGGATGGTGTCTGCCAGGTGGAGCCACGAAGGGGAGGGTCCGGGGGTTGGCTCTGTGGCAAACGGCACAGCAGTGGCATATGTTCTGGAGAGGGACAGATGGAAGATCGGGTTTGGGCAGTGGAGAGGACTGGTAGGGTATAGGGGTGTCACAGAACTCCCTTGCTCTAGTTGAGGGGCTGTCACTTAGCGGATGAGGCTGTGGATGACAGCAGGGAGTCCCAGTGCTGTGACACAGGTCCCGTGATTAGCTCGAGAAGAGAACCTGGCTCCGAGGGGCTAGGCCACTGCTCCGGGGGCACACAGGTGGTCAGCATTGGATCTGGGACTTGGGTTCAGGCCCGTCTGACCTTTAAACACCATGTTGGCATGGGCAGTGTGGGCAGAGCCTGGAAGGCTGGGTTTCACAAGCTGCTGTCCTGCCTGCTCTTTCTTAGCTCTTCACCTCAGGCGTCTTGGGGACACTCAGCTAACCTCTGTCTATTTCTGTGTCTCTCTCTCTCTCTCTCTCTGTGTGTCTGTCTGTATGTCTGTACTTCTTTTTGTGGAGGGAGGTGTCTCCTCTTCTCTGTCCCCCTCTGGATATGTGTCCTTTGGCCCTGGCCCTCATCTCTTGTCTGTCTGTCCATCTGCCTCTCTCTGTGCCTGTCCTGGTTTTTCCGCAGGAGCTTCCAGCAGACATGGGTGGGACTCTGGGGCCAGCCCTGCTGTTCACCTC
Source organism: Cavia porcellus (assembly GCF_034190915.1). Classification (NCBI taxonomy): domain Eukaryota; kingdom Metazoa; phylum Chordata; class Mammalia; order Rodentia; family Caviidae; genus Cavia; species Cavia porcellus. The sequence goes on from NW_026947515.1 coordinate 24,081,281, forward strand.
GCTCCTGGGTGCCTGGGCCGGCCCGGGCGAGCAAGCTGTGACAGTGGCCGTGGTGTTTGGTAGCTCAGGGTCACCACAGGCCCAGGCGCGTGCCCACTTCACCCCCCAGAGCTTCCTGGACCTGCCCCTGGAGATCCAGCCGCTCACTGTGGGAGTCAACAGCACCAACCCCAGCAGCCTCCTCACCCAGATCTGTGGACTCCTGGGCGCTGCTCGTGTCCATGGCATCGTCTTTGAGGACAATGTGGGCACTGAGGCAGTGGCCCAGCTCCTGGACTTTGTCTCCTCCCAGACTCACGTGCCCATCCTCAGCATCAGCGGGGGCTCTGCTGTGGTCCTTACTCCCAAGGTGCCTGTCCAAAATCATGTCCCACAGAAATGGGCTGGGGCTGGGAGCCAGGGTGGAGTCTGGCCCAGGCAGTGTTTTGGGGCTAGGAAGCCTGTGGGAACCAGCAGGGAGGTGGCCTTGAAGGTATGACATGGAAGGGGATGTGAGGGCATGTTCCCAGGTCTGCTGGGCTGCTATTCAGTTTGTTTGTGGATGCATCCTGACCCCTGCTACAGTGGCCAGGGCCCTACCCTCTGCTTCTCCAGGACTCCTCAGGCAGGCAGGCTGCAGACCTGGGGTACAGGATCAACTGGGGATGGCATCCGATGCCGTGCTCTCTGGGTAATTAAAATAGGAGCTGGGCATGGTGGTACACATCTGTGATCCCAGAACTTACAAGGTTGAGACAGTGAGGCGGGAGAATCCCCCCATGAGTTAAAGGCCAACCTAGATTACATAGTTCAAGGCCAGCCAGAACTGTACCACGTAAGATCCTGTCTCAAAAAAAAAAAAAGAAGAAGTTAAAAGGAGACAGCGCTCTGCTCCGGGGCAAGTCCCTGTTCCCAGCAGTGGGAAGCAGATGCAGCCTTCCAGGTACTTGCAGTCTCCTGGGGGGAGAATATTCTCACCACATCCCCTGCAGCAGTTCCAAACTGGAAAGTGTACTCAGTCAGAAAAACACAGGAGGCCACAAGGAGTCTCATGGGGCCCCTGTTTGGATGGGGCAAGAAATAAAGCCCATGTTGAGGCCAGCACGATAAGGGGCAGTTGGCAGGAAGGAGAGGAGCTGGGAAAGCTCCAAACCAAGGAGTTGCAGTGATGCTAGAAACTTTAGGGAGAGGTAGCGGAGGAGGTGGGTCCCACCCATCTGGGAGGCAGTAACCGTCACTTAAGTGACAGTCAAGGAAGGTGCAGAGAGAAGGGGCTGATCTGATTTGTATTTATTTATTCATTCATTCATTTCTGTGAATTGAACCCAGGGCCCTGTCACTGAGCTACATTCCCAGCCCAGCCCCACTCTTTTTTTGAGACAGGGTCTTGCTGTGTGGTCCAGGTAGGAATTCAATTTATGATCCTCTTGCCTCCACCAGTGTACCTGGCCTGATTTGCCTTTATGTCACTATTACTTTATTATGGAAAATGTTGAGCATAAAGGATGGTAATGCATCCCCACCTACCTCCCACCCCCATCTTGGCCCACCTCCCCACTCCCCCTTCTCCTTCTCTTGTGTGCTAAACTGAGGCAAAGCTCAGTCCTCCAATTGTTCCACCTAGCAATGTTTCAGTATGTATCTTTGCAGATAAGGGCTTTAAAAGAACAGAGCTACCACTTGTTATCATATCTAAAAAATAATAAAAATTCCTTAACGTCACCAGATACCCAGCCAGTCAGTGCTCACATCTCTCTGCTGTCTCACAAATGCCGTAAATGTTTATTTTTAAATCTGCTCAAATCAGTAGCAGCTGGTGGATATGGTTTCTGAGTCTTCCCCTTTGTGTCTCACTCTCTCTTATAGCTGCAATTTGTTTATTGAAGAAACTGGCCTGCCCAGACGGTAGTGCTTCCCCCATTAGCTTTCCAGAAACATGGGGAGATGGCAGAGGATAGAATTTCTGAGGTGCTGCAGTACCACCATTAGGGCCCTGTGTTAGCCCAGCCTCCAGCTGCGAGGGCCTTGGGCTTTAGACGTGGCAGAGGCGATGGGAGAGCAAGAGGACCCTTCTCCTCCTGGGGCTGTCAGTTATCTTTGGGTCTCAGGCATCAGCTCTCAGGACAGTGGTTCTCAGCCCTTGCAGTGCTTGCAAAAAAATACAGATGCCTGGTGTCACATCTTTGGAACTCAGATTCAGTTTCGGTAGGCCTGGGGTCGAGCTTCTCAGATTAGCCGTATCAAGAAAAAACTGAAGAGCTTGTTAAATATGCAGATTCTGATATAGTCAGGAGATCCCGGTGCTGCTGTGTGTGTGCCAGGATGGTCGCATGGGGACCAGGTCTGCACAGTTTACAGAGCTCCACGGGTGATTCTGATGCGCAGCCTGCAAGGAGCTGCATGGAGCCGGGGTGGGGTGGGGGGCTACTGCGAGGCTTCGGTGCAGGGGTCCCGCTAGGCAGTAGCTTTTGTGGCGCAGGGAGGCGCTAGCCTGGGGAGATGGGGAAGGGAGGGTGGGGGCGGGGCTAAGACTGCCCTGCCCCTGCTTAGGCCCCTCCCTGCCCCCCAGGAGCCGGGCTCGGCCTTCCTGCAGCTGGGCGTGTCCCTGGAGCAGCAGCTGCAGGTGCTGTTCAAGGTGCTGGAGGAGTACGACTGGAGCGCGTTCGCCGTCATCACCAGCCTGCACCCGGGCCACGCGCTCTTCCTCGAGGGCGTGCGCGCCGTGGCCGACGCCAGTTACCTGAGCTGGAGGCTGCTGGACGTGCTCATACTGGAGCTGGGCCCGGGCGGGCCGCGCGCGCGCACCCAGCGCCTGCTGCGCCAGCTCGACGCGCCCGTGCTGGTGGCTTACTGCTCACGAGAGGAAGCAGAGGTGCTCTTTGCCGAGGCGGCGCAGGCCGGCCTCGTGGGGCCTGGCCACGTGTGGCTGGTGCCCAGCCTGGCACTGGGCAGCACCGACACGCCGCCAGCCGTTTTCCCCGTGGGCCTCATCAGCGTCGTCACCGAGAGCTGGCGCCTCAGCCTACGCCAGAAGGTCCGCGACGGCGTGGCCATCCTGGCCCTGGGCGCCCACGGCTACCAGCGTCAGTACGGTGCCCTGCCCGCTCCCGCCGGGGACTGCCACAGCCACCCCGGGCCCATCAGTCCTGCCCGGGAGGCTTTCTACAGGTGGACACTCTCACAGACATAGGGGATAGAGGTGGGGCACACTGGGCTAAGTCCCACCTCCCACTAGCTGTGTGCCTGGCCTTGAGGCTCGCATCTGAAAGAGAGCATGAGAAGTGTCAGAGTGTGGCCAAGAAGGTGGGATGAAGACAGGAGACAGAAAGCCAGCTGTGGAGGCACACGTCTACGATGCCAGCACTCTGGGAGGCTGAGGCAGGAGGACTGCAAGTTATAGCCTAGCCCAGACAGTTTAACAACTTAGGGACACTTTGTCTCAAGGAGTTGGGGGTGCCGGGGAATGTAGCTCAGTGCAAAGGTCTGGATTCTACTGCTAGTATAGCAAGAAATAAAAGTACAAATGCGTCTCGTTGATTAGGGTGGTAGTGGGATCCTTGGAGTGTGAAGACATCCTGGTATGTCTTTCCCCTCACAGGCACTTACTGAATGTCACCTGGGAGGGCCGAGACTTCTCCTTCAGTCCTGGTGGGTACCTGGTCCAGCCCACCATGGTTGTGATTGCCCTCAACCGGCACCGTCTTTGGGAGATGGTGAGAAGGGGGTGAGCCCGGTGGTCTTTGGGTCCTGGGGTCTCACTTGTCCTACTTGAGCCTACAGCTGAGCAGAGACCTCTCTGTCCCTTATCCAACCCCTGGTCTTCTAGGTCTGGGCTAGAACTCGCCCCCCTCAAGTTTTCAGGGTGGGCAAGTTCCCTGTGCTGGGCTCCCATAACACCCAGGCTTCCCTCCACTATCATGGGAAGTGGATTACTCAACTAGGGCCACTACCTGGCCCTAGTGGACAAACAGGGTCCAGAGAGACCAGGGCTAGAGTAGAGATGTATGCAAGATTCTATAGAGAGGAGGAGCAGGAATTAGTTCTGCCCTCACAGGAGGGAACTGGAGAAAGCTTCACAAGAGCTAGGACATTTGAAGCAGACTGTGGAGGGTGAGTAGGAGCCCAGCAGGAAAGGGTGCCAGCTGGTATGGAGAGGGGGGCAGTTGAAAGTGATATGGCAGGTGTGTTTGAGGGTACAGAGGCCGAGGAACTAAGACGGGGTGATGGGAGTTGTGTTGGGCCTCAGTGTGAAGGGCCTTGAGGCCTGCCCTGCTGGCCCATGCTTAGCCACTTGCTCTGTCCTTCAAACACCCCTGCTGCTGGCCTCTCTTGTCTGCCCAAGCTGTCCCTAGGTGACAGGGAAGATTCTTGCCCCTGGCAGCCTGCACCTAGAGGCTGGGGATAGCAAGGCTAATGGTTCCAGGCTGAGGCTGCCTGTCCTCTGCAGGTAGGTCGCTGGGATCATGGTGTCCTCTATATGAAGTACCCAGTGTGGCCTCGATACAGTGCCTCTCTGCAGCCCGTAGTGGACAGCCGGCACCTGACAGTGGCCACACTGGAAGAGCGGCCCTTTGTCATTGTGGAGAGCCCTGACCCTGGCACTGGTGGCTGTGTACCCAACACCGTACCCTGCCGCAGGCAAAGCAACCAAACTTTTAGGTCTGGTGTGATGGGGTGCTACTGTGGAGAGTTCCATGCATGGGCTCTGGGGCAGGGTCTGCATGTTAGGTTGGGGCTGTGGTGACAGTGGGTTCTGACTCCTGTGGTCTCTTGGTGGCTCAGCAGCAGCGACACAGCCCCCTACACCAAGCTCTGTTGTAAGGGCTTCTGCATTGACATCCTCAAGAAGCTGGCCAAGGTGGTCAAGTTCTCCTACGACCTGTACCTGGTGACCAACGGCAAGCATGGCAAGCGAGTTCGAGGCGTGTGGAACGGCATGATCGGGGAGGTAGGCCCCCCCCAAGCTGGCCTCGGGCCGCCCTACCTGCTGCCAGCCCCATGCCTTACCTCAGGGGTGGGAGGAACTGGGTGGTCATCAGTGATAACTCCCTCCTCGGGGTGGACAGTACTGGAAGGTGAGCTCTGAGGACCCCAGGCGGGAACTCCACCGATGGCTGCTGGCAGTGGTGCTGGGAGAGGATGAGAGAGGGTGCTGTAGCCCCTGGGCGCCCCTTCTCCGATCCTCTGATGGCCCCCAGGTTTACTATAAGCGAGCCGACATGGCCATCGGCTCCCTCACCATCAATGAGGAGCGCTCTGAGATCGTGGACTTCTCCGTGCCCTTTGTGGAGACGGGCATCAGTGTGATGGTGGCACGCAGCAATGGCACCGTCTCGCCTTCCGCCTTCCTGGGTAAGCCGTAGGTGGCGGTGGCTGCTGGGTGGAGGGCCATGGAGGGGGGCGTGTAGGAGTGGACGGAAGGTGGAGTCTGGGGCGTCCCCCAGGGGTGGAGCAAGCAGCCTTGGAGCCTCTGGGACCATCAGAGAAAGATGGACTGGAGAAGGAAGATGTGGAGTCAGTGCCAGGTTCGAGTCTGAGCGGAGTGGGGAGAGAGAGACCATGGAGCCATTGTGAGGGACTGGAACCAGGGCAGCGGGCTGGTTTCTGGCTGCGCCATGGGCTGTACATCGAGCGGGAAGAAGCACTGAGAGGAGCGGCAAGAGATTCCAGTTTCTCGCTCAGTTTGGAGCTCAGCATTGTTCAGCCAGGCTCACTGTGCCAGGCCCAGCTGGGGGGAGGTGAGACACAGCCAGGGTCCTTACCTTCCCCTAGCACCTGGCTGTGAGACCAGGTGGGCGAGCAGAGAGATGGTGCAGAGAGCTGTGAGGACAGGTGGGGTGCCAAGAAAGGCAGAGAGCATTTCCCTCCTGCCGGGTGACCTTAGACAAGTCATTGACCCGCTCTGAGTGGGTTCCAGGGAAAAGAGCAAGTCCCACTTCCTAGGATGATCTTCACAGCACAGGAGCAGGTGCCTGTGGCAGTAAGGATATCTCCTCCGGGGGATGAAACCTGGGGCCTGAGTTTCTATGCTAGCAGGATAAGGAGTAAGACCTGACCTCAGGGGTGCTGACTCCAGACAGGGCCGGGCTTGCCAAGGGATATGGAGAGGAAGTCTTCTTGGGTGTGCAGTGCCTGTCCCAGGGCAGATGGAAGGGGTCTTGTGGTCTCTCCTGATGCTCTGCTGCCCAGGGAGTCTGAGGCCCCCGTGGCTCCACCCACAGTGCTGGCAGGACCCTCCTTGACCTAGTCTTACCAATGCCAGGCTGGAAGGGCACCGAGGTCTCTGAGCTGTCTCCCTCTATCCCCAGAGCCCTATAGCCCAGCAGTGTGGGTGATGATGTTTGTCATGTGCCTCACCGTGGTGGCTGTCACTGTCTTCATGTTCGAGTACTTCAGCCCTGTCAGCTACAACCAGACCCTCACCAAGGGCAAGAGTAAGCTGTTACCTGGGCCAGAGGGCTGAGCAGGGTGGAAATGGCCACTGATGGGCGTCCCTGCCTAGGCCAGGGTTGTGGCAGGAGCCTTCTTAAGTTTCCCAAGCAGTGGGGTGTGGTGGCACATATCTGTTCTCCCAGAACCCTAGGAGGTCAAGGCAGGAGGATCATGAGTTCAAGCCCAGCCTGGTGGCTCAGTGAGAAAAAGGGATAGAGATGTAGCTCAGTGCAAAGCTCCTGGGTTTAATGACCAGCACTGAAAAAAAATCAGAGTCTCAGCATCACCCTCTTTCACATCCCAGAGCCTGGGGGCCCATCCTTCACCATTGGCAAGTCCGTGTGGCTGCTGTGGGCTCTGGTCTTCAACAACTCGGTGCCCATCGAGAACCCCCGTGGTACCACCAGCAAGATCATGGTTCTGGTCTGGGCCTTCTTCGCTGTCATCTTCCTCGCCAGCTACACTGCTAACTTGGCCGCCTTCATGATCCAGGAGCAGTACATCGACACAGTGTCAGGCCTCAGTGACAAGAAGGTCCAGGGCCAGGGCTGGTGGAGGGTGGAGTGGGCACTGGGAGTGGGGGCAGGCCGGCAGGGGCGGGCAGACCCGGGGCAGCTGGAATCTGGGGAATCTGAATTGGAGGCTGGAGCAGGAAGAAGCCATGGGGCCTGTCGAGGAGGGGGCTGGGGACAGAGCAGAGCAGATTGCTCAGGTCTACTGGCTGAGTGGGCGTGGGTAAGTCAGTGTCCTCCTGTCTCGGGCCTCAGTGTCCCTATTTGTAAAACATAAGAGCAGCCTGGACAGTGTGAGTCCAGGCCCTGAGGTGGGGCTCTAGGCTGGACCTGGGGGCTCAGGTGTGTGGAAGTCTGGATGAGGAGGACAAACAGCTGTTCCTCTCCCCGGCAGTTCCAGCGGCCTCAAGATCAGTATCCGCCCTTCCGCTTTGGCACCGTGCCCAACGGCAGCACTGAGCGCAATATCCGTAGCAACTACCGTGATATGCACACCCACATGGTCAAATTCAACCAGCGCTCTGTGGAGGATGCGCTCGCCAGCCTTAAGATGGGGTGGGTCCTTGGCTCTGCACCCTCCTCTGCCTCTGGCCACACATCTCCCAGTTTTGTCCCTGCTGGAGACACCCAAGGTGGGGACAGTGGGGCTGGGCTGTCTTGCATGACTCCTGGAGTGGAGCTTGCAGTGAAAACAGATGTCCACTGTGTGTTCCACAAACTCAGCAGGGGTGTTGGGCAGAGGTCACCTTGGTCTGAGGTGGTGTTCAAGACCTACTCTTGTCCTTAGGGCAATGGAGAGGCTGGGTGGAGGGGACATATGTCCTCTGGGGCAGAGTCCCCTGGTCTTTTTGAGGAGGAGGAGGATGAGAGGATCTTTGCTACATCTGGGACTCAAGGACCTCAGAGAAGGCCCTGCCCATTTGTCCCTCTGCAGCAGTGCCCAGCGAGCGGGCTGATGTGTTCAGATGCCTGGCCGGCTCCAGACTTGGTTTCCCCTCCCTTCTTCCTGGTCCCTGGGTCTGAAGACTCTATGTCCCCAGGAAGCTGGACGCCTTCATCTATGATGCTGCTGTCCTTAACTACATGGCGGGCAAGGATGAGGGCTGCAAGCTGGTCACCATTGGGTCTGGCAAAGTCTTCGCCACCACAGGCTATGGCATCGCCATGCAGAAGGATTCGCACTGGAAGCGGGCCATAGACCTGGCACTCCTGCAGTTCCTGGGTGACGGTGGGTACTGCCACTGCTGGGGACCATGAGGGTCCACGTGGGCCCCAGACCCCAAGGTCATCAGGGTCTCTACCCTTCTCTGTGCCCGGGGCATGTGATTAGGGAGAGGTCCCTGGGGGTAACCCTGGGCAGCTGCAGGGAAACAGGTAGTAGGATGGAGTGGATGGAGACCTGGGGAAGGGATTGGCTTGTTGGAGACAGCAAGAATCAGAGCCAGGGAGTCCCCAAAGGGTAAGGCAGGCTGGAGCTCAGGCCATGTAGTGGCGGAATGCCTGTGCCCAGTTTGGCACCCCCACTTTAGTCTTGCGGTCATCTGGGGCAGTGCCAAGGACCTGTGTGATCCAGGTCTGATGGTCAGGCTTGCCTTGGCGGCAGGGGATCATGGTGTAAGCGGTCCAGCCCAGGCTGTCCCTAACTGCACAGAGAACTTTGAATTTAAAGGAGCTCCATCTTGATTAGGTAGAACCCTGTCTGACTTCCAGTGCCACATAATAAGGACAGCAGGTAGCGAGGGTGCTGCTGCTCTTCATAGCCCAGCTCCAGGCCTGACGTGTAGAGACAGTCAACGAGTGAAGGAATGGAGGCTAAAATGTACCCACCTAACAAGGCTGTATTGTGCACTTTGCTGTCGGTATGCAGCTAGAGGGTCCAGGAGCTAGAATACTTTACCCTGTCCCTCACCCCAGGCATCCACTCTTCTTTTTTCTCCTCCTCCTCCTCTTCCTCCTCTTCCTCCATTTCCTTTCCTCCTCCTTTTGTTGGCAGTAAAGGGCCTTTGCACTGGGCTACCTCCCCAACTCCTTTTTAAAAATTTCAAATTTTGCCGGGCGTGGTGGCTCACGCCTGTAATCCCAGCACTTGGGAGGTTGAGGTGGGAGGATTCTTGAGAGTTTGAGACTAGCCTGGGCTGCAAAGTGAGCTCAAGGCCAGCCTGAACTGCATAGTGAGACCCCGTCTCAAAAAAGACAAAAAAAAATTTTTTTTTTTAAAATTTTAAGACAGGGTATCACTATGTTGCTAAATTTCCCAGGCTGGGCTTCAGTTTGCAATTCTCCTGCCTCAGCTTCCTAGAGTGCTGGGATTACAGGTGTGCACTGCCACACCAGACCGTTTCCTTCCTTCTTGCTTATTGACTCCATCTTGGCTCTGCTGAGCTCCCTGGGTGGTGCCACTCGAGACACAGGAGGGTGGCATGCTGGCTCAGACCCCTCCTCCATCCAGGCTTGTGGGTGTCTGTTATGGGATCTCCTCCCCCAGGAGAGACACAGAAACTGGAGACAGTCTGGCTCTCCGGGATCTGCCAGAATGAGAAGAATGAGGTGATGAGCAGCAAGCTGGACATTGACAACATGGCTGGGGTCTTCTACATGCTGCTGGTGGCCATGGGGCTGGCCCTGCTGGTCTTTGCCTGGGAGCACCTGGTCTACTGGAAGCTGCGCCACTCGGTACCCAGCACCTCCCAGCTGGACTTTCTGCTGGCTTTCAGCAGGGTAGGTGCTCACCCCTGACCAGAGCCCAGCTTTAGGCCCCCAACCCAGATCAGGTAGAGCTGGCCACAGCCCCGTTTGCAGAGGTACAGGCTGAGGTCCTGAGAGGTGGCGTGGTTTGCAGCCTGACAGCTGGGGTCCTCACTTGCACCGCAGTGAGGAGAATGAGGCGACCTGCGGGGCTCAGATACCTCCTTCATCTGAAGCGCAGCACGGTACCTGCCGCCGTGGCGTTCTCACGAATAGGTGCTCTAGGACATAGACGGCTGAGGCCTCGGATGGAGCAGGCCGCTCATAGCCTGCCTCCCCCTCTCCCGTCCAGGGCATCTACAGCTGCTTCGGCGGGGTGCAGAGCCTCGCCAGCCCACCGCGGCAACCCAGCCCAGACCTCACTACCGGCTCGGCGCAGGCCAGCGTGCTGAAGATGCTGCAGGCGGCACGTGACATGGTGACCACGGTGGGCGTGAGCGACTCCTTGGACCGCGCCACTCGCACCATCGAGAGCTGGGGCATGGGCAGCAGCCGCCGCGCTCCCCCACCTGCCTGTGCTGGTCCCGCCCCGCCTCCGCCCACGCCTGTCCCGCCGCCCCAGCCGAGCCCCAGGAGCTGGGGGTCGCCCTCCAGGGGCCGCGCCACGCTGATTCGCAGGGCCCCGCAGCCCCCGGGCCACTGCCCGACGCCGGGGACGCAGCTGCCCGACGTCTCCCGGGTGTGTGCCCGTCCGCTCTGGGAGACGCAGTGGGGCGCCGGGCACACGGAGCAGCATCTCTGGGCCTCCGAGTGGCGCGCCCTGTCTCCCGCACACTGTCACTACAGCTCCTTCCCTCGAGACAGATCGCGGCGCCCCTTCCTCCCTCTCTTCCCAGAACCACCGGAGCCGGATGACCTGCCACTGCTCGGGCCGGAGCAGCTGGCCCAGCGGGAGGCTCTGCTGCGCGCAGCCTGGGCCCACGGTCCGCGCCCGCGCCACGCTTCCCTGCCCAGCTCGGTGGCCGAGGCCTTCACTCGCCCTGGCTCGCTGACCTTCGGGTGCACCGGCCACGCCTGCGCCTGTCCTGACGCCCGACCCGCCTGCAGGCGCCTGGCACAGGCACAGTCCATGAGGCTCTTGTCTCAGCGGGAGGCCTGCTGGGAGGGCGTGCCTGCTGGGGCCCCCGTCTGGCAGCCTAGACAGCACATCTGCCTGCACACCCATGCCCACCTGCCGCTTTGCTGGGGGGCCGTCTGCCCTCACCTCCCACCCTGTGCCAGCCAGCAGCCCTGGCTCGCTGAGGCCTGGGCCCCTCCAGCGCACAGGGGCAGGACCACAGGGCTGAGCGCAGGCTACAGGGCCAGTGAGGCATTGGAAGAGCTCGGCAGGGGAGCCTGTGGGACGCAGGACTTCCTGGGACCTTGCACTTGGAGGCGGATCTCCAGCCTGGAGTCAGAAGTGTAAGGTGCCATGCTCCGGTTCCTGCTGCTCTGGGTTTTCTGCCTGGCACTGCCAAGGGTAGGGGGTAGGCAGGTTGGATCTTTTTTGGCTTCTACTGTGAAATCCTGGCCATGGAACCCTATTGGCAGGTGATGGCTTTCTTGGCCACCTCAGTGACCTTTAGCAGGGTCAGGTCCTAGAGTGGGATGGGCTGTTGCTGTCCCCATAATCACACGAAGTCCTACCCATCTAACCTGAGTCACAGTGAGCAGAAGGGGTAGGACCCTAGAGGGTGACCCTGCCCAGATGTTAGCCAGTCCCTCCCTGGTCATGGCTGCTGTGGCCTTGACCTGGGGGTGTGGAGGCTGGAACTTGGGGTTGGGGCAGGTATAAATCCTGCTTCTTGCTCCATGTAGCTAGAGTTTCCTCCAGGACATTAAACTGACCTTTTACAATTCACTGGTCCTGGCTGCCTTATTCTGCATCCTGGAGGGGGCACCATAGTAGGCAACAGGAGCATCATGGGAGTATCCCAGGTGGGTGGACTGTCTGGAGTAGCTAGATGGCTTCCTCCGGGAAGAAAGTCTCAAGAGTGTGGGGGAGGGACCAGGGGAGCAGGTGAAGCTGAGAAAGGAGCTCCAGGCAGCAGAAGCCACTTGGTACTCAATGCCAGTTCACCCCAGTGACAGTGTGCTCAGCTCGGGTATGATGGAGTTCATCCCTTAAGTCTCCTTGAATAGAGGCTTGTGCTGGGGCTGGGGCGGCCCTTTTTGCCAGGGACCCCTGGAAGGTGGGAAAGGCTGTGGATGGTCTTCTGTGGGCAGCCTGCTAGCCTGGCTGCATGTGCTCAATGGGCTCTGGATCTTGGCCAAGTAGCATTAGGGTTGCGTGAGGCTCAGCCTCACTGGTGCCAAGACTCCTTAGGTGGGAGAATCCACCCATCGCTCCAGCCCTCAAACCTCCCTCTGGTGCTCCCAGCCAATCTCACGTTGCTGTCACACACTATTGGCTCTGCACCAGCTCAAAAGATAGTTCTTGCTTACAGTATGCAATATTTTCACAGGTGCAATCACATCTGTCCCCCCACAGTAACTGTGATGCAAAGAGCCATCTATGGGGCAACTCAGTCAAAGCACACAGGAACACCGTCAATTGTTAGAGCCTTCCCCAGCAGCTGAGGATGTAAGGGCTGAGGGCTGGCAGTATTCTGAGGCTGGGTGGGCAGAAAAGAAGGAAAGTGGGGAGCGAGTGCTGAATGCAGAGACCACCGGAGTCTCTGCCCAGTTTTCTGTCCCATGCTCCTTGCTGGTGCCCAAGAAGCTGGGAACCCTTTCCAGTTTCCAAAGACCCCACTGCTTGGGTGAAGGCCAGAAAAACTTCTTATAGGGATGCAATGGTGGGCTGGGCTATACCTCCACTCGTGGTGAGTCTCAGCCCCCAAATGGGTGGCTCCCATGCATTAAGGTCAGGTTCACCTTCTCTGCCGTATGAATTTTCTTGGCTGGAGAGAGGTCCAGGATCAGGGGCTCAGCAACAAGTAGGGAGTGTGAGTCTAGGTGAGTGAGTGAGACGTACATGACCTTGGCCAGTCACAGTAGTGATAGGATTAAGTCCTGGCTACTGGGCCTGAGCTTATCCTTCCTGAGCCCGGTCTGCAGTGCAGCTCTGGGGCAAAAGCTGCAGCAGGTGAGGCTGGGAGGAGTCATGAGGTCTAGGCTGCTCCGCTTGCTGCCCAAGATCATTAATAATCAAGAACTGGAAAGCTAATTAAGAGCCAAATGTGGAGCGGAGCCTGCTGCTGGCTTTGAGGAGGGGCAGCTTCTGCTCACGGTGCCAGGCACTGGGTGCCTTGTTTCTTCTCTAGGAAAAGATGGGAGGGGTGTGCCTGGGAAAAGGAGATGCAAGAGGACCAGTTCAGAGAGGGTGCAGCCTGGCCTCCTGCCCAGAGGAACAGGGCTCTGCCTATCCTGACTTTCTGAGGAAGGTAAAAAGTCTAGCAGGGAGAAGTGATACCACGGATGTAAAGCATCCTAAAGAAGGGCCTGGATGGTGAGGCACCCCGGGGCTATTGCTTATTTTTGTGGGACACTGGGAGAGACTGACACTACCCTCACAGTAGGATAATCTTATAGTCTTAGCAGCTCCCCTGTTACTCCCATTTTCTCTTATCTGTCTTTAGCCAAAATCTCACATCCACTGTAGCTTTTTCCAGAGATCCAGGTTGAGGGAAGGGAAGAGCTCAGAAAAGGGCCAGTGTGATGTCCTCCACCAGGACCCAGCCCCTCCTGCTTTGGCCTGCACACCCCACCCCAGTATTGGGGATTAAACCCAGGGGTACTCTGTCATTCACAGCTACATCCCCAGTCCTTTACACATTTTGAGACAGGGCCTCACTAAGTTGCCTGGGCTGGCATTGAGCTTACAACCTTCCTGCTTCAGTCTCCTGAGTAGCTGGGATAACAGGTGTGCACGACAGTGCCTGGCTCTGCCTTGCTCTTTGGAAGGGGGAGTGGGTTTCCAAGCTCCCAGGGGGCTGGGGAATCAGAGCCAACCTGTCTCCCCAAAAAGCCCCCTAGATCCTGAAGAATTCTGATTCATTTCCTGCTTGGGAATTGCAACAGGCAGTGGCTACAATCCTTCCATTAGGAGGCTATGGAACGAATTAGGTATCTGGAGTCCTGAGTCCTAGGTCCTGGGCTACTGCAGCTACGGCTGGCAAGTGATGAAGGAGATAAGCATCAGTAGATAGCTTTATTGGGTGCTTCTATGCCAGGCCCTAAGCTCACTCCTTAATTCCCATAACAACCAGCCATACAGATGCCGTTCCCCACTTTACAAAGGAAGAAGAGACCCTGGAGGTTTGTGCAGGCCGCGCCGGGGACACAGCACGCCATCCTTGCAGGCTACTTCCTTCAGTATACAGGTGACACTGCTGGCCCACGGAAGAGAGATGGCAGGGCAGTCCTGCAGCCTGGATCTTGGTCTCTAAGAGCCAGCTTTTCTGTGGCTCTTGATAGGAGCCAATTTGGTAGGTACTCTGGCTCTTGCACAGGCTGAAGCCTCAGCCTTCTACTCCCCTTAGGCCCGGCACTGCCAGACACTTCACCTGGGCTGGATTCCTGGGAGGCAGAGCAGCTCTGGCATCAGCCTGTTGCTGAGGTCACTCCTGCCCCATGTGGTGAGCACAGCTGCATGCTCTGGGGCCTGGCCCTGTGCCCACAAACACCTTCCAACACTCAGCAGTGCCTCCCAGCCTGTCACCTGCCATCTGCCTCATCTCTAGGCCTCTGCTGCCTCTTTGACCTTAGGCAAGGAATAGCCAGGGCTTCTGGCACCAGGCTCTGGTGCTCAGGCGGGCCTGTACTTCAGCACGGAGCGAGATGAAAATGTTACTCTCACCTGGCCCTTGCCTGTCCTTGGGGACTGTTCCAGGTAGATGACATCACTGGAGGATACTTAGTTTAGCGTCTCCTCCACGGTGACACCTGTACCTGGGACCAGGCTGCGCTGGCATCCTCTGTTTCCTCCCCACCACTGACTCCCAGGCCCCTCTGCAAATGGAAATCATGACCTAACCTGTCCACCTCACCAAAGAGATGTTTTACATCACTTTGCAGCTGACTAGGTTTAATGCATGTAGTATTACCCTAATATCTAGCTAATTAGGGTTCTCCCCCCAACCCCCGGTCTGCCTGGCCATCAGTGGCAGAGGTAGAACAAGGTGACCTCATGTGACCTCTAGCAGAACAGACAGCAGATGGAGTTAGAGGAGCAAAGAAACCAGACAGTGGAAGTGGGCAGGGCCCCAGCTTGGCACCAGGAATGTGGTCACCTTGGGCTAATTCCACCCAGGGTTGGGGCTGCCCTGGCTTGGAGGTAGAGGGGAACACAGCCCGACAGATTCTACTCTTATGGATGGCTCCAGATTGTCACATAAATCAACCTGGGCTTTATGATGCTAATAAATTTGTCTCCAAAATTTGGTTTGGAGCCCAGGATGGCGGGATGATTTAATTTGCTTTGTCCTTAAGCAAGAGGGAATATAATTGGAGAAGGGTAAGTACAGATATTTTAATTGAGTTTTCAGCAAACAGCCAGGCAGCTTCAGGGAAAGCCCAAGCACATGGTAATGGGCAGGTCTTTGTCATTCCTGGCTTCACCACCATGGTGGACCTCTTGGTGCATTCTGGGGCAGGGCTTCCTGGGAAGATGCCACAACGGCAGATGAGGAAGGGGTGTTTCTTCTCACATGGATGGAAGCTGATGCCATGTGGGGAAAACCATGAGAACTGTTGGCGTGTGATGGTAGTGACAATATAGACTGTCACCCAGGACTCTTAGAGGTGGAGATGCTATCTATGGTCAGAGGTAGAGGGGTGCTGCCTGCAAAACCCACATCCCCTGCAAACCCCACACACTTCCCTGGGCCCCAGGATGGCCAGCATCGTCACTGTCCAAACTTTAAAGTTGGTGAGACCCTGAAGGGAGGAGGTGGTAAAAGTTCCTGCACAAGGGCTGAGCAAGGCACTAAAATCAAGAGGGGAGGCAGCAGTTTGAGACCCCAGGTCCTCCAGAGGCTGCTCCAGGCAAGCTGCTCTGGGCTCCAGGATGGGCAGGACTAGGCCTGGTACTGGAGAAAACCAGGGTCAGGATGGATTCCCAGCCCCCAAGCAGAAGGCACATGGAAAATGCAGAGTTCACTAGTTTGTTTCCACGGTGGCCTGGCAGGTGCATGCATGACTGAGAGCAAGAGGTGACCAGGAGCCTGCTTCCTGCCATGGTGGCAGGTGCTCTGTCCCACCTGTGGCACCCAGTGTCATGGAAAGAGCGGTTACTGAGCATCACAGTCAGGCTTTACGGGCCACTGTTAGGGTTGGAGCAGAGCAAGGACGCAAGCTGGGCTGCTGCTCAGGCCTGACCCCCCCACCCCGGCTTTAACCGCAGCTTCCAGGATGCTGTGTGCTTTGCAGAAGCCATGTGCCATCTTCCTGCTGCCCAGAGCTGGCACTCACAGCAAGGGTCCTCACAGCTCTGGCCTGGGACCCTGATGCCACTTAGCACTTCCTATTCTTGCCACTGGGGCTGGCCTGGCTTACCCGTAGGAGCGGCACTTAGCAACTCCAGCCTGGCAGCAAAGTGGGCCCTGCCTGGCATGGGCAGGCTGAGTTAGGATGGCTATGGCCTGGGACTGGCCCCTGAAGAGGCAGCAGATGCTACTGGACAGACAGGGGTGCAAAGGGCTGGGGAAGGCTGAGGAGGGACACAGGGTGTGGTATAAATAGTGGCGGTGCCAGCACTACCTCTTCCACTGTACAGAGGGAGGAGCCTGCCTCCAGGGGTAGGGCAGAGTGTGAAACAGAGGGGTACCTTCTAGAATCTGGGAGCAGCCACGTGCTACCCCATGAGCAGGGCCAGGTGCAGATGGGGCAGAGTCCTGCTGGCCGGGAGATCTCCAGTTGAGGGCCCCTCGAGAGCCCCTGCCTCTCCTGCTGTGAAGGCCCTCTCACTCTTTCCCCCAGTCCATAATCACCAGGGAGGTCCCACCATCAGAGCTTGGTCTCACTGAGGACGATGTTGGCTGTGACAAAAAAGAAGCAGGAGAAAGCCCAGAGTAGCACGAAGCCCACCCAGAACGTGTGGCGGAACGGGGACCTGTGCTTGTTGATGGTCCCGTAGCCAAAGGCCAGCTGAGTGTCCTTGCGGCAGAGGTACACCAGGAAGGCGGGGATGACGTATTGGATGCCAGTACCCGCGTATGCCCCCGTGATGCCCACCAGGGATTCCAGGTCATGGGTGCAGAAGGCCACCAGCACTGGGGGCACCAGGGTGATGGTGGGGAACACCACGCGGTCCACCACCCACGGATAGGTGCCGCCCTCGCGATGGAAGAGCGTCTTCCAGTTGTTGCGCAGGGTCACGGCGATGATGGGGAAGTTCGTGCTGATCGTGAAAACAGGAAAGAGTCCCAGGAAGAAGCGGACGGCGGCCAGGCCCACGACGTCACAGCGGGCAAAGTTGAGGGTGTACATGTCCATGAGGCTGTCACCACGGAAGCAGAAGATGGCAGTGAAGGAGAGGAGGCCATAGAAGGCCAGGATCAGCATGTAGTCCAGGAACACCAGGCGGGTGAGGCAGCGCTTGGAGGAGATGGGGGTGACGAGGGACGGCAGGGAGTGCTGGCACATGAAGGAGTAGACGCATACCCCGAACAGGTTCCGGACCCCTGAGAAGTCAGCCAGGGGTGGGTGGCCCTCCCCTTGCCCCTTTCCGATTCGGACCAGGGCCAGCACGATCATGATGGCGAAAGCTGGAAAACAAGACAGGGCAGTCAGCCAGTGGGGACAGGATCACCCTGCTTCAAAGTGTTTGGTGTGGGGGCCCTGGAACCATATGAGAAAGAATCAGAAGCAGAAGAGGACTTATGACTTTATTCAGAAGAGAAAGGGCTTCCTCTGTAGCTGGTGACAGGGCCGGCTTCACCCAAAAGCCTGTACAACAGCCTCCCTCTCGGGACTGCCACCTGGCAGTGGCTCGCCAGTCTGCCCTCCAGAATGTGCTCCCTGATGCTGGCCGAGAGAGAAGCTGCCCCCAGCAGGCTGCCTGCATCTGACAGCATTCTTCAGGAAGAACTGATTGACCTACGGGCAAGGATCCCTGGCAGTCGGAATCCTTCTGCGGCTCTCTGGCCTTTGTATCTGCTATCAGGACTGTCACTGTTAGCTACTCAGCACCCAGAGACCACTAATGTCCCTATCCTCATTCTGGAGTTTACAAAGCCCCACTGTCTCTGTCCAGAATGGATGTCACGGCCCCTCCAGCCTGTGCCCTGGTTCCTCAGAAAAAGTCACAGGACAGTGTGACACTTCTCTGTTAGCAGTGCAGACCAGTATGAGGAATGGTGGGCCCACAGCACCCAGCGGGCAGCTCCTGCCAGCCCCGGCAGGGCTCAGGGAGGGCTCTTGGGTATGTGCGTGGGGGGGGGGGCAGGCTGGGGTCTCCTTTGGGGCCCAACCCAATCCCTGGTGCCTGGGAGGAAGGTCATTCTGCTGGGACACACTGGAAGCCAGGCTCATGTCGTCCCACAGTGATGATGGACAGCGGGAAGAATCATGTATTACTTTAATCAGAACTGCTTGACACTGTCGGAGACAGGACGACAGTGAGCGAAAGCCCTGTGAAAATTGCCAATAAAAAAGATGATTTGTTTCCACCTTTCACAGCCCGATCCAGCCCACCACTCCTGTCACTCCAGGCCATCACAGATCTTCCCAGTCCCGGTTAGTCAAGGGGGAGCGGTGATCTCAGCCTAGGCCCTGGGCAATCTGGTTCAGCTTAAGAGACTCCTGGGTGGCTTCAGGAAGGTTGCGCCCGCAGAGTCTGTGAGGCAGGCTTGGGCTGCAAGATGTGGGAGAATGGCGAAGGCCAGCGGGGAGGGGAGCCTGGGGTGCCAGGAAGGGTTCCAAGGCCACTGAGCAGGGCTGTGCAGGGGTTGGCTGGGGTTGTCCTCGGGTCTCCCCAGCCTGGCCACCTGACACAGGGCAGGCGTTCTGGCCTTATTCTCCTAGACCCGCCCTCTCTGAGCCCGTCCCCTCCAGATCCTTTCCTGGGAGCCCACAATCCATGCAGTGGCCTTTTTTCAACTGCTGCTTGGCCAGTTATCCAGGAAGCTGTGCCACCGTAGGCAGGCACGCGGCCCAAGCCAAGGGGGCAGCTGCTCCAGGGCAAGATTCACACTCTGCTCGGCCCTACCATTCATGGCCCTGCTCCAGGGCCTCGGCAAAGCTGACGTGGATTTGGCAGAGGCCAGTGCAGAAATCCCTGAGCTGGTCCTTCATTCCTTTTTGCTCTGCTTGACCTCAGCCTTGGACTCTGGGTCCTGGGAGCAGGCAAGAAGGCAGAGGGATACTGACTGTTGGATGTGTGCACGTAATTCCTTTCAGCTGGGTGTCAGCCAGTGTTTCTCTGCTTCCCTACTTTCCTAGCCCTAAATCTCCAAGAAATTGGAGGACATACAGGTGGAAACGGGCGTGGTTATTCAGGGAGGCCTTCTGGACAGCCCTGGCTGGCGTTTTCTTTCTTACAAAGTTATGAAGCATTGAGACTGACTTTATAAAGCACACACCTACATACCAAAAGCAGCTATCTTAGGGGGCTCCATCTTTATGTCAGTGACAATGTGGGATATCTTCTAGAACTTTCAGATGGCCTCTAAAGCCATAGCAGTGGCTGATAAGATGTATTTTAGCCACAAGTGGTGGCACACCTATAATCACAACATTCAGGAGGCTAAGAGGACCACAGTTGGAGGCTAGCCAGGGCTACACAGTAAGTCTCTCTCTCTCTTAAAAAAGCATCTCATAATCTTTTGATTGATGTTATCACATAGATCAGGCTCCCAATAGGTCCTCTATTATCTAAAAGTCTGTTTCCAAAAACCAAATCTGCCCTTTGTGGGCTTCAGGTCTGTAGTCATCCAGAAGTAAAAAGAAGATGCCAGAAGCTTCTTGGGAGGGATGGTGAAAAATGGCCACTTCATGGGGTGGTGACTCCCAGCTAAGGATCTGGAGGGGACAGGCTTGCCAGGGAGGGCGGGTCTAGGAGAATACGGCCAGAACACCTGCCCTGTGTTGGGTGGAAGAGTTGGTGTCCTGAGACCCCAGGCAGGCCTTTCCGCTCCCCCACGAAGGCACTGGAGGGCAGGCTGGCTGTCCCCTGCGTGTGCAGAGGGAAGCAGGGTATTCCGGCCTGGCCCCCAAACATGCAAGTTCCAAGGAAATGTGTACACCTTTACCTCGTTCCTGCCAGATGGACAGAGAAAAGGGGAAGGGAAGGAAGAGAGAGGGTGGGGCACATGGACCTGCAGGGGTCCTAAGATGAGGGGTACTGGCCTAAACCTCCTACCCCTGGTACCACAGCCCTTTGTCCCTGTCACCTCCCTCCCTTGGCTGCTGGAGGAGCAGAGTTCAACAGCTATCTCTTAGATTGATCACCCCATCCGTGGGAGACAGCTGCTCCAAAAACCCATCAGGTCGGCTCATAAATCAAGGTGAAAGAGGATGACAGGCTATGAGTGACAGACACTGCCACAAGGCGCAGCAAGAGTGTGGCTCTGAGCGGTCAGCAGTGCCCGGGGCTCAGCGGCCTGCACCACACCAGCTCCTGTCCAGCTTGCGGGGGCTGAGGCACAGAGGGACACGGAGATGGGGCAGAGCACCAAGCCATCCCCAGACACCCTGGGCTTCCCCATCTGCTGTGGCAGGGTCTGTCACTCAGTGGAGCCTGCAGTCGCCTGAGGGCAAGGCTGGTCCCACCAGTCCTCTTCCCTATCACATCTACCTATATTCTATACCGGAAGTCACGCTCCAAGAGGTGAGGAGAAGGAGCAAGGAGCCGGGAGGACTCAGAGGTGAAAAGCTGGTGAGGCCTGACACCATGTCACATGAGGACTGCTGGCCCGGGCAGGCTCAGCTGGAGGGTGACAAGGGGGCAGGAGACTTCTCTTCTAGTATCTGATGAGTAGGTAGCCTAGGTAGAGACAGTTGTGCTGGTTCTGTGTAACCCAAGGCTCAATAAAGACCACTTGCTCACTCAGCCCATTCATTCAACAAAGACGTACTGGGTCAGCTGAGTGCTGGCACTATTCTGGTCACCCGGGGACAGCTCCTGAAGACAGCCGTGGGCCCCTTCCTCCTGGGAACTGTAGTCCAAGGAGACAGCAGTGGAAGACACAGAAGACAGTAACAACCAAATGAAGAACTGGCTATTAGCTACAGGATGGAGGATGCCATGCCGGGGAGGGTGTCCGCAACACAGGGCAGAAGATGGCCTGCTTAGGGGGGTGGTGGTCACAGACGAGACCCCAAGTCAGAAAGGACTGCAAGGACTTTTGGCTGTTTCATTCCCTGAGTCTGTGGTCACAAGCTGCTCTCGGGTTGGGGGAGCAGGAGCTCAATGCAGGGCACCAACAAGAAGTTGGGCGCCCATCCCAGGGCCCTTCCCAGGCTTCAGGCCGCCAAGTCCATGTTGCACACTGCTGGCACACAGACTTCTGACAGCTGATCTAGTCCTGCAAGCTGGCCTCACCATATTGATTCACCTCGAGGTGCAGCCCTCCTCTTGAGAGGGAGGAAGACAGACAGGTGCGGAAGGCAAGTCATTATCTTGGGAGCTGGGACAAAAAGAGGACAGATTCTGGGCCCAGGCAGCCACTCAGACAGAGGCAGCATCTTTGCTTCCTGTCTGGAGACATCAGGGTGACAGTAAGACTCGCACAAGGACTGCCTGCCTGCCTGCCGCCAGCCTAGGATGGCTTCCATCACTTGGCAAAAGCACATCAGGTTCTGGGTGTCAAGATGAGGCACGGGAGGCTGTGGCTACACTGCAGGGAGTGCGGGGATCCCCACGGGTTTCACATCAGGATCCGTTCTCACAGTGCTGGAGGCAGACGCTAAGTTTCTTGAAGAGGTCAGAGGAGAAGTGCTGCCCTCCGGAGAACTCCACCCCTTCTTTTTCGGGATAAGAAGTCATCAGTTCCCAGAACTGTCCGTCTGTCTGTCCTTAAGGCCTTTCTCCTGGGCAGGACAGGTGAGGCAACATCCTTCTGATCGCCTGCCAAAGGCAATGCTGATTTACAGGCGGCTGAGATTAAATAACCAATCAGCTCCTGAAACCCTTGCTTCCTGAGCAGCCCCTGAGCTGCAGGAAGGAGAGCAGGGCTTACTGGCCAGGCTAAGCCATGACAGGTCCAAGACCTCACACAGGGAACTTCTTGCTGGGACCCAATGAGGGATAAGCAGGTGTCTCAGGCTGTGGCCCACAGGCCACTTTGGAGGACTCCAACAAGTGCTCTGTAATGTACATATGTTTGTCTACAGCTCCTGGCCCACAACTCCCTCCTCAAGGCAGGCCCTAGAAACTAGAATCTCTCTTGCCAAGGCAGGCCCAATATGCCCCTGGCTTCCTGTCTCAGAGCTGCTTGTTAAGCTTGTCTGACAGATCACGAGATCCTCATTTCCCTAGAGGTGCCGTCCCAAACTTTCAGAAGTCCAGTCAGCCTCTCACCGGCGTCCGTGGCCCAGTTCTTCTCACAAGCTGGGCACTGCACTGTGACTCTCTGAATCAGGGCTGCTTCCAGGAGTGCTGCCCCCCAGCTGCCTGCCCTGGCCCTTCGTGTCCCCAACGCAACCTCATGCTGTTCTCCAAGCTTTGTGTGTGGCTCTGGCTCCAGCCCTGGCACACACGAAAGGAGGCCATCTGTCAAGGTGGCTGTTGGGAGGATGGTGTTGTCTTCTCCGAGCAGAGAATCGGCATGCCAGCGCTAATGATAACAAATGGCCGGTGTGTGCTTCTCACCAGCTCGGGTACTGGGACTCAGTAAGCTGGATCTGGGGGACGGACTCGGCACCAGCTCTGCCCTTCACAGCTGCATGGTCCCCACGGAGGGCAGGGGCGCAGGTCTGTCTCTCTGCTGAGCTGGGTGGGGCTGACAGGCCTGAGCTGAGAACCCCTGAGGACCACGACAGTCTCTCAGCACTGAACACAGGAACTAGTGACTGTGTATTTGTCCCTTGAATAATCAGAACAAATAAAAACAAGAGCCACGTCTGGCAGGAGACAGGAGGAGCAGAAGGAGCCTGCAGTGGAGGTGGGGTGAAGCCAGGGAGTCTGTCCTGTCTTGGAAATGGCAAAGTGACAGAAGATTTTTCCCCTTTGAATTAGCTCAAGTTCTAAGTCACGCTGGTTTCAACTCCTGACTCTGTCTTTTCTCTTTTCTTTCTGTATCTTTCCCTCCCTTCCTTTTTTGTTTTCTCTTCTTGTTTTCAGGTTTGGTGATCAAATCCAGGGGCACTCTACTACCGAGCTACATCCCTGGCCCTTTTTAATTTTGAAACAGGGTATTGCTAAGTTGCTCAAATGAGACCCTTCTGCTTCAGCCTCCCAACTAGCTAGGATTACAAGCCTGTGCCACTGTGCCCACTGATGACTCTTCTAAGTGTGCAAGCCTGGGGTGGATGGTTACACTGCCTTTAAAACTGGAAATTACAGAGCTGGGTGCAGTGATGTATGCCTGTGACCCCTGGGAGGCTGAGGCAGGGGACTGTGAGTTCAATGCTAGGCCTGGACGATCTAGCAAGATCCTATCTTCAAAAGCAAAAGCAAAAGCAAATCCAAATGAAACAAAGGAAAAGAAAGGCAATGATATGGTAGTACGGAAGGAAGACAAGCAGGTGCAGTGACCAACAGTGTGGCCCCTTCGTAGGGCCACACTCAGTCCCTCAGTCAAGAGATGCTCTCTGAGGGGCTCAGGGCACAGCTGTCCTTCTTCCCTGCAGCAGGAGATGTGCAATAATGCAGGGCAAGCGCGTGTCTCTCGGACGACCACGTCTCAGCATGAAATCAAGAGTTCCGGCTTTCTCATCCGTCGCCTCTCCCCACCCTTGGCGCACGCAGGTGGTGCCTGGAGGCCTAGCCTCAATTTTTCATCCCTAAGCTGTCAGAGCAGCTCGGTTTGTAACCATGGGGGAAGTCAGAGCTGGGGCCTCTGCTGTCGGCTGATTAATCTCTTTCTGGAGATTGAAAACAAAATTTCAGACACTGTCACTTTTTTACCCTGCAAGTGGCTTGGCCCCTTCCTCCTGAACAGTCAGCTAGATGCAGAGAAAGCCCAGGAAAGAGAGAAGATGGAGGAGAAAGAGGAGGAGGAAGAGAGGAAGGAGGAATAAAAGGCAGAGGAGAAGGAAGAGGGCAAGGAGGAGAACTGATTCCAAGATAAAGACCTTTGTATCCCCCAGTCTCATCATGAGTGCTGGGGCTCCTTTGCTGCTGTGGCTCACAATAGCTCAGACTGCGAGAGGCCCAGTCCTTCACTGAAGCCAGGCCTGTAACACCACTGGGCCAGGCGCCTGGATCCACAGAGCACAGGTGATATGGAACTTATCCTCCCTGCCATGTCAGTGTTCATGGAGCTCCTTGGAGGAACAGAAGTCCCCATCTGGTGGCCAGATTGGCACAAGTCTTGGCCACATGCAGAGCTGCTGATGACAAGGGCTGCTCAGGGGAGCGGTGTGGCCAGCAGAACGCTCTGGTCAGCCCTGACTGATTCTGATGGAGGCACAATACGCTGGCATGTAGTTGGCTATCCTCCAGCAAAGGTTAATTGAGTGCCAGGTTTATCCTAACAGCGTCAGCGCAGAAACTGTTTTTTCTTTTCTATAAACTGACCTCTGCATTTGCAGAGAGCACTTCTAGAAAAGCAAGAATAGACCAAACTGAAACATGTCCAGGTTTCTCTGGATTCGCTTCTCTGAACAGCCCGAGAGAGCCCTGAAGAGCAGCCCAAAGGCTAGTGGGCTGGGTTGGCTGCTTGCAAGAGGGATGCGGGGGACACGCCACCTGTATGGAGGAGGCAGGGTCCGTCCCCAACTTCTGAGCAGCGCCCGTGAGTGGCTGTGAAAAATTCAAATGGCAGTTGGCAATAGCGGGCAACAGATGGCCAATGCTCACAAGACCCCTGGCTGCTGGTGGCAAAGGATCAGAGCAGTCCCAAGGGGAGGCCCCCTCACAGGTACCAGTCATGGGCCTGGGCACAGGTAAAAACCAGAGAGCCTGTTGTCCCTAGGTGACAGTCTCCTCGTGGGGACCTGTGCCTTGCTTCCCAGCACTGTCAAGTCCCACCCCTCCCCGTGGCTTGGAAAACAATCTGGGGCACTTGGGGGTGGGGTGGGGAGACAGGGCTGAGCAACTTCCCAAGGCAGGCTCCAGCCTCTCCACGGATGCTTGGAGAGGCCGGTGTCTGACCCACTTTGAAGGGAACACAGAGACCGAAGAACGCTTGGTGTCTGCTCTGAATCCACAAGCAGAGGGGAGGGAGCCCTGTGGGTCTTGGATAGCCCAGACCTGAGCAGGGTGACTACGCTTCACAGCAGCCTTTATTAGAGAGAATCTGGTTTTAATAACACTAAATGGGCACCATGAGCAGAGCCAGCTGTTCAGGTCCCCAGGTGGGAGGTATCTGCGTGAGCCTGTGGGAATGTACTATATAATGACACCTCTGTGGCCCCTGCCAGCCCCAAAGCCCCGCCTTGGGCAGCAGGGGTGGGAGCGGCTGACAGCCAAGGGCCTGCCTGCTTGGACTGGTAGCTGAGGTCACGGCTGCTGGGTCTGTCCCAGCAAGATGGTGCTTTGGCAGCCTCTCTTCTGTGTCCTGGTCCACCTGCCGACAGAGCTGGGGGCTGGCTATCGTCCAGCATGGATGCCCAGAAGATGGGCTGCTTCTCATTTCCCACAGACTGAGCCTCCCTGGAAGTGGTAGGGGTGATAGAGGGAGAGGTCCCCTCCCTATGTGCACCAAGGAACCCCAGTGGGGGCGTGGTGAGGCGAGGCTGCACGGATCACAGCTCAGGCCCCCAGTAAGAACATCATGTGCTACCCCTGTTCCTGGATGCAGCTGAGGTCACATCCCTGACTTTCTGGCCCCTAGAGAGGCTGGGTGTGTGGTTTCTCTGGGGTGCAGCCAGCTGAGTTAGGGTGATTCTCACCGTAGCTCCCACTACTGGTTCAACTGCTCAATGGGGTGTGTTCTCTATGCTGTTTGACCCACACATCAAAAAGAACAGTGAGGGGTGCAGCACCAGTCACTACAGCCAAAGCCCGCTGCTCAGACACGTGGGCTGCCTGGGGGAGCTGACTGAAAGGCCATGGAGCCCAGGCACCTGAACTGCTAAGGCTGTCACTCGCTGCAGGCAGCACACTAATACTCTCTTACACATCTGAGTCCAGAGGTATTTGCCATTCATGTGTCCCAAACTGACCAGCCTGGCATGCCCAGGATTCATCTGGGGCACATCAGAATCAACACGGTCACTTGTCTTTCACACTTTGACATTTTCCCTGCACAAGTAGCTGTTTGCAAAGTTCCTTAACACATTAAGCCCCACTTTGGCAGCACAAGGGGGCTGGCCTGAGGCTCTCTGGAAGAGCTGGGGGGTGGGCTGGGGCGGGGTTCCAATCTCCCCTGCCTCATTTCAACAGATGGCAAAACAAATACTTAATTAAGCAGGAGAAAGTTTCCGCCTCAGCACAGTGATTCATGATTTTCCGGTCCCTTTGGTGCTCATTCTTCCCCTTTGTCTTCCCGGAACCCAAGCTAGCTTATTGCCACCCTGAGTTCCCTGCTTGGCTCTTGGAAAGACACAGCCCTAATCTGGGGAGAGGGAAGAGGAAGGGCATGTGCCAGGCAGGGGTGTGGAAGGGAGGGTCAAGGGGGGACAGGCCGCACAGCTGTTTTTCAGAGTAAAATGGAGTTTGCTGCTTACTGACAACTTGGCAGAGGCTTAGGAAGAACACAAGGGGGCCTTCTGAGACCACTGCCTCTGTGGTGCTCTAGACAAACTGCTGGGGCTGAGCTTGGCCCAAGAGAGGGACATCCTTGATGGGGTCCAGCCCCTGTTCCGAGCTGGCCCACAAATGTCCCGCAGGCAGACTGAGGACGCTCCCACAGACAGGACTGCTCACTTGGTGTAATTTGGTGGCTCTGGGGAACAGTCCATGACCTCTCTTCCGTCCCTCCCCTGCTGATTTGACACAGAAGACACCTTCATCCAGTGAGGAAGAGAAAGGCCAGGGTGGTGCCACTTCCCCCGTTGGGAACTGAGCCCTGGAATGCCAGAGTTCAGTTTACTGAATCGGGCCGTCTTCCTTTTGCCCAAGGGGCTGTGCTACTGGGCAGCGTGCTTTCCAAGCTCAGGGGTCTGAGTGTCTCACAGAGAAAAGTGACTTCTCTCTTTTTTTTTTTTTGTCTTTTTATCGGTACTGGGGATCGAACTCACGACTGCCTGCTTGCAAGGCAGGTGCTTATGCCGCTGAGCTAAATCCTCAGCCCCTGAAAGTGACTTCTCTTACTGCCACCCACAGCAGTTCCCTGGAGAGGGTCCTGATACTTGATTATATCTCAGAAGAGCAAACAGCTGCAAAGACAACATGCCAAGGCAGAACCAGCACCAGCAACAGGCAAACACCTGTGACCTTCACAAGCTGGTCTCTGCCCAGGCACCTGACTCACCCAAGGCCTCCCTTGGGGCCATGGTCACCTGGCTGCAGGTGCTGCAGGGGGCTGCCTGTGAGGACCCCAGGAGCCCTAGATCCCATCTAGGCTGGATCTCTTCCCACAGAGACAGGGGCGTTGGAGACCGCCCACCTGCAGTGGCACATCCCGAGTGGCTGGGCAGCCCACTGCTGGGCGGCAGCGGCAGTGACTCTTCCTAAGCTCTTGGACTGCTCATTCCACTCTGAGCCAGATTCTGGGACAGGGGAGGACGGAAATGGGGCAAGGGCTGTTAGAAGTCACCCTCTGGATCTTGGGCCTCCGATTCAAGTCTGGGACTCGAGTCTATGGGGACCTTTACTTGCCATCAGCTTCCTCCTTTCCCTTCCACAAGCTTCCACTTGAAGACGAATGAATGTATCACTTGCCAGATGCAAAGGCACTGATTGCACTTGACTGTGCTACTCAAGTCACTAACTGTCATTATCCAGCAGTCGTGCCCTCATAGCCTGACGGGAATCCATCACACCGCAGAAATCATGTGCACCCCTCCACCTCGGCCCTTACGCCTGTCCCAGCCAGGGGAGGAGAGCAGGAAAGACCTCGGCTTTTGGGCCAGGGCTCACCAAGCTCCTTCTTACCACTTATATGGTAAAGAGGGCAGCGGCCAGGTTTTCAGGGCTGCAGACCTGGCTACAGAGACTGCCACAGCCAGGGTATCAGTGCAAGGCCGGGGCGGTATGGGTGGAGAACACCCTTCTCCAGATTCCGCTCACCCAGAAAACTCCTGGAGTCACCAGGGCTCACAAATGCTTCACATAAGCAGAGAAAAAGGAGGAAGACAGTCTGTGTTTCTCATCCTTGTTGACCCCAACTTCTGGACAGACCTCTGCCAGCTGCAGGATTTATGCCAACATCTGTCCATGAGGCTCATGTGGCCCTCATGCTCTTCAGTCACAAGTGTTCACTTCTTCCCAGGTGGTCTTGTTAACTTGCCCTGGGGCGTTGAGATGGGACACACCCTGTTGGTGAGTAGTAAGACAGGAATTCTGCCCCATCCACCCTCCCTGGGATGCACTCCTGGGGCCCTCATCCATGCCTCACAAATGCCCCTGGTCCTGCTTCTGTGTCCTCACGAAGATGAACCAGGATGGACTGAGAGCAGGAAGAGGGTATGGCCTGGTGAATGGCTTGAGAGAAGGACTCGTGGCCCTTGTGTGAAGTGGAAGCCTGGGGCTGCATGGAAAGGCGGGCCAGCTGTCTGGCCAGATGGTCCCTTCCAACCAAGGACAGTAGGGCTCCCGTGAGCCCAGAGGCTCTTTACACTGGGGACAGGAGAGGCCAGAAGCCTTATGGGTGGAAACTGTCCTGGGCACATCCTCACCTAGTCCAGGTCCTGCAGGGAACCAGGGCAGTGGGCACCTGGTCCCGAGGAGGGAAGAGGCAACTGGGGTGGGAAAGGAAGCCGGGAACAGCAGGCAGGGTCCTCTGGAGCCTTCATGCCAGGGGCAGGGCAACTCTTGGTGCCTGAACCTAGGTCCAGGACCTCTATCTGAACAGCAAAATTCTTCTTTGCTTTTATTATTTATTATGTTTTTTTTTAATGGCAGGATGGGCTTTATTCCCATCTTTATTCCCATCTCTGCCCCTTTTTGAGCAGGCTCTTAAACTTACAATCCTCCTGCCTCAGCCTCCTGAGTGCTGTGATTACAGGTATAGGCCACCACACTTTAGTTTTTCTTTTTTCTTTTATCTTTTTGAGATGGATTCTATTCATGCTTTCCGGCTGGCCTTGAACTCCCAAGCTCAAGCAATCCTCCTGGCTCAGCCTCCTGAGTGCTATCACTACAGGTGTGTATCATGCTACCCAGTTAGCCTTTTTGCTTTCAGATACAACCAAGTAAGTGTCCAACAGATGCCCAGGGCACATGCGAGAGGAGCAAGAATCCACACCCCCTTGTCCTTGGGCCAGTTACATTAGCAGCTGGTTGCTTCCTTCAGGTGGCTGGCAAGATGATAGGACAGCAGTGAACAAAGTCCCCATGACTAACCTGGTTTAGGGGGAAGAGACCCTCAGCTGCAGCTGCGGATAACAGTGCTCCTATCGGTGTGGACCGGTCAGTGAGAACCTGCCACGGACAGGGTGCCTTCTCACCCCGGTGGCCCAGGATGTGGGAGGCAGTGAGTGGCTGCAACCACAGCCCCCTGGGTTTTATAGCTGTGCTACACGGTGGACCCACAGGAAGGCACAGCGCTGTGGCTCCTGTGCCCTCCAGGGTGCACGGCCCAACCCAGGCCAAACTGTGGGTTGGTGGAACCCAGCATGGTGTATGAAGGAGCCTGGCTGAAGAATCAGCAGACGGGATTCTAGCCCAGCTCCATCTATGCAACGTGACCTTGAGAAAGTCATTTATCCTTTTTCTTTGACACTCACTTCCCCACCAAAAAAGGGCAAGCAGGGCACCTCACTGCAGCCCCTGCCCTCTGGAAAGTTTGGAGGACCAGGTGGGCCACGTCATCAATACCCAGCCAGCACGCTGGGAGCCTGCTTGACCTCTCGGAAGAAGTAGAGGAAGGGACACAAACAGATACGTCTCTCAGACTCACCAATCCATCTCATCAGAGAGGTCAGGATCTGCAGGTACTTGGTCTTCTGGACGTCAAAGAAGGTGAATGGTCCCAGGAGGAGCGTGAAGACAGCCTAGGCGAGGAAAAGAGCGGTGAGAGGACACAGGGGCAGCTGCGCACCACGTGGTGCCATGGGGTGAACAGTGCGCGTACAAAGCCCTGGGCTAACCCCAGAGCACACCTGGCTGGGTGGAGGCTCCCTGCGTCTAGTTGCATCACCATGGCCAAGTGCCCGGTGCCAGAGTGGAACAGAAAGTCCAGAGCCCTGGCTCTCTGCCACGGTTCACACTTACTGTTCAGATGCTACTGTACTTCCTGGGCAAGGCTCGGACATCAACCAAGGGACGCCACCCCCTCCACTCTGCTCTCTGGCAGGCACTGGGTCCAGCATGGTGCTGACTGTGAGTGCAGATTATACACAAAATAGCAACAAGATGAGGATCTAAAAGGAGCAGCAAACTTTCCCACCACTACTGGGAGGAAAGGCATGGTGGGAAGGGCACCGGGCCTCTGCTAAGACAGCTCAGGAGAGAATGCCCCCTCTGGAGAGCTCAGAAAAAGCATTCATCAGGACAACATTCATCATTCACGTCTTCAGCTTAATTGGAAAGGGGAGCCTAGAAAGCAGGAGCCAGAGACTTCCAGGGTGACTCAGGGGAAAAGGTGCCACACCCAGAAAGGCTGGGAGTGACAGAGCTGGGAGGGGATGGGAGCCAGGCTGGGAGATGGGTGTTGGACCCTGGTCTTTCTCAGTTTGCTGCCCTTGAAAGCACAGGAGAAAGTGTTTTTTAAAAAAACTGTCTTAGAAAACCGGTCTATGGGACCTCTCTGCAGAAGAAATCGGGGTGAACGTGGTACAGTCAATGGAGAGTGGAGTGGAGGCCAGGCTTTCCGTGCCAAACTGGCTGCTCAGGGAACAGAGGAATTAAAAGCAGCTTGCTGGAGTTAAGAGGATGGTACCATTTCCAATCTGCTCCTCGGAAGCAGGCGAGGCATCAGACTTATTAACATTTACACTGTGCCATTTTATCACGTTAGTGCTAATGACACTCACCAGAGACGCAGCAGACGGCACAGAAGCCTGAAGGCAGGGAGAGGGGCCCACAGTGGGGAGACTGACTGGCCTCATGCTTTGGGTGATTCATTCCAGCTGCTGAGCCTGGGGCCGGTCCTGTGACAGGCTGACAGGCAGGCAGGCAGGCAGGCAGGCAGGAGCTCCACAGAAGGGGTGAGCCCGCCCGGCCCCCACCACAAGGAGAGCAGGATGTGGGAGAGGCTGTGACCTCTTATCCAAGTCCATTATCACTGTGACATGAATGACAGAAGGAACCAAGTGCCGCTTAAGGATAAGGTTCTAATTAGATGGGGGTGGGTGGAGGCATCCTGGAGCCACCAGGGCTAGAGCCCGGGTCCTCTGAACCTGCCCCCTTCCCCCCCATTCAGTAGAGGAGGAAGGAGAAGCATTTCCCTTAGGCTGGGGTGACAGGGAGTCAGAGCAAGGGGATTCTTCTGGCTAAAGCCAGGCCAGCCCCTCTACGGTCTCGCAGGTCGAGGGAGCAGAGCTGGGATACAGTAGTACACACACACACACACACACACACACACACACACACACACACACAACCACTACCTCTGGCTGAGCCAGTCTGTATGCAGCACCATCAGTAAGTCATTTAGGAAAATTACCACTTCAGGGAAACTTTCCACTGATGAATTTCTCTTTTGAAGGATGGATAAGGGGATGTCAGGTGGAAGGATAAATACAAAGTCACTTGCCACAGATATTTCCAGACAACCACGGCCCCCTGGAACTTGGACTCCTGTTGTGGCCAGGGGCTTGGGTGGTTCACCTCTGACCTGTGAGCCATCTAAAAACTCTAGGGGCAGAAATCTTGCTGGATGGTTTATGCAGGGGTCAGATTTCATCTGAGAAACCTAGTAATGACTGGCCTTTGGAGGATTCCATGGCACAGAAGGGGGCTGGAGGCCAGGAGTGGTGGCCCATGCCTGGAATCTCAGCACTCTGAGGCTGAGGCAGGAGGATTGCAGTGAGTTCAAGGCCCGCCTGGAGTATAAAGTGAGTTCAAGGTTAGCCAGAAGCATATAGTGAAACCCTGCATCAAGAAAGACCGAGAGAGAGAGAGAGAGACAGAGAGAGAGAGAGAGAGAGAGAGAGAGACAGAGACAGAGAGAGACAGAGAGAGAGAGAGAGAGAGAGAGAGAGAGAGAGAGAGAGAGAGAGAGACAGGCAACAGGAGTACAACTATTCCCAAGGTCAGCAGAGAATCCTGCCTCTGCATACATCAAGTACAGGCGTGCTTGTCAGAGGCCTGGTCTATCTTTATCTTCCTTCCCCTCAGTGAATGTCTGTCAGAATATTGGGACAAGCAGACCCCACTGTGTAGAAGCCCGAGAGTGGGAATCCTGGTTGCTGAAGGCTTTCCTGAGGAAGAGGCCAGACATATACTCCTTCAGGAGATGCTGATCAAGAGGTAAGGAGCAGCACCTGAATGAGGGTCCGCCCTGGTTCGGTGTTCTCAGCCCCAGTCCCAGGGCAGCAGGTGCCAAAGGGCTCTTTGAAGGTTTGACACCCACAGCTGGGTGGTGGGTATTTCCTTTCCATACGGAGGAGCACAGACTGGCCACACCCCTCGGGGGGCACACGGAGTCTCAGACAGACTGACTGTCACACAGCAGCCTTACACCGGCTGTGGGCTCACACACCTGAGAGAGCTCAGATGAAGATGCGGACCTGGGGCTGGGGCTAATTAAGGAACAGGTGTCCTCTGCAAATTAGCAAGAGCCAGAACTCGGCAACTGCAGGAGCAGAGGACAAAGGACAGCAGTTGCAGTGGCTGCTGAGGTCTCTGGGGAGCAAGGGGCTTGGGCTGAAGGATGAGCCCCAGGCTCCTGACGGTCTGGCAGGGGCAGGTCCATCTTTGCATGCTCATCAGCCGGATGTGGCACTTTGTGTTTCCTTTCTCCTTCTTAAAAAAAGAGGAAATAAAAAGACAAGCAGCAGCCTATCCTCTTGGGCCTTCCAGTCTAGCCATTATGACATTATAAATTAGCTGGCTTTGGAACGGTTTTCCAACCCCCAAATGCCACTAATCAGTTCAAATTCAGTCTCCGTTCAAGGACTCTTGTCACCCAGCTCATCCATTACAGGAGGCAGGGACACCCGTTGCTGCAGTCAGATGTGTTTTTAAAAAAAGAATGACTCTTTGATTTGTAATGAAATCTTCAAACGAGACTCTGGAAGTCAAGTCTGGGACAGACCCGGGAAGTGGAAATGGGGCCCACGAAGCCTCTGTCTCCTTCTGGGCTTGTAGGGTTAGCAGTCTGCCGAAGGCCCAGGGCCCAAGGTGCTGCAGGCAGTGTTCGGCTCACAGAGCTGGCTGCCCTCCTGGGTTCCCCATGCAGAGGAAAGGCCCTGTCCTCTCCAGCTGCTCAGGCTGTGAACTCCAGCCATCTCCGATTTCTTCCTTACTCTCTGTGTTAGGTTTTGGTGCTTCTGTAACAAATTATCACAAACCCAGTGGCTTCAAATCCCAGAATTTAGCCAGGCATGATGGTGCATGCCTATAATGTCAGCACTCAGGAAACTGAGGCCCGAGGACAGCTGCAAATTCAAGGCCAGCCTGGACTACACAGTGAGACCTTATCTCAAAAATAAATAAACAAGGGTCAGGGGTTTAGCTCAGTGGCGTAAGCACCTGCCTGGCAAGCACAGGTTATGAGTTTGATCTTGGGTACCAAAAATAAACAAACAAACAAAGGCCAGAATGTACTCACTCCAAGGCCAGAGATCCTGCAGCTAGCAGGGCAAGGATCCCAACAGTGGCACCCTCTTTCCTGCTCCCCACACTGAGGATGGAGCTGGAGAGCCACATTTCTCCAGCTTCTGCCAGCACTGAGACCTATGGACCTGGAAGGCGCCAGAAAGCTCTGGAACTGCAACTCAGTCTTCCGCTCCCTGGAGACAGGAGGGACACCCAGTTTTCAGAACCAGGGACTGAAAGGGACCGGAATGGGCTGAGCACACTGATTCATTGGCTTGGCCGAGACCCAGAAATACCGAGGCTCACGCCTGCTCAGGAGGGGCACATCTGGGTACTGGAGACTCAGCCACTGACCCTGGCCAGCCTCCACTTTCCTCAGCTGCTCAGTTCTGAAAGGGAAGAAAGAAATGCTGTGTTCGTCTGGACAGCAGATCTCCAAAATCTAGATCTGCTGACTCAGGTCTGCTGATCGGAGCCATGACACCCACAGAAGGGAGGCGCCTGCTCAGCTCAACCCTGCTTGTCACAAAATGTGCCCAGCATTGGTGACACATGGTATCCTTTATTTAGCTGTCCCAACTGGGAACCGTGAGCAAGTGTTGACATGAGAACAGAAAATTAAGCAGCTGAGCATCACAATTTGTAATAGGCAGATCTTGGAAACAACCTTAAGTGTCCATCAACTGAGGAATGGATAAAAAAGTTGTGGTATTTTTATACAAAGGAGTACTACTCAGCTATAAAGAATGATCACACAGAGAAATTTATAAATAAATGGATGCAGCTTAAGACCATACTCATAAGTGAAATAAATCAAACTCACATGTATAAATACCGAATAGTTTCCCTAGTGTAAGAAATGGTAAGAATACATAAAAGTATGTGGTAATCATGATTCCCCATTATATTGCTTTGAAGCCTTAAAATGTTTTCATTCATTAATTGGAATGGTTTTATTCTGGGTTGTTTGATTTGTCTGAGATGGTATGAACAGCTATTTTGAAGAAAACAAGACATTATAATAGCTAGTGATGATTTACTATCTTCTTGTTTTGAAGTCCCTCCCCCCCAAAAAAGAAAATAAAGCAGCTGATGCCTAACTCTTAGACCCCAAATTTTTCTGTATATATAGCTGGCCAGAAAAAATGAAATGAAAATTTAAATTTGGTGCCAATACCAAGCCGAACACCCTAGTTTAAGAGGCAAAGTCGCTGGGTGCCACCACCTGCCTGGTTTCCATCTCAGCCTCTCTCAACCCTGCCATCCGCCAAGCTGTTGGCATTTTTCACTGCAAAGTTGTCCTGTGATAACATCACCATGCAAGGCCATAGGCCCTTTAATCCACAAAACCCTCACACACAGGTTCATTTGGTTCCATGCCCATATACACAGTGACCATGGCAGATGCTGCTGCCCCTGCTTACTGATGCGAAGGCAGAGGTCCTGGAGAAGTCCAGTGCCAGAGAAAAAAGCAGCAGCAGAACAGACTGGTCCTGACCCAGCCAGACTCTTCAGTGCAAGTCCTGTGCAATGCGTCTGTCCCGGTAGGTAGGTGGTTGCCCCCTGACACCTTCTGTCCCAACATCAAGTTAATTCCCACTGTCATGCTGACTCCTCCTCCTGGCACAGAATCTCTCTTTGCTTTCCTGAGCCCCCACTTCCAGGCCAGCCCAAGTGCCAGCGCCTCTGTAGTTATTTAGTCCTCCCTGGGGGCTCTTGACTGAAATACCAAGGAGACAGTCAGTGCCACAGGACTTCACTCTTTGGGGAACAGGGAGTGCTCCTTGGGCTTGGGTTGACTGTGCATCCTCAGAACAGTGCAGGTACTCTCAGGACAAGGACTGTATCTCCTTGCGTCCCAGCACCCAGGAAGGGCTCAGCGCACAGACACACACATCGACAAGTATGTGTAGAATACGTTAAGTTTGGTGGGGGCCGTTCCTGGGGGACAAGTGTCATCCTGCGGAAGGGCAAGGGACATCTCTGACCTTGTAGATTCACTCTGCACTCCTTACCATCTTCCTTCTGACCACTGCTTGAGCTGGCAGAGTAGACAACACGCAGCCACATAAAAGTGCTCTTGCTCTGGCTGAAAACATGGGAAATGCTTCCCAAAACTGCTGTGAGGACCGCGGGCAGAGCTGAGTAGTACAGTGCTTGCACTAGGCCAGTGGTAGTGAACCCATGGCATGTATGCTGCAGTGGGCTACTGCTATCAGTAAAAGCTCTAAAAGGTTCACCACCATTGATCGAGGCCCTCGGTTCTGTCCCTGGCAGCGCACACAGACATACACACACACACACACACACACACACACACACACACACACACACACACACAATCAACACGTTTGGATTTAGCAAAAGCAAACCAAATGAAAACAGCACTGCTCTCAATCTTCCCCTCAGGGGAGTGTCATATCCAATGGGTGTGAGGGGGAAGAGAAGTTAGAGGAGTGTGGGGCACTTGGATTGATTGCATCACCCAGGATGCCCACAAAGGAAGGAATCCTTGTGGACTGTGACCATGCTATGAGCCTGCTTGGCCCCCAGAGAGGTCACATCTGAGAAGAAACCTAAAGGAACAGCCTAAGTTCTTTCCACACGTACTCTGGATATACAGCCACTACTTCTTCTCCTTCGAAACAAAAGGGAAACCCCATGGCCTATCTTCCAGCATCTCCTCTACAGAGGTGTGGGGGGCCTGCAGCTTCTAATTCAAACTTAAACTTTAGTGAAGTTCAACCCACAGTTCTCTCTTGCTCTCAAAACAGGAGAGAATGTACTGCAATGCAGAAGGGCTGGCCACGGTGCAGAATGAACACCCCAGCCCCTCCGAGCAACCACGTATCCAAGCAAACCTCTAGAACAAAGTAGGACATACAAGTTTCCTCTGCAACGAGTGACAGTGGCAAGCACCTGACAGGGAGCCAACACCTGTGGACCCACCCAGGGAAGGGGCCCCCACCCCTCCCAGCCCTGCGTCTAAGGGCAGTGGCTGTAGACATGAGTGCCAGATTTGGGGGGGGGGGAAGATGTGCCAAACTGTGTTCACACAGCATCCTTCATCTCCAGGAGAGGCTCAGGACTGAAGGACCCAGTGCTTTGCCTCAGGTCACTTTGAACAGGTAACTCTGCTTCCTTGCCAACAGGCAGTTCTACAAATGTAAGTTTAAAGTGAGAATAGTTTTGTTTTTGGTGCCTATAGAATAAGAAAACCAAGAATTCAGGTATTAGCAGCTTCTTTTGGGCCCCTGGTGTCTAAAAAGCACAGGCCAAGAGCCCCAGTCAGAACCTTCTTGCTCCAGGGCTGGTGTGACTTAGATTTCTCTTTATTTTAGCAGAGGTGACGAAGGCACCTGTCCTAAGCAACGAGTCTTGGAAGGTTGAGTGGGGCTACTCTAGATATGGGGACCTGAGGGTGCTGATGACAAAATACTTCAACTTGGAGGCCAAGGAGTCCAGGGGAACAGGTTCAGGTGATGATGGCCACATGCAATCCACACAGCTGAGCTCCCTGAGTGACCCTGGAGGGTGTTCCACATGGCAAGAGGAGGAACGCCCAGCCTACAAGGCTGCTTTTTACTGGGCACTGAGGGTTAAGAGCTAATTGGGGTTAATAGCAACTCAGCACAAACCCATTACTAAATGGGAGCTGAACTTGAACTGTGTCCTTGAGGTACAGTGAAGAAATATTCAAAGATTCTATTTTTGTTTCTCGAGCAGCTGAAAACACACCGGTTTGGGAGTCTTAATTTTCCTAAGTCACACTGCAGCTTGAGGGTTCACCCTCCTCAGCGAAGTGAGCTCAGAGGCAGCCTGGGACTTGGAGGGGCCACACCGCTGGGTCCTGGGCTCTGGGTGGGGGTTACATCCTGATGCCCCTGCGAACTGTGATCTCTGCTGAGTTACTGGCCTTACTGAGATTATGTGTACTAGACGCTATTCAGCAGATGCTAACCTGGGCTGCCTGACCCTGGGAAGCAGCAGCACACACCGGGTAATCACATTCCAGCCCGTCTATCTGGCAATCCCACACCACTGAAGTCAGGCAAGACCTTCACGTAAAGAATGTTAAGTGAATACATTATGGGGGCATCTCCTTCTTTTGAGACATGATCTTGCTACATTGGTCAGATTGGCATCAAACCCCTAGGCTGAGGTGCTCTTTCTGCTTGAGCCTCCCAAGGAGTTGGGACTGCAGGTGTCTGATTAGGCCTGGCCCCGATACTTTTTTTATTTGATACCCATTACTTCCACCCAAGTTCAACAAGAGTTCAAACACTTTTTAGCAGAATTCAAGGTTCTGACTAAATAGCACCCAGAAAATGAGTGCCAGAGAAAGAGAGCGTAGCTGCATCAGAAACTGCGCCCAAAGTGTGTACCAATTCTAGAGAGCCACCATCACTGGAGTGAACCATACGCAAACTGCAGGACAAAAGGCATCCTGCTTGGGGCTGGGGATTTAGCTCAGCGGCATAAGCGCCTGCCTTACAAGCAGGCAGTCGTGAGTTCAATCCCTGGTACCGATAAAAACGAAAAAGGCAAAAAAAAAAAAAAAAAAAAAAAAAAAGGCATCCTGCTCAGGAGGGTGTCTGAGCTCTGCAGAAGGATTATGCATTCACAGAAAACCATGTAAATAGCATTCAGACCCCTGTCCCCCTAGACAGAGAAAAGCAGTGACCCTTCCGAAGCCTCGACCAGGGACAGATCCACCCTGAGAACTGGAGAAACCTTGTGAGACAGGGAACTTGCGCCAGGACAAACTGTCAGACTATAGACATCAACCTGACCGTAATGGAGACACTGCCAAACTTTTCCCTGCCGAGTCTCAAACTGTACTCATCTGGTACAGAAGGAGCAATGGGGACTGACGGAGGCTGGGGTCCTTCTGTCACCACACCCACCCCCTCCACCGCAGTGACTGGTGTCTGCCCAACATCTGCCAGCGTGTGCTACCCCGAGGGGGTTACTGGGTCTCAGTGTCCCTGGCTCCGCCCCACCCTCCCAAAGTCCACAAATTAGAAGGTACCAGGGAGATGCTGGATGAATGGAGCAAAAGACTGAAATTCAGCCGATGACTGAAGATACAACCCGACACTTGATACACGGGCTATTTTAAAGAGGGATGCGCTTCTTGAGCATTTGAAGGCTAGAAATTGTGCTCTTATCTCACTACTTTGTTGAGGAGAAAAGCGTATTTGCTGCCGAGCCTTTCAGTCCCTCTCCAAATGGAGAGATGATACCACTGTAGCGTTTACCAAGGGCGAGTCTGTACTTGGACGCTGAGATCCAGCAGAGGCAAAGATGGGGTGACAGGTGAGGATTCCAGCAGGAAGTTCTAAAGCCTCTGCCTAGGTACCCCACGGAGGAAAGAAACCAACTCCACAAAGCAGGAATCCCACAGCCAGGAGGGGACCTGTGCCTCCGCTTGATGACAGATATGGACATGCTGGGTACGTGCTTGGTGCATGAGGTACACCTGCAGACTTTGCCAGGTGGGGATACCACGGCCTCTGCTAAGGTGCCTGTGAAAATCCTATTCCTCTCTGATGCTGGGCGCAAACCAAGGGAGGGTGGCTGCTCTTTTAGATGCTGACACTGGAGACCTGATTATGGGGGGCCGGGGCTCCAGCTGCTGCAAGCCTTGACTAACACCCCTAGGATGCAAATCCAGTCTTGTGGCTGGGAACAGACGGTGTGGTCTGGGGCTGGCGGGCAGGGGAACTTGTGGGACGGAGCTCCCTGGACTCTTCCACGTCAGCTCCAAGAAGGGAGAGGGGAAGCTATGAGAAATCTAGAAGTGCTGATGAACTGCAGCATGCCACTGTCTCGGCGAGAGTGGGAAGGACGGACCTGGAAGGCAGCTCTTGAGTTTACTCTTGTAACTCCTGAGCACAGGGACTGAAAGCCACCTCTGAATGTCTGATACTTGAAAACACGCTCAGATCCCTCCTTAAACATTCTGTTCCTCCTTTTTCAAGGCAACTGCAAGTGTGTTTAAGAACGAACCCGTGGAACTCCCTTTTCTCAGAACAACCCCCTGTGCCGCTCAGAGGAGGTCTGAACAACCCTAGTATGGATCTGCGGTTCATTGTCCTAATGGGTGCTCTGAGAGGTAAACAAGATCATCTGCTCCCCTCAGCCCTCTATGGGGAAAAGGAATGGAAAAAGAGGAAACTCACTGTAAACCTCTCCATCAAGCAGAGTGGTAGGGAAGGCGCCTGGGAGGGGTCAGTATACACTGAGGGCTGACGTAGAAGCTTGGAGCTGCTCAGGACACAAGCCACTGCCCCAGGGCAGCTCACTCAATCACCAGGTCACCATCTCTTCTGGCCCACAGTTTTGGAATCAGGGCAAGACCTGCACCTGGTAACTCATCCCCAAACCTCCAGCTGGGAGATGGTTTGGGGCTACACTCAGCTCCTGCTGTGGGCGGAGAGAGAGAGCTCTGCCCATTCTTCTCTACCCAGTGTTTTCCCCAAACTCTCCAGGTTTCCTGAGACTCCCCACAAGGCCAATGTCACTCCAGAGGAGCAGGAAGAAAGGCACTGGGAATCGGCACAGTGCAGGGACAGGTAAGACCTCTCTTTAATCTCGACATCCTGCAAAGCAATGCATCTGTGCTTGAGAAAACTCAGGTTGAGACTGATAAAATACTTTGCCCAAAGTCTCACAGCTACTTAAGATATCATAGGAATTAGAGCTCAGATCATCTATATCCAAAGCCATCTCCTTTTTTTTAAATATATATTGGTACCCTTTTTTTTTTTTTTTTTTTTATTGGTACCGGGGATTGAACTCACCACACACTTGCAAGGCAGGTGCTAATGCCGCTGAGCTAAATCCTCAGCCCCAGCCATCTCTTTAGGATGCTTAACTATGTCCCATGATCACCCCCAGAGAAAGGGCTGTGTCTTCTGAGGTTCTCCCCTTGGCCCCTTAAACCTAGCTCTCTTGCACTAGGAGGGCAGGGCTGGTCTGGTCTGACGGCCCTAGACTAACATGTTTTTCTTGCTCTGTTGTTGGAGGATACACCAGCCTGTGAAGTCTCTTTCTCAGCTGAAAAGCCAGATGGTGCCTGATGGTGGGCAGAGTTCTAAGTGTTTGATGCCAGAGCTGCAACTCTTGTGGTTTAGAGGAAAAGATAAATATTGTGGATAAGCCACACAGTCGTTCACTGAATGATTATAAGCCATCGGGGTTTATACAGGATGCTGGCTCTTCATAAGTGTGATGGACAGAGACGCAATCCAGTACCCCCAAGTTCAGGTGAGAAGACAACAGCATGGTCTTTGGCTAGGAAGGCTTGGACAGGGTTACATCGGGAGTGGGGGTGTGCGTGGAGCTGGTTCTGCTAGGACAGTGGTCAGCAACAGCCAGGAGGCCCAAGGCACAAGGGAGGGATCTGCGCAGATGTCTAGCCCAGCTGAAAGTGTCTCACTGTGCAAACACTTAATGGAACAACTCTGTGGGCTCCAGATACAAGGTGAAAGAGATACACACTACCTCCTGCAGGGAGACCCTGCTGAGGTCAAGAGACTGCATATGGCAGGGGATGGGACAGGAGCAAGCCTGGTGTCTCATAGGAGGGGACTCTTAACCCAGTGCAAACTAAGGTGCTTTGGGACAGAAAGAAGGCCAAGGCACACCAGCACCAAGAACTGTGAACGTGAAAGACCCCAGGCAGTGGAGGCGGGCAGAGGCAGAGTGAGGGCCACAGAGGAGCCCGGGGCAGTTCACACCATGTGATGAGTTCAGACTCGCCTCACAGAATGATGCTTCTGAGGGGATTCACGCAGGGCGATGGCAGTCAGATTTTACCTCAAGCCAGGCTTGAACAACTGGAATGACAGGAAGAGACCGCCTTTGTGACTTAGCATGATGTCCATGCTGCAAGGTGGCTGTGCTAGAAACGCACTCTCCAGGCACAAACTACTTTCCGTGACCGTGGGGCTGGGGTGCAGCACAGGAGTAGAGCACTTGCCTAGCAGGTGAGGCCTGGATTTAATTCCCAGCAGAAAAAGACAAGGGATTTTCATCACATGACTGAGCATGAAGAGGAGGGAAGAGGAGCATCGTGGTACTGCAGGACAGAGGCGTGAAAGAGCTGTGCTAGGCACTCCAAGGAGCCTGGTGAAAGGTAGCTCAGGGGATGTACACTGCCTGGTACGGGTTCTGGAGGACCACCATGGCCAGAGGAAAACAGGATTGTGGGGACCTGGGCTTTCTGAGGGGCCGGGGTTTGGGAGCTTTATAAGGAAACAGCTCCACTCTTTCTGGCTAGCCTGGGCCCTGGTACAGTTGCAAAGTCTAAACTTCTCTGGCATCACAGGTTTGGGGTAATGCTTTTTAGCTATCAGACTCTTTCTGCAGAAGCAGCTCCTACCTTTGTTCATTCACACTGTGCAGGAAGGACGGTGAGAGGAGGGCTCTGTAACCCTACCCATTGGGAAGAGTGGGTCATGTCTGCTTGGGCCCATGATGGGCGGGGAACCACTGCAGGGGCCGGGCGGGAGGACATCTTGGGTCCTCAGAGGTCCAAAGAACAAGAAGACTCCAGAGGGACAGGTGGATTGTTCTGTGAGTAATGGAAGGATAGGGACCCTGTGGACCATTAATTCAGTTCTGCGGCTCCCTAGGAAAAAGGCACTACAGCCCAATCCCTCAACGGTCAGGGATGGACCTCCTCAGGTATGGTGGTGGTGGGCTATGTAGGTGCCCTCGGGCTAGTCACAGGTCCCTGACAACTGGAACTCCACTGCTCCTGGAGCCTGGCTTTTGGTCCTCTGCCTTGGAATAGTAGAGCTCTTCTGCCTCACCTGCCTGGTGCTAGTGCTGTGCTCCGTGAGAGGCCCCAGGTGATCACTCAAGAGGCTCTTGGCGTCCTCCCTTCCTCACTCTATGCTCCTTGAGCAGGAAGAGCGACGGAGGTGGAACCGCTCCATGCTGGAGTGGGAGGGGGCGGGAGGCAGTCAGAAGCCCAGAGCGCAGGAGCCCTGCAGAGGAGTGCACAGGCCAAGCTGGCTCCACCTCTTCCCTGCTGACGTCTGACCTCAAAATAGATGGGGAACTGAGTAACCTTGGAGGCGGGGAAGGAGGGGAGATGCTACATCAAGCTGGCTAATAAATGAGCTGTCAAACTGGGTATAACAAATTACACTAACTACCAACCCCCAAGCACCCTCCCTCCACAGTGGTCAGCGTGAGATGTCCTCCATGGAGAGCTGGCCCGCTGTGGGATCCAGAGCCCACAAGCAGCGGACTCACGGGAAGCTATGGGGAAGCTGAGAGCACCATCTGGTAGGGACACAGCAGGTACCTGTGGGCTTCAGGTGACAGAGCAGCCACTGGCAGGTGGATACTGCAGTGCCCCTTTTCTTCTGAGGACAGAGATTGAAAAAGCCTGTGCAGGGATGGCTACTGCTGTTTCCTGTCTGCCCAGGAGCATCTCAGGTATCGATTCCAGGATGTCACCAATGGCACCAGGCGGCAGACCTGTGGATGGCCCGGTCACCTCCTTTTCCCCGGAAGTCCCTGACTGCTTCTCCACGGTGCTGCTTTGGGAAGCGGTTCTGTAAGAAGATCACATTGGCCTCTCTCTGGCACACTGGGTGCTGGCAAGCCCATTACCACTGTGAAACAGCTTCTGGGCCTCCTCGCCTTAGAATTTGCCTCAGCAGGAGGCAAGGAATCTACGTGCTTAGCAAAGGCCTTAAAAGCCAAGGCTGGTGGTGCACGCTTGTAATCCTAGCACTATGTGAGGCTGAGGCAGGAGGATTGTCATGAGCTTGACATCAGCATTGACTACACAGTAATTCAAGGCCAGCCTGAACTACATAGTGAGATCCTATCTCAACAAGCAAATATAAATAAACAACAAACCAACCAACAAACAAAGGCCTTCAGGCACCAGACTGAGAAGCACTGCTGAGGTTCTTGTTCCTGATAGAGGAGAGCAGTCTGGAAGTGTTCGCTGAGACTACTTACCTATCCCTCAAGTGGAGCTCAGTGACCCTGCAGCAGCAGGGGGGAAGGGGGCACAACTGCGTGGCCATTATAGACTGAGTGGCACTGGACCCT
Organism: Cavia porcellus; assembly: GCF_034190915.1. Lineage (NCBI taxonomy): Eukaryota > Metazoa > Chordata > Mammalia > Rodentia > Caviidae > Cavia > Cavia porcellus. The sequence goes on from NW_026947515.1 coordinate 24,124,865, forward strand.
GCCTGCTTGTCCCATCGAGGTTGTTGGGAACCATCTCAATCCGTGGCTAAGGAAGTTCTTGCCGTGGCCAAGCTAAACCTGCCTCAGTGGCCTGTGACTGGTCCTTCTGGATTCGCACAGCAACTGCACAGCAACACCTCCCTCCGCACCTGGAGACTTATTAAGATGCACCTCAGTCTCCTCTCAGCTAATCCACAGGACTTCCTGAGCTCACGCTAATTAATCACATGGCATTAAGATGCACCATAATTGTTTAGCTCTGCCTCACGCCCTTCACACCCATGTCCCATGCATCTTTCTGCTGTCTGTGCACCCTCTGGGGTTCTGGGGTTCCTGCTTTCTCAGGGATGGGGGTACTATAGACATGTGCACACTGTCTTCTCTGCACACAGATTGGCTTTCCAGCCAGTGTGCAGGACCTGTCACTGGCTATGACACTGTCTACACAAAAGAGCTCGGTTATTACTTTAGACTGAGTGCTCTATTTAATTAAACATTACTGTCAGGGCCCTGAGGCGCTACTTAGAAAGACACCAGGTTCTGCTTACAATAGTCACCCTGTAGCAGAGAGCCAGCATTGTTCAGGGTGGAGTCAGCCTCCCCAAACCCAGCAGGGCCACCAAGGGCCGTGGGCTGATCTGTGGGACAGACAGAATGAGCAGGGCAGGAGGAGAAGAGTTTGGCTTACAGTTTGCATCCTACTTGGCACAAAATCCTTAGGACTACAGGAAGGGTGCTGGGTACCATGGGATACAGAGTTAGCTGAATTTTTAAAAATAAACCACTAAAAGCTGTAAAGGGGAGATCTGAAATCAACAACCGGGACATTTCCTTAAAGAATATAAAAACCTGGCTAGCTCTTTGCCCACCAATAGGAGCGTTGGAAGCAGAGGGGGATGCAGGGCCCGGAGTGACCCGGGCTACTGAGTTTTGGGGACCTGTTTGGCCCAGTTTCTGGAGGCGAATGACCGGAACCACGTGTGTAACTTATGCATGTACACACAGACACAGAGCAGAGGCAGGGGTCGGCCTGGCGGTGTGGGCAGCAAGGCAGTCAGGTTTTTAATCCCCAATTGGGCTGCCCCCAAACAAGGATGCTGCATGCGTCAAGCCCAGGTCTGACAGGGATCAGTGTGAAGTGTGTATAAAAATGGTCCAGGAAGAGCATGGTGCAGAAGGTCCCCAGCAGGGATGAGCGCTCCCCACGGAGACCTATTTGGAAGCTTCCCAACCAAACCGGCCCTGTGTGTGAGTGCAGGCCATGGGAAGATGGGACAGCTCCACAAAGCTACGCCTCAGGGACACATGTGCAAAGTGGGGGGGATGCCCCTGGTTACTGCTCTCAGGTGGGCCGCTTCCCATGCCCACCTCCTACCCAGCATCTGCCTGAACCGGGCTTTGATCTCCTGTCGCCGGGCATACATGGCTGCCTCCCTTTACGCAAGGGATGGGCTCCTGAAACTCTATTTATAAATGCTGAGTTTTCTCAGAATAACATCTTAAATGCTGCAGGGAAGTGAAGTACTTAAGGGAGCCCTGTAGCGCGTCCTTCTGGGAAGTAAGAGATCACTTTTGTAGCAACGATTACCCCCAGTGTTTGTTTCATATGTTTGGATTTTCGTATAGTGGGGTTTCATAAGGATGGGTGTGCTGTGTATACCTGGCTGGTTAAGATTAGGACACGGATCACCGTTCTCGTCTGCATCTGCTTCCCTGGGTGAGCTGAGGACCTCAGCGAGGACGATGAGCGTGCAGGGAAATCTCACTGTGTTTCCCCAAGACTGCACTGGCTCGCTCTGGTATGTGGCATTTCCCAGGTTGTAGTTATCACTTCCCAGCCACTGGGGTTGGGGCCAGGACATGGGGGACAACTTAACAGGGTTGGTAAGATATCATGCCAGGTAAGCGTGGTGTCTGAGCAGATCACCTGGCCTGGCAGCTACAACTCAAGTCCTTTTCCTACTGAGGCACCCTGACCAGCACTGACAAGCAGCTTCTGAGGCTAAGTGTGGCATGGTGAGGACAGCCCAGAAAACACCACGGCCCACTTCCTTGTGATCCCGCGTCCCAGAACCGACCTCTTTACTGAGACTGTGGAGACCTCGGCTTCCAGCGGGCACCGGAACTGAGCACTGTCCTCTAATGTGGCATGTCAGGTACTGGCAATGGCAAAGGTAGGACATGGGGTGTGATGGATGGTGGGCTTAATGCCAGCTGACAGGACCCATGTCCCTGAGAGTGCCATTAAAAATAAAAACAATGGTTCTCTCACTGAGCGGGAGGAGGAGGCTTGAGCCAGACACCCAAAGGACAGCGGGGAGGGGAAGTGTCACCCAGGAGTCCTTGGAGTGGTGGGGGGGAGGAGTCTAGGGAGCTGCTCGGTGGCCTCTGGGCAGGTATAAGAACTGCTGGAGGCTGCAATGTGACAGTGTGTGTGTGAGACAGACAGGAAGATAGACAGTGGTGTGGCAGAGGCTTGTGGGGTCACTGGGAAGAAACCTTGCTGCCCCAGCAAGAAGAGCCAGTGGCAGGGGGGTGACAGGTAGCCTGAATTTCATTTAGAGTGGGCCAGGGGTGGAGGGAGGGAAAGCAAACCAGAGGCTGCTCCCTAAGAGGCGGACAGACGGCCCCTGGGAAAAAGAAAAAGAAAACACAAACCTGTCCCTGTGTTATTGATTTCTTTGAAAAAGAAAGAGACAAGCTAATCTTCCCACTCTGTCATTTCAGTCTGCCTGGGGTGGCTGCTGGAGGGGACTCAGTATTAGGGCCCGGCCACTCTCCCAGTAGTGGGCATCGACCTTTCCAGGACTAGGGAAGAAACTCTTTCTTCAAAACTTCAGTCCGGCATAAAAGCACAGGACTTGGCACCCTTGGGGACAAACGCACCTCAGGGACATGCATTCCCGCCCCCAGCTCCTAAAAGCCAAGGGATACATTAAAGACACTGCAGCCCTCTGTCCCCCAGGGTAGTGGCTGGGCTCAGCTTGGGTCTGAGCTGCTCCATTCTCTGCACTGGGTGACACTGGCTGTAATAGGCAGCCTCACCATGGATACCTGGAGGGAAGGGGTGAACAAAACAAACTGTACTTCCCAAAGCCTCCAGAGGCATGCTGGGAAGGAGAAGAAAAGGATAACACAAGATGGGCACCCCTAGCAGTGAGTCCCCAGCATCAGCATACTTTGAAGGTGTGAGTGCTATACCCACTGCAGGTGGAGAGCCTGCGTATGATGTAAGGGAGGAAAGGAGGCTTTCTCTCTCCCACTTGGCTTCTTGCTGTCTTCCGAGACCAAGAACTTTTGCCCTCCGCCATGTGACCTTGCTTCGGAGCCAGCTGATTATGGACTGAAACCTCCACAAACTATGAGCTAAATAAACCTTTCCTTCCTTAATTTTGGATGTCAGATATTTTATCACAGCAACGAGAGAAAAGAAACTAAGACACCCCAGATCCTATAAGTACATGTGGCCTCCCCATGCCAGGCACTCAATTTCAGAGGACACCCCCACCCCAACTCCTCTGCACATGGCTCGTTTGACGAGTCCTCCAGAGGGCCCCCCTTTCCTGCCTTGCCTTGCCCCATTTCCAGGGCAGCAGCACCTGTTTTTTCCTGGGGTTGTGCTCTGGGGATACCAACACTGGAGCAAACAACCTGTGTGTCCAACAGACGGACCTGCACTTGCCCACATCCTGAGAGGTCACTGCTGTCCCTGAGACTTGTTGCTTCACGTTAATTTTACCTCCTCGTGGGTTTCTACAGGCCTCTAGACTTCCTCCTGCCTCAGACGTGGTAAGAATAAATACTTCGTGATGGCAGCAGTGACCCACTTAGCAGACGCCACAGCCCTGGGGCACAGAAGCCAAAAGTACAGAGACTAAGGCAGGGGAAGGAAATGTCCTTGGGAAGAACACTCAATTCCATCCCTACCTGAGCGAGAGTAAGAGTCACTACTGGGAGTAAGGAGTGACAGAAAGACATATTAAAGCCGGCGGGCAGAAGGTCCAAACACAGCTTACTCACTGGACACCACATCTGGGCAGTGTCATTTCAACCCCCTCCACAGGTCAGGCTCCGAGGGCTGGCAAACAGGTGGCCCACATCCCTCACTCTGCACTGCAGCCAGGGCTACCCTACAAGTGGAGTCTGCGGACCTGTGTTAGGCGGGCAGAGCAAGTCCGTTTGCAGGGCAAGAAGACTCACCAGGAGCCCAGAGAGCTGGGCTTCCGCTTCAACTCAGGGACCACGGGAAGCCATCACCTCCCAATCTCAGTTTTCCCTGCTGTAAAATGAGAGGTTGCCACATACCGTACCGTGTGGCTGGAGACCTTAGGGTTAGGGTTAGGGTTTAGGGTTAGGGTTAGCCCTAACCCTCAGAAATGAGCCAGTGTCCGGTAACAAGCTGCCATGGCCCGTGATGCTCCCAGGCGGGGGGCACGTTAGGATCTCGATGGGGTCCAGCCATGTGGGGGTGCTATTCCCTTCTCCCCACCTCACCAAGAGGGTCCTCTCTGCTGAAAGAAGCCTTTCAGTTCACAAAGGGGCCACACACCGTGTGAAGCATGTGAAGTGTTGCAGATGGACAAGGGCCAGTGTGGCCACGTGAACTGCAGCCAAGGGGGAAGCAGGAAACAGGTCTCTGGATGGAGATGGACCACAGGGTTCTTGGTGAGGCCCTGCAAGGCTGCTTCCCATCTAACCTGAACCTGATTCTCAGCGCAATCCACCCCTCTAGGAAGTGGCTGGCTGGCATAACTTCCGCATGGCTCTGCCACCTCCTCAGAGTGGGTACCAGAAGGGAGCTTGGGAGGCAGTGGCAGGGTACCTGCCGGGCACTTGCAGGTTGCATAGCTCTCTTCAGTCATCAGTGCTCCAACTCTTGAGTACAGGGCAGGGTAGCAAATGGGGTGACCTTGTCCTATTCCAAGGCCCCCTGCTCAGTACGGTCAGTTTGCGGCTGGGTCTCCAGCCAGGATAAGCTCAGTGCTGCCATCTGTGCACTGTTGGGGCGGTGCCTGCTGAGCGGCCTGTGACCCAGCAGCATCTGCTCACCTGTGAGCGGCGGATGCTGCTAGCTTCTCCAACAGTGAAAAACTTTCAGCACTCAGGGAGTCCCCATGTCCCCCCAGGGTTTCCCTCTGACACCCTCCAGGAGGAAGGAAGGATCCCGCACAGGGAATGAATGGCATGGTGGGCAGTGTGGCGCTATGGGAATGAGGAAGGGCATTGAGAGACCTGGGCAGTGCCTGACCCCAGGTGAGCAGCACACCTCCCAGACTCCCAGGACAGCTTGAGTCCAGACAGACCCTTGTACACACACCCCACCACCTTGCCGGGGTCCTTGGCTCCTTTGCACTGTGGCACAGGAAGGAATGAAATGCCAAATTCTGACTTCATCTCTAGCAAAGCCAGAGAAGTTTTGTGGAAAGATTCCCAAGATGCTCCCCAGCCTGCAGGCAATGTTACCCATTTGAAAGAGCTGGGGCACCTGACAATTTCCCATCCTATTCTTCAAAGGAGCTGGGAGTGGGGGTGGGGAGGATGGAAGCCCAAGAATCCAAGGTCAGCGGGAAGCAGATCCTGATAACACTCATAGACCCTAATTCCAGGGCCCAGCTACTGCTGGCTCCAGCTGTGCATCATGGGGTGGCAGGGGGCACTCGAGAGCACATTCGAAGCAGCAAGTGATTCAGGAAGCTTGAGCCCCACAGCACCCTGCTCTGTGGCTTCCACAGGAAGGAGAAATTGACTCAGATCAGCTGCACTGGGAATCACAGGATGTGGACAGGGGTCCAGGATGTGGGGAGAGGAGGAGGAATTTTCCATTCATTAAGGTTAGGGGCTTCGGGAAGCAACTGGTAGCTGCTTGTGGAGAAAGCTCCTTTCTTCAGTATAATCATGATGCTATGCACAGGCTGGCCTCAGAGATAGTTAATATCCTAGATATTCTCATTCTGTCTGTTTCTCAGGACCTTTCTTGGGAAGAAACAGTAGAGATGGCTTCCAGAGGACTTTCTGAAAGTTAAGCCACAATACAAAAGCCTGTATCTTTATGCCACAGAACATACTGTCCCAGAATAGCAATGAAGACGTGGTTATTACTAGGCGTTTCTAAAACTGCAGGCTTTGAGGCAGGAAGATTGTAGCAAGTTCAAGACCAGCCTGGGCTACAAAGTGAGCTCAAGGCCAGCCTGAACTTCATAGCGAGACTTTGTCTCAAACACACACACACGTACACACACACACACACACACACACACACACACACACACACATACTGCAGGCTAGGTAGGGCATCATCTACCTGAGACAAAGAGATGATCTGTGCATGGGGTGGCAATGTGCTTAAACTCACTGTACCTGTGCCCTGCTTTGCAGACTATTTGGGTAGAGCCTGGCTGCTGGCAAAACCAGAAACCAAGACCCTGGAGTGGCTCGGCTCTTGTTGCTGATGGTGCGGGGCACCATGGAGTCACTACAAGGGACAGATCATGAACCTGAACCTGAATAACCAGAGGCAGGGAGAAAGGCGGTTCTCCTGGAATCTGAAGAGGCCACTTGCTGGAATCCAGCTCCTTGGAACTGGGAGAGGAGGACACTGTCCTCATCTGCAAGAGGGCTCCCGTCTGTGGAAGGAAACCCCCAGTCTGACCCCTCCCCGCAAGCCCCTAGAGGAGGGAGGGGGTTCAGAGAGATGCAAGCATCAGCATTTGGGGTCCAGGGGCTCTGCTGTTCTGCAAGACCACAGACCCTGGAGCCACATGCAAAACTGTAAAGTGACTTCTGAAATGTTCAGGCCCATCTGCCTCAAGTCCCTGAGAACCAGAAGAGAATAGGCCAAGCCAAAGGCTTCTGTCTAGAAGCCCCACAGTGAAAAGGGGCGAGGGTGGCAATGGGGTGAGGGGAACAATGGGCCAGAGAGCAGCCCCCGTGCTCCTTCTCTGCACCTCCCAGATCACTCTCAGGTCTGGAGTGCTCGCAGACACTGGGACAATTAGCTCCATGAGTTATACATGCAATATCTGGGAGATGAAGGCAGTAATTACTGCCCGTCTGCCTTCCTGAGGGCTTCCTCCTGTTTGGTCAGAATTATTGAAACTAGGGGAGGGAGGCTTCCATTGTGAGGAAGGTTTATAGGAATCAGTGAAGGCACAATTTAACAAGGCAATAATAATGCTTCTGAATAATTTACCAAGCAAATGACAGCAGCCAATACTCCCAGTTCTTGGTCTCCAGTCTGCTGGCAGGTCGGGGAGGGTGCTAGGCAGGGTCTGCAGACTCCAGCAGTTCCCCTGGTAAAGACCCTGACATAGCTTGACTACTGTTGCTCCTCTCTGGAGCCCTCCAGACTCCTCTCTCCATCTTGTCCCCCTGCCCACGATGAAGTGGGCAGGGGGATCCCAGAGGACCTCACCCTCACAGATACCTCGGGTAATTTCATCCATTACAGTGCATTGAAATGCTAAGAGGTGAACCAGGTCTCAGTTCGCCCATCCTCCTGGCTACCCTGCTGGTTCCTGTGCCACCATCAAAACCAGGCAGGTGAAGCAGTGCAAGAGACAAATCCCTGACCAACTGCCTGAGATACAGACGAGACACCTCTCCTACGCTCCGCACCATGGGGCTCCTTTCAGAGATCTGTGAGCCCAGACTCAGAGGCATAAAAATACCATTCAGTGGTCCCTAGAGTTAACGAGGCTGGACCCAAATAACACAACTAGCAGGGCCTGCGGAAATCTCTACCAGGATAGTAATGATGGGGTCAAGAGGCCACTACCTGAAGGCCTGGGCCTTCTTCTGGCCTTTGCTTCCCTCTTCAAATCGGCCAAGTGGCACCACGTCAAACTGTGTGTCACCCAGCAACCTGAATCTGTGCCAGGGCTGAGGAGGACCAAGGGAAGCAGAACGTATTAATAGATACTGCAAAAGCTAAAGGGAAACGTTTGTGAGCCCTGCCCATGAAGCAGACAGAGACAAATAGCTGCCTCTGGTCCGTGTCTTATTATCAGAAGCCCGACTGGCACCACCCCCACCGCATCATGGCCTAAAGCAATCAAGAACGAGCCTGGAGATTCATCTTCTTCCACTGTCCACAGGGAAGCAGGCAGACAGGAAGGTGGCTGGGCTGAGCCTGCCCTGTCTGCAGAACCTGACTGTGGTCATGGACTGTGCTGCACACCCGGTCAGGAGATCCAGTTTCTGCCTGAGAGCTCCAGGCTGGCACAGAGTTAGATCAAAACATGGACAGTTGGGAGCAGGAGGTCGGGGACTTTCAAAGTGCTTTGCAAAGAGCGCCCCTCAAACTTTGAGCTAAGTCCATGACAGTGTATGGCCCCAGAGCTGGCAAGGACCCAGAAGTCTAACTTGAGGCCTGGGCCTCAAGGCACCATGAGGCTGGAATCTTAGGAATGTGACCCATGTCCTGCTAGAGGTGAGACCCTAGGGTTCAGCCACAGTCATGGAGACACATAGGCACCTCTTTTCTGGGTTTTCTTAGGAAGCAAAGATGATTTAGAGCCCTCTGCCACCTGAGATGGCCATAGCACTTTGGACTAGGTGGCGACACTCACCAGGTAGATGCGGTAAGCGTCCACTCGGCGCAGGGAGCCCCAGCATAGGTCAGTGTCGTTGTACTTGGTGTCTGCCTCCACGCCACAGGAGTCATTGCCGGAGATGCTGCTGAGAGAATAACACCAGGCCCAGGCTTGGGGTGCCCTCCCTGCCCTGTCTTGGGGTGACACAGAAGCTACCCTCCTCCACAATCTGACTTTGCATAAACCATCTTCTAGGATGCACCCCACTTTTCCTAATGACTCGGGGAGCCCTCGGAGGAATCTGAGCCATCTTCCCAATGGGGTTGGGGAGGGGACAGCAGTGCAGAGTGTGTCTCCCGGGGACAGAAGGCAGAGCTGGTGGTGGCTCTGTGGAGAAGGGCCTCGGGGTCAGCCTCATTGGGTGCCATAGACTTGCTTGGCATCACGCTTCTCTGATGGCCACTGCCCCTTCAGGCCATCATGGGCTATAGCCAGCCTAGGGGCTGACGGGGCTACTCACCAGGTCACCTGCATGAGGGAGAAGGGCACAGCTGCAGCATAGATGGCCAGGTCCCCATACAGGTAAATGATGATGCAGAAATAGAACAAGTTGACCCCCACTGAAAGCAACACAACCAGCAGTCAGTCAGGGGCCCAGAGGTGGCGGCGCTGCTGTCTGACAGTTGCCTACCTCCGCTGTAGCTTTCAGGCCCAAGCCGCTGACTTCCTACAAAAAGCAGAAAAATGACCCTGGAGTCCTATTCCTTGACCTGGCTGGTTGCACTGTGACACTGGCAAGAGACACATTGCACTGAGAGAGCTCTGTGAGGCCTGGAGATGCCAGAAGCTCTGAATCTGGATCAGTGCAAGGTGAGCGAAAGAACGGCTAACCCAGAGGGACCAACAGCCTGAGGGGACCGCACACAAGGACCAGGACACTGCGGGAGGGGAGGAGATGCTTGAGTCAGGCAATGAACCCTGGTGCACTGCTCTGCAGCCAACACACAGCTCTAGGACAAGAGGTCACTACTGAAGACTTGAAGCAGAGAAGGCAGTGGAAAACGGTCCAGTTCCCCAAAGTCCAAACTGACAGCATGGAAAGAGCTTCATTTCCGAAGGCCTCTTTATGAATCTGAATCAGGCAACAACAGTGGCCCAGCCATGCCTGCTGTCCTAGGAGAGACAGTGCTCACCGCGGGCTCCCTCCCCTTCCCACGAGGCAGAGGGCTGACTCTGGAAGGTGCGTGACGCTGGCACACCCTCGGCCGAACAGACCGTGCCGCTCTCACTGCAGAAGTGGCCAGAAGCAGAAGCTGGGAGCACAGGGCTCCCATCCTAGTCTCATCAGACTCGATTCTCAATCCTGGCACGTCCCCAACAGCTCTTATCTCGCAGTGAGAGGAATTCCACCCATGTTACCCTGCATGTGCGCACAATCAGGGCTACACAGATCAGGGCTAGAGGCCCTGGGGAAAGCAGTCAGGGCTCTGTAATGTACGGGTTATGGCCCTTGGTGACCAGTCTGAAAAAGCCTCAGACAACTAGTCTGAGCAATGAGCTCAAGTTTTTATGTCACCAGTCTCAAGCTGCTGGCTTCTCTAAGAACCAAAAATAAATAAAATAAAATAAAATAAAGTGATAAGTAACAGGTCCTTTCTAATCCTGGTGGCTCAGAAGAACCTGCAGGGTCCCCATGAAAAAGCCTAGGTCATGTTACTCCTTGGCCAAGGTCAGCTCTGCTCCTACAAATCTAGAGGAAAAACAACAGCAAAACACACAGTGGGCGGGGAGGTTTCCCAAGGACTGAACCTAGGGCCTTTGCACTGAGCTTCCCTTGCCCACTGCCCGCTTTGGAGACAGGGTCTTACTAAGTTGCTCAGTGGCCCAAGGATGAACTCAAATGCTCCAATGTGTAATTCTGCCTGAGCCTCCCAGAGTGCTGGGATTGTAGGCCACACCACTACATCTGGCTGCAAACACAAGTTCGTAAAGGACCACAAGAGGCTGGTGCTTGTTTTTGAATACACTAGTTGGTGTGGCCTTCCCTGACATGTCAGAGATGGGCCTGACTTCCAAACTCAGTGGCCCCTGGGCTCACACCGTCAACCCACTTCAGCTCGCCTTTCTATTCCAACACCAAAGTTCTCAGCAAGGAGGCCCCGACCTCTCCCCACAGCACTGTGCTGACAGTTTTCTGGCTGTTTATAAACTGCCTTTGGCTCTCCCTGATCAATAAAATTTCATTACTCAACACAAAGTGGGAGGATCAATAGCCCCCTCAGAGGTCATCAACGACAAGGCCTGGGGTTTCTAATTACAAGAAATGAGTAGAGGCTCCGAGGGCACTGGGGAGGGTGGTGGCCCTACCAAAGGTGAGGCGACAACTGAACAGTCTGTGAATAAGGAACAGAGCAGAGTAGGGGTGATTCTGCACCCCACAGCCCGCGGGAACAGCTATCTGGAGACAGTGCTGACTGTTACAATAAGGAGGTGCTCCGGGCACCCAGACACCAGTGACCCTGCTGAACACCCTGCAACGCCCGGGATAGGCCTCCGGGACCAGGCCTGCAGGATGCGGCAAGGAGGCCTCTCTGGGAATGGGCCGCTTTCTGTTAGACTTAGCAGAGTCTGGACTATGGGGGTGGGGGAGGATGACGAAATGAACCACTCATTCCTAGAATTCTTCCAGAAATGGGGGCAGATGCAGAACATAAAAATAAGAAAGGAGGCTTAGAAAAATACACATTCTCCCTCTGATGTGCATCTGACTTTGAAAGCTTTCTTTTGGAAGAGGCCTGTGTGGCTGCCAGGGGGGAGCGGTTATGCTTTCTTGGTCTGGTGACATGGACTGGGACAGAAATGGGACAAAGTAAAAGCACAGGAGTGGGCTGGGTACTGGGAAGCCAGCGGTGAATTCTGGGAACGCTCTTGGAGGTCTGCTCTGGACCAAGGGTAGACCCAGGCCTCAGGCAATGTGTGCTGATAATCACTGCCTCCTGGACAGACCCTCAAGGGGGCACTGCCAGTGACAAACTGAGTGAGCACCTAGTGGCCCAAAGGGCGGTTAGGAAGACCCTGCTCTGTCACCCTGGCTCTGCGTTAAGCCCTGCCACACTGATGGCGAGGGTGGAGATGCCCCACTCTGGAGGTGTCAACAGAGAGAAAATCTTCCAAGCTACCTGCAAGAGAAGAGTCTTCCTGAGACTGCCTAACTCTCACGCGAGTGGAAACGCACAGGTTTGGCCCTAAACACTAACTCTTTCAATTGCTCTTCTTCTAAAAGCTCAAGATTTGCCCCAGACGTACATGGTTGGAGCTGGGTGGATCCCTGCGGGCTGCAGCCAAATATCCCCTAGCTGGGAGGGAGCCCAGCAGCGCCCAGCTCCTCGGCAACCCGGACACGGGCTCTGAGCGCCCTCTGCTGGCTACCTCAAGCACAGGCCCGGCAGAACATGTGACATATCCTGCTCTCAGAGGGTGTTGTCCCAGATCGAACAGGCTACAAACATGAAGCAATAGAGAGCCAGATGGGGTGGCGCACTTCTAATCACAATGCTTGGCAGGTGGAGGCTGCAGGTTTGAGGTCAGCCTGGGATACCCAGTGCATTCAAGGCTAACCTGAGCTATGCAGCAAGACCCTGCTTCAAAAAACCCAACCCAACCCAACCCAACTCAACCCAGTGGAGCAAATAAGACGCACAAAATTACCACTTGGCCTCCATCAGCTTTCTTTGTTGGAAAGCTGCTGAGGATTCCTGACTCCTACTAGGGCAGCCGCTTCTAGTTGCTGGGACAGGGAGGAATTCAAGTAAGCAGCTGGGAGCAGGGCAGGCCTTTTGGCAAGGTGGAGGAACCTTGGAGCAAGTGGACAATCTGTTCCTCCCCATGGCCTCCCCTACCGCTAGTAGCATGGTCTTCATTATAAGGACCAGGTCTGCAGGCTGGGACCTTCTTCTCCACGTCCTACCCCAAAGGAGCTTTTACCTTTATTGAAGAACATGGAAGCCATCTGTCCCATTTCCACCCGGTCTGTGATTTCAAACAGGTTGGGAGGTGCGCGTCTCTCTGTGGAGCCAAAAGGACAAGGGATGGTGGCAGCTCTTCCCTGGAAGAGCTTCAGGAGGGATCACCAAGATGAGTGCAGCCTCCGGGATAAGGAATCCCCCATGCATCTCAAACTCTTGAGAAGACTTTTCCCAATGTTCCCTGCTTGAAGCATCTTGTAAATCTTACTGTGTTCCTGTCGCTAGTGCAATGGAACCCCAGGCTTTGTGTATGATAGCCAAGTACCCTACCACAGAGCCACGGTCCATCTATTTTTAAGAGAATTCCGGGATGCTCCTCATGGAGCAAGAAGGAGAAGGACTCCAGCTCAGAGGCCAGGTGGGAACAGGGGTGAGACGGTGTGGCAGGAGCCTGTGCAGGAGGGGGGAAGGGGAGGCTAGAGCTGGAGACCCCTACTCACTCAGGCTTCCAGTGGGCACGAGGCACGGTGCTCAACTAACGCGCTGAGCTGTAGATATTGGTAAGAGGCAGAACCAAAGCCTGTGCTCTGCTTCCTCTACCATGGCGCCTTCCTAGGAGCCAATGCACAGGCAGGGAATAGCAGAAGTGTTTGCAGGGAGACTCCCTAGAGCCCCCTCAACAAAGAACCTGAACCCCCTCGAGCAGAGGGAGCATGGGGCCTGCCCAGAATCCCAAGACTTACGCACAGACAGGATGGGCAGTTTCTCTGCCTGCTCGTAGCTCTCCTGGGTGAGCACGTCACTGTCGGAGGCTGTGGAGGAGCCCTCGTCCTCCTCCTCCTGGGAGGACGCGGTGGAATGGATGAAGAGGAAGGGGAGAGACAGGTGGAAGGGTGAGCACATGATGCTGCGGACACCCCAGGCCTGGAGAACGCACTCCCTTTGTTCTCTCTTTCTAGAAGGTATCTGCTTAGGAATGTCTCACATCCTCACTGTCACATTAGAAGGTGAAGATGCACACATGTAGTTCTTGGGGACAGACGTTCAGGACTGTGCTGCCTCAAGGCAGGGTGTGAGGGACCGATGCTCTGACGCTAAGGCAGCAGACACCACTCTCCTGCCTTTGCGAGGCTATTAAGTTGCGTCTCTGGGGCTTGGGACCAGGCTCCTGCACTGGCCGAAGGGCGGGCTGCTCTTCCCGTGGGCACACAACCCGGAGAGAGGCCTAGAGACAAGGGCAACACACACACCTTGCGGGTTTCCATTCTCTTCCAGTGGAGCTGAGCGTTGGCTGCGGCCATGGCCTCCACCACAAAGGTAGTTGTCACAAAGCTGAGGAGGGAGCCATGTGTTAACGACGGGGGGAGATTGCAACAGGTATGCGTGACACAACTCACAGCCCTGCAGTGGCCTCTGTGAGAGCTGCTCCCCAGAGACATGCTTCGGTGGGTCTCTGCTGGGAAAAAGTGTGCACGTGCATCCCCGATGCCTGTCGGCTTGCCTTTGTAGCATTTTTAATGCCACTTGAAAAAAACTTAGGTGGAGGTGACTTGGAGGGGGCAATGTGGCCCTGCATCCCTGGAAGGGGTCTGCTGAGGAAGGCAGTAAGCCATAGTCGGAGGGGAGGAGGATTCTTAGAGGTGTGCTCAGAGCTTCTGGAGGGACCGTCTTCCCGCTCCTCATGAGGTCACAGGTGAGCTCCCAATTACACACACTAGTGCAAGCAGATACCGCAAGCGTGGCACTGGAATTCATTTTTTTTTACTTTTGGAATCATCTGGATCATATTAAAATAAACTTTGGAAGCCAGCTGTGGTGGCACATACCTGTCATCCACCACTCAGGAGGCTGAGGCAGGAGGACTACTGTGAGTTCGAGGCTGGGCTGGGCTACAAAGTGAGTTCAAGGCCAGCCTGAACTGCACAGTTACCCTGTCTCAAAAAAGACTAAATCAGTTAATTAATTAAACTTTCATTACTGTGGCCTGAATCTAAAGGGGGACTGGGAAGAAGCACTGGATTTTCACCAAGAAGTCAGACTAGAGCAGAGAAACCGTCTTTTCTCCTCTACTTACAGAAACTCAGAGCCTAGGTGGACAAAGGTGCCCTTGTTAACAGGGGACACAGGGCACTGCATGGCGTGACTCCATCCCTGCTGTTCAACAACTTAGGGCGAACACTTGTCTCCCCATTTCCCAAGGCGGGTACAGTGCTGGCCCTGTGTGCTCAGGGGCTGATGCTAGACAGCAGTGACTGCTCAGCCTTGCGGGCGGGTAGCAGGTGGTAGAGGGGCTGTCACACTCAGGTCCCTTTACCTTGGTGAGGGACAGCAACAGGGCCCAAATCCCATTTCTGATGGCCTCAGCACCTGGGAAAAGGTTTCTCCTTATCTGGCCTAACTGACCATTTTCAGGGCTTTAGAATTCTCTTCAGTTTGAAAGTAAAACTAAAATCAATCTTAATAAATAAAGAGATTTCTCTTGGCTTCACAAAGCCAACCCATTGATCATGCTCAAACGTAAATGGGTTGAGCGAAGAGGGGGCGTGGAAGCCCTACTTGGATCCCCCAGTAATCACTCCCCATTCAGACAGCTGCCTGTGCTGCAGGTCCTTTGAAGGGGACAGAGTCACATCAGGACAAGGACTTCTACAGCTCCTGACAGACAGTGCTTGAAGTACGTGATGAGCCAACAGTGCCCCAATTCACCTCAAGACTCCCCAAAAGAAGAGCATAAAGAAGCTGAGAACCTCAGCCCCTTTTCTACCCCTTCGGGGTCTCAGCTCACCCCAGCTGCTTAGATCTGCTTTATTCTTCCCCAGTGCCTGCTCCCTCCCTCTCCAAACCTGGGCTTTAGTGCTGCCCTCCGTGACCCTCGGACCCTACTCAGACCTGCCACTGCCCAGTCCCAGCTGCTCACCCTGCTAGGCTTTGTCTTTTTCCACATTTTTCACCCTCTAGTTCCTCTGCAATGGAATCACTGACCATGTCACCACTGTCTGCCCTGCGAGCTACAGCCAAGCCCGGGAAAGTTGGGTCTCTGCTCCATGAAGAAGTCCACACAGAGAATGGTGCCAGCTGTGCCAAGATGGGGTGTCACCTCTCAGGGACATGCTGCTTGGGTGGGCTGTTCCAGGTTCTGGTTCCCATCTTTTTTTTTGTCTCTTGAGACAGGGTCTCACTCTGCAGTTCAGGCTGGCCTTGAGCTCACTTTGTAGCCCAGGCTGGCCTCAAACTTGCAACGATCCTCCTGCCTCAGGCTCCTGAGTGCTGGGATTACAGGCATGCACCACCACACCAGGTTCTTCCCACCTCTTTTTTTTTTTTTTCCTTCTTGCCTCTTTTATGTGGACTTCTACCTGATCAAATGGGCTGGACATGCCCAGTTCTAAGTCCCTTAGTGGCCTGGGCCTCTTGTGAAATGACCTCAGACTGCACGTGGAATCCCCCAGAACACCCAACGTAGACTCTGTCCATTCTGAAGCCCCAGCTAGGGCTCCCACACACCTGGGTTGTGAAGCAGGTGCCCTAAAGGCTTGGGAGGTCACTCAGCAGCTGACCACACAAGTGTGTACCTGCATACTCATCACTTACTCGGTCAACTGTCTTAAGCAAATTCTAAATTTCACACCAACTTTCCAGATCCCCCTAATGCCTCTGAGATGCCTGTTGGCTCTTTCTGTGGCTAGCTGGCATTTTTCTCAGAGATCAAGGATGGAGGGTAACAGTAATGAAGTACAGCAAAGGACAGACAGGACATGGGGAGAGACAGGCAGCACTGCTAGGGACACTCCCAAGCTGATTCCGCATCTGGGCTGTTACTTCTTCAAGGCTGTGTAATGGCCCCCTACCCAGAAGGCACCGTGAGACCTTTGAACTTCCTCTCTCCAGGCCACATTGCTCAGGGCTCTCCTACAGGTGGACAGCCACCTTCCTATCCCCAAAGTGGCTTCCTGTTAACTAGGGACAGTCAGGCGCCCCAAGAAGCCACGCTCTAGCTCGACCCCCAGGCCTGGGCAACAGCTGCCCTCACCTCTTACCTCATCAAGCCCAGGAACACCAGGAGGACGAGGCTGACGAGCCACCCGGCAGTGGCGAAGGCCTTGGGCATGGTGAGGGCGCCTGTGCCCACGATGAGGTTGAACATGTACACTAGGCCCACCTGGAACCAGGGGGTGACAGTCAAGCCCAGAAAGTGAGTTAGCCTCTCCCCTTACGGCCCCAGGGATCATCAAGCTTCCCAGGCTGCAGCCAGGGAGGCTGGCGAGAAGACACAAGGACACTGGGTCCTTAGGAGCCAGGCTCTGTACCCAGTGTTAGGCAACCAAACGTTCAATACTCAAACGACAAACGCCCCACAGTCTATAGGTTCTTTTCAGGGTGTATCTGAGTGACAGCTTAGTCTCTGCCGTTGCTGTCTCATTTCAGACTCTCCAAGGCAGTGCCAGCACACCACCCAGCCAGCTGCTCTCCTCTCTCCCCGAGCCAAGCTGCTCAAGGCGCCTGGAGGTGTCTCCTTTGAATCACGATCAGTCCTACCATGAACGAGAGGTTCCTTTCCCTTGAGTCTGGCAGCAGCAGAGGGAATTTTCCACAGCGACAGCTCCCAGACCCAGGACCCCATGTCTCTCCCATGAAGGCTCCCTTTCCTGCTCTGTGGAGGTGATTGAGGCCGTGTGTGTTCCCAAAGGCTCACTCCTTCCTGGCTTAAAAGTCACAGTGCCTGCCTCTTCCCTGCCCGCCTTTGAGGAACACATGCTGCTCCTCCTTGCTGAGGCCAAGCTGGACCTCAACCTCCAGCCAGTCTCACGCTGAAATTCTCTCTTTCCATCAGCTCTTCCTTTTGGCCTACAAACTTCCTTGACATCTTTAAAACATGCCTTGCCTCTCTTTCTCAGAGAAGAGCTATGCTATTTTCTTTGCCTTAATTTCCTAATCCCCACAACTCCAGCACTTGGGAGGCTGAGGCAGGAAGATTCCCTTGAGTTCGAGACCAGCCTGGGTGGTATTATAAGCCCTGTCTCAAAAAACAAAAACCAAAACACAAACAAACAAAGAAGATAAACATTTCAACTCTAGGAACCCCATTCAACTCACTTTCACTTCTCCTTCTTAAATGTCTTTTTTTTTTCCGGTACCGGGGATGGAACTCACGACTGCCTGCTTGCAAGGCAGGTGCTTATGCCGCCGAGCTAAATCCCCAGCCCCACTTCTCCTTCTTAAAAGGATGTACCTTCCTATATCTATATATTTTTTTTTTGTCTTTTTCCTTTTTATCGGCACCAGGGATGGAACTCACGACTGCCTGCTTGCAAGGCAGGTGCTTATGCCGCTGAGCTAAATCCCCAGCCCCTCCTATATCTATTTTTAAGTTTTGCTAAGATAGCTAGGTACGCAAATTGATCAGAAACACAAATCAGGACCAGCTTCCCAGGCTGTCAGTTTTTTTTTTTTTTTTTTTAACCATAAAGAAATGAGACACAGAGATTGTCAAGTACCACCGTGGGGGTCTTTGGCTGGCCAAGGGGTTGGGCAGTGGTTAGACAGGGACAGGCTTCCCAGCAGGTGTCAACTGCTAGCTGAGTGCTGGATAAATGGGTGGATTTCCTACCTAGAGGACAGAGTGCCACTGGCAGTCCATCTATGCTTGGTATCAGGAGGCAAGCAAGCCCTCTTGGGCTTTCTCCTAGCTCCTTGATTCCTACCTAACTTTAGGGCCCAAATTCCACCATAGAACTTTCCCCAGTCTCCCAAATTCATCTTTTTTTCTACTTTTATTTTTGAGACAGGGTCTCTCTACATAGTTCAGGCTGGTCATCAGCTCACCATGTAGACCAGATTGGCTTTGAACCCACGGCAACCCCCCTGTCTCAGGCTCCCAAGTGCTGGGATTATTAGGGGTAACCACCCTACCTGGCTTGCTTTCTGCCTTTATGTACTTGAAACGACAAGGACTTATAGCGGGCTTCAGACATCTGTGTGTTCATCTTTTCCCTAACGACCAATTTCAGGCTGTGGCAGTGGTCTGTCACCAGATCCTGCTCAGGTGATCAGGGCATGGCAGTCCATGGTTGGCCTTCTGAATGGAAAGTGTTGGCTTTGTACAAGGGACTCTGTCTGCAGCAAACTCATTTTGACTTTTGCTGGGGTCCATTTCCTGCCTGGCACTTTGAGGCTAATGTGTACTGGGCTAGAATGAATCATCTAGCTGGTTCAGTGCTGCTCACGTGTTCATGTATTCAGACTCCCGAGAGGCTCCCGTGGGCCAGGCTCTGCACTCTGAGCCAGGTACCACTGAACAGGATGGCCATAATCCTTGACCTGATGGAGCTGCATCCACAGGAGGAGGAGAGAGACAGGAAAAAAACACTATAGACAGCTTGAGAGAAGCCTAAGGAAGCAAAGAATCAGGGCATCACCACAGCAAGACACTTCAGATTTGGAAAGGGGGCATTGCCTAGGCAGAGCACCAGCAAGAGCCTTCCAGGTAAGAAGGCCCACAGTGCAACTGAGGTGGGGAAACCCACGGAACCAGGAGGCCTGGGTGGCTGAGGTGTACATGCTAGGGGGCTGCGAGGGCCAGTCAGACTGTGCAGCTTTTTTTTTTTTGAGATAGGGTTTCGCTGTGTAGTTCAGGCCTTGAACTCACTGTGTAGCCCAGGCTGGCCTCAAACTTGTGATCCTCCTGCCTTAGTCTCCTGAGTTCTGGGATTACAGATGTGCACCACCATGCCTGGGTTGTGCAGTCCTTTTATAAGAGATGGGAGTTTGATGTTTTGGAGAGTTTTAAGAAGGGCATTAATAGAACACACCCGAGCTGACCACCTAACACCTGCATTTCCTATAGCTTGGTTCTCTTTAGTGAGCAACTGCATGTGCCTAACAGAGACTTCAAATAAATCTCAGGGAAAACAGAAGCTTTGTCAACTTCAGGCAGGCATGAATTAGGCAGTAAGAACAGAAATGGGTGGTCACGCTTGTCTTGCTGTTACTGTTATGGTTTATATCTGTCCCCCCAAAGCCTCATGAGCTCGTAGGTGGGCTCTTAGGAAGTGATTAGATCATGGGGGTGTCACAGTCATCAGTGGGTTAGTTCACTGATGGGTTTGTAGCTCAGTGTCATGTTGGGAGGTGAAGCTGCTCACGGAGGTGGGTCGCTGGGGGTGTGGCCTGGAAGGGGCTCTCTTTCTCCTTCCTCCCTTCATCTCTCTCTGCTTCCTGCCTGCCACGCCATGAGAATTCTCTTCTGCCATGTTTCTTGCCTTGGAACCACCTGGCTGTGGACTGAAACCTCTATAAACTGAGCCAAAATAAATCTCTCCTCATTTAAGTCGTGGGTGTCAGGTATTTTGTTTTAGCAATGAGGAAAGCAAAGAAGACAGTTACGATATTTTAGTTTTAAAACAAGTGCCGTGCCCCTAGTGAGGGCTCAGGAATCCCGTAAGACAAAGCAGGACTTCCCGCCCCAGCAGTCCTAGCACACATTTACCCCTTCTACCTTCAGTAAAAGTAATTAGCAAGAACGAACCACAAGGAGCAGGTGGAGGCAAGAAGCACCTCTGAGCTAAGTCACAGGCTAAGGCAGGAGGAGTGGTAGGGAAGGAGGAAGAGGAAGCGTGCATTCTCTTCCACTGGCCATGTGACAATTCTACAGGGCCAGCTTCCTGGGAAGGAGTCCTTGAAGCAGAGGAATAAGACCCTGCCAGTCTCCAAATGCAGGCCTACCTGTGCAGGTAAAACCAAGCTTCCTCTAGTTCCTCTCTCAGTGGCTGAACTGCAGGGGACATTCTACTCCTGGGATTTCTCACGGTGCCCTGTGCCCTGGGCACCTCAGCACACAGCATGGTATCTGCCTCACCTCCAACCCAGCGGCATCACTGTGACTTGCAGGAGACAGTGGTCACCAGTACCTTAGAACAGCTTCCCCCTAAGATGACTGACAGGAAATAGGCAGCAATCATGTGTGAGCGCTGGCTCGAATTTAAGACTGAAACCAGGGCTCTCTCCTTCCAAAGCAAGAGCAAGGATCTTCTGCAAGAACCTGCTAGCTAGCTGGGGGCATGGTGGTGGATGCCTGAAATCCCAGCATTTGGGAGCCTAAGGCAGGAGGAATGCCATGAGTTCAAGGCCAGCCTGAACTACACAGCAAGACCCTGTCTGAAACAAACAACCAGAATTAAATCAAGCTAAAGCAAACATTCACCCCTGAACTGAAAAAGAACTCATGACTTAAGTCAGTCAGAAAAGAATGGGGCAATACAGAGTTAAAAAGGGGCTTGATATTGGGAATGATCGTGGGCTGATACATTTTTGTAAACTATGTGGCTAGTATCTGGGTCTCTCTCTAGGAAGCCAGGGCAGGGTTCTGCCTATACCAAATCAAGGCCTGCAGGTATCTCAGAGCAGCTGTGGCAGTCAGTCGGATCTATAGCTGATCTGGGATCACTGGATGATAAATCCTTCTTTTTGTCTTAGAAGGATTCAAGACTCATTCTTCCAGGATGGTGGAAAAAAGATGTTTTGTTCCCCGAAAACTATGTCCCCCTTCCTCTTGATTACCACCACCTTGTCCCATCATGGCCCATCTTTCTCCCACAACTGTCTTTACCAGGAAGATAAGAGGAAACAGCACTGGTTTATGGCAACTGTCCAGAGCTGGGTCTCAAAGAAAAACACTGAACAAAATCAAACATTGGAAATGGACACACACAAAAATATCACTAGACTAGGCATGGTGGCACATGCATGTAATCCCAGCACTCAGGAGGCTGAGGCAGGAAGATTACAAATTTGAAGCCAGTCTGGGCCACATAGCGAGTTTAAGGCCAGTCTGATACAACAGAGCAAGAACCTATGAAAGAGAGAGACAGACAGACAGACAGACTCGTAGGCCTAACTGCCCAATCTCCTGTGGGCCCATGCTGACACCTGAAATGATGACCCAAACAAGAAACGGGGCATCTCAAATCCTTCCAAAACTTAGTTACAGAAATGACTCATTTCCTCATCTCTAAGTTTATAGACATTGTAAGAAAAAGCAGGAACCGTGGGACGTTTAGGCAAGGCCATTTCACTGCCGACACAGCAGTCTGGCAACTATTACTGGATTCCACAGATGAGGGGGACCCTATTCATTCCATTCCAGGGTTCACAAAGGCTTCCCCTGGTAAATTTGGAAGTGAAGTCTTCTCTGGCCATATGCCAACAGTACAGTCCTCACAAGGAGACCCGAAGTGAGGAAGTTTTCTTGGGGCTATTCATAGGAAGGCTTCCTTATGCATCATACCACAATGCCAGCATAAGGCCACAATACTGTGGTGCCAGCAGAAACAGTGCAGAGGTTTCCAGGGTGGAGAGGTGTGTGCCAAGCAGGCAGCAGACTAAGGCAGGTAATTTCTAGAAAGAAATATCTGGCTATGTACAGAAATGCCGCTTTTCCCTGGGTTACTTCATAGCAACAAGTGTCAACCATCTGATTACTCAAATTACCTGCCAGTTACTTATCCAGACAAGAGGTTCTGTGATGAACAACCATGACCAGTGGATATTGCACAGGGAAGATAAACTGTGTGTAGGGGGAGTGAGAGCCTCAAGACAGAGAGAAATCAATCATTCTAATTGTCCTAATTTTAGACTCCAACTAACTGCTGTTTGAAGTCTCTGCCTCTTTCGCCATCCAAGACCATAAAAGTTGTGCAACTTAAAAGTCAGCTGAAGACCAAAGCAAGTTCAAATTGCTGAGATGAATAAAATCCAAAGTCAACAACTGTCAATCACTGTCCCTCTGAAGGGCAGCACTGCACACAAGTGGTGGCAGCTCTGAGATGAATATTGTAAAGAGTTAGCAAGTTTTTTGGGGGGTTTGATACTAACATCTAAAAAGGGAACAAATTTGATTCAATATTCTAAGCTATGACAGAGGCAGGAAAACTTCTGCTATATTGAGTCTCCCACTCTGTCTTCATCAGGGTCTTCTTAAACCTGAACAACCACTAGTACAGTCCACTACAAGTGGGGTGCTTCTCTAGAGGTCAAAAGCAGTGTGCTGAGCTGAACAGATTCTGGAAGGAAAACTCACATAGGGAGAATAGAGTTCTCCGGTCTCTGTGATTTCACCTGCCATCTCCAGAAAAGCAAGGGAGGGTGGTCAGCAGAGGTTGCTTCTGTGCAGGGGTGGTGGTCGCTGTAGGTCCCTAAGGCAAAGAGAGTAGACTTCAGCTTTCTGGTAGACCAAGATGGGGATGGGAGATTTGCAGTCACCCCTCCGCCCCATCTCTTGCACTTTGGACCTTAAGACTCAGCCTGGAAGGCTCTCCCAGGATGATGGAAATCAAGCAGTTTCATTTAACTGGTCCTATCGGTTCACAGCACTGCTTTGAGGATGGATGCTGTTTGGATCATAAGTGACTTAAGGGGCTTCTGAAGCTACTAAATCTCACCCACTGCCCTACAGACCCCTTTACACACTCTGCGGTACTTATGCCCACTAATTCCAGGAACTGCGAGCTCATCACCACACACGGTAGCCGATAGAACAATGCCTCGCCGCTCATGTCAGGGATCTGGGGCTTCCTAGGTCGCTCTCCAACCCAACTCCTTGTCCAAAAGCTTCTCCTCTACTTCCCGGCCCCCATATGTCTTCTGCCCTGCTTTCTGGGTTTTTCACTCTCAAATTTGTCTCTCTTCTCAAAAGCCTCTATGCAAGTCTCTCCACTGTCCTCTCTCCTAGAGGAACTCCTACTCTGCCACCTCACTCCATCCCATCCTACCTTCCCACCCGGCCCAACACGGCACGGCACCTGCAGCATAGATAGCTCCCGCTCGCCGGCCCGCTGCCGGTAACCTCTGCCACTGCCGGCGCCAGCTGTCTCCCACCAGCGTCCATACGGCGCATGCGCCTGTGCCTGAGCCCACCTTCTCGGCGCTCGCCTTGGGCGGGGCACGGCACGGTGATTGGCTCCCTTGCGGAGGTGGGGCCTGATTTGGGCCTACGACCTGCCGTCTGCGTGGCGGAAGTGAGAAGGTGCGCGCATGCGGAAGTGCCTTGTAGCCGGCCTGGCAGGGAAGAGGGGCCAGCCGGGAGAGGCGGGTTAACGGGTTTGCCTGGGGAGGCTTCTGTCGGCGGGGGATGGGTGTGAGTTTGGCAATTGCGAGACCTAGGTGGTTGGAAGGTCAAGTTGACGAGTTTGTAGCGCCACCCAGAGGGAGGGGCCTGGGGATTTAGAGTGGGCTGGGAGGCTGGGATGAGGGACAGGGAGAAGGGCCAAACTGGGTGGCGTGGACGCTGGAGTGAGGTGTTACAAATAGGTTTAAGACAGGGATGGAAACTAATTCTGGGCTGAAATCCTGGAGCTGGGACAAGCACAAGCATTTGGGTAGTACTTGGGTTCGATGACTCGGAGCTCTAGAGGGTAGACCGAAGGTACGAAATGCATGGCAGCCCAGGCTTGGACCCTCTGGAATGCGAGCCAACGAGTGCTTAAATTATTCTCATCAGCTCGGCTTTCTTGGAAGAGTTTGAGACCGCTTTCTCTGAAGTATTTGGAAGGAAAGGAGGTTGAGAGGCCCTTCTGTCAAGTTAGCTCCACTGGGCAAGAGAGCAGGAGCTCCACCTACGTGAAAAGAAACTCAGTGTCCTGCAGTGTTCGCTGTCCCCTGCCTGCAGGCTGCCACCATGAGGTTGAATCAGAACACTATGTTGCTGGGGAAGAAGGTGGTCCTGGTTCCCTACACTTCAGAGCATGTACCTAGGTAACTGTTCACCTGACTTGGGGTACACTTGGGGTTGAGTGAGTCAACTTTCTGTGGCACAGCCAGGAGCCTTCCTTAGCCCCAGTCTCAGGGTTGTTTCCCCTGAGAAGAAATGCTGGTTGTGAGAAGTGACTACATAGAGGAAGAATGAAGCTGACAATAACTTCCCTGGAAAAAGCTGACCGTTCCCTTGTCTTTCCCTTTCCCGATGTCAACTTCCTTTTCACTTTTCAATAAGGAATTATTTTGTCAACTGACTGCATGTAAGAAAGGAAAAGCATTGGTATTCCTGCCCAGTTATAAATTGACTTTCCCTTGTGTCAGCAAATACACCCAGTTCTTGGAGACTTAACATTTATTTGTCCTAAAATCCTCAGCTGATGGACATTAGTCTTTGCTGTTTTTGTTGTTAGAAGTTAATTATTACTATTGTTAAGCACCGGTTTAATACTGCAGAAATTTTTGAATCTCTTGGGAACCCACTTCTTCCTCCCATAATCGAACTGTTGATCAAGAGCTTTTCAAGTTGGGGCCGGGCATTTAGCTCAGTGGCATAAGCACCTGCCTGGCAAGAGCGGGATTGAGTTCGATCCCCAGTGCCAAAAAGGCTCCCTTTCTGCCTCTGTGTAAAACTTTTTGAAATAAAGGAGAAGGACTGCACGTTGAGTTGTAAAACTGCTTGGGCCCTGGAGGCAGTGGCTGTCAGATGCTCTTCACTACCCAGGTTCCCACAGACTGCTAGCAGGTCCACCACCTGCTGGGTTTATCATTCTGAGGGTTAGAATGACTTTTTCACAAGGTCGCAGTCCAGTCTTGTGCCTTAGCTGCTGCAGACAGACTCTCATCACCTCATCTTCCTGTTTGTCTCCCTGTTTGTCTTTAGTAGAAACTAGGCTTTCCAGGATGGGAAAATTAGTAACTCCCACTGTGTACATTTCCTTCTCTCCTTGGCTTTTGGAATTACACTTTTTGAGCTTTTTTGTTTGTTTTTCTTTTTTTTTTTGTCAGTACCGGGAGTTGAACTCACAACCTCATACTTACAAGGCAGGCGCTTATGCCACTGAGCTAATTCCCCAGCCCCTGTTTTTCTTTCTTGGTACCAGGAATGAAACTCTTGGCCTTATGTTTGCCAGGGAGGCATTGTGTCACTGAGCTATATCCTGGGCCCTGGGATTTCTTTAGACATTCAGAAATGGAGAGTTATATATATCAAAGTCCTGTCAGCTACGTTCTTAATTTTATAGTTTTTGAAGAATACATTAAAGAAATAGATGGCTTCATCTACAATATGAAGTTGTATGTTTTGTCTCGGGAGGGGTGGGGTCCTTCGAACTGACTCCTGATGGGTAGCAGTACCCTTGCTCCAGTGAGTCTGGTGTCAGGGTCCATGAGTGCTGGAATTTTAGGCGTGTACTGCCACAATCCTAGTGGACTGCTTTGATGTCGATTGCTTGAAAGGCTGGAACTGAGTCACAGAAGGAACTTTTGTAGGCGTGGTTGGCACATGTAACTGTGAATGTGATAATTATGGAAGTGTCCTCTCCTTACAGTTTTTCTTTGGGAGTCCCTGCTATCTTGCCTTTGTGGGGATTTGTAAGGCCTTCAATGCTGAGGCTGGCTTGCCATAGACTCCCCCTCAGGAATTTGAGGAATGTTTGGTTTCAGACTGCTCCAAATGGACCTCTGAGCCAGGTTGGGAAGATAAGCAGATAGAACATTCCCTTCCTGCTGTTCTTTTCTGGGTCTGACCTGCTTAAGGGTCTTGTTCAGTGATCCTCTGTCTTAGGAAGAACCATAACCCTCTTTGGGTCTCCTGGGGGGGGAGTGTTCTCCTTTTTTTTTTTTTTTTGTATTGGAGATTGAGCCTAGGGCTTTTACACTCAGCTACACCTCCAACCTTTTGACATTTTTTTTTAAATTTTGAGGTAGGGTCTCATCAAGTCGCTAGGCTGCTGAGGCTGTGCTTGAACCTCTGTTCTGCTTCAGTCTGCCCGAGTAGCTTGGATTACAAACATTTCTTCATCTTATAAAGCACAAGCCTCATGCTTCTCAATGGATCCTGCATGTCTGAGGACATCCCTTTGTCCCCACAGGTACCATGACTGGATGAAATCAGAGGAACTGCAGCGTTTGACAGCTTCAGAGCCACTGACCCTGGAGCAGGAATATGCGATGCAGCGCAGCTGGCGGGAGGATGCCGACAGTGAGGCGCCAGGGCCCCTGTCCTGGGTGGGCTGAGTCCGGAGGTAGTCTCCAGGTTCCCGCCCTTCTCTATCCCTACTCCTAGACCTACCGGGCCCACAGAGCTTTAGGGAAAGCTTGGAAGCAAGCTCAGTGCAGCGGCACATATCAGTAAAATACCAGCTCCTAGCGAGGCTGAGCCTGGCAAGGTTGGCGCCAGCCTGGGCACCAAGGTGGGGATGTAGCGCAGGGCAGGGCTTTGGGTCCCATCCCCAGTACAGGAAAAACAAAAAAGCACTGGGAGGTGTGCTAGAAACCCTTGTGTCCACGTGCCTGGTCCCTGTTGTTGACCCCTCTCTTCTCACTGTACTTAGGACTTACAGAAAGTAATGCATTTCGTGCTCTAGCTATAAATTTAGGTTCTGTCCTCTTGTCCTTTGCCTAATGTAGTTATCCTCCTCCTTTGGGTCTTCTGCTCTTTTAGAGTATGGTTGCTATTTGGAGAAGGCCATGTTTTTCCTTTAGACGTAAGGAAGCTTTGAAACTTTGTAGTAGCTGTATGAAACTTTTGGCCCCTTTTCTCCAGCCAGGTTGTCAGTGGTTTTCTGTAATTTCTGGCTTGGGCACAAACACCCTCTGCATCTCTCTTCTCTGAAGTTGGTAACTAGCATTTCCTGCCTTAGAGTGCACCTTCATTGTGCTGGACTCAGAGAAGTGGCAGGCCCAGCTGGGCCCTGAAGAGAGCTGCATGGTGGGTGATGTGAACCTCTTCCTCACGGACCTGGAAGACCCCACCTTGGGGGAGATTGAGGTCATGATTGCAGGTTGGTTCCACATGGCCCAGCCTCTCTTCCTTCCTGGTTTTCAGACCTGCTGAACTATAACCTCAGAGAGCTCCATGGGAGGCCAACCACTGGCTGGACAGGCTGCCCTCCAGCCTGGTGGTTCACCCCTGGGATCATCACTTTCTTCTTTATGCTTCAGTGTAGTCTTGAAATTCAGTCTTCCCTGACCTTGAGGTAGATAGGGAGTGCTGAAAAAGTTCCCAGAGTGTTCTTCTACCAGAGGAACCCCTCCTGTTCCTGCATACCTGGTTTCCCACTCTTTCCCAGGGACCCCTGATTCCTTCCAGATAGTGTACTAAGGTGAAGAGATAGCTTTGGAGCCAGATTGCTGGGTTGCAAGCGGGGACCCTTGGGTGTTCTTTCCTGTCTGGGTGCCCCCCTTGTGTGCAAAATGTAATAGTATTACCAACCTCACATGTCACACTGGAGCCTGGCCCTGGTGTCAGCCACTGTTGCTTTGTCCTAGAGCCCAGCTGCAGGGGTCGGGGCTTTGGCACTGAGGCTGCTCTCCTGATGATGTCTTACGGTAAGATGGTCTGAGTGGACCATGGTGGAGAGAAATGGTTACATCCCTGAGGGAGGGGGGGCAGGTGACAGGTGCCTTCCCCTGCAAATGGGGACAGGAAGTGTGGGAACTTCATTCTGCTGCTTTCTCTCTCTCCCTGTCCTGTCTGGAGGAGTGACCAAGCTAGGCCTGACCAAATTTGAGGCCAAAATTGGGCAAGGAAATGAACCTAGTATCCGAATGTTCCAGAAGCTTCACTTTGAGCAGGTGAGAAGATTGATGGGCAGGCCTAGGTCTTGGTAGTAGGGCTGGTGGTGTTAAAGCTCCTGAGTAGCTTAGTGTACCCTGCCTTCTTGTTCATGCAGGTGGCTCTGAACAGCGTCTTCCAGGAAGTGACGCTTAGACTGGCAGTGAGTGAACCTGTGCGGCAGTGGCTTCTGGCTCAGACCAGCCATGTGGAGGAGAAGGCCTATAGAGATGGGTCAGCAGAGCACCAGTGACAGCCAGGCCCTGGCCACCACTCTGCAGGACCTGGGCCATTGGGGCCAGCCATTCCAAGGACCAGAGCTCTTTGTGGGAGATAAATATGTGCTTCAGACTTGGGCTGGGTTTGCCGTGGCCTCTCCCTGGCTGGCAGTGGCTGAGCCAATTCCTCTTCACCTCTCTGCCAAACTGACTCACATGTTCCTGGAGTGCATGGCAAGAATCTACCGGCAAGGGCAGGGTGGAGGTGGGATGGACAGGCCTTTCCTCTTCAAGACTGAACGTACCCCACAGGGCTGCCACCCTGGGTGCAAGTAAAGCACTGGGCTGATGAGCTCCCTGATTTTCACTTGGCAAGCATGAAGTACCGGGAGCTCAGTATCAGTGCCCGCCCTGCGGAGTACTGGTTCTGTGGTCAGCAGCAGGCCAGTGTGACCCTGGAGACCAGGTGCACTCGTAAGGGCGCCAGTGGTGCAGCCCCGCCCCCTTTCCTCATTTTTAGAGCCAGAATGCACAGAACTATGTTTTGTCTACAGACTTGGCTGGAATACTGTTAGTGAGCCTCCTACTCAGCTGCTGGCTGCGAGGGGAAGCCACTTAGCCCAATCCTGGAGGACCAGCCTTCTGTCCCTGCGGCTCTCCCACATCAGCTGCAAAGGCAGCTTGCCCACAAGGGGGCAGTGGAGGCACAGGGATGCCCAGGCTGCTGAGGCTTAGCAGAGTGGCACCAGCTTCCCTCAGGAAACACTTTACTCCCAATTGTCCCTCATTCTTCATCACCTAGGGTGGCACCGCTGTGGAGAAAGGTTAGGCATGTTTCCAAAACAGTCATAGAGGGCAGTCTGTGGGGCACCTTTGAGAGGGGAACCAATTCCAAATACTGTGACTTGAAGCCCGTTGGCTCGGTCACCTCTTCCCAGAACGTAGCTGAAATCCTGTAGAACTGCTCTGGTCCCCTGCGTACCCTGCTCTACTCCTTTAGCAACTGGTTTCCTCTGAGCCACTGACCTGTCCCTGTCTCCGGCCGATCAGTCAAAGGTTCCCCAGAGCTTCTCCACCCAGCAGGTGATGTAGGGAGGTGCCCTTCTAAGCCCTATGGGGCAATCCATGGGGAGGGGCACTCCATGAGGGATCAAAGGGTCAGCAGAGGGTTGGGTAAAGGGAGGCCAGGTAGAGGGAGCAGGACACAGAATGATGAGTGCTGTGATAAGGTTCTGGATGGTTCCATTAAAGGCTAGTAGAATCCAAACCCTAAAGAACCAGATGGCCAGATAAGACTGACCCTTCTCTCTACTCTGAGGGTGCTGTCTTCCTGAACTTGTTCCCCTCAGTCCGGGCACCTGGTTCTGAGTGGTCTCTCTGTGAGCTGAGTG
Organism: Cavia porcellus; assembly: GCF_034190915.1. Classification (NCBI taxonomy): domain Eukaryota; kingdom Metazoa; phylum Chordata; class Mammalia; order Rodentia; family Caviidae; genus Cavia; species Cavia porcellus. Next base: position 24,154,496 of record NW_026947515.1, read on the forward strand.
GAGAGAGGATAGCTGAGGGTCAGCTTCCCTTCCTTCTGAGCACTGCCCTAGGCCACCTGACAGACTTCTAGATGTGGTGTCAGGTGCCTGAGGTGTAAGGGACCTGCCTTTTTGCCCTTGGAAAATCCCCTCCATGCAGCTTTGTCACACAGCATATTTTGGGGCTCAGTGGACCAGTTTTCCCTTGGGGCTGGACAACAGCCCTCCAGCTGGGCTAGTGGTCAGATTAAGATAAAGTATCCAGTGCCAGCTCAGCCTGCTCCTGGGAATCCTGTAGCCAACACCAGCTCCAAACCCAGCTGCATCCCCGCTTCACACCTGCAGCTCTCTTGGAATGAGGAGCCTCAGAGCCCTCTGAGGGTGTGGGCTCACCACCTCCGGAGTTCTCCAACTAAGCACCTGGGGCCCAGGGAGTCGACTCCGGGCAGGGCGCCTGAGCAGCTGCGGAATCCAGGCCCTCAGGTTAGAGTTACCTCGTTGGTCCTTGCTCCAGCCATGGCCTACCCTCAGCCAGAGGCCACTTGGCTACCCTTTCCCACTTCCTACTCCACAGATGTACATGACTGCAGGACAAAGCTTCAAAGGAAGACACGGAGGCTGATGCAGTAGAGGAGCGAACTTGGTTTCAGAAGCAGTTTCTTTACAGTGGCGGTGCCTGGCTCAGGGATGGCAGGGGGCAGCCGAGGCCTCCCCAGGCTGCCCAGGCTCCAGGAGTGGGACTAGAAACAAAAATTTAAGGCAGAGGCTGCTACTGTGCCTCAGCTATTAATGACAGGAAAACCAAGGAAACAAAAATCCTTCTGAACTCTGATACTGCACTCTTTAAAAAACAGAAAAAGGAAAGGAAAATCAACAAAAGACAGCCAAATCATAACTCTCAGGATGAAGGGCACCCTATCCCCTGGGAGCAATGGCTGCAGAAATTAGTTTCCTGATCAGTTTTAGACCAGTGGTCACATGTGAGAGTCTGGTTCCAGGATCCTGCTGATGTCCCAGGCTGGGTGGCAAAGGGTCCCCTGGTAGGAGAAGGGCCTCAGGGAGCAGAAGAGCCTGCTTTTTGATTGGGAAAGGATAGAAAAACACCTTAAGGGAAGAACAAAGTGTTTAAGACAATCAGATTCATCAAGAAGGGAGATGCTGGTGCTGATTGGAACTTGGATTGGTGGGCAGTGGGGGTGGGGTGGCTAGGACGGTAGGCTTCGGGCTGGGCCCTTCCACAGCCTCGGACTGTGGTGGGCGGGTGGGCACTCAGAGATTGCTGAAGAGTTCATTTTTCTTGCTCCAGTCCATCTGTGGGGCCCGCTTGCTGCTGCGCTTCTGGTGGGCCCTCTCTTTGGCCATGGCCAGGGAGATGTTGAAGTCCAGGATGGGGTCAGAGGAGGAGGTAGACGAGGGCTCCGTGGAGTCCTGTTTCTTGGGGCTGTCTTGGGAACTGAACTGTAGAGAAAGGGGAGGCAGACAGTTGGGAGTCAGTGCCCGTGCCCGGGAGGCTCTCTGGTTCTTAGCCTGGGTGAGGAGGCTCCCTGGAGGCTATGCCCAGGGAAGCCAGGTCACAAGAACAGAATGCGCCTCAGCATGTGACCTCAAAGACAGGCTGGTGTGCCAGGACCCAGAGTGGCCTGGGAATCGGCTTCCCATCGCCCAGTCCCACCCCCCAACCAGGCTGGCCTACCTCCTCGCTGGTATCGCTGGAGGCTGATCTTGCCAGGACTGCCCTGGGGCTTTCCAAGGCTGCCTCACCGAGAGCTTCACCACTGTTCTCCTGGCACAGAGAAAAGGGGTGTGGGCTGGCAGGGAAGGGAGCAGGAAACTCCTGCTCAGGAAAGCCCTAGTGCCACTTGTGCCGTGGTCACCCACCCAATTCCAGCTTCACATTTCTACATTCCTTAAAGGATCAGAGGGAGCCTGGGTCCACCCATTACCCAGGTGGGAGGGTTGTCAGTGAAGGTGGAATTAGCCAAATCATTCTGTGTGCTCCCTGAGGTGGCTTTCATGGAATGGCTTTGGAGCCTGGGGATACCAGGGTCCTCTCTAATAGGTGTGTGGGATGCACATCAGTGTTCCCCAAACCTCCTGCAACCCTGTCCAAACTTGTTAAGTCCAAAGCAGCTAAGCAGAGACTTAAAGGAGTAAGACGGATGAAGTATTCTAGATCCACAAATGGGGTGATACAAGGTTCATATTGGGCTTGGGGACCCTGCCCCTAAGGGCTCCTGCTCCTCTGCCTAAGTGGGCCCGTTCAGGAGTGAAGGCTTTGGCTGGGGCGGCAGCTTGGCACTCAGCCCCTTCCTGGGTCCCTCCGTGGATCTGGCTGGCACCAGGCCTGCCATCTCTTCCCTAGCCTTGCCCCCCTTCCCTTCTGCCAGGGCAGGAGGGGCTTTGTTCTTCCAAGCCAGACTGGAAGTAGCAGGGCTGGCAGCGCACAGCCAGACACTAGAGCTCTGTTCTTGGGAGGAAGAATGGCCTTTTCTGTATGGCGAGGAGTTGGAGGTGGGGGCCTATCACCCAGGATGGCAGGCTGCAGAGGGGCCTGGCCAGGCCTCTCCAGTGTGACAGCCTTGGCTTTCAGCAGGGGCAAGGGTACGTTCTATATCTTGGAGCTCAGGAGGGAGCTGGAACTCAGCCTTGAGGTTTTAGCCTGAGCCAGAGGCTGACCTAACCACACCACTGCCCGACAGCTTCCTCCCACTGTGGGGCTGGGGGCCAGAGAAGCAGATACAGGACTACCCTTACCTTCTGTATCTCCCCGTTGGTGAAGGGCTCAGGCAAGGGACCTAGGGGTGGGGGAGAGCAGAGATGAGGCTAGAAGCTTTGGGAGAGTCCTGTTAAGCACACCTTGCACAAGAGGCCAGAGGTGCTGCTTTTGGTGAGATCATCAGATCCTGTACCAAGTCAGTGGTTAGAACTTTTGACGACAGCCCACTGTAGGGACCTGTGACATTTTCACAAGCCAGCGCACACAAAGGATTGTGTGTATGGCAAAATTTCACAAAACAATACTTACCCTCCTGCAGTGTGATGCTCTCTGACATCTTTCTATTAAATTTTATTTTAAAAAATTGCTGGTTTCGGCTGGTCCGATGGCAGTGGGTTATCAGAACTTACTAACATTAGTGTCACTAAAGTTGGTATACCACACCCCCCCCACCACTGCTAAATTTGACTGGCTTAAAAAAAAAAAGTGCTGGTTTCTATCTAAATAAATTGATCTCAGGAGTTACTGGTGGGTCACAAGCTACTTGAAAAACACTGTCCAGATGGAGGGATGTTAGAGGATGGTTGCTAAACTCCCTCCCACCTGGGAAGCTGGTTCAAAACAGACTCCTGGGACAGGCCTGGGCCTTAACATTTTTCACATGCATCCCAGGTGGCAGTGACATTATAGCATTATTAGTGCCACACCCAGGATTATGGTGCTGCCTCTGCTGAGAGAAAACAAGCCCAGCCCCCACTTGCTATCTGGAAATCAGGGGACAGGAAGGCACAAGGGCAGTATCCTGGGTGCGTCCCCAACAAACAACGGAAAACCTGGTGGGGGCAGGAGGGGCCAGAGGGAGAGAAACTGGCGGGGTCAGTCCCCTCTCCATAGCGACAGTGGGGGCCATTCCACTCCTGGGGACTAGTCAGCTTCAGTGGATTCCTTCTGAGCCTTCAGCTTTCATAACTCATGTGTATCTTTTCTTTCATATTATCCCTGGTCTAGGCCCAGTCAGGCACATCTGATTCACTCGTTCCTCCCTTGACATCTCCAGCCTCTCCGTGGCCATGGGGCAGGGGACTTGCAGGACACTGGGACACTTGCTTTCCCCCTCCCACCTCTGGGCCTCTCCTTTGTATGGTGCTGGGCAGAGAGGCCGACAAGGGCGAGGGCTGTTTCAGGGGTGAGGTGAGGAAGGGTGGCGGAAGAGGCAGGGGACTGTATCTGAGGAGCTGAGCGGGGTCCAAATGTCAGCTACGTTCCTCATAATGGTCCCCAAGAACAAGGCTGGGGCTTCTCTGGGCCTCGGTGTCCTCACTGAGGAAGGGGGTTAGCTGAGTTATTGAGGTTCCACCAACCTGCAGAAGAGGGAAGGGTACTCCCACTTCCCATCCCTAAGGCCGCTAAGGACTTCTGGAGGGGAGCGAGCCCGGCTTCTAGGAGTCCCCAGGACCCTGGGTCAGGTCACATGAAGATGGTACTGCCTCATGGGTTTCTCTACCTATGGCTGTGAGTCATGTGGACCCCCTCCCACAAAGATAGCCCTGGCCTTCAGGGAGGCTCCACCCACTGCAAAGTCCAAAGACATTCCACCAGCAGGATGGCCCAGGGCACCCCACACCCTGAGCCATCTTCACAGAGAAAAAGTCCCATTGGGGAACAGAGGCTGCTTAGCGTCTCCCTGTCCTGGTGGAGCAGTCCTGTTGGCTCTCCTTGGGCAGGAGAGATGCTAGGCAGAGGGCAGGGGCCCAGAGCCTGAAGGGACCCCCGCTCTCCGCAGTTGTTTCCAAGGCAAGGTGACAGAAGGGAAGGGGAGGTGCCAGGCCCTGTCACTGGACTCTGATCTGCCCAGTAAACGCTGGTGGCCGCCCCAGAATTAACCCTTATGCCCTGAGAACGTGCCGGGGGTGGGGGTGGGGAGCTTAGGCTGGGGACCTTAAAGCTCTGTCCCATCCCTCTTGCCAGCTGACCCCATCATCACATGGCACCTTGGGAAACTACTGTCCACCCCTGCTTCCTCTTCCCGCTGTCAACCAACCCACCCTGAGGAGAAGGAGCGACAGTAAAGCCAGGAAGCTGCATACCTACAGTTGGGACACAGTGAAGTCTACCTGTGTCCCTAACTTGGGGGGCACTCACCGTCCACGTACTTCTGAGATGGGATCACTTTGCACTTCTTGAAGAACTCATCGGTTTCCCTGTCTACCACCAGCAGCTTGGCCTCATCCCCGCCAGCCTTGATGGCAGACACCACTTCACCGTGCTGCTTGCCCTCCATGCACACCCCGTTCACCTGTGGGGTGGGGTTGGCAGCACATGTCTCATTGTGTGGGGGTCAGGAAGGAGGGAGGACCTGGGGCCTCCCTGGCCTGCAGGTTCCAAACTAGGCCAGTGGTCCTCCCCTTTGAGAGTCAGCAGGGAAGCAGGCCATGCAGGAAGAGCCAAAGAAAATATGCAGACGGAGACTAAACAAACACAGCTGTGAGGGACAGGACAGAGAGGTTTGGGAGGCCAGGGCTGGGTGATCCTCGGACTTCCTCCTCTCCTCACATGTAAAATGAGACGTCTTGAGAGAGCTGATCTCTGGCACCAAGCTTCTCAGACTCTGATTGTGGGACCAGCCCAGGTGTACAGTTCACATTTCGTCTCTCTAGAGCACAGCCCAAGCCTAACCCAGACAGGCCTGTCCCTGGCACAGGCAGCAGGGAGGCCCTGGAGCAGCAGCTACCTGGATGAGTGGGTGAATCATGGCTGCAGAGGGCTTCTCAGGGTAGACGGTCGCAGAGAGAGAGTGGAAAAGAGTTAGCTAGCCCTCGGTTCCTGTATCACCCACCCTTTCTCCTGTTTGCCTATGTACCCAATCACCGGCCCAGCATCTCTGGGTTGGTTATGTCCCATGGGCTAGTGTGTGGAAGGTGGCATGATGGCTGCCTGAAGAGCTAAAGATCAGGAAGGTAGAGCATGGAAGAATCTGGAAAACGGGTAAGGACATCACCTCCACAATGCGGTCCTGGGCCCGGAGCCCCGAGGCTTCAGCTGGGGAGCCTGGGTCCACCGCTCGGATGAACTGGCCTGGCTTGGACTTATCACTGTGCAGGTTGAAGCCATAGCCGTTGGCGCCCTTCTTCATGAAACAGATCCGAGGCCGAAGCTCAGCCTGCAGGGATAAAGGAGAGGCCATTCCACAATGTCCCCATTCCTTCCCTGCCCTGTCTGACTCCGCCTCTCCCAGCAAGGGAGGTTTGGAATAATCCAACTATGCTTTGATCCTACTTGGAATTTTGGCTGGAGGGCGTAGACCCGGTGAGCACCAAGCATTGCACCAGACCGCCTGGGGCCTTGGGTGCACAGGTCAGTCTGCTCTGCTGGTAAGTGAGGGGTGGGATTGCAATAAGGGGAGCTCTCAAGGCCCTTCCCCCATGACATTCTAAGTGGTTCGCAAGATATTTTAGTCTCATCCTGCCTCAATGAGGATTCTCTGGGGCCCTGGGATAGCAGGTGGGGATGGCGGGGCATTTGTCAGCCTGGCTGGGTATCTGGGGACTATGGGTCAGGTCCCCAGCCCTTTGTACCTGTTCTCCACCTCCTGCAGAGGAAGGGGTGGGTGCTTACTGAAAGTCAGCCAGCCTGTTTACAGTAAAGCCTTTCCTCACCCATGCTGGCTCCTTTCTTGTCCCCACCAAGCCAAACCATGTTCAAAAGGAGCTGGAGGAGCCAGGTAACTAGAAACCCGAGAAACCCAATGGGTGGCACAGTGAGCCACAGAGGGTCATCCTCAGCTGAGGATAAAGATGGTGACAAAAGCCAGAGACCCTGTCACCAATCCCAAGGAACCAGAACAGAGAGGAGGTGGCTGGGCCCGAGGAAGTGCAGCGTGGGGCTGAGTCCTGGGAAGAGTGACCCGGTAGCAAGGCACACTACGGATTTCTGACACCATCTAACCACCCTCTTTCTGACCTAATTAAGGTAGCTCAATTTCAAAGCCACAGCCCCAGGACTCAAGCACTGGCTTGTGGATGTGGATGGAAGTGGAGCCTGGGACTAGAGGTTCCTTCCTCCGCCCTCCCCTGCCAGCCTGGGGCAGAACACTGGCCGCTGTCCGCCCTGGAAGCCCTAGGTTATCACCTTGACCATCAGGCAGTGAGCTCCCCTGCTTACTGTGTGACCTGGGGCCTGTCATTTCCTTCCCCAAGCCTCAGGGTCCTCATTTACAGGCCGTTCTCAGTGCCATTTACCTCTCTGAGTTGCTGCCAGACACAGGGCCATGGGAACCCTCTCTCTGAGTCCCTGTGCTTACCTGGACTTTATCTTTGTACTTAATACTGCTGAACAGTCCTATGAAGCTGAGCGGGCACTGGAGGGGGGAGGGGTGTGTGCCAGGTTGATCTGAAACCCAAATCCCCAGCTGGGAGTGGAGGAAATAAGGGAGGGTGGGAGGAGGTGAAGGGGAGGCCTAAGGGTCTCCTGCCCCAACTTGTCAGCTGCAGAAGACAGCGGCCTAGGCAGAGATGTGATCTGGCCCCTTCCTTCTTGGGCTAGGGGGCCGGAGAAAGATTTTCTCTCCCCGTAAATTTTTACGCAGGTCTTTTGTGTTGTTTCAAGATGGTGGCAGTACAGAGAGCCCAGGAGAGGATGAATGGATGACTGTGGTGACTCATACTCAAATCTGAGCTAGGGGCTCCACACCTCAAAACGACAGCGGAGACAACTAACTGCCCAGCAAAAAGTGAGTACCTGGAGAGGAACCAGATCACGTAGGCCACCTGTCCCTCACCCCTCCACTCCCCAGCTGTGGAGACCTCATTCTGGGAGGGATCAGGCTCTGCTCCCCTTCCACTAATCCAGTCACGGAGCTACCAGCTGGCCCTCCCCCAGGCTGCTTAGGTGAGCAGGAACAGGTCTGACCAGTCGACACCACCAGGACGGGCTCAGCTTTCTGCCTGGGCCATCCAAAGTAATCTGGTCCTTTACCCTGGGAAAAGGGGAAGGTGAAGCCCGGCGATGGGGAGGGGGCACCTCCAGTGCTCTGTCCCTCCTCACCTCCCCCTGCAGTCCCCTCACTCCAAAGAATCTTCCACAGCAACATGGCTGAGGCTGGTCAATTGTTTCTGAGGTGGGGAAACTGAGGCTCGGAGAAATCAAGCTCACTTCCTGACACTAATACACAGCCAGAGCTGCAAGGTATCCGATTTGATACCTATGCTCCTTACACCACACTGTGGGTTGGACTTTAAGGCCCAAACTTCAGATCAGGGCAATCCATTCCCCATTGAGGCCCAGCAGGAGTTGCAGTAAAGGGGCAGCCAGCGCTGGGTGCTGCCCCTAGAGGGAGGCAGCCTGGGAGGTGATGAAACCACAGCCTTCCTTCCGGGTGCTCAAGGCCTCTTGCAGCTGGAGCTCTGGCTTGCGCTGAGGGATAAGGTTGGCCTGGGTGACGGAGCAGTAAGCATGCCTGGGCTGGAACTGCGGCTGCAAATAGGCCAGGCGACAGGGAGCTCTGGTGTGGCCTGACTGGCAGGGCTGAGCTCACTAGCCCTGTGATACCCACCATCTTCCTGTCCAGGTCTCTGTGCTACTGGTTTTCTCTGTGCTACTTGTCTGTGCCCCAGCAAGTCGTACCAGTATCCCTTGCCTAGCGACAGGTGTCATCAAAGCTGCCCAAACCTTGCTCCCTTCTGCCCCATAATGAGGGATATGAGGGACACATGGACTGAGGGCCTTAGGCACCTACCTACTTTCCCCCTATACCAGCACCTGCTCCACTGCCCTCTGAGGCTGGCAGAGCAAGAGGACTGGAAACCCAGGTAGCCCCCAACCTCATATGCAGCCATTAGATAACAGAGCCTTAGCTGGTCCCTTCTTTCCAAGTCCCTGGAGACTCCTGCCTTCAGAATGGGTGATGCGGGCTTCCCACACTCCAGGGAGACCAGCCTGTACCAACCCCCAACAGCCACCCAGAAATACCAGGTGTTGTCACTGTAGCTGCTGAATCTGCCCAGCCTGGGTGGAGCCAGGAGTCCCCCAGGGGCTGTCCCTGGGGATGTGTGGGGCCTGGTTCCTGGTTCCCAGGCCTGGCACTGAGAAGTGAGATGGGGAAGAGCAAAGAACCTGGGTTCTGCTCCTGGGGGAAGGGGATAAATAGTGGCAGAGTCCAAGTCATCTGGAGTTTGGTGTGTGTGGCCCTCAGATGTTAAGAAGGGCACTTGTGCCCTGGTGCCAGGCGGAGGGGTACAGAACACTGGAGGTAATGGGGAGACTGAGCATCTGTGCAGAGCTTCCTAAGGAGATCTAAGAGGTAGAAGAAACCAAGACCTGCCCTGCTGGTGTGGTAGGGTAGCTGAGGGCGGTGAGGATGGGTCCGAGACTCACTTTCAGAAGATGCTGGACAGCTTCCCAGAGCAGAGCCCACCAGGAAGAGCTGTCTCTGGACCTTCCTCATGGGGCCTTCCCCTACTTTCACGTTGGTTCTCAGGCTGCCCCTTCATCCCTCCTCTACTCGGCCCTCAGTGGCCGCCCCATCATCTCAACCCACACAGCCCAGCGAGTGGACATCGGGCACGGAATTTAATAGGTGCCACTAGCAGCCACCTGGAAAGCTGGGGAAAGTCGATACCCTAATCCCAGTGTGGTCTCCGGGGAGCAGGCCGCTCCCTGCTTCTGCTTAGGGGAGGGCGGGGGGCAGCTGGGGGCCAACGCCCCACTGGCCCAGCCCCTCCCTGACTGATGCCATGGTGATGGGACAGAGACACAGTCAGGTAGCTTCTACTGGTGTTGGCCTCCACCACTTTCCAGAGGCCAGCCGGCTCTTGGCCCCAGAGGGAGTGGGCCGGGGGAGCAGGAGGACCACCAGTGTGGGTCGGGAATAAGAGAAGTGACCCTCTACCTCCCAGACTGCCCTTCCTCCAGCACAGCCCAGGCCTGAGCTCTTATTTATGGAAATGAGGCTGGTGCCCTGCTGTCCCATAGAGGAAAAGCAGCCGCGCAATAAGAGGGGCTAGGGAGAAAGAGAGCAGGGACCTGGAGAGAGGCAAGAAGTTTCAGGGACAAGCTCTGGCCGCTCTGGGAGGCAGCTTAAGTTTGTTACACAGTCTCTGGGGGCATGGGCTTGAGTCTGGTACTGCTCTTAAAGGGAAGCAAGCTAGGTGGCCCTGCTTGGGGAGGCTGACATTATCCTTGAGGCAGGCTAAGCACTGGGTCAAGGTCCAGATCTGGAGGCTGAAAGGTCCTCACCCCAGGGAAGACACAGTGGCTTGGGTACTACTGGCCTGAGTCCCACAGCCCCTATATCACCTGCATGTCCCCTCCCCTTGCTTCCTGTACAGGTCAAGGAATGTGGGACACCTCTGTTTGCAAAAGAGGAGGCTAGCTCTAATCCTTGATCTTCTATTTCCAGGAGGAAGGCCTTTCTCTGGAGTGCGCAGAAGGAACCAGGAAGGTGACATACGCTAAAGGACAGGAACCAGGTCCTGCCTCTGGCTAGCAGTGCCAGTCAGAGGCGGTGAAGGAGAATTGGCTTAAGCGTTCCCAGGGCCAGAGAAGCTTGGGACGGAGCAGGCTGGTACCTGGGCTGCTGCCCGGCTGGACACCATCCAGTGCTGGCCATCCCATGGCTTCCTGGCTGGTGTGCAGACACTCTACCACCGTCCCTCAATAAGGACCTTCAGAAAGCTTGTAAAGTCAGACTCAACAATGCAGCATTTACTGAACAGTTACTATATGCCGGGCACTGCCCTAGAGGCTCTATGTTTCTTATAAAACTCAATTATAACTTTGCAAAGGAATTATTACTAGCTGCATCTCACAGATGAGGAAACTCAGGTTCCAAGAGACCTAGTCAGCTGCTCAAGTATGCACAGCTGAAAGGAGGTAGGATTTGAACTTAGATCCAAAGCAGCACAGTGCAGTAGAACTATATCTAATGGGGTTGGTGGTTAGAGGTTCAGTGGTAAAGCCCTGAGTTCAATCCTTAGCACCAAAAATAAATTTAATATGTCATTTAACACAATGTATCCAAAATGTTATGTCTCCACATGTAGTCTATTTTAAAAATTGAGATATTTTAACCTTCTTTTATTGGTACAGGGTACCCCAATGTGATATACTGAAATCCAAAAATGGTCCAAAATCTGAAAGTTTCTGGGCATAGATTTAACACCACAAATAGAAAATTACACAATATGCAACTTTGTTTCCCACATTAAATTATTAAAGTATTGTATGAAACTGATTCCAGAGTATATGGATATGGTATATATAAAACATACATTGCATGAATTTTGTATTTAGATCTGTATCCCATTCTATAGTGCTAGCACTCTGGGAGGCTGAGACAGGAGCATCACGAGTTCAAGCCCAGCCTGGGAAACTTTGATAAACTTTTTAAAAAAGGGGCAGGGATGTATCTCAGTATGAAGGCCCTAGGTTCAGTCCTTGGCACCACAAGACAAAATGAAGAAACAATGCCCTCTCCCAAAAATGGTCCCGAGCATGGGGGCTGAGACTCAATCAACACCAAGCTTTCAGAATGTGTGCCAGAGAAGCTTGAGTGTCCAGGGGATGGGGGTCATCTATCAGTCCCACATGTACTCTTCGAAACCCCTTAAACTTTGCTCTGGGCATTGGGTCCCTTGATTTGATAGCAAGCAGGGAAGGCTGAGCCTCTGTGACTAAGTTAGAACTCTAACCTCAGCTGCTGAACCATGAGTGGGGCTTGAACTTGGCCAATGTTCTTTGCATGTTACCATGCTGCTCCGAGGTGACCTGACCTTGGGTGATAGCATGTGTTCTTTTCTAAGACCAGGAACCTAAACATGACCTCACCATTGGTGGCCATGACAAATTGTCCTGCTGCAGTGGATGGCTCCAGGGGGCTCTTGGTGCTGCAAGGGAGCCCAGGAGTCAGCCAGAAAGGGCAGAGACTTGGTTCTCATGGACTCCAAGTGCAGTCCATGAGAATGGGCACAGAAGCATGCCCCTTCTGTTGGGGACAGAGCATCTGGAATCCCTGGCCTCTTGTGCCTGCTTCGGCAGCACATACATTAGAGTCCCTGGTTCCAAATAGGGGCCAGCTACCTAGATCTCTACAGGAAACTGGCAAGTAGCCTGAATGTCTTTTTTTATTTTCCCCACTGCTGGGGATTGAATCCAGGGGGCCTGTGCACACTAGGCAAGTGTTCCACCTCTGAGATACTATGCTGTGCCCCCAGCAACCTGAACATATGTGCCCGTCATGGTTCTGTGTACCTCAGAATATAATGGATAGGAGCCAGGGATTTAGCTCAGCAGTGTAAGTGCCTACCTGGCAAGTACAAAGTCATGAATTTGATCCCCAGTACAAAAAAAAAAAGAATATAATGGATAGTGAGCTGGGCATGGTGGTGCACACCTGTAATCCCAGCATTTGGGGGGCTGAGGCAGGAGGATTATAGTGAGTTCAGGGTCAGCCTGGGCTACACAGTGAGTTCAAAGCCAGCGAGAACTCTTGTCTCAGTGAACTACGTAGTGAGACCCATCTCAAACCAAACCAAGCCAAACCAAAGGTTAAGAGAGTAAAGAGATTCAGCTGGAAGGCCAGGTACAACCTGTGTGGCCGAAGGATGTGCACACCCTACAATCTGGGTTAAGAACTAAGATACCTGGTTTTGCTAGAGGGTTCTCTAACCAAGAGTCCTGAGGCTGGCCACCTAACCTGAGCCTCGGTCTCTAACTGCTTGGGGTGGGGGTGGGTCATGTGCATAAATGACATAAGGCATGTTTAGTACTTAGCACTTCCCTAGACTCAAATCATGCCTGTTATGTATCAAATGCTTACTGGCAACTTACAAAACAGAAAAAATGATCCCTAATTTGCAGGGTTGCTATGGAGGAAATACAGGAAATTTGGGGAAGGACCCTTATCTACCTGGGATTCCTTAAGAAGCAAGTTGTTTACTTTCTGCCTCCAAGAGAATAATTTCCAGAATGACTGATTTAACTTAACAGGAGCCTGAAGGTAAGAACCAGGAGCTCTGCTGTTTTATCTCTGGCCTTGTGACTTAGGAACAACACACACAGCTGCCATGGAAGCCTGCCCATTTCAAACCCAAGCACCCGGCAGCTCAAACCCTGCTCTGACCTACCAAAGTGGCAACCTGGTTGTTTGGGAAAGAAGTAGGCAGCCTGCCAACTAATTGTGCCCATGCCCACCCACTGCCCTACCACGGGTGCCCGCACTCTCTGCCTCTGGAGTCAAGTCCAGGGCCGAGGCTGGGGAAGCTGCCTCAAGCTGGGAATTTTCATTCTGCCCTGTCATCTCCGGTTATCTTCCCAGCATCTGAGGGGGTAGATGCTGCTGTTGATTTTACAGAGGTGGAAGCTGAGGCTTGGAGGTTCCAGAGGCAGCAATCAGCAGATCTGGGATTCAAACGCTACTCTAGTCACCCCAAAACCTAGACTTGGCTTCGTAGTTTTGAAATGGAAGCTGCTAGCAGGCAAGAAAGAGCAAGTACCTGGCATTCCGATCCTGGGTGTGCTGGGAGACAAACAAGCCCAGGTGTGCTGGACTGGGATGAACTGGGACAAAGGCCCCTTACAAGCTGTCATGTGTTCATTCATTCATTAAAAAGTGTTTACTGAGAACCTTCCTACCTGGGGCCATCCACACAAATAAACCTCAGTTGTCCTCAGGAGCAGAGGAAGTCATGAAGAGATCACTGAAATACTGCCTGGTTTCAAGAAGCCAGCGAGACACAAGGACAAAGAACAGGAGGAATGGAAAAGCCACCTCTGCCTCTGGGACCAGGGAAAGGTTCCAGGGAACCAAGCGGTCTTGCAGAATAAGCCTGGTGCATGCAGAGGATTTCCAGACTCCAGAATATCAGAAATATCAGGGTGTGATGGCTCAGGGGCTAAAAGGGAATTTGGATCTTTGGGGTGCCATAGGGGATCAATAAGGGCTGCCAGATGGAGACGGGCATGGAAGAGCAGGTAACTATTAAACAGTGCCTACTGAGCCCTTCTGAGCACTGGGCCTATAACCCTAACTGTGAGGTCACTGCCCTCAGCCTCAACTTACACAAGAGAAAATGGAAGCATAGGCAAGTGAAATAACTTGGCTGAGGCAGCCCGGCCAGTGCAGCTCAGCTGGTTCAGACCTGCCCAACCCTTGCTTTGGTCCCAAACTCAAGGGTTTAGGCCTCCTCCTATACTGGTGGGGGTTGGGAAGAGAGCTTTCAGCAGGGAAGCAGCAGGGCAGGTTATTTCTGCTTCTCACTGTCCTCAAAACTTCGGGGCAGGTGGGAAGCCCACTTTCACCTCCTAGGACCTAGACAGGTCAGCAGGAATGGCCACCGCTCCAGGATACTCTCACATTCTTCCTGTGCCATTCTTGACCTGGGCTGGTCCCCCAGACAAGATGCCACCCAGCCAAACAATCTCTGCCCAGCACTTTTCCACACCTACCTTCTTCACTGATCAAGATACTGAAACAGCCTCAACCTACAAATAAATTCTGGCTGAAACTAATTAGCAAGTTTCAACAGATGCCTTAGAAAGGAATGCGTTTTATTTTAACTTATTTATTTATTTTGAGACTGGGTCTCACTATGTGGTTTAGGCTGGCCTTGAACTTACTATGTGACCCAGGCTGGCCTTGAATTTGTGGTGATTCTCCTGCCTCAATTTCTTGAGTGCTGGGATTACAGGCGTGCATCACCATGTCTGGCTGTGGAATGCATTTTTGAAAAAAAAGATAACACAATGTTTATGGACATTTGCTGTGGTATCAGGTGGGTCACCAGCAAGCTCAGTATATCAGAATCTTCTACTAAAGGCTTAGCACTGTCAACTGGCTATGAATAAGGCTGAAGGAGTTGGTTGACCAGACCTGTATCCAAATGCCTAGCCCAGCGTAGCATCTAGGAGGAGTACCAGTACTCCCATTCTTTGTTTTTTTTTTTTTTTTTTTACCCCCATTATTTCTAAAATTCTAGAAAAGCCAAGTATCTCATTGTCCAATGCCCCCATTTTATGGATGGGAGAATCAAATCTCAGAGAATACCTGACTTGTGTGGTGATGGTGTTCCTGTCTCCAGCCCAATGAACACACACAAATGTCTGGGTCACCCCACCATCTGGAGGAACCCGACTCTGGGCTCCCCTAAAGCAGGAGCCCCAAGCCCAGTGCCATTTTGGATGGGATGATTAAGTGTGTGTGCCGCCATGTCTCTACATTAACCTCTCCCAGGCCTTCTGGCATCCAGCAGCACTAAAAGGGCAAAGGGAGGAGCTGAACATGACTGTAACTTGGTGGTGGTGATGGGGATATTGTCTGGATGCCAAAGTCCAAAGGAGAAATAAAAAAAGAGAATGACAAATCGATGGTCTCAGTTCAAAGTTCAAACTGGGTTAATGCCTGGGCACAGAGGTCACAGGTTCCAATATCCCAGGGTCAAATCCCTGCCAGGGTGCTCCAACTTCTTTCCTGCTGCTTGCCAATGCCAAGCTGGCAATGGAAGGAAGTGGGAGCGCAGTGACTCTGGTATTGCCAGCACCTGGCTCTGGCTGGACAGGACTGCCGGTGACCTCACTTTCATCAAACCAGTTGCTTCTCAGTCTTCCACTCTACGTTAATACTCAATTCAACTCTGTCTTTTCTCTATCCCAACAGGACCCTCCTGGCCCCACGGACAGCCCACTACAAGCTGCCACCCAATAGAGAAATGGTGCCTGTTTATAAGGCCTGGCTCATCCAGCACTCTGCATCCAGTCCTCCCTTGCTCTCTGGGGACAGAGGCTCAGCACAACAGCTCCTGTTTTGCTGGCTGCCCCTCCTGCAGCTGATCCAAACTGGAACTGTTTGGAAGAAAGACCAATCGCCGGCAACGGCACCCTGACCGCTTGGTGTCCAGGCACTGGAGGTCCAAACAACGCCAGAGCGAGACCACCTGCCCGCGGTGGGCTCTGCTGCCTGGCCATGTGCCTGCTCCCTCCCCCAACGTTCCTCCTCCTCCTCCTCCCTGATACAAACTAATGCTTACTTCTCACATTCCTGAGAATCATAAATCCTCCTGGGTGGCAGAGCCGCCACCCCCAAGACTCCTCTGCTTCTCTTCCCAGCACCCCACCCCCACACGTCGCTCAGAGAGACGTTGGGGCTTCCTCTCTTTTCTTAGAAGTCACAGTGGATTTCAAGAGGCTGAA
This sequence comes from Cavia porcellus, assembly GCF_034190915.1. Taxonomy (NCBI): domain Eukaryota; kingdom Metazoa; phylum Chordata; class Mammalia; order Rodentia; family Caviidae; genus Cavia; species Cavia porcellus. The sequence continues at coordinate 24,170,373 of NW_026947515.1, forward strand.
GTCCAGCGCGGGAGAAGTTAATGATATACACACCAGAGGGCTGCGGGAGATGCGGGTAAACCTCCCAGGATCCGACCCATACTCACTCCGAGGGTTCCCCACAGAAGATAGGTAGTTGTTTTCTAAAGTTAGGAAGCACTCGCCTTCGCCCCAACTTCAGTTACCACCCACAGGGGCGGTGGAGGAAGCGGACACTCGGGGGTAGACAGGTCCTTCTCCTCGCCTAGCTCCGAGCTGTAGGGAACCCGGGGAGGGCTCACCCTCCAAGGAGGAACGAGTTTGGGGGTTTTGCGGGACTAAAGCCGAAGGAGAGGGGGCCAGGCTTCCTTGCATTGCTCTCCCAAAGGTCAGTAAACAAGGCTGGGCAGGGAAATGGGGTCCCGGGACTTAGTCCCAAGCCTGTCCAGGAACCGCCAGGGCGCTGGGGTCGGCAGGCGGAAGCAGGCTCCCTCTGAGATCCCCCAACCCGGAGTCGGCCCCGACCCCCACCTACCTGCTCCGAGTGTCTCTTTTCAGCCTCGCGCGGCTCATTCTCGTTTCCGTCCGTCTGAGCGTCGTTGGCGGCCGGCGGCTCGGCCTGCCCGGGCTCTTCCTGGGCGCGCAGCAGCTCCTCCCCGACCTGGACGCCGAGCTTCTTCAGCTGCTCGTCGGTCTCAGGATCGACTACCAGCAGGCGCACGGCGTTGGGCGAGGCGCGGATGCGGCTCACCACCTGCTGGTGGGTCTCCTTCTCCACGTTCTCGCCGTTCACCCCCACCAGCCGGTCCCCGGCCAGCAGCCCCGCCTTCTCGGCCGGAGAGCCAGGCTCCACCAGCCGGATGAATTGGCCCACCTTGCCCTTCTCCCCGTGCAGGTGGAAGCCGTAGCCGTTCGGACCCTTCTCCAAGCAGCAGAGCCGGGGCAGGGGAGCCCCGGCCGCCGCGTCCGCGCTCATCTCGCGCTGCGACGGCTCAGCGGTGCGCAGCGGGGTCCCGTCGAGGGTCCGGGACGCGACGGCCCAGCCTTTCCCCTTGCCCTACGAATCGGGGGGGGGAAGGACGCAGGAAGGAACGCGGCAGGAATCCCCGCGCCGGCGAGAACACAAACGTCCCGAGAACGCGGACTGCAAAGCGCCAAGACCCGACTGTGGTGCGCTGACCAACTCCAGCCCAGCACTGCCACTGAGCGTTCCAGAACCCCTCCGGCCTCAAAAGCCCGGGGCGGGACCGCGTCGAGGGTGTGGACCATCACGGGCCAATCAGGGGCCACAAACGGGGGCGTTCGGGCCGGGTGAACGGTGAGAGCCAATGGAAAGGCCAGGGGGCGGAGCCTATGCTGGGCTCAGCGCCCCGCGGCGGACTAAGAAAGAGGGCTCAGGAAGTGGAAGTGTTTGTTACCAAGTGCCGCTGTGGAGCGGGGCGGGGCGGGGCCAGAGCGAGTTCCAGGTATTGGGCGGGGATCGTAGGCCGCATTCTGGTTTACCGGCTGTTGAGGGTGGCTGGTGTTAAATAGAGCCAGAACCTGGCAGAAGACCCTCTTGTCTTAACAGCCTTTTTAGCCAAAGCCTGGGGTACCAGCTCTGTTAGGGGGTAGTGACTGTTGCCGGGGAGACCGCCCTGCACTGGGGCCTCAAGGGCCGACAGTCTTAAGAACTGGACGGGAGGTGCTCCTTGGACACAATGGGGTTGTTTGAATAACAGTGTTTCCGTTTGTGGAGTCACTTTGCGCTGTCCCAGGACCTGAGTGTAGGGCGCGGGCTCTTGTCCCAGTTGGGAAGGCCCGAGGGCTCAGCGGAGAGCCTGGGGCTTCTTCCAGCTCAAGTTATATCCGCACACTTAGGGCACTAGCGTTGCTGTTTGGTTAGGGAGGTGAGGCAGAGCCAGGTTATCAATCTCAGGGTGGGTTCCCCAGGGAAAGGAGCCTTGGCTTTTTTCAACAGGGAAAGAAAAATGACTAGGAAGATAAGCCTTCTAGTTCTCTCCTGCCAGATAGGCTGGCCTCAGAGGGGGCAGTCACTTAAGGGCGAGGTGACCCTTTGAAGACACTGAAGGATGAAGATCCGAATGATTTTGGCTCTCAACAACAGTTGCCCCATCATGCAATAATAATCCTTTTGCAATAATAATCCCTCCTCCCCTGCCCACTTCAATCAAACAGTGGACCGGCTGTACTTTCCAAAATACTGCGATTTAATTCTGAAAATGCAAATGCTAGGAGCTCAGAGTTTCCTGGGTCCCTGGATCTTTTGCAACCTGCCCTTCGTCCCAGAAGAGACCTGCGAGGTCAGGCCTCTCTCCCTGCTCCATCTGGAAGAGGTTATGAGGAGCTTCCTTATCTTATCAGCACAAGTGGGAGCTCAGAGACCAAGATTCCTGCCTTGAAAGCAAATGTAGCAGCCTCATAAATGTGTCTTGCATACTTCTTTGCCTCCCCTCCCCTGCCCCTGGCCTGCAGGGCTGGAGGGAGGTGCCTGGAGGTCCCAACCTACAGCAGGTCTCTATTTCATTTCCCGAGGACTGAGGTGAGGGCTTTGGGGGCAATATGACTCTGGGCCTACATGAACTCACTCTTTGCTGCCTATCTCTTTACCCTAGGCGTACCTACTTGTCCCTATTTTGTACTCTGCACTGATTCGCCCAGAAACCAATGATTTCCCTAACCTGTCTCAGGAAGTCTGGAGATAAAGCAGTGTTAGCGCTGGTGTCCGAGATGTTAAAGCAAAGGGAATGGTAGTTGGGTTGGAGGGAGAGCTTGGGTTTGGGGAGATAGTCTTGGGGGTGCAGGTTTGCTCAATTCCGCCTCTCACTTTGTCTAGGATCCTGGAGTTTCTCTTTGTCGGGCTTTTAACCCACGGGAGCTAAGAACCTCTGCTGCCTGAAGAAGTAGCTGTGGGGTTGCTCACCCTCCCAAAGTATTGGAAAGGGAAGAAAAACCTTTTCCTGACTGACCTCAGGTGTCTGTGGACACAAGCAGAAAGGCAGCTGAGATAGAAAGTGGGGAGGGGTTCCTCAGGGATCTGAGATCCAGGGAACTGGAACCAAGGTTTTCAGGTGCCCTGGGGGGCTTGTATGCTGGAGGGGAGGGGTACACCTCCAGAAAGGGATCAGAAGGCCATAGGTAGCTGGAGGATAGACTGTATGTAGTCTCTACTACTCTCTTCCTGCCCCAGGAAGCTGGCCCCTTCCAATCTACAACTCCTGTCTTTCCCTAAGCTTCAGTCTAAACTCCCAGTGAAATCTCCTGGGGAAGAGCATCTTGCCCTGGGGAGCAGGAAGTGAAGGCCAAGGCGGTTTTCAGGTGAAGGGAGGAGGGGGGCAGTCACTAGCAGTCTCACAGGGGCGATAGTATCCCCTGACACCAATACTACCCTTGTTGCTAGGAGGGAAGCCCACTCAGCCTTTTAGGTCCTAATCCTAAGCTCAAGAAGGCAAAAGGACTGTCAGGTCCCTTTCTCAGTTTTCTGGGCATTCTGTTGCCTTTTTCTTTTTTCTTGTTTTGATATTAAATTATGTATCATTAAGATAAAATGAGATAAAATATTTAGCCTTTCCCCAGGATACAGGAAGCTACAGGAAGAGGGCTGGGACCTTTGAGACAGCTGCCTGGGTGAAAGGGCTGTGTACTGGACCTCTTGACTTCTCCTTGACTCAGCCTCTCCAAATAAGCCAGTGTTGGGGAGACAGCTATATCCTGAGGGCCTCTGGGATCTCTTCTCAGCCCCTTGGGAGTCACACAAAAGAGCAGCAGCTGGCGCGTTTCTTCTGGGACTCCAGATAATCTCGGATCTGGAAGCTGGGCTCCTTAGCGTGCTGCCCTGCCCGGTGTTTCAGCTCCCTGGAAGAGCAATAGCAATGGCCTGGGTGGGGTGTGGTGCACTGAGCATGCCCACCCCCATTCCCATGGCTGGGGGTGGGGCGGCAAATGGAACTAAAATGCAGAACGCATGTGGGCCTAGGAGCTCAGCCCTGCTGGATTCCCCAGCGCCTCCGCGCCCTGCTCTTGCTCCTGCTCCATCCCAGTCCCAGCTCAGCTCTCACCTGGCAATGGCCAGGAAGGCTAACTCCACGTTCATGCCGGTCTTGGCGCTGGTCTCCATGAAGGGAACGCCGTATTCCTGCCCGGGAGAGAGTGTCCTCAGGGCCAGCTTCTGGCTGCCCAGCATGTATCCCACCCTCCTGGCTGTCACTTACCCTGGCCAGAGTCTCTCCGTCCTCCCGACGGATCACCCTTTCGCTGCTCACATCCGCCTGTCAAGCCCATGCAAGTCATTGGGGGAGGAAATCTTAACCCAAGCTGGCCCATCTTTTGCCCCCAGAAGCCTGCACTGCCTGCCCTCTGCTGGTGGCCTGAGGGACTGCGGCGGCTGTGATTGGCTGGGGGCCAGCTTTAGTGGGTAACTCTTGTTGGCCAAGGTGTGGTGACAGCAGTGGCACCTAACCCTTCCCAATCAATCCCTGATCCCTACGATCTAATGTAGGGTGGCACGCGGGCCTTCCCTGGGAGGGGCCGTTTCCCAAGCTTTAAGAAGGCACTGGGAACCCTTAGGATGTGTCTGACTCCTGAAGTGGAGACCAGCAGGTCCTGCAAAGAAGGGTGTCTAGAAGGCTTTTCCTGGGTGATATGGGGCTGGCAACGGCAGGGGAGGGGCAGGGCGGGTGGACCTGCCGCAGGGCCACTCACCTTGTTGCCCAGCAGCACGATCACCACGTCCCTCTGGGCGTACTCGTGAATCTCGGTGAGCCAGGCCTGAGAGAGAGGTCGAGCTGAGCCAGGCCAAGGCTAACCCAGGCCACCATGCTCCTGCTGCGACCTGTTGAGGATTCTAAGACTACACAGGGCTCAGTGACCAAAAGTACTGTGAATGATTAATGACGTCTGCCACGAACATGGGGTTGAAGGTATGACAGGGATTTTCCATTCTTTTTGTGTCTTGTGTATTTGTCCTTCAGTATACTGCCCTGGGCATCCCAGGGACACCCGAAACCTCTAATAATGTTGTGCCCAGCATCAGTGTTAACCTTTGTTTATGTATTGTATTGCTAAAGAATCAAACCGGAGGCAAGTGCTCTACTACTGAGCTATATCCCCAGCCCTTTTTGCAACTGAATTTTGAGACAGTCTTGCAAAGTTGCCCCACTTGCCATCCTCCTGCCTCGGCCTCCCTAGCTGGCATTATAGGCATGCACCATCAAGCCCCAGCTTAGTGTTTAAATTTACTAAATGAATGTCTCTTAGATACAGTTAAAGCTGTATCTAAGACTGGAGGTACTTGTTGCCTTTCCTGGCTGGGTTCTCCCCCATGTCTCTGTCCAGCATAGTGCTGGGGCTACTCTGAATTCTCTGACATGAAAACACACCCCTGCATCACAGTCAGGACTATGCAGGCAGCATAGGGGCACAGCAGCCTGCCTGGATTCCATGCCCATATGACAGTCAGATGCCTGGTTCCAGCTAGGTGCTTATTGGCAGGTGGTGCCTCATTCCTGCATAGGCCCTGCCTTGGCTGCTTATAGGTGAGAGGGTGCCTGGAGGGGGGCTTACCCTGATGTTGTCGAAGGAAGATTTGTTGGTGATGTCATACAGCAGGAGCAAGGCTGGAGGATGAGAGAGAGATGACAGGGGCTCAGAGCAGCAGCACGGGTGCCCCAGAGGAGCTGGGGAAGGGCTAGTGGGTGCAGAGCCTTACCCTGGGCGTCTCTGTAATAGGCGTGGGTGACACTGCGGAAGCGCTCCTGCCCTGCCGTGTCCCAGATCTAGGAAGGGGCAGAGGGGAGGCTGGAAGGCGGCAGGTCTGGGGACTGCTGGCAAGAGGGCCACACTGAGGGGTGAATGTATCTGTGGGCAGGGGTCTGTTTTCTTCCAGGTTCTCATGGGCATTTTAGGTGTGGTGACATCCTGGACAGTGGTGGTTAGTGGCTCCTCAAGTCCTTTCAAGCTGTCTGCTGTTCCCCAGCCTGGGGTGGGGCGCTGGCCCCCTCCAGCAATAGAAGCCCAGGAAATGGGGGTGGGGGGGAAACACAATGGAGGGAGGGAGGGAGGTGAAGCTCCTCTAAAGGCAGTTTTGAGCTGCCTCTCTACAGACATCAAAGAAACAAAAGCTGCTTCCTCTAGCGGGCCCCACAGGAAGTTACCCCAGGTTGAGGGCAGGGCGCAGGCCTCCTGTGGTTCAGGGTGAGGAGCAAGGCCACTCCTCGTCCTCCCTCCCCGCCCCAGCCTCAGGGCTCACCTGGAGCTTCACCCTGGCACCATCTACTGTCACCACTTTGTTCTGAAAGAGAAAAGGGCAGAGGATGGGCAGGGCAGAACAGGCTCTGCCCACATCTTGTCCTGGTCCCTTTAGGCCTACAGGGGGCGTCTTCAGCCAGGTCATCTCAGCCAGGTCACTCCATCAGGGTCGTGGGAGCCCTGTCCCCAGTCACCAGCACTGTACAGTCCCCATTTCCGGGGAGCCCCTCTCTTCTCAAAACACAGCAGGGCAAGGGGAGCCTGAGAAGCTGTCTGGCACTGCCCCAGAGCTCAGCTCCGTGGCTGTCACCAAGCCCTTAGAGATGAAGTGCCTGAGCTGAGCATGGTGGCACACAAGTGTGTGATCCCAGTCAGTACTCAGGGAGGCTGAGGCAGGAGGACTGAAAATTGGAGCCCAGCCCAGCAATTTAGCAAGACTTTTATCTCAAAAAAAAAAAAAAAAAAAAAAGGTGGGGTTGGGGATATAATTTAGTGCAAAGACTCCAGTTCCACTCCACATTACTGGGAGGGGGAAGAAAGGAAAAAGGGGGAGGGAAAGGGAAGGGAGGGGAAGGGAGGGCGGGGAAGGAACCTAACAGCGTTCTAAGGCCCTTAGGGGCTGGATACCCAGGACACGTTCCTCTGGCTCCCCTAACGCAGCTGCAGTGTCTGCCCCCTTGGAAGCAGCACCAGGCCTCTGTGGAACAGGACCCTCCCTTTCCTGGGCCCTCTGGTTTGGGGTACTCAGGCTCTGAGGCAGATTTGTAGAGAGGGAGTCCTCCAAGGCAGAGGGAGGGGCTTGTCCAGCTGCTGTGTCCCCACCTGAACAGGCTAGCAACTAAGCCCAGTGCAGGGCAACTCCAGGAGACTCACTGACCTTGGAAGCCTGGCCATAGGAGCGTGGCTCACAGGGCTATGAGCAAGGGTCCTGCAGGGCCAAGACACTCAGCAGACACAGCGGGATGCTCTGTTCACAGTGGGGCACTTCCTTCCCCTCCCTGCCTCCAGCCAGCAGCAGAGGACAGGAGGACCTGGTCTTGATTTCATGTCCTGTAGCTGGACAAGGCCCCAACCTTGCCTAGGCTCCTCCAACCTGGCCTCCTCTGTGTTTCCCAGGGACGCTGCCCTGCTGACCTCCAGGCAGCCAGACAGAGGGGTTCTCAGGGGCCTGGAGAGGACAGCTGCCCTGAGCCCGAGCTGCCAAAGCCCAGCTCACTGCTCAGAGGAGGAACCTACAGCCACCTCACCCTGAAGTCTATGCCGACCGTGGCTATGAAGGTCCCGGACAGGAAGGCCCCATCTTTGAATTGGATCAGGAAACAGGTTTTGCCGACACCTGAGTCTCCCAGAAGCATCACCTAGGAGATGGGGCAAAGGCAGTTAATGGGCACTGGGGGATGAAAGGGGCTTCTGGGGTTCCAGGGAAAGATAACCTGGGAAGAGGAGTAGAGGAGGGGAGAGGGCCAGACAGAAAAGACGTCCATGGCACCTCATGACCCCTTTCTCTGGGGAGCCTACAGCTGTCTCCTCCCTTCTCCAAGATTCCTGGCTCTCCTCACCCTCCTGGTCTTGTCCAGTGTGTTGAAAGCCCATGTTGAGACCTCTAAATATCCTCAGGGACCCCTCATAATTGAGTGACCATGGCCACATGTGATTCTAGCTAGCCACCTTCATGCGTCACTACTGCCCGGTGCAGTGATTCCATCCTTCTGGGTGTTTACCACTCCGGTGTCTACGTGTGGGTGGGGCTTCAGGGCTGAGAAAGGGAAAAATATCTCAGACAGGGTCCCCGCCCAAGGGAGCCTAGGAAGACAGAGGGCATGGGGGTGGGACAGGTGCCAGCACAGGCATATTCTGAAAGTACTCTCGTTTGGGTTTCATTTTGAATCACAGCATTTGTTTACAAAAGAGTCGCCTGAATGAGGGAAAGTTGAAATTTACGCTGTAATGGGGAGACTGAAGTTCTCTTGGCAGAAATTTCCCACGCGTGGGGCAAATGTCCCAAGCTAGCTCTCCTGGGGTTGCCGCAGGTAAGGAGGGTGGTCCTCCCCTTTACTGCCCTGCGCTGCTTCTCCACAGAACCTGTAGGGGCGGGGTGGGGAGGCCCCAGGGAACAGGAGTCCAGCTGCCTGGCAGACCGTTCAGTGCGTACAGGAGGGAGTAGGCTGGGGTAATTTTTGGGACTCTGAATCTGACTTTTGTACCATGGCTGCAATGTACTGGTATTAGCCAACTCTGTAGAGAGAGGGGTGCTGAGCAGAAGGGGCATAAGGCTTATAAGTGGTCTACTCTGTGACTGGAAAGCCTGTCCCATGGTCTCCACAGTAGATAGATAGGAGGGATCATTTCTTGGAGGCTGTTCGAGAATCTGTGAATGGCTAGGGCAATGTGGCATGGAGTCTCTGGACACAGAAGAGTGGCCTGCGGGTAAGTACTGCCTGCCTAGGAGCCTGCCTAGGCTCCTCCCAGACTGTCCCGAGACAGGCCTGGGCAGGCGTTCGGGAGGGTGTGTGTGTGGGGGGGGGTACAGGGGGAGGGCACTCTTTTGAAGATGCTACCTGGCCAGGCTAGGTCCTAGCCCCTGAGACAGGAGGAGGGTGGCAGGGCCGATGCCTATGTGCTATAGGATCACAGCGGCCTCAGGCAGGTGATGCAGCCAACCACACCGCCAGGCTTGTCTACCAAACACAAACAGCTGCTCAGCCTTCCCAGCTGTAGGCAGACAGCACAGCTGGCTTGTCGGGCAACGAGGTCTGGAGGTCCTCAGCAGCCTGGGGGCTGGCCATCTGCGGCTCCCCATCCTCAGAGAGATCAGAGGCCCATTTCCTGCCACAAGCCCACACAGGACGCCTATCTCAACGGCTCTGGTGGGTGGCTGGCACAGTAGCTTCCCCTGAAACTTTCGGCTCCCAGCACTGGGGGGCCCAGTGCTCCCAGTGAGAGTGAGATCTGGTGTGGGGGACAGAAAGAGGCAGGTGTCCGCAAGGCAACATGACAAGACTCACTCCTCTTGCTCCCCCTCCCCCAATCTGCAGAGGAAGAGTGAACTCAGCATCTCTTTCAGCATTCTTTGTCTTGTGACACAGGGTCTCACTATGCAGGTCAGGCTGGCAGTGAGCTCATTATGTAGCACAGGCTGCCTCCAGCCTCCAGCCATCCTCCTGCCTCAGCCTCCTGAGTGCTGGCATCACAGGCGTGCACCATCACGCCTGGCTTCTTTCAACATTTTGAACTTGCTTATTCTAAGGACACACATAGTGGGGGAGACAACCGAGTGTCCATGCTGTCGCCTCCTGCTTCCATATAGGGCACCATGCAAATCACACGTGCCTGAGCGAGTGGCCTTGCAGCTTTCCCAGGTGGTGGAGATGGAGACAATTGCTGAGATCTTTCTCAGGTTCTAAAAATTCCTGGGCCTGCAAGATGGTTGGCAACAGCTTCCTGGAAAGAGGGGCCTGTTCTGCTGCTGGGAGGAAGGGAGTGATCTCTGAAGTCCTGGCAGGAAAGCGGGCAGGACTTGGAACCACTGGCTGGGGACCTAAAGAGCTGCAAGCCTAAGGCCTTGAACATAGATGAGAGGGTGGCCCCCCCAAAAGGGCACTTAAGTTGCTCCACAGACAGGCGGCGCCCTTGGAGTCTGCAAGCCCCCCCCCCCCCATTTCCTAGCTCTTCCTAGCCTGTGCCCAGGCAGGCAGTGAGCTTAACCCTTACCCAAAGCCGAGGGGCTCCTGTGGCTCTTGTGGGCCAAAGGGTGGCAGGAGAAAATGAGTTGAGGTCAGCAGGGTGGGAGGTTACTCAGTCCGGTTCATCTTTCTTGCCCGTGTCACCCACGCAGCCCACTTTCCTAGAGGCTGAGAGGGGCCCAGGGCTACATCCTGAGCTTCCCTCCCTCGCTCTAGGGCATCTGGCTGCCTGGGGAAGGGCAGAGCCCAATTTAGATGCAGCCAGAGAGGGGCGTGTGCCGGAGAGGGCGCGGGGAGGGGTGCCCCTCAGAACCGGCATGGAGACCCTAGCCCTGGGCGCAGCGCCCACCCACCTTGCCCGTGAGATCGTAGCTCGGACTGCAGGGCGGGGAGCGCAGGGGGCCTTCGCCATCCCCGGCGGCAGCGGTGGCGGCGGGCGTGCCCGTCATGTCCCCGGACGGGAGGTGAGCTAGGCGGGCAAGCGAGCGAGGGAGCGCGCAGGAGAGCACGAGCCGCCCCGCCCCAGGCTCCACCTACTTGTCCTTCCCAGCCACCCCCTGGCCGGGACCCGGACAGGCTCCTCCCCTCGTCCTGCCACCGCCCGGGCAGCGCCCGCCCCAAATCGTCTGTCCCTCTAGGGCGCACGGAAACCGGGTGTCTGCATCCAAGGCGCAGACAGGCCCTCTGAACAACACTGGCAGGACTTCATGCTCTTTTTTTTTTTTTTTGTCTTTTTCATTTTTATCGGTACCGGGGATCGAACTCACGACCGCCTGCTTGCAAGGCAGGTGCTTATGCCGCTGAGCTAAACCCCCAGCCCCTTCATGCTCTTACCGCACAGGCCAAACCTGTCCCCAGGAACGGCCCCGAGGTCGCCAGCTGCGGGGTTAGGTGCCCGCGGGTTTAGGGAGCGGGCTGAGAGACCTCGCCTGCTGCAAAGAAGTCTGGCCTGGCCTGGGACGCGCGCCGCGGTGCCCGCTGCCGCTGCTCAGCGTGGCCGGCAGGTGGCGCCCGAGCTCCGGCCAAACTGCTGGCCACAGGTAACTGCGTGCGGACCTTGTGGAACTTGGTGGGCTGCTTGGTGCCAGCGCGGCGCCCATTCTGCGGATAGCACCGAGGCAGTTTCATTTTTGCGAATGCACCGCAGCCCGAGGTCATCGGGATATAGTTTTGTTTACCGACCGATATTCACCTAGGAGAGCATTTGCGCAGCAGGATTGTGGCGAGGACTTTGACCTTTATTTTAGCATGGATCAGCCCCCCCGCCCCCGCGCTTCGCTGAACTGTGCCCAGGGGAAATACCCAGCACGTGGGCTATGCAACTTAGGGTGTCTGTGCAGGTGTGTGTGGCACAGCTCTTGAAGGCTTGGCCGGCTTTATTCACGTGGGGCACTCAGCTTGCTATGGAGAAGGTGCTAGATGAATTAATGGATCTTTTTGGGAGGGGGTGCTGGAAATTGAACCCAAGATATTTATACTGAGTTACATCCCCAGACCTTATTTATTAATTTTGAGAAAAGTTCTTGCTAAGTCGCTAAGTTGCCCAGGCTGGGGTTGAACTTAAAACCTCTCTTATTTTAGCTTCCCTAAGTGCTGGAATTAAAGGTATGCTGCGCCCCAGAACCTGGCTAATAGATCTTTCTGTGTAGAGTTTTGTGTTGAGTCCTAGGACCCCGCAGCTCCTGGTGAGAAAGGATAGGACGTGTTTGGGGTGCCTGTAGTGGGTTCCAGGCTTTGTGGCCTGGCCACCCATTCCGTTGCTCTCATCTCATTCTGTACAAAGCTGGGGTGCCAGACAAAGGGGTTGTTGGAGGGGGTGTACAGGGAAGGGAGGGGCCCCTGTGCATCTTAACTTAGGGGTTGCAGGGCCAGGGGTGAGGGGGAAGACCAAGGATGTGGTGGGCCCAGACTGTGTGCACACAAGCCTCAGTCTTTGGCATCAGCTGGAGCTGGTTTATGGCCAATGGAAGAATAGGGACAGAAAGAATCTCCAGCAGAGGGCAGTTTTTGTGGAGATGAGCATGTCTCAGCCTCATAGGATAGGCTCAACAGGGAGCCGGGCACAGAAAGTGGGGGCTGCCCAGCACTTAAGAGATGTGCCCTGTCGTTGCCAGAGGCTGTTGCTATAAACAAGGGCCAATGCCAATATGCTCAATGCCAGGAGCTTCCAGCTCCAGGGAGCACACACGAGAACCCTGCCGGGTCTTGGGTATTCAGTGCAAGAGAGGAAGAAGACGGACATGGTTGTCTCTCACTGTCCCCTTAAGCTGTGCTCTTATGGATTGAATTGTGTCCTCCAAATTTGACCTTATTGGAAATTGAGCCTTTGCAGATGTGATTAAAGATGAGGTCCTATTGGGGTGGGGTGGGTCCTTCATCCAATGACTGGCGTCTCATGTGGAAAGGGACGCAGGAAGCAGACGGCTATGTGAAGACAGAGGCAGAGGCTGGGGTCTCCCTAGTGGCTCCCAACAATCCCAGGCAAAGAGCGCCAAGGGCTGCTGGAGACACCAGAAACTGTCGGGCGACTAGGAAGGGTTCTCCCCTCTCCCCCGGCAGAGCAGGGGGCATGTGGCCCTGCTGACACCTTGATTTTGCACTTCTAGGCTGCAGCCGTGCAGACCCTAATAGATCCTGCGGTTGGTCTGGAATGGAAGAGACTGAATCCCTCAGCATGAAGCCTCCAGAGTAGCAGAGGGATGAAGCCCTTCCGGTTGAGTGTGGTGGTGCACATCTGTGACCCCACACTCTGGGAGGCTGAGGTGAGATTGCTGGCTTGAGCCCAGCCCGGCAAGACCTTGTCTAAAAATAAGACAAAGAAAAGGGCTGGGGTTGTAATTGGGTGGGAAGGCCCTGGGTTCAGTCCCCAGTATGGCAAAGCAAAACAGAGTCAACCACTGCAACAAACCACCCAAAGCGAAGCCAGGACACACACACACCACTCGTACCACAAACACACGTGCTCACACCCCAGTGGCCTGCACTGTGGCACAAAGACTTCATATCACACCGCACATGTTGCGTCTCACCCAGATACCCGCACAGACTCCTCTCTGACTTGCTGCAGCAGCTTGTGTGAGCTTGCTGAAGCGATTTGGAGACGGCATTTCAGATTGTCTCCCGGAGGCCTGGCCTGGCCTGCTTCCCTCCCCTTTCCTCCCCTCTCTTTCCCTTCCCTTCTTTTCTCTTTTTCTTTTCTTTTTTGTTATTGATTGAGGATGGAATCCATGACCTTTGCACTGAGCTGCATCCCCAGTCTTTTTATGTCATTTTAAAAATTTAAGAGAGTATTAACTAAGTTGCTAAATTGCCCCTGCTGGGCTTGAATTTGTGATCCTGCCTCAGCCTCCCAGAGTGCTGGGGTTTTGTGTGCACCCTCACATGCAGCTCCCCTGGAGACATTTCTGTATGCTTAACAAGGGTGTGAAGACTACCAGCCTAAGCTGCACAGCACCTTGACTAGCAAGTGAAAAGCCTGAGGCTTTTGGAAGGCGCTGGTGAGTCACCAAAGGTTAGCCTTTTATTTTGCTCCAAGGTCATGCTAAACTTGTGATCAAACTTGTAATCTTCTTGCCTCAGTCTCCTGAGTGTTGGGATTTCAAGAGTGCACCACCATGCCTGATGGGGCAAGGCTTTTGGAGATGAATTTTAGAGCACTTGGTCCCCTAAGCTGGGCTGGTGGGACTTTGGGGAACATTGAGACAGGCAGAGTCTGATCTGAGCAGGACAGAGGCTGGTGGAAGGCCAACGTGTGAACCCCGTGGACAGCGCCCCTGTAAATCCATCAGCAGGACTCTACAGTTAGTGTGACGGGGCTGGTGATGGAGGATTTGGGGAAGACCTGGATTCCAGAGGCATCTACAGAAGACCTGCACAGGCCCCTTTTCCAGAGGAGACTTAAAGGTGCACCCAGATGATCACTCTGTTCCCTTCTGTGGCCCCTTCCCCTCCTACTTAGGCTGCATTTGGCCCCCTAAGCTGGGCTGGTGGGAGCTTGCTGGCCCCTTCTGCCTTGGTTACCATCACACCAGACCTCTGGTATAGTTAGGCACAGGCCTAGGAGACTGGAAAATTGCCAGCTGGGTGCTATATTTAAAGTTCACTTCCTGGCAGCCCGGTCCAAAGCCTGGAGGATTGCTTGGCAGCTTGGGCCTCCTGAGACCAAGCCCTGCCCTGTCCTCCCGGGCCCAGCTAGTCTCAGTTTCAGGAGTATTGGGTGCAGCAGTTTGGTGAGCAGATTCCAGGCCCATCACTTGCGGTGATGGAACCCTGAAAGTCCTGCTTGGCCTTAGAAGACCAAGACTGTGAGTCTGAGGCCAGCCTGAGCAAGACCCTGTGCAAACCAAACTGACCTGAACCAAACCAAACCAAAAACTTCCATGTGAATGACAGATTGATAAGCAAAAGAATGTAGCCAGGCTGTGTGGGACCCCTAGACTATGGATATTTGAAGGGACCCCTAAGTCCTCCAGCCTCTTGCCCAGCAGGACACAGGAAACTCACTGCTGTGCCTCAGCTGTTCTGAGTGGAGAGCTGGGCAGGAAGGAAATGAGGGTCCCTTGCACTGGGCAGAGGGGCAGGAAAGGGGTCCTGGGCTGTAGACATTGCTGTAGCAATGTGGAGCTGGGGCTTTCTGGCTGCAGGTAAGGGCTGTGCTGGGCCTGCTGTGTGTGCTCTGTATGGTTCCTGTTTACAGCCTGCCACAGCCAGTGTGTGTATGTGTGTGTGTGTGACTCCTGAATTAGGGGCTCAACTGTGGGGCAGACTTGCACCTGTTTGTGACCGAGGTCATGCCCTCGATCTGGTGTGGCCAGGCTCTGGCCTCACCCAGCATAAGCTGCTAGCTGTCAGGATGCTGGGTGGGGCCAGGCAGAGAGTCAGGAGTGCCATCCCAAGGCGTGTGTGTGTGTGTGTGTGTGTGTGAGAGAGAGAGAGAGAGAGAGAGAGAGAGAGAGAGAGAGAGAGAGACAGAGAGAGAGGTGGGTGGGGAGTGCTTGCTTTGGCTCAGGCTGCTTTTGGCCCTTGATCCAATCACACACTCTCTTCTTGCTCATAGGAGTTTCCCCTCACTTGTCTTTCCAAATGAGTAACAAAATTCAGAGCTCTAACCCCTGAAGTCTATGGAGTTTACAAGCACATCCATGTCCACCCCTCGCTGCCCTCCTAGAAAGGCAGAGGGCCAGGAGATGTGGGTGTGACCATGAGTGCAGACTAGGCATGGCCCGGGGTGAGTGGCCTGTGGCACCAGAACATCCTGTTCACTTCCGGCAGCCCGGTCCAAAGCCTGGAGGATTGCCTGGGCCTCCTGAGACCAAGCCCTGCCCTGTCCTCCCGGGCCCAGCTAGTCTCAGTTTCAGGAGTATTGGGTGCAGCAGTTTGGCGAGCAGATTCCAGGCCCACACTTGGCCCGCTCTCCTTTGTTCTTCTACAGTCTCCTTGAGGCCCAGTGCAGCCTGGTCCCTTGTTTCCCTGACAGAGACTCAAGGGACAAGTCTGTCTCCTGATTTCCCCTCTTGCTTCCCTTTAATATGGCACCCTGGGTCCCGAGCTCATACACAACCTCATAGGTCCTATGTTCTGATTTGTCCCAGGGGATCACGAATACCCACGCTGGCCACGAAATAACGTCTGCTTTTCTGAGACAGTGTGAGAGAGGGGCGAACCCCCTTGCCCTCTTTTCTTCTGGAGCTCCTGTGGGTTACCACAGCTAGAAGTGGAAAGCAAAGGGGTATCTTGGTGGATTTTTCGGGTCAGCTACCTGCCAAGAAGAATCTGGAGGGACAAAGAAATGACAAAACTGGAAGCACAGTGTGAACTCAGCACTGTTGCACGTGTCCTAGGGAGTCAGCAGGCCGAAGACTGAAGTCTGGATTTAAGCCCTGCATCTACCTGGGCACAGGATGGTGGCAGCCGCAGTTAGAATGTGAGTACACCCCCACCCGGGATGCACCACGCCCCCTTCACTGTGCCTGCCGCGTTCTTTTGGGTCACTTGAATTGGGTAATCTTTGGGCTTGAAGTGGAACGCACCGTTCTCCCTGCACACTACCCAAGGGTGCTGCCCCACACTCTGGTGGCTGGTACCTGCGTGCCACTCAGGAAAGAGTCTTTTCATCTGGCCACCTTGAATGGCCCCCAGAGAGCCCGCGTATTTTTGCCGATGTCCTGATAGAGACACACGGGACCCCCAAAGTGCTGGTGACTGCTTACTGTGAATCCGATGCCCACAGTTGCCGAAAAGGAGCCCGGAATGAACTTGCCCTGGTCGAACTGAACCAGCAGAGATGTCTTCCCCACACCGCTGTCACCCACCAGGATGGTCTGGAAGGGAGCACAGGAAGGAGAGTGAGGACTGTGGTTGGATCGGTCTTTGAGATTCAGTTGTGGCTGCAGGATCTGGTTTTTTGCAATCACATACAAACCTGAAGGCCCTTGTAGACACACACACATACGTGGATACTCAGGCATAGAAACCATGGATGCCCCCACCTCTTGACTTTCTCTTGAAGTCACTAAAAAGGCACAAAGGTATAGAGAAAACCTCCTTTGAACCCTAGTTAGTGAACATCTGAAATGACCCTGGCAACGGGCCTCCCAGACTTCTCACCATGGGGCTGCCGCTGACCCACAGTCCTTGCTGCTGTGTGCTGAGTGCACCATTGCCGCATCTGTGTGGGGCTGTGCTTGCCACAGGGGATTCCCAAGTAGAGGCAGAGCATGGCCGGGATGCTGAGGCAGGCCTGTCCCGGGAGACCCAGGGCTCCTCTGATACGTGGCCTCAGCTAGAGGGTGTCTGACCTGCACTGTGGTGTGGCCCTCCAGGCTTCCCATCTCTTAGCCCCGTTTCTCTCATAGGCAATTCTTTAATAAAATCCTTGTGCATTTCCTTCCCTTTTGGCATCTTCTCCTTAGAAGGCCAGAATTAACATGAAGTCCGGGGATCGCCCATATGTGCTGGCCATAAAAACCAGTCCATGGAATGAAACAAGTAGCTTTAGGGAACGAGAGAGGCTACTCTGGGAGGTCTGTACTGGGAGAGGCAAGGGGTGAGACTTAGCCTGGAAACTCAGAGGAAATATTTAAAAGAAAGTCATAAGCAACAGAGAGGAAATATCTGTGAATTCAGAGGCTGTCCCTATCAGCACACTGTGAAGGGTGAGTGGATAGATGCCTTGGTTTCCAAGAGGGCAGTAGCCACTTTCCAAAGACAAACATCGGAGGTCCTTGGAAAGACTGAGGAGGTGCAAACCTTCACGGGGTCCACCGAGACACAAAAGCATGAAGACTGTCAGGCCTCTTTGGGTCAGGCCCGCAGGCCCCGGCCCTGCGAGGCTCTGAGCGACGCACTGTAGGAAACTGGTATCGGCACAGGTTGAACCTAAGCTTGATGCTGACTTGGGCCATTCTCTGTAGTTCTCCCATCTCCACCTCCTGAACCAAACTGTCTGCTTTCATTTCCTTCTGGGTTACAGAGAACCGTTGTATGCTACCAGCAGTGGCTTTGTTCATTTATATCTCAAATTTAACCTCTTCAGTTAAATTATTCTTCCTAGAGAGAATATTTCAGAAGGTGAAGAAAAACTCATGCGTGTTCACCTCATTCACTTCCTAAAGGGCAGGAAATTCTAACTTTCCCTTTAGGTTTTTCTCTTCAGGGTGAAGAATTCTTGTTCCTTTCTGTGCTCATCATGGGGAATAGTCCTTCTCTGGACCTTTGCTGGCAGCTTTTGTTTTTTTTGCTGTTGTTGTTCTGGACTACTGTGGAGAATTCAGAGCTGCTTATCTTATAAACATTGCTGAATTATTTTCCCCTCTCTAAGATCTCCTTGATTTTTCTCCAGATGTTTCACTGTGCTTTCTCTCTTCCAGTTCATTTATGAGCATTTAAAAGCTAATCATGGGTCTGACCAAAACCTTGTGTCAACATCTTCGTAATTCGTGATTTGTACAATTGTCCTGGTTTGCTCTGCTTAATTAATTTTGCTTATGTCTGCGTTTGTTCCTCTTCCACAAAGGGGATTTGAAGTCATGCAAACAAAATCCACTTTTACAAGAGACAGCCAAAGAGAGGGTTTCAGGAAGTGTGGAAAGGACGGGGTGAGTGTGGTTTGGGATCAGGTACATCCTCACCCAGGCTTGGTGCTTGAGCATTATATCTGAGTCTAGGTTTCCTGGCAGCGAAGAAAAGTTGGGGAGCCGGAAGTCAACAAGAAGCAAGTTGGGGCTGGGGATTTAGCTTAGCGGCATAAGTACCTGCCTCCCCGGCATCGGAAAAAAGAAAAAAAAGAAGCAAGCCCTCCTGTGAATCAGCGCCACACACAGGCTGCTGAGGGGAGAGCCAGATGCCAGCCCTTTTCAGCACACAGGCTGGGAAACAAGAAGAGCCAACCCACCCAGCCTCGTGCCCACTATAGGCAACCAGCTAATCCAGAGAAACAGGTTGAGATGCTGGTTGTTGAGGTGGAATACAATTTAATGCTTATAGTGTTTAGTGTTGCCCTGACTTTGCAGGTCTAAAACTGGTGATTTGATCATCTATTCAGAGAATGGCAATACACAGTACAGCATCTCTGGGGAATCGCCTTCTCAGAGTGGTGGCCGCTGTTGATTTTCTATTGTCTTGTTTGGAAGTCCTGTATCATTTCAATGTTTTGTTGGATTGGGTTTTGTTCAGTTTTGTTTTGTTTTGATTTTATTGTGTCTGATGGCATGGGCAGCTATTTTAAAGATAACAAGATATAATAGTAGCCATTTATATTTACTATTACCTTGTTTTGAAGTCCTTTATTGCATTCATTGTTTTGTTTTTATTGGTTCTATTCTGTTCTGTTCTGTTTGATTTTTACTATGTCTGAAGGTATCTGCAGCTATTTTGATGAGAGCAGGAGGCATTATGGTAACCATTGTTGATTTCTTATTGTTTTGAAGTCCTGTGTCACACTGGTTTGTTTTGATTGGCATGGTTCTGTTTTGTTTTGCTTGGTTTTATTCTCTTTAAAATTAAAAAAAGGGAAAAAAAAAAGAAAAGAAAAGTTGGGGAACCGGATAGTGTCTCTGGTACTTGTACCATAAAGAATGCCTGGATCCTTTTCATCAGTGACTAATTTCTCCTGGCATGGGATCCTCAGAGGAATCTGTTACACAGACACTTGTATAAGGGGCCTCAAGTGATAAAATGGGCAGTTGGCTTTTTGCAGCAGGTGCAAAGCTTTTCCTATGGCTGTTGTGTCAACCACTGATAGACACAGGGGCCTCAGGATACGCTGTCCTTCAGTGAAAGGCTTTCTGAAAGGGCCAGGCTAATTCTAAGTGCATTGCTTTCCTCTGACTCTATCATTCTGGGCAGCATTTGGAAAACCTCAATGAACAGGTGATTCCCATGGTGCCTAAAATGACTCTGATGCCATTCTTAGCCAGTCAGGAGATTCAGATACCATCAAGGAAAACATCAATAGATCTGCTGCATAGAAACAAAAATCCTTCAGTGAGCAGAAGACACTAAAAACCAAATTGCACGAGAAATGACCAAAAAAACATTTGGAAGACATAGGGTTACAGGGTTAACATCTCTTACAATACAACTCAAAGAAAACCTCAATAGAAAATGAATGAAGAGTGGAAACAGCTATATTTTCTGTGTGGGTACCCATGATCGTCAGCCTGGCTCGGCTCCAGTTCTAGGTGTGCTGCTTGACACAGTACAGATGCTGCCGAGGAGGAATTTTGTGGATGCGGTGGTCATCTATAGATGGTTGACCTCGAGTCTTCAATAATCTGGGTGGCCCTCACCTGGTTAACTGAGAGACTTTATCAGTGGAACTGAAGTTTCCCGGAGGAAGAAGAAATTCTGCTTTAAACATGCAGCATCTGCTGCTGTCAGAGAGTTGCTAGCTGTCTGGCTTTCCTTGTAGATTCTGGACTTGGCCAGACTGAACAGGAAGTGTAAGCCAATTCATTGGATACAAATCAGTGTCTCTCTCCCTCCTCCATTCCATCTATCTATCAATCATCTATCTATCAATGTATCTATCATCTATTTATCATTTTCTACTATATCTGTTTTTCTGGAGGACCCTTGCATATATAGACAGGAAATACATGGTTTTGGAGACTGGCCAGAAGTTCAAGCTCTTCTGCAGAGAGTCCCTGCCTCTTGCTGTGTCCTTATATGATGGACAGGGCAAGGCAGTGCTTCTACAAGGGCACTCATCTCATTCTCTGGGCTCTACCCTCATGACCTAGTTACCCACAAAGACCCCAACCTCTTAATACCATCAGACTGGGTAGTGAGTTTCAGCTTATGGACTTTAGGGGAATACAATGTAATATGGGGTGGTTTTGATAAGAGTTTGGTGATGGTCAATACTGGCATAGGTTTGGGGAGTAGGCACTCATGTGTAGCCCATTAGTGGGAACGTGCAGCTTTTCTGGAGAGCCACTGACAACATCTATCAAGGTTGCTAAATGCAAATTCCTTTGCCTTTGCTAGCAAAAGTCCACTAAGATTTGTGTGATAAAGGTGTTCACCGTAATTCTTGTAAGAGCCAATAAGTCAAGCATGGAGTAGAGAAATAAATCCTAGAATATGCATATTATGCTGTGCGGTGGAAATTACAAAGGGACAGGGTGGATGTGTCCGTACCATGTGGGAGGATCATACCGTTCAGTAAGGAGGCTGGAGCAGGATGATGTGCTAGTACCTTTCTTGGGTACATGCGCTGTAGTCTGCATGAATTTTAGAGACCAACAGGAATTAACTTGGAGGGTCTAAGGTGATAGGTGGTTAATATAGAGATGTTTTTATTTTCTATGTTTCTTTTTTTTTGGTGCTGGGAATCAAACTCAGGACCTTGTGCTTGTCAGGCAGCCCCTGTGCTGCTGAACTAAATCCCTGATCCTTGGGATTGCTCTTTTTAAAAAGGGTAGTAACTGGGAAAGTACTGACTGGGGAAGAAAGTATTCCAGAGTGGGCATTATTAGCTATATTTTCTTTTTGTCTTTTTTGAAAAATGGACCTTTTTTTGGTAACAGGGATTGAACTCACAACCTTGCGCTTGCCAGGCAGGCACTTATGCCGCTGAGCTAAATCCCCAGCCCAAATGGACTTTTTTTAAAAAGCAATTTTGCATTCACATGAATAGGAGCAAAAAGTCCTCAGATTTCCCTTGCCCCCATGCATGTACCACCAAAATTACAAGTGCATGACTTCCAAAATTATCAGCACCTTCCATCACCATGGTTGCATTTTGTATTTTCTTGATTTGAAAGCCCTAATACATTGGGCCTTTTATTCCACAGAGAACATCAGGTCATCCCAAACTCCTCAATCACAGAACTGTCTCTTTATCTTTCTCTTGTGTCTGTGTGCCATTCATTCCAGGTGGGTTAGACTGGTAGCCTATAGGGGAATTTGGTACTAATATAGCCAATGTGGTGGCCCAATCCAGTAATCTCAGCACTTGGGAGGCTGTGGCTATTGGATTATGTGTTATTATTATGTAGCACCTATGTAGTGAGATCAACGCCAACCTAGACTATCTAGTAAGAACTTGTCTCAAAATGAAAATAAAAACAAACAGAGTCCTTAAATGTAAAAATCCTGTTGGTGGCTTTCTATTTAACTTGGAATAAATTGCTTTTCTACAGAAGAAGAATGAGAGACAGATTATGATATTCATAAAGTTACTAGCAGTTATTGCTGTGGTTAGGTTAGGAGTGACTTCAATGCATTCGTTTTTATTTGTATCTTGCTATTCTGTGATGAATACATACTACTTTTGTAATTGGGGAAGCATTGGGGAAGCATGTTATGCCAAGGAAACACTGGCAAAAGCAAAGAAGGAATGCCCATGTGAGCCGAACTCCTGCTGAACAAATGCTTGTTTTATTTTTCCAAATAAAGCGAGCCCATTAATTGGTGCTTTAAGAAAGATCAGACTTTCTGGGCAGATGGAGCCTGAATCACAGCTACTCTACTTTGTTAATGTTGGTGAGTGTTATACACCTTAGGCGCTCTAGGAGCTGTGGCAAAAACAACAGGTCCCCTGTTGTGGAAATCCAGAGCCCTTTTATTTTCTCATCTGTGCAAAGCATTAACTTGCTGTCTTATCTCTTCAGACTGCTATAGTAAAGGACCATACAGAGGGAGGCTTATCAACAGCAGAAACTTACTGAGCACGGTCTTGGGAGCTGGAAATCTAAGCTTTCTGGAGAAGGGCTCTCTCTGATGACCTAGTCTCTCCCAAATGCCCCAACCTGTTACCATCACATTGGACCCTGAGATTCAGCATATGAATTTAGGGGGACACAAACATTCAGATCATTGCATGCACTTTTGGAGACCCAGGTTTTCAAGAAAAGAAAAGAAAAAAAAAAAAAGAAAGAAAGAAAAGAAAAAGCTTCGTCTCTACTTTCTGGACAAGAACTTGGCTGAGACCCAGTTTCCCATCCCATACCATCCAGGATATGGGCAATGGATGTGGAAAATGTTCAAGGTTGGTGTTTGCTGGCCAGTTACTGGTAATTACTGGCTCTGTTCAGTTAGTTCCCAGTTCATGATAAAAACCTTCTTTTGCGGGGGTAACTTGTCTTACAAGCAACCTGGGTGTAGATGCTCTGATGATCACCACTTCCAGGATTCTGTCTTTTATTAACTTGCACTTTTTTGCAGTAGTGAGGATTTAACTCAGGGCCTTTGCACTGAGCTACTCCCTGCCTCTTTATGAGACAGGTCACTAAGTTGTCCAGGCTGAACTAGAGGGTGTGATTCTCCTGCCGGAGGCTCAGAGTGGTGGGATCAGGGGCATGTGCAATCATGACAAGCTTTCTATCTTATTAACTCTTTGATGTTACACTTGGTGGCATCATTCATCTTCATTGTCTGTACCAAATAGGGTCAAAGTGCCCCTTTTCTTTCTTTCTCTTTAATTCTTCCCTCCTTCCTTTTCCTCTCTTACCTGCTCTCTATCAGAAGGCGGCAGAACATGCTTACATGGCCCAGACCTGGATTTGAATCCTGGCTCTGCCACTCATTACATGACCTTAGATAACTTACTTGTCTAGTGATCATTTTTCTTTAGCTGATAAATGGGAGTAACATCACCTTTCCCCTAGATTTGTAGTGAGGATTCAGTGTGACAGCCATGTAAAATACAGAACACAGCATAAATGGGAAGGAAAGATGAAGTGCAACGGGGCTCAAGGGGGAACTAAGAAATTTAGGAGTGGTTGGTGACGACAGTTACGATTTGTGGCTGATTTTTAAGGACTAAAGGGGTGACTCAACAAATGTACAGGGCTGGGCACAGAATGAAAATGCAGTAAATAGGGTTATTTGTTTATTCATTCTTTCTCAGTGTTTACTGAGCACCTGCTATGTGCAAGATGTGGCTCTATTCACTGGCAACACAGTTCTCATGGACTGTTATTCCAGGGTGGGAGAGACCCAATCAAGCAGCTCTTTCCATAGAAAAGCCCTTCTGCCTAAGAAGTTGGGTTCTGAAAGGATCACTGGTAGGTTGCAAATGTAAGGACCAAAAAGAGTGTAGGGTTGTGGTCCCTGATGTAGACCCACCCGATAGAAGAGTTAGTGGCTCTCCAAAGCTCTAGAACCAAACACAAGCTGGTTCTCTCTTGATGATATTTGTTTTCCTGGCTGTCTTCCTCCAAAGGTGACATGTGCACAGCGGAAATCTGTTGAGCAGTGAGTGATGTAAGCTTACACAACACATCCGATTCCTGAAACTAACCATACATTTCTGTGGTGTTATGACTGCAGTCTGGATGTCCCCTCGAAGTTTCATGCAGTCATGGGGGATGGGCTGTTCAGAGGTGCTGAACCTAGTTTGTGACTGGTTCGTTTGCGGTGCTGGGATGGGGGTATGACTGCTGCATCTGCCCAGGGCAGGTGGCCTGTGTACAGTAGAATGGGGAGAAAGAGCGTGCTCCTCTTTTGCTCTTGTTGTTTTGGTGTCTTCTGCCATCATGGACTGTTGCCCCCGTGTCACTCCACCTTGCCTTGTAACTGGTGATTATGGACTAAAACCTCCACAAACTGGAGCCAAATAAACCTTTCTCCCTATAAACTTTGGGTGTCAGGTATCTTGTCCCAGCAATGAGAGAAAAATAAATAAGACATATAGAAAGAGATAAAAGATGGGTGACATATAAACCTTGATGTTAAAAGTGATCATCTCAAAGTAGTGAAAGAAACTGAACCCTTTCCTTCCTCCCTCGCTCCTTCCCTCCTTTTCCTTATTCCTTCCTTCTTCCCTCCTTTCTCTTCCTCCTTCTGTCCCTCCCTCCCTTTCACCCCTTTCCCTCCCCTCCTGCCTCCTCTTCTCCTTCACCACGGTAGGAGGGGTCATAGTGAAGTGTTATGCAGGAAAGAGCCAAGAGGAAGGACTTGGGAGCGTCCGCTACAGCTGAAGAGTGGAAGAGCAGGTCTGGTGTCTGTGCAGTCCTGGTTTTCTACAGCCATAACAGTGCTGCAGTAAATAGCCCAAAACTCAGCGGCACACAGGTGTGATGCGGTGACAGTCTGGGTGGCCGCTCTGGTCTCAGCTGAGTCCCCTTACATGTCCTTTAGTTGGTGGTGAGGAAAGCTTGGCTCTGCTCCTTGATGCTCACTCAGAAGGCTACCTGGCTGTTCTCCTGGGGAAGCAGAGGTGCGAGAGAGCAGGAGGAAATGAGGGAGTCTCCGCGAGCTGGGGCTGGGGCCTAGTACATTTCCACTCCTGCTTTCTAGTGGGCAAAACAGGCGGTGAGTGCAGCTCAGCTTCAAGAGGATCCAGATTCTGTCTCTCTGGGGAGGAAGACTCTGAAGTGAGTGTGATCCAGAGCAGGTACTGCTCATCAATCTGCCTCAGGAGCTTTTTGAAGAGAAAGAGCCCCAAATTATTAATACAACATTTGTTATAGAGTCTGTAATGGAGTCCATCAGTACCACAGCAAAGCCCTAGCAGGCTCTCTGAGTAGGGAGTGCAGGGACCTGGGGACCAGGGCTGGGGTCTCGATCTCCAACAGGAGAGACTTCCTGTCTGTGCAGGAAGTTGCCACTGATCCTGTTTCCTGCTGCTCTGTCTGTGAGTTTTGTAATTCTCAAATAGCCTAAGTAGTAAGCTTTCTGTGGAACTTCTATTTCAGAGTGGGAGAGACCTAATAAAACTGGTCTTTCAGCCAGGAGCTCCTCCTGCCTGGGAATAGTCTGGGTTCTGACATGAGCACCTTCAGCTTGAGGAGGTTTTTGTCCTTGTAACCAGGAGAAGCCAGTGCATACATTAAGATACACACACACACGCATGCACACACATACTACAGCACTCAAATAGAAGTGTACACACACAATGCACATACCACAGCTATACACATGTGTAATGCACATCTACAAATAACTGCCTCCACAAATATGAGTACATTCATGCATATGCACACACGCACAAGGACTTGCCGCATTCACGCATGTATGAAGGTGATTGGATGATCTAATTCCTTGATTCATGGATGGGGCTATGGAAGCCAGGAAGGTAACAGAGTCCCTTAGAAGTCAATGGCCAACCCAGGACTTGGTCTCAGGGAATCTTTGAGAACTCAGCCTCTCTACTCCCAGTAGTCTTATTCTCTTGTATGCCCTAGAGGCCACTTGGATAAGTCTTTGTTCTTGATTCCATGGGGATTCTCCTTGGATAAGCCAGTCTTTCACATACCAGGATCAAGAATCTGGCCACACAGAGAGCTTCTGAAGACAGTTCTGTTCACCCCTTGCTGCCTACACCCAAGAAATGAAAATTACTCCATGACTTTTGACACATCTGACCTCTTGATTTTAAAGACTGCATCCATCAGCTGAATTCCTGGTCATTTGCCCCGGAGGCCAATGACTCCCCTGTTGCAGAAACTGATATCTATCAAAATATTTGTACAGTGTCCTTGTGAGGGCCAAAGGGCTACTAGGCCCAGCCTCAGGCTTGTTAACCTTACTTTATGATGTGGAGCTGTGTAAAGTGAGAGGCCATCTCTTTTCACATCCTGGAAAAACCACACCTATTGCTGTGTTTTTCAATGCAAACAAACTGTCTGTACCCTTACTCATTCCTAAAGTGTGAAGAGCTGTGCCCCTCCCTAGGGACTCACTTGTGAAGATGTCACAGGTTTTAAGCAGCACATACTAAAGGTGGCTGTAGCTGCAAACCATGTGAAGGGTCCCATATTTTCATGACCCCTGTGTCTTGTCCTCAAGGGCTTGCTGGGACCCTCGTGTGGGAAGTGAGATACATGACATCAGAATGACAGGGGACCTGACAGGGGACCGGCAAAACTGGGCCTCCTTCCTTCCACAAATGGTTACTGTAAGATGGTTGTGGGAGTGAGATGTCACAGTCACAAGCCTTGGTCTAGCTGGTGAGTCTCTGGGGCATCTCGGCCAAGTCAGTAACCACAGGATCTTGGTTGCTGGGCCCGGGCAGAGCAATCAGAGGTGTCAGTATACTGTCAGAGAAAGCTCCTTTTTCTGGGTCTTCTTGCATCTCTTGACTCTCTAAGCCCCTTTCACTTAATTCTGGGTGTTGACAGCTCGTCACCTTCCTCCTGCCCTCATTCTGGCCTCTGGCCTGGAATCTCTCCTCTGGCTTCTGGCTCAATCCTGCAGAACTCCTGGTTTTCTGGGCCTTTGAGACTCTGGCCACACTCAAAGCTCCAGCTTTAGGGCATTCTGGCCAGCAGCCTTGATTCTCTGTGACCTTCAGGGGTCCAGGGGATTGGGTAGGTACAGTCCAGTCCCAATGGCTTCATGTCTACAAATGTCCACAAGACAGAAGAAGCTGCCGAGCTCTGTTTTTAGGGAAGCTTCATGGCTGTGAGACAGACTGGCGTTTTTCAAAGGCATTGTCATGATCACTCTGCCTTTTTGCATTGCTAACTACTTTGAAATTTCACCCTTTCTGACTCCTTCCTCTTTTGGTTATTCACCAGTGGAAGGAGGAAGTGCTGGGTGGGGTGAGTGAAAGCAGAGGGCTGGAGATGAGGGAGCCTGTGGTCTGTCCTTGCTAACAGCATCTGACGTGGGGGGCCGACATAGACAGAAAATGTACCTGCAGCTGTTCTGTCTTCTCTTCTGGTTCTCAGGTGAGTGGGTCCAGGTTTAGACTCGTGGGTGGGCTAAGCCTGAAGACCTAGCCACAGAGCTGCATGCTCCGGCAAGAAGGCGTCCTTAGTGGTACAAACATCTGTGTTTCGCCTGCTCCCCCTTCAATGTTTCAGTGACCAGGCAGAAATAGGGAGCCCTGCAGCACAAACCCAGCCTGAGGCGTAATTCTTGCCTGCTTAGGGGTCTGTGGTTGCTCCGGAGGACTGCAGCGCACCTGGGCTGCAATGCCATCTTTGTGTCTACCTTAGGAGCAGGCAGCTTCTGGAAAGAAGAGAGGGAGGAAGAGGTTTGGAGGAAGGAAGAGAATTTTCCAGATGTGGGGAGAGGTGACTCTGGGCATTTGGGGCAAAAGGAAATGTTAGAAATTGCTGAGAGCTTGAAATAGCTGAGAGCAGGCAGCGGGGAGAGGAAAAGAGGCACCGAGCTGTGGGTACCATTTTGATTAAAAATGACATTTTTGTTTTCAGTACTGGGAATCAAACCCAGGACCCACTGAATTACACCCATTCAGTGGATGATTACTGAGCTATAGAATAGGCTAAGGCACTGAGAGGTGCTATGACATGGATGAATCTTGAAAACATGATGCTAAATGAGAAAAGCCAGACACAAAAGGCCACATATCATATGATTCTATTTAAATGAAATCTCTAGGGTAGGTAGATTTGTAGGGGCAGAAAGTAAATTACTGGTGGTGTGGACAGGGAGGCGGTGGTCATGACTAGGAGGGTTTTTTGAGACAAGGTCTCGCTATGTAGCCCCGGCTGGCCCCGAACTCCTGAGGATCCTTCTGCCTCAGCCTCCAGAGTGCTGAGATTACAGGCGTGTACCACTGTGCCTGGCTGTTTTACAACTTTGTGAATGTTCTGGAAACCACTGAGTTGTGAGCTTTTAAACAATGGAATTTGTGTTATGTGAGTTACGTGTCAGTTTTTGTTTTTCTTTCGTTTTTGATAATGAGATTCAACCTGGAGAGGCCACTGTGCTGCATCCTCGGCCCTTAAATTTTTCTTTTTCCTAAAATCTTGAGCCAGGATGTGCCTGGCTGGCAGGCTGCTCTCTTCCACCTTAGCCTCTTGATTCGCAAGAGTACAAGTGTGTGCCACTGTGTCTGGATTCGTATCAAGTTTATAAGGAGATAAATGTAAATCTTTTGCTTTAAAATGCTTTAATTGGGCTGGGGATTTAGCTCAGTGGCATAAGCTCCTGCCTGGCAAGTATGAGGTCATGAGTTCAATCCCCAGTACCACAAAAAAAAAAAAAAATTAAAATGCTTTAACTTTAGAAAGGGAAAGAATGATCGTTTCTAACATAGCAAATTATAAAAGGATAAAGATTAGTAATCCAAAGGAAATCAGAGGAGGAAAATTACACATACGAAAAATCAGCAGTTTAGAAAATAAAATAGTAATATTTACCAGATTATCTCAGAACTGGTTTAGTGTAGGAAAAAGGAGGGAGAGAAACAATTACACATAAAATCTTTTGGCACATGTGGTTACTAAAAATGAAATAGTACTGAAAATGTGCTTAAGATGAATAATTGTGATAGATATGAAAGATCTAACGCAAAGAAATTCTTTATAATTATTATGCATTATGCCAGGAATGGTGGAGGAAGACCTGGATGACTCCCCCTGAAAAAGAGCTTTATCTCCATGTTCACTAAACCAGGCCCTGTACCCATATACTGACCCATAAGGAGCTGGCTAGGACTTTTCCTTATCCCTCCAGTTGGCAGTAAGCAATGCAAATGGATCTAGCCCAGGTGCTGATGTGATGTCAGTTTTGTAGACAGTATTTTAAGATTCTAAAGAAGCAAAGCTTTGTTTGCTATATTTATGTTGTGATTCCAGAACATGAAATAGGTATAAATGGACTAGGGGTGTAGCTCAGCTACAGAGTGCTTGACTAGTGTGTGTGCCCTGTGTTTTACATGCTTCATGGAAGAATTAAAAAGAAAAAAAAGAAATTGGCTGGATTCATCTTGAGATACTAGCATATCTCTGATGCCACACCTTGACAAAAAAAAATAAAAATAAAAAAAAAGAAAAAGGAAAGAACCTCACCTAGGAACACAGAGCTGAGTTCTGGCAATGAGACAGCTCTCAGATGGGTTTGTGTGACCCTGCACTTGATTATGGGTTTTTTTCCCTAGTGTTTACAAATGGAAAGAATTCACCCCAAATCTAGATTTCTGATGACCCCAAAGCAATGACATGATCTGAAATCACAGAGCTCATTTCTTGCTTGAGGACCCCGGGCTGAGCGGCGAGGGGATGGGCCTGTGATGGACCTGCCCTGCAGGCTTTCCTGGTCCTCACCACCTCCCAGAGTCTCCTTGGTGCTATGGTCTAGCATCGCTGGTCATTTTGCGGGGAGATGCGGTACTGGGGATCGAACCTAGGGCTTTCACATGACTACACCCTAGCCCTTTAGGTTGTTTTCTTTTGGGTTATGGTCTTGCTAAGGCACCGAGTTGTCCAGGTTGCCCTCAGACTTTCTGTCTCCCTACCTCACCCTTTCAGATGGTGGGGTTCAGGTGTGCACCAGCGGGCCTGTTTGTGGTCACTTTTTTTTTTTTTTTTTTACAATCATGCTTGTAAATAAACATTTTCCTGTATCTTGAATCTCCATAAAGGTGACAAAATAAAAGAACAAACAAGACAATCTTATATCTTAAGAACAAACTGCTCTGCTATCTATAATAGTTACCTTACAGTGAGGTTATAGTAATCAGGACAGTGTGGGGTTATCATGAAGAAGGATAAGTAAGTTAATCAATGGAACAGAAAGGAATCCATGAATAAGTTACAAGTTTACTGTTTGGCAAAGACACCAAGGCAATTCCGTAGGGAAAATGGAACCTATATGCTATGGGTTCCACAGCACATGGAGACCATCTGGCATCGTTGTTCTGGTCAGCCTGGGCTGGTTTACTGGGCCCCGGGAGACCACTAGAACCACCAAGGACAGCCTCAACATGCCATCTCATGAGGCTGAGTCAACTGAGAGTCACAGGTACTAAGAGTCAATGGACATCGCTGTCCCATGGGCATGGATCTTCTGCTATTTCCTCCCCTCCTAGGCAGCAAACCATAAACATGGCCACAAAAGGGCACTCCTCAAAATATGTGGATTTATTGACCATAGTGAGGTGGAGAGGCATGAATGACAGAAGCTTTTAATGCTAGGTCAATACTTTGTCCCTTTTTAGGACTGTAGTTGTACTTTTTATGCTTTTCATCTGGCCTTGGCCTGGTGGAATGCTGGAGGAGAGCAAGCCTGTTTTGGAGAGATATAATCTTCTCTTTTTAAAAAACCAGTATTGAATTTGGAAAACACTTAGATTTAGAAGTTCTTCCTAATCAAGATGCTGTGACCCTGCCTTAGAGATGAGAGGTGACAGGTTTATGGATTTGTGTCTTCCAGGCTTCTCTGCTGAGAAGAAACGTATCACTGGTCCAGGGACAGCGAGGGGCCAGGAGCGGGGCTCACTGACTGTGCAGTGTCAATATAGCTCACAGTGGAAGAGCTATCGGAAGTGGTGGTGTCGAGGGGCTGACTGGAGTACCTGCAAGATGCTGATTGAAACCGATGGGTCAGAAAGGCTGGTGAAGGAGGAGCGTTTGTCCATCAGGGACTACCAGAAGGACCTCATGTTCAATGTAACCTTGGGGGATCTCAGAAGAGATGATGCTGACAGTTACTGGTGTGGGATTGAAAAATTTGGGATTGACCTTGGGGACAAAGTTAAGGTGACCATTGTTCCAGGTAAATATGTGCCTATGTGCTTGTGTCCCTGAGTCCCACATAAGTGAATTAATTGTCATTTAGGGTGATTTATTACAAAACAAGGTTGAGTCCTGATGTTTTGTAGAACCTCAAATGACCACTTGGGGTTGGGAAAGGAGGGGCTTCTCTTAAATACCCGCTGGATCACCAGGTCTTCTCCAACTCGGGATTAAAACTTCCCAGGCGCTTCTTCCTCACAGTGCAGCTCAGTCCTGGGTCTGTGGCCAATAGAGGACAACATGGTGCCCCCCCCATTTAAGTCCTTGGACTACAGGGATCCCCTCCCGTGGTTTACAGAGACCCTAATCTCTGCTCCTTCTTTCTTGGAACCTCAGTACCTGAGGGTATTCTGCTCTCTGGGGAGCTTGGCCTTCACACCTGCTGCTCTTATGCTCCATCATCTGATGCTATGATCTTATTGCTGAGGACTGGAAAATCATCACAGTCAAACAGCTGCATTCCTGGTACCTGAAAGCCCTCTTTGAGCCATTATGCTTTTGAGCTCAATGTGGTTTTCTTCCTAAGTTCTTTTAGAATGCAGAAATTCCTGGGAGGGTCAGCTGAAGGTCTCAGTGCTTTGGTTTGGAGGAGTTTCTCTGTTGGGCTGTATTTCTGCTGTCTCTCAAACAGGCAGGACCAGCTCTAGGGCCCCTGGAGGCATGAAGCCAGTGGGGTCCTTGCTGCTCCTGGAGTCTCTGAGCTTGTTCTCTCTGGCACAGTGCAAAACCTGCACTGATTCCTAAAAATACTGTATCGGTGGGGAGGAAGCTGTCTTCAATACCTGAGCTTCAGGCTTTGCCTGAAGGAAAGGCCGTCCTGAATGTTATGATTTTTTATGGGGCAGGGAGGATAAATTGATCAACAGAACAGAAAGGCAAATCCATAAATAATTCACAAATTTGTACACTATGGGTTTCACAGTGCATGGAAATTGGTCACTGTTTTGGTCAACCTGGGGTGGTTTACAACAGGAGCCCTAGGGATCATTAGAAACCACCAAGGACAGCCTCAGCCATGTCGTGTGGCTGCGTCACCTGGGCCTTCTGAGGGTCATGGGTACTAAGAGTCAAGGGAACATCACTGCCCCGTGGACATGGATCTGCTTAGAAGTCTGACTGATGTTAGAAGTCTGATCTGGGATGTTGTTAATTGCATACAGTGCCCCTGTCCTAACTGGGTAAAGGAGCTGGGCAGGAGGTACTTGCTGAGGCATGACCATCAGCAATGGGCTTGCTTAAAGTCTAGCTGAACTTCAGGTCTCCCTAAACCATGGGTCTTTCTGGGCCCCTTACTGCCCTCCAAAGGCCTAATCAGTGTCCTTGGACTTGTACCCACCCCACCAGCCGTGGAGTCTCTGGACTCTCCTAGAAGCCCTGGGATATGAATAGTACAGGATACAACTCCTCCATACAGCCCTCTTCCAGGCACCACCAGCTAGGGTGACCCGTATTCCTCCAGGCTCAGAGCCAGGTGCTGGGCTGTGGGTGGGCTGCCAGAAGTGGTAGTGTGTAATCTGTTTGTATGTCAAGCACCACCTGCAGTGCCGACCGCACTCTCCACCACCTCTGTCTCCACCACGAACACATTTACAGTACCAGTCACCGTGGAAGAGACCATAAGCGTGCTGACTTCAACCAACGATCACTTCAGTGATGGGTAAGCCAGCTCCTACTCTGTGGTTCTCTGGCTCAATTGATCTGAACTCCTCCAATAGGGGGCATCTTTGATGTTCCAATCCCCAACTAGAGCTTGGAACTGGTCCTTGAGGATCTTTTGTGAGGGTGAAGGTCTGAAGGTCTCTTCACTTCTCTCAGTTCCCATAGATACTGCCCCCTGGGGCAAAGAGAAGTCTGTAGATTTCATTCATTTATTCATTCATTCATGTCTGTGTCCCACTTTTACTGAGTTCTATATGGCAAGAATGTGCTGGGCTCTGGGGATCGAGTTGTGGAGTCCGGGGTAGGAGAGAAGGTGGTCAGTGATGCAGAGTTTGGAGTGTGTGGTCAATGAGGACAGGTGCCTGGTGTGTGTGTGGGCTGTGGGGCTACCAGGATGTCTCTTGGCTCAACTTCTGTGACCAAGGGGGTTTGGGGGAAGCCCTATAGAGTTCCCCTAATTACTATGATGGCAGGAACAATGACACTGGTCATTATGTGTCTAGGGCTCATGAAGGGCTTTCCTGTCCATTACTTTCTTTGGCCCTCCCTAAGACTAACCCATGAAGGGAAATGGATAGGCAGGAACAGTCCTTTTTCTTTTTCTTTTTGTTGGTAGTAGTAGGACTCAGACTATGGTCTTTGCACTGAGCTACATTTCTTGCCCTTTTTTAAAAAAAATATTTTTGCCTTTTGAGACAGGGTCTCACTATCTCAGTAAGTCACCAAGACTTACTTGCCCAGACTGGGCTTGAAATTGTAATTCTCCTGCCTTGGCCTCCCAGCATGTTGAGATTATGGGTATATACCACCACACCTGGCCAAATGTTCCCATTTTATGGGAGAAGAGACTGAACATTGGTCCTTCTTTGGTCATTCTTTGGTGTGTGTGTGTGTGTGTGTGTTCTGGAGCTTCCTGTTTGAACCCCAGAGCTTGCTTCATGCTCTTTAGTGCCCTGTCAAGACATGTGCAGTGAAAGGGATTTCTAGAAGCTGCAAGGCCCCCTTTTATTTCCTTCTTTCAGTTCCCTTGATCTCTTGACTTTGTTTTTAGATCTGCTGGGACCTTGCTTCAAAATCCCCATGGCTGATTCTTAACCTTTCTACCACCAGGGAACCCTTCTCTTTCCCCTCTCCCATTTGCCCCTGTTTTTAATAAATAGCTACTAAGGAGTTTCATCATCTTACTAATCTAAACTTTATGTAAGCACCAGTTAAGGCCTTTATTAGCACGGGAGGAATAATTTATTACTTATTGGAGAAAGAGTTACTCAGCACCCACTCACACCTACTGCAGTTTCGGGGAACACAGTGGGGATGGACAGGGGTAAACAAAATAATTAGGGCGTTTGCCCTCAAAGCACTTTTAGTCTCTAGCCAATGTAACCATCAGAGTTGATGTAATTAATTGAGAAATTTATTCTTCATAGTTCTACCAATTCAGTGATGAATGGAAGTCCTTTTGTCCATTTGTTAGAGCTGCCAAAACCAAATACAACAGGCTGGGAGTTTAAACAACAGAACTGTGCCTTCCTCCAAATTCTGGGGGCCAGGACTCCAATTCAAGGTAGCAGCAGAACTGGTGTCTCTCAAGGTCTCTCTCCTTTTCCTTGTGGACAGCTGTATTAGTCAGTTTTCCTGTCACTGAGATGCAGGCCCTGACATCCAAAAGTTAAAGGAGGAGAGGTTGAATTTGGCCCATGGGTTATGGGGATTCCGTGTACAGTCAGCTGGCTCCGAGGCTGAGCCGTCACAGTGAAGATGCTTAGTTTATGGTGGCTGGGAAGCACAGCAGGGAAACTGTACCAGAGAGGACGGGGTGAGGGACCGGATGGACACTACCAAAGGCTGTACCTCCAAGACTCACCCAGACACACCCACAAATGTGCTTTACTAATTCCCTAGGTGGTTCCCAAGCCAATCAAGTTGACTCAATTAACATTAACCATCCCACTGGCCATCTTCCTTCTGGGTCCTCACATGGTTGGCCCCTTTGTGCATGTTTGTGTCCTGATTTTCTCCTCTAAGAGCACCAGTCAATCTGGGTTAGGATTCCCCCCAGGACCCCACTGAACCGTAGCAACATTTTAAAGGCTGTCACATTCTGAAGTGTTGAAGGGAGAATCTGACCTAAGCCTGTCTTTTAGCTTTGGTGGTGGCTGCCAGCAGTCCTTGGCTCGCAGTTGCTTCACTCCAGTTTCTTTCTCTGATAGCACTTGACTGCTTCCTATGTGTCTACATTTCTCTCTTATGAGGATAAAGTCACTGACCTAGGAGCCACACTAACCCCCTGCGACTTTGTCTTTGACTAATTATGTTTCAAAGGCCCTATTTCTAAATAGGTCATCTTCACAGGCTCTGAGCAGACACAAATTTTGGGGACTGTATTTAACACAAGTTTGGGAGCATGATAAAAACTATTGTGATTTTATTTTTTGTACTGGGAATCTAACTCAGGGCCTTGCACTTGCCAAGCAGGCGCTGTACCACTGAGCTACATCCCCGACTGGTGAATGCTTGAATAAAAATAGTAAAAGACATATTGCCCTAATTTTCCCTCAGAATACTTGCCCTTACTTTGAACATGCTTATCTCATCATCCTTACTGTAATACATGTTAAAAAATAAACATCTGGCTGGGGATTTAGCTCAGTGGCATAAGCGCCTGCCTTGCAAGCGTGTGGTCACGAGTTCGATCCCTGGTACCAATTAAAAAAAATGTAAACATCCATTGTAGGTTTTGATTGCCCCTTGTATAGAAGCAGGGAGGCCTGTTAGGAGCTATTGCTGTAAGGTAGGATTCTAGATGCGCTGGGACTATCTTGTAGACCCTTCCTCTCCTTATTAAGAACCATTTTTGAGGGCTCCTGAGAGGGAGGGTTCCTCATCATGAACCACAGTCCTGCAGGCCATGAGGTGTGTTTCCCTTTCCCACTACTGGGTAACTGGATAGGGCTCAGGGTAGAAAATGAGCCTGGGTACACAGGGCTTTTCTCTCGCTCTCTCTGTACTGGGAATTAGACCCGGGCCTTAGCATTGAGCTACATCCCAAGCCCCCCTCCACCTTTTTAGTTTTTAGGTTGATATAGGGTCTTTTTGAGTTGCCAGGCTGCATTTGAGGGTTCTTGTGACCCTCCTCCCTCTGCCTTCCACAGTGACAGGATTACAGGTGTGTGCCATCATGCCCAGGTACTGGGCCTCCCTCTGTTGTTTGTAGGTACAGCGTCACGAACCTCAGCATCCTCCTCCCGCTTGTGTGTGCGGTGCTGTTTCTTCTCCTGGTGGCTGCCACACTCCTGGCTTGGAGGATGATGAAGCAACAGAAGAAAGGTGAGAGGACTTGACCTGGGGGGGCTGGCTCTCGATGTGTCAGGTTATGTGGGGCTGATGGCTGGCATGGTCCTTCAGAGGAGCTAGGTGACCCAAGGCATTATCCACAGACTGGAAGGTCACTGTCCCAAAGGCCACCAATGTCTGGCAGTCTGAGGGATTTGGGGTGATCTAGAGCTTGCAGGCGAGCCCCAAGTTGTGGTGTCAGCTGCCGGCCCTGCACATCCTTCCTGTCCTTCTCCTCTCTCTGACCTGCTCTCTTTTGTCTTCTGCTTTGGCCCTCGGGGCAGAGGTGCCAGTGTGAGATTGTCAAGGGGAGACTGAGTTGAGTAGGGAAGGGAGAAGCAGCCTTGTGCTGTGAGCACAGCCGCTCCCGCAGTACATGTGCAGCTGTGAACTTGTGTGGCACAGGCATCCACACATGCACGTGTCACACATGTTCACGCACACCTGACAGTTCCCCAGGCCTGACAGAAAGGTCGTGTCACCCTTGTTCTGCTTCTCTGCCCTCTCCCAGTGTTGCCCAAGCCAGCCTCCTCACTCGGCACACTCTTGCGTTTTAGGGAAGCGCCCTTTGCTCAGGGGTCATGCGGTATGGCCCCATTTTCGTTTTTCCTGTCTGGCTGTATTTCTACTTTCTTACAGAGCCACATCCGCGTTCTTTTTCATAACACCCAGGACCTGAGATTTGAGCAAACCTTCCCTCTGCCATGGCCTGGGGAGTCTCAAGTCCAGGAGGAGAGGAGCCTGACCCACGTTTATGTTTTCTTCCCAAAGTGTGCTCTCCATGACCTTTGTATATTTAAGTGTTTTCTGTGCACCTTGGTATCTAGATGTCTGAAATGGAACCTTGATGGGGGTGCTTATTTTTTTTTTTCTTTGGAGCAGGGAGGACGTTGGCGGGGGGTACGGTAAAGGCAGAAGGAAAAGCAGGAGCCAGTATCCCCCCTCCCCAACCAGTCTGTGCTGCACTGAGCTGGCTTGCAGGTTCCATCTGGGGGCAGTGCGGAGCCCAGCTGGCCCTGATGGAAGGCCCGACTGCCTGGCCTGCTCCTACACCTGGATACCAGGCAGGATCAGCCTAGCTACTGTCCTGTCTGAAGATGGCTAGAATTCATGGTATAAAGCAGACAGGACAGACAAAAGCAACTGCCCTATGGGTAGAGACAGCAGGCACAACTTTGAGATGGCCCCTGAAGGAAGTGTCGGGTAGAGCAAAGTGGAGTAGGCAGAACTTCTGGCAGCATTTCCAGGTCGTGCCCAGGATTTTGCAGAAAGAAACTTCACTCCAGGAACCAAAGACTGGCAGGGCCACCTGGTCATTTGATTGCAACTCTATGTTCGGGTCACCTTCCTTTCAGACAGAGCGCTGGCAGCTCAGATTGGTGATGTGAGCACTGGTGCGTTGTCCTCTGAGCAGGTAAGAGTCCCTGAGGTTGGACCACATAGACCAGCCAGCTCCGTCTCCTCTTCATTATTTTCTGATTCCCGGGAATCCAGATGTTTACAGGTTTCACCTGAGCCACGCACAAAGTATCTATGTACTCGTGGCCTCTGCAGGCCTGGGAGGCTGAGGGGCCTGGGAATAGCCAGCGGGGTGGAAGCTTGGGGAATATGGGGGGCTGAGAAGTAGGAGGCACACGGGGAGTTGGAGGACGTCTCAGGGAAGCAGAGAGGCTCACGTCTCTACATGGAAAAGGAACCTGTGCCTACAGACTGATCGGGTGACTTCCAGCCTGTGTTCTTATCTGTAGCCCAAGGAAGATGACCTCTGCTATGCAAATCTGTCTCTGCATCAGTCTGGAACCTCTCCTGGCTCCTTCTGGCCAAAGGCCTTCAACAAGTCTTCCTCTGCCCAGGCCAACGAAGAGGAAGTAGAATATGTCACGATGGTGTGTGCTTTTGGGGGGCTGCTGTGGGACTGGGGAAGGCAGCTGTGTCTTTGGCTTTCCTGGGGGGGATGGGCTTTCTAATGCCCACGTGGGCACCACTAAGGAGGGTGGGCATTGGGAAGAGCCTCTGTAACTGCAGTACACACCTGAGGAGCCCTGAGGCTTTCAGAAGATTCTGCTCCTTGGGTCTCAATGCTGGGGATTCAGTAGTGCATCTGGTATAATCCTTGTGCTGGGCAGGAGACAGCCAGACTGGGTGAGTGGTGCCAAATTCTACAGGAAGCAGTTACCTGGGGCAGGGGTGGGTTCTGTGTGTTATGGCTGAAGCTGCTTGGGGTTCCTGGCAGAGCAGAGGCAGGTGGAGCACTTAGGAATGGGCTGCAGAACCCTTGCACTCCCCACCTCTCTCCTCTGAGGGTTTTTTCCCCATCCTGACCATGGCCACAGGTTCCTTCCAGACTCTTTGACCTCATAACCACTTCTGTTGCAGGCTCCTGTTAAGAGAGAGGAAATTTCCTATGCATCTCTGTGCTTGGATGCCTTGAATCAGGAGCCAACTTACAGCAACACTGGCCACACTCGCAGCAGGGGCCGTGAGGGTGCCACAGAATACACCAGCATCAGAAAGCCTTAGCCTGCGCTCTGTCTTTCTCTGGGATCTTGCACAAGGCCCCGAGGCATGGTGACACTTGTCTGCTTTCTGCTTCTATCCCCCACCAGGACCAAATGGTGACTGAAGCTTTGCCTGATTAGCCGGTGTGGTGCCCAACTCTGGCCTGTGCTTGGGAACCAGTCTCAGGGTACTTTGAAGAATTAGGGTCCTTTATATAACCCCTCAGCCCCACCTAACTGGGAGGGGCCTGAAGATATGGTCTGGGGCTGTACTTGAATAATAACGACAATGATGACAGTCATAGTGATTATTTATTGCTTACCATGTGCAGTGGACTGGAGGATAACCGCAGGGTGCCTACATATGATTAAGTTATAGATTTTGAGAGGTGGAACTTGTCCTGCATTATCCAGGTGGGCCTAAAATATAATCATAGGGCTCCTTCAAGAAGGAGGCAAGAAAATCAAAAGGGGAGAAGCTGATGTGATGCCGGAAGTGGAGGCTGGAGTGATGTGGCCAGGAGGAAAGGACGGCTGCAGCCTCCAGACTGGGAAGGCCAGGACTGATTGTCCCCTGGAGCCTTGAAGAAGAACCACCCTTGCCAACACCTTGGCTTGGGCTCAGTGGAACTGACTTTGTCACTGTGGCCTCCAGAAGTATAGGAGAATAAATTTATATTGTCATTAATTAAATCACTAAATTCGCAGCAATTTATTAAAGCAGCAAACTCTGAGGCTGGTGCTCATCTCTAAAGGCTTCACACTGAATAATCCATTTCATTTTACAGAGGAGCTTCTTTAATTGGTCCGTTTTACAGATAAGGAACCGAGATTTGGAGAGACCCTGTGATGTGCATCAAGTTTAATGGCTAGTGAGAAGATCAATGGGAACCCAGGTATTTCACTCCAGAGTCTGGAGCCTGGGCCACTACCCTATCCTGTTTATATGAGTAATGTATATTTGCTCCCAAAGCTACTCAGGCAGGAACAGTGAATATTTAGATGCTGGACTTTTATTCTAGGGTCCTTGCAGTCTTCTTGAATCCCTGGGTGTCTCTTTGTCTTCATGGTTACCAATCTGGTCCAAGCAATCATTCCTTCCCAATTCTCCCTCTTTCCTTCACCCTCTGCTTCTGAATCCATTTTCTTCTCAGCAGCCAGAGCTGATCACCTCCTGTTTATGAACTTGCAGTGGTTTCTTCCTCAGCCTTCAGGGACCCAGGGAATCCAGGGACCGCCACCTGTCACTTGGGGTCATCTCCACCCACTCTACCTCTCCCTCACTCTGGTCCAGCCACACCACCTTTCCTCTGTCCTTGTGACAAGATTTCATGGTTTGCGTCTGGAATGTCTCCTGAAGGCCGCATGCTGAATGCTCATTCCCCAGCCCATGGTGCTGTTGGCAGGAAATGCAGCCAGCAGGAAATGGAGCCTCGTGGAGGAAGTAAGGTCACCAAGGGAGTGGCACTGAGGGCTCTAGGGACCTTGGCCTCTCTCTTTTTCTTCCTGCTTCCTTGTCATCATGGGATGAGCGGCTTTCCTCTACCACATGCTCCCTCCTGCAGGCCCAAAGTAGCTATGGATGGAAATTTCCAAAACCATGAACCAAAACAAACCTTTTTCTCCTTATGAATCGATTATCTCAGGTCATTTGTTGCAGGGATGGAAAGCTGAGTAACATATAAGAGCAGGCTGGCTCCTTCTCAGGATGTTGGTACTTGCTGTCTCTTCTTTCTGCCATGTTCTGCCTAAGGTATACAGTGGGCAAATGTTCTGCCCAAGGTCACACAGTGGGCATAACTGGCTCTGCCTCTTTCTATCACTCTTGTGAATAGTTAGTTTCTTTTTGTCATCACAATTCAGCTCGAATGTTACCTCTCAGAGGGGACTTCCTGACCAGCCCGAGAGCAAAGGCCCATGCTGCCCACCTGTCCCTCTCATTGCCCTATCTTATTTCCTTTGCAGTATGTGATCTGTTGTGAAATTACTAATTTATTGATATGTGAGTTTGTTGTTTCTCTGTTCCCACTAGGTGGTATTGTCCCTGAAGGGGACAACTGTCTCACTTTTTCCTGTATCTCCCTTGCCTGGTAGTATCTACCATGTGGCAGATTCCTACGTGTTTTTTGGTTGACTGAGTGAATAAATAACACAGATAGTTTAGACTTGGTTACACAGCACGAGCTCCTGAGAGCTCTTGGGAGTAGCACTTATCCTTCCAGGAGAGGAGTCCTGACCAAGCAACCTAAGGCGGCTGGGGTTGGTTTTCCTGTAGCATGCAATGGAGAGATTTCTGTCCTCTGTTGAAAGTCAAGGAGCCAGTGTGATCTGTGACGCTTTCTGCCTGGAGACAAAGCCTATTGCTTTACCTGGGTCAGTTTTGGTGGAGGCTGATGGTGAAGTGTCAGAGAAAGGTTTGCTGGCTTTCACGGGAAAGAAAGAAAAGCTGGGTCTGAGGACCTCAGGCCCCAACAGGTACAGGGACCACAGAAGTGTCTATGGGACATTATCAGGCTGTCCTGGGGTTTGCCTGATGGCTCCTAGCTCTGTGCAGCCCACAGGACCTGGGACAGATAGCCTTAGTGGATGGCTTCTGTGTCCATTGCTCCAAAGAGGATTCCCTTTCATCTTTTTATTGTCTGAAATACTGGGGACTAAACCTAGGGGCTTTCACTGAGCTACATCCTCAGCCCATTTTTGTATTTTTAATTTTGAGGAGTTTTGCTAAGTCACCAAGGTTGCTCAGGATAGGCTTGTACTTGTGATCTTCTGGCCCCAGCAGCCCCCAGGGTGCTAGAATTACAGGCATGCACCACCTGTCCAGTCTGCCTCCTTGGTATTTTAAGAGATTTTTCTTTTTGGGGGAATTTGAAAACCCCTAGATGATTTTTTTTTTTTTTTTTTGGAATCTGGGAATCGAACTCACGACCTTGTGCTTACCAGTCAGGCACTTATACCACTGAGCTAAACCCTCAGCCAGGATGATTTTTTTTTTGAAGCAGGGTTTTGCTATGTAGTTCAGCAGACCTTGAACTTACTTAGTAGCCTAACTTGGCCTCAAACTCACAGCAGTCTTCCTGTCTCAGCCTCCTGAGTGCTGGGATTACAGGTTGGCTGGCTTGACCCCTAGACTCTTAAACAGTCTTGAGCTAGTCTTTTAAGTTGGTCAAGTCAAACAGGCTGTTTTTGACCTAATCTGTTTGAAGATTTTGGAAGTTTCTGGCAACTGGGCTGAGCAGGTAAATCAGCTTAGAAAGCCTGATCTCACTCTGATCACTATTAATTACCACTCTGATTACCATTAATTGCCAAAACAAGCTTTGAAAAGGTGTCTCTACAGATATATTGCTGGATATGTTTTACTCCAAAATCCCAACCACCTGGACTGGTGCTGTCTGCTGAGGGCATCTCCTACTTTTCTTTCTTTATAAAGTTATAGTTGACAAGTTCCTGACATTTTCGGACTGATGCAGTGAGTTCCCTAGCAGACAGAGCAGATTTCTGACCATGATCCTGATGGAAATGTCTGGCTGGGCTCTTTCTATGCTGGGTTGCAATGGCAGGAGTCAGCTTCTGATCTAATCCAATTTGTTCACGCTTGAACTAGAGATTGGAGAGTGCTGGGGATGTTGCCAGACTGGGAGAAAGGAGACAGACACATGCAAGAAAACGACAAGGAAATGGTTTCACAATGCTGGCAGACTTGTGTCTGGATATTGTCTCAGTCATATTTTGCTGCTTCATAAAGACTTTGCTAACTCAGATTTTGGGTGATTGGCCAGCACCTTTATTGCAAGACAGAGAATTCAGACCTGGCTCCTCTGGTCTGAGTGTGGGTAACATTTATTGTCTTGCTGTGTGGTTTCCTGGAAAGCACATTCTATTAAAACAAACTACAGGATGCTGGAGTTCTCCATTCTGACTGTCTTATTTATAGACATCTAAAGTTGCTGGGGTTTCCCTTCTTTGGTTTTTGAATTATTAATAAAGATTCTACTTCATAAAAATTGGAAGATCTGGACTGTTGTCTTTGGAGAACTATGAGCGTATCATCCGCTTCTGGAAGACAGACTTGATTTGTGTGTGTGTCAGTTGAAGGAGTAAAAATATACGCCAGGTAAGTACTGGATTGGTAGCTGTTAAAATATATGATTAAGGTCGATGTTGGACTGAGTGTAGCTAAAGGTTATCTTTGCTTGATACTTAGCCTTAGAAAGGGGACACGTAGCCTGGGAAGGCCAGACTGCTAGAGTCAGTTGATTTCATGTGCAATCATTTTTTAGATTAGGAGACAGATAGAGCGTTGACTTTTTATTTTACCAAATAGGTGCTTTCTTGCCTCCTTCCTTCCTCCCCCTTTTCCTTCCTTCTTCCCTCTCTCTCTCCTCCTCTCCCTTCTTCCTCTCTCTCTTCTTTAGTTTTCCTCTTTTCTTTTCTTCTTTTTTTAGTCACAGTGAGGATTTAACCTGGTGCGGGAGGTTTTGCACTGAGCTACATTCCCAATGCTTTTTACTTTTTTCATTTTGAGACAGGGTCTCATTAAGTTGCTAAACTTCCCAGGTTGGGGTTGAATTTGTCGTCCTCCTGCCACATCCTCCCAGAAGGCTGGGATTATGGGTGTGCATCACTGTGCCTGGCTCCAGGAGGGACTGTCTTATCCAGTGTAACTGGATCAGTTAATTATAAGTGGGTCACTTCATTGAAAACTGGGGAATCATAAAAAAGATACTAGTATATCTTTTCTTCAAGTATTTCCTCCAAATGAGTAATCTGCTAATTTTGTGATGTTGATCTAGCAATTTTTCTTCTGACTGTAATGAAAGTTGGGGACATTTGTTTTTCTTACATGAACAACCCACACTGTATTGTCCTCAATACAGTTCTAGTTTCTTTTCTAGTTTCTCAATATTGTTCTAGTTTCTTTGAAATGAAGCAATACATCCTAGTAACTTATGAAACAACCTGATTGCAAAAGCTTAATTTATTTTTATATTTTTCCTCCCAATATTTTACAGTT
Source organism: Cavia porcellus (assembly GCF_034190915.1). Taxonomy (NCBI): domain Eukaryota; kingdom Metazoa; phylum Chordata; class Mammalia; order Rodentia; family Caviidae; genus Cavia; species Cavia porcellus. The sequence goes on from NW_026947515.1 coordinate 24,213,703, forward strand.
CTCTCATCTATTCCTAATCTGACAGCATTTTTCAGAATAATAGATTGTGTGTGTGTGTGTGTGTGTGTCTTTTTGAGACAGGGTCTTGCTACACAGTTCAAGCTGGCCTTGGGCTCACTTTGTAGCCTAGGCTGGTCTCAAATTTGCAGCGATCCTCCTGCCTCAGCCTCCTGAGTACAGGCATGTGCCACCACACCAGGCTTAAAATGATAGGTTTTAAGGTAGAATCTTTTTTCTTTCTTTCTTTCTTTTTGGAGGCAAGGTTTCACTATGTAGTGCAGGCTGACCTTGAACTTGCTCATGTAGCCCAGTCTGGCCTCAAACTCATGGTGGTCTTCCTGTCTCAGCCTCCAGAGTGCTGGGATTACAGTGTATGCCACCATGCCTGACAAGCAGAATCTTTTCAAAGGAATTTAGTGTTTGTAGAGATTACAGTCACCTTTTTGTTTACATTTTTATTTCATTGATTACTATTCTTTTTGGTTACATTCTATATTAGTGTGTGGGTGGGAATCAGTTATATCACAGTCATTAACATGGATGGCTTAGCGTGAGCAAATCTGGGCCTAAACAGTAGACTCTTGCTAACTGTGCATCTTAATGAGAGAGCACAGATATGAGTGGCTTCTCAGGAAAGAATCTCCCTGTGGCAATGGTGCCATGTGCCACATACACAAAGCTGGAATCTTTCACAGGAGACTGAAGGTGATGGCTGGGCGAGTGGGGGCTTAGCTGAGAAAGTTTCTTCTGAGCTGTCTATTATCACCCCGACTTCATACAAGAAAGGACGCTTGAACAGCCTGAGAAGAACAGTGGGCCTGAGCAAGGACTCTGGGTAACATTTTGCTGACCTCTATTTCTGTTGTGCATTGTATCGGCCCTCTATGTATCAGCTGCTTATGGTCCTCACACATGCACCAAGCCACAAAGGCAGAAAAACCAACTCCAGAGACTTTCTGTCCCTGCTCTCTGGCTGTGGCAAGTTAAAGGGGGAGTAGTGGAGAGGTAGGGAAAGTGTTTCATTCTAAGATGCAGGAAGGCGTAACAGCAGATGAGAGTCAGGGTAAAGAGGAGAGATTCCACCCAGCAATGGTGCTGGTGTCTGTAAACTTTGGTTCGCTTTCCTGGGCGTATTACCCATGCTGCAGCTGGTTTTGGGGGAGGTGAATCCTCAGAGGACAGTTGCTGGTGACTCATTAAACTCAGACTTGTTGAGCCGCTCTGGATGGAGAGTCCTCGGCCTGCTTTGTGACCGAGTGTCTCTTACTGGCTTCAGTGCTGCCTTGGTGTTTGTCCTGGGCTAGGCTGAAACTGCTCCTGGGGTTTCACTAGAATTTTGAGGGGTCTGTACGAGCAAGGGTTTGGGGGAGCTTCCAGGCCCCTAAGCACCCTGAGGTCTAGGGAGGGTTGTGGCAGTGTGACAGTGGGAAAGATTTGGAGCTGGAGTTGGGTCAGAGCCTTAGCTTGGGATTCTGTCTTTGTTACTTCCTGAGTGCCTTTGGGAAATCACCAAATGTCTCTCAAGCCTGTTTGCTCCTCTGCAAAATGGGGCTCAGGAGTTCTCCCTTATCCATGGTGGGTGTGTTCCCAGACTCCCAGTGTGTGCCTGAAACCATGGGTAGGACTAAGCCCTATATGTACTATGGTTTTTCACACACATATGTGCATGCATACATACCTATGTACTTTCAATCAAACAACAGTATAATAAGAGATTAACAGCAATGACTTGTAATGACATAGAACAATTCTTATATTATACTTTAATAAAAATCATGTGAACGCAGCCTCTGCATCTCAAAACGTCTTATTTCCTTATTATACTACAGTAATACTTTCAGACCAAATTGACTACAGATAAATCAGATAAAATGAAGCCATGGTTAAGTAGGGGGTGAAAGTGTCATCGATTCCAGAGGGCTATGGTTTCCAAGCAACTTTCTGCCACTGGTCCCTCTCAAAGTGAGTCCCAGCTGTCCCCAGGAAGCCCACCTAAGGGAGATCTCTCAGGTGCTCCCTCACACATTCCTGGGTGGGCCCTTTTCAAAAATAAAAAATAAAGTGCTTTTGATACATGGTCTCACTACATAGGCTGGCCTTAAATTCACTATGTAGCCCTAGCTGGCCTTGAGCTTGTGATCTTCCTGCCTCAGTTTCCTTTTGTTAAAAGATGAAATGTAGCATTTAGTAAATATGCATGTTATATATGTGAATAATTTTTTTGTTGCTATTCTATTCTTTTTACCCTTTATTTAAGTTTTAAAATTTCAGAATAAACAATGAACTTTCACACATGTGTTTAATGGAATACTATGTAAGTCATTCAAAGAAGGAAGAAAATATGCATGATAAATGCTTGTGATGGATCTATGTATAATGAAACAGTACTGAGATGAGATGAAATCATGGGTAACTCTTTTCTTTCTTTTGTATCTTCCAAATGTTCTAATTAAACATATATTAACAGTAGTGGCCTCTATTATTCATCTCAGTTCAGTGCGGAACTCACAAACACAGCTGGTTTATTCCTGCTTTAACCCTGTGTCACAGCTATTCACCCCAAGGACCTGCCCGAGGCTGAAGTCCCTCCTGTCCACCTTTGTGATCTGTCCTCCATGCTATGGTTTCTGTTGCCTATATCACTTGAAAATGTAGTTGAGTGGGGCCAGCTGTTCCTGGCCCGCGAACCGCGAACGTCACTGTTGATCTAGCTAGTCCTTCGAGAAGAGAACTGCCCATTTTTGTGCCATTTGGCTCAAATCATTGACGACCCCTCCCTGATTACTCATGGCACATCTGACACTGGGTGTGGTGTGAGGCCAACAGGGGAGATCCTCTCTGAGGAACACACAGAGCCAGGTTCAGATCCCTTCAGAGCTTTTATCTGACATCAGGATGGGCTACACCATTCATGGGACCAAATACTAAATAAGAAGATGGGGTTCCTTGCAAAACAATTACCAAGACCTTCAAGTTAGTGACTGCAGAGCATGAAGTCAAATATGGGCCCTTCTGAGTGCAAGTCCTGTGTGCCTGAGTAGTGTACGTATCTATAAAGCCACGTTCTGCTCCAAATCCCATCTGCTTCTTGGAGCCTTGGGTGCCTTAACCCTCAAATGGAAAAACCCAAGCACATCTGTGCTAGCTGATGTGGTCCCAAAGACAGGAAGAAAGGTTTCCTGGCATTATGGCCTGAGTTCTAGTTTCTGGGTTCTCATTCTCTTCCCAAAAGCAGCTTCTTCCCCTACAGCTGGATTATCTACTCTCTTTTAGGGTAAATTCTACTTCTAATACTATCTCAGGTAAAAGAAGAAATGAGAAACATAATAAAAAGAATTGCTAAGCACCCCTAAAAATGACACAGGTGGAAGAATAGAGGAGTATAGAAAAACGAGGGAAATCTTCAATGAAGAATATAAAAAAGATTTAGAATACATGAAACAGATTCAAAGAGATTGCCATGAAATTAAAATGTCCATTGAAAGCTGGCAAAACTGCTTGAAAGAAACTAAAGATAGACTTTCAGATCTTGCAGACAGGTTTGCATTTGTGGTCATGAAAGGAAAGATCTCTTAAAAATAACAAGGAACCAGGAAGTAGCAATACAAAGGCTACAAGATGACAAGAGAAAGTATAACCTAAGAATAAAAAATGTGAATGAAGAAGCAGGGTAAACACAAGTGAAATACAAAGGCTATTTACAGAAATAATTAAAGAAAACTTCACAGGCACAGGAAAAGGAAATGATATTCAGATAAGTGAGGCACACAGAACTCTAGCCAGCTATAACTAAAATAGATCACACCCAGACATGTAGTAATCAAGATCCCAGAAATTCAACACAAGAACAGAATATTAAAAGCTGTCCAAGAAAAGAAATAGGTCACCTATAAAGGAAAGCCCATCAGAATCACACCAGACTTCTTGACAGAAGCCATCAAATCAAAAAGAGCTAAGAGTGAAATATTCCAAATCCTGCAAGAAAATAACCTCCAACCCAGATTGATGTACCCTGAAAAACTACCTTTCAAAGTTGACAAATGTCTTTCCATGACAAAGAACAACTGAAGGAATTCATGACCACCAAACCAACTCTACAAAAATACTGAAGGACATTTTAGAGAGAGAGAGAGAGAGAGAGAGAGAGAGAGAGAGAGAGAGAGAGAGAGAAAGACCATGGTTTCAGGAACAATGGCAGAGAGGCCTTACTGAATGGGGCAGACAATGGAATGAAGGGGAAAAATAGGCACTCAATAGCAGAAAAAACAGCACGGCAGAGACGAGGCAGAGAAGGTTGGCCATAATCACTAATATAGATGGTCTTGACTCACCAACAAAAAGAAACACAGGCAGAGTGGGTCAGGAGATTGGGTCCATTAATATGCTTTATAGCCCAAAAGGGGGTTTATAGGCTGAAAGTCAAAGATGAGAAAACAATGCTCAGTGTGACAGGGAACAGAAAAAAGTGGGAGTAGCTTGCCCCTCCGCTGCAGATTGGCTAGATAGCCATGACACTTTTATATAATGGAAAATTACTCAACTGTAAAGAAAGAAAACCTTGAGGTTCTTGAAGGTAAATGGATACAACTTGAGATCATGCTCAAGGGCTGAAAAGTTTCAGAGTCTCTTAGGTGAATCTAAAAACTAAAGGAGTTAGTGGGATCCAAAATGTACAATACATCCTGTGAAAGTGAAAGGGGAGGAAGTGTCTAAAAAGAGAAGCCATTGTTAATCTTTTTTTTTTTTTTTTTTGTCTTTTTATCGGTACCGGGGATCAAACTCACGACTGCCTGCTTGCAAGGCAGGCGCTTATGTCACTGAGCTAAATCCCCAGCCCCTGTTGTTAATCTTTTATCATGATTTGAAACCCATATTGTTGTCATTGTTCTGCTTAGTTTTGTTGATCTTGTTTCAGTTTGTCTATTTGTTTTAGATTTGATGGCATGGACCACTATTCCACAGATAGCAGGATATATTATGGTAACCATCTTTAATTTCCTGTTAGCTTGATTTGAAGCCCTGTATTGCTTTCACGGTCTGTTTTGACTGATTTTATTCTATTCTGTTTTGTTTGATAGTGTCAAGTCTGATGATATAGGCAACTACTTTGAAGACAATAAGATGCACTACGGTACCCATTGTGGTTTGACTATTGTCTTCTTTTGAAGTTCTATAATGTCTCCATTGTTTTGTTTTATTGGTTTGTTCTGCATGGTTTTGTTCAATTTTATTATGCCTGATGATATGGGCAGTTCTTTTGAAGATAATAAGTGGTGTTATGCTAGCCATTATCGAGCTCTTTGTATTTTGTTTTTAAGTCATGTACCATGTTCATCCTTTTGTTTTGATCGACTCTACTTTGTTTTGTCTCATTTGGTTTTAATTTCTTCAAAATAAAAAAATTTGCAAATTAAAAAAAATTCTGCTTCTAGCCATAGCACGAAATCAGGCTGCACAGACCCAGGGATCCAACTGCTTTTCAGGGTGACACCAACACATTTTTTAAGTCCAATAATTGATAACTTAGTCCAGTTCTTTAGTCTTAGATGATAACAATTGTGGGTCACAAATAGCCCACACTTGCAAGGCAGGTGCTTATGCCGGGACAGTAACAGTTTTAGTTCATTTCTTTTTCAGTCATTGCGTATTGGAGATTTAAAAACTTTGAGATGCAGCCTTATCCACATTATCATGGGAGCATTTGCTTTTGCATGACTAGCCTCCAGCTCCACCACCCCAGTTTCCTTTGGAACCTACTGTCTTCCGCTCTTGAGTCACAGAGCTGGGGTGTGACTGGTTCCACCTTTGCGGGGAGGATGTGTCTCACATTTAAGGCATTCATCTTAGTCTATCTACCAGCCACAGTAAATGGCTCAGGGGTAAGCATGTGACAATTTCAGTCTCTGCAGCGATTGGTCCAGGGATGAACATGTAGACATTTTAGTATTTACGATGATTGGTTGAGAGAGGGATATGGGGCTGTTTCAATCCCTAATGAGCATTAGTTCTAGGATTTAATGGAAACTAGATGCTCTGAGATTGTGCACCTGGAGATACTGGTAATAATGTGACCTCCTGATTCACCTGTGAATCAAACAAGTTGGAGGGAAGAATATTGACAGGTATAGAGAATGTGACTGTCACTGTTTGAGTCCGTGGGTACAACGTTGCACTTCAGCAGCACCTCCAAGTTTCTCAGTCTATGAGACAACGGTCCCTCTCCTCCCTCCCTTCTATCTAGTCTGAGTTGGATTTCATCACTGGCATCTAGAATGGCCATGGTCACCAGAGTGCTCTCTCATAGTGGCAATGCATTGCTGTGTGTGCTCAGTGTGTGGAAATAACATGAGGTAGGTTATGTGGAAGTGCTCTGCAAATGACAAAGGGCAATTGGAACACCCGAGAACATGGAGTTGGCTAATGGCAGAGGCAGGACAAAGGTCTGGCTCTAATGACATTGCTAGTGTAACTCTTTCTCTTTGCTACTGAGTTGCCTTTTCCCTAAGGAAATCAGTGAGCTGGGCAGGGAGGCATCAGGGAAGGTGGTCATCAGGTCAGGTAATGGACTAGACAGGGAGCAGTCAGGGCGAGGAGTGGGCAGCACAGGCAGGGGTGAGGGCAGCTAATGAATAGGGCAGGTGGTGGTCAGAAAAGCTGGTGGACAGGACAGGGGACAGGCAGATTTGGGGTGATCAGTGGCTCTGCTGTGTGCCTTTCTTGTGTGCTCCTGATGCTGTAAGACGAAGTTTGCTGGGGACTTGGTCCAGAGTGTGGAAGAGTGAGTGTAATGATTGATACACAGTGTCAATCTGAGAAGCCTAGAAACTTAACTAAGTGACTCAACAGTTCTATACCATACCTTAAGGCAGCTACTTATGCCTGTTTATGCCCTAGGATGATGTTGTGATTTGTAAACATCCTTATCTTGTGCAAGAGGAGGGCATGGAGATGCTGTGAGTGTTACACCCACCCTGGGGTGGGTAACCTGCTTATAACACAAGCGAGGAAAAGAGGCTTGTTCTCACACGTCTTCTGCCACCATGAGCTGTTGCCCCTCTGCCATGCCACCCTGCCTTAGGGCTAGCTGATTATGGGATGAAACTTCCACAGACTGTAAGCCAAGTAAACCTTTCCTCCTTTAATTTTGGATATCTGGTGTTTTGTCTTAGCAACAAGAAAAGTAACTAAGACAGTGAGGGTTTTGGGCATGATCACAGAATTTGTTTGGCCCCTGCCTTTGTTTTTCTGAAAGGTTTCTTCACCAGGTATGGTAGCACATGTTTGTAATCTTACCACTCTGGGAGACTGAAGGAGTGGATTGCAAGTTCAAGCCTGTTTTGGAATTGCAAGCTCTAGCTTAGCCTCATTTAAGCAGCTTAGCAAGACTATTTTTAAATGAAAGTTCTGGGAGGCTGGACATGGTGGTATACCCCTGTAATCCCAGCACTCAGGAGGCTGAGACAGGAGTATTGCTGGGAGCTTGAGGCCAACTCAGGCTACAAAATGAGTTCAAGATCAGAATAGTGTACTTTGTCTCAAAAAGATAAAACAAAACAAACAACAACAATTGCTGGGGAGGAGGTCAGTGTGAAGGTTCTGAGTTCAATGTTCAGTACAGGAAAAAGAAAGAAAGTAAGGAAAGAAAGAAGAGAAAGAAAGGAAGGAAGGAAGGAAGAAAGGAAGAAAGGACAGGAAAGTTCTCTTTGTGGACCAAAGCATCAGGATTCTTATGTTTCTAAGTTGGTGTCTAAGGTTGGATGCTTTTCAGGTCAGATCTTTGGAGGTTATAGAGAAAACCACAAGCTTTGTGGAATTGGTGGACTCTGCCAATTTTGGGTCATGGATTCTTGCTCCAGGCACTTTTTCCAAAGAAGACTGAGGAACTCTTTCCTTTCTTGCATGTGGGAATCAGGGGATCCTTGACCTGGGGACCCAGAGTTATTCTGAAATTCAGAGGTTGGGGACCTTCCTGGACCTGTGGGTTTTATGGACTCTCAGATTAGTTGACTCAGCCAAGACCCAACACTTAGCAGCTTCATAGAGCTGTGAGCATCTGAGATTCTCTGCAAGAACCAGCTTCTCACCGTGTGACACTAGAGGCCCTTGACCTTTAGTCTTCATGTGTCACATGGGCTGAAGTCAGATCTGATCTGAGTCACTTCTTTCTGAGCAATTCAGCTGATCTGCCAGTCTCCCACACTCAGCTTCCTGAGGGCAGCAGAAGGGTTTTGGTCCTGCAAATGTTTGCTCAATCTATCATCAGCCACAAATGTCCGATTTCAAAAGGGGCACCTGCAGTGCAGCTAGCGGTGGGATGGCAGGAAATGGCCTCCATCATCACGTTTTTCTCATGCTTTGCCCCCCTGAAAACTGAATCCCTAAGGACCTGATTGGCCCCAAGTGAGGCGAAGACTGAAATGGGAGATGACAACTCTAGGAGCGACTGAAGGCAGTTTCTGAAGAGGAAGCATCCCTTCCTTCCCCTTCGTCCCTCTGAAAAGCCAGGTCAAGTCCAGGACATTCTTGAGCTCAAAGGCAACGAACTCCTCGAAGGAGAGCAGCAAATACAGAAGTGGAAAGAATGGAACGCCGACCTCATCCAAGTCATGTCTAAACACAGCTCAGGAGGGAGGAGACCAGGCGGGAGCACCCAGGGGTCAAGGGGCCAAAGGGACTCTAGACTGAGGCTGTCCTTATAGGGAGCCAACTACTAAAGCAGATGAGCCTGATGGCATTGCACACTGAATCCTGCAAGTCTCCGTTATCCTGGATTTCATGCTTAGCAATCCCTTGATTATAATGTGGCTTGACATTTAGGGCAGTATAGAGTCTTATGAATTCGATTAACACAAACCTGCCCAGAGAGATGGAGCCACTCTTAGGGGAGTGAGCAAAACTGACCGTACAAACAGTTGGGATTTAGCTCAGTGCTATAAGCACCTGCCTGGCAAGTGCAAGGTTGTGAGTTCGATCCCTGGTACCAAAAACAAAACAAAAACTGACCCTACAGAACTGACTTCACACCACACATTGCACTGTTATCTATGCTCTAAAGTAATCACACTCTCTTCACAAAGCCCCTTCCCTCTCCTGACTCTGTTCCTCTTCTTCTCTATCTTGCTTGGATTTGACCATAGACAATGAAAAGAAAGTCCTTGTGCATCATTTTGTTCCTCTGTAAAATGCAATTGGAAAAAAAGATTGTTGTAGGACTGAGCAACGTAATAGGCGAAAGTACTCAGAACAGCTCCCAGCATGCAAGTGCCATCTAGGGGTTGCTGTAATTATTTGGGTTTCTATCATATCCACTGTTGCCTTCGGTAAGTAACTATTTTTTCCATCTGGTCTCCATTTGCCATCTCTAATATGGCATTAATAATATAGGATCTAATGGAAGAAGCGTGTGGTAAGCATGAAGTGTCATCACATCTATGAAAAACATTTCTGTAAGATGGAAAATGCTGCAAAAATGAACCATATGTGGATACAGTTTTAATACTGCTAAGCCCATAAATTAACAAAACCAGAGAAGAGGACCCAGAGAGGGTTGCAGAATTGAGGTGCAAGAGACAGAAAAGAAGTATTCCTGAGGGGCTAAGTCTCCTCAGGGTCGAGACTGTTTCAGCAGGTTTATTCCCTTGCAAAGGTCACACAGTCTCTCAGTGGGAGCTTGGGGGGCAGGGCAGAGACAAGGCAACAGGGTCCTGACTGTCTCCTGGGAGTACTACACTCATCGTGACAGACCTGCTTTTCAATAAACAGTTTCTAGGGAGTGATGGGATACAAAATTCAAGCAGAGCAGGGAGAAAGAAGGGGAGAAGAAAGGTTTGAGGCTTCTTTGCTTTTAAAGGACTCCCCCCAAAAGATGAGGAGAGACAGAGAACATGACCACATGATGACTGGACTTGCCTACAGCTCATGAGGTATGTGTGTGTGTGTGTGTGTGTGTGTGTGTACATGCATATTTGTGCATGGTGACCGGTGTCAGAGGACTAGAAAGCAAGAGGAGACATGAGCACAAAAGCCCCCAGGTTCAAGGCATGTAGAACATGCCAGTGGCATTTTCAGAAGCCTAGATTATTAAATAACATCCTCCTGTGATGGGCAGAATCTGTCTGCTAACAATCAGACATACAAATAAGAAGGGAGGGAACAGTCTTTGGCGTCAAGGTCAGGGAAGTAGGAGCCACTGGCAAGAGGGATTCTTAGTCCTGCTGGTCTCAGGACAGTTAACCTTATTTGACTGCAGCCCTCAGTACCACTCAGTTGATGTTTGCTGAGTGAATAATTGAGGCAGGTGGAGCATGGAGAGATGCGCCCTTCAGGAGCAGGCTGTGGTGTGAGCAGGCTCCGATTAGCGCAATCACTTGGGGGTTGAGGTTTCCAGATCTGTGATTTGCTGCTGGCTTGAAGTTCTCTCACTTGGTCCCGAAAAATTCCTTTGCTTGGCAAATGAGAGAATGTTCTAGGGCTGGTTGTAGTGGGGGAGCTGTGACCCTCCACATACATACACTTGCAAGTTAGCAAAAGAGCTGTGATTTCCATTTTCACCTGCGTCTCCAGGGATTGTTTTTGTTGCCTGAGAAGAGTGAGGAAGGAAGCAGAGAGCATGTTGAGATATGTGTAGAGCCACTTCACGGGTCCATTTCAACAGTGCTCAGCCTGGATCTTACTGTTTATTCCAGCAGAGCCGAGTTTCCTGCCCTAACAATGGAGGAAGCCCAAACTTCTCCCCAGAACAGCTTGCAGGGGGAAATGTCAGCTTCCAACTTAGTGAGTCTCAGACATTGCCTCAAAAATATCTCAAGGACTCCAAATTAAAGGACAGAGTGCTCAGGGGAGGAAAGCCTGGGGATTTTGGAAAATGTCTGAGATGCTGGGCTGAGTCACCATCATTTCCTGTTAAACTTATCCCCAGGAACCAGCCAGTTCCTCTCCCCAAGGCAGCTGGCAACAGGGCAGGGCTGGCCACTTAGTCGGAGGAGTCCCAGATGGCTCCAGCCTGCCAGTGATGTCATATATACGTCATTTATTTATCCATAGCCTTCAGAGCAAGTTAAAGAGGTAAACATGAAAATGGGACCATTGCAGGGAGCATCTAGTTTTTCTTGGCTTTCTAGTTTCTTCCTGAGTTGAAGATGGAAATAATCTGCATAACTGCAGGCCACAAGCATAACTTAAAACTCTTCTACTTAGGGCACATCTCTGCCCATGGGTTTGGATGTTTGCACTACAACCATTAATATCGCATACTCAGAAAATGATCCCTGAGAGATGCAGTTGTAGAGGGAAACAGGCGGTGGGCGTGGCCTTTTGCTGGTTTATTTGACCTTACTCACAAACTTCCTACGGAGGGAAGAAGAATGGTTTGCATCCAGAGCCTTTGGTAGGGTCAGCCCCATGGGAGTGAAGTGGGAGGCCACTGGTGTGTGGAACTCTGTCTCTCTTAAACTGAACTTTAATCAGTGGCCATCAGCGTGAAAGAACATTTCAAACTGAGACCATGAGTGTGACCTCTTGTTCTTCGGTCATCCCACCTCATCTTCCCTTTCTTAGGGCATTTCAGAGACTACACGTAGAGTATTACAGCAATGTGTGTGTATGTGTGTGTGTGTGTGTGTGTGTGTGTGTGTGTGCTTTAAGGCCACAATCTTGCTAAAGGAAGAAACAACTTCGTGTCTATTCTCTATGATGTCCAGCATAATTAGTTATGATCTGGAAATGCTCAGTTGATGTTTGCTGAGTGAATAATTGAGGCAGGTGGAGCATGGAGAGATGCAGTGATCCCAAGGTGAACAGTAGAAGAAGCAACTGAAGTGACAGGTACAAGACAGGAGGAGGGAATGTGGGAAGGATTCCCTGCTCGCTTTGCTCTTCCCCTATAGGAAGTGTTGCAGCAGACTCAGAAGAAATGGAAACACTTTGAAAGACAGAGACCTTTCACCTCTACCTGTCACTAATTCCTTGTATTCAACAAGGACCAAGTTGGATCAGTGGAGGGACACCCCATGGCTTTCTGAACCCTAGTCCGTCTGAGATGCTGCAGAGGAAACTGACTCTGCTCCTCTCGGAGAAGCGTGACGTGTGGATGTCATAGAATGCTGGGGAAGGAAGCACTTGAACAGAAGTCCTTTTGTCCTCACTCACTGCAGCCAGGGCAAAACCTTGCTCTTTGTGTTCATTTCCCCAGAGCTCAAGGTCAGACGCAGCACAGCAAGAATCCAAACACAGGCTGCTCCTGAGCTTCAAACTGGCCTTGCTGCCCTCAGTGACTCCCCAGGCTGTACTGGCAGCAAGGCAGGCCAGAAAGTTCTCCGAGGCAAAGAGCGGCACAATTGCTTACGTGCTTTAAATTATTTAGTTGCATCAAATATTCAGATTTTTGCAAACAGCTACTCTATTTAAAAGCTCCAAGCATGTGATGGATGAAGCCAGTGTTCCCTTGTAGCTTTCAGGATCCAGCCCAAACTTCAAGTATTTCCTAAGGGTTGTTCAGACTCCTCTGGGTCAGGTTCCAACAGTTGGGGAGAGCTAACCTGCAAGTGCCACCCCATGCCAGTGGTGTTTAACATATCTCTTCATGTGAGTGGATCTCATGGGAGGTTTCATCTGCGCCATATCTTACCTCCCTGAGAAAGGAGACAGTTGACCTGCATGTCAGGGTTGGGACATTTACATAGAAGTCGTATTTTTTGTGTAGGGGAACTGGAGATCTGATTTCAATAGAATTTTGCCTGTGGAATATGTGTGCTTTTGAGCTTTCTCTGTGTCAAACTGCTGCTGTTCTCATAAAGTTTCATCATAAAGTAAGACCTGCTGACCTTTGCCTCTGAGACCAAACTGAATGCCCCAACAACAATTCTTTGATAAGTGCTTCCTATTTCACAGATATTATATGTGTGATTGACATTACAGTATCTGATATCTTCACTCAGAGAATGACAAGCCAGGTGTTTTTTTTCTATTTCATGATTTGAGAAAAGCAAAGGTCACAGATGTTGCTCAAAGCCACATCAAGGACTAAATGATTTCAAGCCTGAGGTTTCTTCTCATCATAATGCAATGTTTCTTCTCTGGCAATATTTTAGGACTATCCTCCATAAAATCTACCTGCCCTATCCAAACCTTAGGGGATGCTTCTTCCTCTGTGAAGGTGAAGGAGGAGGAATAAGAGAGGAGAGCAGAGAGGTTTTTTAAAAAAATCCTTTTTTTTTTTTAGCAACGAAGAGGGCTCTCCCCTATCATGGCCAATATACTGTAGTGAGTCAATAGAAATTCTTTTGACTCTATATCAAACTAAAAATTAATACAAATATATTGATGCCCTGCCCCTTATAAAAATATCCTAAGTGGATCATAATAAAGAGTCACGCACAATTATAGACTAATTCTAGGAGGGGATCATCAGCATTATATAACAAAAAGTTTTCTTGCACATATGGGTCATTCTGCTGGGCACCATAGAAGGTTTAAATGTAGCTCTTCACCTGAAGAAACCAAACATTTCTTTATTTATTGTAGTAAGTGGACACTTGTCTTCAGATATATCGGAACTTGTTGAAACAAATTTCTCTCTCTCTCTGAATCTCTCTGTCTCTCTCTGTCTCTCTGTCTCTGTCTCTGTCTCTCTCTCTCTCTCTCTCTCTCTCTCTCTCTCTCTCTCTTTCTCTCTCTCTATCAATAAACCCAAAGGAAACAAAAGATTTAATGAACTTCATCTTATACCTAATCAAAGATAATCAAAGTAGGAAAGACCATATCTGGATCAATAATTTGAAACATATGACCTCCTTATCCTGAAGCTTTCAAAATAAAGATTTTAACTTTTATAAGATAGTTTAAAGTTAGAGATGCCTGTATATCTAGCTACCAGGAAGACTTTTGTAATTGATCTGTAATTTGTTCCTTTGCTTGCATGGGCTGTTTTGAAGGCTAGATTCTCAGCTTCAAAAAACACAGATCTTATTGTGGTTTGAACTATGATGAGGAAGTTGTTACACACTTTTCTGCTTCTTTATATCTTAGGAATTCAGAGATGCAGAAAAAGATGTAAACACTTCAAGCCTATAGGCTTGCTTTCTTCAATATAGCTGATTTTCTTTCATTTGCCAGAAATAGCCAGCCTGGCACAGAGCAATACATCTAAAATGTTACTGTGCATATTTATTTCCCAGGAATCTGTAAAAATGCAGGTTCAGTAGAAATGGGTTCAGGCTGGGGCCTGAGAATCTACTTTCTAACAACTTTTTGAGGAGAAGATTAGAAAGGACATAGAGAAGTGGAGACTGGGCTCAGAACTACAGCTCACAGTTTAGTGTGAGCTCTGCATTTACTAGCTTGTGTTCTTGGAGTTTAATTTTTCAAATATAAATTCTGTATCAGAGGGAGGTGGTGAATCAAGGTATTCCAAAACTTGCACTGATAGACTTTTCAGACTAATATTTCTACTAAAGTCTTCAATCATAGGTCCATGTAGAGCCTTGCTGGGGACTAACAGACAACTGACACGAAGTTGGAGAGGCGCAGAATGTGAGGATCAGAGCATGAGGGCAGGGTCATGTCAGGAGCAATAATAATTTCTCATGGGGAATATAGGTCCATGGTTTCAAAGTGATAAATGTTGGATTAAGATGCGTTACCTAGAAAGAAGCCGCTATCCCCCCCCCCACGTCACTTCTGGGGGAGACCCCCATGGCTGAAAAGCAGCTGCGTAAGAGACCTGAATGAGGAGAGCAACAGATGTGTTGCGGCCTTGAAACACGAAGCAATTCAGAAAGCTGCGCGTGACTCATGGCTCAGAGACAGCTTTCTGGAGCCACGAGAAAGTACGGCTTGAATACAACAATTCCTCTCTGTGCACAGCAGCTGGCCAGGAACGCGGATCTCTGACCACTGCTGCCAGACCTAATGGGGCCAGAGCTTGTGAGTCACGGGTGAGGCGGCCACCCGCAGTCTCCCGCAAGGGTTAGGGGAGCCGAGGTCCGTAGCTGCAGAGTTCAAACCTTCAGGGGCAGGAGGCGACGAGCGAGCGAGGAGAGGACCCGGGGATTTAACTGAATGAAAGCAGCGCAGGAGGACCTGCGCCTAGGGTGGCGCCCTCCCCCAGCGCTAGCGCAGTAAACAGAATCAAAGGGAGAGGATGCCCCAGGCCCAGACGCACACGAGCGTCCCAAAGCAAAGTCGGGGAGTAGTGGAGGGACCTGGCGACGCTGTCCTCTCCCAGCGTGGGGTGGGCCGAGAGGGGGTTTACCTTATGCAGCACGTGCTCGTTGAAGTCGCAGCCAGGTCCCCCCTGGTAGGAGTCGAGTCCCTGCAGGTCCATGCCCAGCTGGGAGTCCCCGCTCCCTGCCCTCTGCGCGCTCTCGTCGGAGCTCTCAGAAGCTGGTCCGGCCCGCTCGCTGGCTGCTGCAGGCTCGGCTCTGAGCCTCGCGGCCCGGCCGCATCCGTGTTCAGCACCGGACAGCTCCCGCGGCGCCGAGCTTCAGCACCAGAACAGCGACCCGCCGCGGCGCGCCCCGGACCGCGCTCCTGGGAATTCGTCCCCTCTGGCGCTCGCGTCTTGTGACTCCAGGCAGCTGGGCACGATGCAAGATTTGAGGCTCGCGGGTGGTCTGTGCGATTGTCCTTCAGCTCCCGGGCTCGGCAGGCGCAGCCACCCGGCTGCGTTCCCAGGACACTGCGGTCCGCGGAGCCCGCGTCCCCGTCACCACGCAGCTCGCGCTCTCCTCCCTCGGCGCGGGAGCCGCTTCTCTTTGGTCCCTGGACAGTCCTCTCCAGCAGACAGGAAGCTTGAGTCCAGGATTCAGAATTCAGGAAGTTCTGCGTTGTGCAACCTTGGGCCAGTTTCTTACCCTCTTCTAAGGGCTCCCCGAAAGGAAACCGTAGTGTCTGCCTCACAGTGTTGTGCTGATGACTCAGTGAGTCAGTTCACGTAAAAAGCCTACAACTGCGCCAACCGTGTACTAGGCACAGAAGAAACGTGGCAAGGGTATGGCGCTCCGCCACCTCTGCTGAACAGCTTGCGGCCAGGGCAGTCAACTGTCAGGATCGCGCCATCGCTTGGAAACGGGAGGCTGGAACTCTCGGTCTCAGAGTTCTACTTACACAGGGGGCTGGTGGTCAGCAGGCGGGACAAGTCCTGTCTCCATTGTCCTCATGGTCGATACCAACACGGAGGGAAAGAGCCAGGTTAAAGGGAGCGTTTTACTTCTAGGTTTCAGTTATGTTTTGACTTAGCCTCAGCCAAATCACGTATGTGCTCTTGGCTTGCTTATATTTCCTTACTCTGTAAGTATGTAAAACAACTTATACTCCACTCATTTTTTTGGTGAAGTAAAAATGGTTAAGATATGGAATGTATATGTACCAAATCCCCAAGATGAAGGTAATTACTATGCACTGCAAACATATACTAAGAAAAACAAAAATCAAAAGATCAAAATAAGTATCTAGGAATAGAAACAACCACGACTTTAGTTGCTGAATGGGAATAAAGATTCAAGAATAAATATGTGCATGTTATCTTACTTACTTATACAATCATTTATACAATCCTTTATGCCATAAATATTGCATTTATCTATGGATTTTTTGAGATATAGTTTTGCTATATAATTTAGATTGGCACTGAACTGGACGTGACCTTCCTGTGTCAACCTTCTGAGCTCTGGGGTTCCAGGCCTGGGCCACACCTGGAGCTTCTATGGAGCCTGACTTGGTTCACTTTGTTTATGGCTTCATTATAGTGTCTTAAAGTTTTCAGTGTTTAAGTTTGGGCTGAGAATGAGAAGACAATTATCAGACAGAAGAGATCAGAAGGTGTGTTTTGAACAAACAATGAAAGGAAAGAAATTGTTATTCTTTCTGGAATGTGTCCGTTAAGATACGTCAGGATGGTAAAGCAACTTTCCCCAGTGTAGGGTTATTTGTGTTCAAGTAATTGACATTGTTAATTTAGAGTTACTTACTTTGTATTTCTTTTAAATTTGCTCAGGTGTGTTTGGTGGTCTGTCTTGGTGAATGACCCATCACTGCTTTTGCTGCTTGAGAAGACTGTGTATTCTGTTGTTGAATATAATGTGCTATAAATGTCCACGGGGTTCATAGTGATTTTTGAGCGAACTATCTTTGTGGATTTTTTCTGCCTGGTTTCTCTATCAGTTATTGACAGAGGATTTGGAGTTCCCCAACTGTAATGTGGACTTGTCTTCTTCTCCCTTTGGTTCTCAGTTTTTGCCTTATGTACTTTGACATTACATTTTTAGCTGAACTCATGTTCCTTGGGAGCTGACTCTGTAGTCATTATGTAGCGTCTTTTTTTACTCTTATAAATTTCCTTGTTCTGAGTCTTATTTGCCTGAAATTAATGAGTTACCCAAGCTTTCTTTTGATCAATGTTAGTACATAACAATGGTGGCAAACCTTTTGGAACTCTCAGTGATAGCTAGTAACTCACGGGGGCACATGTGTCATAGGTGCCACCACTGGAATAACTGCCTCTGTCCTTTCATTGTCAACCTTTGGAGTCTTTTGTATGTAAAGTAAGTTGTAGGTAGTATGTACTTGGATTTTTTTGGTTTGTTTGTTTTGTTTTTTGGTATGGGGGATCGAGCTCATGACGTTGTGCTTGCCAATCTGGCACTTATGCCACTGGGCTAAGTCTCTGGCCCAGTAGCATGTAATCAGATCTTTTAAAAGATTTTCCAGAAAATTTATGTCCTTAATTGCTATATTAACATTATTTCAATTCACATCAACTATGTTTTGTAACCATTACCAAGAGTATCTGCTTCTGCATTCTTTGAGCAACTTATGAAATTCCATTTTGTCTCATCTCAGAATATCAGTAAAAATTCTTAAAACATTTGTTTTGTTTTTCAAGGCAGGGTTTTACTATATACTTCAGGCTGGTCTTGAACTCTCAGTGATCTTCCTGTCTCAACTGACTTAGCACTGGAATTACAGACTTGCGTCACCACACCATTCTTAAAAACCTTTAAACTACAGTATGTAGTGTAAAGTATACGGCCTATTTTAAAAACCAAATTAAATCCACTTCAAATAACACTATGTCTGCTTTGCGTGTGGTACAGGTACCTTAAAAACAATATTCCCAATTAATCCCATCCTTTGTGACACTGCTGTCATACACATCCCTTTCCCTGTCATGGTCACCAAATACAACTTCAGCTATCATTCACCATTATTACGCTGGAGTTTCATTAGCTGACGGTAAGGTGTAGAGTCATGGGGTTCTCAGAGTTTCTTCTTCCACTTTCAGGAGTCATAGAATTCTGTATGCTTGGTTTTCTTTCTTTCTTTCTTTCTTTCTTCTTTCTTTTTGAGAAAGGGTCTCACTACATAGCGTAGGCTAGATTTGAATTCACTATGTAGCTCAGGCTGGTTTCAAACTTGCAGGGATCCTCCTGTCTCAGCTGCCCAAGTGCTGGAGTTACAGGCGTGAGCCATCACATACAATTACATTGTCCAGCAGCTTGGGTTATATGGATTCATTTGACAGCTTCCTTCAAACGTTTATATCTTATAATCCGTGTTTCTATATTAATAAAAGTTTATGTCCTTTCTGAGAAATTAGTCTCTGTTAGTATTGGTCTGATTTATGAAATTCTCAAGGGGACTTCTTTATATTTTAACATATAAGCTCTCCACCCTTTTGGAATTATAATATTTGCAGTGGGCCCTGTTTCCATACATGCCTTGATGTAAACTAGAAAGGTTAAAGAATTTTAAAAAATTCCATACTGAAACTTTTAATCGAAGCAATGGATGCATGTAACAACAACAAAAAAAATGCCGTGAGGAGGTGTAGACATCCCTCTTTTTTTTTCTTTCGGGTATTGGGGAACAAACTCACACTTGCTGGCAAGTACTGTGTTGCTGAGCTATATCCCAGGCCCATAGACGTCTCTCCTATCCTCACTTCCTGTCTCTTTCCTTGAAGTCAAGCTTTCTTAAAAGCCAAAAGTAACAAAATAAAATAAAAACCCTCCTAAAACACCAAAAAGCCTAAAAGCTTTCCTAGAGTGCCAGGTTTTTGCTTGTCAGTTGCAAACAAGTTCGTTTATGGATATGCCACGTGTCACTGCTCTGTTTCACTGTAGTTTTGCCACTGTCTTCTGTCCTCTGACAGTCAGTGGCGCAGTTTTATATAAGACTTACCCTCCATTTCTTGCTTCATTAGCCCAGACTGCACTTGTATGTGGAAGATGAAGCATTAACAGCTTATTATTTCTTCTTCTTCTCAACTGTTACCGATATACTTTTTAAAAATAAAGTTTTATTACAGAATTATTCTATATTTGGAGAAAATCACAGAGCTCTTGTATACCCTACATCTACTTTCCTCTATGAGACTCCTTCCTGTTCTCTCTTCAGGGATCAAATTGAAGAGAGGGTCCAATCATCAGGGATCCAACTGAGAGCTTTGCGCTTGCAAGGCAGATGTCCTACCACTGAGCTACAACCACCCCTATTGGTTACTATTTTAAATGAGTACAGCATTACACAAAATCATGCATTGTTTTAATTTGTCCTTTGCATGTTGTGTGTTTGTTGTTTTCTTTGAAGTTTATGATGGCCTGCCTCTTTGGGATGATATATATATATATATATATATATATATATATATGCATATATATAATGCCATTATATGCTTCAAGATACCCAGCTTTTTATACTTTCTTTGACATGTGTTCCATTTTTTTCTTGAATCTCAATGATCCTGTATTCTGATGGACTGATTTTTGTTGGTGTTTCTATATGACCTTTTTAGTATTTAGATAATGACTTCCTCTTCCCTAAGTTTGGAGTTGCTTTGCAGCATTGAATGTTGGGCCTTCATTATCTACACAAGGCTCACTTTCCAAGGCTCATTACACTGTCTCATACATTTCTCTGCTGTTGTACCCTACCTGCTGGTTCCAATGCTTGTTGCTTTCTGGGCCTAACATTTTCCCTCATTCTGTTATTACAAATTCATTATTTCCAGTGGCTTACTTATTCCTTTCTTAGTTTATTTTCTCAAGAACATAGTTTTGGCTGGGGATTTAGCTCCATGGTGTAGGCATGGCCACAAGTTTGATTCCCAGTAAAAGAAAAAAGAAACATAGTTTACTTTTCTTGGTTTGTTCCTCATGAGTAAGTGCTTAAAGAAGTTAAATACTTGAGAAGTACTCAGATAATCTCTTAAGAAAGGGGGCACGGGAGGTGAATTTTCTTACTGTGTATTTGAAATGTGCTCTTCCTTCTTACACATTTTGTGGTGGATTCAGGATTCCAGGTTGAAGATCCCAGCTCCCAGCTTGGAAAACGTTACTGTGTTGTCTCCTGGGACGTTATGGGAGTCAGTGCTCCTAATTAAAGTGTTGCTTATGGAAAAATCTTTTGCCAGATGAATTCTTCTGCCTTTGGGGGTTTTCCTGCTGTATTATTTATTTTTGGGTACTGTTAAAATCTTGTCTTGATTCATGGCTTTCTGAAATTTCACATTAATTTATTTAATTTTATCTCTATCATACTGGATACTCAGTAGAAACCTTCAACTTGAAGATGTTTATTTTTTCTCCTCTCTGGGACATTCTATTGATTAAACTTTTCCTTGTAGTTGCTACTATTATTTATGAATTTCTCAGCTAGTCAGAGTTGAACTTCTTGGATTGTTCCTTTTGCTACCTTTAAAAAAAATCTATTTTCTGTTTTCTTAGGTCCTGTGAATTAAGATTTGTTCTTTGCCCCATTTTCAAACTTCTACCATGCATTGTTTTAGCAATTTTATTTTGATAATGAGAATTGAACTCAGGACCTTGAGCTTGCCAGACGGGCATTATGCTATGGCGCCATATTCCCAGCCAGCAACTTTATTTTGCTTCCAATAATTACATTTATTTTCATTAAAAGTTTTAACCTGCGGTCAAATAATCATGACATAAGGCTTACCATTTTCACAATGTCCTTTCTCTAGCACTGGGGACTGAACATAGGCACCTCGGCAGGCTTGGCAGGCTCTGCACCACTGAACTACACTCCCAACCCCATCTTAGTTTTAAGTGAACAGTTTAGTAATGTAAAGTACACATGTTGTGTAACAAATACCCAGAACTCCTTTTGTCTTGCAAAGCTGAACCTATATGCCCACAGAGCAAACACTCCTCGCTGTTCTCTCCACCCGCCCTCCAGCAAGAATCATTCCACTTTTGGTTTCCGTGGATTTGACTTCTGTGGGTACCGTATATGACGGATCACAAGGTCTCTTCTGAACTGCCTTATTTCACTTAGCATAATGGCTTCAAGACTTATCTCCATTGTTGCATGTGTCAGATTTATCCTTTCTTTTTAGTGTGTTTTAAATTGACATGTGATGCTTGTCCATAATTATAGAGTACCGGGAGATATTTTAGTATATATATATATTATGTTTGGTGATTAAATCATAATATCTAGCATAGTTATCATTTTAAACATCTCTCTTCACTATTTACTGTTTGGAAATATACAACTGGTTTTTATCAATCATTGTTGCCATTCTGTGCTACAGAGCGTTGGAATTTATTCTTGTTATCCAGTCAGGTCCCTGTATTTGCTAAGCATGTTCTCCCTCTCTCTCGGGCTTTTCCTAGGCTTTTATTCCCTACTTCTTTTAGATTAGCATTTTAGGTTTCATGTAAGTGACAGTGTACCATATTTCTTTCTGTGACTCACTTATTTCAATTAACACAATGTTTGACGGTCCTGGCAGGCTGTTGCAAATTTAGAATTTCAATTTTTGTTTTAAAAATTAATTGACAAGTTTTTATTGATACATGTTTATAGTACATAGTGACCACATGCATCACGGGGAGTTGGTATGCACAGAACATCGTAATTCTTTCTACTTTCCTTTCTTCTCCTTGTTTTTTGTTATGACCGAACAGTTTCTTCTTTCTTTTGAGACAGGATTTTGCTGTGTAGTCCAGGTGGCTTCAAACTCACTTTGTAGCCCAGGCTAGCCTGGAACTTGCATCACTCCTGCCTCAGCCTCCCGAGTGCTAGGATTACAGGTGTGCATCGCCATGCTTGACTGAATAGTATTTTATTATGTGTATTTACCGCTAGCTCAGTGTGAACGCCCTGGGCTCAATCCCCAGAATTCCACTGCACGTATGGACAACATCTTTTAAAATTCAGTTATCCCTTGGTGGATATGTGGGTCGCTTCTACTTTCAGTTATTGTGAATAACCTGTTATGGATATGGCAAATAAATAAATATCTGTTTGAGATCCTATTTTCAATTCTTTTTTTGACATATACCCCGATGTGCAATTTATGTTTAATTATTTGATCAAACACCACTCTCAATCACTTTTTTATTCCTTTGTTTAGTAAGTTTTAACATCTTCTCAAATCCTTTGAAGTATTTTAAGGTCATTCCTGTTCCTTCCATTATCTGTGCCTCATCTAGGGTCATTTTTGTTACTTATGTCAGTTTCCCCTTTCATGTTGCAGATTTTTTCCCTCCCAAATGCCTAAGAATTCTCTGTTGCCCCTCATGTTTTAGAATGAGAAATCAAAAGGGCTGCCTGGGACCTTGGTATGCGGCTAGGATTTGTAGGAGGTTAAACTTTTGGGTGAGTGACCAGGAGTTTGCTGGTAACCTGAGGAAGCCCTTAAACTAGAGTGACCAGGATTTATTTTGGAGGTAGTAACACCTACTGTTACTCTGCTGGTCTCTGTGTCCTTGAACTAGACCTGACCTGAAGGTGTTAATATTTATTAGGCATTTGCTACATGTGGGATAGTGTGCTGTGTGCTTGATAATACCTTCTCATGGAATCTGACCCATAATCGCATGAAATAGTTATAATTGTCCCTGTGTTAGAAATAGAAATGCAGGGTAAGGGAGTTTTTAAAAGCTTACAGAGCTAGCTGGAATGTGAACCCAGGAACAGGTGACTTTAGAGTTTCTACTCATAACCAATATACTGCTTTGTCTCTGAATTTTTTTTTTTTTTGTTTGTTTTATCTGTGCCGGGGATCGAACTCACGACCACACTTGCAAGGCAGGTGCTTGTGCCGCTGAGCTAAATCTCCAGCCCCGATTTGTCTCTGAAATTTTGAACAGAACTTTGTGTGAAGATTAAGTGGCAGCTTCATTTTAGGTCACTAGGGAAATCATCAATAAACCACACTGACAAATCTGAGACAAGAGAATTGCTGAGTCTAATGGGCAGGATTTGGAGAAAATGCCCAGAATAAACTCCATGAGGCTTTAAAGTCGGGAAGTGGGAGAACTTTTCCAGGGTTAAAGACCTGACCACACCCCCTCCCCGGGAAAGGGCTTGGCACACTCAGGGGCTGGGCTCTGGGCTCTTGGAGTGAGTGAAGGTACACTGTAGAGAAGGGACAGCACCTCCCACAGTGACATCACCTCTCCTCTCCCTGCCGGGATGGGATGGAGGTTGTGGGTCGCATTGACCTGGCTGGAAAAATGGTTCTGTCCTCTTACCTGGGAGTTTGGAAAGGTCATGCTTCATCAAATCTTAGCCATGCACTGTGGCAGGCACTCAGGGTAAACAGAAAAAAGCTCACAGTTCTAGACTCTGAAGAGCTGGCCATCTGCTACCTGTGACTAACAGGGACAGAAATAGCAGGGCCATGAGAGAGACAGTGAAGTGCATCTGGCTTAAATAACCACTGGACTCTGCAAACACTGGTCCTGGTTCCAGCCTGGCCATTTGTATATGTGTGATTTAGTCTATCAATTCACAGTGTTAACCTTTCCTTTCCTCCTTCAAGGATTGTGGAAAGTAAATGGAAGATTTCATGGGAATGCTTAGTGCAGGGCCTGGGGTATTCTGGCCGCTGCCTGGTACACTTTCCATCACCCTTCAGATACCTTTCTTGCATGGACTCATCACCCAAGAATTGTCATTCAAGAAGGCACTGCAGAGATTCATAGGGAGATTTTAGCTCTGTCATTGGAAACATTTCCTGGTGTATAGAACCTCTGGGACTCTGGAGTTCTGATCTTCTCTGCTGCTCAATCAGGATCAGGAGGGGGAGAAACAAAGGAAATCTGTCTCTCCAGGTGTACACAGGAAGTGCTTAGCACATTGTCAAATCTACTTGAACACGTTCACGACATCAACCCAACACCCTCATTCCAGGAACACGAATGCAAATGCCTCAGAGCACAGAGCACAACGCAATCTTCCAATGTCAGGCCCAAAAGAGAGACACAAGACTGGAAAGCCCAGCGTCAAGACACCCCATATGCCAGGACTCCATACACCTGTGGCCCTCACATGGTCCTGTACTGCAGCTCTTGCCCACCTCCCCAGCCCGGAAGTGCAGCCCGTGGGAGAAACCCAGCACCCAGGCTCCTCTACTGAGCATTTGCAGCCCACTGTCTCCTCCTTGTGGCCATTTGTCCCCAGCCAAGTCTCACAGCCTTCTGACTGCAGTTGGAGAGCTATCAAGCTCACAGACCCAGGGAGATGGGGATTCCTTCACCCAGTATTTTAAAAGGGCCAGAAAGAAATGAAGAAGTCAGAAAAGTTTACTTGCGCCTCACTCAGCTCCTCTTTCTGCTGTATTTGTTCTCTTTTATGTAGTGTAACTCTTTCCACACAAGGAAAACATTTTCAGGAGAGATGGTGGGAGGGAGCAAGTTTGACAGCACTGAATGCATTTTAGTGACCTATTGCATATCATGGTGATTGCAGTTAATAATCATGTCCTGTCTATTTCGAAAAATTGTTTTGGTGCTGGGGATCTAATTTAAGACCCCATGCTTGCCAGATAGGTGCTTATGCCACTGAGCTAAATCCCCAGCTTTAGAGGAATAGACTTTAAATATTGTCATCCCAGAGAATGTGAGGTGATGGGTGTGTTAATCAGCTTGATTCAATCATTTTACAATGTACATATTACATATCTTAAAGCCACATTGTACTCTACAATCATACAATTGATGTTGTATTTGTCAATTAAAAAATAAAATATTCTTTTAATAAGAGGTGCCTATAATCTATCTCTCACTACAATTTCAAATGCATTTATTGTACTATTTTTTTCAAGATAAGAGTTTCAGAATACATTTTGGGCTGGTCCTGAACTCACTAGATGAGGCTGGCCTTGAACTTGTGCTGCTCTGCCTGCCCCAACCTCTCAAGTGCTGGGATTATACGAGTATGCTACCACACGGGGCTTTCAAATGTATGTATTTGCCTTAGGGAGTGGGGTTTTTAAAAAATTTTATTTAAGGAGAAAAAGAAAAAAAAAGCAGAAAAAGGGTACAAGTTATACAGAATCTCAGAAAGAATAAACAGTAGGAAATCACTAGCTAATTGTTTACATATTGTTATCCCAGAAATAGTTGTTCAAGTTACAAAATTAAAGCATACAAAGTGGACTTTTCAAACAGTGAGATGGCAAACAGTTTTGTTCAATGAGCCAACAAAACTCAGTAATATGATCATCTATCTTATACACTTAAATATATATGCAGTTATATCCTTTAGAGCACTTTCTTTTCCTTTCTTTTGTACAATGACAATTACACATTTTGGGTCTTATTACTCCCATAGTTCTTATTACTTTTTTTTGAAGAGAGTAAAACCAAATGTGACATAACAGAACAGAGTCAGTCAAATCCAAAGGATGGACATAATAGATAATGTAAAAACAAAATACAGGGGCTGGGGATTTAGCTCAGCGGCATAAGCGCCTGCCTTGCAAGCAGGCAGTCATGAGTTTGATCCCTGTAGAGATAAAAAGGAAAAAGACAAAAACAAAACAAAACAAAACAAAATACAAGGTGATCAACAATGGTTACCGTACTGCCTCTTGCTATCTTAAAAAGAATTGCCTATATCATCAGTTATAATAAAATTGAGCAAAACAGTAAAGAATAAAACCAAAACATTGGAGACATTACAGGGCTTTAAAAGAAAATAGTAGTCAATCAGAATGGGCATCATAATGAATCTTACTGTCTTCACAGTTGTTGCCTATACTTTCGAACTTGGTACTATCAAGCAAAGCAGAATAGGGGAAAATCAGTCAAAACAAGATGGTGAGGGCAATACAGGGTTTCAAATCAACTTAATAGGAAATCAAAGTGGGTTACTATAATGTATCCTGCTACTTTTTATTTATTTTTCCCTTAATTAAAAAGATAAAAATAAAAAAGTAAATAATTAAAAAAAGGAGATTGAGATAAAAGAGGGCATAACAACAAAACAGCGCAGGTCAAAGCACAATCATTTAAGCAAAACAATGTTTCACCACAAGATATCCTGACATAAAAGTAGTTACCATAGTGTCTCTTTCCTTGAAATCTTCGAGTATAACTTCGTATACTGTAGCACCAAACATATAAAGACAATGTAAAACCATTCAAGAGAATGACAGTATTACAGGGTATTTGGAACCAACTATCAGAAAATGAACAATGGTTTCTGTATAATCTCCTTGTTTATAACAGTTTTTGCTTATATTATCACATATAATAAAATTCAGTAAGATACAACCTGTTAAGACCGATTGAGACAGAAGAATAAAAGCTTGATGGGACTTCAAAACAAGATGATATTAAATCAGCACTAGCTATTATAATGTCTTGTTTTCTCCAAAATAGCTGTTCCTACCATCCAATCTTCTCTGCCTCATTTCTGTTGAGCTCTTTTTCTGTCATTGGTTGTCAGTTTGTCTTCTTCATTTCGCTTTCTGCTCCATTCATTGTGGCTTCTTGGGCACTGTTTCTGGAATCTTGGCATTTTCCTTTTTTTTAGAATATCCTGCAGTATTCTCTGTAGAGTTGAATTGGTGGTTGCATATTCCCCTAGTTCCTCTTTATCCTGGAAGCACCTTGTTTTTCCATCAATTTCTAGGGACAGTTGTGCAGGATATCTCAATCTTGGCTGGAGGTTATTATCTTTCAAAGCTTGAATTATTTCCCCCCACACTCTTCGTGATTTGATGGTTTGTGCCGCGAAGTTGCTATAACTCTGATGGGTGTTCCCTTGTAAGTGATCTGTTTCTTGTCTCTGACGGTGTTTAATATTCTGTTCTTATATTGGATTTCTGGAATTTTGATTATTATATGCCTGGGTGTAGCTCTGTTTGGGTTGTAAGTGGCTGGGGTCCTGT
Source organism: Cavia porcellus (assembly GCF_034190915.1). NCBI lineage: Eukaryota > Metazoa > Chordata > Mammalia > Rodentia > Caviidae > Cavia > Cavia porcellus. The sequence continues at coordinate 24,240,851 of NW_026947515.1, forward strand.
ATGCTTCATACATCTGAGTATCTTTACCTTTTGCTAAATTAGGGAAATTCTCCTGGGTTATTTCTGTGAATAGCTTTGGAGTCGATTTGTTTGTGTCCCTACTTCTCTTTTATGTGCTTAATACTTAAGTTATAGATCCTCTTATCATCTTCAAGCCTTTGTATTATTGCTGTTTGTTTTCTTGTTATTTTTAAGAAGTTTTTCATTTCATGCTCCCACATTACAAATCTGCCCTCCAGTTCAGATAATCTGTCCTTAGTTTCTTTCAAGCTGTTATGCCAGTTTTCGATAGAGTTTTTAGTTTCCTGGTAATCTCTTTGAACCTGCTTCACGTATTCTATGCTTTCTCTATTTTCTCCATCAAACAATTCTCCCCTTTTTTTCTGTTCTTCCTTCCACCATCTGTTTTTTCTTGGTCAGTGCTTAGCATTTCTCTAACTATTCTACTTATATCTTGCTTTATTTCATTAAATACTTCTCTTTTGAACTCATCTATGAGGCTCTGGAGATATGGCTTTATGTCTATTGGTGCCATGTCTGATATTGTATGTTTTCTGTCCTCATTCTCCTTTCCATTCATCTTTCCTGGATCAGTGTTCTCAGGATTGGGGACTGAGGACCCTTTCTTGTTGCTTCCTCTTCCCATACTTTTTGTTCCTTCCATACAAGTGAATATAGGAGGCCCAGTTTTTTTCTCTTTGTCTGCTACAGTTTGAATTGCACCAGCTAGGTGTTCCCACTCACTGCAGTGTACCAGGGAGACACAAATCTGGGCAGCCTCTGCTGGGCCCGCCCCTCCAGGTCAACCTACCAAAGGCTTCACTGCTAGGGTCCACCACCAGGCACTGGGACCTGGTTTGGGCTAGCCTACTGGGTCTTAGTCCGTGGCATCACCCAGGCCAGGCACTCCCCACCAATCCCGCTTGAGAGGGGAATATGCGACTAAAGTTACTGCAGCGTCCTGTTCCGGCAAGTCTGCCCAGTCCCAGAATGTCCTTTGCTGAAGCCTCCTACTCTGTGGAAGGGTCCTCAGTCCGCTCACTCACTGCAGGTTGATGCAGGGCTCCCTGCCAGTCCCATTCTCAACTCCATTCGCTGATTCCCACCCTCAGAGTTTTTGGCATCTCTCTCCCTCCTGTGCTGATTTGGATGCAGCAGCGGCAGCAGGAAATTCAAATTGCAGCTTCCAGTGGCACGGGATCCAGCTTCTGAGCTGAGATTTTATCTGTTCTTGTTATAGCACTGGGATTGCGTTTCCAGTTGGTTTCTCGTAGCTTAGTTCATTCCTGGGTCGGCAGGGTATATCTCCCCTTGCTTAGGACTCCTCGCACTGCCCTATTCCTGGATTCTAAGCAGGGTATCTTAGAGAGCCTCCATAGCTGCTATCTATCCACCATGTTCTCCCAGAAGTAGTGGATTTGTTTTTTAAACTGTGAGCTTGACCACTCTTTTTTCCCTTAACCAACAGTAGGTGAACGCGTGTGGGTGTGATTGCAAGGGTGCACATGTGTACCTGGGAGACATTATACCTGCGAGGCTCTTTCTTTGCTGAAATCACACCTCACTTGGTCATAGTCCTTCCTGGTAGCCTCTCCTATGTAGCCTGCCACCTATTTGCAGGGCTTAGTGGTTTCAATTTCAGGTATTTTTCAAAAGAGGCAGGCATAAAGCACTCTGGGATCCTTCAGGCTATGCTTTGTTTTTATCGAGGAACAGGGCTGAGCATCAAAACTGGGGAGAGGAGAAAGGAATCCCTCCTTGCAAGAGAGAGGTATTAATTCATTCATTAACTTTGTTTTCTTTAAATTGGAACTCGGGGTGCACAGAATTGGGTTGATCATAATCACTGAATTCTGGCACATTTGCCATTCAACCATGACTCACCCACCTACCCATGTGTTTACTCCAATGTGTTAGGAACCCCTAAAACTCAAGCAAAACCAAAGACCTTTACAATAGCTAACATTAACAGATCTCCCCTATCTCATTCATTTGCCTCCTGGAGTAGTGATCATCCTGAATCCTGTGTTCATCATTCCCTTATTTTCTGTCTTCATCTTATTACATCTATTTGCATTCCTAAAATGCATTTTCAATTTTTTTTTACTTAAAATTACACTGCAGACGGTCAAGGATACAGCTCAGTGGTACAGCACCTTGGCAAGTGCAAGGTCCTGAGTTTGATTCCCAGTACCAAAAAAGAAAATTGCACTGCAGCAGTTCAGCAGGCTGCTGTTTGTGGTTCTGGTGTTAGACCATGTTCTGTTGCACGGATGTACCGCATCTTCTCATCCATCCTCTTTCCCAGTACACATAGGCTGTGCCTGGTTGTTATCAATTGTGAACAGCACTGCTGTGAGTTTTGTGCAAGAAGCACTTATTCAAAGCCAGCCGCAGATACTGCCCACTTCTGAAAGGCGAGTGTGGAGCAGGCTCTCCTGTGTCAGATTCTGCTGGGTTCTGGGCGCACAGGGCATTCTGCTGGAGCAGCGTGTGACATATGGAAGTGAACTTGAGATTTTGATCCAGACAGATGTGATTTGAAGTCTATGTAGGCCACTTATAAAAGATGTGACTTGGATCACCTTGCTGAAGTCTTTGACTACTATTGTTCCTCTTTTAAAAATCCTCCTTGCCTCACAGGACTGTGAGAACTGAGTGAAATGAGGTCCTAGCATGCAGCAGTGCTCTCTCTGTACTTGTTTTTTCATCCTTCATTTATTCCTCACTTCAGATACGACTGCTGCTATTGTACTGTACTATGCATATTGCATGTAATATAGCACATTAGAATACTAAATTATCACTGTTACTAACAGATGTATATATGCAACTCTCATTTTAGAGGAATTTGTGGTGTATTGGGGGATTAAGAGTAACACCCAAGAGAACATGGCGGACAGGTAACAGCAACTACCGGAGGCTCTCTGAAAGGCTCGGCTCAGAAGTCAGGAATGATGCGGACTAAGGAGACTTGAGCCGGTAGAGATATGCTCTGCCGACTCAGGAACGAACTGGGCTGAGAGAAACCAACTTGGAATGCAGTCCTGGCGCTAAAATAGGAACAGAAAAGACTCGGTGTGGAGGCTGGACCCCGCGCCATTGGAAACCAAGATGTGGGTTTCTGGCCACTCAGCGGCTGGCTGCCTCCACAGCGGCTCGGCAAGGAGAGATGCGCAGAAGCTCTGGGAACGGGAGTCTGCGAATGGAGTCGAAAACAGGATGGACAAGGAAGCGTACATAGACTTGTGGCGAGGTGAGTGAGAGAAACTGACACTCTACCACAGTTTGACTCCAGTGGAGGATTTTCTGGGCTCTGGCAGTCCTGCGGGAGCAGGGCGCGGTGGCGACTCCAGCCACACATTCCCCTCTCAGGCGGCATTGGTGAAAAGTGCCTGGCCTGCGTGACGCTGCTGGCGGACTCGGTAGGCTAGCCCAACCCAGATCCCAGAGCCTGACGGTGGCCCAGAGGGGCGACTCCTGCGTAGGCTGCCTCGTCCTTAACTCCCTGGTGCGCAGAGGTGGGCGGGAACACCTAGCCAGCGCAATTTGATCAGGCTGTGGCTGACAGGCAGGGAAGCCGGGCCTCCTATGTAAGATTGCATTTTATAAGGAACAGAAAATATGGGGAAGGGAAGCAACAAGAAAGGCTCCTCGGCCCCCAATTCTGAGAAACAGGCAATAGCAGACACGGAACCAACAGACATTAAGCACCATATAGAGAGCCTCATAGACCAATTCAGAAATGAAGTTATCAACGACCTGAAGCTAGAAGTATGCAGAATAGTTAGAGAAATGCTAAGCACCACCCAGGAAAAAACAGATGGTGGAATGGAAGAACAGAAAAAGAGGGGGAGAATTGTTTGATGGAGAAAACAGAGAAAGCGTAGAGTACGTGAAGCAGGTTCAAAGGGACTATCAAGAAATTAAGAGGTCTACCCAAGACTGGCATAACAGCTTGAAAGAAACTAAGGACAGACTATCTGAACTGGAGGGCAGACTCGTAATATGGGAGAATGAAATGAAAAACTTCTTAAAAATAACAAAGAAACAAACAGCAATAATACAAAGACAAGAAGATGATAAGAGGAGCCATAACTTAAGGATTAAGAACATAAAAGAAGAAGTAGGGACACAAACAAGTGAACTACAAAAGCTACTCACAGAAATAATCCAGGAGAATTTTCCTAATTTAGCAAAAGGTAAAGATACTCAGATGTATGAGGCATACAGGACCCCAGCTACCTACAACCCAAACAAAGCAACACCCAGGCATATAATAATAAAAATTCCAGAAATTCAATACAAGAACAGAATATTAAAAGCTGTCAGAGACAAGAAACAGACCACTTACAAGGGAACACCCATCAGACTTACAGCAGATTTCTCTGCACAAACCATCAAATCACGAAGAGCTTGGGGGGAAATAATTCAAGCTTTGAAAGATAATAATCTCCAGCCAAGATTGAGATATCCTGCACAACTGTCCCTGGAAATTGATGGAAAAACAAGGTGCTTCCAGGATAAAGAGGAGCTGGGGGAATTTGCAACCACCAATTCAATTCTACAGAAAGTATTGCAGGATATTCTAAAAAAAGAAAAATACAAAGAATCCAGAAATAGTGGCGGGGAGGCCACAACGAATGGAGCAGAGAACAAAATGAAGAAGACAAACTGACAGCTACTGACAGAAAAAGAGCTCAACAGAAATGAGACAGAAGATTGGATGATAGGAACAGCTATTTTGGAGAAAATGACATCTTAATAGGTAATACTGATTTAGTATCATCTTGTTTTGAAGTCTCATCTAGCTTTTGTTCTTCTGTCTCTAATGGTCTAAACAGGTTGCATCTTATTGGATTTTATTATGTACAATAGTATAAGCAAAAACCTTTTAAAGACAAGGAGATTATGCAGAAACCATTGTTCATTTTCTGTTAGTCGATTCTAAATACTCTGTAATGCTGTCATTCTCTTAAATGGTTTTACAGTGTTTTGATATACTTAATGCTATAGTATACGAAGTTATACTCAAGGACTTCAAGGAAAGAGTCAATATGGTAACTACTTTTGGGTTGGAATTATCTGGTGGTGAAACTATTCTGCTTAAATGGTTATGTTTCGATCTGCGCTGTTTCGCTGTTATGCCCTCTTTTTTCTCAATCTCCACTCCATTATTTACTTTTTTATTTTTATCTGTTTAATTAAAGGGAAAAAAATAGCAGGATATAATATAGTAACCCACTTTGACTTTCTATTATCTCGATTTGAAGCCCTGTATTACTCTCACCATCTTGTTTTTGACTGATGTTCCCCTATTCTGTTTTGCTGGATAGTATCAGGTTCGAAAGTTTAGGCATCAGCTGTGAAGATAATGAGATTCATTATAACGCCCATTCTCTTTGACTTTTATCTACTTTTGAAGACCTACATGTCTCCAATGTTTTGGTTTTGTCAGTTTTGTTCTTTACTGTTTTGTTCAATTGTATTATAACTAATGATATAGGCAATTCTATTAGAGATAGCGGGAGGCATTATGGAACCATTGTTGATCACCTTGTATTATGTTTTTATATTATCTATTATGTCCACCCTTTTGACTTGACCGATTCTGTTCTGTTATGTCTCATTTGGTTTTACTCTCTTCCAAAAAAGCAATAAGAACCATGGGAGCAATGAAACCCAAAATGTGTAATAGTCATTGTACAAAAGAGAGGAAAAGAAAGTGCTCTAAACTATATAACTGCATGTATATTTAAGTGTATAAGATAGAAAATGATATCACTGAGTTTTATTGGATCATTGAACAGAACTGTTTGCAGTATCATTGTTGGAATGTCCACTCTACAAGCTTTAATTTTGTGACTTGAACAATTATTTCTTAGATGGCAATATGTAATCCATTAAAAAAAAAAGAGTAACACCCAAGAAATAACAAAATATCCAGGCATAGCTGGGGTGATGCTCTCCAGGTAAGGACAGGGGTTCAGGGTAGGGTATGTCCCCTTTGGAGGTAGCATGTTGGGGGCCACCCGCACTAGTGCCTCTTCTTTCCAGCTCATGTCCTGAGGCACATTCTTAACTTTCAGTCTCTGTTTCCCTGTGGAGGGTAGGAATTGTACTAAGCCCTCAGGGCTTTCATGCGGATTAAGTGAGATAATCCATCAGTGCTTCCTGGAGCTTGGTGCACATGCTGAGATGCTGTTAATAAAACTCAGATGTGGTGTGAGCTCTTTACAGAGGCCAAGTGTCCACTGGGTGGGGACATTGCAGAGATTAAAATATCAGTTTTGTGTGAGCAGATGTCTATTATTATTTCCCTATGCAGTCTTTAGATGAGTTCCTTTAGATGAGCATTTCGGACGTGAGTCTCCTTATCAAAAGTAAAGATTTCCTAGCTAGGCATGGTGGGGCATGTCTGTAATTCTAGAACTTGGGAGACTCAGGCAAGAGGATTGCCCAACCTAAGCTACATAGCAAGTTTCAAGGTCAGTCAACTACATAATGAGGTCCTGTTCAAAAGAAGCAGAAAAGAAAGGAAGGAAGGAAGGAAGGAAGGAAGAGACACATTTCCCCAGATTTTCCGATGCATGATCTTTTTACCATGACCCTAACATAAAAGACAAGTTTAGAAGTTACTGGGTCAATGCCTGTTAATGTTCTTCCAATCACTGTGTCCCAGGACAGAGTTCAGAAAGGGATTTAGTTTCCCAAGAGAGATGAGGGCAGGAGGAGGGAACTGGGTAGAATTCAGAAGAGAATCTGGACTGCTCAGGAGAATCTCTCTGTATGGAAAACAGTGTGAATGGCTGTCCTGTTGCCCCAGAGTGCAGCGCTGTGCTCTAGGAAATCGGCTTCCTGAAACTGGAAACTTATTTCTAAATTATCATATATAACAATTATTTACATTGCTTCTATCTAGAGAGCCAGACTACCTAAGTTTGGGTCTGAGTCCGTCCTTTACTAGCTGTGTGACTCTGGTTGTGTCACTATGACTTCTTTGTGTCTCAGCTGTCTCATCTATAAAATAGGGAAAATAATGTGTGTCTCATGTGATTGTTGTAAGGGCAAAGTATTTATACACAGTTTCATTAAAATTAGGTTTATTTATGTGGTTTAATTAATCAATTAATTAACAATAGTTTAATTTACTTATGGTTTAATTATGCATAGCATTTATATATGGTTTATATGAAGTAGTTTTGCACTTAAAGAGTGATATGTGGGTGTGGACCATCTTATAACCATCATCCTCATTGATTTCCTGGTATAAATCCTACTTATTCATAAACTATTACCTAAAATGTGTAGAATAAGAATAGATGTTGCTTCTCCCTATTATTTCAAGGAAACAGAGTTACTATTTCTTTTTTTTTAAATTTAATTTAAAGAAAGACTAAACAAAACAGAAAATGGATAGAAATAATACATACTTTCAAAGAAAAAAATAAACAGTAAGAAATCAGTATTTGATGATTACAGACTGTCTTCTTACAAATAGTTATTCAAGATACTAAATGGAGCATATAAAGTGGGGATTCAAACAGTGAGATTGCAACCAGTTCTGTTCAACTATCCAACAAAAACTTAGAGATATAGTTATCAATCCTATACACTTAAATATACATGCAGTTATCCGTATCTTCAATTATGTTGAGATTGAATAAAACCAAGCAGGCTAATATCACTCTGAACAAAGAATAATACTATTGCTTTATGACACTCCAGGATCAGCACTGGGTATTTTAGTGTCTCTTTTTCTTCAAAGTATCTGTTCATTTCATCATGTGTCATAAGATCAGTTCTCATAAACTGTTTATAGATTCTACACATGCATGAGTCTTAACATGTATTTCTATCCTTTCTATATTAGAGGGAGAAACAAAACAAAGCAAGACAAAACAAAACATATTCCTCTAAACACATGAAACAAAATAAACATATAAGGCCATTGTACAAAGAGTTCTACCATGGTTCCTGTGTTGTCTCTTATTATCTCCAATAGAATTGGCTATATCATCAGACATAGTATAGTTGAATATATCAGTGCATAACAGTATTAATAAAAACATAACTGTATATAGTATAGAACTTCAAAAACTGGCCTTTATCAAACTAGAATGTGTATCAAAGAGTCTTGTCATCTTCAGTGTAGTTGCCTATACTCTCGGACTTGATACTATCAATCATATCAGTTTTGAATACAATCTTCTCTGTCTCATTTCTGTTATGCTTTTTCTTTGCCATCATTTGTCTGCTTACCTTATTCATTCTGTTTTCTGCTTCATGCAATGAGGCCTCTCTGCCACTGTTCCTGGAATCCTAGTACTTTTCTCTTTCTCTAGAATGCCCTGCAGTATTCTCTGGAGAGTTGGATTGGTGGTTGCGAATTTCTCAAGTTCCTCTTTGTCTTGGAAGCATCTTGTCTCTCCATTAATTTCTAGAGATAGTTTAGCAGGGTATATCAATCTGGGATGGAGGTTATTTTCTTTCAGGGCTTGGAATATTTTGCTCCAGGCTCTTCTTGACTTGATGGTTTGTGTTGAGATGTCTGCTGTTATTCTGATGGAGCTTCCTCTATAGGTTATCTGTTTCTTGTTTGTTCTTATATTGAATTTCTGTGATCTTGATTATTATATTCCTGGGTATAACTCTGTTTTGGTTGTAGGTGGCTGGAGTTCTGTATGTCTTATATATCAGAATATCATTTCTTTTTCCTATGTTTGGGAAGTTTTCCTTAATTATTTCTGTGAATAACCTTTGTAGTTCCTTAGTACTCCAGCTTCTTCATTCACATTCTTTATTCTCAAGTTACAGATCCCCTTTTGTTGTCTTTTAGCCCTTGTATTGTTACTGTTTGTTTCCTTGTTATTTTTAAAAAGTTTTCCCTTTCATACTCCCATATTGCAAAAATGTCTCCAGTTTGGGTAATGTATCCTTAGTTTCTTTCAAGCTGATTTGCCATCTTTCCATAGAATTTTTAATTTCCTGGTGATCTCTTTGAATCTGCTTCATGTGTTCTATATATTTTTTTATATTCTTCATCAAATGGTTTTCTCCTTTGAGTTCCTCCCTTCTTCTGTCTGTGTCTGCTTGAGGGATGCTTAGTGTCTCTTTTATTAATCTTCTTATATCTTGCTTTATTTGGCTAAATATTTCACTTTTGAACTCATCTATAAGGCCATGAATATATCTCTCTATGTCCACTGGCGCTGTGTCTGATATTGCATGTCTGCTGTTCTCATTCTCGTTTGTATTTACCTGTCCTGGGTCAGTGTTCTCAGGGTTGGGACCTGGGGACTTTTTGTTGTTGCTTCCTCTTCCCATCTTTTTTGCTTCTTCCAGGAGGCCCCAGTTTCTTTCTTTGTTGGTTACAATTCTTCTGAAGCACGCTGGCAAATGATTCTGTGTGCTAGTGAGTTGCAGACAGGGACAGCATATGCTGGCCCCTCCCCTCCGGATCAGTCAAGCTGCTGTGGCCTGCACTGTATTACTTTGTGCTGCCTCCCCTCCAGGTGGCGGCCTCCCTTCTGGATTGGCGGTGGCGGCAGGGGATAGGGGTGGGTCGCTCTGCTCCTCCAGCCTCTGGTGGGCCCACAGCAACAGGTCTTGCCGGCAGCCAGGAGGCACTGGAGGTGGCAGCGCAGGGGTCAATCAAGCTGCTGTGGCATGCACTGTCAGTCAGACTTCTGGGGTTTCACTGGGTTAGTGTCGATACTATTTCTTAGTAGAATGAAAATGTAGAAAATACTGCTATTTACCCTGTCTTATATATAGTCACAGAGGTTAGCTGGGCACTTAGGTGGGAAGTTAAAAACACTGTTGTAGTCAGGGGTTGCAAGGAGAACAATTACAGAATTTATAGTAGTATTTTATGCTAGTCACCCAGAATCAAATACACAAAGTGCAAGAAATCTGTCCACAACACTATAGATCTAGAAAATCCAGCTGATAGCCTGGATCCCATAGCAATGTCCTGCATGAGTCCAGCTGAAAATCTAGAGCCCATGACAATGCCTTCCACTTGTCCAGCTAGAGGCCTAGAGCCCACAGTCATGGTTCATGCAAGTCTGTTTTGCGGATCTGCACTGGGAAGACCCAAAGCTCCAAGCAGTAACCCTTAGGAGCACTCACAGTGCTGCCCTCTTCATCTCCATGTCGCCTTTATATGCTGGCAACTTCCTCAGGTGGACCATCTACTCTCAGCACCACACTGATTCAGTTCCAATGGTGTTAAATTGACCACCAGTTTTGAATCCACCACGAACACATTTCTCAGCTTCCCTTGCAGCTAGGTGTAATGACAATGCAGTCAATTGGATATATGAGCAGAGAATAATCTTAGACCGAAAGGAACATGTAGCCCCTCTGTACCTCCAGTTTCTCAGGCTGGAATGTGAAGGTGACAACAGAAGCCAGAATAGCCATCTTTCCTTGTGATGGGTGTCAGGTGCTGGATATTAGAATTATGGCTAAAAGAACTCTGAGGCCTGTGGAGCTGCCATATTGGCCTTGGGCTGCTGACCCCTTGGGTGCTGGAGGAAAGGTGAACTAAATCCCCCTCTTTTTTTGCAATGCTGAGGATCAAACCCAGAACTTTGTGTATCCTAGGCAAGTACTCTACCACTTAGCTGAATTCCCAGCCTTGTTGGTCAATAAATTTTTGTCTCATGTATAGCACAGTTAGAATGGCCTTTCAATAGCGTAGCTGAATGAGTTTTCTAAGCAGTATGGTTTTTATATGTGGAAAGGGTGAACACTGCACAGGTGGTCCTAAGAGCACAGGAATAGGGAAGGGTGAGAGAAAAACCCTTGCATGAGTCGTGTAAAGATAAAGGCACAGGGAAGGAGGGAACAGAGCCAGGTCGTGAGCGAGGCAAGAGAGACCCCGTCTTGTGCCCATAGTGCCTCTCTCACTTCCCTGTGTTCTTGACTGGGGGAGTGGGGCTGAGGGGTGCAGGTACGGCAACTGAAGAAGAGAGCTAGGTAACATAGAGGATAGAGCGGGGATGGGGCTGGGGGAGAAGAATGAAAAGAGAAGAAGAGAGGGAGGGGAAAGGAAATAAAGAATAACCTTCAAGTTAATTATTCAAAGAGGAAAGTTTTTAATTTGAGAGAATGTTTCTTCACACCTAATATTTTAGAGGCAGAACAGATGGAAGGAAGGCCTGATTTCATCTACTGCCCTAGAAATCAGGATCAGGGCTGATTTCAGGGAAGAAAAACACCGCTCTCAATAGGGAAGAGGTGACAAAGAAAGGGACTTGGGACTGTCAGATGAGTGTCAGCCACACAGACACCTCTCAGCCATATTTGAAGTGAGGTCACTTGAGGAGAGCCTATTTTTAAGGTCAACTCTGAAATAGGAATTTGGCCCCATGCCTTTCCCATCTTCCCGAGGCCACATTTCGGGTGTCTGGCCTGATTGCACTGTCTTAGCAGCTGAGGCACTGTCAGGTAATTCATGGCTGTGAGACACACTAAATAAAAACAGTCTATCACCGTCTATGTCTTTTACACACCCGGTCATTTTGCAACCTCATTGTCACCCTGAGGTTTTCCTGCAGTGTGAGGCATGGAAAGGGCAGACCCAGATTCCAAGGGTGGGCACAGAGGGCAGCAGACTGCACACTGTGGTTGTCCGGAATCGTTGTTTGATCTCAACCTAATAATTGTGCCTGAAGACCGAGTTTCTGTAGGGCGTCATTTCCTTCGGAGAGCCTAGAGAGTGTTTTGGTGGCATAGAAGGAGGTGTTTAGCAGAGACAGAAACAGATCAGTTTTCTCTGGGGGAAGTTGCTAAGCCTGAGAAGCCCTATGCGACTCCACAATCTTCCTGGATAATTTGTACCTATGCATTTCCTTTGCTTTGGTGGGCAGTGGAGAGGTTGTAGAATGGGTGAGAGAGAGCTGGAGTCCGTGTGAGTGATGATCACAAGTATCAGCCACTCTTATCCGATACAGTTCTTTATGTCGTACAGCATGAGCACTTGCCGTGCTTTTTGACTGGGTAGTGGGCATTGTACGCAAAGGGTTCAGTGTCAAAGGTTTAGTGTGTGATTCGTGGACTCCCAAGGTTAAGGTAGAGGGGACTGTCTCTCACTTTTTTCCCCACCCCTTTTCACCCTCCCATGACTGCGTGGCCTAATCTTCCACCTCTGCCTCTCCACGTGGGTGGGTCGCCAGCCACCCCGATGTGGCTGCGTCCCAGGCCAGCCTTGCAAGTATCATAAAGCCTCCTTACTCCCTCCCCTCAGGCAAGCTTTCTCAGCTCCCATGGCTCGCGCTGCCTGGCTTCCCACCTGCCTGTTCCTTCAGTCGTTTCCTTCTTCCTCCTGGATTCTTCATCTTCTTTTCACTTTGAAATCTCTTCTCCTTTAGGGTTCTGTCTGTCCTTTCTTCTTTTCTTTCTAGATGTGTTCCTGGGTGAGTCAGTCACTTTCAGGATTCCAACCTCTAATTTAGGGCGAGCCACTCCTCTTCCTGTCAGATATCCCTCAATCTCATAATTATACTGGAGGGGATGTGCCCCATCTTATGTGGTCCTGGCCAAAGTCAGGCTGATCTTTTGTCCTTTGAGAGATTTCTTTTTTCTTTGAAATGAGACTCAGGAAGAGTAAAACTCTCTCTAGGACAGAAACCCATAGATAGAAATGTGGGGATGTCAGTGATGTTAGTGGTTATATTTTTCTCCTCTCGGAGGAGGCTGTCTCTAGGGAGATGGAATAGAGCCCACAGAGAAGGAGGAAAAGAGGCCACAGGAGCTGTTTGGCTGCCCAGTTCCCATCATCCCCGAGACTTGGCAATATTCTTCCTTTTCCCATGGACTGTTTTGCTGAATTCTCAGTTATTATCCCCGAGCTGCCTAGTTCTTTGCTAGTATTCTTCTCTTGTAAATCCCTTTTTGCTAAATGTATGTTAGGTAGGTTTATGACACAATAAAAACAGTCCTGATCAGGGTAAATTCTCAGGAAACATAGGCCTCAACTAGCTTTGTCTTTGTGTCTGGTTCTGACACTCCCTGGAATAAGCCCCATGAATCAGCTTCATTGTCTATACCATAGGAAAAGCAAAATGCAGTTGATTGGCCACAAGGTGCTGATGAGATTGACTAATAATATATGAATACACCACCTGCATTATAAAATACTAGAAACGTGAATTTTAAAGAAGTGTAATTTATTTGAAACTTATTAGAAACAGATGGAATTCGTAGCCTGAATCTGCACATGACAGAATTAACCATTAACCCAGGACAGGAAGGCGTGGGCTGACAGTGGGACCTCGCAGGCAGAGTGCTCACAGTAAATGTCCGGCGGGGTCAGAATCTGCTGTGAAGCTTTAGAAGCTAAGGCCTCTGTGAGAGACCCGGACTCTCGTGCTCATTTGTGGAAGTCCTTCTTGACCTTGCTTTGGGATTTTATTCTGATCTCCAAAGTTTAGTGAGCAATCTAGGTGGTCATGAACAAGACCCAGAAAAGGCAGTGGGGAGATAGAGCCCCTGGGTCTGATTAGGCCGGGAACGAGCTGGGGGGCACTAACATGGTGCGCACATCCAGTATTTCTTCTGGACTTGGGGTCCAGAGGGCAGAATTCCAGTTTCACTTTGCCTCCAACTTCCTGGTGAAGACACTTCATTTCCTTTTTGAAACTCAGTTTCTCCATTGCTCCAATTGGAAATGGGGTGGAATGAAACATTGTCACACCTTGGTTGCTCAAGTTCATGATCACATTTGTGAAAGGAAACACAGATCACTGTACACTGTGAGCATTTGATGTGATGATTCTTGGTAAGAATAAGAGGTAGCACCTACACTGCAGTCTCTTTGCACTCTGCGATCTTTTAGCATGATTCTTCCACTTCTGTAGCCGAAACAGTTAACTTCTTGGCACCAGTACCTACCCCTGGCAGCACCCTTTTCATATCTGCGGAGCACTTGGAACTATGCATAATCCTCTGGGTATGTGGATAGGCATGATGACGAGGCAAAGGTAATACAAGCAGTCTTAGTACGCGTCAAGCATCCACCATCTGCCCCGTTCTTGACTGGGCTGAGCAAACGGTTTCTGGGGCACTTTTGTTTACAGGCTTGTTTGCTTTCATTTCTCCCCTCTCCCCAGAAGTGCCACATGCTTTCAGCCTCATGAGACAGAGCCATCCATCAACATTCACTCACCAGACCCAATGGGATGCATTTTTATCAACCCCTCAATTGAGGCTGTTTTAGATAGAAGCCAGATAAGAAAAATTTCCCCTATTTATCCATTGCCGCTTCTGCTTCTACTTGGAAAACCAACTCAAAAGATGAGAGTATTTGGACATCATTTTCTTGTAATCTTGGAGGTAGAAGGATGCTAAGAAATCAGCTGATCTAAAGAAAATGGTCGCTAAAAAAAGAGGACAATTTGTATCACAGAATCTCAATTTCAGAAAAAGAATATACAGGTGGGAAGTGCTGTTCAGGGGGACCAAGTGCTCATTCTGACCACTGGTGGAGGCAGAATGAGTTGCCAGAGTGTGTGCTGTCAGATGTTGCCTGCGTCAAGCTGGAGCAGCCTGCTTTATCCCCCCCACCATTTCATCACCTTCTGGAGAGACACTAGCACATCGTTACTCACAACTATTTTTTCCTGGATTCTTTTTTTTCTCTTTTGGACACATTTTGTATCTGTTTTTATACCACATAAATCCTCAGTGGTCTTAAATGGACATGATTTTATAGATCTTTTTAAAATCAGTACGTTTGCAGTGCATAATGTCTATATTCCTGGATATTTTCTTAGTTGTTAGAAAAGCTTTTGCTTGTCCATCTCCAGCCTTGTGGCCTAGATGCCTTTAGATGGGGGAGATGTATGTGGGTTTTGGGATCTGGGGGTCAAGGATTTGCATCCTAATCCTAATATGCAAACACAGAACTGCCTTTTCTTCTTCTGTGATGGGCTGAGGCTCCTCCTAGGGAAATTTCCTTGGGGTGATCATGTTCATAGCTACCTAGGGAGGTGTTATGTATTAAAAGCTTGTGGTCAGCTTAACACCAGCTGAATTAAATCAGCACGGTGTGAGTGTAGATGGCCCACCTGAGGAAAGTTGCCAGCGTAAAAGGAGATGTGGGGAGGAAGAGTGAGGTGTTGTGAGTTCTCCTAAGTGTTGTTGTTGGAAGCCATTGGTTCTTCTGTAGGAGACTCTTATGCTGGCTTCCCTTATATGAATCCAGCATTATCATTGAAGGAGCTGGGACTTTGTAACTGAGAGTGGCTGTAGTTCACTTTGGGGGAGCTCTTGTCCTAACATTGAGCATCATGTCTTGACTCCAGAGGGGAAGATGTGTGCTGTTTAATCCCCAGGAGAAGCTTGTCATGCTGGCTTCCTGACATGTACTTGACTGTTCTCATTGTTGGAGGAGTTTGGGACCTCACTGTCACTGAGGATGGCTGTGGTACTTTTCAGGGGGTTCCTGGTCCTTATTTTGAGCATTGCTTCTTGGCTCCGGTGTAGAACCCTCAGCCTACCAGCACAGGCCCTTCATCCCACCTGCACAGACTTTCTAGCTTCCACCGCTGACCTTTAAGCCTTTCCAGTGCAGATCCATAGAACAGACCTACAGGAGTCATGGTCATGGGCTCTTGGCCTCCAGTTGGACTTGTGAGAAGCATTATCATGGGCTCTAGATTTTCAGCTGGACTCATGCAGGGCGTTGCTATGGAATCCAGGCCTTGGCTGGATTTTCTAGGTCCATAGTGTTTGCTGTGGACAGATTTCCTGTACTTTCTTACATTTAACTCTGGGTGACCATCATAAAAATAATATTATAAATTCTGTGTCCTGTATGTAATTGTTCTCTTTCGCATGCAGTTTGATTCTTGTTCATGAATTCTCTACCTACCCCTTTGTCTTCAAGATTTCTACTTACTTTGTCTTCCAATACATTTAGTGTTTCTGTTTTAATATTTAGATCTTTGATCCATTTAGACTTTAGTTTAGTACATGGTGTTAGACATGGGTCTAGTGTTAGTTTTTGGCATATGGAAAGCCAGTTTTTCCAGCACCATTTATTAAAGAGACTATCTTTCTTCCAGTGAACATGTTTGGCCCTTTTATCAAAGATAAGGTGGCTGAGTGTGTTTGTAGTTGTTTTTGCATCTAATTGAAATTTTGGCAAGTTAATTCCAATCTACCACCTCTAATGCAACCTATGGCAAGAGTAAAAATACTCAGAGATATTCAAAGTTATGGGTGGCTAACGGGTCCTAAGTCTGATCTAAGTGAGGATATACAGACAAAGGCCTTGATCCAAGGCCTCTTCCAGGATTTATTATTGTCTCATGAAGAAAAGAGTGGTCCAAGGATGAATGACAGTGACAGAGAGGATGATGGGAACTATGTAACTTGAACTTGAACAGGTAGAGGGAAAAGAAACTTTGCAATATGCAGAGAATGATATGCAGAAGGATCAGTCTGCATAACTCAGTTAGGCTAGCATTCGAATGGTTTCAGGAGGCTGTTGATTCAGTTTCTGTTATGTAAACTTTTGCACCCTGTTATGTCAACTTTTGGGGGTAATAACCTCTCACTTTGAGGCTAGTACCTGGTTGGCATTCCTGGAGCTAGCTGGTTCTGCCATCCCACTGTGTTCAATCTTTTACAGAGAGCACTATGCAAGGAAACAGGAAACCGTCATGTTGAGCTCCAGGATTACATATCAGTACCTCAGCTAGCCTTATTTGCATTGCTTATAGCCAACAGAAGGGAGAAGGAAATACCATAACCAGATCTGTACATATCAGTGCATGAAAACAAGACTCAACTTAAGCAATGCTGAATCAAGTGTTCTGCATTCAAGGGGAGCTGCCCAAATTGTCTCCCAAATTGTAACCATCACCCAAAAGAAGTCATTAAACATTTCCACCCCCAGAAATGTCTCTTGTTCTTCCTCTGGTTAATTCCTACCATCTTACCCACCTCGGTAATCGCTTTCTGATTTGCACAGTCATAGACTGATTTGTATTTTTGGAGTGTGCTTTCTTTTTAGATTCATGCTTTTCATTGCTCATATCAGAATTTGTTTTCTTTTTTACTGCTGAGTGGTATTTCCTGCATTTCTGTTTTACCATTTGTTAATCCGTCACCCTATTGATGGACATTAGTGTTGCCTCTAGATTTTAGTTATTAATGACTAGATTTTAGTTATGATGAAAAAGCTTACCATGAAACTGGATGTGGCAGTACACATCTGTAATCAAAGCACTCTGGGAAGCTGAGGCAGGAGGATCACAATTTCAAGCCCAGTCTAGACAATTTAGAGATCCAATGAGACCTTGTCTCAAAATAAAATATAAAGGGCTGGAGATATAACTGAGTGCAAATGTCCTGTGTTCAGATCTCCAGGACAGGGGGAAAAAGCCTACTGCGAATATTCTTTTTTTTTTTTTAATTTTTATTCTGAAAGTATACAACAGAACAAGTCAGAATAAAGCCAACTAAGATCATACAGTGAAATTGGTGCAGAACTTCACAGCAGGTTACCAGGATAACAGTAATAGGTATCACGGTATATTTTGTTATCTTTATAATAGTTGTTCTTTCAATCCCGTATATCAAAATGAGATGAAATATAGAACACTATAGAACTTATCAAAACAGAATATTGAATAGAGCAGGACCATTAATCAGAAAAGAGCAAAACAGTAATAAAAATATTTGCCTTCAAAGAAATGGTAGAAGGAAGTCCCCCTTATTTGCTATGGTCAACCTGCCAGGAGACGCTCAGATATCTGGCTCCCACTTGCTAATGGGCAGGGAGGAGGAGGAGAAGGAGGATAGGGAAGTGGGATATTTGACTCTAGGCCATGTAGCAGTAGGTTTACTATTGCTAAGCAGGGAGGCAGAACGGTCATTTGTTTTCACAGCGTCCTCAGTTCCAACATGGCGTGGATCTCAGGAGACACTGCTAGTTCTCCTGGAAGGGCTGCAGTCTGCCACCCTGCCTCCGCTTACCAGGGAGGGGAGGTGCTGGCCTGGCTTCCCATAATCCTAAGTTCCAACATGGCGTGGATCTCAGGAGACACTGCTAGTTCTCCCCCTGGAACTACTGGGAATATTCTATGCAAATCTTTTTGTGGACATATAATGTATCCTCACTTATCTTGAATGAATCACCATGGGTCGACATAGGTGCACATCTAACCTCCTAAGGCACAGACATTCTGTAATGTGACCACACTACTCCTCACTAGCCATACACGGGACAAGAGTTCCAGTTCACTTTCCTCCTCACACTTGTTATTGCGTAAGTTTTTATTTCAGCCATTCTAGAGGCTGCGAAATAGTATTTTATTGTTCTTTCTTTTCTAGTAGATATATTTAAAAACTTTCAAAAATGTCTGTTAATACTTTATCTCAATACCTTATCTGTTGATACTCTATTTTATTCACATTAATATATTTTTTGTGCAATAAATCTGTAGAAATCTGAAACATAGTGACTATACTAATGTATTATTATTAAAGAATAAATAGAGAGGAATGTAGCAAGTCGATTTGGCCATCTCTACCTTCATATCCACTCCACTCTACTTTCTGGGCAACTACTCTTCCTGGCTGACCATAGTTCTGTCCCACCTCCTGCCCACCTGCTTTGCGAGTTCCCATGTTTCCCCACCTTAGACCTGCCTCACTTTGTGAGTTTACTCTGTAAAAGTCCCTAGAAAAGACAGAGTTCTTGGCAACCCATTTGGGCCCCCTTCTGTCTCTCTCGCAAACATAAGCTTTCTTTCAATTAATATATTTTGCTCTAAAAAAAGAAGAAAAAAGAAATGACCAAATCTTTTCCAAAGATTTCGGTCTTCCTATCTGAGCTAGTTGTTAACTATTGATGCACCTATTTCCTCTATCTTTTTAAAGTGGTAAAATTTACCTAACTCAAATTTACCATTTTAATCATTTTCAAGTGTACAGTGTAGTGACATTAAGTATATTCACATTTCTCTACCACCACTGTTTCCTTTCTTATTGCGGTTTTCAATTGTGTCTCTCTAATGACTGACAATCTTGGACACCTTATCATATGCTATTAGTTATTCATTTATCTTGCATGTGAATGTCTGCTTAAATCTGGCCTACTTAAAGCAACTGATCTACTGTTCTCTTTCACTGGTGATTTGTAAGGGTTCTTTGCTAGATGTCCAATGTCTCTAGTCCATGGCAAGACACCCCCCCAACCCCCCGTGTCTGGCTTGTCTAATTGTTTTCTCTGGGTTCTCTTGGGAAGAACTGAGCATTTAAATTGTGATGAAATTCAATTTGTAATTTTTGGTAGAGTGCTTTATATTCTAAGAAAGTAATTGCTTGAGCTGGGTATGGTGCTACATAGCTGTAATACCTGAGAAACAGGCAGGAGCAGTGTGGGTTTAAGGTCTGTATGGCCAACTTAGAAACTGGGCCAAAACTGAAAAGATCTGTGTGTGTGTGTGTGTGTGTGTGTGTGTGTGTGTGTGTGGCTGGGATGTAGCTCAGTGGTAGTGTGCTTGCCTAGTTTGTACCTCACCCTGGATTCAATCCTTAACCCTGAAAAAAAATTACTTATTTCAAGGCTATAGAGATATTCCTACGTATGTGTTTCCTAAAAACCGTTGGTCCTGGCTTTTTAGGTTTAGATCTGTGATCATTTTTGTTTTGTTTTTTGAGACAGTGTTACTCTGTAGTTTACACTGGCCTTGAACTCACTATGTAGACTGGGCTGGCCTCACAGCAATCCTCCTGCCTCAACCTTGCAAGTTCTGGGATAAGAGGCATGTACCACTGTTCAGTCAGGGTTGCAAGGGGAACAATTACATACAGGACACAGAATTTATAATAGTATTTTATGATGGTTGAAAGGATTTTGCCCTGGATGGGACGCAGCAGTGGTGGGAGGCTGGGAGATGAAACCAAGGGGCTTTACCATGAGGTCATCTTCCCCACCCCAGGCAACTTACCTGTGGTGCGAAATGAATTCCAGTGTATTACTTGTGCATCAGTAATGCCCCTTAGGCACCACCCCAGACCAAACCTATATGAATGCCACCCACACCACATGTCTGGCAGAGAAAACCAGGCCCCCGCGGTCATGGGGGGGGGGTCATTTCCACATCCTTAATAGCCACTTCTACTTTATATTTTTTATCTTTCTAGCTGCGCCAAAAACCTATCAATGGTCACCCAGAGTTAAATACAAGAAAGTGTAGGGAATCTGTGCGCAACACTGTGGAACTAGAAAATTCAGCCAAGGGCCTGGGTCCCACAGCAATATCCTGCATGAGTCCAACTGGAGGTCTAGAGCCCATGACAGTGACTCATGCAAGTCTGTTTTATGGATCTGCACTGGGAAGGCCCAAAGGTCAGTGGTAAAAGCTAGAAAGTGTGTGCCAGTGGGGTGAAGGAGCTGTGTCAGTTGAGGAATCTACACCGGAGCCAAGAAGCAATGCTCAAAATAAGGGCCAGGAATCCCCTGAAAAGTACCACACCATCCTCAGTGACAGTGAGGTCCCAAGCTTTTCTGGTGATGAGAACAGTCATCAGAAACAAACCTCCTGGAGATTAGACAGCACATATTTTCCCCTCTGGAGCCAGGAAGTGTTGCTCAATGTAAGGACCAGAGCTCCCCCAAAGCAAGCCTTTCTCAGTGACAAAGTCCTGAGCTCCTCTGGAGATAACAGCTGAGTTCATATCAGGGAAGAAACTCCACAAGCTCCTCTGAGAGGACCAACACAGCTCCAAACAGGGACAGGAGAACCCACAATGCCTCGCTTTTCCTGTCCTCTCCACACCTCCTTTTATGCCGGCAATTTTTCTCAAGTGGGCCATTGACACTCAGCACTGTAGTGATTTAATTCAGCCGGTGTTAAATTGACCACCAGTTTTTAATCCATAACAACTACCATGCCCACTTAGATCTGTAATCATTTTTAAATCAGATAATCAATGAGTTACTTGTAGATTCTCTCTCTCTCTCTCTCTCTCCAGTTTCAGTATCTAGCACTGAGTTGCATTCATAGCCCTTCTTCATTCTTTATTTTGAGACAGGGTCTTGCTACATTACTGACTTGCCCAGGCAGGACTCAAACTTGTGGCCCTTCTGCCTCAGCCTTCCAGAGTGCTGAGATTATAGGAATGCGCCACCACACCTGCCTAAGCACTCTTTTTTCCATCGAGTCACCCTGGTGTCTTGGTCAAACAACTGGCCTCATTTGCATTCATCTGTTTCTGGACTTTACATAGTGCCATGAATCATTTGTCCAACCTTACTCACAGATTCAGGAGAACAGTGAACTGGTGAACCTATAACCTCCTAACTTCTGAGCCCAGAAGGCCTTGAGCTACTCTTACGGCTACATCTTATTTATTTGCACCCTGAGCTCACCCTGAAGTTTCTGGGGGCAGAGGTTGAATCTGCAAACTAGGCTTGGAAGGAATTGTGCAATGTGCGATGCTGACTGCTTCCTAAGAGGTCTGTGGTGTGCATCACTGAGCCTTCTGGATTAGAAGCTGGCTTCCTGGTGATCTCCTGCTGACCAGCTGGATGTGAGAGAGTGCATGTAGAAATTGTCTGCATTTGATAGTGAGCATTGGTGTGTGCTCTTCTATGGGGCTTACTAAGTAGAAAAGTGGGATTCACAGGTGAATCCTGTGTACTTCCTTGGAGACCTGAACCTCCCTTTTCACTTCTGAGTTTCATCTCTTGCTGCTTTCTGGGATTTGCACCAATAAAGGAGAGCAGCTGCAGAAAGACTGGGGAGGAAAATAGGAACGCGTCCGTTCTTTTGTCTTCATAGGCTTCATTTGGCCAATAGCTTCAGAGACTTAACCAGATAAAAAGCATGGGGCTTGAGAGCAGAGCGGATCAGGTTTGAGCTCTGACTTTGCTACCTGCTGGTTGGGGAATGAACCCAGGGCCTCTGACACCATCAGACATTTGTTACTTTATTTTTTTATTTTGAGGCAAACTCTAAGTTGCTAAGTTACCCAGACTGGGCTCAGACTTCTGATTCTCCACCTTCAGCCTCCAAGAGTGCTGGGATTACAGATGTGCACCATCACATATGGCACCAGTTGGATTTTGTTCTTGGATAAATCACTTATTCTGCCTAAACCTCAGTTTTCTCATTGGCAGACTGGAGATACGAATTGTACCTTCTTCATAAGGCTATAAGCTGCAACAGCAAGCAGAAATACCAAAACAACACCCAGGATTTGGAGGCAGATTTATTTACGTCACTGGGCACTGGTTGGGCTCATTCCCTGAATATCAGTCCTCAGTCCCTGGTGATCGATCTAAGGCACAAGCAGAAGGTACAAAGGAGGTACAAAGGCACGACAGATTAGCTACAGGGTGAGACCTTTGGTTACAAGGGTAGATTAATGATTATCAGTTTATGAAGCTTCGTACAGTGGTACAATCAGGAATTCTGTGTTCAGTTAGGTTCTCATGGTTACAGGGGTCAAGAAAGTAATTACAGAACCATGAAGCAGTTACAGAACTAGGCAGTTTCAAAAGATCAAAGATTTAAAAGAACAATTTCCTTGGTACAGTTTTTCCTTTTCAAAGTGAAATAATAGATACAAAAGCAATCTCTAAGTAAACAAGTGTTCTTATGATTATTGATACACAGCGTCTAAGTACATTTTCCTTAAGAAATTCAGTAGTTGCAAGCACCCCTTTGCCCTATGGTACATTTTGGTATTGGCTTGAATGTCTGTCTTTCACTTGGGGTGAATCTGAACAAGTCCAACTTTCCAGAGCCTTAGTTTCTACACTGATTGGAAGGTAAGATAATACCTCCATAGTGAGCTGCTGTGAGGTCCCTTGTACAGAAAGCTGTTACCTGGGGTGGTTCTCATCGAGGGGATCTTCTTTTAGATTCTCTCTGTCTCTCAGGCTATCTCTGTCTCTCTGTCTCTCTTTTTCCTGGATTGGTACCAGAGTGCAGCATTTCTGGATCCCGGGGAGAACTGAGGAGACAAAGGGAGGGTCCGCAGCTGGGACAATGGCTAGAAGAAAGGGTCACTGGGCTGGAGTGTTGTGGAAGATACTGATGCCACTGAGAAGCAGGGACTTCTGTTCTTGCTCTTTAGGTTCAAAGGAGCTGAGAAAGAATACCTGTTGGCTGCATAGAACTTTATTAAGGATGAGCATGGTCATGGCACTTTCACTGTTGCCCGGGAAAACGTGCAGGAAGATGATGCTGGCACTTACTGGCGTATAACGGGAGAACACATGAAGGGCCTGGTGGACTGAGTGGAATCACAGTGGTTGGGGGTAATAGTCCTTTCCAGGTGTGCGGGGCTTCGTGTGTACTTAAGGATTTGCACATATGTATGAGTTCATCTTTCTTGGAGAGCATGCTGAATCTCCGTATTTGTGTCTGTTGTATCCACATGTGGTTTCTGTCTGTATATCTATGGTATGCATGCCTCTGTGTGTTTTGTGTGCATTTATTGTATATGTGTCTATTGTGTTGATATGAGCTTCTTGTCCATGTGTGCTTCTGTGACTTATTGTGTATCTGCTATGCATGTGCATGTGGTATTTGTAGGTGTTTTGAGCTACTGTATTGAGTATGTGCCTGATGAGTAAATGTGCTATGCTCACAGTGTGTTGGATTTGTGCTTGTGTCCACAGTATGTGAACATATTATACATAAGGATGTACTACATGTAACACTTGTGTATGTGTTGATATTTGCTGCTGCCACAGGGCCTGGGATGAACCTTGGTGTAGTGCAAGGTGAGTTACAAAGAGGTGGATTGGTGGCTGGAAGCTGGAACCTTGGGTGGGCTGAGGGCTGATCTGCTTGGCGTCCACTTTTGGAGAGACCAGAGTGTCAGAAAATGCATCTCACCTTAACGCTGCTGTCCCTGCAGGGTTCCCCTGGGGGCAAGCCAAGTTGTAGGATAGAGGGCAGTGGTAGGTGCCTGTGGGAAAATAATCAGTCTTGAAAACTAGAGATCAAACATGTCAGCTGCAATCCGCCTATCCTTGTTTTACCTGCCATTACAGAGTAGCCACCAAAAAAGAGAATAGGTAACAATGTTTTGCATCACACTGGCTATCACCATAAAAATGACAAAGTAGGGTTTATTTTCCAGATAGGTCTTATTTTCTGGGAAACACGGTAACTTCTGTGTCCCTGACCAGTGAGTACATCCCAAGCATTAGAAAGAGATATGAGGCCCAGTGAGCTGAAGGCCGGTAGCAAGGTTTCTTCCAAGTGGTTACTCTGTCTTTTCTGACTGCAAAAGCTTTTTCCTCTCCTAAGACAGGTCACAGCATCACAATCCTAAACTTTGTGGTCACAGCAGGTCACATCCATGCTCTGGGCCTCACTACTCTTGTTGCTTATTATGGTTTGCTATGGTAAACTGCCCGGGGCATTTTACATGTCCTACCAGGCTGGGGGCTACCCTATTCATCCTTGCCATCCCCCACCTTGGACACTGAGCCTGTCTTGGAGTAGATACCCCGCAGATACTGGAGAATTGTTGCTCAGTGAGGCACACTCTCAGCATGTGCAGTAACACTTCGGTTCACAAATGCTTCTATTTGCAAACAATTCAATTGCCAAATAAAAGTGTTTGGCAATATATTACTTCCTTTCAGAAACTCTGCATTTGGTGACACATACAAGCACAGAGATCTTCCCCACACAGCCACAGACACATCTTTTCCAAAACTGTAAAACAAATTAAGTTCATGAGGCAAGACACCACTGTCTTCCACATGTGCATCTATATTGTTGCCCGGTTACACACATCAAAGCCCAGTCTCCTCACAACTCATTGACAAGCAAGTGGGACATGAAAGGATAGTGAAATTGGTCTGCTTTTGACAGACTTCACTGCTTTGACGTTGGAATGAGTTTTCCAGTCAATTCTGGCACCAACATAAAGATTTCTTGGCCAGCGTGAAGAGCTGAGAGGAGAACTTCACTGGGGAGTTTGCAGCCAATGACCTCCAAATAGATTTCAGATTGAAAAACAGCTTTAAATGGAAACATGAAAGGCTTCAAAGTGCTGGGTTTTGAGAAGTCATTCTATCCCGGGGCTTATTTGTGCTGAACAAATGACTCATGGGTTTCTTGGAGGAGACAATTAGATGACAGATGCAGAAGTGCTCCAAAAGTCTGATGTGCTGCTGTGATGGGAGTCATCATCTGATGAGTGGGCTTAAGGGTTCTGGGACCTGGTGTAGCCCTGGTGACTCTCTAACCTGCAGTTGGTAGAAATGTCTTTGAAGTAGAGATGTCCTTGATTTAAAGTCACTTTTAACATCTCCTTCACCTGCTAGACCTCCTCTATGGCTCCATCTAGGCTAGTCATGAAAGTAGGTTACTTCTGGGGTTCACAGTGAGCAGTAACGAAAAAATAGGAGGGCAAATGAGCAGGTTGCTTGCCACCCTGTCCTCATGCTCCTCCCACAGACCATTAGCCTGCCTTCTCTGCTCCTGGTCCTCCTGAAGGTGCCTGTTCTGTGTTGTGATCTGCAGAAAAGCCTCAGTCAGGCAACTATAGGAAATGGGGTAATGGCCTCCATTGCTGTCTATATGAGCTTCTGATGTGGCTATTTCAAGGAGCTGGACACTTCATGCTCAGCACAAGCCTTTCCTGAAGGCACTTGAGTAGATAATCAGAGGCTCCTATACATCTACATTTGTGGCCCATGATGAGTACTTTCAATTCTGCTTCACCAAAGTGGAGAAGATTTCCATTTATCTCCTTAAGGCTCAAAGTCTGGACCATTTCCGGTCCTTGGGGACAGCAGTTCTCCATGCCCCATCTGCTTTTGTTGTTGTGTGTGTGCTGAGAGGTGGGTGTCCTTTGTAGTAACTGCCCCACACATCTGGGCACTCATAACTTCCTGTGGGATAAACTCAAGAAAGAAGGCACTGTGTCTGTATGACTCTCTCTGGAGTCTCTAGAGCCTACCAGTGTCCAAAGTGTGGACCAAGCAATGACTGCTTGGTTCAGGAAGGAACAAATGAGTTGTGCTGTTGCTTGCTCCTGAAGCTGAAGGCACAGGAGGACAGGGATCAGGAATAGTGTCTAGCACTGGATCTCTCATTTCCTGTATCCATGGAGGGTATAGACACTCACATGAGTACTAGGTATGATGTATGGGCTATGGGCTTAGTCTGACGGAAGAATTACCTGCTATATTTTCTTCATGAAAACTGAAGTCTTTACCCCGACCTAAACTTGCCTCCCCCAATCCTCAATCAGCCTCAAGGGGCTGATGGTAGTAAGGATCCACACACATTCATTTGTGGCACTGGACTTTGTTTCTCATTGGAACATCACTCAGCTTTCCTGGCAGTACCTGGCAGGGGTGGGAGGAGTCTTACAGCTGTTAAAACATGTTCTGCTCCTGCTCTAGTTGCTTGCTGATGCCCACTGCCTTCAAAACCACCTGAGTTGGCTGGGGATTTAGCTCAGAGGCATAACTGTGTGCCTGGCAAGCACTAGATTGTGAGTTCATATCCCTGGTACCAAAAAACAACAACAACAACCACCACCACCTGGATGCTGTGATTGCTGTCATGCCCCTGGCATATTAGCCTCTGTGCCTCAGATGCCCAAAACAGCCCAGCCTTGCTGGCCCTGTGCATGGAGTGATGATGACCCTACCTCTTTTCTCTGAATCATGTTCTTCAGGAGCCAGAAGTGTATTGCCTGCATCTCTGCAGGTGAGGACAGCTGCTACCTGCTTCCTGTGATCTCTCTTCCATCAGAGGCCAAAGCCCAGGAGCAAGGAAAAGGAATTTGATCTCTGGTTGTCTGTCTACTTGCCCTCTTGTCTTCTTGCTCGAAGGTTTCCAGTTCATCTGACAGGACTGGACGTGTCTGGACCCCAGCCCTGGAGAGTCAGAGCTGAGAATCAGAGCTCCGTACTTTCTTATGATCTGAAGGTCTCATGACTAGTGTCAGCATAATCTACTTCTGTAAGGCACCCACATGTGGGTTATCATCCTGTCTTACACAGCTTCTGAAGGTCATTATCAGTCAGTCACTGATCTTTGCCTGTGGTTGCCAGGTAGACATATGCATTTATTCACACAGTGCACATTTATGGAGCTCTTGGTATAAGCCAGTCACCATGCTCAATGCCAACAATGGAAAATGAATCAGGCATGGTGCCTGCTCTGGACAGAGAGGACTTAATTTTACTCTGGCTTCTGGCTGGGATCAGCTAATAGGCAGTACCAGCAGGAAGTAGGAGACAAGGAAGCAAGAAAGGCAAGAGTTTCTGTTTCCTGAGTGCCAACTTGGCCACTGTGTGTCCCTCTAGAGAGTCCTTGCTGAGTGATCCTCTTCTTAGTCCCTACTGGGCACTAGTTAAAAGAGTTAAGGGCTCTATTGTTGCTGGTCCTGGATTCTTTCTGTTTGCATTGATTCTTTTAACACTTTTATTACTTTGGTAAATCTTCCCCTTATTAAATTATTCTCAACTGTACTACCCAAATGTGCCATCTGCCTGCTACTGGGATCCTGGTTCCTCTCACCATTTCCAACTTATCTTTGTATCCACAGTGCTTGTACTTCATATACAGTCGCTAAATGGCTGTCCAGTGAATATTAGTAATGTATGCTGCATGGGTCAGGGCAGCAATTTTTAAATAAGATTTGCCATGTGAATGCAAATATTTCTGCTTCACTAGTGCATTTGAGAATGCAGTGATAAATAAAAATGTGATTTGTGTATTTTAGGAAGTTGTGGGATTCTCTTTCGAAACTGGGTAAACTAAAACCACTCTACCAAGTGGAAGCACTTTGCATACAAACTCCTAACTTATGATCAGATTATACAACTATAGACTTTGCTCTTATGATCTAAAGTACAAAATCAATAGTTACCTCAGTTTGTCAGTTTCCAAATTGTGCTTGATGCTATTGTCATTGCCAATTTTATACTTTAGCTAGGATGTCATATCTGTTATAATCAGTTGTTCTCTCTTTTGTAACAATCCTGGGAAGTGCTGGGTTAAGAATCTCACCACAACCCTACACCAGAGGATGGGGGACTGAGCCAAACATACCAACATCCAACTCAATTAATTGGGAAGGTAAGATCTTGGGACAGACACAAGCCAAGAATCTCTCACACACAGAAAACATACATGAAGAACAATCTTTTCCACAGAGGCCTTGATATTAGTGATATAGCTACCTATTTAAAAAATCTCACAAGGATCATCACAGAAAACACGATTAAAAATTTTATGTAATTTTTTTTGAAATAGAAAGTGATAAGACAAAGAAGCAAAATGCAATCTCAGACCTCTAGCCTACCCACAAGTCCACAAAACACAAACATAGAAGAAATTGGAAGACACACACCTGAAGTTTGTGAAATGATAGAAATGATGCAAAGAAATAAATCCATGAGGCTATAGAGGAGACCAGATCAGAAATAATCTTTCAGGGAAAAGAAAAAGAAAAAAGAAATTCCAACATTTATAAAGGGATTGCTCAGCAAATCTAGAGTAGAGATACATAAAAAAAAAGATGATAGGAAGAGGAAGGAAACCATGAATGATCAATATAGGAAAGAAATAGAATGCATGAAATAAATTCAAACAGACATCCAGGAAATCAAAAATTCCATTGAAAACTAGCAAAATTGCTTGAATGAAACTGAAGACAATCTTCCAGGCCTTGAAGACAGGATTGCAGCTAGTGATATGAAAAGAAAGATCACTTGAAAGTAACAAAAAATCAGAAAATAACAATATAACAGCCACACATGATGTAAAGAAAAATAATGTAAGAATAATTAGTGTCAATGAGTCAACAGAAAAGACATAAAAACTATTTGCAGAAGTAATAACAGAAAAGTTTCTTAAGCATGGGAAAAGAATCTGACACATACAAGTGAGGCATATAGAACTCTATTAGCCATACCCAAAATAAATCTATAGGGCTGCAGATATAGCCAGTGGCACAGTGCCTGCCTGGCAAGCACATGGTCCTGAGTTTGATACTGTACAAAAAAACCAACCAACCAACCAACCAAACATCATCATCAACAACAACAACAACAAAAAACTACCCCCAGGTATGTAAGAATCAAGATCCCAGCAATGTGGTACAAGAACAGAATATTGAAAGCTGTTTAAGAAAAGAAACAGATCATCTATAAGAGGAAGTCCATCAGAATCATGGCATATTTCTCAACATGAACTCTCAAATCAAGAAGAGTTTGGAATTAAGTATTTGAAATCCTGAAAAAAACAACTTCCAAACCAGATTGATGTACCCTGAAAAATTACTTTTCAAAATTAATGGAGAAATAAGATACTTCTATGACAAAAAACAGCTGAAGAAATTAATTATCATCAGATCAACACTAGAAAGGGTAGTGAAAGATATTATACACAGAGATAAAAATGACCATGATTCCAAAAAAAAAAAAAAAAAAAAAAAAAAACAAACTAACAGAAAGAAACCAACAAGTGGGGCAAGCATTTAAATAGAGGACAAAAGCAGGGAACCAACAGCAGAAAAATAACATGACAAAGATAAACTAACACATATCAGTTATAGCCATCAATGTAAATAACTTCAATTCACCAATCCAAAAAAAAAAAAAAAAGACTGGTAGAATGGATCAAGAAACAGGATCCAACAATATGCTGTATACTAATAAGCACATTGAACTAAAAGAAATTCATAGACTAAAAGTCAAAGAATTGAAAACAGAACTCCATAAAACAGGAACTCAGAAAAAAACAGGGTTAGTTGTTCTATTTGTAGACAATGTGAACTTCAAATCAAGAATGATCAAAACAGATAAAGAAGGCCACTGAGTGCTTGTTAGGGGGAAAATTCAAGTGGAAGAGATAAAAATGAAAAAGATATATGCACCAAATACAGGAGCACCCAACTACATAAGACAAATATTAATAGACATGAAATATCAAACAATAACAATTGTAATGAGGGGTCTTAATATCCCATTGTCACAAAGAGGTAAA
Organism: Cavia porcellus; assembly: GCF_034190915.1. Classification (NCBI taxonomy): domain Eukaryota; kingdom Metazoa; phylum Chordata; class Mammalia; order Rodentia; family Caviidae; genus Cavia; species Cavia porcellus. The sequence goes on from NW_026947515.1 coordinate 24,270,856, forward strand.
TCAACTAGAAAAAAATCAGCAAAGAGATAAAAGGACTGAATCAAATCTGTCAACAAATGGACTTACTATGTTTAAAGAGTATTCCACTCAACAACATTAGAATACACATTCTTCTCAGCTGCACATGGGACATTCTTTAAAATAGACCAATAATAGCCCACAAAACATTCTTAAATAAATGCAAAGGGATGGAAATTACTTCATGCAAATTATCTGACCATAGTGCCACAAAATTACACTATGGAAGTTAATGGCAAAAGAAACCAAAAAAAAAAAAAAACTCCATAAACACATGGAATTAAATAATGCCCTCCTGAACAACCAGTGGGTCACAGATAAAATTAAAGAGGAAATTAAACAAAATCTGCAATCAAGTGAAAATTCAAATACAACTTACTGGAACTTATATGCAAAATTTTTAATGGTGAATTCTTACATCAGAAAATAGAAAGAGAAAAAAAAAAAACCCCTAAGGATATACCTCAAACTTCTAGAAAAAGAAGAGTAAATCAAACCAAAGCCACACAAGTGAGGAAATCAAAGATCAGAACAGAAATTAATGCAACTGAGACTAAGAAAACAATACAAAGAATTAATGAATCAGGAAATAGTTCTTTGAAAGAATAAATAAAATTTTAAAAACCCTTGCCAATCTTATAAAAAAATTCATGCAGTTAGAAATAAAAAGGATGAAATCACTACAGATCCTGCGGAAACCCAGAAGATTGTCAAAATCTACTTTGAATATCTTTACTTGCACAGAATGGAAAACAGAAGGAATGGGCAGGTCCCTTGATATGTATAAATTACCAAATTTGAATGAAGAAGATATAAAAATTCTGAATAACCCAGTATCAGTCAATGAAATTGAAAATCTCATTAAAAAATTACCAACAAAGAAAAGCTCAGGTTCTGATGGATTCACTGTTGAATTCTACAAGAAATTTAGAGAAGATTTAATGTCAAAACTCCTCAAACTTCTTAATGAAATTGAAAGGGAAGCAGTTCTCCTTAATTCATTCCTGGAGGTGAGTATCACCCTGTTACTAAAACCAGAGAATGACCCAACCAAAAAAGAGAACTACAGGACAATCTTTCTAATGAACGTAGATGCAAAAATTCTCAATAAGTACTAGCAATCAGAAGGCAGCAAACCATCAAAAAGATTATACACCATGACCAAGTTGGATTCATCCCAGAATGCAAGGATGGTTTAACATACACAAATTAATAAGCATGATACACTATATCAACAGAGCCAAAGACACAAATCACATGATCACCTCAACAGATGGAGAAAATCTTTTGAAAAGTCCAACACTCATTCATGATAATAACCCTACTGAAAATCATAATAGATGGTCTTTACCTCAATCTGATAAAAGACATCTATGATAAACCAACAGCCAACATCATACCAAATGGACAAAAATTGAAAGCTTTCACTCTAAAATCAGGAACAAGACAAGGAAGTCTACTATTACCACTCCTATTCAATAAAGGTATGGAAACATTAGAGAAATTAGACCAGAGAAAGAAATAAAAGGAATAAGCACAGGAAAGGAAGTAAATTATTATTATTATTATTTTATTATATTATTATTATTATTCATAGGTGACATGATACTCCACATAGAAGACCCCAAAATTCCACCAAAAGTCTTCTAGAATTAAAATTAAATTCAGTAGGACACAAAGTCAGCACTTAAAAATCAATAACATTCCTGTACACAAACTCACTGACAACTAAGGAATCCATACCCTTCACAATGTTACCCCCCCAAAATGAAACATACAGGAATCAATCTAACAAAGGAAGTAAAACATCTATATACTGAAAATTACAGTATTGTACAAAAGGACACTAAAGAGGATAATAGAACTGTTATACATATTTAATGCAATTCTGATCAAAATACCATTAGCATGCCTCATAGATCTAAAGAAAACATCCCTAAAATTCATTTGGAAACAGAAGAGACTTAGAATAGCAAAGGCAATTCTGGGAAACAAGGCAAGGCAGGAGGCATCACAATTTCTGACTTGAAACTATATGACAAAGCTACTGTGATAAAATCAGCATGACACTGGCAAACAAGGAGACCCGAGGAACAGATTAGAAGATGCAAAAACAAGTACAAACACACTTAGTCACTTTATCTCTGACAAAGGGGCCAAACATGTTCACTGGAAGAAAGATAACATCTTTAATAAGTGGTGCTGGAATAACTGGCTTTCCACATGCCGAAGATTAAAACTAGACCCATTCTATCACTTTGCATTAAACAAAAGTCAAAATAGATCAAAGATCTAAATGTTAAAAGCAGAAACACTAAATCAACTGGAATAGAAAATAGGTGTAAATCTTGGAAACATAAGTATAGGCACAGAGTTCATGAACAAAAACCAAACTTTACAGAAAGTACTCCGAAGAATCAACAACTGGGATCTCATCCTATTAAAAGTTTTTGAACTTCAGAAGTTCAAAACAGTGAAAAGACAACCCATAGAGTAGGAAAAAAATTTGAGCTAACTGTCCTTTAGAGAAAATACTCCCATCCAGAACACAGAAAGGGTTGAAAATAGATCAGACCTCCCAAAATTATTTATTTATTTACTTATTTATTTATTTTTTGTCTTTTTCATTTTTATCGGTACCGGGGATCGAACTCACGACCGCCTGCTTGCAAGGCAGGTGCTTATGCCACTGAGCTAAATCCCCAGCCCCCCCCCCTTTTTTTGTCTTAGACCTCCCAAATTTTAAGACCCAATCCAAATATGGGCATCTGAGACGAATATACATTTCTCAGATGAAGAAATAAAAATGGCAAATAAATACATGACCATCACTTGTCATTTGAGAAATGAAAATTAAAAGAACACTGAGATTTCATCTCATTCCAAAAAGAATGAGTATCATCACTAAATCAAGCAATAGGCAGGGCCGGGGTCGGGGGAAGGGGCCCCTCTCCACTGTTGGTGGGGGTGTAGACTGGTGCAACCACTGTGGTAATCAGCGTGGAGATTCCTCAGAAAACTAGAATTAATAATAGTCCCATTTGACCCAAAAATTCCCCTTCTGGGTATTTTTCCAGAAGAATTAAATATATTATTCCACAGTGATACCTGTGTAGCCAACTTATAGCAGCACAATTTGTAATAGCTAAATCTTGGAAACAACCTAAAGAACCATCAACCAAGGACTGGATAAAGGAGATGCGGTATTTTTATACAACAGAGTACTAGTCACCCAGAAAGGAGGGTGAACTGAAGCCCTTCATGGGTAAATGGGTGCAACTTGATACCGCACTCATAGGCGAAATAAATCAGACTCACGTATGTAAACATCGTATTGTCTTCTCCGGTGTAGGAGACTAAACGAGTAAACAAGATTCAAAATCCACAATAAAGGGAAAGAAACTGCTCAACAGGAAAGAACAACTGGGGTGGGGGAAAGGAGAAAAGATGGGAGGGAAAGAAAACATATACACACACGTGAAAAACGGCTAAGATAGGTGTTCTATTAATTTCTTTTAGTTCGTCAGAGAGGACTGTTTGTGCTTATACTCTTTGATCAATTTTGCACTCTTACATTTTGTAATCTGAGCAACTACTTAGAAGATAGCAACATACAACATACTAACCATTGTTAACTTCCTATTACATCGTTATGTAATTCTGTACCTTTTTAAATAGCTTTCTTCTCTTTAAAATGAAAATAAAGAAACTGGGGGCCCTCTGAGGCCAATTATGATGAGAACCCAAACCACGAAGTTTCTGTTGTTATTTAGTAGTTTTACTATGAGAACCAAAACCACAAAGTTTCCGTTGTTATTTAGTGGTTTTTCTTTCTTCCAACTTCTTTTTTCTCGGATGGAGGAACTGCGATGCTGACGTGACGGGGAAACAGTGAAGGGAGGGACAGAGAGCGTTCAGGGAGCAGAAGGAAAATGAAAGTTTATTCCCGCACGCTGACAGAAGCGCCCAAGTCTTGGCAGGTGGGCAGAGACAGCTAAGACAGCACTGGCTTCAGCTCGGTCCCGCCTAGAGTCCTGGTCGGTGGACAGGCTGGTGCTGTCTGAGGAGGCAGCCTGGCCAGCGGGGCAAGGGATGACTGGGCTGTAGAGAATTGGAGAAAGATAGGCATTTTGAGGTCCAAGGTGGTATCCTCTGGTGACAAGAAAGTCACTCGGCCACGTTGGGTCACCCAGGGGCAGAGGGACAGTGCAAAGTGTGGGTAAGGGGCTCCTGAGGGCCAGGGCACACTCTGCGGTGCCTTCACACCATGGGGCTGGCACACCGTGGGGCTGCCCTCTGCCCCAGCTGACTGCACCAGGTGGCCCAGCCACTTGGACACTGGAGATGTGAAGCAGAGACAGGAAAGCTGTGTCAGTGGCTTCGGTAAAGTGGGAAGGGCAGAGCCCGTGAAGCAGGGGGCAGAAAGCTGGCATCCAGGAGGACTGCAGCGGGACCTCAGGCGGGCGGCTAAACCTAGTCTTCATTTGGATGGAGTTTCTTGAGCACTGGTTTTGTATGTGTACAAATATTTAAAATTATAGTCATATAAATGTACATAATTGCAATATATACATTTACTTGCAAGATAAATCATATGTAGAGGAGACTATAATACAGCTGGACAAAAGTTGACAGAATAATTTTAAAACAAATGTTTATATAACAGTCAGCAAGGTCAGGAAGTAGAATGCTATAAGCTGGGTGTGGAGGTGCAGGCCTGTAATTCTAGCAATCAGGAGGCTGAGGCAGGAGGATCACTATGAGTTCGAGGCCACGGTGGGCTACATAGTGAGTTCAAAGTCAACCTGAATCACATAGTGAGAAACTGCCTAAAAAACAATAAAGAATGCTGCTAGTATCCCAGAAATCCCCTTCCTGTTCACACCCTGTCACCCCACCAGAGATACCCGTTACTCTAACATTGGTGATATTCATTTCTGTAACCTTACACATGATTTTATTACAGTACTCTTCACTATACATAATATGCACCCACCTTACGTGTACAACTCAGTGAGTTTTAAGAAGACACATACCTGTGTGTACAATACCACCATCAAGACATAGGATACTTTTAATTACCCCAGGAGGTGTCTTTCTGCTTCTTTGTAGACAATTGCCCTCTCCAGGCAACCACTGATTTGATTTTTACCACCTATATGTTAATTGTGACTGTTTGAGGGCTTTGTCTTTTTTTTTTTTTTTTGTCTTTTTCCTTTTTATCGGTACCAGGGATCGAACTCACGACTGCCTGCTTGCAAGGCAGGCGCTTATGGAGGGCTTTGTCTTGATGTGCATCCCTGAATATTATAGCTTAGTTTGGGCTGTCTTGGGACTTTGTATAGTGGAATCCTACTGTATGCATTGTCATGTGGATTTGGTTCTCAGCGTTGTCCTTGAGATTCAGCGTGTCACAGCTGTGACCTGTCTGTTTCATTGCCGAATATGAAGAACAGATGCTGGTACCTGGATATACCACAGAGTGTGCACCCTGTCATTGCTAAGCATCTGAAGTAGTCACATTGTGCTCTATGCGCAGGGCTGCATTCTGTGCTGTAGGAAGAGAATCTGTAGGAAAATTAGTCATTTGCCTGTTCATTCTCAGAGCCAAATGCTCTCTCTCCTTTTCTCTCTCTTCCTTCCTCTCCCTCCCTCCCCACTTCTTTCTCTCTTTCTCCCTCTCACTTGTCACTCATCTGTCTTCATATCTACTACAATACTATAAAAATTGCATAGCTTATTATTAAATAATTAGGATCGTTAAAATTTTCCAGTAATGTGTGCACTTTTTCTTAGACTAGGTAAAGGCGGAATCATTGAACCAAAAAGAAAGAACATTTTTAGAGTTCATGAAACTCACTCCTACGTAGCCTGCCTGTATTGAATTACCTTAAAAAATCACAGCTCATTTGGCAAAGCTGATAATTTTGTTGTGCTGATACACCTAAGGGTTTGATCATCTGTGAGGTTAAACTTTTTTCCTTCCACGTACCAGCCCTTTGTAGGTCTTGTTTGTTTGTTTGTTTGTTTTTAAGGTCTTGTTTTGAGAATTGTGGTTTCACTGTTTGCCAGTTTTCTTTTCAGGGTTTTACTAGTTTTCATTTTGATTTGAGTGAGCTCTTTACGTTTTTAACTGTCTTCTTTTTGTACTGAGGACTGAATCTAGGTCTTCACCCTGAGTCATGTCTCCGGCCCCTCCTTTAATTTTTTGTGTTTTGGAAAGGATCTTGCTAAGTTACCAAGTTGCCCATCTGGCTCGCTATCATACCCATCTTGTTGAGGGCATTTTGTTTTAGTTTTTCCAATTTCATTGTTTGTAATTTTTTCTATACTCAGATGATTTTAATTTTATGTAACTGTCTCTGTCCTTGATCTTCAAGTGCCGTGAACACCACTGTGATATCCTAGGGTCTGCCAGTGCCAAGGACAGATGTGCCAGTAGACCTGCCTCTCACCCTCTGAGGCACCCTGGTGATTCTACTTCCGAGAAACCCAGGCACATCTTGGCCAGTCTCTGCCACCATTCATGCCCCCACCACACTCCTGGATGACTGCAGAGTCTCTGGATTCATCTGCCTGCTTTCCTTTCCGCATGGAATCTGCTCTCTGCCCATTGAGTGACTATTTTCCTCTATAAACCAGAGCACACACTGCTGGGAAAGTTTCAATGCTTGCCTTGCGCTAGTTTAATTCAGACCCCTTCCTGAGCCTCCTGAGGGCCCTCTCCTCTGGGCTGACCCACCTGCAGGCTCTCTGGCTTCCTCCCTGTTTCCAGAACTCACCAAATGCTTTGCCATCCCGGGATGGTACCTGGTGCTGCTCCTCTGCACGGAGTGTTTTCCCCTTAACTCATGGAGGCCCACCCGACTGTCCCTCTCCTCCTTAGCCTCCAGCCTTCAGCTCATCTGGGACAGCCCCAACCTCTTTTCTGCAAACATGCAGCTCCGGGGGGACAAGTTCCTCTAGCTTTTGTTCTTGAAAATGGTGCACTTTTCCCCTTCTTGGCAGAAATGTTCTCTAGGTTTCTATAAATTGGTCAGGGCAGGAATATCTTTTTATAAAAATGTATCTCTCAGCTACCCTCTTTCTTTTTGAATTTCTCCCCTTTTCAATGCTCTATGACTTTTCTGATTATATCAGGGGTAAACTAGAGATAATAAAAAGCGGTCTTTTACCTTGCTGATTTCTCTTTTCTACCAAGAAGAGCATTTCTGGGGCTTGGGACAGTTTGGGGGACAGCAGGAATACAAGATCCCTAAGCACGGGAAGTGACATTTGGGGTTGGGGTCCTCTGCTGGTGAAGGCAGAGAAGGGGGTTGCTGGGTGGGAGGTGATAAAAGAGGCTGAGCTTTGGTCATGTTGACTTTGGGGGGCCATTAAATCCAGGGGGAGTGTGCTGAGGGTACAGGGTCAGTAGGCATCTGGGGCTGGGGATGGAGACAGCAGACAGGGACTCTCAGAGGTGCCTGAGGGAGTGGGGAGGGCTGCTTTTTAGAGGAACAGGAGAAATCTACATCCAGAGGAAACTATTTTCTTGGGTCTCACATTTCTGGGCAGCATTCTTATGGGAAGCTCTTCAATGGATCATGAATCCAGGGGACCAAGATGCCTTGACACCCCATGAACCCACCAATGGGATTGTACCTTCCTGTGTCCTGTGGTTGCAGTGGCCTTTTGTGAACCCCAGCTTTTGGCAGGTCTAGCATGGACCTGAGGCATTGGCTGCTGTCCCCCGGTGACTGTTTGGATACCAACCCCTTCCCTCCTCAAGCCAAAAGTCATCTTGACTACTCCCTTTGCCTTTTGGTGTCAGATCCTGCCTATGTCATAGTTTTCGGTTCCTTTTACTGTTTTAGAATGTGGGTGCTTCCTGAACTTGCCCTCAGTTATGTAATAAATTTAGGGGCTTCCATGTTATAGAGAATTCCTCTCTGCAGTCAGAGTCTTTATTGACTCAACCTACTATAACATACAGATCTTAGATTTTCTTATTGGCACCTCTTGGGGCTAAGCATTGCTACTTTGCTCCATTTTACAGATGAAGAGGCTGAAGGTAAGAGTGATTTAGCAACACGCTCAAGAGCACATTGTTAGTAAATGATGGAAATGGGATTTGAGTGGCTGTGACTCTGGAATCTATGCTTCCAACTACGACCTTGATTCTGCATGAGAATCGTAGAGTAAGAATCATAGTCACAGAATATAACTGGAAGGAGCTTCCTCACAGGCAGTTAGAAAGTGAGGTCTGGATCCCAAGAGGGTGCTGGGATGCAGGGGTGGTGGAAGAGGACTGAGGTTATCTAACTTGCGAACATCCAGTGCACACTCTATCAGCAACTGAATGGTGAGGGCCGGGGAGTGTTCCTCACATCTGTTGGACCGGAGGTGTTTGTGACCCCAAGGAGCCAGCCACAGAGAAGGGGTAGCTAGCTACTCACATCAAGGAAAATGGCCCTAGCCAGGAAGAGGGATGAGAGGAGAAGCAAGGGCCAAAAGGTCTCCTTTGTTGATGCATTGTGATTGGCTCCCACAGATGTTCAGAGTGATTCAAGCATTATAGCTGAGAGAAAGTGTGATAGGTTTCTCTCTTTGCCCTCACTCCCTGAAGTGTCTCTTGACACTTCTCCTTTTGTTAAATTAGGAAGCAGATAAGAGATAAAAAGGGAAGTGGATGAGAGAAGCACAAAGGAAATTTGAAGAAATAGTAGCTGGATACCCTGAGCTCCGATACACATATGTGGATTGTACTGGGACCTGGGTTTGCTAGGGACAGCAGCCAGCAAGACGGGACCATGTGGCTGTGCTCAGCTCTGCTCTTTCTCTGCCTCCCAGGTGAGTAAGGCTGCAGCTCTGTGAACCTGGCATTGCCGGATCAGTGGGTATTCTTTGCGCAAGCCAGAGGGGAGCTGTAAGCAGAGGTGGGGAGGAAACACCCATCGATTTGCACATTCTCTCTGTATTCAAGCACTCAGCCATAGAGCCTACAAATGGTTACTAAGTGCCATTTGGGGGTGGGGACTGTTTTGGGTGCTATAATTAAGCATAAGTTCTGCACTTGAGGAATTTAAGGATAAAGAAGGCAAGCTAGGATACAGATTCATTGATGTGGTGATAAGGATGTGTGACAAGGACACTGCTCTGGAGGGTGGGGGATTCACTGGGCCTTCGGGAAGAATGAGTGGAAAAAGAATGGTTTACATAACTGTGGAGATGTTAAAGGTGACAGAAGGCCCAGGAGCTAGCGACAGCTCTGTCAAAGTCTAAAGGGTTTGGAAAGGTTTGTGAGAGAATTTGAGAAGAGCCTGGATCACCACCCACACATCCACGTTAAATCCTTCTGGGATGAGGAGCATGGGAGTGAGTGAACAAAATAATCCCTGAAATGCTGGACTTTCATTCTTTACAAAAAACGTTTACAATTCTTTACAAAAGATGTTTGAAGCTGTATGTGGTGGTGCACATCTATAATCTCTGTGCTCAGGACGCTGAGGCAGGAGGCTCACAGGCAGCCGGAGCTGTGTAGTGAGTTCAAGGCCACTACACAGCAGAACTACAGAGCGAGACCCTGTCTTACTCCTCCTTCCAAACAGAAAAGAAAAAGATGTTTGAAATGGAAAAAACGCAGGAAAACATGTGTTTCTGTGTGGCATAGGTTTAGAGCAGAACATCTTCATGTTTGCAGGTGAGTCTTATAGTCAGGGTCTCCCATACAACATAAGAACACGCCCAAAGAATGACCAGATTCTTCAGATTGGTGGGCCGAAAAGAACGATTTCAAGGAAGACCCTTGTGTAACACTGACTAAAGGGAGTTTTCTTATTAATGAAATGCGTGGTTTAGAGAACCCTAAGGTCTTGTGAGGTCTCATAGTCTAGATCTTTGGAGTCAGAAACCTGACAATTTAAAGAGAGGCATCCTGTTACTGGAGAGTCACAGACAGTCTTCACTGATGACGATGACGACGATGGTCAATTTAGAACTTACCGTGGACGGGCTGGGGATTTAGCTCAGCGGCATAAGCGCCTGTCTTGCAAGCAGGCAGTCGTGAGTTCGATCCCTGGTCCCAATAAAAAGGAAAAAGACAAAAAAAAAAAAAAAAAAAAAAAAAAGAACCTACCGTGGACATCTTGTGAATAATCATAATTAGCTAAGTAGGTGACTAAGATGACCGGAGCCACCTGAAACCAGTTTACAAGAGCCCATTATGGGTATGTCTTCCCTTTCTCTGCGTTCAGTGGCAACATAAAGTCAGTCCGAAATCATTAGAAGTCAATGTAAAGTACAGCACAGAAATCATCAAATGAATGAAGACTCCACCCTCCCTTACCAATACCTGATTTACTAGAAAATCAGAGCTTATTTAAATCTGGTTGCTTACTCCAAAGTTACCTAAATCTCAATTAAATGCAAAGATGGGAACCTCTGTCCCCCTATTCATGGGGAGCTGGCTGATCTCCCCACCCCGAAGTTCACACTTTATCCTGAGGGCATTTGTCTCAGACAGTTCCTCATTTTAGGGGCCTGGATTAAAACTCCAGAGTCACTTATAAAGATTTAAATTTCAATTCTCTTTTTAAATTCCAACTCCTGGCTTCTCCCTATCTTATGTGCCTGGATTAAAATTTTGGCGCCATGGTAGAGATTTCAATTTCAGTTCTTGTTTTTCATTCGCGAATCCTCTTTTCCTGCTCCTCTCCTTCCAGGCTGAGGTTTGAACCGAGGGCCTCTTATGAGCTAAGTCAGTGCTCGACCACAAAACCACACCTACCATCCCTCTCCCTTCCTTCCTAGGCTTCCCTTTCCTACCATACCCATAGCAGCAGCGTTTGGAAAAATAAAACTGTTTTGTAAGGAGGAGACCATGGGAGTTGTATCATCAGTCTGAGAATGGAGAAGGAGAGAGGGTTAGGAAAAAAGAAGAGATAATTTCAGAGCAAGGAAGAAAAGGGTAGAGAGGAAGGAAGTGGGTTCCAATATAAAGTGAGCAAACACAGAACTCCTCTTCATTATGTATTTTACAGCCTGCACTTGCAAATTGATGACAGAATTTTATACACTTTTTACAGTTTTATTTTTGACTACTGTATCATAATTGCATATTTATTGGACATAATGGGATATTTTGATAAATGTATACATTGGGTAATTCTGAAATCAGTCCTATAATTTGCGACAACTTGGGTCAACCTAGACCTCTACCACTAACTCCCTATAAATGACCTCAAATCCGGCTCCATGAAATGAGGAATTCTTCCTTAAGTGAAGTGAGCCGAGCACAGAATGACAAATACAGCAGGATTTCACTGAGTTGGAATCTAAAAGGAAGTCGATGGTATAATTTAATCTCCTGAGCAACTTGGCGACCACATTTGACAGAGATGACAGCATTGTCTGCATTTTGCAGATGAGATGGTAAGGAAAGCAGCTTTAGACAAAGCAACTGCGTGGAACTAAAAAACACACCCAGCTCTGTACTTAGCATTGAGTTTTTCCCATTGGCTGTGGGAAGGTCTAGAATACACGCCCACAAAATCACTTGGGGTGCTTCCTGCTGGTCTCTCTGCTGCATCATTTGGTATTTCCAGTCAGAACTGATTGCTCCCCTATATTCATTAGCTCCCACTAACTTCAAGCAACCAGCAAGCACTCATAAAAAAAATTGCACGTATGCATTTTACATAATCCCACCAGCAATCCTCAGGAATGCACCATAACTCATTAAGATCAGCTAACCTTGCATCCAAATAACTCTTTGGTAGGACCGAAGAAAGTGTTCTTAGAATCAGTAGAACTTTTTTTTCTTTCCTGCAGGTGCCCAAGATCAGCTCACTCATGGTTGTGGTAACCTTCATCATAGTACATGCAAGACTGTTTTTTACTTTAATTTTATGTAATTTAATAAGCAGCTATGAACTCACTAGCCAAACTAGAATTATAAGGTGACCAACAATTTAGATCTGCTTGCTTCTTCCTAGCCTAATCTCATTTCCTCTTTCAAATCCCAGTAATTTGGTATCATTATCATTTGATAACACTTTGTATGAATATTTTTTTTCTTTTTTTTAAATTTTATTTAAGGAGAAAAGAAAAAAAAAGCAGAGAAAGGGTACAAGTTATACAGATTTGCAGAAAAAAAATGAACAGTAGGAAATCACTAGTTAAAGGACTACATATTGTCATCTTAAAAATAATTGTTCACGTCACAAAATTAAAGCTTGTAAAGTGGACATTCCATCAATGATACTGCAAACAGTTCTGTTCAATGATCCAATAAAACTCTGTGATATCATTCTCTATCTTATACACTTAAATATACATGCAGTTATATAGTTTAGAGCACTTTCTTTTCCTCTCTTTTGTACAATGACTATTACACATTTTGGGTTTCATTGCTCCCACGGTTCTTATTACTTTTTTGGAAGAGAGTAAAACTAAATGTGACATAACAGAACAGAATCGGTCAAGTCAAAAGGGTGGACATAATAGATAATGTGAAAACATAATACAAGGTGATCAACAATGGTTACCATAATGCCTCCCGCTATCTCTAATAGAATTGCTTATATCGTTAATTATAATACAATTGAACAAAACAGTAAAGAATAAAACCGACAAAACCAAAACATTGGAGACATTGTAGGTCTTCAAAAGTAGATAAAAGTCAATGAGAATGGGCGTTATACTGAATCTCATTATCTTCACAGCTGATGCCTAAATTTTCAAACCTGATACTATCCAGCAAAACAGAATAGGGGAACATCAGTTAAAAACCAGATGGTGAGAGTAATACAGGGCTTTAAATCGAGGTAATGGAAAGTCAAAGTGGGTTACTATAATATATCCTGCTATTTTTTTCCTTTAATTAAAAGGATAAAAATAAAAAAGTAAATAATGGAGTGGAGATTGAGATAAAAGAGGGCATAACAACGAAACAACACAGATCAAAACATAACCATTTAAGCAGAATAGTGTTTCACCACCAGATAATCCTGACCTAAAAGTAGTTACCATATTGTCTCTTTCCTTGAAATCCTTGAGTACAACTTCGTATACTGTAGCATTAAGTATATCAAAACAATGTAAAACCATTTAAGAGAATGACAGCATTACAGAGTATTTAGAATCGACTAACAGAAAATGAACAATGGTTTCTGTATAATCTCCTTGTCTTTAAAAGGTTTTTGCTTATACTATCGTACATAATAAAATCCAATAAGATACAACGTATTTAGACCATTGGAGACAGATGGACAAAAGCTAGATGAGACTTCAAAACAAGATGATACTAAATCAGTATTACCTATTAAGATGTCATTTTCTCCAAAATAGCTGTTCCTATCATCCAATCTTCTCTGCCTCATTTCTGTTGAGCTCTTATTCTGTCAGTAGCTGTCAGTTTGTCTTCTTCATTTTGTTCTCTGCTCCATTTGTTGTGGCCTCCACTATTTCTGGATTCTTTGTATTTTTCTTTTTTTAGAATATCCTGCAATACTCTCTGTAGAGTTGAATTGGTGGTTGCAAATTCCCCCAGTTCCTCTTTATCCTGGAAGCACCTTGTTTTTCCATCAGTTTCCAGGGACAGTTGTGCAGGATATCTCAATCTTGGCTGGAGATTATTATCTTTCAAAGCTTGAATTATTTCCCCCCACGCTCTTCGTGATTTGATGGTTTGTGCAGAGAAATCTGCTGTAATTCTGTTGAGTGTTCCCTTGTAAGTGGTCTGTTTCTTGTCTCTGACAGCTTTTAATATTCTGTTCTTGTATTGAATTTCTGGAATTTTTATTATTATATGCCTGGGTGTTTCTCTGTTAGGGTTGTAGGTAGCTGGGGTCCTGTATGCCTCATACATCTGAGTATCTTTACCTTTTGCTAAATTAGGAAAATTCTCCTGGATTATTTCTGTGAGTAGCTTTTGTAGTTCATTTGTTTGTGTCCCTACTTCTTCTTTTATGTTCTTAATTCTTAAGTTATGGATCCTCTTATCATCTTCTTGTCTTTGTATTATTGCTGTTTGTTTCTTTGTTATTTTTAAGAAGTTTTTCATTTCATTCTCCCATATTACAATTCTGCCCTCCAGTTCAGATAGTCTGTCCTTAGTTTCTTTCAAGCTGTTATGCCAGTCTTCGATAGACTTCTTAGTTTCTTGGTAGTCCCTTTGAACCTGCTTCACATATTCTATGCTTTCCCTGTTTTCTCCATCAAACAATTCTCCCCTTTTTTTCTGTTCTTCCTTCCACCATCTGTTTTTTCCTGGGTGGTGCTTAGCATTTCTCTAACTATTCTGTATACTTCTAGCTTCAGGTCGTTGATAACTTCATTCCTGAATTGGTCTATGAGGCTCTCTATATGGCGCTTTATGTCTATTGGTGCGGTGTCCGCTATTGCCTGTTTCTCAGAATTGGGGGCCGAGGAGCCTTTCTTGTTGCTGCCTCTTCCCATATTCTCTGTTCCTTATATATGCAAGCTTATATGAGAGGCCCAGCTTCTCTCCCTGTCAGCCACAGGGCCAGTTAGGTGTTCCCACTCACCACTGCGCACCAGGCAGCCTACGTGGGGCCCGCCCCTCCAGGCCACCGTCAGGCTCTGGGATCTGGGTTGGGCCAGCCTACGGGGTCCGCCGGCAGCGTCACACAGGCCAGGCACTTTTCACCAATCCCGCCCGAGAGGGGCTCCCGCAGGACTGCTCGGGCCCAGAAAGTCCGCTGGAGTCAAACTGTGGTGGAGTGTCAGTTTCTCTCACTCACCTCGCCACAAGTCAGTACATGCCTCCCTGCCCGTCCTGTTTTCGACTCCGTTCGCAGACTCCCGTTCTCAGAGTTTCCGTGCGTCTCTCTCCTTGCCGAGCCGAGGTAGAGGCAGCCAGCCACTGCGCGGCGGGAAACCCAAATCACGGCTTCCAATGGCTCAGGGTCCAGCCTCCGCAGCGAGGCTTTTCTGTTCCTGTTTTAGCACCAGGACTGCATTCCAAGTTGGTTTCTCTCAGCCGAGTTCGTTCCTGAGTCAGCAGAGCATAACTCCACCTGCTTATGTCTCTTTAGTCCGCACCATACCTGGCTTCTGAGCCTAGTTTTTCAGAGAGCCTCTGGTAGTTGCTGTTATCTCTCCGCCATGTTCTCCCGGAACACTTTGTATGAATATTGTCCCTTCATATCTGTGCACTGAATAGAAAATTGGGCCAAGAAACTTTAAGCCAGATTCTAATTCTCATTGTCCTCAATTTAATGGGCTACCTCCACTTTTTTCTGCAAGCCTGCTTATTGAGACACTTGTCTCTGTGCGTGGTTTTATTTTACATTCACTTCGGAGATGGTCTTGTAAACGGAGCTTTAGCAAGATGCTCTTAACCACACTCCATGTCCTGCTCCTCAAATTTAACTCGTTACCAGTGGCTTCCATGTTTTAAGGAGATAAATTCAAGCTGGTGCCATTTCAGTGAGAGAAGTCTGCCTAACAGACAAGCTGTCATGCAGGCAGAGGCCCTTTGATCGCTAGGGTGACTTTTTAACTTGATTAGGCTCGGAGTTCCATGGAGCTCTTTTAGATTTTTCCAAATGAGATTCTTCCCCTGCAGATAGACTGATATTTATTTAAAATGGCTAGAAAAGTTGTTCCTTGAATAAAAGTTTGTGACTCAGAAGGACCTCAAAGTACAGATGTTTACTCAGCAGACATGTGAGGAGGGTGTGCTGCTCAGCCCTGAGGAGGAGAGAGAGAGAGGAGAGGAGAAAAGAGAAGAGGGGAGAATGGAGGAGGGAGAAGAGACAAGAGGGAGAGGGAGCCCTGTACTTCTTGCTCAGGCTCGGATCCAGATTTGTCGATGTCGCTCCTGGCTGGCAGGAAGGACACACGACAAAGTCTGGCAGTGGACAACCTTTTCTTTTATTTTCCTTCTCCGTACAGCCTGCCCTGGGATCGCTCCCAGCCGAAGCCTCCTTTGGTCCGCTCCCCGCGGCTCCTTCTGGGCTTCTACTTCCGGGCTTCTTCTTCCCCCCCAGGGGTGGCACCAGTATATATACGGATACAGTGTCCAATCATGTTAAAGTAAGCAAGGCAAGCTGATTGGCTAACATCATCAGTTGCCAGGCAGACTATATTGTTGAGCGGGTTGCTTACGCGGTAAGCAGGAAACTAACGTGCTCGATGGGAGGGGTAATCTACCTCAGGCTTTACTCTTTACTACAGGCCTCACATCCGCCAAGTGAGGCGACCGGGCTCGGGGCTGCGGCTCCCAACATCTCCCCCTTTTTTATTTTTTTTTATAAATGTGCGCATCGTAGCCCTTCCTGGACTGGGTGCAGAGGCTTATGCCCTATGCGTAGGCCCACCGTAGGTCCTTGGCTTAGACCCTGGTCGGCCGTCCCATGGTCTGCCAAGGCCCTGAGGCCCTCGTCCTTTTTCTAGGGCCAGGCACAAACTGGACGGAACCTGGATGCACACAAGCTTGCACTCATTTCCTCTCCGTAAAGAAATCCCCTCGGAGAGAAATTTAGACCTGGGCAGCATCTAACAGTCCAGCGGCTTACGTGCAGGATGGGGTAGGGCCTGGCTTAGGTTGAGTCGCACCGGGGGAGTACGCTCTTACCCGTCATTGACTCTCCTACCCAGCTATGTCATAATTTTTTAGAGGAGGAGTGTGGGAAGCTCACCACCCCTAGACTCGGTCGTAGGCTAGGCGAGCGAGCCATGCATATGCCTGAGGATCTTCTTGTCCATTTCGGGCTACCGCTATTTCTATTCATCTTGTTGGTTGGTCTGTGATGGATCTCCGGTAGGGCAGGTCTGATCTTCAGTCGAGGGCTTTGTCGCCCGTGTCAGTCTCTCCGGTACCCACAGTGGTTCTCGTCCCGATTCCTGTGGGAAAACACAAACCGCGCCTCCGTTCCAGCTGACCACTGGATCCGGGCCCATCCATTGTCCTGTCAGGACATCTTTCCACTTCACCCACCCTTTATGGTTGGGGGAAGGGTTGCAGTGCTCCACGGCTGGGGAGCAATTATCATTATTTAAATTTAAAAAATTGTGTGTGAATAGTGCCATGGATAATCGTGCCTTTGGGGCCAGGCCTTGGCCTACTCCCCCTTTTTGTTTTTGTAAAATTTCTTTGAGGCTTCTATGAGCCCTCTCAATGATTCCTTGACCTTGGGGATTGTATGGGATACCATGTTTTAATTGAACCTCCATCATTTTGCAGAACTCATTGAAGGCTTTGCCTATATAGGCTGGTCCATTATCAGTTTTTAATATTTTTGGTTTGCCCCATGCGGCCCAAGCCGCCAGGCAATGATTGATCACATTAGACACTTTTTCACCTGTTTCTGCTGTTGCGAATATGACGTGAGAACAGGTGTCTGTGGAAACATGAACATATTTAAGAGTCCCAAACTCCTGTATATGTGTGATGTCCATCTGCCAAACATCACCAGGGATCAAACCTCGAGGGTTTACTCCCATCGGTATGGCAGGTTTGTATGTGGCACAGGAGTCACATAGTCGCACGATATCTCGTGCATCTGCTCTGGAAACATGGAAATGGTTTGCTAGTGTCCTGGCATTGACATGAAACTTATCATGGAAGGCACGGGCTCGCTCGATTGGTGTTAGTAAGGTAAAAATCCATAACGGGCGAGTGGCAGTATCAGCAGCCGCATTCCCCTGTGCCATGGGCCCCGGCAGGGATGTATGTGCTCTTATGTGGGTGGTGAAGACCTTATGGTGTCTGTTCTGAAGCAATGTCTGGATAGACAGGAACAGCCCAGCCACTGTGGAAGTGGATCTAATTAAACCGGCAGTCTCAAGCACTTGCATAGCATTGACCACATACCTAGAATCGGAGACAATATTAATGGCTTCTGAGAACCGTTCAAGAATCATTTTAACGATCTGCAGTTCCACCACCTGAGGCTGATCAGGTTCAAATTGTATGGTAACCGGGGGCTTGCCTAGGATCACATAGGCGCCTATCCCCGTCTTAGAGCCATCTGTGTATATTGTAGTTGCTGGGACTAATGGCTCAGAGGCAGTAACCTTTGGAAAAATTATAGGGTGCTGAGTGACAAATGACAAGATAGGGTCTTTAGGGTATTGATTGTTTATATCCCCATGGAAAACACATCTCAGAATGGCCCATGTATCTATGCAGGCAGCCAGGGTCTTGATCTGGCTGGCGGTATAGGGTACTCGGATGGCTTGTGGTCCTGAGCCAAAATGTTGGACAGCTCTATCATGCGCTTCAAGGGCCAATGAAGCGACTGCCTCCGGGTAATGCTCTATGACTTTTGCAGGTGAGACCTTAGGGTGTATCCACAGTAATGGTCCTTTCTGCCAAATCACCGCTGTGGGCTGTAGACTAGTCTGTAGCAAACAGACATCCAAGGGTCGCCCTGGTTCAATTCTGTGTAAGGTAGCCCCACCTAAGGCTTTTTCCACTCTCTGTAAGGCAGCTCTTGCCTCAGGAGTGAGCCTCCTGTGGGAGGCTATATCTGGGTCTCCCTTTAGAAGGTCGAACAGGGGTTTGAGATCTGAATTTGGTATATGTAAATATGGCCTAATCCAATTAATGTCTCCCAATAGCTTTTGCATGTCATTTAGGGTCCTAACGCCATCCGTCCTAATGGTGACCTTCTGTGGAGAGACTAGCATAGGGGAGATTTTCGCGCCTAAGTAGGTCACCATTTCTCCTCCCTGAATCTTGTCGGGGGCAACATGCAGATTAGCTTGTCTCAGGGCCTCGACCAACTGGCCGAGCATATTATTTAGCATGTCTGGGTCCCTGCCGCTGAGCAAAAGGTCGTCCATGTAATGCACACATCTTATCTTGGGAAAGGATTTCCGTAGGGGGGCCAGTAGGGAATCAAGGTAAATCTGACACATAGTGGGACTGTTGGCCATACCTTGGGGCAGCGTTATCCACTCGTATCTGAGATCAGGGCTTTCTTGGTTAATGGTGGGTAAAGTAAAGGCGAACCTATGAGTGTCCTCTGGATGCAGGGGGATTGAGAAGAAACAGTCTCTAAGATCTATAACATAAACTGGCCAGGATTGAGGGATGGCTGAGAGAGCTGGCAGCCCCCTCTGGACCGCCCCCAGGGACTGCATCTGCGCGTTGACCGCCCTTAGATCATGGAGCAGCCTCCATTTGCCAGACTTTTTCTTAATTATAAAAATGGGGGTGTTCCATGGGGAGGTTGACGGCTTAATGTGTCCTAATCTAAGTTGTGTACTGACTATTTCTGACAAGGCTAATAGCTTCTCCTTAGGCAGGGGCCACTGAGGTACCCAAACCGGATCATTTGACCTCCAGGTGATTTTGATCGAAGTGGGTAGGAGAGCTTCTTCAGCGGCCCCTAAGAAAAACCCAGCCCTTGCCTACCTTTTTTGTTCTCTACTGGTATTGGGGATGTCCGACCCTGTAGGGCATTGCCCAAGCCTTTGCCGGGGGTATATCCCTGGTTCCTGAGTATATCCTTAGCCTGGGGGGAGCAGTTTGACGTAAGTGTGACATCCATCTGAGTGAGGATGTCCCTTCCCCATAGAGACACTGGCAACTGCAACACAAATGGTTGGAAATGGCCCTGATGACCCTCCTCATCGCACCAGAACAGGGTTGAAGCACTAACCTGAGGAGCTGACACCGTCCCCAGGCCCTGCAGCGTGTTATCTGCAGTGTTGGTGGGCCAGTTGGAGGGCCAATCCTTTCTAGAGATAATGGAACGGTCAGCTCCTGTGTCTAGGAGCCCTGTTATATTCTTGCCATTGACCTTAAGTGAGAGCATGGGCCTTTTATCAAGTATTATATGGAGTCCCTCGAAGACTTCCCCTGAGGAACCGAAACCTTGACTTTCTCTAATTTTCTGCTTTGAGGGGAATCTCTTGTGGAGACTGGGGAGCAGCAAGAGCTGCGCTATCTTGTCTCCTTTATTGATTACCATAGTACCCACAAGAGATTGAACCATAATTTTAATGTGTCCTGTGTAGTCTGAGTCTATGACCCCCGGGACTACTATGAGACCCCGAAGGGCCGTGGAGGATCTCCCGATCACCAGACCCACGGAATTTTCGGGTAACGGTCCCTTAAAGGTGGTTTCAACCACTCGAACACCCATATCAGGCACTAATATAAGTCTGGAGGCGACACTGAGGTCCACACCTGCTGACCCAGGGGTGGCCCTTGTTGAAGGCTGCCATCCTGAGCTGTCCTGTCTCTGGGGCGGGGGCCCGCCTGTGAAGGGGGCCCCCTCTGGCCGTTTTTTGGCCCTCTAGCATCTCGTCCACAAATACAGTTGCCCTGAGCATCAAAGACCGACCTACACTCCTCAGCTTTGTGTGATCCCCTCTTGCATCGCCCACAAACATATGGTTCTTCATTCCTAGGGCGAGGCCTAGCATCTGTATTGTTTGGGCAATGACATTTAATGTGTCCTGGCTCCCCGCAGGCAAAACACCCTTTAGCCTTACATTCCCCTTCTAACCCGCGAGGTCCCCTCTGCTGTACAGCCGCGGCCAGGAGAGCAGCCACTCCCGAGTTGGAGAGCGGCCCCCCTATCTCTCTACATATCCTAATCCAGGCGTTGAGGTCCTTGTTCTTATGAGGAGCTATCGCTGCCTTGCACTCCTTTGTACATTGCTCAAAAATCAGCTGCCTTACCAGCGGTCGAGCC
Organism: Cavia porcellus; assembly: GCF_034190915.1. Lineage (NCBI taxonomy): Eukaryota > Metazoa > Chordata > Mammalia > Rodentia > Caviidae > Cavia > Cavia porcellus. The sequence goes on from NW_026947515.1 coordinate 24,291,531, forward strand.
ACTCCCGGATCAGAAAATATCTTATCGGCAGCATCTTGCATTCGGGCCACAAAGTCAACAAATGGCTCTGTGGTACCCTGAATTATTTTTGAAAGACACAAGGAGGCTGTTCCGGCACCACTTACCTGCTTCCAGGCGCGGAGCCCTATGGCGTTGATTTGTTCATAGACAGCGCCGGGAAACTGAGTCTGATCATCAGCGTGCCGACCTTCTCCCATAAGCATTTCCTTGTTCCACCCCCGGTTTCCCCGACTGGCGTTTCTCTCAGCCTGCTCTGCAGAGAACTCTGCGTACCAGGCTCGCCAATCCAGGTAACTACCCGAGGGCAGACACGCCTTTGCCAGCTGAATCCAGTCCGCGGGGGTGAGGGGCCCAGAAGACAGGTTCTCCAGCATGGCAATGGTGTAAGGCGCAGTCGGCCCAAAGATTGTAACTGCATTTTTAAGTTCTCTAATCTGCTTTATCTCAAAAGGCTCCCATGCATTACGTCCCTGGCCCATAGCTACTTGTACAGGAAATATCCCGTAGGGGCCACTATCTATCCCAGGTGGTGGATGTACCTCATGAGACAAACGTCCCCCCTGCCAAAGCCGCCTGTAAAAATACCGACCCGCCGGCGGCGGAGCATAAGACGGCGGCCATGATTGGGCGGAAAATGGGGGCCCGTGCATCACTTCCTGTTCTGGCGAAGGGGAAGGGAGCTCCCGGGCGGCCGCCTCGCGGTTAGGGATCGCCTCCGGGAACAGCCCCCAAGGTGGGGCGGAAGGCTTCGCCTCCCTCTCGCGCTGGGGAGCGCTCAGGAGCTCTCTACTCCTCCGCAGACCAAGTTGAGCGGAGCGCAATTCACGGCGCAACGCTGGGAAAGAACCCTGCGACTCCTTATCGAGCGACTTAGGCTCCTGACAGCTGGTCTCTTTGGCCTCCTTGCCATTCAACTTTCCCTCGTCCTCGGAGTCAGACGACTCCGAGGCTAGAGCCCCGTCCTTCTCCTTAGCATCTTTGTTCCCCTTGACGGGCCCCTCTCGGGAGCTCCCCGACTGGGCCTGCTCAAATACCCTGCGTACTTTTGTAAGCTCTTGAGAGCTTTCTCCACAACCACCCTTGCTCTTAGTGTTGCTACCTAGCATGTTTCCCATCTTTTAATATGTTACTCACCGCGTGAGGCCCAAGGAATCCGCCACTTACGCGTGAGCCTGAGGGGAGTCTAAAAGCCCTGTAGGTGCGCGCCACCCAGAGCCCAGGCTTATCCCCAACTCACCTGTCTCGCAGCTCTGTACTGGAGCGTTGTCCGCTGTCACGTCTCGGGGGTGATCAGTCCCCGTGCGGGCCTCCAAATGTCGATGTCGCTCCTGGCCGGCAGGAAGGACACACGACAAAGTCTGGCAGTGGACAACCTTTTCTTTTATTTTCCTTCTCCGTACAGCCTGCCCTGGGATCGCTCCCAGCCGAAGCCTCCTTTGGTCCGCTCCCCGCGGCTCCTTCTGGGCTTCTACTTCCGGGCTTCTTCTTCCCCCCCAGGGGTGGCACCAGTATATATACGGATACAGTGTCCAATCATGTTAAAGTAAGCAAGGCAAGCTGATTGGCTAACATCATCAGTTGCCAGGCAGACTATATTGTTGAGCGGGTTGCTTACGCGGTAAGCAGGAAACTAACGTGCTCGATGGGAGGGGTAATCTACCTCAGGCTTTACTCTTTACTACAGGCCTCACGTCCGCCAAGTGAGGCGACCGGGCTCGGGGCTGCGGCTCCCAACACAGATTGTAAACTGGGAGATGGAGGGTAGATTACAGAGCAGGAAACTTCCTCCCAGGAGCAAAAGCGCAGGTCAGCTTTTCTGTATACTGACGTTTTATAGAATTAAAGACTGTCCAAGCTGGAGGGAGTTTGGAAGATTCTCTTTATTCTGACTGCCATCTGCTGCTAGAATCTTCTTGGTATGAGAGGCAGAAATCCTGCATGCCCTGGGCTCTGAAGGGGGTGGCTCTGAGCCTGGACAGGTTCCTAAGGATGCTGGCAACATTGCCTTCTGGAGCTGCACAAGCAGGCTGGGTTTCGCTCCTCAAGCTCTTGCCTGGATCATGTGTTTTGTGCCCTGATCAAGTCCCACCATAAGGAAGTGCAATTCTGAGCTCTGCCCAGACCTGCTTGGGGGCACTGCAGGGGAGCTGTGCCCCAGACCTGGGTTGGGGGCAGGTGCGAGGGGGTTGTGAGGCCCAGTTTTCCAACCTTGGGGGGTGAGGAGCAGTGGAGAGACAAGCTTTTGGGAAGAATGCAAGTGTGGAACAAGGATTTGGAAGCAAGAAGTGCAGCATCCACAATGAAGATTCTCGTAAATTAGGGCAGCAAGAGAGATGATCATTTCTCAAGCTCAGAGACGTGGGGCCAGCAGCCACTTGGTGGTCATCAGGAGACTCCATGCAGGGCCCAGGTTGTAGCTAACTGGCACTGCAAGTTTAGGACAGGTCAGGATGGTGCTTTAAAAGACCTAGCAGCAGTGACGCTTTTCTCAGCCATGTTTGTTGGAGGTGAAGCAGGTGCCATGGTGACTCCTCACATGTGGGAACAAAGGCACAGACAACAAGCCAGTCAAGGTGTATGGCACAGAAATGAGCTGGGGACAGAGTGGGAGGAAAGGCATCCATGATGGAAAGAAGGGAGGAGGATGAGCAAATGCTGAGAACCTGGATCTCCTCCATACTGGAACACACACAGACCTACACAGAATTAGTTCAAGACTGCAAGCATTGTAACGGTCTGCAAATGTTCACAGCTCTTCCACTAATTCTGCTAGATTTCTGCTGATTTTCCAGGGTCACTGCTAACTCACATCAGTGTGGATGCAAAGCATAGCCCTTTTACAGTTGTTCCACAGATGTGCAAAGGCATGTGCGCATATACAGGCATTCCATTGTGCATGCATGCACACACTCAAATTCTAACCAAGATCTCAGCATTTCTGAGCACTTGCTCAAGCTGTGGGGCTTTGCTGAGATTTTGAAATTTCACAGACTTTCACAGTCCATGTCTGCCCACAGGATTTCCACTGGAGCTTCAGGCAGGAAGCAGGACGTGGGTCCATCTGCATGGGTCCATCTGGGCTTCCTTTTGTGTTTTCCAGGTTGTTTGGCTCTGACGGGGCCTGGCTACGTGAAGGGCATTGAGGGGACCACTCTGCATGTGCACTGTCGGTATGATGTGGGGTACAAAGGGTATAAGAAATACTGGTGCCGGGGAGAGCACGACATAGGATGTAAAAATATTGTGGGGACCAAAGGAGGAGAAACAGTAGAGCGGAATGGCCATGTGTCCATCAGAGACCATGCAGATGACCTCACCATGACAGTGACCATGGAGGATCTCCAAGAACATGATGCTGGAACTTACTGGTGCAAAATTCAGACAATGTGGATCTGGGACGAATTGTCCCGTGATGTGGCGGAGATGGTGAAGGTGAATGTTATCCTAGGTAAGAACTCCCACGGCTCCAGCAGCAGAACTTGTGGGTCACGACTGGCCACAGGGACGAGGGAGGTTCTGTAGAGAAACATGCCTCTGGTCTTGTCTTCAGTCTTAGGGGTGTTAGGAGGAGGCCAGGGAGTGGGCAGGAAGAGAGGGGTCTGATCCCTCAGCCTGTGTAGGCTGGAGTTGTGGATGTAGGTTCCACCAATAGCCTGACACCTGCTGTTCTTGAGGGAAGCCAAGGAACAACTTGTCAACCTCGACAGTGCTGGGTTGAAGTAGCCTGAATCGTCCTCCTGGGTGTGCAGTACCCCTCTCATGATCTCTGGCAGGATCTCAGCTGTGGGCTGAATTATCTTCCTCCACCATCCCTCTCTGGGTCTCCTTGTCAGGTGGGAGACCCATGAGAAAACTTCACCGTTTCCCAGGCAGTGTCAGAGTGAGATGGAGAGAAAGCTCTGGAGCTTACTATCGGTGACTCATGGCCAGTTATGCTAAGGGATCCTGTGGTCCCTGAGGAGCTCTGCTGAGGAGGTGGCCTGAGTCTGGCTTCAGACGTTCATCCCTGAGAGGCTGATTCCATGCAGTATCAGATCAAATAGATGCTTAGCACACTAGGGCAGAGCAGCAGGCTGATATGTAACCTTGTGCCAACAGCAACAACTCCCGTGGTGTCCACGCTGCTACCCACGACTCACACTTTCAGGCAGAACGTCAGCATCGAGGTGTCCACCCTCTACACACGGTGAGGGTCCAGGGCTTGGAGACTGAGGGAGGGAATCTGAAGCCTGTGATCCCCTAGGTAAGGATGGGTGTGGTTCTTCCAGACACAATATGTCTGGAACACCCTGCTGTTGGCTGTTTTTTTTTTCCTTTTTTCCTTTTCTCCAACTCTGGTCTCAACATTTTCTAAGGCGGCACATGGTGCTGAGTAAGGGTGGCTGTGGGGACCCAGGCTGGTGGCTGGAGGCTGCGTGCCATGAATGCACAGCCCTTCATCCCATCCCCAATGCTCTCCTCTCCTCTCCATCCAATCCTGGACTCAAGGTCCTGGGCCTAGTCCCTTTCAAAAGTCTTTGCTCGCTGGGGATCTTGCTGTAGGAGCTGTTTGTGAGGTTCTGGGGGTCGGGATAGGCTCTTGACTGAAGTTTGGATCTATCCTCATTCCTCATTAAAACACACCCAGAAAGGGCTGTGAGGCTTCTGATGGAACCTGAGGGGAAGGAAATGAACCGACAAGGACTTCAGAGTGGTTTCAAGAAGTCAGTGGCTGGAAAAGACAGAGTGGATGGCTCTGGTGCATATTCCTAAAAGCGAGGGCCATTGAGAACCCTTGTGTTTCCGCCCCATCTCCTCTCTGTTCCCATGGCCACTGTTGTCAGAGGAAAGAAGAGTGACAGGGCCACAGAAAGGGGCTGTTCTGGGTCCTTTCCCAGTTTGACTCTGCTATTCGGGCTGTAGAGCCAGGGATGAGGGAGAGGTCTTGGACCCTCTCTTTGAGGAGAAAACTCATTTTCTGACCCTATGTATTCCACAGGTCTCCGCTCACTGGTCTCCACTTGCTGCTCCTGGTCTTCCTGAAGCTGCCCGTGTTTCTGAGCATACTCTGTGCTGTCTTCTGGGTGAACAGGTCTCAGAAGGCAGCCGGGAAGAGAGGGAGCCAGCCTGTCCAGGAGCCCTGCGGTGCACTGCCCGAGGAGTGCCCTGTGCCTGGGTTAGCCCTTCAGACTGGACCTGAGGAATATTTGGTGCTGGAGAGTCTGACAAGGAAACAGCAGTGGCTGGGTTCTGGAGGGGCTTCTTGCTCCTGTGCCTCAAAAGAGGGTCCTGGGCCCTAGAAGACTCTCCTTTGGTGTCCTTGGCGTGAAAAAGGGAATAAAACTCGCTGGCCCAGGCTTGGGAGTCCTTTCTCCTCCCTGGGCTCCATGACTCTCTGCCCTTATGCCCTCTCTTCTCAGGAAAAAAGACCTCTGAAAAATAAAAAGTAATCATATGCTCACCAGCCCGGGCCATTGCTCTCTCCTAAACATAAGAGCCTCTGAAGTCAGTATCTTCTGGGAGCAGTACTCAGCTCCTTCCCTGTGTCAGACTAAGGTGTTGGGAGCCCGGAGGGAACCTTGGAAGTTTGACCCTTCTCAAACTTTTATTTTGCAGCAATTAAGAGCTTAGTGTTGTGAATACAGTACGCAGGGCCCTTTGAGTGTATTCTCCAGCTTCCCCCAGGGTGACGTGCCATGTAACATGTGCGATTTTAAACTAGGGAGTGGGCATTGATACCATCCTATAACTAGACTGTAGACTATCAGGGTTGAATTTTAAATGTCCTCTAAAAGCTCGAATGCTGAAGGCTTGGTTCAGAGATGGGCACTCTGGGAGGTGACTGGATCATGAAGGGTCTGACTCAGCAGCTGAGTCCATTTATGGCTTCCTGGCTTCAGGGGTTTGGGGAGAGCGGCTGGTTAGGAAAGTGAACTCACTTGCTGCTTCTCCCTTGCCATGAGATGAGTGGCTTCCCTTGGTCTCAGGTCAAAAGCACCCTGGCCAAGTGACCATGGACTGAAACTTCTGAAAAGCGAGCCAGAGTAAACCCTCCCTCTTTCAACTTCTTTCTCCCAGGCATTTTGTCACAGTAAATGGAAGATTTAACTAACACACAGATTTCTTTCAGTTTTTGTACATCTTCACTTCTGTGTGTACGTTTGTGCAGAGCTCTGTGCAATTCCAGTAGAAATCAGAGCTGTGCATTCGGCACAAGGATCTCCCCTTCTGCCGTTGGACTCTGCACCTCTCTCACCCACTTCCTGTCTCCTGGAAACCAGTCCTACTCTGTTCTCCATGTCCAGTTTTGCCATTTTGAGATATTATGAAAACGGCAGCCTGCGGTATATACAATATTTTGAGATTGGCTCTTTTCACTAAGCCTTTGAGATCCACACAGTAAGGGGTTGCATTTACTAACATTAATTCCTCTTTACTGCTGAGTAACGTTCCATTGTTTGAATGTACAATATTTTTTAAACTATTTGCCTGTTGAAGAGTATTTCAATTTTTCCCTCAGCTCATATCATTATGAATAAAATCATTATGAACATTCATGCATAGACTTTTTGGGGGCACACGAACATTTTTATTTTCCTGGGATTTATGCCAGTACAATTGCTGGGTCATATACTGTATGTGTTTAGTTTCATCAGAAGCTGCCAAACTATTTCTGTGGTGGCTGTGGTCTTTTATTCCCATCAGCAATGCAGGAGAGATTAATTTTCTTTGCATTTTTGCTAGCATTTAGTATTATTGTTAGTATTATTTTTTAATTTCAGATGTTCTGATAGATGTCTGATGATAGCCCAGCATGGTTTTAACTGGACTTTCTCTAGTGGCTGATGATATTGGACGTCTTTTAGCACACTTATTTTGTAATGGATGGATATCCTTAGGTAGTTGAGTTTTTACTTGCTACTGAGTTTTGACACTGTTTATATTTTACAGATACCAATCATTTGTCAGTATTTTATTCCATCTGTGGCTTGTCCTGTCATCCTTCTCATAGGATTTTTCACAGTGCAAAAATTTGTAGTTTTGATGAAATACAATTTTTTATTTTTTACTTTACTGATTGCGATTTTGGTGTTGTGTTTAAGAGCTCTTCGCCTAACCTCAGATGCCTGGTATTTATTCCTGTTTATTTTTCTAAAAGTTTCATAGGTTTTATGTTTTCTGTTTAAATTCATGAATCATGATCTTGTTTGAATTACTCATTCTATATGGTATGTGGTTTAGTTCAAGATTTGTCTTAGTTAGGAATCTGCTTTTTTGGACCCAAGGATGTTCAATTGTTTCAACAATGTTAGAAAAGACTATGCTTCCTTTATTTTATTGTTTTTGGTTCTTTGTCAAAAATCAGTTGGGTGCATTTGTGCTGGAAGATGTGTGAAGTTTAGTGGAACGCAGGCAGAGGTGAGGTCTCAGTGGAGGAATTCTGAACCAAGGGCAGAGGTGCTAGGATGTTCGCAGTGAAGTTTCTTTATGCGCAGATAAAACTCCATTAAAAATAATGCAATAAAAGAAAGTATGCCTGTAAATCCATGTATGTTTGTGACCCCTAAATAAGGGATGGGAATTTCAGAGCTGGGTGTTTATTTTTGCCTGGGACCATATGGTGTTCCCAGCAGGCATGGGGATTGACCTTCTAAGGGACACAGATGGGCCTGCAGGGACAGGTTGGGGGCCAGCCCCTCTGCCTGACACTCAGGGGGCAGGTCCAACTCTGCTCTCTGCTTAGTTACTGGAGACCAGGTGGCATCATATCTTTAGATCTTGTTATTTTTATATATTATACAGAGTCTCTGGATAAAGATTCTTCCATGCGACAGTTTAAAATCATGGCTGCAAATTCCTTGATGCTCTTCCCATTGAGCTTTGGGGTCTGTGTCTTCTCCCCTTGAGTCTGATTCGACTGAGACTGCTCCAGCCAGTAGATGACAGCAGTGTTTCTCAATCTCTTTCTAGCAGCATACTCCTTAGAAGCCTGGGTAGGTATTTTCCCCTTAAAATCTGCCCTCATGAATTTTTCTTTTTTTCTTTTTTTTTTTTTTAATTTTTATTTAAGGAGAAAAGAAAAGAAAGAAAAAAAAACAGTGAAGGGGTACAAGTTATACAGATTTACAGAATAAAAAAATGCGCAGTAGGAAATCACTAGTTAATGGATTACATATTGCCATCTTAGAAATAATTGTTCAAGTCACAAAATTAAAGCTTGTAGAGTGGACATTCCACCAATGATACTGCAAACAGTTCTGTTCAATGATCCAATAAAACTCTGTGATATCATTTTCTATCTTATACTTTTAAATATACATGCAGTTATATAGTTTAGAGCACTTTCTTTTCCTCTCTTTTGTACAGTGACTATTACACATTTTGGGTTTCATTGCTCCCACAGTTCTTGTTGCTTTTTTGGAAGAGAGTAAAACCAAATGTGACATAACAGAACAGAATCGGTCAAGTCAAAAGGGTGGACATAATAGATAATATAAAAACATAATACAAGGTGATCAACCATGGTTACCCTAATGCCTCCCGCTATTTCTATTAGAATTGCCTATATCATTAGTTGTAATACAATTGAACAAAACCGTAAAGAATAAAACCGACAAAACCAAAACATTGGAGACATTGTAGGTCTTCAAAAGTAGACAAAAGTCAACGAGAATGGGCGTTATAATGAATCTCATTATCTTCTCAGCTGATGCCTAAACTTTCGAACCTGATACTATCCAGCAAAACAGAATATAGGAACCTTAGTCAAAAACAAGATGGTGAGAGTAATACAGGGCTTCAAATCGAGATAATAGAAAGTCAAAGTGGGTTACTATATTATATCCTGCTATATTTTTCCCTGTAATTAAATGGATAAAAATAAAAAAGTAAATAATGGAGTGGAGATTGAGAAAAAAAGAGGGCATAACAGCGAAACAGGGCAGATCAAAACATAACCATTTAAGCAGAATAGTGTTTCACCACCAGCTAATCCTGACCCAAAAATAGTTACCATATTGACTCCCTCCCTGAAGTCCTTGAGTACAACTTCATATACTGTAGCATTAAGTATATCAAAACAATGTAAATCCATTTAAGAGAATGACAGCATTATAGAGTATTTAGAATCGACTAACAGAAAATGAACAATGGTCTCTGTATAATCTCCTTGTCTTTAACAGGTTTTTTCTTATACTATCGTACATAGTAAAATCCAATAAGATACAACCTGTTTAGACCATTGGAGACAGAAGAACAAAAGCTAGATGAGACTTCAAAACAAGATGGTACTAAATCAGCATTACCTATTAAGATGTCATTTTCTCCAAAAAAAGCTGTTCCTATCATCCAATCTTCTCTGTCTCATTTCTGTTGAGCTCTTTTTCTGTCAGTAGCTGTCAGTTTGTCTTCTTCATTTTGTTCTCTGCTCCATTCGTTGTGGCCTCCCCGCCCCTATTTCTGGGTTCTTTGTATTTTTCTTTTTTTAGAATATCCTGCAATACTTTCTGTAGGGTTGAATTGGTGGTTGCAAATTCCCCCAGTTCCTCTTTATCTTGGAAGCACCTCGTTTTTCCATCAATTTCCAGGGACAGTTGTGCAGGATATCTCAATCTTGGCTGTAGATTATTATCTTTCAAAGCTTGAATTATTTCTCCCCATGCTCTTCGTGATTTGATGGTTTGTGAAGAGAAATCTGCTGTAATTTTGATGGGTCTTCCCTTGTAAGTGATCTGTTTCTTGTCTCTTACAGCTTTTAATATTCTGTTCTTGTATTGAATTTCTGGAATTTTTATTATTATATGCCTGGGTGTTTCTCTGTTAGGGTTGTAGGTAGCTGGGGTCCTGTATGCCTCATACATTTGAGTATCTTTACCTTTTGCTAAATTAGGAAAATTCTCCTGGATTATTTCTGTGAGTAGCTTTTGTAGTTCACTTGTTTGTGTCCCTACTTCTTCTTTTATGTTCTTAATCCTTAAGTTATGGCTCCTCTTATCATCTTCTTGTCTTTGTATTATTGCTGTGTGTTTCTTTGTTATTTTTAAGAAGTTTTTCATTTCATTCTCCCATGTTTCAAGTCTGCCCTCCAATTCAGATAGTCTGTCCTTAGTTTCTTTCAAGCTGTTATGCCAGTCTTGGGTAGAGTTCTTGATTTCTTGATAGTCCCTTTGCACCTGCTTCACATACTCAATGCTTTCTCTGTTTTCTCCATCAAGCAATTCTCCCCTCTTTTTCTGTTCTTCCACTCCACTATCTGCTTTTTCCTGGGTGGTGCTTAGCATTTCTCTAACTATTCTGCATACTTCTAGCTTCAGGTCATTGATAACTTCATTCCTGAATTGGTCTATGAGGCTCTCTAAATGGCGCTTAATGTATATTGGTACAGTGTCCACTATTGCCTGATTCTCAGGATTGGGGGTCGAGGAGCCTTTTTTGTTGCTTCCCTTCCCCATATTTTCTGTTCCTTATAAAATGTAATCTTACACAGGAGGCCCGGCTTCCCTGCCTGTCAGCTACAGCTTGATCGAATTGCGCTGGCTAGTTGTTCCAGCTCACCGCTGCGCCCCAGGGAGTTGCGGAGGAGGCAGCCTACGCGGAAGTCGGTCGCTCCTCCAGGCCACCGTCAGGCTCTGGGATCTGGGCTAGGCCAGCCTAGGGGGTCCGCGAGCAGCGTCCCTCCGGCCAGGCACCTTTCACCAATCCCGTCCGAGAGGGAAATGCGCGGCTGCAGTTGCCACCGCGCCCTGCTCTTACAGGACTGCCCGCGCCCAGAAAATCCTCCGCTGGAGTCAGACTGCGGTAGGGAGTCAGTTCCTCGCTCACCTCGCCACCAGTCAGCCTTCCTTCCTGTCCGTCGCGTTTCCGACTCCGTTCCCAGAGCTCGGCGGTTGCTTCTCTCCTTGCTGAGCCACTGTGGAGGTGGCCGGCCGCCGCGCGGCGGGAAATCCAAACCGCGGTTTCCAATGGCGCAGAGTCGAGCCTCCACACCGAGATTTTTCTGTTCCTATTTTAGCGCCAGGACTGTATTCCAAGTTGGATTCTCTCAGCCCAGTTCGTTCCTGAGTCAGCAGAGCATATCTCTACTGGTTCGTATCTCCTTAGTCCGCATCATTCCTGGCCTCTGAGCCGAGCCTTTAGAGAGCGTTCAGTAGTTGCTGTTGTCTGTCCGCCATGTTCTCCAGCCCTCCCTCATGAATTTTTCATCCCAAAGATACATTATGAACACATTTATCTATATAGAGACAATTGGTCTTTTAACCAACTTCAGATTGAAAGTACTTAAAAAAATTTGTGTTTGTACTGAGCACGTACATACTTTTAAAGCATCTCATAAGCAATGCACCAAAGCAACTATTTATTTAGCATTTACATTGTATTAGGTGTTATAAACAAATGAGATGATTTGAAGTATTTGGGAGGGTGTGAGTAGGTTATTCATTATTTTATAAAAGAGATCTGACCATCTGTGGTCTTTGGTATCCTGGAGATACCTGGGTGATTCTGAAGCCCCTGCAGATACCAAAGGATGACTGTATGTCTGTTTTGTATCTTAAAAAAAAGTAAAAAAGTTTTTACTCTGCAAGAACAGTGATGTTTTGGGAGAAGCCACGCTCCCTGGCAAGGCCTGTGGCCATGGGGAGCATCTGCCCAGCGCCTCTCCACTACTCTGGGAGCCTCGGACTGGAGGAACCCAGGTGTCTGGCCCGATCCCCTGTGCTGTGAGGTGAGTGGCCAGTGCAGGAAGCACCTGGGACTTGGCAACTAGCTGATTTGGGGAAACACGGGAGGGTGTTGGGAGGAAGGAGCAGGGTGCAGTCTCAGACCTCCAGCCTACCCAGAGCAGGTCTGGGAGACATCCACAGAGGAGAAATTGGAGGTCACACACCTGAACTTTCTCAAATGATCGCAATTGAAGTAGAGAGACAAATTAATGCTTATAGTTTGATTGATTTTGCATGCCTATATCTCACCTTGAACAAGTCCAGGAAACCTAGACATAGAAGAAACGAGAAGCCTGAAATTTCTGGAATGATAGCAACTGAAGTAGAGAAACAATTGAATGCTTATACTGTTTGATTAACTTTGCATGCCTACGTCTGGTAGTCTGAACAACTATTTGGAGGACAACAATGTGCAATATAGTGACTATTGCCAATTTTCTACTGTCTTGTTTTTGAGGTCCAATATGCTTTTCATCATTTTGTTTTACTTTGTTGTTTTGCTTTGTTTTATTCCCTTTAAAAAAAAAACCAATTGTGCTGGAAAATGTGTTGGGGACTCACATATGCTGGCAAAAGGAACTCCATGTGACATCTAAGGCTAAGCAGGAAGCAACGTTACCTCTGGTTTTTCAGTCTCCTGAAATGCACACTCAGTGGATTTTGTGCTAGGATATTTTCAAAAAAATTTCAAGGTGAGTCTCTCTGTGTAATTCAGGCTGGCCTCGAATTTGCTATGCAGCTCAGGCTACTCTTTAGCCTGTGATCCTTCTGCCTCAGGCTTCCAAGTGCTGGGATTACAGGCATGGGAAAGTTAGAAAAGATATTTAAGAAGTGGCGAATGGGCTGGGCATCTCATGCAGGGCCTGGGGATTGTGTGCCACTATGGAAGCCACCTGCTCTGTCATGCTTTTAAAACATTTTTATTAGTACATGTTTTCAGTAGATAATGCTTACATTCATTGAGTTGGTACATGCATATAACACATCTTAATTCTTTTTTTCATTCCCTTCCCTCCCTCACCCTCCTTCCATTATTTTGTCTCCTTCCCTTTCATAAATCATCTATCTCCCTGTTTTCTATCAGTAGCTGTGATTTTGTTCTATTTATTTATTTATGCTTTGGGTTTCTTGTATAAGAGAAACCATGTGATATTTAAGTTTGTGTGTTTGATTTATTTTGCTTAACATAATAGTTTCAAGGTTCATCCATTTTCTTTTTTAAATTTTTTTATTTAAAGAAAGACTAACCAAAACAGGAAACAGGTAGAAATAATACATACTTTCAAAGAAAAAATAAACAGTAATAAATCACTAGTTGATGTTTGCATATTGTCCTCTTACAAATAATTGTTCAAGATACAAAAGTGGAACATATAAGTGGGAATTAAAACAGTGAAATTGCAAATAGTTCTATTCAACTATCCAACAAAAACTTAGTAATACAGCTATCAATCCTATACACTTAAACATACATGCAGTTATCCAAATCTTCATTTATGTTGAGATTAAACAAACCAAAACAGACTAAAATCACTCTGGACAAAGAATAATAATATTGCTGGATTTCACATCATGACACTCCAGGATCAGCACTGGGTACTATAATGTCTTTTTTCCTTCAAAGTATTTGTTCATTTTATCATGTATCATAAGGTCAGTTCTCGTAAAAAGTTTATAGATTCTAAGCATGTATGAGTCTCAACATATATTTCTATCCTTTCTATATTAGAGGGGGAAAAAACAAAGCAGGACAGAACAAAACATATTCCTATAAACACATAAAATGAAAAGAACATATAAAACCACTGTACAAGGAGTTCTACCATGGTTACTGTGTTGTCTCTTGTTATCTTCAATAGAATTGGCTATATCATCAGATATAGTATAATTGAGTATATCAGTACATAACTGTATTAATAGTAGCACAACTTTGTAGATAGTGTAAAACTACAAAAACAGGTAGTAATTAAACCAGAATGAGTATCGTAGTGAATCTTGTCATTTTCTGTATAGTTATATTTACTCTCAGACTTGATACTATCAATTATAACAGTTGAATAAAATCTGTTGATAACAAACAGCAATCAAACAAACCAGATTTAACTAAGATCAGCCATGATATAACAGTATAAGTTATACAGGACTCCAGATTAAGTTAATAGGAAATTAGAGATGATTACTGTGTTATATCCTGACATTTTTGGGATAGCTGTCTGTGTCCTCAGATCTCGTGGAAGTAGACGAACTGGGACAGAATAAGTTCTATCTAAGCAGGCGGTGCAAGTAATATGGGTTTCAATTCCTGATACACTATTAACAATATCTTCTGCTGTCTTTTTTAAGAGTATTCCTCCCCTTTCACTCCCCCAGGGTGCACTGTGCATTTTTGGGTCTCACCAACACCCTCAGTTTTAAATTGGAGGGGCAACCTGATATTTACCTAAGTGGTTCTGAACCTTCTCCCTCCTGGACTTGATCTCTAGTTGTATTCCTTTACCTACTAGAGCCTGTCTTTCCCACCTATCCTCAAATACTGGTCTAGTTGCCCCTATTACTCTCTGGTTCCCTGTCACATAGAACATTGTTTTCTCATATTTGATTTTCAGTCCATATACCCTTTTTCAGGTTAATTATATTTCCTATAAAGAGCATCTTGGAGGACCCTACCTCCCGTTCTACTCTGCCTGTGATTCTCTCTCTCTCTTTTAATTTAACATATCAAGGCCATTTATATTGGAGATTATAGCCAACCCTCTCTGCCTCATATCTGTTGTGCTCTTTTTCCATCATTAGTTGTCTGTTTGTCTTTTTCATTTCACTTTCTGCTCCATTCATTGAGGCCTCTCTGCCACTGTTCCTGGAATCCTGGTACTTTTCTCTCTCCTTAGAATGCCCTGCAGTATTCTCTGTAGAGTTGGATTGGCGGTCGTGAATCCTCCCAGTTCCTCTTTGTCTTGGAAGCATCTTGTTTCTCCATCAATTTCTAGAGACAGTTTTTCAGGGTACATCAATCTGGGCTGGAGGTTATTTTCTTTCAGATCATGGAATACTTTACTCCAAGCTCTTCTCAATTTGATGGTTTGTGTCGAGAAGTCTGCCATAATTCTGATGGGTTTTCCCTTATAAGTAATCTGTTTCTTGTCTCTGACTGCTTTTAATATTCTGTTCTTATATTGGATTTATGGGATCTTGATTATTATATGTCTGGGTGTAGCTCTGTTTTGGTTGTAGGTGGCTGGAGTTCTGTATGCCTCATATATCAGAATATCATTTCCTTTTCCTATGTTTGGGAAGTTTTCCTTAATTATTTCTGTGAATAGCCTTTGTAGCTCTTTTGTTTGTACCCCTGCTTCTTCATTCACATTCTTCATTCTTAAGTTATAGATCCTCTTGTCATCTTCTAGCCTTTATATTTTATTGCTTGTTTCCTTGTTATTTTTAAGAATTTTTTCCTTTCACAATCCCACATTGCAAACCTGTCCCCAGTTTGGATAATCTACCCTTAGTTTCTTTCAAGCAGTTTTGCCAGCTTTCAATGGAGTTTTTAATTTTCTGGTAATCTCTTTGAACCTGCTTCATGTATTCTATGTTTTCTTTATATTCTTCATCAAATGATTCTCCCCCTTTTTTTGTGTTCCTCCATTCTTCCATTTGTGTCTTCTTGAGAGGTATGTAGCATTTCTTTTTAATCTATTTATATCTTGCTTTACTTGGTTAAATATTTCACTTTTGAACTCGTCTATGAGGTCCCAAATATATCTCTTAATGTCCACTGATGCCGTGTCTGATATTGCATGTTTGCTGTCCTCAATCTCCTTTGTATTTACCTTTCCTGGATCAAAGTTCTCAGGGTTGGGGGTTGGGGACCTTTTCTTGTTGCTTCCTCTTCTCCTATATTTTGTTTCTTCCTTACAGGTGTGGAAGCCCCAGTTTTTTCTTTGTTGGTTATAATTGTTCTGAAGCATGCTGGCTAGGTGATCTTGCCCACTGCAGTGTGCTGTTAAGGTGCAAACAGGGGCAGCATATGCCGGCCCCTCCCCTATGGTTTAGTCAACCTGCTGAGGCCTTCACTGCATTAGTGTGTGCTGCAGAGCATAGGGAGTTGGTTTGGGATAACTTATTGGGTCTCAGCCAGAGGCATGACCCAGGCCAAGCACACCCTACCAATCCCATTTGGGAAGGGAGCAACTGACTGAAGTCCCTGCTGCTCCTTGTTTTTGCCAGTCTTGCCCAGCCCCAGAATGTCATCTGTGGGATGGTTTTATTGCCGTCACTCACCGCAGGTCAATGCAGGTTCCCTGCCAGCTCAGCTCTCCATTCAGGATTTCAGGCAGCTCGGTAAGTCACGGCCGCATGACTTCAGGTGCTGCAGCGGGAGCACCAAGCCTTTAGCTGTTCCAATAGTAGCACCGGGACTCTTATGTTTGACTGGTTCTTCTCACCTTAGTCTCTTTCTGGGTTGAGAGGATTCATCTCCCTCTGTTCGGGACTCCCCATGCTGTATTATTTTGAAATCTAAGTTGACTATCTCAGGGAGCCTCTGTAGCCTGCTGTTATCTACCCATCATCTTTACTGGAACCCATTCATTTTCTTATACACGATTCAGATTCATCCTTCTTTTTGTCAGAGTAGTGCTCCATTGTGGATAGTGAGGGAAATAATGAAGTGGGGCTTCCCATGCTTCCTGCAGGCTGTTCTGTGTTTCCTGGAAGGACTTTTACCCTTTTCTGGGCATGATCTGTGTGAGCAGAGGCAAGACAGAGTGGGAAGTATTCCTGGTCACAAACCACTCATTGTTTCGGCAAAACTCTAACAATTCCCCAGCCTTCTTGTAAGAGAAATTATCATTCAGAGCAACACGGCACCTGTTCATGGCTGGTTAGATCGTGCAGAGTAAATGAACATGGACCAATGGTACAGACACAGTCCCATTGAAGAACGCATACCAGAGAGGAAATGCCAAAAAAGCAGAGAATGAGCTGCAAGTAATTCTACTCAGCCTCAGAAAAATTACAGTGGTGTAGCTAAATTTGCTGGAGAAAGCTGCATCTGTACTGAAGACTCTACAAAGGCCAAGGATATAGCTCAGCCTCACAGTGCCTGCCTGCCAGGCACGAGGATGTGAGTTTAGCTCTTGGTACAAAATAAAACAAAACAGACCCTGCAGGCGGCCTGACCCTGCTGGAGTACAATGTCATACTTGGAGAACTGGAATGTTGTAGGCACAGTGGAGATGCCTTCGGCTATCTTCTCCCTTTCTATAGCTGTTTACTGTCAACCCCTGTATCTGACCTAGCGCCTTTGTGACTATTAGATCAAATTCTTGGAATCTGCCACTATGTTAAACAGACACTAGCTCTATAAACTTTAAAGGCAAGATTGCTATAAGCTAACACTCAAAATCTCTGGAAAAGATTTCCCCACTTTGTGGAGCCTGCATGCTTACTACCATCACCAATATATTGGGATGATATAATTGATTTATGAATTGTTTTTCTCCGTGGCTGTAAAAGTTCATGTAATTTCACTCTTGGCAGAACATCTCATTCAACGTACCTTGAATCCATATTCCTGGGCCATAGTTATTCATATTTGCTTTACAAAAAGCCATTTTCTTAGTTTGTAGCAGAATAATTTATCAGTACAACAATCTAATGTCTCCAAAAACAGAGCTCAATGAACAGATATAATAGGATTTTTTAATGGTTTAAAATAAGATAAAGAGAAAAAGTTGACAAAGAAAGGTAGAAAGAAAGATACCAGATGCAGCCCAAGTACCCTTCCCTCCTCCTCTCCCTGACCTCAGTAATGCTCTTGACCGATGAATCCGGTCCATGGATATAGAAACCCTTCTGAGGGCCACAGCAGTGCTGCCCAGATGCTCGGCCTTCAGCTGTGCACCTGCTGGCTTGGCCTGGGCCAGGCCCTTGCTGTCCATGGCCTGCCTGTCCTTTGGTCTCTTATAGTCCCCATATTCCTGCTGAGCTTCGAGTTTTCTGCCCTGGCTTTCAGCTCATTTCACTTTCACTGTGCCACCCTGACTCCCTCTGGGCTTGGTTTTTCTGCCTGTCCTGCCTACTGAGATCCCTCTGCCTAGAACACGATTTTGTATTCTTTTCAGGGAAATGATGCCTAAATCTTACGAAAGTGAAACTAAAACCAACCGTGCATGTGTGGAATGCTCAGGGTTCACTGCCCCCAGGTCTTCCATCACTTACCTGGTTCGAATAGAGTAAGCAAGCTGATAACCAAGAGGAAGGGTGTGAAAATATGAGAGAAGCCACACAGGCAGAATGAGTCCAGAGGGAAAATGTAGCTTCTCCTTTCTCTTTTTTTTTTTCAGACAGTGATCTTTATGAATACAGAGACATGCCATACTATAAATTCAAAACGCAGTAAAACACACCATCTGAATCTTAATTTAGCAAATTTACTTTTTACTGTGTTGACAGCTCAAAATTTAGGTTTCCCTTCATGCCATTATTTTAGTGTTTTAGGAAAAAAGCAGTAATAATTACAAAATATATAAAGTGTTCACAGCATCAAGGAATAAAATAAAGGCATTTTGCATGATACATTCAATAACAACATTTTTCCAAAAACAAATCCACATTTAAGAAAAATTCCTTTCAAAGTATGGTTACTTATAAATCATACCACATTTTATTATAATTTCAGGAGATATTAATATATTTTGTGATATTTTTTATGGAGACAAGTTATGGTTCTCAGTATGGGGCAAGAAGAAATTCACAGTGGCATGGTTTACTTTTGGTACATGTAGGGAAAACTTAATAGCGAAGTAAAGATGTCATATAAACATAACAGTTAAATTCTGATGGTTAGGAAAACAAGGGTTTACTTAAATGACAAATATTGCCTCCAGTGAGAAAGAAAATCAGGCAATATAATGTACATGGTATGATATCAAGTGATGTTAGGAAATCAACAGGTATCTCATCACAACATGGAAAACATAACATTTATGAATGTACTAGTTATGTGAAAAGAACACAACTTTGTCAAAAACACATGCTCCAAGCCTCTATAAATGTATATCTTAATGCCAAATATTGCATCAACTTCAGAAACATCATTTATGAAAGAGAAAAGAAGCACGTACATCAAAAGATTAAAGCAAATGCAGTGTTAAAATTACAATTCACTAAAAACTAGGCTAGACTAATAACACTCTGAACAGTGAATAATAGTATTGCTTGATTTTATATCATAATGTTACAGAATTAGCATTGGTTTCTTGGTGTCTCTTCTTCAGTGTATCCATTCATTACATCATGTATTATATAATTTATTCCCATAAATAGTTTAGAAATTCTTCCCATGTGTGAATCTCTACATGTATATCTATCCATTTTTTATTATTGGGAAAAACAGATCAAAACAAGACAACAAAACAAATTCCTAGAAAAACATGATATGAAAAAGACACATAAGACCACAATATTAGATGATGTACAGTAGTTACTATGCTTTCTCTTGTTATTTTCAATAGAATTTTCCACATCATCAGGCATTATATCATTAAGCATAGCAATACATAGCTATTTTTATAAAAATACAACTTTAAAGACCTTGTAGGACTTGAAAGCAATTAATAATCAAAACTGGAATGCACATCTTTTACATCTTGTCATCTTCAGAGTAGTTGCCTCTACTCTTAGTCTTGATACCAGCAAGCACACCAAATGTGAATAAAATCAGTCAAGGCCAAATAGCATTCAAACAAACCAGCTTCAAATAAGACCAGTCATAGTAAGACAAAGTAAATAACAGGGTTTCAGTTTAAGTTAATAGGAAATTAAGGATAGTTACCATGGTATGACCTGCTATTTTTGGGTTATGTGTCTGTGCCCTCAAATCTAATATGAATAGACAGACCAGAACAAAATATAAACAGAGCAATAAGACTACTATAGCTTTTAAATTCTGATACACATTTAACAATGTCTTCTGCCTTTTTTCTTAGGCAATTCCTCACCTTTACCCTTCTCAGGATACTACTATTCACTGTTCAGAGTAATATTAGTCTAGTCTCTTATGTTCAATTTGAGCATATGTAAAGATAAAGACAGCTACTACGAAGAGAATGAGAGACATTATGGTAGTCATTATTGACTTCCCCAAAATAAGGTCTTGAAGACCTAAAAAGCCTTCATCATCCTGTAATTAATTGATTAGTTCTATAATGTTCAGTATATATTCAATGCATGTGAAGATGGGAACAACTATTTTGAAGAAAACTAGACAGTAAGATAGACAGTGAACATCTCCAGTGGACTTGCCTTGAAATCTGTTTCCTTATTTTGTTTTCTTATGAAATGTTCTGTTCTATTTTCTCATGTTTAATCTTACCCGCTTTAAGATAAAAAATAAGTGTGTAGGACAGCATATTACTAAGTTTTTGTTGGATCATTGAGCAGAAATTTTCACTGTGTCATTATTTGAATGTCACTTTGTATGCTTTAATTTTGTAACTTGAACAACTACTTCTAAGATGACAATATGTAACTTATCAACTAGTGATTTCTTATTGTTTATTTTTCTGAAATTCTGTATTATTTCTACCCTATTTTTCTGTTTTTTCTCTTTAATTAAAAAACATTACAATTCACCAAAAATATAAAGATTAAGTATTAAAGACAAAACATTAAGTACATAGACACTATCCATACTTGATATTGAAAAGCACATTTCAGTTTACCATGTTTAATTACAAGATGCCATGTTGAAGCAAAAAGACACTTTAAAAAATCTAGAGAGGTACAAGTGATTAACTGAAAACCATGCAACATGTGTACTTGAGGAGAGCTCCACCTCAGATTTGTCATTTCTGGAAAATTTGTGAAGAAATATTGACATCAAACTTCTGTATTGATTATTTCTTCAGGTTTCCTTGTGATTTTAAAAGTAAACTTAGATCTAAACAGTCTGACAGTGATGCTTTTTTTATGTATTTAACAACAAATATGGATTGTTCTATTTCTCACATTGCTAATCCACATAGGGTTAGTGAGATCTGCCCAGTGAGCTCTTTCAGATATGTAACAATCTTCAGGTGTGCTGAGACTATTCCCATAACACTTAGGATTTATCTCCAGTGTGAGTTTCTTCATGTATTTCTCTTTCACTCTGGCTGCTGAAACTGTCTTCACTTGCTTACATAGCCAGTGGTTCTTCCCAGTGTGAATTCTTTCATGTGTTTGCAGTGACTGTATGTGGTAAAAGATATGCCACGTTGTTATGTACATAGGGTTTCTCACCTGTGTGAAGTCACTGATGTATTTTACAGTATCCTTGTGTGGTGAAAGCTTTCCCACATTCTTTACATATATAAGGTTAATCAACAGTGTGAATTTTTTTTCATGTGTTGGACAATGAGGGTTTCTGCTGAAACCTTTCCCACATTCCTTACATATCTAACTTTTCTGCACAGTGTGAAGATTTCATGCATTATTCAACATGTTCATGTGCTCAACCATTCTCACGATGCTTATATACACTGGGTTTATCTTGAGTGTGAACTTTCATGTTGCTTACAGTGTCCATGTCGGGTTAAGGCTTTCCCGCATTGCTTACATACATAGGGTTTCTCTCCAGTGTGAACTTTTTCATGAATTTGACAATGAATGTTTTTGCTGAAAGCTTTCCTACATCTCTTATCTATATACAATTTCTGCCCAGTGTGAAGTTTGTCATGGATTACACAATAAGTACGTGTGCTGAAAGCTTTCTCACAGTGCTTACATTTATAACGTTTTTCTCCGGAGTGAAGACTTTCATGTACGGGACAATATGTACTTGCTGTAAAAGCTTTCCCACATTGCTTACATATGTAGGGTCTCTCTCCTCTGTGAATTCTTTTATGTTTCTTACAAATTCCATGTGTGGTAAAACCCTTCTCGCATTGCTTACATACATAGGATTTCTCTCCACTGCAATATTTTTCATGGATCTGAACATTGTGGTATGTTTCTGTTTCTTTCACACCCACATTACCTTCTGCAGTACCAAGAAATACTTCTTTACACTGATTCCAAGATGTATGTCCTTAGGTTTTACCTGGCTTGTCATTTCTTAAGTATCTCCAGTAAATTTTGCATCCATTTTCAGTTTCCTGGTTATCCCCAAGTCTTCCTGTAGCAGCCATGTTCCTAAAGGTTTCGCCCATCACATCTCTGTAGAGCTTCTTTTGGAATGGACTCAGCAAAGTCCACTCTTCACTGCTGAAGTACACAGCCTCATCCTCAAAGGTCACCGCCTCCATTCCGTGGCTCGTGGGTCTCTCAGATTCTTTGCTAATCAGGCAACAGGACATAGAAAGCACTAAAGGAGATCCAGCCAGCTTTTTCTTATGAGTATTGTACTCAGAACATGTAAATCAAGCTGAGACACCGGAAGAGACAGATGGCTTCTCCTTTCTTACATCCTACTGCAGCCTTGTGCTGTAGACCCACAGTGGGTCAAGCTGAGGCAGAGAAAACGTAAAGGAGGGGTGGCAGGGCTGCCTAGAAAGAGTTTAAGCAGGAATTGTTTGTCCAACTGTTCCTGGTTTTGGGGTGTTGGAGTCTCCTTGTGGAGGTTTCTAGGTTCTTTTTGTCCTGAGCAAAGAGTTGGTCAAGACAAGCACAAATGATAGTAAAATTTTATTAAAGGTGGGAAAAGAAACAGGCTTTGTTGAGCAAGTTTGGGTCAATCAAGTAAGAGCAGGGAAAGCAGCACATCCTGCAGCAGGAAGGCAGGCCACCACGCGAGAAAGAACACAGTGGCAGAACTCAGAGTGGACAGTCCTTTTTCCTTCATCCACTCTTCAGACTGGTGTCAGCTCTAGGCCCTCCGGATCAAGGAAGTTCCAAATACAATACAAAGGAAATATTATAACTTCCAACCTGTTACATGTCTGTTACACTGAGTTTGTGTTCTCTAAAACTGAAAAATGAATTCTAGGAACAACAGAGGTGAAGAGTAGGAAATATGTTTTGAAGAACAGAAGGCTCCTGCCTGAGAGAGCACCTGGAAAGTGGGTTGTCCCAGACCCCACTTCTGAGGGAAAGTTTTGTGGTGCTCAGCCATCTGGATACAATGTGGATCACAGCTATGATCAGCCAATGAGGTTACAAGTATAGTAGCTTAGGTAATATTGATCCAATGGGAAGCAAGTCAAGTAGCAAATGAGCAGGGAGAGAACAAAGACCTTCTCAGGTGGGTGGTGGCTCTGGGGGCCTCGGTGGCCCACTGCGGTAACTGATGCCCATCAGACTTCATTAGATCAGGTGTTATCACTTATCTCACCCTGTAGGAGTATGTAGGCCTGGTCCTTTTGTTATCTTGAGGTCTGGCCTCCAACTGATACTTCTCTGGACACACCTGCAGTGTGTTTCCATCTTTTGTCCTGAGTTTTTTTCATGAGGGCCCAATCCTATCTGACAAACTATAATGTTCCTACTTAACTTAGCTATCTATAATAATCCTATGGAAAACTTGCTCCAATTCTCAAGAGAAGTCCATGTGCCAGGCTTGGGAAACTGTTCTGTGTATGTGACCTGGGATTTTGTAATTAGCAGGCCACTTCCCCAGCTCTAAATTCCTGTCTCACAGCCACACCACTAGGGGGCGCGCTGCATGCTCACGTACACCCCAAAGTGCAAAGCCAGTGTGTTTGCATCTGCACCTCTTCCAGGGTCTCCTGCCTGCCAGCAGGCTGAATTGTCAATTGCTGGGTCTCCCTCTTTCTTCCCTTTGCCTCCTCTCCTCTCCCACCTCTGCATGCATTCTTTCTCATGTGAAGCCTTTGCGGGCCTGGACTCTTTTTCTTTCCTACAAGCACAGAAATGTCAACACAGCTTATATTACAATGACTCAGTCTTCTAAAGAAAACAACATCTCTTTTCTCCTAATATGTAAAACTGGAAAGTTCTTTCTGACACAGTAGAAATGTGAGAGAGAACCCTAAAGGAGACCCCGCAAGCTTGGTGTATTCCTGCTAGGGCAGGGCTTCAAGTTTCTAAACAACAGAGTTCTCCAGTAACTGAGACATGACCATGGGGCTGTTCCCTGCTCTGCTCCTCCTACTCAGGTGGCGAGTGGGGCTGGAACTTTTAAGACCCTGGAAAGTCAAAAGCTGGGCCTCTGGGGCTCTTCTGAGGGAAGGAGACATTGTAGGGGAAACAGCA
Organism: Cavia porcellus; assembly: GCF_034190915.1. Classification (NCBI taxonomy): domain Eukaryota; kingdom Metazoa; phylum Chordata; class Mammalia; order Rodentia; family Caviidae; genus Cavia; species Cavia porcellus. The sequence goes on from NW_026947515.1 coordinate 24,315,443, forward strand.
GAGCCCCTCCATTCACAAGGTTTTGTTACTTAACGGAGTTACAATTTCACGGGCCACTATTAGTTCAGGATTTTTGTACAATGAGGAAAGAGTTATAGTAAGCAGTAAGTAGCCAGGTTTGTCAAGGATTGCTGGAAAGACCGCAACAGCAATAGAAGAGGGGGAAGCACCAGGCCCCAGGGGCATCTGTGGTCCTTAGACTTTTGTTATGCTATTTTTTTAATTCCTTCGGATTTTTTTTTTATCCCTTAGGGTAATGGAGGCAGGTGTAACTGTAGAATGCTGTTTACAGTTAAGTGCAGGGGAAGGACTGACTCTCTCAGCTCCTTTGTTTCTAACTGTGCTGATGGGTTCTGCAGTGTGTGCTGTAGACTCAAAGAAAGGAAAACATCTACTTTCAGAGGTGTATTTCTCAGCCCCAGCTGTTCCAGAGGAACGGAGGAGTGAAAACTAGATGGTCAATGAGCAAGTCTAGTCTTTTAAAAATGTTTTTATTTTCATTTACACACCATAATTGTACATATCTATAGAATAGGTTGTGAGATTTAATACATCACATAGTGAATCAGATAAGGATAACTGGCATATTTGTCCCAGCAGACATACATCTTGTGTTAGAAACTTCTAAAATTCTATTTTGCTATTCAGCAAACAGATAAATGAGAGCTTTTTGGGTTTTGATTTGCATTTCCCTGATGATTAGTGAACTTATTTTTGTTCTGTTTTGAAATATTTGGGATTTTTGTTGGCCAACTCTGTCGTCAACTGCTGTAAAACATTGACTTCTTTCTCCTACCCAACTGTACTGTTACTTTCTCTGTCTCTCTCTCTTTCTCTTTCTCTCAATCTCTCTCTCCCGTTCTCGTTCCACTTCCTCTACCTTTTCCAGGCTCTGGACATTTTGAGATTACGTTTTTAGGTTCCAGTGCAAGTATAAACACGTGATATTTAGCTTTCTGCATCTGACTTAGCTCACAGAGCATAATGTCCTCCAGTTCCATCCACGTCATTCTAATGCTTCCCTATTTTGAACAGTGCTGCAATAAAACATGAGTGTTGATGTCTCTTCAACACACTGATTTCATTTCTTTTGGGTGTGTACTTGTTACAGTTGAGTAGGCCAAAAGAGTTCAGATTCTTGTGTACAATGAGGAGAGAACTGTTAAACATACGCCTCATAGTATACAGTAAGTAGCTACATTTATTGAAGATTGTTGAATGGTAGCTCTAGGAACAGGCAAAAAGAAAAGGAAAAGGAAGAGTCTCATTGGCTCAGGCTTCTCCTATCTAAAGGGTCAGACACCTCCGATTCCATGTGCCTCTTGCTCTGTGTTTCACTGGAGTTGCTGATTTGCTGCCTCAGGCATGGCAACCACCAAAGCTTTTGTATTTCTTTTAGTATTATGGAAGTGTGGATTCTCATTAGGGTGGCGTGGTGTGTGTAAGGAACAGCACCAGGCAGAGGCCAAGCCCACCAGGCTTGTGTGTAGGCAACGTGGCGTGGAATTTGTTGTGACTGGGTGCAGGCAGATAGTGCTTGTCTGTAGGGAGCAAACAAAAGCAAGATTATTTTTTTCCCCATAGGGCTTGAAAGAAGGGCAAAGAACATTGGCAAGAAGATTTTAGTTAAACATCAGTGGTTAAAGTTCTCTGAATGTCTTCTGCTTCAGTGGGCAAAGATCTTGAAACATCTGGTATAAAGGTTTGGGTGTCTTCAGATGCTTGGGTACTTGGAAGATTCCACGCTCTGTCTTACCTCTTTTTTGACATCCTGTATTTGCGAAGGGCACAGTGCGGAGCGGAAAATACTGACTCTGTTGGCAGGCTGATTGGGTTTCGGGAGAGTCCTGTCTGAATTGAGCCTCACAAGGTGGTGTTTACAGTTGACTCAGCAAATGTACAGGGCTGGGCACAGAATGACAATGCAATAAATAGGGTTATTTGTTTATTCATTCTTTCTCAGTGTTTACTGAGCACCTGCTATGTGCAAGATGTGGCTCTATTCACTGGCAACACAGTTCTCATGGACTGTTATTCCAGGGTGGGAGAGACCCAATCAAGCAGCTCTTTCCATAGAAAAGCCCCTCTGCCTAAGAAGTTGGGTTCTGAAAAGATCACTGGTAGGTTGCAAATGTAAGGACCAAAAGGAGTGTAGGGTTGTGGTCCCTGATGTAGAACCACCCGATAGAAGAGTTAGTGGCTCTCCAAAGCTCTAGAACCAAACACAAGCTGTTTCTTTCTTGATGATATTTGTTTTTCTGTCTGTCTTCCTCCAAAGGTGACGTGTGCACAGCGGAAATCTGTTGAGCGCTGAGTGATGTAAGCTTACACAACACATCCGATTCCTGAAACTAACCATACATTTCTGTGGTGTTATGACTGCAGTCTGGATGTCCCCTCGAAGTTTCATGCAGTCATGGGGGATGGGCTGTTCAGAGGTGGCTGAACCTAGTTTGTGACTGGTTCGTTTGCGGTGCTGGGATGGGGGTATGACTGCTGCATCTGCCCAGGGCAGGTGGCCTGTGTACAGTAGAATGGGGAGAAAGAGCGTGCTCCTCTTTTGCTCTTGTTGTTTTGGTGTCTTCTGCCATCATGGACTGTTGCCCCCGTGTCACTCCACCTTGCCTTGTAACTGGTGATTATGGACTAAATCCTCCACAAACTGGAGCCAAATAAACCTTTCTCAATATAAACTTTGGGTGTCAGGTATCTTGTCCCAGCAATGAGAGAAAAATAAATAAGACATATAGAAAGAGATAAAAGATGGGTGACATATAAACCTTGATGTTAAAAGTGATCATCTCAAAGTAGTGAAAGAAACTGAACCCTTTCCTTCCTCCCTCGCTCCTTCCCTTCCTTTTTTCCTTATTCCTTCCTCCTTCTGTCCCTCCCTCCCTTTCACCCCTTTCCCTCCCCTCCTTGCCTCCTCTTCTCCTTCACCACGGTAGGAGGGGTCATAGTGAAGTGTTATGCAGGAAAGAGCCAAGAGGAAGGACTTGGGAGCGTCCGCTACAGCTGAAGAGTGGAAGAGCAGGTCTGGTGTCTGTGCAGTCCTGGTTTTCTACAGCCATAACAGTGCTGCAGTAAATAGCCCAAAACTCAGTGGCACACAGGTGTGATGCGGTGACAGTCTGGGTGGCCGCTCTGGTCTCAGCTGAGTCCCCTTACATGTCCTTTAGTTGGTGGTGAGGAAAGCTTGGCTCTGCTCCTTGATGCTCACTCAGAAGGCTACCTGGCTGTTCAGGAGCTTTTGAAGAGAAAGAGCCCCAAATTATTAATACAACATTTGTTATAGAGTCTGTAAAGGAGTCCATCAGTACCATAGCAAAGCCCTCGCAGGCTCTCTGAGTAGGGAGTGCAGGGACCTGGGGACCAGGGCTGGGGTCTCGATCTCCAAAAGGTGTCTGCACAGGAAGTCGCCACTGACCCTGTTTCCTGCTGTTCTGTTTGTGGTTTTTGTAATTCTCAAATAGCCTAAGTAGTAAGCTTTCTGTGGAACTTCTATTTCAGAGTGGGAGAGACCTAATAAAACTGATCTTTCAGCCAGGAGCTCCTCCTGCCTGGGAATAGTCTGGGTTCTGACATGAGCACCTTCAGCTTGAGGAGGTTTCTGTCCTTGTAACCAGGAGAAGCCAGTGCATACATTAAGATACACACACACACGCATGCACACACATACTACAGCACTCAAATAGAAGTGTACACACACAATGCACATACCAAAGCTATGCACATGTGTAATACACATCTACAGATACATGCCTCCACAAATATGAGTACACTCATGCATATGCACACACACACAAGGACTTGCCGCATTCACGCATGTGTGAAGGTGATTGGATGATCTAATTCCTTGATTCATGGATGGGGCTATGGAAGCCAGGAAGGTAACAGAGTCCCTTAGAAGTCAATGGCCAACCCAGGACTTGGGCCTCAGGGAATCTTTCAGAACTCAGCCTCTCTACTCCCAGTAGGCTTAGTCTCTCTTGTATGCCCTAGAGGCCACTTGGATAAGTCTTTGTTCTTGATTCCACAGGGATGCTCCTTGGATAAGCCAGTCTTTCACATACCAGGATCAAGAATCTGGCCACACAGAGAGCTTCTGAAGGCAGTTCTGTTCACCCGTTGCTGCCTACACCCAAGAAATGATAATTGCTCCATGACTTTTGGCACATCTGCCCCCTTGATTTTTTTTTATTTAAGAAGAAAAAAGAAAAAAAAACAGAAAAAGAGTACAAGTAATACAAAATTTAAAAAATAAACAGTAAGAAATCACTAGTTAATAGATTACATATTCTCATCTTAGAAATAGTTGTTCAAGTTACAAAATTGAAGCATATAAAGTGGACTTTCAAACAGTGAGAGTGCAAACAGTTTTGTTCAATGATCCAAAAAACATTCAGTAATATGGTTATCTATCTTATACACTTAAACATATATGCAGTTATAACTTTTAGAGCACTTTCTTTTCTTTTCTTTTGTAGAATGACAATTACACATTTTGAGTTTTATTACTCCCACAGTTCTTATTACCTTTTTTGAAGAGAGTAAAACCAAATGCGACATATCAGAACAGAGTCAGACAAATCAAAAGGATGGACATCATAGATAATGTAAAAACAAAATATAAGGTGATCAGCAATGGTTATCACACTGCCTCTTGCTATTTTAAGAAGAATTGGCAGTTCATAAAACTGAACTAAACAGTAAAGAATAAAACCAAAGCATTGGAGACATTATAGGATTTTAAAAGAAAATAATAGTCAACTAATGGGCATCATAATGATTCTTATTGTCTTCACAGTTATGCCTATACTTTCAAACTTGGTACTATCAAGCAAAGCAGAATAGGGGAAAATCAGTCAAAACAAGATGGTGAGGGCAATACAGGGTTTCAAATTGACTTAATAGGAAATGAAAGTAGGTTACTATTATGTATCCTGCTATTTTTTAAAATTTATTTTTCCCTTAATTAAAAAATAAAAAGAAAAAAGGAAATAATTTTAAAAAGGGGGATTGAGATAAAAGAGGGCATAATAACAAAACAGCACAGGTCAAAACATAACCATTTAAGCAAAATAGTGTTTCAACACAAGATATCCTGACATAAAAATAGTTACCATAGTGTCTATTTCCTTTAAATCTTTGAGTACAACTTCATATACTGTAGCACCAAACATATCAAGACACTATAAAACCATTCAAGAGAATGACATTATTACAGGGTATTTAGAACCAATTAACAGATAATGAACAATGGTTTCTATATAAACTCCTTGTCTTAAAGTTTTTACTTATATTATCATATATAAAAAAATCCAATGAGACCGATGGAGACAGAAGAATACAAGTTTGATGGGACTTCAAAACATGATGATACTAAATCAGTACTAGCTATTATGATGTCTTGTTTTCTCCAGAATAGCTGTTCCTACCTGCTGATCTTTCTGCCTAATTTCTGTTGAGCTCTTTTTCTGTCATTTGTTGTTAGTTTGTCTTCTTCATTTTATTTTCTGCCCCATTCATTGTGGCCTCTCTGTCACTATTTCTGGAATCTTGGTATTTTCCTTTTTTAGACTATCCTGCAGTATTCTCTGTAGAGTTGAATTAGTGGTGGCAAATTCCCCTAGTTCCTCTTTATCCTGGAATCACCTTGTTTTTCCATCAATTTCTAGGGACAGTTGTGCAGGATATATCAATCTTGGCTGGAGGTTATTATCTTTCAAAGCTTGAATTATTTCCCCCCATGCTCTTTGTGATTTGATGGTTTATGCCGAGAAGTCTGCTGTAATTCTGATGGGTGTTCCCTTGTAAGTGATCTGTTTCTTGTCTCTGATGGCTTTTAATATTCTGTTCTTATATTGGATTTCTGGAAATTTGATTATTATATGCCTGGGTGTAGCTTTGTTTGGGTTGTAGGTGGCTGGAGTCCTATATGCCTCATATATCTGAGTATCTTTAGCATTTGCTAAATTAGGGAAATTCTCCTGGATTATTTCTGTGAATAGCTTTTGTAGTCCATTTGTTCGTGTCCCCACTTCTTTTCTTATGTTCTTAATTCTTAAGTTAAAGATCCCCTTATCATCTTCTAGCTTTTGTATTCCCTCTGTTTGTTTTTTTGTTATTTTTAAGAAGTTTTTCATTTCATGCTCCCATATTACAAATCTGGCCTCCAGTTCAGATAATCTGTCCTTAGTTTCTTTCAAGCTGTTATGCCAGTTTTCGATAGAGTTTTTAGTTTCCTGGTAATCTCTTTGAATCTGCTTCACGTATTCTATGTTTCCTCTATCTTCTCCATCAAACAATTCTCCCCTTTTTTTCTGTTCTTCCATTCCACCATGTGTTTTTTCTTGGGCGGTGCTTAGCATTTCCTTAACTATTCTGCTTATGTCTAGCTTCAGGTCATTAATAACTTCATTCCTGAACTCATCTATGAGGCTCTGGAGATAGCACTTTATGTCTATTGGTGCCGTGTCTGCTATTGCCTGTTTCTCAGGATTGGCGGCTGAGGAGCCTATCTTGTTGCTCCCTCTTCCCATATTCTTTTTGTTCCTTATATATAAGCATATATAGGATGCCCAGCTTCCTTCCCTGATGGCCACAGTCTCTTTGAATTGCGCCGGCTAGGTGTTCCCACCCACCACAGCGCACCAGGGAGACACAGACCTGGGCAGTCTATCCTGGGCATGCCCCTCCAGGTCAACCTACCAAAGGCTTCACCCCTAGGGTGCACCTCCAGGCACTGGGACCTGGGTTGGGCTGGCCTACTGGGTCTCAGTCAGTGGCGTCTCACAGGCCAGGCACTCCCCACCAATCCCACTTGAGAGGGGGATATGTGACTGAACTCATTGCAGCATCTCATTCCAGGAAGTCTGCCCAGTCTGAGTATGTCCTCTGCTGAAGCCTCCTTCTCTATGGAAGGTCCTGATCTGCTCACTCACCACAGGTCAATGCAGGGCACCCAGCCAGTCCTGTTCTCAACTCCATTCACCATTTCCCACTCTCAGAGCTTTTGTGCCTCTCTCCCCGCTGTGCTGACTGGTACGCAGCAGCAGCTGCAGGAAATTCAAATCACAGTTTCCAGTGGCATGGGGTCTGGCTTCCGTGCTTAGACCTTATCTGTTCCTGCTGTATCACCGGGATTACATTTCCAGTTGGTTTCTCTTAATTTAGTTCATTCCTGGGTCGGCAAAGAATATCCCCCCTTGCCTAGGACTTCCTGCCCGGCACCATTCCTGGATTTGAAGTGCGGTTTCTCAGAGAGCCTCTGAGGCTGCTTCTATCTATCCGCCATGCCCTTCGGACTCCCCCCTTGATTTTTAAGACTGCATCCGTCAGCTGAATTCCTGGTCATTTTCCCTGGAGGCCAATGACTCCCCTGTTGCAGAAACTGATATCTATCAAAATATTTGTACAGTGTCCTTGTGAGGGCCAAAGGGCTGCTAGGCCCAGCCTCAGGCTTGTTAACCATACTTTATGATCTGGAGATGTGTAAAGTGAGAGGCCATCTCTGCTCACATCCTGGAAAAACCACACCTATTGGCTGTTGTATTTTTCTTTTTTTTTTTTTTTAAATTTTTATTTAAGGAGAAAAGAAAAGAAAGGAAAAAAAAACAGTGAAGGGGTACAAGTTATACAGATTTACAGAATAAAAAAATGCGCAGTAGGAAATCACTAGTTAATGGATTACATATTGCCATCTTAGAAATAATTGTTTAAGTCACAAAATTAAAGCTTGTAGAGTGGACATTCCAACAATGATAATGCAAACAGTTCTGTTCAATGATCCAATAAAACTCTGTGATATCATTTTCTATCTTATACATTTAAATATACATGCAGTTATATAGTTTAGAGCACTTTCTTTTCCTCTCTTTTGTACAGTGACTATTACACATTTTGGGTTTCATTGCTCCCATGGTTCTTGTTGCTTTTTTGGAAGAGAGTAAAACCAAATGTGACATAATAGAACAGAATCGGTCAAGTCAAAAGGGTGGACATAATAGATAATATAAAAACATAATACAAGGTGATCAACAATGGTTACCCTAATGCCTCCCGCTATTTCTATTAGAATTGCCTATATCATTAGTTGTAATACAATTGAACAAAACCGTAAAGAATAAAACCGACAAAACCAAAACATTGGAGACATTGTAGGTCTTCAAAAGTAGATAAAAGTTAACGAGAATGGGCGTTGTAATGAATCTCATTATCTTCTCAGCTGATGCCTAAACTTTCGAACCTGATACTATCCAGCAAAACAGAATATAGGAACCTCAGTCAAAAACAAGATGGTGAGAGCAATACAGGGCTTCAAATCGAGATAATAGAAAGTCGAAGTGGGTTACTATATTATATCCTGCTATATTTTTCCCTGTAATTAAATGGGTAAAAATAAAAAAGTAAATAATGGAGTGGAGATTGAGAAAAAAAAGGGCATAACAGCGAAACAGGGCAGATCAAAACATAACCATTTAAGCAGAACAGTGTTTCACCACCAGCTAATCCTGACCCAAAAATAGTTACCATATTGACTCCCTCCCTGAAGTCCTTGAGTACAACTTCATACACTGTAGCATTAAGTATATCAAAACAATGTATATCCATTTAAGAGAATAACAGCATTACAGAGCATTTAGAATCGACCAACAGAAAATGAACAATGGTCTCTGTATAATCTCCTTGTCTTTAAAAGGTTTTTTCTTATATTATCGTACATAGTAAAATCCAATAAGATACAACCTGTTTAGACCATTGGAGACAGAAGAACAAAAGCTAGATGAGACCTCAAAACAAGATGGTACTAAATCAGCATTACCTATTAAGATGTCATTTTCTCCAAAAAAAAAGCTGTTCCTATCATCCAATCTTCTGTCTCATTTCTGTTGAGCTCTTTTTCTGTCAGTAGCTGTCAGTTTGTCTTCTTCATTTTGTTCTCTGCTCCATTCGTTGTGGCCTCCCCGCCCCTATTTCTGGGTTCTTTGTATTTTTCTTTTTTTAGAATATCCTGCAATACTTTCTGTAGGGTTGAATTGGTGGTTGCAAATTCCCCCAGTTCCTCTTTATCCTGGAAGCACCTCGTGTTTCCATCAATTTCCAGGGACAGTTGTGCAGGATATCTCAATCTTGGCTGTAGATTATTATCTTTCAAAGCTTCAATTATTTCTCCCCATGCTCTTCGTGATTTGATGGTTTGTGAAGAGAAATCTGCTGTAATTCTGATGGGTCTTCCCTTGTAAGTGATCTGTTTCTTGTCTCTTACAGCTTTTAATATTCTGTTCTTGTATTGAATTTCTGGAATTTTTATTATTATATGCCTGGGTGTTTCTCTGTTAGGGTTGTAGGTAGCTGGGGTCCTGTATGCCTCATACATCTGAGTATCTTTACCTTTTGCTAAATTAGGAAAATTCTCCTGGATTATTTCTGTGAGTAGCTTTTGTAGTTCACTTGTTTGTGTCCCTACTTCTTCTTTTATGTTCTTAATCCTTAAGTTATGGCTCCTCTTATCATCTTCTTGTCTTTGTATTATTGCTGTGTGTTTCTTTGTTATTTTTAAGAAGTTTTTCATTTCATTCTCCCATGTTTCAAGTCTGCCCTCCAATTCAGATAGTCTGTCCTTAGTTTCTTTCAAGCTGTTATGCCAGTCTTGGGTAGACTTCTTAATTTCTTGATAGTCCCTTTGCACTTGCTTCACATACTCAATGCTTTCTCTGTTTTCTCCATCAAGCAATTCTCCCCTCTTTTTCTGTTCTTCCATTCCACCATCCGCTTTTTCCTGGGTGGTGCTTAGCATTTCTCTAACTATTCTGCATACTTCTAGCTTCAGGTCATTGATAACTTCATTCCTGAATTGGTCTATGAGGCTCTCTAAATGGCGCTTAATGTATAATGGTGCAGTGTCCACAATTGCCTGATTCTCAGGATTGGGGGCCGAGAAGCCTTTTTTGTTGCTTCCCTTCCCCATATTTTCTGTTCCTTATAAAATGTAATCTTACACAGGAGGCCCGGCTTCCCTGCCTGCCAGCCACAGCTTGATCAAATTGCGCTGGTTAGTTGTTCCCGCTCACCGCTGCGCCCCAGGGAGTTGCGGAGGAGGCCGCCTACGCAGGAGTCGGTCGCTCCTCCGGGCCACCGTCAGGCTCTGGGATCTGGGTTAGGCCAGCCTAGGGAGTCCGCGAGCAGCGTCCCTCCGGCCAGGCACCTTTCACCAATCCCGTCCGAGAGGGAAATGTGTGGCTGCAGTTGCCACCGCGCCCTGCTCTTACAGGACTGCCCGCGCCCAGAAAAACCTCCGCTGGAGTCAAACTGCAGTAGGGAGTCAGTTCCTCGCTCACCTCGCCACCAGTCAGCCTTCCTCCCTGGCCTTCGCATTTCCGACTCCATTCGCAGATTCCCGTTCCCAAGCCTCTGCGTGTCTCTCCTTGCCGAGCCCCTATGGAGGCAGCCGGCCGCCGGGCGGCGGGAAATCCAAACCGCGGTTTCCAATGGCGTGGGGACTCCGTTCGGAGACTCCCGTTCCCAGAGCTCGGCGGTCACGTCTCTCCTTGCTGAGCCGCTGTGGAGGAAGCCGGCCGCCGGGCGGCGGCGGGAAATCCAAACCGCGGTTTCTAATGGCGCGGAGTCGAGCCTCCACACCGAGATTTTTCTGTTCCTATTTTAGCGCCAGGACTGTATTCCAAGTTGGATTCTCTCAGCCCAGTTTGTTCCTGAGTCAGCAGAGCATATCTCTACTGGTTCGTATCTCCTTAGTCCGCATCATTCCTGGCCTCTGAGCCGAGCCTTTAGAGAGCGTTCAGAAGTTGCTGTTGTCTGTCCGCCATGTTCTCCCGATCCCCCAGGCTGTTGTATTTTTCAGTGCAAACAAACTGTCTATACCCTTAATCATTCCTAATTAAAGTGTGAAGAGCTGTGTCCCTCCCTAGGGACTCACTTGTGAAGATGTCACAGGTTGTAAGCAGCACATACTAAAGGTGGCTGCAGCTGCAAACCATGTGAAGGGTCCCATATTTTCATGACCTTGTGTCTTGTCCTCAAGGGCTTGCTGGGACCCTCGTGTGGGAAGTGAGATACATGACATCAGAATGACAGGGGACCTGACGGGGGACCGGCAAAACTGGGCCTCCTTCCTTCCACAAATGGTTACTGTAAGATGGTTGTGGGAGTGAGATGTCACAGTCACAAGCCTTGGTCTAGCTGGTGAGTCTCTGGGGCATCTCGGCCAAGTCAGTAACCACAGGATCTTGGTTGCTGGGCCCGGGCAGAGCAATCAGAGGTGTCAGTATACTGTCAGAGAAAGCTCCTTTTTCTGGGTCTTCTTGCATCTCTTGACTCTCTAAGCCCCTTTCACTTAATTCTGGGTGTTGACAGCTCCTCACCTTCCTCCTGCCCTCATTCTGGCCTCTGGCCTGGAATCTCTCCTCTGGCTTCTGGCTCAATCCTGCAGAACTCCTGGTTTTCTGGGCCTTTGAGACTCTGGCCACACTCAAAGCTCCAGCTTTAGGGCATTCTGGCCAGCAGCCTTGATTCTCTGTGACCTTCAGGGGTCCAGGGGATTGGGTAGGTAGCGTCCAGTCCCAATGGCTTCATGTCTACAAATGTCCACAAGACAGAAGAAGCTGCCGAGCTCTGTTTTTAGGGAAGCTTCATGGCTGTGGGACAGACTGGCATTTTTCAAAGGCATTGTCATGATCACTCTGCCTTTTTGCATTGCTAACTGCTTTGAAATTTCACCCTTTCTACCTCCTTCCTCTTTTGGTTATTCACCAGTGGAAGGAAGAAGTGCTGGGTGGGGTGAGTGAAAGCAGAGGGCTGGAGATGAGGGAGCCTGTGGCCTGTCCTTGCTAACAGCATCTGACGTGGGGGGCCGACATAGACAGAAAATGTACCTGCAGCTGTTCTTTCTTCTCTTCTGGTTCTCAGGTGAGTGGGTCCAGGTTTAGACTCGTGGGTGGGCTTAGCCTGAAGACCTAGCCACAGAGCTGCATGCTCCGGCAAGAAGGCATCCTTAGTGGTACAAACATCTGTGTTTCGCCTGCTCCCCCTTCAGTGTTTCAGTGACCAGGCAGAAATAGGGAGCCCTGCAGCACAAACCCAGCCTGAGGCGTAATTCTTGCCTGCTTAGGGGTCTGTGGTTGCTCCGGAGGACTGCAGCGCACCTGGGCTGCAATGCCATCTTTGTGTCTACCTTAGGAGCAGGCAGCTTCTGGAAAGAAGAGAGGGAGGAAGAGGTTTGGAGGAAGGAAGAGAATTTTCCAGATGTGGGGAGAGGTGACTCTGGGCATTTGGGGCAAAAGGAAATGTTAGAAATTGCTGAGAGCTTGAAGTAGCTGAGAGCAGGCAGCGGGGAGAGAAAAAGAGGCACCGAGGTGTGGGTACCATTTTGATTAAAAAGGAGATTTTTGTTTTCAGTACTGGGAATCAAACCCAGGACCCACTTAATTACACCCATTCAGTGGATGATTACTGAGCTCTAGAATAGGCTAAGGCACTGACAGGTGCTATGACATGGATGAATCTTGAAAACATGATGCTAAGTGAGAAAAGCCAGACACAAAAGGCCACATATCATATGATTCTATTTAAATGAAATCTCTAGGGTAGGTAGATTTGTAGGGGCAGAAAGTAAATTACTGGTGGTGTGGACAGGGACAGGGTGGTCATGACTAGGAGGGTTTTTTGAGACAAGGTCTCGCTATGTAGCCCCGGCTGGCCCCGAACTCCTGAGGATCCTTCTGCCTCAGCCTCCAGAGTGCTGAGATTACAGGCGTGTACCACTGTGCCTGGCTGTTTTACAACTTTGTGAATGTTCTGGAAACCACTGAGTTGTGAGCTTTTAAACAATGGAATTTGTGTTATGTGAGTTACGTGTCAGTTTTTGTTTTTCTTTCGTTTTTGATAATGAGATTCAACCTGGAGAGGCCACTGTGCTGCATCCTCGGCCCTTAAATTTTTCTTTTTCCTAAAATCTTGAGCCAGGATGTGCCTGGCTGGCAGGCTGCTCTCTTCCACCTTAGCCTCTTGATTCGCAAGAGTACAAGTGTGTGCCACTGTGTCTGGATTCGTATCAAGTTTATAAGGAGATAAATGTAAATCTTTTGCTTTAAAATGCTTTAATTGGGCTGGGGATTTCGCTCAGTGGCATAAGCTCCTGCCTGGCAAGTATGAGGTCATGAGTTCAATCCCCAGTACCACAAAAAAAAAAAAAAAAAAAAAAAAAAAAAAAAAAAAATTAAAATGCTTTAACTTTAGAAAGGGAAAGAATGATCGTTTCTAACATAGCAAATTATAAAAGGATAAAGATTAGTAATCCAAAGGAAATCAGAGGAGGAAAATTACACATACGAAAAATCAGCAGTTTAGAAAATAAAATAGTAATATTTACCAGATTATCTCAGAACTGGTTTAGTGTAGGAAAAAGGAGGGAGAGAAACAATTACACATAAAATCTTTTGGCACATGTGGTTACTAAAAATGAAATAGTACTGAAAGTGTGCTTAAGATGAATAATTGTGATAGATATGAAAGATCTAACGCAAAGAAATTCTTTATAATTATTATGCATTATGCCAGGAATGGTGGAGGAAGACCTGGATGACTCCCCCTGAAAAAGAGCTTTATCTCCATGTTCACTAAACCAGGCCCTGTGCCCATGTACTGACCCATAAGGAGCTGGCTAGGACTTTTCCTTATCCCTCCAGTTGGCAGTAAGCAATGCAAATGGATCTAGCCCAGGTGCTGATGTGATGTCAGTTTTGTAGACAGTATTTTAAGATTCTAAAGAAGCAAAGCTTTGTTTGCTATATTTATGTTGTGATTCCAGAACATGAAATAGGTATAAATGGACTAGGGGTGTAGCTCAGCTACAGAGTGCTTGACTAGTGTGTGTGCCCTGTGTTTTACATGCTTCATGGAAGAATTAAAAAGAAAAAAAAGAAATTGGCTGGATTCATCTTGAGATACTAGCATATCTCTGATGCCACACCTTGACAAAAAAAAATAAAAATAAAAAAAAAGAAAAAGGAAAGAACCTCACCTAGGAACACAGAGCTGAGTTCTGGCAATGAGACAGCTCTCAGATGGGTTTGTGTGACCCTGCACTTGATTATGGGTTTTTTTCCCTAGTGTTTACAAATGGAAAGAATTCACCCCAAATCTAGATTTCTGATGACCCCAAAGCAATGACATGATCTGAAATCACAGAGCTCATTTCTTGCATGAGGACCCCGGGCTGAGCGGCGAGGGGATGGGCCTGTGATGGACCTGCCCTGCAGGCTTTCCTGGTCCTCACCACCTCCCAGAGTCTCCTTGGTGCTATGGTCTAGCATCGCTGGTCATTTTGCGGGGAGATGCGGTACTGGGGATCGAACCTAGGGCTTTCACATGACTACACCCTAGCCCTTTAGGTTGTTTTCTTTTGGGTTATGGTCTTGCTAAGGCACCGAGTTGTCCAGGTGCCCTCAGACTTTCTGTCTCCCTACCTCACCCTTTCAGATGGTGGGGTTCAGGTGTGCACCAGCGTGCCTGTTTGTGGTCACTTTTTTTTTTTTTACAATCATGCTTGTAAATAAACATTTTCCTGTATCTTGAATCTCTATAAAGGTGACAAAATAAAAGAACAAACAAGACAATCTTATATCTTAAGAACAAACTGCTCTGCTATCTATAATAGTTACCTTACAGTGAGGTTATAGTAATCAGGACAGTGTGGGGTTATCATGAAGAAGGATAAGTCAGTTAATCAATGGAACAGAAAGGAATCCATGAATAAGTTACAAGTTTACTGTTTGGCAAAGACACCAAGGCAATTCCGTAGGGTAAATGGAACCTGTATGCTATGGGTTCCACAGCACATGGAGACCATCTTGCATCGTTGTTCTGGTCAGCCTGGGCTGGTTTACTGGGCCCCGGGAGACCACTAGAACCACCAAGGACAGCCTCAACATGCCATCTCATGTGGCTGAGTCAACTGAGAGTCACAGGTACTAAGAGTCAATGGACATCGCTGTCCCATGGGCATGGATCTTCTGCTATTTCCTTCCCTCCTAGGCAGCAAACCGTAAACATGGCCACAAAAGGGCACTCCTCAAAATATGTGGATTTATTGACCATAGCGAGGGGGAGAGGCGTGAATGACAGAAGCTTTTAATGCTACGTCAATACTTTGTCCCTTTTTAGGACTGTAGTTGTACTTTTTATGCTTTTCATCTGGCCTTGGCCTCGTGGAATGCTGGAGGAGAGCAAGCCTGTTTTGCAGAGGTATAATCTTCTCTTTTTAAAAAACCAGTATTGAGGGGCTGGGGATTTAGCTCAGCGGCATAAGCGCCTGCTTTGCAAGCAGGCAGTCGTGAGTTCGATCCCTGGTACCGATAAAAACGAAAAAGACAAAAAAACAAAAAACAAAAAACAAAAAACAAAAAAAAAAAAAACCAGTATTGAATTTGGAATACACTTGGAATTGGAAGTTCTTCCTAATCAAGATGCTGTGACCCTGCCTTAGAGATGAGAGGTGACAGGTTTATGGATTTGTGTCTTCCAGGCTTCTCTGCTGAGAAGAAAGATATCACTGGTCCAGGGACAGCGAGGGGCCAGGAGCGGAGCTCACTGACTGTGCAGTGTCGGTATAGCTCACGGTGGAAGACCAATCCGAAGTGGTGGTGTTGAGGGGCTGCCTGGAGTAGCTGCAAGATGCTGATTCAAACCGATGGGTCAGAAAGGCTGGTGAAGGAGGAGCGTTTGTCCATCAGGGACTACCAGAAGGACCTCGTGTTCAATGTAACCTTGGGGGATCTCAGAAGAGATGATGCTGACAGTTACTGGTGTGGGATTGAAAAATTGGGGATTGACTTTGGGGACAAAGTTAAGGTGACCGTTGTTCCAGGTAAGGACTCTCCCTACCATGTACCATGTGACCATTTTGCAGAGGAGGGGGTTTTCAGAATTCTCTCTGTTCAGCTAAACAATTAAAAGTAGTCTCAGGAAGGGCTGGGGGTTTAGCTCAGCGGCATAAGCCCCTGCCTTGCAAGCGTGCAGTCGTGAGTTCAATCTCCAGTACCGATAATAAAAAAATAAGGTAGTCTCGTGGCTATACATGTGGCCATGTACAGTATATGTGTGTGACAGAGCGGGATTCCAGAGATATCAGAAGGAGGACACAATCTTAGCCATCTGTCATTGGTTCTCATTGCCTGAGTCAGCAAAGCAGGACAATTTTGGCTTTGCTGTTGGATACTAGGGGTCAGAAAAAACAGAGCCAAGATCTGGTTATTAGTGGAACCATCTGCCTTCCTTTGGAATTGTATGCCTTACAGCCACACTACAGTGGAGCCTCCATTTTGGTCTTTGGAGTTTATATAATTGATTTTGGTATCCACAAAGAAGCCTAACCTTTCTTTTTATTTCTTTGTATTTTATTTTGTTTTATTGTGATATTGGGGATTGAACCCAGGGCCTTGTAATACAAGACAAGCACTCTTCACTAAGACATATCTCAAGTATAAAAATTAAATCATATTTTATTTTACTTATTTAAATTTTTAAAGGGAATAAAACAAAACAATAAAATAAAGCAAAATAATACAATAAGGATGAACTTGGTCTCCAAAAACAAGACAGTAAAAATCAACAATAGTTATTATACTGTACATTGTTTTTTCTTTTTCCGATTTCATTTTATTTCAAGGAGAAAAAGAAAAAAAAAAGAAAAAAAATCTACAACAAAATTTCAAAGGACATCAACCAGGGGGCAACAATGTACATACACTGTGCATTGCCATCCCCAAATCATTCCCCCAGAGTGCAAGACATCTGCATTCAATTGTTTGAACAATGCTAGCACAAATCTTTTTCTTCAGCAAACTCAGGAAATCATAGTAAAACTATCTTATTTTATATAATATATATGCTGTTTCTTTCAGCTTCTCACACTAATGAGACTATATGATGTTTACACATGTGTGTCTTATTTATTTCACTAATGAGTACAGTCTCAAGTTGCACCCATTTACCTATGTCTCCAGTTTATCCTTATTTATGACTGAGTAGCACTCCATTTTATTAAAAATGCCACAATTTCTATCCATCCTTCAGCTGAAAGGCCTTTGAGTTATTTCCAAGATCTGGATATTACAAATTGTGCTACTATAATGTGGGTGCACATATATTGCTGTTGTATGATGGTTTTAATTCTTTTGGAAAGGTATCCAGAAGAGGAATAGCTGGGTCGAATGGGACCTCTAATTCTAGTTTTTTTGAGGAATTTCCATACTGATTTCCACAATGTTTGCACCAGTTTTCCCTCCCACAAACAGTAGAGAAGGGTTCTTTTCCCCCACAGCCCCTCCAGCATTTGTTATTGCTTGATTTCTTAATAGTAGCCATTCTTTCTGGGGTGAGGTAGAATCTCAGGATTGTTTTAATTAGTTATACTAAATGACCAGTGATGTTGAATATTTCTTCACATATTTATTTTCTGTTCATATTTCTTCACCTGAGAAGTGTGTACTCATCTCAGATGCCATTTTTGCATTGGGTCTTTAATCTGGGAGGACTGATTTTTAAAAAAATTCTTTATGAGTTCTTGATAGAAATTGTTTGTCTGAGGTACAGCTGGCAAACATTTTCTCCCATGTTGTGGTTTGACTCTTCACTCTGTTGTGGTTTCTCTTGCTGTACAAAAGCTTTTCAGTAGGATGAGATCCCAGGTATTGATTCGTTGTGATAGTTTCTGTGTAATCAGAGTTTTATTCATAGTTTTTGACTACAGTGTCCTCAAGAGTTTTACCTACTCTGTCTTGCAGCAGATTTAATGTTTCTGTTTTAATATTAAGATTTTTGGTCCATTCTGATTTTAGCTTAGTATATGGTGAAAGATAGGGGCCCAGTTTTAATCTTTGGCATGTTATACTACACATTATTATCCTCCAAATAGTTGCTCAAACTATTAGATTAGGTATGCAAAGTTAATCAAACAATATAAGCACTAAGTTGTTTCTTTACTTCAATTACTATCATTTCAGAAATTTCAGGTGTGTGCCTTCTGATTTCTTCTATGTCTATGTCTCCTTGACCTGTTTGTGGGGAATGGATTCTTCTCCAGGCTTTCAGGGCTGGTTCACAGAGGGGTGAATTCTCTGCAGGTTTGTGGTGGTGGTCCTGGTTTCTTATTTTTGATGGATTCCTGGATTATGTCTCTCACATCTCACATCTCACTTCAGATCCACTGGACCCACTTCCCTCCTTTTTCTCTGCCTCATGTTGCTGTATTACAATGGTTGGGCACCAAATCATGGAGAGACTTTCTCTGCTACTCACCACTATGCCACCTTTCTGGAAGTCTTAACTCTTTAACTGATGAGTTGTAGGAAGAGGCACAGATCTCAGAAAACCAAAGTCTAGATCATCTTGTGTTTTTCTAACATGAGGTAGCTAAGGAATTCCAGGAGATCCTGGCTAGGGCTGAAGGGTGATAGACTTTGAACCCATTATTGTGAAAGTTTTACTAGAAAAAGAGAAGAGTACATCTGACTGTCTCTGAGGGTTACTGGAAAGATGGATGTAAGCACAGGCCAGGCAGGAGCGCATGCCCTTAAGGTTTCCCTCTGAGATCCAAGTCCTTCTGAGAGGTGGGAGATGAAGGTGGAGGATGTCTGCTCCCTCTTCTTACCACAACACCCACAAACACACTCTCCCCCACACAGAGCTGTATTTGGAATATTTCCATGTGTGTAGGGATAAAGTACTTTTATGCAAAGTAAAGGAAATTATGGAACCTGATTCTGGGCAACGTATAGTAATAGGGATCAGATTTCTCTTCTGACTTAAATAACAACAAATAAAATAGAGAAAATACATGAAACTAAGATTTTAAGCACATTGTATACCAGGCAACAAAAAACAATTACTTTCTTGAGAGATTTTCTCAGTTGAACCCCAGAAAGGAGGAACCCATGTAGACCCTACTGACTTCTTCAGTTGAGGAGATATTGCTTAGAACCTGGGGAGGTAAGCTAGTTTGAATTTGCGAGACAGAGTACCAGAGAGATTTGTAGAGAGTGAGAATCCATAGGCTGGCCCCTGTGGTTAACCAAGAGAGAACTGATTACTTCTTGTGCATAAAAGAACTACCTTAGGTTGGACAGAGAATGACCAAAAGAGATCAGAAGACTGGCTGTTCTTTCCTTTCTTTGCTTTTGTTGTTTTGGCTCTCTTCTGCTGCCATAAACTTGCCGCTCTGCCATGTGTCACCCTGCCTTGGAGCCAGCAGATTATGGGCTGAAACTTCTGTAAACTGTGAGCTAAATAAATCTTTCCTTCCTTAACTTCGCACATCAGGTATTTTGTCTCAGCAACAAGAGAAAAGTAACCAAGACAATGATATTAGTGAATTGTAATGAATTTCAATAAAAACTGTCCAAAATAAAATGTAGAGTGAAACAAGACAAGTCATTAGCTGAATGTGATGGTACATAAGTTTGGGAGGTTGAGGCAGTGGGTTCATAAATTTGATTCTAGCCTGGGCAACTCAAACATTTAGCAAGTTTCTGTCTTGAAATAAACCACAGGCAGATGAGACAGCACCAGGATTTACAAAACTCCACTGGGAGTGGAAATTGTGACTATGAAGTTTTGGAAGACAGGAAATGATTTTTTTTTTAAAAAAAGAAGGTTTCTCTTGTTCCAGCCATCCTGGCATCCAGCCTAGGCTTCCCAGAGGAGGTTCATGGAGGGGTGGCCAGCTCACTTCACAAGGTGGCAGGGAGTGAGTTTCAGTCATGGAAAAGACTTAGAAAGGAGGTATCCTGGTCTAAAGACTGAAATGCCATGGAGTATGTTGACTATGCCAAGCAGAGCTAACAAATTATTGTAAATTGTCTCCTTGGTTGGCCCCTCAGAACTTCTCACACTGTTGAATAGTTTTCCTTTTCAAAATAATCAATGATATGTTTTAGACAGTTACTACTGGTCTTAGGCACCAAAAGAGAAGCTCCTTAATTCCTAGATGGTGCACCCCTGGGCCTCACCCAGAGCTGGACGGTCCTTGTAGAAAGTGACATGTATTCTGTTTTGCAGCTTTACCCAAAGAAAGTTTATCCTCAGTAAGACCAAGTCCAACTTTGACACCATCAACCACCAAGACTGTCAGATACCAACCAACGACTACCACCAGCCCCGCCACTCGGTAAGCTAAGCGGGCCCTGCAGCACCTTCCCGCTGCTATGGCCCCATAGCATCTTCTTTGGGAGGGCTGTCAGACACAGTGCAGGATTCTCAAGAATCCTAGATTTCAGAAAAACAGCAAATAATGTTGTAGCATAAGTGTAGCCCAATTATTTTTTGAGACATGCTTGTACTTTAAAAAAAGTATATAATATTTTTATGAATATCAGATTTACCTGAGAATTCTTTATTTCTATTTGCTAACCCTAGTAACACTGTCCTGTGGGCATATTCCATCTGGACCCTCACCCATACAACTTCTCTGATGTAGCCTCTTGTCAACTGAGTCACTAAAAAGATAGGTGGTCTTCCTCACTCTCAGTTGTCCTGTGAGTACAGGAATTCCCAGCTAAGCTTCTGCTGCACCAAGACAAAATCGTCATCTGACTGACAGAAGGAAAGCATGGATGTGGGCCTTTGGTCCATCTACTACACAACTCCCAGGGGCAAGGGAGTGTCACAGATTGGGTTTAATGGATTAGGAGATGATCCTCTTCCATGGGCCCCAGATCCTGCCCAAAAACAAATCTTAGAATTCCAGCCACTTGTCCCCAAGTGCCAAAGTGGGAGTGTGGTAAATGACAAGAAACAGAATTAGCTATTTCATCTCCTGACATGCTAGAGATACACAGCACACCAATCTGATGCATGTCAATCTGATGCTTGTCACTCTTGAAAGAAAGGAAATTCAATTGAATCTAGAGAACATGGCAGACAGATATCAGCAGCTATGGAGGTTCTCTAAAAGACCCAGCTTAGAATCCAGGAATGGTGCGGAGTGAAGTATCCTAAGCAAGCACAGATATGCCCTGCTGACCCAAGAATGAACTGGGCTGAGAGAAACCAACTGGGAATGCAATCCTGGTGCTATAACAGGAACAGACAAAGCCTCAGTGTGGAAGCTGGAGCCCACACCATTGGAAGCTGTGATTTGGGTTTCCTGCCACCCGCCTGAATCGGCTCGGCAGGGAGAGAGATGCGCGAAAGCTCTGAGAACGGGAATCGGTGAATGGAGTTGAGAACTGGACGGGTGGGGAGCCATACATAGACCTGCGGTGAGTGAGAGAAACTGGGACTCTTCCACAATCTAGGAGTTGCCAACAGAGGACATTCTGGGACCAGGCAGACTTGCTGGAACAGGGAGCTGTAGTGACTTCAGTCACATATCCCCCTCTCAAGTGGGATTGGTGAGCAGTGCCTGGCCTATGTGATGCTGCTGGCTGAGACCCAGTAGGCTAGTACAACCCAGGTCCCAGTGCCTGAAGGTGCACCCTAGCAGTGAAGCCTTGGATAGGTTGACCTGGAGGGGCGGGCCCCGCATAGGCCACCCGGTCTGTAACTCCCTGGTGTGCTGCGGTGGGCAGGAACACCTAGCCGGTGCAATTCAATCAGACTGTGGCTGACAGGGAAGGAAGCTGGGCCTCCTATGTATGCTTGCATATATAAGGAACAAAGAATATGGGAAGAGGGAGCAACAAGAAATCCTGTTGGCCCCCAATCCTGAGAAACAGGCAATAGCAGACACCGCACCAATAGATATAAAGCACTATCTCCAGAGCCTCATAGACGAGTTCAGGAATGAAGTTATTAATGACCTGAAGCTAGACATAAGCAGAATAGTTAGAGAAATGCTAAGCACCACCCAAGAAAAAACAGATGGTGGAATGGAAGAACAGAAAAAAAGGGGAGAATTGTTTGATGGAGAAAATAGAGAAAGCATAGAATACGTGAAGCAGGTTCAAAGAGATTACCAGGAAACTAAAAACTATCGAAAACTGGCATAACAGCTTGAAAGAAACTAAGGACAGATTATCTGAACTGGAGGGCAGATTTGTAATATGGGAGCATGAAATGAAACACTTCTTAAAAATAACAAAGAAACAAACAGCAATAATACAAAGACTAGAAGATGATAAGAAGATCTATAACTTAAGAATTAAGAACATAATAGAAGAAGTAGGGACACAAACAAATGAACTACAAAAGCTACTCACAGAAATAATCCAGGAGAATTTTCCTAATTTAGCAAAAGGTAAAGATACTCAGGTGTATGAAACATACAGGACCCCAGCCACCTACAACCCAAACAGAGCTACACCCAGGCATATAATAATCAAAATACCAGAAACCCAATATAAGAACAGAATATTAAAAGCCATCAGAGACAAGAAACAGATCACTTACAAGGGAACACCCATCAGAATTACAGCAGACTTCTCGGCACAAACCATCAAATCACGAAGAGCATGGGGGGAAATAATTCAAGCTTTGAAAAATAATAACCTCCAGCCAAGATTGATGTATCCTACACAACTATCCCTGGAAATTGATGGAAAAACAAGGTGCTTCCAGGATAAAGAGGAACTAGGGGAATATGCAACCACCAATTCGACTCTACAGAGAATACTGCAGGATATTCTAAAAAAGAAAAATACGAAGAATCCAGAAATAGTGGCAGAGAGGCCGCAATGAATGGAGCAGAAAACAAAATGAAGAAGACAAACTGACAACTAATGACAGAAAAATAGTTCAACAGAAATGAGGCAGAGAAGATTGGATGATAGGAACAGCTGTTTTGGAGAAAACGACGTCATAATAGGTAATGCTGATTTAGTATCATCTTGTTTTGAAGTCTCATCAAGCTTTTGTTCTTCTGTCTCCATGGGTCTTAACATGTTGTATCTTATTGGATTTTATTATATGTGATAGTATAAACAAAAACTTTTATAGACAAGGAGATTATACAGAAACGATTGTTCATTTTCTGTTAGTTGATTCTAAATACCCTGTAATACTGTCATTCTCTTAAATGGTTTTACATTGTTTTGATATATTTGATGCTACAGTATACAAAGTTGTACTGAAAGATTTCAAGGAAGGAGACAATATGGTAACTACTTTTATGTCAGGATTATCTTGTGGTGAAACACTATTTCACTTAAATGGTTATGATTTGATCTGCACTGTTTTGTTGTTATGCCCTCTTTTATCTCAATCTCCATTTTATTATTTACTTTTTTATTTTTATCCTTTTAATTAAGGGAAAAATAAATTTAAAATATAGCAAGATATATTATAGTAACCCACTTTGATTTTCTATTAACTTTATTTGAATTGCTGTATTGCTCTCACCATCTTGTTTTGACGGATGTTCCTCTTTTCTGTTTTGCTTGATAGTACCAGGTTCGAAAGTTTAGGCAACAGCTGTGAAGATAGTGGGATTCATTATAATGCCCATTCTGGTTGACTATTATCTACCTTTGAAGACCTGTAATGTCTCCAATGTTTTGGTTTTGTTGGTTTCGTTCTTTACCGTTTTGTTCAATTTTATTATAACTGATGATATAGGCAATTCTATTAGATAGCAGGAGGCATTATGGTAACCAATGTTGATCACCTTGTATTATGCTTTTACATTATCTATTATGTCCACCCTTTTGTTTTGACCAACTCTGTTCTGTTATGTCACATTTGGGTTTACTCTCTTCTAAAAAAAGTAATAAGAACAGTGGGAGCAATAAAACCCAAAATGTGTAATAGTCATTGTACAAAAGAGAGGAAAAGAAAGTGCTCTAAACGATATAACTGCATGTATATTTAAGTGTATAAGATGGACAATGATATTACTGAGTTTTGTTGGATCATTGAACAGAACTGTTTGCAGCTCACTGTTTGAATGTCCATTTTATAAGCTTTAATTTTGTAACTTGAACAAATATTTCTAAGATGACAATATGTAATCCATTAACTAGTGATTTCCTAATGTTTTTTTTTCTGAAATTCTGTATAACTTGTACCCTTTTTCTGCTTTTTTCTCTTTTTCTCCTTAAATAAAATTAAAAAAATAAAAATAAAAATAAAGTAAGGAAATTCCCAAACATCAGTACCCCCCAGCTAGCCTGGCTTAATTCCATGCTAGCCTGCTATGGTCAAGCCCAGGTCAAGGCCAGAGGTGAATTACAGACCTCTATGTGACCCCTAAGGCAAAGGCAGAGGTTCAAATCTCCATTCTTGTCAGAACAGTCCCTTGGGTCCTGTCTGGTTCTCTTCCTGTCGATTTGAGTTAGGTAGATGTGTCTGAAGAGTTTAGCTCTTGGGGGATGGCATGAGGGCTCCTTTCTTTGATGATCTCTTTTTCTTTTAGTCTCACAACTTAAAAAAATTTTTTTCCTCACTTTTTCGGAAGCGTATTTGTGCAAACAGATGGGATTTCAGTCGTTGAGAAGGAGAAGGTGAGACTTCAGAGAGTACAGTGTGTGAAAAAGAGTGCAGTGCCTCAAGGACAGGTAGAAACATTTCAAAGGATGCATCCAGCGTTCTGTGGCTCGCTCAGTGTTCTGGAGTTGGATATATTTTGAAGTTTTCAAATTTATCCATGGGCAAAAGGTGGCTTCCTGTTGGGTTGAGAGAGACAAGGATTGGCCACAGGAAGGTCAGAGAACAGGAAGAGGTGCCCAGTATAGTGAGGAGATGGGGGACCCAGGGACAGTAGGTACATGGCTTTCTGGATCCATGGGGAATGACACGGAGTGCAAAGGACTGCGGGGCCAGCAATCAGTCCAGGGGACGGTGGAAGGAACAGAAGTAAACTCTTTCTAGATGTGGTGTCTCAAAAGCCTTCACAGATGTGTCACAGGTAGTGAGGCGGGCAGGGTGGTTATCTTGATGTATATAAGAAGGTAAGGAAAAAAATGAGAAGTTGTTGATCTATCTAAAATGAAGATTAGATGAAGGGAAAATGTAGAGACCACTGAACACGGAGGATGAGATGGTGCTTGATAGGCAAGAGAGGTGACTGGAAGGCCAACTCTATTGTGGTTTGGAACACCTAAAGCCTAGCCAGTGGGCAGGATGACTGGGCCCTCTAAGCGGGCAGTCCAGGCTGGGCCCCAGGCTTGCCTTCACTGGGCTGTGGGAAGCCGTAATCTGGACAAAGGAAGGGCTGAAAGACCTGAGATTTCTGCCCTGGGAAGTAAGTAACTCTTTCCTGTCTGTGCATCCCCCACAGATCCCTGCTGAGCAACACCTGCTTCCTGCTCCTGGTCTTCTTGAAGTTTCCCCTTCTACTGAGCATGCTTGGTGCTGTCCTGTGGGTGAACAGGCCTCAGAGAGAGCCTGCGGGGGATGCAGAGTCAGACCAATGAGAACCTGTACTACTGATCCTGATCACTGCCTGTCCAAGAGAGAAAGGCCCTCCAGTAGAAGAAAAAGAACATTTCTGTCAGGACATTGCTACGGTGCTAGGTCAGTGTGGAACAGCTCCTTGATTTCCACTCTTGCAACCATGACACCTGGGGCTCTGGGACTCCTGGACCCTGTCACTTCATAGACCTGCAGCGGGAGGGGGCTTTCTTTCCTTCAAAGGTCTCATGAAAGAAGAAACTGCAAACTTCCACTTGTCCCTCAGTTCTGTTGAGGGGTACATGTAGTCTCAATCTGTTTGCCACTCTCGACATTAATGGATTTCTTTTGCATTTCGTGGGGTTTAGGGGTCCAGCCAATAATTTCAACATTCTTGACCCTTTGAAGAAAATGACTGAACCAAACTAGAAAGGGGCAAGATGTGAGCAGAGGCAAAGCTCCCAGGGCTGCCCACCCAGCCGCATTGTTTTCTTGCAGGGAAGGGAGCGTGGAAACAGCCCCATCCCATGTCTCTTGGACATGTATGGCTGAAGACGAGGTTGGGCACCACATCCTCTCTATTCCTCGCATCATCCTTCTTGTTAACATCTCCAAGCTTTCTTTGTTATTTGAGAGTGAGACTGCTGCTCTCATTTTTGGATAAATGAGAAATGAGCCATGGATTTTATGGAGTGTGGACTAATTAGACAATGGAGACAGAATCTGTCCAGGAACTGTGCATTTGGGGTATCTAGATGGAGAGGACAAGCTGGGAACAAAGGGCCCACAGGTCCTCTATTTTTCTGGACCCCCCTACCCTGGTTCTATCTTATCTACCTATCTATCTTCCTTCCTTTTCCTCTTTATAAATAAAGTTTTTCCCTTTTGTTAAACTTTGTCCCTCCAATTTTTTATTGGGGTTGAGTTTAAGATCAAGGTGGGCTACTTGTTGGTGCTCATCCCCCAGATGCAGCATCTGTGGTTCCTGGCCAGATGGGACACACATACTTCAGATGCATGGAATTTCTCCAACGGGTCCACACATGTCTGTATACACTTACGTAGGAGGGAAACAGGGTCTCTAGAAAATCAAGGTGGAAAACAGAACACATTTTCCAGTCTACACTCATGTGTATTGTTTGTATTTCACTTATTAAAATCCAAAAATAAATGCAACACTTGGCACATCTGGTCTCCCTGCCTGTAGCTCCTCTGCCATCCCTCAGGATTAAAATGAGTCTCTAGGTGATTTCTGCTCTCTGCATGACCTTAAACTTCACTTGAGATCAGGGCTCTAAATAATTCTTAATCAGTCATTGGTGGTCCGTGATGTACAGTACTGTAGAGAGTTTGTTGTTTGCTTTATGTACATATTTTCCAGTGATGGCCACAATCAAATGAATTAACATCCACCACCATTTGTGCCGCACTCCTTCATCCTGTAACTGAAATATTTTGTCTTTTGACAGCACCTGCCCATTTTCCCCACCCTCATCCCCCGCTAACTACCACTCTATTCTCTGCTTCTGTGAATTCAGCTTTCTAAGATGATCCCACATATATGTTATAATGTAGCGCTTGTCTTTCTGAAATTGGATTATTTCACTTGTGATGTTGTCCAGCTTCATACATGTGACAATGACAAAATTTTAAAGGCAAACACTATTTCATTAATTACAATTACCACAATTTCTGTCCTCCACTCATCCATGGTGGATGCTTAGGTTGGTTCATATCTTGCTGTTGTGAACAGTGTGGCACTCTTCTAGACGCTGATGTCAGAGCTGGAAACATGGTTCAGTGGTAGCAGGTCTAAGTATTTGAATTTCATTTCCTGTGGATGTGGATTGATCATGGGATTCCTAGATCATACTGTAACACTGTTTTTAATCCTCAGGGAAACTGCCTCTTGTTTCTCATAGTGACTGTGTGTATTAATTTACATTTCCGTCAACAGTGTGCAAGGGTTCCTTTCCTCTACATCCTCACCAACATTTGTTGTCTCTTCTCTTCCTATTTTTTTGTAATACTCATTCTAACATGTATGAGTGAATATCTCATGGTGGTTTTTTTTCTTTGTTTTGTTTTGTTTTTGAAACAAGTTTTCACTGTGCAGTTCAGCCTGACCTTGAACTCTGTATGTAGCCCAGGCTGACCTTGAACTCTCAGTGATCCTCCCACCTTAGCCTCCCGAGTGCTGGGATTATAGGTGTGCACCATCAGTGCCTGGATTTATGCTGGTTTTTTAAATGGTGGTTTTGATTTGCATTTTTCTATATTTTTAAAGATTTTTTTGCCCCACTTAGTTTTGAGAAGATGTGGATTGAGTCACAGCTGAAGTTGCCAGATTTCAAAATGAAATGAGAAGACAATAGGACATCAAAGAAGCGTGACTATCAGGTATACAGTGAATGTATCTGTTCCAAATAGTTCATGAAATTCAGATTTTAATCTGGAAATTGGCTCACACACCTTCCAGGGCTTGTCCAAGTTCTACAGTTTGGCAGACAGACTTTATATTTTGTGACGTAGGACTAGCCCATTCAATGTCAGATTCTTTTCTCTATGTTCATCTTTGTCCTCTTCTTTCATGATGGTCTTTGAGAGAGGAAGCTGAATGTTATAATGTCTTTGCCATCTTTGAAGATGAGTTTCAAATCTTTCTTTGTCTCAGCTCAATTTTGTATAATTTTAAATCTTTCTCACATTCCTTTAAAGTATATTCCTAACCATTTTATATTTCTCTTTACAATTGTGGATCCTTTCTCTCACTGAATTGTCTCAAGTTGTTGCTGATTAATTCGTAAAAAAATTTATTAGCATGGATGTATTTTAAAAATCTTACAGACCCAAACTCTTTGACTTGTTGTACATAGTTTATGATCTTTGTGGGATACACACATGCTGATAACGGCTCATTGCTGTCTCTGAGCATCACCCTGCATCCTCCCGTGAGGGGACTCTAGTCGCTATGTTTATCTTTCAGGGGCTACAGCAGCTGCCATCATAGGCAACAAGGCAACAGGACCCTCCAGAAACTTGTTGAGTTTTTTGGACTATATTTTAATAAGGGTAAGGGTTATTGAAGGGAGTAGTTGTTTCTCAGATCATTGTACCTAGAGTGTGGGAGACATGCTGTATTTTTTGGAAACTATGAAGCAGAGCAAACCTGAGGGTACAGGCACAGTAATACAGAGGAAATAGGGTGGCTGTGGAGATAGCAATGGACACCGGAACAGGTGGACACATCCAAGAGATCTTTAGGGGTATCACCTCTAGGAATTCTCATGGGGCAGATTTTGGGGCATATGGGAAAAGGGACATTAAGAATGACAGCTGGGTTCTGGACAGAGTAGAGGTGGAATGTGACTCTGTTCCCTCATCTTAGGAGCACAGAAGAAGAAACCTCTATTACCAACAGATCAGTCAATGACAAATGCTGGAGTAAAAGGGAACATTTCTCCATTGTTGGTGGGAGTGTAGCCTGGTGCAGCCACTGTGGAAATCAGTAAGGAGATTCCTCAAAAAATTAAGACTAGAGGTTTCATTTGATCCAGCTATTCCCATTCTTGGTCTCTTTAACAACATCATACCACAGTGATAAATGTGCACCCATGTTTATAGCAGCACAGTTTGTAATAGCTAAATCTTGGAAATAGCCCAAATGGCCATGAACTGATGAATGGATCAAAAAGATATGTGCATGTGTTCAGCCACAAGGAAGGATGAACTTGAGACATTTACAGCAGCTAAATGAATGGATCTTGAGGTCATACTCTCTGGTGTGAGCAAATGAAAGTAAAAATAAGAACTAAAATGTGTAATTTGTATAGTGAAATAGAAAGTAATTGTTGTTTTTTTTTTTTGGTGCGGGGGATCGAACTTACAACCTGTCACTTGCCACGTGTATGCCACTGAGCTAAATCTGGAAAGGAGAATGAAGGGAAAAGAAAAAAAAGAGAAATACAGGATAAAATGGAAACAAAGTTTAATAAATAAGGATGAGAGGAGGAGTGGGACAGAGGGGAGGAGAATGGGACAAAAAGGAACTAAGATATATCACATATAGGTACAAATTCCCTATGATGAACGTGATCATTATGAATATTTAAACTGTACCAATACACTTAATTTTCTTAAAAAAGAAGACTGTTTGGAGGAAGAAGAATGTGGGTTGGACATGTTAGGGCACTAGTGAGACTTCTCAGAGATGATACTGTGTATGTCAGGTTTGGATAGATATGAAATTCTGGAAAGAGATGTGGAGAAATAGACACTGTGTGAACAGGGGTGATAAATAAAACCAGAGTCAGTGGAACCACCCACTGGAATGGACAGACTCCCTGGCTGGGAGGTCTCAGGAATGGCTAACCTTTAAGAAGAGAGCAGCAGAAGAAGTTTCCCAAAGTAAACTAAGACCTATTGGAGAAACAGGAATAAAATCTGGATAATTCCAGCACAAAGAATTCAGGGTGATGGGAAGATGTGACAAAGAGATTAGGTTACTTAATGACCAAGAAATGGGTTTAACAAGGGAGTCATGGAAGGCCCTGAAGAGTTGAGGTTGAAGATGTTGTGTGGCAGGCTGAGAAGTGTCGTAACAGGGAAGAGGGGAGACAGAGGAGCAAGAAAAGCTATTTTTAAGAAATTTTGGGAGGAGGTAGGAGTTGGAGATGTGGAGTCAAGAAAGGTGTCTGGAGAAAACTTTGTGTGTTGTTGGAAAAAACCACACATTGACTACACTGGAGAAAGTGTCCCTGGGCTCTAATTCACTTTGGTCATCAGCTGTCTGATAGCCTGGCCTCCGTTTGCACATTAATCTAAATATTTCTAATCTATAAATATATCTGTAATTAGATTCTTTTTTAGACCACTTACGGCATCTGAACGTCTCTTTCACTGACGAAAATGAACAAAACCTTTTTTTTTAGAGCCAATAAAAACAAAACAGTGAATGTGATTCAAAACAAGGTAATAGGAAATCAACAATGGCTACCAAAGTGCCTCTTGTTACCTTCAAAGTAGCTGCCTATACTATCAGATATAATAAAACCAAACCAAACCAAACAAAATGGAATAAAATGAAACAAAACAGAACAATAAAAATGATACAGAGCTTCAAAACAAGGTAATAGGAAATTAATGATGGCTGCCACCTTCCCCTGTTAGACCTCTCCTCCCCTTTCACGTTTGCAATACCTATTGTACAATTTGGACCCCACTAACTCCTTCAGTCTTTCATACTAGAGAGACAACAAACACAATGTTCACCCATGTGAGTTCAAACCATTTCACCCATGAGCATGCTTTGAAGTTGCACTCATTTACTTACAAGAGTCTAGTGATTATCCTTCTGTATAGCTGAGTAGTTTTCCATTGTCTAAAAATGCTATATCTTTCTTATCCATTCTGTGGTTGATGGGCAAATTATCCCTGCTTTTTTCTGGTTCCCTGTCACGTGGAGCATTGTTTTTTCCCTTTGACTTTCAGTCTATGAATTTCCTTTTGAGATAACTGTTCCTTGTGTACTGCATATTGATGGATCTTGTTTCTTGACTTACTTTACATGTGTTTCTTTTTTTTGGTGAACTGAGGCCATCTACATTAATGGTTATGGCCATCATGCTTGTCTCTGCATTGATGTTTTCCTGCCATTGATTCCTAATTTTCCCCTCCATTCTATTGCCTGCCCTTCTCAGAGATTCCTCTCTGCCATTGTTCTGGAAACATGGTCATTTTTATCTCTCTAGAATATCCTTCAGTATTCTTTGTAGGGTTGATTTGATGGTCATTAATTCCTTCTGATGCTCTTTGTCATGCAAATATCTTATTTCTCCATTAATTTTGAAAGGTAGTTTTGCAGAATACATCAGTCTGGATTGGAAGTTATTTTCTTTCAGAACTTGAAAAACTTCATTCAAAGTTCTTCTTGACTTGACGGTTTATGTTGAGAAATCTGCCATGATTCTGATGGGTTTTCCTTTATAGATGACCTGTTTATTTTTTCTAACAGGTTTTAATATTCTGTTCTTGATGAATTTCTGGGATCTTATTATATGTCTGGGTGTAGATTTATTTTGGTGATGGCTGGTTGGAGTTCTATGTGCCTCACTTATCTGTATGTCACATTATTTTCCCATGCTTGGAAAGTTTTCTGCTATTACTTCTGTAAATAGCCTTTTTATTTCATTTGTGTTGACCCTTGCTTCTTCACTGACACCTATCACTCTTAAATTACATTTCTTTGCATGATCTTGCAGCCATTGTATTGTTATTTCCTGGTTCCTTGTTATTTTTAAGAGATCTTTTCTTTCATGATCACTAGCTGCAATCCTGTCTTCGAGGTTGAGAGTCTATCTTCAGTTTCTTGCAAGCAGTTTTGCCAGCTTTCAGTGGAGTTTTTTAATTTCCTGGATATCTCTCTGACTCTGTTTCATGCATTCCAGTTCTTTCTTGTATTGTTCATTCAAGGTTTCCTTCATTCCCCTGTGCTCCTCCCCTTTTTAAAAAAAGATTTACGTCTTCTTTAGATATGCTAAGCAGCTCTTTTACTATGTCTGTCATTTCTTCTTTTACCTGAGTATTGTTTCTGATCTGATTTCTTTTGCAACCTCATGAAGTAGTTTCTTTACTTCAATTGCCATCATCCCAGAAATTTCATGTGTGTGACTTCAAATTTATTTTGTCTTTGTCTCCTGGACTTGTTCTATGTGGAGAATTTCCTTTTGCTCTTTCATCTTGACATTTTCCTGGTTTCCTACAGACAAACTGATTGTGGGTCCCAGGCACTTCCCACATTGGCTGCCCACTGTAGTATAGGGGAATGAGTCAAGCACCTGGGTTTCTCCTAACCTAGGTTCCTGGGGAGGTGGTTGGGTGTGGGATGGGCTTCTCTAGACACACAAGGCTTCTCTGAGGTGTGGCTGGATGGTCCTCCAGGCCCTCACTGGCTATAGGTCTCTGATGGCAGCCATCAGGATCATGGGGACAGGGTTGGTTGCTTTTTCTCCCAGCACCTACTGGCTTTCCATTGGAGCATCCCAATGGCGGTAGTGGGACTCTCAAATTTTTAACATGTGTTCATTTTTTCATGTGTATCAGTCATGATTTTACTCCCCCATGTCTAATGTAATAAATGTTTTACTTTTTGTTGTTTATTTTTAAATTGGCATAATGAGCAGAGAAGAATCCTTTATCTCCTTCCTGGGGACACAGTAGTGCTTCTTACGGCAACTGAAGTCTGTGTTCTCTGTGGAATTAAGAGTTTTTGTAGATTCCTTGTCTTTAAGAAAGGAATCTGACAGTCCCCTCTTGGTTGAGGGCCTGCATTTCTGGACTGCTAGCATGGGAACAGTGCACTGCACAGTGGAGTACTTTGGTTGGGCTGACTTCACCCTTCCTAGCCCCTCTGAGCCCTGCTTATTCAAGGCACAGCACTAGACATGCTTAGGATCAGGCAGGAGTGGGAAGTAGATGCTGCTGAGCAGGGACTTGTGGGAACAGGGGCAGGAAATGAGCTACATCCTGGGGTCCTTCTGTCCTTATCTCTCTCCCTGTTTATGGGTCAATGGCCCATGTGGTAGGAAAGTTTCAGAGGGACACTGGCCATGAAGTTGAAAATTAAAGGCCACTGCCATTTCTTTCTGTAGTTCAGCACAAGCTGGATGGTTGGACTCACTAGAAAATGACCTTCTTTTTCTTATTGTCCTGCCTAGTAGCCAACTAACTTTCTCTCTGCCTCACTATTTCTGTCTGCCTCTCCTTCTAACAAACCCAGAGACACACACATACACACATTCCTTACCTGTGAGCTGGGGACATGTAGGTGTTTTCTGGTGACTGTGACACCCAACTGCATACTGCTTTATAGCTCCTTCTCACAGGGCCTCCCAGCTCCCCTTTCTTTCCTCCTAAGATGAAGGGAGAAGCAGCTCCACTATTTATCCTGGAGCTTCTGGGTCACCTACAAAGCCTCCAAGTCCCATGGACTCATCGGACCCTCATCTCTGCAGCAGGGACCTTGATCCAAGGAGTTTGTCTTCCCATGTGGGAATCCTGAAACCCAGTCATGGATCCTCCGAGGGACTTTTGCACTGTCTTCCCCTTACCCTGGGCATCTCAGCTCTCAAGGGTGGCCTCAGATGTCTTCCTGTTTTACTTTACCTCTCTTAGGCTTTCAGCCTATCCCAGTGCAGGTAGCCTGAGCACAAGTGAGAAATTTTCATATAGAGGACAATCCTAAATCTGCTTTGTTTTTTGCCTGTTGTGCAATGCTCCAACTCTGTGGTTGCCATTGTTTCATCTGGACACCAGTACAGTAGTTCTTGAAACTGTGGACTCTAGAAGCCTACCACATGGATGTGCAAGTGCATTTTGCCATTTCCGGGTTGACACTGTGTAGTTTACTGAATCTTTTCTGAGCCTCTGTCTGTTCATACATAAAGCAGATGATAATGAGAACCTTATCTATTTAATAAAGTTAAGTGAACTAAGTATGTATAGCTTTTAGCATACAGTTGAGCACAAACCTCCAGTGAGTGTAGTTACACCTGTCATATCTGGCAAAGAAGGTGGAACTTCCCAGTCTTGCAAGTCTCTGAGAAGAAAACAGAAGGCCAGAGACTGAGATATATAGAGAAGTCAGGGGCACTAAAGAAAGGTGCCTTTTAAATACCGCTTCTTTCCAAAGTGCTTCCCTCTCACCAGCATCCCATCAATGGGCACGTAGGAGGTCTAAACACCAGCGGAGGTAACTGCAAGCATGGAGGAGGGAACACACTTCATATATCTAACACTTCTGCCACAATGCTAGCCTGGCCCAGAATTCCAGAGCTACTCCCAGCATCACCATTTACAAAGATCTTCAATCTACAAAACTACTACATAGCTATTGAAAAAGCAGGCTGGAATATAGTCAGGCTCTAAAAGTTCTCACAAGACCACTGTTAAGAGACAAATATTCCATGCAATTTACATAGAACAATACTGTATAATTGAAATAATGACAGTCAGGACAAATGACCTCTAGCTTCATTGAGGGATGAAATTTCCTTCCCTAACTCTGTATCCTAAAACAATACCTATAAAACCACCAGTCTAGACAAAATTACTTTTCCTCCAACAAAATAAAAATGTTGCTTGTCTTAAAGCTCTTTCATCAAAACAGAGCTGAATTTCCCTGTAACTAGAATTTTTAACTCTTAGTAACAGACCCCGCGGGTGGTACTCCCTGCTGGGTAGGGGACTGAATATAGACCATGGCATGCCTCAAGGTAACATGGAGAGTGACACAGTTCAGCAGTCAGCCTCTGTTGTGCTTTGTCTTTAAGAGAGTTTGATTCTGCAAGGGGTCTGTGCATCTCAGGATTGGTTGAGGGACACCTCAGTAGCTTTCCACACCAAGACAGCAGGTGTAGTTAGTGTTCTTAGACACCCAAGCCATTCCAAAGCCATGGCATCTAAGTACTTGGATATATACAGTATTAGCCAGTCTCCGAAGTAGGGACTCTTTTTCCGCCCTGTGCACCTTGATGCTAAACAGTAACAGTAAGACTTCTCCACATCAAATAAACAAAGGCAGGCCTGGCATATAGCTCATATAGTGGTACAGTGCCTGTCTGGCAAGCACAAGGTCCTGAGTTCAATTCCCAATACCAAAAATAAAAACAAAAACAACAAACAAACAGAAAAACCAAACCAGGCATCCAGGTGGACCAAAGTAAATCACTAATTTAATCAGTAAAGCAACCAACGTCCTCAGAAAATTGAGGAAACCTTTGTTTACATATGCCTTAATCTGACACAGAGAAAGGCACATACACCCAAATTGTGGCTCTTTCTCCCTTGGCCAATCCTTGGAGAGAAAAAAGTCTGGGATTAGTAAGCAGTTTGAGAGGAGTGCAGAGAATCCCAAATTCTTATCCGGGCATAGAGCCGCAAAAGCTTGGGCATGAGGAGCTTCACCCCATTTGCCACCCTGCCCCCTGCAGAACAATTCTCTGTGGAGAAAGGTGTTAGAATTCAGGGACCCACTTTTCAGCCAGTGCTCTTGACCTTCCAATTCATACCAAAGCCGTGCTATGTTAAGAAAGATCAGCTTTCCTGTTCCCCAAAGCTTTTTCTTTAAACATATCCTCATTAGCTAAAGACATGCTAGTGGTGAGTCCTCTGGAATACTCTGTGTGGCTCTCATGGTTAGTAGGACCTTTATAAGCTAGAGGAATTGAGTGCCAAAAAACCTGGTCTTGCTACCCTTCAGGCCATTACCTAGATTAAAATAGTCAGAGCCACTAAATATCAAAAGCAAAAACTCTCCTTTCACACACTATGCCCTTGATACTCCCCAGAAAGATAGAAGCTCCACACCAAGTCACACTAACAGACTCAATCACAGCAATACTTGGCACACCAAACACATCTCAGGGCCAGTATTTTACCAGAAAAGTACACAGTCCAAAATGTGGCAGCTACAAATCACCTGCACAGACACAATAGCAATACCAAGCAGACAGTAGTATAAATCAAATACAGGGCAGTCTGAAGAACTTAGACTCCCTTCCAGAAAAATCTGTTTCCAGCAGGAAAAGAATCAGTGCTCCTCTGAACCAGCCAACACACCCAATAATCTGAATTACGTGCACCAAACCAAATGTTGGAACCACTGTCTCAAGGGCCAAAGAGGTGCACCCAGTCTGATATTTGATTAATTCCACCAAACCACCCTACTTTGTTTTTTGTTTTGTTTTGTTTTTGTCTTTTTCCTTTTTATCGGTACCAGGGATCCAACTCACAACTGCCTGCTTGCAAGGCAGGCGCTTATGCCGCTGAGCTAAATCGCCAGCCCAAAACCACCCTACTTTGGATGCTACCTGTGGATTCTGCCTATCCACGTGTAGACATCCCTCCCAGTAGATATCTTGACACATGATCGAGGTTGCTTGTTTTAACCTGTCCTACTAGAGGTAACTAATGTTCACCTAAAGATAGATTGTTCTTGAACTACACTCGATTTCAGGCAAATTTAATTTCAAGCGCTAAAGGGAGTCTCCAAGTGTTTAGATATAAAGGAAGATCAATTCCTTAGAAGACACAATTTCTAATTAATAATTTAGAATGCAGCTATAAAGCTAGTTTATCGTAATTAGGCATCTAAGATAAAAGCCTTTTAAAATATCAGAAATTCTTAACCAAGAAACAGAAAAAGAATGTTTCATGAGACAAAGGGAAAGGAGGTGGAGACAGAGATGGATGCAGGACAGAAGACAGCCACAAGGGGGTAGGTTAGTGCTGCTCCATTGAGGAGGGCCATCTAGCCAGGGACATGGGGCCGGACTTCACCAGTCATGGCTGGCAGTGAAGCACAGGTTCAGGTGGCCACTGTCATCTATGAGCACCAGTCATCACGGCTGTCTGCCCTCTTCCTGGGACCATCAGAAAAGAGACGTCCTTATGTGTTCACCAAGTATTGCCAGTTGAAGATTTCTTTGCTCGATTCCTCATGGGTCAGCAAAGTTTAACTGGGCTCTTGGGCTTTGAGTGCCAATGCCCCTCAGCCTTGAGAGTTATACTTCTAAGCCCTAATGCCATCGGTCAATGCCAGTTAATACCAGACACTGTCAGTTAACACTGCCAGTGTAGTTTTATAATTGTATATCCTAAACTGTTAATCAGGAACTGGTCCTTCTAAGGAATTGATCTACCCTTGTATCTAAGCGCTTGAAGGTTCCCTTTAGCAATTGAAATTAAATTTGTCTGAAATTGAGCATTGTTTGAAAGCAGTCTGGCTTTAGGTGCACACTGGTTACCCACAGTAGGGCAGGTTGAAGCAGCCAACCTTGCCTATGTGTCAAGATGTCCACTGGGATGGATGTCTACAAGGGGACCATTGATGCTGGCTCAGGCCAGATGCCACTGGTCCACTCTGCTGGTTTCTGATCTCTGTCACTGATCTTCATCAGTCACTGGTCTCCGGGGCACATAGCCTCTAGTGTTTATAGTGCTTTTTCAGAGCAACAGTTTTATCCACACCACTCAGCATAGACTCCAGAGTAGATTTATAGGAACTTCAGAGCTTGCTCTACCGGAATAACAAACAATGAGTAGGTTTACAGGATTACCTGACTGAGATTTATTTGAGCCGAGCTGTGCTCTAGCAAAGTAGGGTCACATTGTCAGAGGGAGCCTTCCAAGACCATCCTGAGCAGCTAAAGAGAGGAGCTACTTTTGTAGCTGTAATTAATCCAGATTAAAGCAAACTCAAGCCTTCTGATTCAAGCCTCCTAGTTAGTACAAATTTATTTCTGCTACTTAGTTCATTTTCAAGATGCTGTGGTCCCGGTAGATATCTTCTGGATCAGGGCAGGTGTCCAGGGCAGTTACGGCTGTCATGGAACAGTCTGGTAGAAGATTGGGAGGCGGGGCTCTTTGACTGACAGCTGTTATGTCTCCTTGAAAAGGGTGGAACTGAAACTGGGGGAACTCCACGGGAGCTAGAATGACCAGGAAAGAGCAGGAAGCTAGAATGATGAAGTAGAAAGATGTAGAGAGACTAACACCACCTATTGGACCCTGTAGAGTGTGCCCTTTAAATAGATCCCATAAGATTGGTGGGATTTTGTTTTCTCATTCTTCTGTATGAACCCCCAAAAGTTGGGAGAGGGGAATTTCCACAATGAGGTAATGAAATCAAGGAACTCAGGGAAATTAAAGAAAACCTGAGTTTCAGTCCCAGGCATTAACCTTGATTTATAGATAGAGACATTGGATTTGGGTCCCAAGAAACCTGGGGGGTTCTCTTACAGAAAAGTTAATGCAGTCATTGCAGCTGATAGCAGTGAACACCTGTTTCCATCCCGATGGTCCCCCTGCCCAGAGGAAGTCTCTTAGGGGATTTTCCGAGCTTCCTCCTGTGGTAGAAGGTGGCAGAAAGAGGGGAAGGCAGGTCAGCTTGGAGGGGCTGGGTGGAGTCTCCTGAAGAAGCTCCACAGAGGTCTGGGCTTCTCATACTCCTCTGATGACCGCTGAGAAGCTCTGAGGACCACTGCAGTGAGCTGGTGTCTCACAACCATTCACAGCAAGGAGATGTGCACTTGGGCCCAGGGTCAGGGCAGTCTGACAGAGAGAGTGAAATTCCCTAGGGCTCCTGTTCCCACTGAGAGGGTGAAGACATGTCCAGGGGAAACATGGGGTTCTTTCCAGAGACAACTCGGCCTTCATGTGGGCAGCCCAGGTCTCAGGGAAGATTGCACCCCTCGCACAGAGTCACATATAACACATGTGTGCTGTCACATTGGAGGAGCGATCACAGCTCCTGGAGAACTCACAGTCCTGTCTTGCCCTCTTGTTAAATTCTACTTCCCAGTGAGAGTTCGGGCAGAGTTCAGAGGTGTGAAAGCTGAAACAGGAAGATGGGGACATGACACCATTGTCCTTTGCCATAGTTCCTAGAAGGTTGACAGGGCAGGTCAAGGTTCAGAAGCCACTCACTCTCTGCAGAATTAACCATGGCTGGTCAAGCTTACCTGCTTATAAACCACACTGATTTAGTCCCTGCCAGCCCTGCACCGATCACCACTTCCTGGTTCTGTTTTATCCTATGCACTCTTCCTCTCTTCTATGTTTCTTCCTATCTGTGCATGTATTTTTGTCTTTGGTAACTGTTTCTGGCTGTGAACTCCATGAAAACAGAGTGCTTTCCTATTTATCTACTGCAGAGCTTCATCATTTGATCAGGGTCCAGAGCAAGGTACACACTCAGCAAATATTTGCTGAATGGGAATGCTGGGTAAAGATCCTCAGTTTTGTGTGTGTAGCAGCACAATTGTAATAGCTAAATCTTGGAGGCAGCCTATCTGTCCATCAACAGATGAACGGATAGAGAAAATGTGGTATTTATGCGCAATGGAGTTCGACTCCGTCATAAAGAAGGATAAGCTTCAGTCATTTGTAGGAAAAAGAATACACCTCGAGACCACAATGTTTAGTGAAATAAATCAGACACCAGGAAAGTATTGTATAGTTCAGACACACAGCTGAAATATTGCATGGTTTCTCTTCTATGGAAAACTCAAAATATAAATAAAGAGCAAAATAAAACAATAGCTTAAAGAGAAATATATCTTTTCCTAAAGGAAAGTGCTAGATTTTTTGCAAGAGACTGAGGAAGTGCGGAGGGAAAAGCAGAGAGGGTAAAAATATTAAGATGTGTGTCTTAGTTACTTTATGCTTGTCGCTGAGACAAAATACCTGAAGCCCAAAGTTGGGAAAGGAAAGGTTTATTTCTTACAGTTTTTGGAGGTTTCAGTCCACACTCAGTTGGCTCCAAGACAGGCGGGCATGGCTGGAACGCAGTTCATGACAGCCGGCAACAGCAAACTCGAACCAGCAAAGAGAAAAACACACCTTCTTCCTGCCATTACATCACATCCTGGCTCCACCCTTACGTGGGTGGAGCACTGACACCATCAATCCAAGCACTATGCGATGAACCATCACATATGAACAATGCAAACTCATGAGGCCTGGGGGACACAAACATAAACCATGACAATGTGGGATGTGTGTATACCAACTCCCCATGGGGAACGCAATCATGTGCTGCAAATGTGTACTAATAAAAATTGAAGTTAAAAAATTTTAAAAGATGGTCAGTCCTGGGCTCCCTTAAGACTTCTTTGGAGAAGGATGGCAGATTAGCTCTACTATCTAACATCTCCCAGTGTCCCATCCCGTGTTGGTGCTGGTTGAGTGGTGAGGGTCACGTGCTTCACATGTTGGTCTGTAGTGCTGGCAAATTCATCATGGTGCCCCTGCACCAACACTTCCTGTATCCACACAAGCAGACAAGGTCTATACAGTGAACAGAGACTTAGTCACCTAATAAATGTCACATCTTACCAACAAACTTCCAAGCTGGTCCAAGAACTCATAGTTCTGGATGAAGAAGATGTTCCGATCCCCTTGAAGAAGGAATAGAGCTATGCCACTGAGAATTTATGACCTGATTTTCTACCATCCTTCTCCAAAGAAACCTGAAGATATTTTTAAGGGTGATTCTGAATGAGACAGGGATGACTAGAAGTCAAAATAATTCTGGAAAGTGTTCTGGGCCCGACACTAGGATCCAGTATTGTACCTTGGTCCATGGGTCTGGGGAGATCAAAGAAATCATAACTGACTCAGGTCTGACTCAGGCCCAGTGAATCACTGATGCTCTTGCATTATTTCATGAAGTAACAAGTGCATCGCTGAGTAGACAAATACAGTGACTGCAAGAATCACACACTGGCCATGTTCAAACAGTGAAACAGAAGCAAGACCACATGGTGGGTGGAATTGAAAGCTTCCAGGGTCCTAGAGGTCGTGGCAGTGACTCAAAGTTAAGCCGGCAGGTACATACGCAAAGCTGATACGCAGTCGTACTTCAAGGAGGACATATCAATTAGAAACGCTTTTGCTATATGAGGATGGTGAACAAGGGAAGATTTTAAAGAAGAGCACAAAGGTTCTTCTAATATGAATATGGAGAGTAACGGAAGGTCCACTGGTCATTGCCATCCATCAGAGGAGTTGCGTCTCTGGACAGGGAGTCTCGAGGGACAAGGAATGTCACTGGTTCTCGTACTCAGGATGACTCGGCCTCCGTGCAGAGCCTCTCTGAGGCCTGTTCACCCAAAGGATGGCACTGAGCATGCTTAGGAACAGGGGCACCTTCAGGAAGACCAGGAGCAGGAAGTGAATGCTGCTGAACAGACACCTACAGGGAACACAATGGCAATGAGCGTCTTCACTGGAGGGGGCCCTGGTGCCTGGAATCTTACTGCTGTTCTTTGTGCTCTGGTGCTGTATCCTGGACAAGGTAGCTCTACCTGAAGGACCCATGTCCCTGACTAACAGCTTAGGGAGTAGCCTTTGACATAGAAAGGGCAGGACCATGAGAAGGAGGTGATGGGAGTCCAGGGCCATAGGAGGGAACTGTATTCATGAGCAGGATTTCTAC
Source organism: Cavia porcellus (assembly GCF_034190915.1). Lineage (NCBI taxonomy): Eukaryota > Metazoa > Chordata > Mammalia > Rodentia > Caviidae > Cavia > Cavia porcellus. Next base: position 24,356,781 of record NW_026947515.1, read on the forward strand.
CATGTTCCTTCACAGTTAGGGGCTTCCCAGATAGAGAACAGGAGTCAAACTGTGGCTGCTAGCTTTACACTTGCTTCCAGAGAGGTGGGCCTTGTCTCATCACAGCCAGTGACTGCTGCCCACACTGGTCCTGCACAGGATCAGCTTGAAGAATTCATGGCTATGGATGGAATGACTGAATGGCTCAACTAAGTCACCTACTTAGAAGACTGCATTTGTTAAAACAAGGGACACTTGTGATCAGGTATGGGTGAGGAAGGAGGAAGAGGGAAGAGTTCCAAGTCCACAGAGCCCAAAGTGCCTGCTCCTCCAAGTCTGGCCAGGTCCTGGTGAGCAGGACATTTGCACTTGATCTCCCCTCTGCCTGAGTCACTCACTACAGACCCCGGGGTGCCTGATCCCTCCAACCTTGCTGCCCTCACTCATGTGGCTTCTAAAGAGCAAGTCTCCCCTGATGGTCATGTGGAAGATACAGCCCCCAGAACCCTCCACATATTTTCCCAACTCAAGTGACACCTGTTTCCCTCTACTTCGCTTCTCTTGGCCCAGGCACACAGTCCAGATGCAGGTACTTACCGAGGCTGTGGGCTGGGACTGGAGGTATCCCCTCTGGTGGAGCTGGGCCAAGTGTGCACAGACAAAAACAGGGGAGTTCCCTTGGTGCTTGTGACAACGTTAAGGTGAGAGTTTGGGGCTGAGAGTGAAACACAGGTCAATTCCAATGATATCCCAGGTTCTCCCACTCACCTGTGTGGCCTCTGGGCCTGCTGGACGCATGTTCTTACCAAACAGGTCTTATGGCTATAGCTAGGTCTGATCAGAGCTGTTATTGTCATTCCATCAAAAAGTGCACCGTGGCCACGTGACACTGGCCGATATGAGAAGTGGCTTGTTAAGCAGGGGATTTGAGCATCAGCACAGGTACTTGATACCAGCTCTAATTCATCCTTCCTGGGGACAAATGCAGTGACTACTCTGCTCAGTCTACTGAAGGATCCATGCCCCTCTCTCTGTCCCAGTCTACTAAGCAGAGATTGATAGAGAGAAATGGGAAAAGACAGGTTCCCAGGGCAGGGCTGATGGCTGAGTGAGGCTTCACATGAACAGAGATGGTAGGGGCATTCATGACCAACATCCAGGCCCATGGGATCAAACAGCCCACCGGACAGTCCTCCTTAGGGAAGGAATAACCAGGAAGAAAGATCTAGGGAGATAGACATCTGGTATACCCCATGGAAAGTGCCCTGACCCAAGACCAGATGGACAGTGATATGTCTTTCAGACACTCAGCAACACCAATAGTTTCTCACACTTCAGTATGAACCCACAAAGAACTGAGGAAGGAAATCTGCATGTGGGGAAACTCAAACCAAGAAGAGAAAATGAGCTAGAGACAACCTCAGAATTTTAACCCTAGGCATTCCGCCAGCTCTTGAAGAGGGGTAGTGGATTTGGTTCCCGTGAAGCAAGGGAGGTTCTGCAGAGGATGAATGATCTGTAGATGCCGAGGAGCACTGGGTTCCATAGTAGTGAGAGCCTAGCAAACGTGCCCAGAATGGGGAGACAGATCAACCTGGGAGGACTGGGTCTGATCTCCCAAAGAGAGAGGAAGTTACACACAGGAATCTGAGCTCCTGCCTGGGTCCCTCTGATGACCACTTAGAAGCCCTGAGGACCCCAACAGTGAGACTGATGTCTCAGAACCTTCCAGCTGTGACAGCAGGGAGCAAATTCCCTATGGGTACCTTTCCAATAGGGTCAAAGAGTCAGGTCCATTCAGAAAGGATAAAATCCTGAATAGAACAATCAGTCAGCAAAGAGACTTGGTCTCAGGAGTGGCCCCACCCCATACCCAACAAGGATTCAGGCCTGAGGCTCTCAGGCTGGGGCCCATTGGGGATCTCAAATAATGCCAGTGCTCCCATGGGGCTGTGTGTGTGTGTGTACACAAGTATATGTCTGAGAAGATTTTTTTTGGTACCAGGGATTGAACTCACAACCACACACACACACACACACACACACACACAGAGAGAGAGAGAGAGAGAGAGAGAGAGAGAGAGAGAGAGAGAGAGAGAGAGAGAGAGAGAGAGAGAGAGAGAGAGAGAGAGAGAGAAACAGAGAGAGAGAGAGAGAGAGAGAGAGAGAGAGAGAGAGAGAGAGAGAGAGAGAGAGAACTCAACCTCTCCTGCTCCAGTATCATTTCAGGGAGGGAGTGACGAGGCATAGGCACAGGCAGCTCTGACTCTGAGGGGAAGGGGCTCACCTGGGAGCACAGACACCTTAAGCTCGAAGTCCGGATCCTGTCGCCATGGTACATTAATCCCACACCAGTAGGAGCCTGCATCCTGCAGGGTGAGGTTCTCCAAGGTCACCGTGAAGCTGAGGTTGGCTGGATGGTCCCTGATGGTCACTCGGCCCTTCCTTGCTTCTCTGCTTGAAGCTGTAGTCTCCACAATCTTACCATATAGCAGAACTGAGTCTCTGAACCAGTACTTGCCATGTTTCTCGTATCGCTCCTCATACTGGCACTGCACGCTCAGGGATCCCCCCACAGTGCCGTTCACAGTGCGGGGGCCGGTCAGGAGAAGACAGCCTGGAAAACACAAGCCCCAGTTCTGGATTTCAGAAATGGCTGGGGCCAGGGTATCCTTGGAGTTAGGTCCTTGGGGCTGTCAGGTCTAGAGGGGACATCCAGGGAGACCAGTTATGCCAGACCCAGCAGTCACAACAGGGAGGAGGAGCTCCCTCTTCTAGATGTGGGAACAGGGAGACGGGTTTCTATGGAGATGCACAGGGCCAAGCAGGAAAACACTGTATGTACATGTGTGAGGCTATGTGTATTCACACACCTGCGTGTATGTGTGTCCACGGATGTGTGGGTGTGCCTGCATGACAAGTGCTGGCCGCTCCTGGCCATTGCCCTGCCCTCCCCACCATCCTCCTCCTGCCCCTCTCCTTTACTCACCTGGGACCTGCAGGAGAAGCAGAGCTGAGGGCAGCCACAAGGCCAAGTGTCCTGGGGACATTTCTTAGCATTGAGGTCAGCTGCACCAGTCCCACACCCAGAAGGAGACAGATCGGGCCTCCTCACAGAGATTGATGACTGTGTCCCCACTTCTGGTCTCCTGCCTCTCTCTACTTCCTGGTCTATGCTTTTCGGATGATGCGCAGGGTGAAGTAACTCAGGGAGAGAAGCTGCCTACACTGGTGCTCATGTCCCTGAGCCTCAGTGACATTTGGCTGCTCTCATTCTCAGTAGTTGGGCACATTCCAGGCCCATGAATAAAAAACTGCCCACAGCTGGTTGCCTAACACAGACACATGTGAGTGTCCGCATGCACAGCAGAACTCATCTAAAGTGTTTTCCCCTTGGCGGGGGTCCCCGCCTTCTGTGAGTCACTTCCTTGTTAGGATGGCCTCTTCCGGATGTGGGAACCAGAGCTGTTTACTTCTCTACCTCCTGCAGGGACCACAGAGGCACCGTGTTCTGTCAAGGTTCAGCCTAAATCCCACAAGGGACACCAGATTCTTCTGCCTTCACACAACATGTTCAGTGGCAATGTGAGCCTTACATTTTCTACGATATTGAACTCTCATGCTGAGTCTGCAGCCGGGACACAGGTCACCCAGGCAGCAGCTTCTCGACCATGCCTCCTACTCCAGATCTAAAAGTGGAGCAGCCCTCGCCATGGTGCAGGGAGGTTGGGAGAATGACGGAGGACTTAATCTCTCAGTCCTCTAACCTTCAGAGGACTCTAGTAGCCAATGCTAATTGAGAGAAAGGCAACAAGATATTCCCAGAGCCCAAGGATCCACCTGATCCAGAGAAACATCTAGAACGCCTGTTGGCTAGACTGATGTCTGACAGCTCCTGTAGATGGACATTTGCTCTTTGTGTCCCTGAGCTGGAGCTTTGCTAATCCCTGCACTAATGTGCTCCTCATCCATTGCTAATCCATTCATTCTAGTCCCAGGTTAAATATGGCCTAGTGACCCCTCATTTTACCTTATTTTAAGTACATGAAATGACTCCACTTCTGACCTTCAGGCTTTTTCATGATGCTGCATGTGTCTTTTGCTCATTATTTCTATCTGCACAGCAGATGGTGTGATCAATGGGAGCACAGACCTCAGTGTGTTTATTCACTGCAAACTCCATGGTCTGTCTTTGGTGGAGGGTGAGCTCTCAATAAGTGGGTACCACTTAAATACATGGGTGAGCAGATCTGGGATTGGGCCACCCGGAACTGCAGGAATTGTTAGAATAGTAAAATTCATAATCTTTGATGTTGGTAAGTCCATTGTGGTGCCTTGGAACTGAAACCAATGGGGAGTCCATTAAAATCTCATCCTGTACAACAAGACAAGGTCAGGATTTAGTAAGCAGACGCCTGAATCCAATTACCAACCAGAGTGCATGGTTTCTCATTAATTTTAAACTAGAGTTCAGGCAACTCTGGGGCTGGCCCAAAGATTGCCTACCTGGGAGCAAGGATAAGACCAGAGTTATCAAATCCTTCAGGCCATGATATATGGACCCCACACTGGTAAGAGCCTGTGTTCTGCAGGGTGAGGCTCTCCAAGGTCATCATGAATGTGAGATTGGCAGGATGGGCCCTGCTGGACACTCTATCACTCTTCACTTCTTAGTGCAGAGTGCCAAGAGGGCTCCCAGACACCAGCACTGGACATTTGTCCTGCCGTCCTCCTCATACTGACACTGCATGCTCAGGGATCCCTCACAGTGTCACAGTGCTGGGGCACGAAGAAGAAAACAGCCTGGAAAACACAGGCCCATTCTGGACCCTCACAGCTGGGTGGGATTGGGGCACTCGGGGATCAGGTCCTCGAGGCCTCCATGTGTGGAGGGGGCAGTGCAGAGAGACCAGCCTTGTCAGTCCCAGGAGTGGGGAGTGAGGATGAGGAACACCCTCCTCCTGAGGTGGGAACATGGGGGGGGGTGTCCACGAGATGGGATAGAGCAAGTGGGAAAACACTGTGTGTACTGTGCATGTGTTTGTGTGGTTGTGTGCATGTGCACAGGCGTGTGTGTCACTGTGTATAATCTGTGTATGTCTGTGTGAGAACATACATTTGTGCGGGGTGTATTGAACCAAGATGTCACTCGGATTGTGTGATTATGGCAGTGACTCACAGGAGTCCCCTCACTGAGCACTGCTCTGTCTAGGGTGTAGGAGCCTCAGTTTCCCTGAGCTACACTGCAGCCTGGTGGCCAGTCTTGGCCACTCCTCTGCCCTCTTGCCTCTCTTTTCCCCATTCGCTTCTATCAGCTGCTTCCTCTCCACCTCTTGTCCCAGTCCTGCCCTCTCCCACTCAGGACACAGCTTCCCTTGGCCAAGGCCAGCACTACTTGCCTGGGATCTGCAAGAGGAGCAGAGCTGAAGGCAGCCACGTACCACATGCCATGAGTCATTTCTCAAGCACAGAAGTCATAAACCAGGGCCAGGAGGAGACAAAATGGGTACCCCTCACAGAGAAGCCAATGGCTACATCCATGCTTCTATTTCCCTGCCCTCCCTGTTTCCTGGTCCATCTATCTTGGGTGTGATGCTCAGTTGACCAGGATGCAAGATGCCCAGGGAGAGAAGTCACAGGCTGGTACAGAAGACCTGGACATTGGTAACATTGGCTCCTCTCACTCTCAGGGGCTGGACATATCCAGTGCCTGTGTATGAGGGCTCTGTCTCCTTCCCCTAGTTTCCAGAATTATAGTCTCACACGTGTACCTGGATAGCAGGGCATTCCCCCCTTGGTAGATTTTCTCAAAATTGGAGACACCTCAGTTCCTCATTGTCAGGATGGACAGTCATGGGGTGGGGCCGGAGCTCTCTATTTTCTCTAGCTCTAATGGTGCCACAGAGACTCGATTCTCCCATACTTCAACGTAGGCTCCTATAGAAATTGTCTGACCCCCTCTGTCCGCAGCTCTTCCTTTGGCTTTGCACAGTAGGTCAAGTGGCTGCTGTAACTCCTGATACTTTCCATCCGAGTCTTCTCACTGGGGAGTTGAGTGCAGCAACAGGACAAGAGAGGAATATGAAATCTCATATACAGTGACAGTAGCTCCATGAATAGGGTCACAAGAAAGAAAGGACAGACTCTGACTGGGAAATAAGCACAAGCCAAGCTTTTAAGATAGAGCATGGAGGACACAGGAAGCCCCCAGCGCATGCAGATGCACGTGTGTTCTGAGCGGGATGGTCTAATTCCCATAAGACTGCAGGACTTAGCATCACAGTGCCTTGGAAGGTGGATGGAGAAGGTCAAGGCCCAGACCTACTCACCGCCTTTCACCAGTCAGTCACATCTTGTCAAGCTCATCCTCACGTGCAAGTTACCCTGTGGGCAGGATCTGGTAATAGTCACCCTCACTTCCACAGGAGACATCACCTCTGTCTTACTGTATACACTCGTCATCCCTTTTATGTCTCCTCCTCTACAGGCATGTGTAGTTTTGCACTTGTTAACTGTTTCTTTCTGACTGTTGGAATGTAAACTCAATAAGAATAAAACTCTTTTCTGTTTCTTCACTAATAAACTATAATGCCAGGTCATTGTCTGATAGAGCACTGGGGTCCTTCACAGTGAGAGTCCATCTCTGTCCCACTGCCCCTCTACCCAAGGGGAGTCCCTTTCAGGGGATTCTTTGGGTTCCCATCTGTGTTTATAAAAACAAGTGCCAGAGAAAAGTTAGAGACAGCTCAGCTTGAAGGCACTAAGTGGGGTTGCCTGAGGGGACACGAAGCCCCACCTGGGAGCCTAGGCTTCAGCTTTTGCCTCTATGGTAGCCACTTTGACACCTGAAACCCCAACAGTGACTCTAGTGTCTTAGAACCTTCAACAACAGAAAGCTGTCTGCTTAGACAAAGATCAGAGGAGAGTGAAAGAGGATAGGAAATGCCCTAAGGATCTTGTTCCCGAGGGGAGGGTTCGGGTAGATCCAGGTGAGACCCGTGATCCTCTTTTAGAGAGAGCATGACCATCCTGGAGAGTCAGTGAGCGAAAAGCCTTGGACTCAGGACCAGTTCTGTGTACACCTGGAAACATTCAGGCCTGAGGTTGTCCAAGGCAGGTGTGCAGAGGGTCTGGAGGAACACAGGCCCTGTACTGTGGCTTTGTATATGTATACACACACAGAGTCATATGTCAGTGCATGCATGCACACACAAATGCTTGCACTCACAGACAGACATACACACGAGCTCTCACACTGGTAAGAGAACACTCATTCCTACACACTGTGTCCTGAGTCACTGACTTACCAAGCCCACTTCTTTCGTTAGGGATGGAAGGACCAGGCCTAGATTTACCCAATCCTGGAGCTGTTATGAGGGGTGCTCGCTTTGTAGCATGGAAGGTAAGATCCTGGAGTCATAGTTTTTGACCGAAGAGTGGTAAAAGCCTGCATCCTGCAGGGTGAGGTTCTCCAAGATCATTGTGAAGCTTAGGTTGGCAGAATGGTCTGATGGACCCATAGCCACTCTTCTTCCTCACTGAAATCTTTGGACTCCACAGTGCTGACACATTGCTCATGTAGCACAAGTCATTTTCTCACCAGTATTAATTATTTGCCTTGAATTTCTCCTCATAAAGACATTGCACAGTAAAGCAATGTCCATGGTGCATGTCATGGCACTGGGGCCTCTCGAGGAAAACAGCCCAGAAAACACAAACTCCCATTCTAGACCTTCACAGGTGGGTGGAGCCAGGTCCACAGAGTCCTTGGTCTGTGGGAGGAAGTGGAGGGAGGTCAGCCTTGCCAGACCCAGGAGTTGGGACTGAGGGATGAGGAGCTCCCTCCTCCGGAGGGAAGGACAGAGAGATGGGTGTCCATGGAGATAAGATGGGCCAAGGATGGAGAAACACTGTATGTACCTGTGTGTTTGTGTGACTGTGTGTGTGTCTATGCATGTGTGTTCCTGGTTATGCATGGGTGAGTAGGTGAATTTTTGTGAGAATGTGTGCTTATGTGTGTGTTAGACTAGTACACTGGATTATATGATTATGGCTGTGAGCATCACAAGCTCCCTTGTCATTCAGCATTGATTCTGTCCAGGGTGCAGGAGCCTCAGTTCCCCTGCACTGTTCACTTCAATCTGGTGGCCACGGAGAAGCAAGTGCTGACCACTCTTGGCCTCTCCTCCTCCCTCTTCGCTCCTCAAGTCGCTTACCTCTATCAACACTCCTTCCCCCTCTTCCTATTCCGTGTTGTCCTCTCCCACTTGAGACAGAACTTTCCCTGTGTAGGGCTATTCCTGCTCACCTGGGACTTCAGGGAAGAGCAAAGCTGAAGGCTTGTAAACTTGGGGTCATTTCTGCACCAGAGATTTCTTCTGCATCAGCACCAGACCCAGAAGCAGAGAAATGAGAGCCTCCTCATAGATAGTCTGGTGCCTGCATCTCCACAGAATTAGGGAAGCTGTTCCATCTCTTTCTGCTTCCTGGTCCATCTATGTTAAGTGTGGTGCTTGAGCTGGGCAGGGTGCAGGAAGTTCAGGGAGAGAAGCTATCTGGACTGTTACAGATGATCCTGAGCCTCATGACATTGGTTTCTTTCACTCCCATGACAGGGCACATCCAGGGCTTATTGATTGGGAAATCTACCCATCCATCTAGCCCATAACCACCGGACTTACATTCATACACATGCACACACAGCAGAACCTAGTTGGAGCAGAACCTCCTTGGAGAGGTCTCCCCACCCTTGGAGATATGTCATTGCCTGTTGTCAGGATAGTGCAGAGAGTGAGGGTTGGTGCTGTCCATTTTCTCTGGTGTCACTGGTGACCAAAGTGAGCCTCTGTTCTTCCATTCTTTGGCTTACCTAATCACAGAGTGATCTAACCCAGGTCTTAAGCTCTTTGTCTAACTTCATACAACTGGTCAAGTTAACAATGTGACCCTCACACCTTCCTTCATGTCCTGTCTTGGTGCTAGGTCTCTAGACAAAGTGCATACCCGAGTGTGTTGGTTACTTTTCTCTTGTTGCTGGATCAAAGCACCTGACACCCAAAATTAAGCAAGGAAAGGTTTATTTAGCTTACAGTTTTGTGGAGGTTTCAGTCCATAATCACTTTACTTGAAGGCAGAGGGACAATAGTTCATGGCAGCAGAAGACAGAAAAATCAACAGCCGCGAAAAGGGAGGAGCATGGAAAGAAGACTCTGTCACTTATGTTGTATGTTGTGGGTGTAGCCCTCACACCCATAATCTCATCATTGGACCATGAATTAATCACAAATTCTAGAAGCCTGACCCCATGACTGCATGAGGCTTGAGGGGGACATCCAGACACGAACCATAATACCACGGGTCAGCAGATTTGCCTTCTTTTGCCCCTGCTGCCAGATCTAGATGAGCAGCAACTGTCCAAACTGTATTCCCCAGTGATAGTAGGAACAGAGAACTGAAAGAGGAGTTCAGATCCTTGAAGAGAAGAAACAAAAAGTGTGGTATGAGGCTGTCCTACATTCTGTTTCCCAAACACCTAGAGCACAGTTTCATAATTAATAAGGCAGCTTGTTATAAGCTTGTAAAGACTTTCCTGGATACTATGACCTTTCAGATAAAGCAGGGATAGAGCCGAGAAGTCCCCAGGATGTGCAGATGTATGTTCTAAATCAGAAGGTCTTGTGCCCAAAATAGGGCATCACATTGTCCTGGAAGATGGATGGAAGCAGGTCAAGTTCTAGACTTTACTCACTTTTTCTCTTGTGTGGGAAGCCGCCTATGAATGGCGCCCATTTCCTGCTTCCGGGTTCTTCCCGGCCTGAACAAGCCCGCCAAATTGTCATGTCTGCCCAGTTACCCGTGACGCTAGCCTATCAGCTTGTTAGACGCGCTTCTCTGTGATTGGATACTGCTTCCCCTTATAAGAGGTTGTTCCTGCCCCCAACGGGCAGAAGAGGAACCAACGTTGAGGGTGGCGGACCTTGTTAGGTCCGGTTCGCTGTACGCAATAAAGTTTGAGAGCTGATCCTGCTCGAGTTTGGTCTCCTGTCTCCCGCGGCTCCGGTCATCTGGTGGCCGCCCGTACGGGGAAAAAGGTAAAAGACTCAGCGACGTGCCTCTTCGGCCGGGAGGTGCGATTGCTGTCACCTGCGGTACGACGGAGGACCTGGCCCAATAACAACGGAAGGCCGCGAGCGCCTCTTCTCTTCACCCTGATCAGCTACGTGAGATACAGCGGTTCCCGGGACAGGTGAGTACTGGGTCAACTGGGTTGGGTGGACGCACCTAACAGATTTTGAGCGCCACACGAGTGGACACCGGTTTTTTTTTCTTTTCTTTTCCCTTTGCATCTGTTTTGCTTTTGCTTCGCTAATACAGCCCGACAGGCTTTTGATAGAGCTCGATCGGAATGCTCAGAGGAGCCTGGAGCCACTGCCGATTGTGGGTCTCCGGAGGACCCTCAGGGCTCTAATTCTGATTCGGAAGGTTCAGAAGAGGAGGTTGTCTTCGCTAAACAGGACCCTCCTGCACAGCTTAAAGAGGAATTCAGGGCTCGGGAAGATAAAAAGGGGAACCAAACACCACCCTGCTCGAGCTACTCCGCCTTACGGGAGGAGCTTAAGCCCTTCCGCCCTTTGGCAAGTTCACATTCCTTCCACCAGAGGGTATGGTCGCGGCTTCCTTTTGAGTGTTCCAGTCTCCATGCATTCCCGGTACAAGTAGGAGGCAGGGGAGGAGGAGGATATTATGAGCCCTTAGAAATTAAACAACTTAAAACTATCAAGGACGCAGTTTCAGCTTATGGGCCCAATGCGCCATTTACCATGGCGCTTTTAGAGGCATTGGCTGGCCTGTATTTAACTCCTGGAGATTGGACCCAGCTGGCACGCACCTGCCTCTCCCCCGGACAATATTTAGATTGGAAGTCCTGGAATGAGGAATTCTGTGTAGAGCAGGCGGCAGCCAACAGGGAGAATAACCAGAGAGAGTGGAACAGGGATATGCTATTAGGGCGAGGAGCCTTTGAGAAAGATCAAACTCAATACCCTCGCCAGGTTTATGAACAAATTAGTCACTGTGGCCTCCAGGCCTGGAGACGGCTCTCTGGAAAGGGAGAACATACGGGTCACCTTACAAAAATTATACAAGGGCAGGGAGAGCCATTTTCAGACTTTGTGGCCCGCATGCTTGAGGCCGCTAACAGGATTTTTCCAGATGCTGAGGCGGCTCACCCTCTCATACCAACCCCAGGTGGTCGAGCTCCAGATAATACAGGAAGTCTTACGTTGCTTCCCAGGCGACGTTAACCTCCTGTCAGACTCCAAGTATGTGGTAAATGCTCTCCAAGTTCTGGAGACGGCGGGTCCCATTAAACCCTCTTCAACGGTAGCCTCCATATTCCTAGGTATTCAACATCAGCTATGGAATAGAACCTCAAAAGTGTTCATCTCACATATCAGAGCCCATACTAATTTACCTGGGCCCTTGGTGGAGGGCAATGCCTTGGCAGACTCGGCCACGCGCCCGATATGGGTCTTCACCTTTCCCAACCCTCTGGAAGCAGCCCAAAAATTCCATTCTCAGTTCCATGTTAATGCCTGCACCCTCATGGCGCGCTTCAACATCACGAGAGCACAAGCACGACGGTATTGCCCAGCTTGTGTGATCTCTTCACCCCAACAATCTATTGGCATTAACCCAAGAGGACTTCGCCCAAATCATATTTGGCAAATGGATGTTACACACATCCCAGAATTCGGAAAACTTAAATACGTTCATGTTTCGGTAGATACCGCCTCCCAGGTTATATTTGCTTCGGCAGAACCTGGAGAAAGGGCCACCCACGCTATTAATCATTGTCTTGCAGCCTGGGCTGCTTGGGGAAAGCCCAATATATTAAAAACAGACAATGGTCCTGCTTACACCAGCAAAACTTTTGTAACATTCTGTCAACAAATGGATGTTGTCCTTAAGCATGGCATTCCATATAACCCTCAAGGACAAGGCATCATTGAACGGGCACATCGGACACTCAAGGGTGTCTTACAAAAACAAAAGGAGGGAATAGGCCATGACCTAACGCCCAAAGGAAGAATATCATTGGCACTCTTTACCATAATCATTCCCCTGCCATGGAACATAGCAATCTGTCCCCAACCGACAAAGGGCTGGTTAGATGGAAAGATGTCCTTACAGGACAATGGATGGGCCCGGATCCAGTGGTTAGCTGGACCCGAGGTGTGGTTTGTGTTTTCCCACAGGAACCAGGCTGCGAACCGCTGTGGGTCCCGGAAAGATTGATGCGAGCAGTAAACTCCCCACCAGTTCCTGATAAAGCACAGGAGGATAAGTCCGCGGACACAAGTCAACTCGACCCTTCTGGGACTGACGCTCAGCGCCCGAGACCATCTACAAACTAAAATGTCTGGTTTGGAGCCTTTTCTATTCTGTGGGTTCCTATTAATCACCCCTGTTTGCACAAATTTGACCAACACTGTTAAAAATATGACAGCTTGGCTGCAAGACACCTACCTACCTAAGTTTCACAATTTGTCCCTCATATCTCCTGGCCCAACCTGACTACTTGGATCCTGATTGCCGTGGCCTTCCTAGTGGGGCTTGTGGTTATTAAATGCTTGTTAGATCACCTCATACAAACTCAGCAGCAGGTTAAGATCACAGCTATGGCAGCCATGCAAATGGCAGCAGGTGGCCCATCAGGCCAGCAGGCCGCCGCATATCTCCTTCACATTGCAGAACATCAGCTATAAGAGCTGAGTGGGCAAGCCAATGACAGGTAAGACGGGAAAAGCCCTCCCGGTCAACCTAAGACAGGCTCCACTCAGATATACATGGCCTATAAGGCCAGGGGTCCATTCTGGAATCAAATTATTGGCATTGAGATGCGAGACCAAGGGTACTGCAGTGCCATCCGCCCCAAAGGTTGGGGGGAAGGCAGGAATGAATGTCTATATGCATCCAGGTTCGGTTCACAAAAGCCTGGCCCTGCGAAAAAATGAACCACTCACCTTGAGCATGGTCCTGGCGCAAGGATATGCACAAAACAGGGTGATGCACAGCAGGGTATAGACCTCTACATTCTCTCATGCCTCGGCCTACAAGGTAGGCCCACTCCTAGGTGTCTAACAGCAACAAGGTCATAGACACCTTGGAGGGACCCACAGACCATCCTATTTTAATAAATAAAAAAGGGGGAGATGTGGGAAGCCGCCTATGAATGGCGCCCATTTCCTGCTTCCGGGTTCTTCCCGGCCTGAACAAGCCCGCCAAATTGTCATGTCTGCCCAGTTACCCGTGACGCTAGCCTATCAGCTTGTTAGACGCGCTTCTCTGTGATTGGATACTGCTTCCCCTTATAAGAGGTTGTTCCTGCCCCCAACGGGCAGAAGAGGAACCAACGTTGAGGGTGGCGGACCTTGTTAGGTCCGGTTCGCTGTACGCAATAAAGTTTGAGAGCTGATCCTGCTCGAGTTTGGTCTCCTGTCTCCCGCGGCTCCGGTCACTCTTGAAGTAATCACATCTTGTCAAGTTCACCCTTGCTTACCCTATTTGGAGAGTCTGATTTTCCTTTATCTTTATAAGAAGATGAATCCTAACTAATAAATAAAGACTAAATAACCTAAAAATGAGTTCTCACAAATCCTCACTGAACTTCCAATTGTGAGTAACTCTTAGGAATGAAAAGGAGTCCAGGTTCCTTTGAGAAAGAATGAAGGAAAGACACTGATATGCTATTAAGAATTTACAGCACAAAACTTCTATTGTCCTCTAAAAAACACAAAGACACTTACCAGGCTGATTCTGCAGGAGGAAGGGTGTAACATAAAGCAAGAAAATCTTGGAAACTCTTCACAATGGACATCTACCTCAGAAGCCTAATGTGGTACTCTGATTTGGTCCCCAAATTCAGAGTAGAGAATTGTAGAGATCAATACACAGTGCAGTGTTGACTCAGCTGTAACTCACAGGGAGACACATGCATCCCTGAAGCTCTGCACAGTTAGCTCCTCAACTAAATCACACATAGCCAAGTAGATAAACCAAGGAACTGAAATAATCACGCACTGGCTCTCAATGCCCAGTGAATGTGAACATTTTGGGGAGTCAAGTTCATGGAAAAGTCATGAAACTTCCTTCATCTGTAAAACTGGTGACCCAAAAGCAACGCCACACTTCTGGTGGGATGAAATACCTTAGGGAGGGAATCAGGGGGCTCAGACCTAAGGTTACTTGGTAGGTACTTACCCAACGCTGACACAGTCATACTTCAAGGGTTCTGTATTGAATTGATTCTCTTTGGGCATATGAGGATCATATATAAGGAAAAGATTTGAAAATTTAGAAAGCATATTCCAATGACTATGTGGAGAGTGATAGAGGTCTAATTGGTCAGAAGGTCCTGCCCAACCACCGGAGAGGCTGTGTCACTGGACAGGACCTTGATGGGTGATAGATGTCAACAGTTCTCACAATCAGACTAACTCCACATTTATCTGGAGGCTCTTTGAGGCCTGTTCACCCAGAGGATATTGTTATACTAAGATGCTAAAAAATTAAAATAATTGATTAAAAGATAAATAGCAAAAATATTTAGTTAAAAGGATAATTATTAGCAGTATTGTTATTCTGTACTGAGCTCGTTACCCTAGTAACCAAGCACCAACCACATAGTTATAGATTAACTGATCACGTTGTTATGTTGTTCTCTATGTGTCGCCCTCCCACCCAAGTAACCTGTGTGCTATGTCAACCTTTGTTCCCCTTGTAAGAGACAAATGATGCTGCGTCAACCATTATTCCTTTTATGAGAGACAAATGTTCCTGGAATTGGCAGACCAAGGGCTATGAATTGGCTAACCATCCACTGTGAATTGCCTCTGACCTCAAGCAAAGGGAAACAAAGGCTTACCTTGTTTTTGTTTCTCATCACTATGTACTTAATGATCAATGAGCTAATCATAAATGAACTATAAAAATCAGTCAAAATTCTAACTCAGTTACATCTGCAGTGTGTCACTGGGCCAGCTAAAATAAAAACACTTCTTTTAAAAAGACGTCTTGCCCCATTTTTCATCATGGGGCCTTGTTTGTGGGTGGGTTACAACAGATATCACCAAACACAGGCATATCTAGGACGATCGCTAGAAGGAAGTAGACGTTGAAGGGCAAGGACCTACTGGGGACAAGGTGACAATGAACCTCCAGTGAGCCCCCTCCCTTAGGGAAATTTCTGGTTCTATGAACTTTGTCCTTCTGCCTGTACCCATCTTATCTTCATGATGTTTCCCATAAGCACCAAACCAGATCAAGGTAACCCTACATGAAGGACTACTGTCTTGGACTACCAGCCTAAGGAGTACCCTTGAACTTGTTTGAAGACTTAAAAATGGCATGTCCATGAGAAAGAAAGGTGAACCCAGGAATTCAAGAGGAACCTGTGTCCAGGACAGGGAGTTTTACCTCATCCCACTACCTTTGGGTTGCCAATGGGAGTACAGGAATCAACTTTCTGGATGTGCTTGTCCCTCTGAAGATGACATTTTCCAGGAGGGCAGCACCTTATCACATTCAAGAACTGGTACCCATGGGTCAGTGTGTGCAATTCATGGTTGCTGATGGAACCAATGAATGAGCCTTCTCTGATCTATCTGCCTCTGAAGGATGGGTTTGTAAACAGGCTGACAGCTGTGACCCAAGTTGGAAAGGGAGGCAGAAGTGACAGTATGGAGGCCATGGAGCCCAGCATGGATGAGTCCCAGTAGCTTCTCTGCTGCCTCTTGTGCATGCTCTGCTCTTTGCCTGGACTGCTCTCTGTAGCTCTCTGGGTGCCCAGTTTCCCAGCTCTACAGCCTCTACTCACATGGCCTTTACTCAATAAGGCCTTCCCTGATCCACGTAGAGAAGATAAGATCCCCATCATCCTCCCACACACTTTCTCCAAATAACAAATATTCCTTTCGTCCTCATTCCTGATTGCCAGATTCATACACTCAGCTTCTGTGCTGGCTTTTCACTGTGTGAAGTCACCCAGTAAAACATAAGCTTTGTCTGAGTAAGACCATGTCTGGATGGGCACTGCTGAGCCCCAAATCCAAGACTGTTTAATATTTAGCAAGGCCCTCTCAATTATCGTGCAGTGGTGAGTGCAGGAGAAGTCAAGATGAGAGTGACACAGTCTTTCTCCTGCCATCTCTGAACATGGGTACCACCCAGAACCACAGCCCAGATGCAGGTCCTTATGGAGGCTGTGGGCTGGAACAGGGGTTGTCCTCTCTGGAATCCCCACTTTGCCCACCCAGGTGTGAGACTGGATTGCTGACTGGGACAGGTGGTTATGGTTCTCCTAGGGCAGACGTGGTCAGGATTGACTGAGCGCTTATGGTTCTCCTAGGGTTGGTACATGTGGCCGGGGCTGAGGGTGACGCACAGGACATGCCCAATATCATACTCATGGTCTCCCACTCGCCTGTGTAGCTTTAGGGGCATCGCCACTAGGACCTGGTTATGCTGAGGTCCTTGTGGTCCTTCTTCAGGTCCACTTATATGATCCCATAACAGTGTGTGCCTGTGTCATTCATTCATAGTGAGGCTCTCTAAGGCCACTGTGAAGGGGAGCTTGGTAGGATGGCTCTTGATAGCCACTCTTCACTGTCCTGTCCCTGTCTTTGGTCTCCTAAATCTTCCAGGGTGACAAGCGTGGGTCCCTGCAGCAGAGCAGTACTTGTCTGCTTCTTTATCCAGCACTGCATACTCAGGGATCCCCCCAGTGCTGTTCACAGAACCAGGGCAGAGTAGGGGAAAACATTCTGGAAGGCCTTCACAAATGAGTCACTCCAGGGCTGCAGTGGGGTCAGGGCCACTGAGCCTGGAGAAAGCACCATAGCTGGGCCAAACTCAAGAGTCTAGACTGAGGGGTGAGGTGCTCCTCCCTCTAGAGGGGTAAACAGGGAGATGTGGCTGTGGTTGTAGGCAGATATCCATGGGTGTGCCTTTGTGACAGTGTGTGTTTGTGTGTGTGTTAGATCACAGTTGTGTAGTTATGCATGGGTGGCCCCTCACCAACTGCTTTATCTGTCCAGGGTAAATGGTGACTCATTTTGCCTTGCCTGCCTCTATCAGTCTCTTCTTCCTTACCTCCCACATGCCTGCTCTCTCTTGCTCAGGACAGAGCCTGTTCACCCACATTTGATTTGCAGGAGAAGTAGAGCTGAAGGCACAGTCATGTCTCCTGGAGTCATTTCTCCTGCATGGAGGCCTCCCGTAGCCATGCTAAGTCCAGGAGTGCACAAGACTGAGCTTTCTCAGTGTCTAATATCCAAGTCCCTAGTTCTGCTTTTCTGCTCCTCTCTGCCTCCTAATCCCAACTTGGATGTGATATTTGGGCTAAGTAGGGTACAGGGCGAGAAGCCATGTGGGCTGGTGCAGATGCTCCTGTACCTCAGTGCTATTGGCTTCTCTCACTCCCAGTGTGGGTACCTGCAAAGCCTGGGCATTGAGTATGCCAGAGCTTCTGGACTTATAGTCACGCACAGGAGAGCCCATCTGTGGCATTTACTCTTTAGTGAGATCTCCTCGCCCTGTGACAAGAAACTTTCTTTTGATCAAGATGAAAAATCTTCGTGGTGGGGTCCAGACCTGTTCATTCTCTTTAGCTTTGGTGATGACTACAGAGGGGATGAATTCTCCCAACCTTAGCTCTGGGAATTCAGTAAAAACTCTGTTTTTAGGGATTCTGGGGAAGGCTGCACACTCTGCTGTGTTTGAATGGCTATGAGTGGGGCCCAGCCAGAGAATTCAATGATCCTCTAGGCTGCTGGGCGTAGTCTGTCAGCACCTGGGCTGGGCTTAGGCAGCATGGTACAATGAAGCACTGGTAGTTAAAGAGATTATAACATCTGAAAACACAATGTTAAAAACCGGAAGTTTTAATTTGTGTCTCTCAAATGATCAATGATGTTAACATATTTTAATATATTTATTTGTCATTTGTAATTCTTCATCTGAGAAGTACATATTCATCTCAGATGCCAGTTTTTGGACTGGATCTTTGAATTGGGGGGGGGTGGTGTCTGATTTTTTTCAATTCTTTATATGTCCTAGACAGAAATCCTTTGTCTGAGGGACAATTGACTACAATTTTTTCCCACTCTGTGCATTGTTTTTTAAAACTCTGTTGATGATTTCTTTTGATGTTAAGAAATCAAACAATAACAAATGCTGATGGGGCTGTGGGGAAAAAGGACCTCTTCTCTACTGTTGGTAGTCTATATTGTTTGGTAGTCTACACTGTTGGAGTGTAGACTGATATGAGTACTGTGGAAATCAGTGTGGAGATTCCTTAAAAAACAGTAAGATTAAAGGTCCATTCAACCCAGATAATCCTCTTCTTGATGTCTTCTTAGAATATAAAACATCATACCACAGTGACATATGCACACTCATGTTTATAGTAGCACAATTTGTAATTGTTAAATCTTGGAAACAACCCAAAAGTCCATCAACTGAGAAATGGATAAAAAAGATGTGGTATTTTTATGCAATGGAGTACTTCTCAGCCACAAGAAGGATAAACTTGAGTCTTTTATAAGTAAATGGATGCAACCTGACACCACACTCACAAGTGAAATGTCAGACACACGCGTAAACATTGCACTGTCTCCAAGGTGTGAGAAACAAAGAATAAATGTGATGTTGTCTTCATTACTTTTTACTCGTTGCTGAGGCAAAATACCTGAAGCCCAAATTTGGGAAAGGAAAGGTTTATTTCTTACAGTGTTTGGAGGTTTCAGTTCACACTCAGTTGGCTCCAAGGCAGGCAGGCACGGCTGGGCCGCAGTTCATGGCGGCTGCCAACAGCAAGGAGGGAATAGCAAGAGAGCGAGACACGCCTTCTTCCTGCCATTACACTGTATGCTGGCTCCACCCCTTTGTGGGTGGAGCACTGACACCATCAATCCAAGCACTAGACAATGAACGAATAACAAATGCACAGTTCAAACTCATGAGGCCTGGGGGCCACAGACATAAACCATGACAGATGTACAATAGAAGAAATTGTTTAAAAGGAAAAAGAAACTAAGATGAAAGAAGTGGAAAGGATGGAAGGGAGCAGGGGAAAAATGCAAGTCAGTTATACTAGTAAAGTCTCTTTGTTCATTGAAAAGGCAGGTTTGCGCTAATATTGACTGGAGAAATTTTAATGTCCATACTTTGTACTCTGAGCAGCTACTTTAAAGAACACAACATGTAATGTATTAACTATTGTTATTCTCCTTTATTTTGTTATGAAATTTTATTTTGCTTTTTTTCCAGTAAAAAATGGAACTTTTGTAATAATAGTGAGGTTCATTCCACTGATCTTTCTAGAAAAAGGATCTCAAATTTTACTACTAAGGATGTGAAGGAGGAACACCAGGAAGCAAGCCCAGTCTGGGAACCAGTGCCATGTGCAGGTCACCACTGGACTGGGGACAGCAAGACTCAAAGCCCCTTCTGGCACAAGGGCGGGCAAAGAAATACCAATCCCTCCCCGCTGACCCAAGTGACTGGCTGATCTGGAGAAACACAAGCTGTGGTGGTAGCTATGGAGATGAAATGCAACTGGATGCCTGTGGTGCTTTCACTGACGTTGCAGTGAAAAGATCAGACCATCAGTGGTCTGATCATAGGTTCAGAGGATAGCAGAACGCAGTGTGGCATGTAGGGGTTATTCTCCGTCTAAGGGTTGCAGCTGGGTTGCAGCTGTGTTGATTCCCCGTGGTCTTGTTTTGAAGTCCTCATCATTTCCATTGTTTTGTTGGGTTGGGTTTTATTCTCTTTTGTTTTGTTTGATTATGTTAAATCCGAAAGCAGGAACAGCTATTTCAACGATAGCAAGATATATTATGGTAGCAATTTTGGATTTACTATTGTCTTGTTTTGAAGTTCTTTATTGCATTCATTGCTTTGTTTTTATTGTTTCTATTCTGTTCTGTTTGATTTCTGCTGTGTCCCAAGTTATTTGCAGCTATTTTGAAGACATCAAAAGGTATTATGGTAACTATTGTTGATTTTGTAATGTTTTGAAGTCCTGTATCTCTGTCACTGGTTTATTTTGATTAGTTTTATTCTGTTTTATCCTCTTTAAAATAAAAAAAAAGAATGTGGAGGAGGTTAATAAATCTCCATAATAGCTGGTTGCTTACAGAACAGTTGGACAAGCTGTGAAAATCCCAGATATACTACATAAGGAGATGTATTCAGAAAGAAAGTTCATCTTCCCTTTGCAAGTCCTTGTCACAGAAAAAATCAGTCCCTAGAAGGGGGGCTGTGACATGGCAAATAAAGACGATGGACTGGCTTGCATAGGCCACCTGCCTGAAGAATTACTCCCTGATAGTCAGACAAACGTGGTTAACTCCAGTCACTCCAGTTCTTCACGGACAGTAAGCCCATCATCCAAATACCCTGGATTTTTCTCTGAGGTTTCTCGTGATCATGAAAGCACAGCTCAAGTTTGGTTCAGCAGGAATTTGGGATTGAACATAGCTTTAACTTTCAGGAGAAAGAGAAGTGTACGTGAACTTGTAGATTGTTTGGTGAGAATAGAAGACCTTGGAGCTGTGTTGGATTCCTTCCTGCACTCACCAATAGTTTACAGGAAGAAAAACAGTATATCTCACTTGGCTGATGTGTGGATGTATTTCCTCTAGTAAAGTCATTACTAGAAGACTAAAAACCAAGCCAACTATTTAGGGTTTAACAATGAGCAACAGAGCGCCAGTTGTAGATTTTCTTCTGTCTTATCACTATTTGTTTGATTCATTTTATTGCTCTATTTTTTCCCTCTGAAATTAAAAACAGAAACCTATGCTGGAAAAAAAAAGAAATTGTACACTTACTTTGTATTACACTTTCATGGATGTCATATATTTTATTTAATTATCTTTACGTTTTAAGAGACATCTATTAATAAAATAAAGAGAAATATAAGGCTCAAAATCGGGGTTCCTTCTGGAGTCTGAAAGCCATGGGCATCAGTGGACATAAGAGTTGCAGCGTGTCTTGCAGGATAATGTTGTCCCCAAGAAGGAATCCTCTAAGGCTAATTCACCCAGAGGATGCCTTTGAGCATAGCCAGTAGCAGGCGCACCTTCAGGAAAAAGAGGAGTAGGAAGTCGATGATGCTGAGCAGAGACCTGTAAGAGGAGAAGAATGCGCAGCCCTGATCTGCCTGCTCCGGGCAGCCCAGGCACTGTACTTCCTCCCCGTTCCTTTGAGCTCAGACTTTGTGCTCTCAAAACCTATCAGCAATCCCATTCTGAGGAACAAAGGATTCTGACCTTCAATCCAGGAACTGCCCTCGAGTGTCAGGACACAGCAGAGCAGGAGACAGTGGTGATGAGGGATTCAGAAGAGATGTGAGAAGCCACAAAGGGTCCAGCTCTCAGAAACACTTTTCTAAACCCATGTTTTGATTCCTCAGCCATAAAAATCCAAAGGAACTCAGCTCTTGCTGAGAGCAACTTGGAGGGTGACTTGTTCCCTTTTATCTGTCCTCACTCAAAGTCCTTACTTAAGGCGATCTCTCATCTCATCCTTAAATTTGGTCTTGAGAACAGCTCTTCTACCTAGACCATTTGAGAACCTCAGCCCGAAGAAGTTACCTCTCCAAACGCTGTTCTCTGTCAGTCTGCTCACCCCGTATGTCCTGGTACATGGGCCCTGTTTTAGTCACTTTCTCACTGCTGGGACAATAGCAAGCACCCCATTAAAAGAGGAGAGGTTTAACTTAGCCAACATTTTCAGTCCATGATTGGTTCCAAGACCAAAGCAGCATGGCAGAGAGGCACAGCTAAGGAAAGCCACTCACCTCGTGGCAGCTAGGAAGCAGAGAACCAAAAGGATGCAGGGAAGCGGATACACCCTTCCAAGAAATCCCTCATTTATCCACCTCTTCTGACTAGGCCCCACCTGGTCCACTCAGCTGGGTTCATCAGTGGATGTAACACTCCCATGACCCAATCACCTTCTAAAGGCCCAGCCTCTGTACACATGAGTCTTTTGCAGAACATTCAAGATCCAAACCATAATATTCTTCCCTGGCCCCCCAAAACATGCAGGGACACCTCTTTATGCAAAATATGTTTAGTCTGTCTCTAAGAGTTGCCAGAGCGTTGGGGCTGAGGATTTAGCTCAGCGGCATAAGCACCTGCCTTGCAAGCAGGCAGTCGTGAGTTGACTCCCCGGTACCGATAAAAAGGAAAAAGACAAAAAAAAAAAAAAAAAAAGAGTTGCCAGAGCTTTAACAGTTCTGCACTGCCAAAATTTCACAGTCCAAAGTGTCTTCTGAGATCCAATGCAAACTCTTATCATAAGCCCCTGTAAAAAATTAAAAAGACAGTTAAACGCTGCAGACATATAATGGCACAGGATAAGCAGTCTGTTTCCAAAAGGGAGAAACTGGAGGATAAAAAGAAATCAGGCCAAAGCAAAACCAAAACCTAGCAGGGTAAACATTAAACCCTATCTACCACCAGAAGAAGTTGTGGCAAGATGTGAGCTCCAAATGGCTTAGGTGGTCTTGCCTATATGCCATTGCCCATTCCATCCCTTATGCCCTTTATCTTGGGTGACTTTATCCACTACTTGCAATTTTCCCCAGACATTCTTTCTTTGTTCCTGGCTATTCCAATGTCAGGATCAGCACTACCTGGCCTCCCAAACTTCTTGTGAAATTTGGGTGGAAGCCTCCATGACACCATAACTTTTACATTCTGCATGCCTGGAAAACTGGTATGATTTAGACAACAACAAGATCTGCTACCATCTTGAGCAGTAGCCAGACACCCATTGGATCATGGCTGCAGAGGCTTGTGAGTATCTGGATAGCTAAGCACTGTGAACTGATTCTTGTGGAAACCAATCCCCTATGAGGCCTTTGTCCAACAGGGTGCCCTGGGGCTCTTTTCTTAAAGTAAAAATTTTCACTTTTATACCTTAGAGCCTGCAAAGGGTAGAGTCTGCAAAAGGGAAGTGCTCTTTAGCCATTTTCCCTATTATTCTGATGCAAAGTATTTTCTTAAAAAGTTAATCTTTTTAGCAATAATGCTATCTTCTCTGCTCTACTTTATTGGGCTATAACTTAAAAGCATTTCCTTCATAGCTCCCAGAAAAATTTTTTGATTATTCAGCTCTCATTTTCGGCCCCAATTCTCATGGTAATTTCGGTAAAAGCCGCCAGCATTGTCTGTGGCACAGCCTCAGTGTTGGGCTGCCTTGAAATTTCCTCCACCAGATGACTCAATCTGCTGCCCTTACTCTCTGTCCTCTGCAGTTTCAGTACATGATTATGAATGTGACCAAGGATGCTTATTTTGGGCATGGGACAGATGGCTGCTCGCCATTTGGTCCATTCAACATGGTGGAGAAATTTCCCTGGGCGAGGAGATAATCTGGCTGTGGAGTGAAGAGCTTTGGCCTTTTCCAGGGGTGGCAGTGTAGTAGAAAATGCCCCACCCTGGCCAGTTCTTTAATTTCTCAGGTAATAGTTCCTGTTCCAGTTCTGACTGCTTCTGTCTCTTAGAAATGACTGGTAACTATCATGCACACTGTATAAATCATTCCCCAATTGGCAAGCCATTTGGGTTCTGTATTTCCTGCTTGTTTAATTCATATAAGCCCTAGACCACCAGAAATCTGGGCCTGATATTTTGGGAGTGATCCAGATCAGTGCCCATCAATGTAAGTAAATATGCCTCCAAATCCTGGGTATCATCTCAGTGTTTCTGCTTGTCATTGCGTCAGGGCTCCTGCACATCAGATGAGTTGTATTTGTGTTACCCTCTGTTGGTGTTGGTCTTTGGAGCATGGAGTTTCTTATGGCCCTGGAGGAATGGAGCTGAGTTGAGGTGAGGCAAGGGAGCTGGTGAGTGCTCATCACAGCTTTTGTGTGCCTTGGCCCCCAGAGATGCCAGGATGGAGAAGTAGCTTTCTGATGCCTACACTGCCATCACACCAGCCTGTACTAGCTTTGAGATACCTTGGCTGAGAAGGGATCTGAAAGTTTCTTCCTGATCCATCTGATGGCTGCTTTTGGATTCAGGGTGCAGCTGGGAGTGTGCCTTAGATTGTGTGTATTTGGGTGTCCCTTAGTAGTGGCTAAGTTGTTCATGGGACCTCATGGAGTCCATGGACTCACACCTGTCTGAGGTTTGTTTTCTGTCCCCTCTCACCTTGGGTGGGAGGAGCCTCAGTCCCCTTGTTGTCCCCGTACCCACACCCACTTACCCCTGCTTAGCTTTTATGTGTCAGAAAACTAAAATCTTTTTTTTTTCCTGATGCTGGCAAGTTGAGAAAGACAGAGAATTGGAGGGTAAACTAGCCTAGCTCTACCGCCGTCTAGGATCAGGAGAGAAAGTGTGTGACCTTCTGTGTTTTAACAGTCTACAGAATCTCAGGGCTGCAGTCAAAGGGCTTCTTCAGCTGTAATTCTTTCTCAGCTGTAATTCTCCTGGGCCCTCACATCAGCTTAGCATCAGCCTGGGTTACTTCTCTTATGCTAGCCCTCCTCCTCTCTCCATTTTACTTGATTCTGGTAATATTATAACTTTGACCTCAAGATTATGTCCCTATCTAAAAGGATGTAACCTGTGATTGCTAATTGAAGTTCTTTTATTTTCGTGTTTATTTTAAAAAGAAAAAAGAGAACCAGCCAGCCCCTCTGTAAACTATGAAAGCCACATGGTTCCCAGGAGGAGAAAGCCAGAACTTCCCAAGAATCCACCATGCTGGGATCAGGAAGATCCAACAAGAAACCAACCAGCCAGCCCTTCTGGTAAGCCCTGCAAAGTGTACAGCTTCCAGGAAGAGAAAAGTTAGCGCCTCCCATGAGCCTACTAGAGATCGGGCTGAGAATTTTCTCTACCCAAGGAACCCATTGGCTCAGAGCAAAGGCTGAGTTGATAGCAACTAAGGTACATAAAGCAACTAAATGCTTGTTCTGTTTGGTTGATTCTGCTGACCTGGGGCCAGAGGTCTGAGCATCTATTGGTAGGATGATAGTATGCAATATAGTGAATATGGGGGATTTCCTTGTGTCTTGTCTTTGAAATCCAATATTGTTCTCACTGTTTTGGTTTGTTCTGATTCTTTTGCTTTATTCAATGTTTGTTTTGATTGGTTTTATTCTGTTTTGTTTTTGGTTTGATTTTGAGATGCCTGATGGAAGTATCCTAGTATCCTGTTTTGAAGTTCTGTACCAATTTTGTTGCTTTGTTTTGACTGGCTTTGTTCTGTTTTTATTTTGTTTGATTTTACTATCTTTAAAGTAGAATTTTTTTAAAACAAAGAAGAAGAAAGAAAAAACAGATCAGTCGAGAAGCAAACAAACCTAAAACACAACAAAAGCAAAATGATCACAGCGACAACAATAAAAAAAAACAGTTGTATAGGTTTTGAAAACAAAATGATAAGAATTAACAGTGCTTATGATACTGCACATTTTTATCTTCAAAACAGTTGCTCAGGCTACCAGACACAGGAATAAAACAAAACAGTAATATGGGACAAAACATTGGATTTTAAGACAGAAGAGAATGCCCCAATTGCCATAATGCACACTGCCATCCTCCAAATAGATGCCCAGACCACCAGCCAGGCCTGCAAAGTCAGCCAAACAACAAGGAGCACTAAGCTGTTCCTTTCACCTCCTTGCTATCATCTCAACCTCAGTCCTCTGAATCAACTCGTCGCTGACCCCCAGGTAGGTGGGGGATGCTCTTCTGGTTTCCCAGGCTGCACAGTGGTTGGCTGATGGGAAAGTGTGTTTTGTCTTTTTGCTGAGTCTCTTCTTGATCTGCACGGTGGAGCCTGGTTTGTGGGAAGGTGTGCTTTGTCTTCTTGCTGATTGAATTTTATTGTGAAGCATTGGTTTGCCTGATATTTCATTGTGAAGGATTTGAGGTTTTTTGTTTTGTTTTGATTTGATTTTGTTTGTTTGGTTTTTGAGACAAGATCTCACTATGTAATTTAGGCTGGTCTTACACTCACTATGTAACCCAGGCTGGCCTCAAACTCACAGTGATTCTCTTGCTTCAGCCTCCTGCGTGCTGGGGTTACAGGTATATGTCACCACACCTGGCTCATTAAAGTTTTCATTTGTCAGAAAACTTGTAGTGAACTGGTGTGGTGAACTAGTAAAAAATGCTGTGGGGTAGGGGACAGAGGAAGGAGCTGGAGGTGAGGAAACTGTACAAGGGCTCAAGTTTTGAAAGCTAGGTCCTGCTTGGATTGCTATGCAGTGTATCAGGGACTCCAGCAAAAACCCTGATCTGCCTAGGGCCATGACATAAGGCTGCAAAGAAAAACTCAGAGACAAATAAAAGTGAAACAGAAAACTAGAATGGTCAGTGCTTGAGACAGAAAAGACCCCAAAACATCCAGACCCACAGTATCTAACTGTTGTAACAATCTATAGAATGGGGTGAGGGGCCACATGTAGTTGTTGGGGTTAAGACACAGACACAAGCAGGCCTTGTAAAGGAGGGAACAAAAAATTCTTGTACCAAGACCAGAAGAGCCTAGAAATAGGTCATGGTTAATGATTAATTTTTTAAGTAAAATCAACTACAGTTCTGGGAAAGGAATTTAGGAAGAGTCACTTGTCCTCAGCTGCCACGTTACCTCACATCAGAGCCCCACAGCTTCATGGACGGTATCTCTGGTCTCTGTTGTGGCCATTGGTGGAGACATACTAATCTGCCTGCCATCCACAGTGCTGTTATGAGTCCTGTGGCCTTGGGCCTGAATCCCTACTCAAAATGAACCAATTGTAGGTGATAGGTCTGTCTTCAAAGGATAAAAGATGCTTCCAAAAGCTGAGGAGTATAAGACAAAAGAGGCCTTTATTCCGGGAACACGGGAAAGGAGACCGGCGTACTGGCCACTGGAATCTGGAGGTCTCTCTCAGACACGTGGCGTGGGGGACTCTAAATAGCCTAAGCTTAGGGCAGTGCCCCAAAGGCCATTAGAGATGCACAGGTATCTCATTGGCGCACAGGTCCTTAAGGATGGGGATATAGGATTACAATCAAATCCATAGGGAGCAGGGTGGGGGAGGAGTTTAGCTGCAGCCTTTTCTGGTTACAGTGTTCCATCTGGGCCGGCAACTCTTTCATATCCCGTCTTCTGGTTATTAGGAAAAGGGGCGAAGATCTCTCTCTGTAACTACTTCCTGCTGGCTGAGGGCGCTGTATTGGGGTCTAGGGGGGTTTGACGGGATGAAGGTTGATGCCCAGGTAGACACTGATGCCAGGTGTTTTAGCCAGGACAACTTTACTGGTGAATGTACGTATGTCAGACTGGAAAAAACAAAGAGACATAATGTTATTAGGAGACATGGCACTATTATTTTTAAGGACCCAGGTGAGGTAGATTGAGGTAGGAGCATCATCATGGTGAGGTAGAACTCTGAAAAATAAGTGTGAGGTTATTGAAATCATGAGAGGTGATTACTCCCCCATCTGAAAGCATCAGGAGGGTGGGTGTGTAAAGCTTGTCTCTGGTCTAGGAGATGAGCCGGATAAAATAGGGGGAGTATGGGAGACGGTGGCTGTACCAATATAAGGAAGGTGAGAGCTTAGGCTTTCAGGGATTTCACGTTTAACCAGACAGCTGAGGGTGGAAAGAACCACGACAGTTATCACATAGAACATAATAAAGATGATCTTACACATGATGTGGAAGTCTCTAGGAAAGACTGTTAAGAGTCCTGCTGCAAAAATGATCATTAATAGAGCGTAAGAAATTAGGAACCAAATCGGATAACAAAACATGACTTAGCCTGTTAACTGTGGCTGCGAGGCCTTTGTGAAACGGAGACGGGTGGGCGACAAAAGATGAGATGACCACTCAGAATGATCAGATTTGGTGCTGGGAGGGCACCTTTTAGCCTGAGTGATGTGAAACCAGGATGGGAGTCCAGCAACTTTGACCGCTGTAGGGGTAGCCAAGTAGACCAGGTAAGGGCCACTCCACCTTGGTTGTAGTCCTGTGGATTTAGAACATTTGAGATAAATTAGATCTCCTGGGGATATGGGAGGATCTGGTTTGGCCTCTCCAGAGGGCTGTGGAAGACAGAGATCAGCATGTTGTCGCAACAGGTGTCGGAGGAAGGAGAGGACTGGGACATAGTCAGCCAGGGGAGGGAGATTTTGGGGAGCAGGAAGATTGTGGAGTAAGAATGGCCTGCCATACATAAGTTCAAAAGGACTTAAGAAAGTAGGAGCCCGGGGGAGTGCCCTGAGCTTGGCCAAGGCTAAGGGCAAAAGTTGAGGCCAAGGTTGGTGTAGTTCTAAAGTGAGTTTTGTAAGGTGTGCCTTTATGAGGCCATTTGCCTTTTCTACTTTTCCTGAAGATTGTGGATGGTAAGGGGTGTGTAGGTGCCAGGTGATATGTAAGCTCGAGGATACCTGTTGAGTGATCCAAGAAATGAAGGCGGGACCATTATCTGACTGAATACTCTGAGGTAGACCAAACCTTGGAATGATTTCTTGTAATATGACTTTGGTAACTACATCAGCAGTTTCCCTGGTTGTGGGAAAGGCTTCTATCCATCCTGAAAAGGTGCAAACAAAAGTGAGAAGATATTTGAGAGTCTTGTGGCGGGGCATGTGTGTAAAATCTATCTGCCAGTCCTGACCTGGCGTGTGTCCCCGAAATTGATGGGTAGGAAAGGAAGGGGGTGCCATGTGTCCCTGAGGAGAGGTTCTGGCACAGAGATCACAGGTGTGAGTTGTTTTAAGAATGATGGCTTTTAGAGAAAGGTGTGTGACTATTGGGGCCAAAAGTTTGTATAGGGCCTGAGATCCTATATGAAAACAGTTGTGTAAGTCAGTGATGATGTCTGAGGCCTGTTGATGTGGGAGAACAAGTTTAGATCCCTGAAAAATCCATCCCTGAGTGTTTTGTGTGTAATCTGGTTTATGAAGTAGCTGTAACTGCTCTGGTGAATAATTGGGCTGAGGTAGACTGCTTGGGACTAGCGGGAGAAGATGAGAAGGGCAGGGCCTTTGTGCAGCTAACTTGGCTTGTGAGTCTGCAAAGGCATTGCCTTGAGCAATAGGATCTGTAGAGCTTTGGTGTCCTCTGCAATGGATGACTGCTGCCTGCTTTGGAAGTTGGGCTGCCTCTAGAAGCTTAAGGATAAGGAGGGCATTAATAATGGGGGTTCCTTGAGTGGAAATAAAACCCCGTTCTTGCCAGATAGAGGCATGAGAGTGTAAGATGCTAAATGTATACTTTGAGTCAGTGTATATATTTATAATCTTGTCTTTTGCTAGTGTAAGGGCCCTTGTAAGGGCAATAAGCTCTGCCCTCTGGGAAGAGGTCCCAGGTGGCAGTGAATTTGCCTCTATAACTTTTGACTGGTTAACTATTGCGTATCCCGCCTTCTTTTGGTTGTCTGTGTTTGTTGAACTGCCATCTATGAACCATGTGTCAAAGGCCAAGGAGAGAGGTATGCTACTGATGTGAGGGAAAGAAGTGGGAGTCATCTGTAAAAACTCTATACAGTCATGGTGAGGAGGGCCTTCTGAGGTGGGAAGTAAGGTCGCTATATTAAGAGGACCACTAGTTGCAATAGAGATGCAAGGGTCTTGAGAGAGAGCTAAGTGTACCTGTTGAAGGCGAGAAGGGGTCATTAGGGCGGGGAGCACCTTATGTGAGATAAGCTCACGTAGGTGATGAGGTGAGTGTACTGTAATAGATTGCCCTAATGTAAACTTCTTAGCTTCCTGTGTCAGGAGGGCTGCAGCTGCAAGAGCTCGGAGACAAGGAGCCCATCCTTTTACTGTGTGATCTAACTGTTTAGATAAGTAAGCTACTGCTTGAAAAGAAGGTCCCTTTTTGTGTCTTAGTACACCTATAGCGTTGTGGCCCTGACAAGTAGTGTATAGGATGAAAGGTTGGGTGGGATCAGGAAGGGTAAGAGCTGGAGCTTTTAGGAGAGCCTCTTTTAGTTTTTGAAAGGAGGCATGTATGGGCCTAGTAGGGTCCAGGGGTTCTGATAAGGAACCCTTAGCAGCCTTGTAGAGAGGTTGAGCTAGGGCTGCAAAATTAGGAATCCAAAGACGAAAAAAATTAGCTAAACCCAGGAAAGATGTAACCTGCCGTTTAGTTGTGGGCACCTGGAGATCACGAAGAATTGCCTTACGATCTGAGGTGATGGAGCGAGTGGTGGGGGTGAGAGCAAGACCTAGGTATTTGACTTTGGGGGAGGCTATCTGGGCTTTGGTGGGAGACACCCTGTATCCACGGCTAGCAAGGAAATTAAGAAGACTGGCTGAGTGGCGTATGGCTAACATATGGGATGGAGAGCATAATAGGAGGTCGTCTATGTATTGGAGCAGAACACTAGGTTTGAGATTGAGTTCTGTGAGGTCAGTAGCAAGAGCCTGACTAAAGAAGTGGGGACTATCCCTGAACCCCTGGGGGAGTACTGTCCAAATAAGTTGCTGAGACCTGAGAGTGTCTGGGTCAGTCCATGTAAACGCAAAGAGGTTCTGGCAATCAGGGTGTAGGGGGATGGTGAAGAAGGCATCTTTAAGATCTATAACTGTAAAGTGAGTGGTGGAGGAAGGGATATGAGAGAGCATGGTATAAGGATTTGGCACCACTGGGTAAGTTGGGGTAACAGCACTGTTAATTACCCTAAGGTCCTGTACCAGGCGATAGGACCCATCAGCCTTGAGCACTGGGAGAATGGGAGTATTGTGGGGTGAATGGGTAGGTTTAAGAAATCCATTGTCTAAAAGCCGCTTAATGATGGGTTTAAGCCCCCTTAAATGTTGGGGGGCTATGGGGTATTGGGGAACGCAGGGAAAAATTGAGGGATCCTTGAGACGGATTAAAACAGGCGTGGCATGTGTAGCCAGAGTGGGATTAGATGTGTCCCAGACTGTGGGGTCAACCAAAGAAGGAGGAAGAGGGGGGAATGGCTTTGTGACGCATTGTGAGGCAGTTTGGAGGATTAGAGCTGTGGGGAGAGAGAAAGTGAAGGAAAAATTAAGCTTCTGAAGGAGGTCTCTACCCAACAGGGCCGTGGGACATGTTGGGATTACGAGGAAGCTATGGGTAAAGAAAAGGGTCTGGAATCTGCATGGGATAGGCCCAGTCTGTAAAGGTTGATTTGGCTGGCCATCAACGCCCACAACAGAGATCTGAGACTTAGTACAATGTCCTGAAAATTCAGGAAGCACACTATAGGTGGCCCCCGTGTCTACAAGCAGAGATATTATTTTGCCTGAGACCTCTAATGAGACTCGGGGCTCCGTCAAGGTGACTGGAGTGGGGGCCATGAGCCCCGAGCCCCATCATTCTTCTGTAGCAAGTCCGAGCAGGTCAGTCAGGGACGAATCTGGCATTGATGAAGCCTCCTGTGAGTGCAAGGGATTAGAGGATGGCCTAGTCGCTCGCTGGTGCCTAGGACAATCGCTCTTCCAATGCCCTTCATCTTTGCAGATTGGGCAGGGCCCAGGAGGAGTGCCAGGGTTGGGGCAGTCTCGTGCCCAGTGTCCTTGCTTGTTGCATTTGAAGCATGGTCTGAACGGGGCTTGGGCAGCCACACCTTGTTGTGGATTGTTTGTTTTGGGAGCCCCGAGTGCCACTGCTAAGAGGTCAGACTGATATTTAGCAAGCCTTAATTTTTGAGCTTGCTTTTCCTCTTTTTGAAGCTTGTCTCTGTTGTTGAAGACACGGAAGGCCAATTTAAGTAGATCTCCTTGTGGAGTCTGAGGGCCTTGTTCAACCTTTTGTAGTTTTGCACGAATATCAGGGGCAGACTGTGAAATAAAATAGGAATTAACTACAATCATCCCTTCATGAGAGTCTGGGTCTACATTGGTATATTTAATTAAGGTTTCCTGAAGCCGATTTAGAAACACAGCCGGGTTTTCATTAGCCTCTTGGACCTGTTCTAAAAGCTTGTTATAATTAGTATGTTTGTGAGCAATCTTATTAAGGCCCACAATCAGACACTCTATCATCTTATGTAATTTTCTTGAGCCTTGACCATTTTGATAGTTCCAGTTAGGGTCTTGGTCAGGCACAGCTACAGGGCCAGGGTCATTCTCAATCGTATTTGTCCTGTGTCTTCGGTCTGCCTCCTCGCAAGCTGCTTGCCACAGCTGGTTTCATTCTTGTGAGCTAAGGGTAGTATTTAAAATCACATAAACATCTTTAAAATGTAAATCATAGCAATTGGTAATAAATTCAAATTGTCTGATATAATTTTGTGGGTCTACAGAAAAGCTGCCCAATTTATGGGTAATCTGAGACAAATCAGAAAGAGAAAATGGCACATGAATATTTACAAGGCCTTCGGGGCCAGCTTGCTCTCGAAGTGGCAGCAGAGCTTGAGGAGAGGGACGCAGAGGAGAGTGCCACTGAGCAGCTATCCGCCCAGTAGACGCGTGTGAGCAGTTATCTGAAGAGCGGCTATAGAGCGGCTGCTGCTTACCCTCTGAGGAGGAAGTACAGGCAGTGGACATGGCATTGTGTGGCTCAAAAGAAGCACGACAGGGCGGCCGTTGATGTTTACAAGGGGAGCCACTAGAGGGCGCCCGTTGATCGTGAGACCAGAAAGAACAAGGTTGCCCCCTGTTGTCATGGTAACCAAATGAACATGGCGGCATGCCATGTGACCCCTCTGAGCATGGCGGCGGCCCATCGCCATAACAATGATCTGAACCCAACAGCGCTCCGTCGCCACGCGTTGCGCCTGAACTTCCGGAACATGGCGGCGCCCCATCACTATCGCAACTAAGGAAACTGGGCGGTGCTCCATGCCCACATGACCTGCCTGAACTTCCGGAACATGGCGGCGCCCTGTTACCGGCATAGCTGCCCAAGCACGGCGGGCATGGCGGCTGTCGGCGCAAGCCAGAAAGATCACGCTGTGTGCCAGCGGGGCACAATGAACGTGACCTAGTGTGGTACGCAGGCGGTGAAAAGGTATCAGAAGGCGGAGCAGAGCCGCCAGGAGGAGCCTGCATTGCAGAAGGGGGAGGGGAGGAGGATCGTAACTGTGACACATGGTGACCCGCACAACTGAGGGAACTGGGCACAGGGGGATGGCCAGCGAGGGGTAATGGGACAGAACGAGCTGTGTAAGCGGGTGGCAGTGACCTGAACACCGGTGGTACGTCCTCAAGCGAATCTGGAGGGCAGGATGGAACAGTTTGAGCCACAGTATCGGTGGCCAAAAGGATCTCAGCGGGAGCACAAGATCTAATGAGGGATTGGCGCGTCCTCAGAACCAAAAATGCCTCTATGTATTGGAGTTCCATGACTCTATCGCTGGCCTTACAGAAATCATAGAGCGTTTGCAGAATTGAAACATCGAACGTCCCTTCTGGAGGCCAGCGTTTGCCAGGGAGTGGGTAGGTAGGCCAAACTTCCTGGCAGTAAAAAGTTAATAATTTAGTTTTTATGGTATTTTTAATTTTTAAAGTACGTAAATTGGAGACTAAACATTGTAGAGGCGTTTTTTGGGATGTAGGAAGGAAATTACCTATCGGTGAATAGGGCGGGCAAAATCCGGTGGCACAAAGGAAAAGCTATCAGTAACCCGTAGCGCCACGCAGCGAGGCAAACGCAAACGGGGGATAGACCAATTGACTGGGTCTGGGCCCAGCGATAAGAGTCTTGTGGAGCGTGCTCACCTTAAATCAATCGGGGCTGCGGTGAGTGGAGGCGGCTGGCAGGAGATGGAACGCGGCCTGGCAGGAGGAGCGCAGAGTTAAGCCGTGATGGTTTTGGTTTGTAGGAGGAACGTAGAGTCAAGCCGTGATGGTTTCGGTTCGTGAATCGGCAAGGGGCCCAACTGGGCGCGTGTCCCAAGTGAGTCGCCCGCCGATCGAGTCACAGGGCACCAAATGATAGGTCTGTCTTCAAAGGATAAAAGATGCTTCCAAAAGTTGAGGAGTATAAGACAAAAGAGGCCTTTATTCCGGGAACACGGGAAAGGAGACCGGCGTACTGGCCACTGGAATCTGGAGGTCTCTCTCAGACACGTGGCGTGGGGGACTCTAAATAGCCTAAGCTTAGGGCAGTGCCCCAAAGGCCATTAGAGATGCACAGGTATCTCATTGGCGCACAGGTCCTTAAGGATGGGGATATAGGATTACAATCAAATCCATAGGGGGCAGGGTGGGGGAGGAGTTTAGCTGCAGCCTTTTCTGGTTACAGTGTTCCATCTGGGCCGGCAACTCTTTCAGTAGGGTTAAGGTTTTACAGTCCACACTGCTTGAAGCCTGCCCTGGGACCACCTGCAGCAGTGGACTCCTCAGGTTTAGTTTTTCTGACACATGTCTGTCCTATCTCCTGTTCTTAGCCTGCCACCTCCTGGCAGACAGTGGGACATGCTTAA
This sequence comes from Cavia porcellus, assembly GCF_034190915.1. Lineage (NCBI taxonomy): Eukaryota > Metazoa > Chordata > Mammalia > Rodentia > Caviidae > Cavia > Cavia porcellus. The sequence goes on from NW_026947515.1 coordinate 24,391,183, forward strand.
GGATCATTTATTAAATTGCTTAGCTCTGTCAAACCAGGGTTCCCAACAGGCACTCATGTGTCGATGTCCGCTCCCGGCCGGCAGGAAGGACACACGACATAGTCTGGTAGTGGACAACCTTTTCTTTTTATTTTCCTTCTCCGTATAGCCTGCCCTGGGTTCTCCCAGCTGAAGCCTCCTCTGGTCCGCTCTCCGCGGCTCCTTTTGGGCTTTTACTTCTGGGCTTCTACCTGGCTTCTTCTTCCGCCCAGGGGTGGCACCGGTATATATACGGGTACAGTGTCCAATCATGTTAAAGTAAGCAAGGCAAGCTGATTGGCTAACATCATCAGTTGCCAGGCAGACTATATTGTTGAGCGGGTTGTTTACGCGGTAAGCAGGAAACTAACATATTCGACGGGAGGGGTAATCTACCTCAGGCTTTGCTCTTTACCACAGGCCGCACGTCCGCCGCGCAAGGCGAGCTATCACAGACGCGGCTCCCAACACTCATGCAGGAAAATTATCAGGACTTTATAGGGATTTTATTGAGTAAAATGCTCATTATGTAGCTCAAGCTGGCCTCGAACTCACAGAAATCCTCCCACCTCAGCCTCCCGACTGGTGGGAATACAGATGTGGGCCACCGTGCCAAGCACATGGAAGATACTTTTAAGATATTGTCATTCTAAAGCAAACTCTAAGAGAAATACCCATAAACACCATGATCACCATAATTCCTTAAACCCCAGGAGTAACTCTCATGTGCACAAAGAGGTCCTTGAACTCATAGTGTAGACGCCTTTGTGACACGGCCCACCTTCTCACTTGAAGGTGTAACTGTCTATTTCTTCTTTACAATGAATTCCACCTATACGTCTTCGGGCTGCTGTTACGGCTTGTACCTAGATGTCCCCCCAAAGCCTCATGTGGTCGTGGGTGGGCCTTTCCAGAGGGGGCTGGATCTAGGTTATGTGATGCTGGGATTGAGGGTGCGCAGCCTGGGTGTGAGTACGCCCCACCCTAAGAGTGGGTAGTCTGGGTAGAGTATAAGGGACAGAAACGGGGCTGTGGCCATCGCTTGCTGTTGCTCATCATCTGCTGCCTCCTGCCTGCCCTGTGACGCCCTTCTGCCAAGTCATTCCATCTCAGAGCTAGTTGATTATGGACTGAAATCTCTACAAAATGGAGCCAAAGTAAACCTTCCCTCCTTTAACTTCAGTGTTGGGTATTTTGTCTCAGCACCAAAAGCAGCTAAGACTGCTGCCAATGTGTCTTTGTTTTTCTTCCTCTTTTTGAGTCAGTTTCATGCGGTTCAGACTGGCCTTGAACTCACAGCAGTCCTCCTGCCTCAGCCTCCTGAGTGCCTGCTTATGTGTCTTGACTGAATTCTTTCATCAAGGGCATGAAGAATCGAGGACTGAGGAAGTGAGGGGCCAATTTCTTACTGTTTTAGGTCCCGTCTTCCTGGTGACATCAGGATGCTGTAGAGGACAGTGTCAGCCAAGGAGGAGATTGTGGCACAGGGCAGGGATGCTGGTGAAACACATCCTCCCATCACACCAACATAGCTCCAAGCCTTCGAAGGATATGGGAGCTGAATGAGGACTTTGCCAGGGATGTGCCTCCTTTCGGCCTGGTCTGGTTGGCCCCAGAGGGAGGCCTGGCAAGGGGCAGATGGGCCTGGGCTAGAGCGGATAGGCTGCCTGACAACACAGGAAGGTACAACGGTCCAGTCCTAAATTCCTCTTCGTAGAGATGGCCAGGACCAGCATCTAATCAGTAACCTAGAAGTAACTTGGGAGTTGGGGGCACAGATTGGGTGCCAAGTTCTGCCGTTGTTCTGTTTACTGGCAAAACTGCCTCACTGTTTGCTCTGATTGCTCAGATCTGGGTGTGTGAGTTGGAAAGCCAAGAGTCAAGCTCATGGCATTTATCCTTCCCAAATTTTCTACTGCATCTGTGAAATATGCAAATCTTCTGTCCCATCTTCTGGGATCCTGACACTTGCCTAGCTTGAGATGAGGTCCCAGGTTGCATCTTAAAATCATGCCTCAGTGAGTCGAGTGGGCAGCCTGCTGAAAGCACCTGCTTCACAAGGAATCTAGAAGCAGCGTGGAAGGAGGGTGGGCAGGAGTGTGAGGAGGTGAGGAGATTCGAATCAGAAAGCCGAGCTAGATGCATGCTGTATGCCTATAATCCCAGCTACGTGGGGGCTGAGGAAAGAGGACCCCTTAAACTCAGCAGCTGGTCTGGTAACAGTAAGCAAAAACTTACTTGAAAAGAGCCACGGTGAAGTTCAGTAGTAAAGAATGTGCTTAGTATCAGGAAGATCTTTAGTTTGATTCCCCAGAACAATAAAGAACCAAAAGGAAGAAGAGGAGCAGAAGGAAGAGGAGAAAGAAAAGGAGAATGAGGAGGAGGAGGAGGGGAAGGAGAAGGAGAAGGAGAGGTTGAGGGAGAGGGAGAAGGAGAAGGAGAAGAAGGGAGGAGGAGGAAGGAAGAATTGAAAGGAAGAAAAGAAGAAAGGCCAATCTTACGGCAGTAGGTTTCTGAAAAGAAAACTTCATTGCATGGTCAAACATTAAAGGGGTCAAACATTAAAGGGGTTAAGAGCAGTAAGCTCAGATTTACCTCCTGACCCTTACCTTTACCTCCGGATGGGCAGGAAGACAGACAGGAGAAGCTGTTGATTGAATGGAAGAAGTTTGGGGTTTTTTGTTTTTGTTCTTTTTTTTTTTTTTTTTTTTTTGCTCCATACCCCTTTTATAGACAGTCATCATGCCACCACACAGGTCACAGTTTTTCCCCAGGGGAGCTGTCACATGCTTCAAGAAGACTTTGAGCTTTTAAGGTCAAAGAACACTGAAGAGCTGAGCAGGCTTCTTTTGCACATGTCTGTTTTTGAAAAGCTGTTTTCAAACTGTTGAGTGGCTTCACTTTTTTATGAAAAAAATTGTTATTTTTAAAGACATTTTGTACAGGTATATTCAAACCTTAACCAGATCCAATTTCATAGGTGAGTTTTCTCAAATTGTCAAGGAGCAAGAAATTCCACCAATACGCAGACCTTTCCAGGCACGTAGAAAGAGGAACTCTTCAAAATTTTCTCATGAATTAATACTGATATGACAACCTTATTGATATAGTATACCGTGGAAAGAAAATATATTCCAATCTAATTTATAAATATTGATGCAGCATCTCTTAAGTAAATCACTGGAGGATAAAATTTGGATGTACATTAAAAGAATAATCGAGAGCAGCCACGTGGGCTATGAGGAGAACCAAGAAGCCAAGCCACACCCTCATGTGAGCCACCCAGCATGTGAGCCTGGAGGCAGGAAGACACCCCACCAAGCCACCAGCTGATTTGGAGGAACACAAGCTGAGATGGTAGCAAGCGAAGTAAACAGACAACTTAGTGCTTCAGTTGTTTGATTGGCTTTGTAAGCCTAAAGCCAGTAGTCTGAGCGTCTATTTAGAGGAGAACAATATGCAATACAGCAACTAGGTTTTTTTATAAGACAGATTTCCTGCTGTCTTATAAAAAAACCTCTGAACCGGTAAGAAAGGCACCACTTTTGCTCTCTCAGGTTTTAGTCTCAATAAAGCCTGTCCTGTGCTGTGGAGTTTTGCTACCTTTATTTTTTCCTAACGTGGGCTTTCCCTTTCTCTGGCAATTTTTGCCATAAGAGGAGACCCAGAGAATCCTCTGAAAAGGCCTCCCATTATACCAGTGAAAAATTGGGATGGAGATAGACTCTTGTGGTCATGGATTCCAGTGACCTTGCATCTGCAGATAATTCTTCCTTTGCAAAACCTCCTTTGTTTCATGCAATCAAACCCAACCTATCTAGGGGTTAGGACTAGTGCCTGGGACTGGAATTCTGAGGCTGGCTTTATTTCTTTGGTTTTCTTTATTGTAGTCTCCTCTAGGCCTTCTGTGAAAAATGGGGAACTAAAATTCCACTGCTATCACTGTCACATACTAGAGAGCTGTTGAGGCAGGAGATTAGAGTGTAGCCAACTGTCTGGGCAGGTGGAAATGACCTGTCAATCATAAAGACACATGCACAGAAAAATAGTTCCCAAAGGCCGTCCCTTTGGGGCTAGTCAGAGAATAGTATTTTCTGTTCTTCAAGCAGGTTTCTGATAGGATGATCCAGATCTGACATCAGCCTAAAGGATGGAGACACTGAAGATTGAGGCCATTATCCTTGTCCACTGTGCTCTTTCTTTCTCAATGGCATGCTCCACTCTGCAGAACATACTTTTTTTTCCTACCTTAGATAAATATGAAGCAGATCTTGTACCTGTCTTGCATGGTTCCTTGTTGAGGACAGAATCCCTAGAAGGAGCCCGTAATATCCCAGATCCCTGGTAACACTGTAGTCTGGCTGTCTTCATAACAAGTCATTCTCCATAAGGTCTATCAAACGTCCTCTTTGGATATTTCTTCCTGGTCATTCTGTCCTGTAAGTTTGGAGCCATGGGACAAATGACAGTGTGGAGCTGAGGGACTGGGTGGACATGGTGACCCATCACTCAGTGTGGATGCCACTGCCTGTCCCTGATTTCATCTGAACCTCTCTGCTGCTCCGAAGCCCAGTTTCTCCAGCTCTTCTGGATCAGTGTGGACGCAATAAACAAACGTATCCTTCCCAAGGAAGGCAAGCCAAGTGTGGATGTGGCAGAAGGAGCCAGACTGCAAGTATTCTTCCCTGCTTTGCGAGATAACTGTAATCTCTGATAGACCCACCTGGCCCTGGAGCAGCTGAATGGCACCAGAGAGGGGCCTCAGTGCTGGTGATGCCTGTCGGACTCGTGATATCTGTGCGGCACACCTAGAGCGACCTTGTCTATGCCAGTTAGAGTCACAAAGCTGATACAGAGTGAGAGAGTCTGGTACTGTCATCAGGGCTGGCACGTGACTCACCCTCAGGCCTGATCACAGTCTCCTGCCCTGAGAGTGACAGGAACAACCTGGGACCTCCCCTGTCCCATCAGTGCACACCTGACCCAACACAACCAGAGGGCAACCCGAGTCCAGCCCACAGCAGGAGCAAGGTCCTAAATCTGGCCGGTGCTTGTGTGTCTGCCATGCTGGGCGTGAGGAAGTAAGTAAGGGAGTGTGTCTCCCTCTTCCGGGCATCTGCTGTGCTTGCCGTCTCTGCTTCATAGTGGGTCCTGTTCACAAGGCCTTCTACTCCCGAATGGGACACAGAAGCAACCACCATTCGTAGCCCTGCTAGGACCAACCTTGTGTTTTCCCAAGTGGATTCACAGACAGTTAGCACAGAAGTTGCTGCCTAGATACAGCAATCCAGGATAAAATAGGAAAATATAGCGGTCTTAGGGTTTGAGGAGAGGATGGGGATTGGTGGTGGCAGGATACTTCCTCTCCAGAACAATCTGGGAGGCCCTGCTGATTAGAGAGAGGCCTTGTGAACTGACACTGCAAGGATGGAAAGCCAGGAACCCAGGGGTCTGAAGACAGGCCCAAGGAAAGGGGAAAACAAATGCAAATGTCCTGCTGGGAAGCCACCAGGACGCAGTCAGGATGGGCAGAGAGCAGCAGAACACCAACAAATGTCTTTGCTGTCTTGGTCAACTTGGAGGTGGTGGGAGACACTTTGCCTGGGTCATTTCATTCATTCCATTAACGCCCTGAATTTTAACCCTGATCTTCTGCAGACACTGGGCAGGCACCACAGTTTGTGGGGGGGAAAAAAAAAGTCCCTGTGCTGTATTGCAGATAGGATTGCAGATATCACAGATGACCCCACTGTTGAGTCCTGTAACCCAACTGGTAACCTTCAAATGTGAGGGCTGACATAGGAGTCCATCTCCTGGATTTAGCTCCAACCCAGGTCCCTGGGAATTACTGACATCCTTCTGATGGCCATGACCTGTCCAAGGTCCACTTGGAAGCTGGAAGTGAGGGTGCTGGTAGTGTAGTGTCACACTTGATCTCAGGCAGATTGACCCATATCTACTGGCACAGAGGACGGGGGAACAGTGGAGGGCTCCATGCTCTATTCCTAGGGAGAGGACTCATTGACTATTACCGTGTCTTCCTCAGGTCCCTGTTCAGAATGCTGTAAGTTTTTTATGGTTTCATTCTTGTGCATGTTCCTTACCTACCTAAAGTGTACATAGTCAGTACATACTCTTCGAAGTATGACTAACCACCAGCATTGCATATGCCCCAAACAGCTTAGCTAAGATCATCACCAATGATCCCCACCCCCTGCATCTTCTCTGAAGTCCTCTGCCTCCCAGGATTGTGACATTGTCTTGGTTCCCTGCTTTTCCAGGTAGAAGGAATCCTGCTTCCTTTTGATCACTCTCACATTCCTCAAGTGCAGGAGAGAGTGTGCAGTCTCTTTCATTTTCTGAGCTCATCTACTCAGTCATGAAGTCGAGTGTTCAGGAAATAATACAGAGGCCTGGGAGAAGACCTGACTCAAAACCTCATGCTCACTACACTCCACAGCTCCTACTAGGACCAGTGGACCAGAGCACCGTGGTGAGTGTCAGTGCTAGTGGCAGCTGAGAACAGTATCCAGGTGCTCCAGTCTGATTACTCTCTTCCTCGTGTAGACAAACTACTGCTTGCATCAACTTCCATTGGAGAAGACAGTAAAGGTTAACAGTGTTCCTAATCAGAAGCTCCTTTATTTCATGAGAACCAAAACCAGCACCTCTATGTTAGGGTTAAAGTCCGAGGCTGGAATTCTGAGATTAGCCCTAGATCCACCTACTTCTCACTTCTTTGTTTCATTTCCTCCTTGTGCAATTTTCCTTTCATGCCCTTTGTGGGTTCATAGTCAAAAGTGAGGAACTAAAGTCATGCTGGTATGTCTGGGTGTGTACAAGGAAGACTTGTCCATCTGGCATCGGGTCTAGAGCCTTCTAAGATCCACTAAGTGTCTGTTTCTCTAGATCTTTCTTCCAAGTCATTCTCTATCTCCCAAAGGGACCATCTAGTGGTCTGTTTTGGACCATGGGCCTGGAGACTGGCCCTGCTCTCATAGGAAGCCTTACTCCAGCCGTCAGTCCTGCTCCAGGACCTGGCTTTTCTATTTCTCTGACCCAGGCTCCTACTCAGTAGGGATCATCACACTGTTTCCAGGGAGGAGGAGGAAGATGAAGAGAAGCTGTTGCCATGGCTGGACTGGACCTGGCCCCAAGTGACTTCAGAGACACCCAGTCCTCCTGCTTAGGAAAACAGTTCTTGCATCTTCAAGTGACTAGATAACCACTATGTACCTTTGACAGGATCAGAGAGCAGCCCCGGCCAGGTCCAGATGTGGCTTATTGGTTCTGGAGGCCCTGAGTAACCTAGTCTGTGTGAGCCTCAGCCACATATGTAACAGTGAATGAGAGACCCTGGGGATGTCATCAGGCCTAACCAATGTTCACTCTCAGCCCCAACCATAGCCTCCAGTCCTGAAGGCACCGTAAGTACTATGGGACTTCTATCACTTTCAGTGCACACCAAGCCCAGCACCACCAGAAAAGATATCCCAGCCCAGTCCACGGCCCCAGGAAGATGGGATGTTCCTCTGCTGGCCATGTTGGGGGTGGAGAGGTACAGGGACTGTCTCCCTCCATTGGGCCCTTTATACACTTGCCATCTCCTGCAAAGTGCCAGGAAGTCTTCTCAAAATGGACACAGCAGGGTCCACCATTCAGTCCTACCCAGACCTGGCTTGTATTCTGTGGGGTGGCTTTACACAGTGAACAAGTCAACATGGAAGCTGCTATATAAATATAGCAATCATAAGTGAAAGAGGAAGAAAGATTTTTACTCAGTTTTGGGGAGAGCATGGGAGAGGTTGGTACAGATGTTACTTTGTCTACATTACAATCAGAGGATTATTTTGAACAGAGGCCATGTGACTACAGGTCCCCAGAACTGAGGATCCTGGCACTTGGGTTTGCAGAGAGTGAGTGGAGATATCCTGTCGAGGATTTGAAAGGACCTGGCCTGGCTGGGCAGGAGCTGGTGCTTTGGTCTCCAGTGACCTGGGTGCTCTGTCCTCTCTTCCTTAGTTTCCAAATGTAATCACAAGGGTCAGCCTGTTTTGACAAACCTTGTCTACTGAGACAGATGGATCTTAGCTGCCTTATTCATTCCATTGTGAAGCATAAATTCTGCACCCTGGCACTGGCCAAGAACAGGTGCATCGTAGGTTACTGGCTGTGATGGGACAAGGTCTCACTTTTGTGGGAAACATTGTCTAAGAAGGAGCAGGCATGAAACTAATAAACACACATTGACTCCAGTGCCCCAGTTAATAAGTCATCAATGTGGAGAGCTCTGCTAGAAATCCTCCTGGACACAGACCATTCCTCCACCCATAGAGTCTCCTCATCTCTTCCCCGTGGTCATACCCTTCCTATGGCCCCAACCTAAAATCTAAGGGCCCTCCTTAAACTGCAGGTCAGGGTCTTGGTTCTTCATGGAGGGCTACTTTGTCTAGGGCTGGTCACTGTGGACCCGGACCTTGGTACTGCACTGGGTATGGGGCAAAGTGCCAGGCAGCACAATCTCTGCCTGGGGTGGCAGCTCACAGTTACCATGTTCTCCACAGGTCCCTGCTCAGCAGAATCTACTTACTGCTCCTGGTCTTCCTGAAGGTGTTCTGTTCCTGAGCATGCTCAGGGCCATCCTCTGGGTGGATAAGCCTTAGGGAAGCTCTGTGCAGAGACAGTCAACCTGATTACAAGAACCAATGGTGTGTGTTTCCACTGAGGATGTGACATAGCCCTCTGGTGGGTAAAGATGATATTCCGACTAATGATTCATCTTCCATCAAAATACACTAACCTCTGTGGAAATACTTGAGAAATTTTTCTCCAGACATATCACAAACATAAAAGCAGGTAATAAATTAATGATACTTTAAACCAAAGATGCTCCTTCACACCTCTGCGCCCTTTTCCGCTTTAGTAGAATATCATTAACATTTGTTAATCTCCCTTCTGCTCTCATGTGCCTACTTCTAGCCTCCACCCTCTCTTCTTCTTATTGTTATAAATATTCTTGAGGCTTCATGTCTAAATGTTTGTCTTAGAATGCTTGTCTTTTGTCTATATTTTGTTGACTGTATTTTCTTATTGATTGTCAATTTTTAGAAATTTTTTTCAAGTCTTTTCTAACATGTTTGTTACATGTCTTCAAAGTATCTTTTCCCAATATTTTAAGAAATTGTTTTTAACATAGCAAAATTCGTCAATGTTTTCCTTTATGTTTATATATATTCAGTTTTGTTTAAGAAATTAACTCCTTAAAATTAAAGTATATATCAGATTTTCTCCTAAAGGTTTAAAAACTTTTCCCTCTCACAACTCCTTGATGTACTTTTGATTGACTTTTGTGTCTAGGCTGAGATAGTTCCATTTGCTTATTTCACTAAGCATTGTCCATATTTCCAATCTCCCTCTTGGCATGTATTAATTTCTGTACACATTTGGATCTTCTTATCTCTCTGCCCTATTTAATTGATCCAGTTTATCATTTCTGAACCAATACATTGTTTTAATTACCATATTTTATGTTAAACTCTTGGTATATGGGAGAGCACACCAGTGCACACTGTTCTTTGATATCCTTGTGCAAACACTGGCCATTTCTTCTTCTACATATTCAAATTAGTCCATCATATTTCTAAAAAGAAAAAATATCCTGTTAGGATTTTGAATATAAGTATATCAAATTCATCTTTGTAATAATTTCCATATCCAAGAACATGGCATATAATTCCAATTATATTTGAGCTTCAAAAATGTATATTATTTTCTCCTAATACTTGTTCACATGTTTGCTTTCAAACTTTTTGTTGAGACAAGGTTTTGCTATGTAGGTCAAGATGGCCTTGAACTCATCATGTAGTCCGAACAGGCCTTAACTTGCAGCAATCCTCCTGCCTCAGCCTCCTGAATGCTAGAATTACAGGTACACCACCATGCCCAGTTTAAAATATTTTTAAATACTTTATCAAGTTATTAATTAAACAATTGATCTCTATATGTGCATTTATCTACACACATGCATAAAAATGGCAACTCTGTTAAAATCTTAATTTCTCACTTTCTTGTGTACACAACCAATTCGTTTATAATAGAGTTTTGTTGTTTACTTTCAAATTCTCATATCTTTTCTTTCTTTTTCTTATCATATTGTGGAGTTTTATGAAAGTAGTGGATTAGAATGGTGATGTCAAGCCTCCTTGTCCTCTTCCTGATTTTAAAGGAAAGACTTAAATGATTTGCCATTGGCTGTAATAGGTTGATGATAAAATCCCTTCAATTCATAGCTTATCAAGAAAAGTAATAGATTCTACTAGCATTATTAGTGCTTCTAATTACACAGTTATGTAGTGTAGGTTTCCTCTTATGTTCTCCTCTATATAATAAATGTGATTGATTATAGTGATTCTTGATACTAAAACACACTTGCTCCAGCTTCTCCAGGAAATCGAGATGGCAGATCAATAACCTGTCCAGAACTTGTGATGACCTGGACAAGGCTATGTCCCAGACCCGCTGGTATTCCCAGTGCTTTTCAGGGACCCCAGGCCTCCCCACTCTGGAGATGAGCCCTGCTCCTCCCCTCAGCCTCATGCGTGTGTCCCAAGCCGCATAAACGAGAACAACAGGAAGCTCCTACATCCATGTCTGGCTCTGAAGATGTGGAGGAAAAAGTAGCATAAGCCTCTTTTCAAAACCACTGGGTTATAAATGAAGAACCTGATTAAATTTTGAGGTGAAGGTTAGAATTTGTTTCCTTACTAGTAAAGGAAGCCAGCTCACCAGACTGTTCTGGTCTTATTCTGTCTTATACCTCAATCAGTGACCAAGATTTTGCACAGGTGCTGAAAATGACATCACCTGCTAACTGTGTCCTAGGACTTGTTTTTTTTTTTTTTTTTCCTCAAAGTTTTATCAGTCCAGGTTTGTGGTTCAAGCAGTTTACAATCATTTTGGGAAGTGGTTACATGTGCATACCACAACATTTTTCTTTTTTTAAAGCCCCCCTTCCTCCCTCTCTCTCCTTCCTCCTCCAATTTTCCTGTCCCAATTTTTATTCTTATCAATCTTAGCTCGTATTATGGAATATAATGTTGATATTAATTGAGGCTATTACATCCGTGTACATGGTATATCTTTATTCTGCTTATTCTCCTTTCCCTTCTAACCACTCACTTGTTCCTTTGGATCACTTCCCTGTCGCATGAGATCCATCTCCTTTCATCCCTTTTGTCCATCCTTTTTTCTCCTCTTTGTACTTTGCCCCAATCAATTGAGATATATCATATAGTCTTTAAGCTTGTGTGTCTGGTTCATTTCATTTAACATATTTTCCAGGAAAATCCATTTTTGTTCAAATATCTCAAATCTGTCACTCTTTATAACCAAGTTACTACTTATATATAAATAGCATATGTTCTTTAACCAGTCCTCTGGTGACATGTACACAGTCTGCTTCCAGGATTTCGCAAATGAGTGGTGCGGCTATAAACACTGTTACACACATATCCATCTCTGTAGTGTGGTGTCTTAAGCTCTGGCAAGGGGATTCCTGGATCATATGGAATTTGTCTTTTTTTTTTTTTAATACCAGGGACTGAACCCACGATCTTGCACTTACCAGCCAAGCACTTGAACCACTGAACTAAATTCCCCGTGATCATATGGAATTTATAATTTCAGTTCTTTGAAAAACTATCATAGTTATTTCCAAATGGTTGTACTAGTTTACACTCTCAGCAGCAATGAAGGAGGGTTCCTTTTTCATCAGTTTCACCAGCATTTGTTATTGTTTGATTTAATGAATGCCATTCTTTCTGGAGTCTGATAGAACTTTAGCAATGTTTTAATTTGCATTTCTCTAATAGCCAGAGATGTTGAACATTTTTTCATATCTTTTAGAGCATTTATATTTCTCCCTCTATGGAATGTCTGTTCATTTCTCTTGACCATTTCTTGAATCGATCTTTAATTTTAGGTGGTTTAATTTTGGGGTTTATTTTCATGTGCTCTGTCTCAGAAGTAGCTGAAAAAAAATTTCCCTTTTGTAGGTTGTGACTTCAATCTACTGATTGATTCTTTTGCTGCACAGAAGCTTTTTGGTCTGATGTACTTCCATTTGTTGATTCTTACTGTGATTTCTTGTGTAATTGAGGTTCTGCTTAGAAAATCCTTTCCTACACAACTTGTTATGGTATTTGTGATATATTATATCATACTAACATATGTTCAACCATTCTTGTATCTCTAGGATGAAACCTACTTGATCACAATGTATGATGTTTTTGATAATGTGCTGAATTCTATTTGCTAATATCTTGCAGAGGATTTTTACATTTATGTTCATCAAGGAGATTGACCTATAGTTTCATTTTCTGTTGAGTCTTTATCAGGTTTTAGGACCAGGGTGATATTGGCTTCCATAAATGAGTTTGGGAGCACTCCGTCTCTTTCAACTTCTTTGAAGAACTTGAAGAGTATTGATGATATAACATCATTAAAGGTTTTGTAGAATTCAGTGGTGAACAGATCAGGTCTTGGGCTGTTAGTGTTGGTAGCTCCTTTTTACAGTATCAGATTTAATGCTTGTTATTGGATTATTAACCCAATAACAAATTAAGCAAATCTATGTCCTCGGGTTAGTTTTGGTAGTTTGTATGTATCTAGGAATCTGTCCATTTCTTCAAAATTTGCTAATTTATTGGAATATAATTTTTCAAAGTAATTACTAGCTATGTTTTGGATTTCACAGATCGTGTTGTGACTTTAGCTTTCCCATTTTTAATTGCATTGATGTGAGTCTTTTCCCTTTTCTCTTGGTAAATCTGGCTAGGGGCTTATCTATATTACTTACTCTTTCAAAGAACCAGATTTTTCAATCAATTTTTTTTGCTGTTTTTTAAAATCTCAATTTTGTTGATTTCTGCTCTCACCTTTATAATTTTCCTCCTTCATTTTGATGCGGGGCTGGTTTGTTGCTGTTTCTAAATATCTTAAGTCTTCTCATAAGGTTATCTATTTTAACTTGCTCTGTCTTCCTACATTGATTGTGATGAATTTTGCTCTTTGAACTCTTTTCATTATGTCTCAGAGGTTTCAATGAGTTGTACCGTCATGATCATTAACATCCAATAAGTTAAAAAAAAATTTATTTTTAAATTTTTTTCTGTGACCCATTGGTTGTTTAGAAGTATGTTGTTTATTTTCCAGGAAATTAGCTTTTTCTGAAACTTCTTCTGACACTGATTTCTTTCTTTCTTTTTTCTTTTTCTTTTTTGGTACCAGGGATTGAACTCACAACTTTGTCATGCCAGGCAGGCACTTACGTTACTGAGCTAAATCCCCAGCCCTGATTTCTATTTTTGTTGCACAGTAATCTGATAGTGTGCATGAAATAATTTCTTTTCTTTTATATTTACTTAAGCAGGCCTTGTGAACTAATGTGATCTATTTTGGAAAAAGTAACATTCTGCTGAAAAGAATGTATACTCTGTTGTAGAGGAATGGAAATTCTGGATATATCCATTAAGTCATTTGTTCTGGTTCAGCTCTGAAATTTCTTTATTGATTTCTTGTTTCGTTGACTTATCTCTTTGTGAAAGTGGCGTGTTAAAATTCCCTTCTATGACTGTGTTAGTGTTTATTTGATCTTTTCATTTCCACAGTTTTTGTTTTATGAAAGTAAGTGCTCTAATATTTGGTGCATATATGTTTATCAATATTATCTCTTCTTGTTGGGATTATTCCATTAACTAGTGTGTAGTGAACTTCTTTGTCTCTTCTAATCAGTTTTAGCTTGAAGTTTACCGTGCCTGATATTAGAACTGCTACTCCTGGTTGTTTTCAGTGTCCTGGTGCATGAAATACTGTTTTCCATTCTTGAATTTTTAGTCTATGAAGATCTCTTTGGATTAGATGAATTTCTTGAATGCAACAGATGAATGGATTCTGTCTTTTGATCCAGTCTGCCAGTCTGTGTCTTTCAGTAAAAGAATTTAGGCCATTGGCATTGAGAGGTATTACTGAGATATGTTGGTTATTTACTGTCATTGCCTTCTTTATCTGTTGTGTGGACTTTGTTCTTCTTTCCCTGGTGTTTTTGCTACTGTTTATCCATTGACCTCACTAGTTTCCTTTGTGTTTTTAGCTGTGTCCATTTCATTGTTTCTGTCAAGAATATTTTTAAGTTTTCTCTAGTGCTGGTTTAGCACTTATTTATCTTCTGAAGCGGGCTTATGCAATGGGAATTCTTTATTTCGCTGTTTATTTTGAATGATAGCTTGTCAAGAATATTTTTAAGTTTTCTCTAGAGCTGGTTTAGCACTTATTTATCTTCTGAACTGGGCTTATGCAATGGGAATTCCTTATTTTGCTGTTTATTTTGAATGATAGCTTTTCTGAGTAAGTTCATCTGGATTGGAAGTTATTTGCTCTTAGAGCTTGAAATATTTCATTCCAAGCTCTTCAGGCCTTTAGGGTTTGTGTTGAGAAGTCTGCTGTGATTTTAATTGGTTTACCTTTATATGTGATTTTTTTGTTGTTGTTTTTCTCTGGCTGTTTTTAAAACTCTAATTTTTTGTTGGATAATTGGTAATTTAATAAGGATATGCTTTGGTGGCTTCTTTTTTCATCATAATTGTTTGATGGTCTGTAATGTTACTTACTTGTATTTTAAACTCTTTTCTTATGTTTGGAATATTTTTCAGTGACTTTTTGTTAGCATGTTAGTGACTCCATCTGTGCTCTCACCTAGTTTTCCTCTAACTTTAGCCTTCGAATGTTCTTCTTGCCGTCTAGTATCTCCTGGGGAGCCTCTTGTCCTCCTCTTCACTTTTTGGCTTCTTTGAGCTCTTTTGTCTTCACAGTAGTCATTTCTGCAATGCATGAATTGCATGTGGTTTTTTATTTCAGTTATTTCTGTTCAACATCTTTTCAAGGATTCCATGTCCTTGTTGAATTTGTCATTTAAATTTGGAACTGTTTTGGTTAGCTTATGCATTTCCCCCATTTCTCTGAAATTCACTGTGGACATACTGAATAACACTGCTGTGAATTTTGGTTCGTTTCCTTTTTGAATGCACCTATTTCCTTCATCCCTTCTATGAACTTTCATAGATTTCTGCCACCTGGTATTAGCTTTCTTCTCCCTTTGTGGTCCTTTGCTCTGCCTTGAGAGAGCTGTGAGATCCAGAGATCTTGTTTCCTTGCTTTGCCATCCTCCTATGTGTATCTGTGTTTATTTGTTTATGCATGTGTCTTTTAAAACTTATATATGGTCCTCACTTTCTCCCTCTCCTTTTTGGGAGTGTTACTGCAAGTTGAGGACTAGAGAAATTAGGAATGTTTTTGACATATATGGAAATTTCTAGTAGGATATTGCCTCTTTCTGAATAATTTTCAGCTTTGTATGTCTACTGTTAGAGTTTACTCCTTCTGTTATGTACTTTAAGTGATTCTGACACTGTCCCTGTGTTTTCCCAAAAGAAATATTCTGGTTATGACAGCATCCACAAATTCAATCTTATAATACTTCTATATGACAATCCTGGCCGCCACCTTGCTATGCCATTCTCGGTGAGTGCTGTGGCAGTTTATTATTTGTGGCTGTTCCGTGTTGAGGGTGGGGAGAAGGACATGTGATTAGATGGGGTATTAGACCCTAAGGGGGAGGTTATAGGGGACAGTAGTAGGAGATGAGAAAAACAGCTTGATGAGAAGTCTGATTTCAGTGGAGTACTTTGAGCTGAGTTGAAGAGTTTGTATTGAGAGTTTTCAGAGGATTTTTTGTGGGGGCAAGGGTGAGATATGGGAGAAAAAGGTTTACTTTGATATGGAGGAGAGTTGTATGGTTGTCAGAATTCACTGATAGGAAGAACAATCAACTAAGTAAGATATGGAAGAGCCAAAGGCCTAGGAGGGGGAGGATCAAGGAGAAGATAGGAGAGACTGGGAGGAAGCTAAGTATGGTGAATTTAAAATCTTGGGAGGAGGGGTTGGGGATTTAGCATAAGTGCTTGCCTTGCAAGGGCACAGTCAAGAGTTCGATCCCCAGTACCAAAAAATAAATAAATAAAATAATATCTTGGGAGGAGGAGTTTGTATGCTTGGAAAAAGAATAAAGAGATATGTTAGTAATCATATTGGGGGTTTGAAGTGAAGAAACTGGATAAAGATCTGAGATAAGAAAGGGAACCGAGACACCTGTTAAATTAGAGTCAGTGAAATAATAAATACACACAAATAACAATCTAATAAACACAGGAAACCATAGCAGTACATGGCAGAACCCCACATTACTAAATAAATCAGGAAACATGCAAAAATTCATCCTAAAAAGAAATAAACAAAACAAAGCAAAAACCTTAAACCTACAAGATGTCAGATGGGAGCACAGATTAAATATGTCCGTGAGACACTGCATATGGGTTCCTAGTGGTTTCTTTGCCAGAGTCTAAGTGCTCACATGCCAGCAACTCCTCTGACTCCCTTCCCACAACACTGAAGCTGCCTCAGACCCAGGACTTCTTTGTTGCGGGTTGCAGGCAATTTTTCACAATCCGATCCAGCTCGAGTTCCAGTTTGAATTCGAGGGATTCTTGCTGTCCTTGTCCCTGGGTGTGGTGGTGGACTCGGCAAATGGTTCCTCTGGCACAGAATTGTCCACCAGTCAGGACTATTCCTGTGCAATCAAATCAGTTACTGAGAGTCTAAGCTTTTACAGTGCAGATAGATAATTAGGTCTAATTGAGAGCCAATATTGCAAGACTTTGAGGGCCTCCCTTTAGCCTAGAGAAAACATGGTTATAGTGTAAGCAATAAACGACCCAAATCTCGATTCATGGCTAATGTACACTAAATCGGACAGCTGCATCTCCTCTAATGGTGAAAAACATCGTTCAAGAGTCATTTTATAGAATCAGTTATTGAAAGCCCAGAGGGTTTGGCACCACGTAATACCAGAGTGAGGAAGAGAAGATGAAATAAAAAGGTTTATTTTCTTTCTTCCTCCCCTTTCCTAAATCCTCCACTCTGTGGCATGGGAAGAAGGAAATAAGAGGGAGAAAACGGACCATAATGATGGTGTGGGTGTGGGATATGTTCAGAAGGGGTTAACAGGGAAAATTGAGTGCACAGTTGGTAGTGAAGGACGGAACAGATGTAGAGATCTGCTTCCAGTAACAGCACCATGCCAGCGAGGGCTTCCAATCCTGTGTGACTCAGGCTTAACCTGGCCTCTGACTGTGGGAGCTAGGACGGTGCTCACCATCCCTGCCTCAATTTCCCTTGTCCACTCTGAGAATTTGACAGTGGCGAAGCATCCAGGGCTGCTCTGGGACCCAGGTTCAACCCTCGGCCCTTCCCTATGACGGTGTCCCTGTACAGCTCCTCTCTCTGGGTTGTCACTGCAGGTACTTGTACTGAAGTCAGTCACCGACCACTGATTGGGGACACTGTTTCAGATACAGTGTCCTGTCCAACCACAGATGGCTCTCTTTACCCCTATGCAAGCAAAGATGCTGTTAGGGTCACTTTGCCTCCCAGCCGGCAGTGAGCCAGCCGGTGCCCTCTACTTTATGGTCTCTCCGCAGTGTGAGCTATCTCTTCTCTATTACCTAATCCTATCTTCTTCACCTCAGTCAGTTCCCTTGTGGTTCCAGGTAGCTTCTCCTCACACTGTTGATTCCCTCCCCACTGATGTTTTCCAGACTCTACATGTTCTGTCATACAGAAGCTGAGTTGCTGGCGTTCACTGCTCTACAATTTTGGGACCCAACTCACTTTTTTCTTAGCACTAAAACTTCAAGTCATTGTTCTCATTCAAATCTCTCACAAAAATCATGTAAAGCAAATTTATAGACATACACACGCACATACACACAAACAAAACAAAACAAAAGACAGGTTCAGGATTCAGCAAGTTGTCCATTGTAAGAAAACTAAGAGCCCAAATCTTTGTGACCGCAGTCTTTACTTTCTGCACTTGGCTACGGCACTGACCAAACCTTGCTCAGACAGCCAAGGACGCTCCTCATGAGTTGAGGTTCCCTCCTGCTATGGCCCATCACTGAGGTGCAGATCCATTACTGGAGTTGACATCTGGGGTGTTGCCTGCCTTGACCTGAGGCCCGAAGACTAGATGCTCCCACCCACAACTAGTCTGAAATCTTGTGTCCCCTGCCCCTCTTCGACCTGCACAGGCCCCTTGCATCTTCTTTCCTACGAAGTGAGGACATTCTTGACTGATAATCCAGTTATGTAAGAAAGACATAACTGCTGAGTAATTAAAAGCAGGAAATACTCACTCTACACTAGGAAATGAATAAGTAAGACGATCAAAGCAATCCGGACAGCAGAAGTGCTGAGCCTGGGCTCAGGCAGTCCTTCAAGAGTGCAGCTAGATCTGTGCTGGCTTTGCTTCCTGTAGGTCAGAGCGGTGAGCAGGGAAGCAGGACCATGCGACTGACCTGGGCTCTGCTTCTTCTTAGCCTTCCAGGTGAGTGGGGCTGGGCCTGGGGCTTGGTACTGCAGGAGCAGACCAGGAGGCAGAGGGCAGCTGTCCCTGGAGGAGACTCGCCTTTCCACCAAAACAAGGGTGGTTTTGTGAGTCGGTTCTGCAGCAGTGCACCGCGCCCTGCATAATGCCCAGAGTGTATCCGGCCCTGAGGATGAGGAGGGGAAAGGGAAATGGGATGGTTGTTAAAGAAGACCGTGGAGAGTACAGGTTTGAAGACTAGGGCAGGGCACAGCGAGGCACCAGGAGAAATGTGCTGACTGGGAAAAGCAGGACTTTCCCACTTCGAGAACCAGAGAGAGCGCCTCGGAGGCCGGTCCCTTGCTGCTCCTTAAAGGAAGCAATCTGTCCTTCCAGCAAGCATCCTGAAACAGCACCGCTGTACCCAGAGGTGCAGGCTGAGTGGGGAGGCCTGGGGGCGCATGCATGCGTGTGCGCACACACACACACACACACACACAGAGTGAACTCAAAGGTACACACCTGCATGCTGTCACACCCATGCACCTCATCCATGGTGGTGCCTCACTCCCATTCCCACACCCACTAATGCTCCTCTACTTCCAGGGACACAACATGCCACACCCTGAGATTATTTAGAGGAAGAGTTTGTGCACACAGCAAGGACTGACACAAAGGACAAAATTTATATCTCAGATTCACAAAAATGAAGCGCTAACATTTGAAGAGTCTTTTCTGCGCCGAAAGCCCTTGGCTTGGAACCTAGCGTTCTGTCCCCAGCTGACGGCTGCTCCGTTGCCTCCACCCGCTTTCTCCTGCAAACTAATTCTATAGCTGTTGATTTGGAGACTGAGCCCAGAGCCTTTGCACTGAGCTGCGTTACCAGCCTTTTCTTTTTTTCTTTTGAGACAGGGTCTCACTGCTAGGCTTGAACTTATGCCCTGCTTGGCCTCTCAGTCACAGGCTCCATCCATCATTACCCATTTTACAACACCTCTTCTGTGCACACACGCACGCGCACACACACACACACACACTTTAAAATGGGCCCGACTACAGTGTGAGTGCATTTGGGCCACATTCAGTCACTAACACTGGGCTTGGTGGGACACCTGTGGTAAGTAATATCTGCAAGTCTTTCTGCTGTTTGTAAGGACTGCAAATACAATCTGTATCAAACCCTTCCTCCCTACTGTAACTGGGTTATTTTTCTTTGAAGAAAAGGCTTACCCCTCCTCGCTGACTCCTGCATTTGATTTTAATTCACAGCAGTTGCTGGCTTTTACCAACTCTTCTGCTAGCTTACTCATTTTTAAGATTTTTTTTTCTTACTCTTTTATCCATTGATGCCCTCACAAACGTTTATACACAATAGAAATGTATGATTTAGAAAGAGAAATTCCCCCTGCAAAACCCAGTCTCAGTGCTAAGTGTGAAAAGCTTAGAGTACATTTTTAGATTTTTAAAAATGCATGTACTATAGAAAAAAACAGAAATAGAATCATAGTCGGTTAGACAACTTCTTAAAAAATCTAGTAATAATATATGTCAGGCATCTCTCCTAACATTGTCTGAAAATGTGTCTTTCTTATCCCCAGTGCTGGGGATTGAACATAGGGAGCTCTACCTCAGCTTTTTACACCCTCAGTCCTTTTTATACTCTATTTTTAGATAGGTTATTGCTATGCTTCCCAGGCTGGACTTGAACTTTCAATCTTTCTGCTTTTGCCTCCCAAGGTGCTAGGGTGACAAGTATGTGGACCATAATTTATTAATTTAATTCTCTGTTAAATCATTGAATTCTTCCAATGATTACTGCAACATCAGTACTGCAAATAACACCCAAGGCGCCTTGTTCACTGCCATGGAAATTGTTCCCAATCCTAGAAATGAACTAATGATGACCAAGATCATGGTGCTCTGCTTCTTTTCAAAAACAACCTCTGACTCTCTTGGTATCTACCATGAGTCACACATTGAGTGAGACCTCGAGGATGTGAGTAGGGGGAAAGAGAGAGTTGGAGATAGAGAGAGAATGAATAAAAACAGAAGCTCTGCTCTCTGGGAGCTCATATCTTGGTGAGGAAGACAGGAAAAGAGACAGATTACTGAACTAAAACACCAGTGTGGTGTTCAGACTCTGCAGGAAGAGCCGGGCTGCAACAGGAGGAGGTGGTGGAGGTGTACAGAGCTGGAGCCGGCACCCTGGAGGAGGTGTGGAAAGTGACGGGGCAGAGGGCAGGCACTTGTAGAGTGCTTCCAGGAAGGAGGCTGTACATGAGGGCACATCAGGAGGGAAAGAGAAAAGTGGAGGCGATTTAGAGTCTCGAGTCTGGGACAAAGAGGGACAAACAATGAGTCTGGACAAGAAGTACGATCCAGCTAGTGAAAAAGATATTAACACCGGAATGAAGCGTGTAAATCCCCGTGAGGCAGGGAGGATGGCTGCTGGGGATCTTGTAAGGTTCAAGTGCTCACAGCAGGTGCCGATGAGGGACAGACAGTCTCGAGGGCAAAAGGGAGGGAAGGGAGACTGGAAGGCAGGTGCTGGGGACTTGGAGGCTGCTGCCACAATCCGGGCACCAGCCAAGGTCCTGACCTGTTGATGGACAATTGCTGACGAAACATGCCCTAAATGTAACTGGACACACAGCTAAGTCATGTAACAACCTACATGAGGGAGAAGGTGGCATGGGCATTTTATAAATAAGGAAGCAAAAGTTGGGGAAGTTAAGTAACTCACCCGAAGTTTCCCAACTAGTCCGTGATCATACATCATTTGTATGCACAGCTCATGCTCTCTCTGCTTGATCATCCCGTCCCTGTGGCCTGCAAGAACAGAGGCCTAGATAATCATGCCAGGTGCCCTTGCAAGGTGTTGAATCACTTGCAGAGAGCACAGGACCCCTCAGGACGCCAAGCTCCTTAGGGAGGCTCCACAGTGGAGTTGCTGGTCTGAAGCTCACAAAGTTGGTTCTGCTGATTGAATACCATATGCATTTCCCGTGGCTTGGTGGCTTAGAGCAATACAAGGTCACAATCTTACTGTTCTGATGATCAGGGGTCTGAAATGATCCTCCTGGCCAGTGTTGAGGTTGCTCCTTCTGAAGTTGTCTGGGAAGATCTGTTCCGATGCCTTTTCCAGAAAGCTCTCTTGGAAAGCTTTCTCTCCAGAAAGCCTTCCTTGGACACAACCCCTCCTCCATCTTCAAAGCCAGCAACAAGTCATCATCAAACCTACCCTCTGTTAACCTTTTCACTTACAAGTACTCACTGGCTAATACAGGATCACCTCCTTACCTTAGAATCTTTCTTTCTTTCTGTACTGGGGTTTGAACTCATGACCTCATGCTTGCCAGATAGGTTCTTGTGCCACTAACCTACATCCCTGGCTTCAAAATCTTTAATCACATCTGCTTATTCTCTGTTTCTATGTTAAGGACATATTCATATGTTCTGAGTATTGGGAGGGCGTTATCCTGCTGACCACAAGTACAAATCTCAAGTAAACAGAAGTAACACAGGGAGAAGGTCCAAGGTGTGAGGATGTGGCGTCCGCCTGGGGCTTCAGACCTGTCCTACTGCAGAAACTCCCAGCCCAGGCATCTAGAGAGGAGGTGGAAGGAGACTCAGGCTGGGGAGGCACCACCTTCTGTTCGGTGCCTACTGAACGGAGGAGATATTTGGTGTGTGCCTGTGAGCGGGGGGCCAGAGCGAAGGGAAGAATTTAAGCTATGAGATGGATCTGGGGAATCCAGGATGTAGGCAATAATGGAAGCCATGACAATGGAGGGATCCCTCTCTGGGGACACAAGTGGAAACCACTGACGGCTGGAGAGGCTCCCTGGGCTTCCCTGGGGTGTTCGGAGTCAGCTCATACTTGACTCACACTGTTACACAAGAGTAGCTCGTGGGCATTGCTGCTCAGTGTGCCCAGCAGCAACACACCATTAGCCTGGCACCTGCCATGACAGGAGCATTTACACCACAGAAACTGGCAAAATGTGCCAGGTGTGGTGCTGCATGTCTGTAATCCCAGCACTCAGGAGGCTGAGGCAGGAAGATCACAGTGAGTATGAGGCCAGCCTGGACTACAAAGGCAGACCCTGTCTCAAAGAAGAAAAGAAAGAAAGAAAGAAGAAATTGGCAAAACATTATGAACCAGAGGATATTTTCCACAGAAAACTGATGTTAAATATTTACTAACATACACCAGCTGCACCAAGATTTAAAGAGAGAAAGGCAGAGAGAATTGGTCGAAGCCTCTGAGGCTGAGTAGACAGATGAGAAGGGAGAGATCAGAAGAGCACAGAATTAAGGTGGCAGAAAATCAGAAGTGTCACAGGCCTGGGGAGAGGAGGCCTGGGGAGCCCGAGCCTCTCACCGGGGGTTACAGGAAGCCGGACCTCAGAGGAGACAGCTGCTAAAAGCAGGGGTGTCAGGGTGGGTGGGGAGTGGAGACCTTCGTCCAGTCTCTGGACACCGACCTGGCTCGGGGTGCCAGCAGCTGTCCTTGGCGATTCTTGTTTTCAGGTTGTTTCTCCCTCCGAGGCCCAGCGTCTGTGAGGGGCTCAGAGGGGGGATCGGTGACGGTGCAGTGTCACTACAGCTCAAGATGGAAGACCTACAATAAGTGGTGGTGTCGAGGAAGAAGGAGGCGCGTGTGCAGCGTCCTTGTTAAAACCAGAGGTTCAGAGCAAGAAGAGAAGAGTGGCCGGGTGTCCATCAGGGACAATCAGACATACTGGTCATTCAAGGTGACCATGGAGGGGCTTAGGCAAGATGATGCGGGCACTTACTGGTGTGGGATTGAGAGGTCTTTTACCGACCCTGGGGTACCCGTGAAACTCATCATCGACCCAGGTAAGAACTTTCTCTTCTGCCCTATGAAAGCATGGTGCTTAGGATGGAAAAATGCAGCAGCCTAGGAGACAGAGAGACAAACAGACAGGCAGACAGACAGATGGGGGAGGGTTGAGAGCGGTGAGGAAGACCCAGCACGTCCACCCCCACCTCTGAGGCCCTCTAAGTATCCAGCTGGCATGCAACATGACTGGTAGATCTCAGGATGGGGCAGGGTTGGGGACCTCTCTTTCGGCAACTTGTGGCCCAGCCCCACTGTTTTGGGGCTACATAGCCCTAGTGTCCTCAATCTCCCATTGGAGCCCTGAATGGGCCCTGAAGGTTTGGGGAGGGTCCCAAGGCATCTGTCTGGGGAGTGGTCAGTCTCCTGGAACTCAAGCAGATCTGTTGTAACATGGGACAGTAGGGAGCTGGGACAACCCAGGCGGCCAGTGTTGACCTCCAGCCCTGACCAACCCAGAGCACTGCTGAGCATTCTGCAGCCTCTCTCCTGTCTGGGTCCCCTCCTGCACCTGTCTGACTTAGGAGAGTAAACAAAGGGGGGAAGACCCGTGGAGGTGCTCAAATAGCACCTCAGGGAGCTCTTTGGCTGCCTGGAACCTTCATCATGCCGCAGACTCCCAAGGGGTTCAGCATCCTCCTGCTGCTATTACTGGCATCTGAAAATGAGCCCTCCCTGCTTCTACCCAGCTCACTGGTGCTCAGCCACCCTCATCCCTGTGTCCACGTGGCTGATGGTGATGGGCACTTGGATGGTGTCAGCTTTCAAGCAGGCCAGTGTGTTGTTAGAGTCCAAACCAGTGAAGGACAGCTGGGGTGCCCCTGGGTAATGTGGGTCCAAAAAAATCCACCCAAGCAAGACTTCCTCACTGTGACCATGTAGGGGAAGTTCAAAAGGACTCTGGAGACAGGAAGAGGATTGGGTAAGAAATGTGGGCAAGGGACAGAGAAGCAAAAGGCTATGTGGAGCTTTAGGGAGAAGGCATTTAGGGGTCCTAGTGGCAATCAGGGGCCTCCACAGGAGCTGTGGGATTAAAATTACAGTATCTAGAGCCCACCTAGAAGCTGCCTGGGGTGATGGCAGCTGGGGATCTTTGAGAAAAGAGCTTTCTTGGCCAAGGACTAAATTAAAGGGTAGCTACAACCCAGGGGTAGTGAGGCATACCTGTAACCCCAGCATCCTGGGAGGCTGAGGCAGTAGGATCACAAGTTCAAGCCCAGCCTGAGCAACTTAGCAATTTAGTCAGACTTTGCCTCAAAACATAAAAGGCTGGGGATGTAATTTAGCAACAAAGTCCTGGGTTCAATCCCCAGTGCTGAGGTGAGGGGGGAGTTATAGGTCAGGAATGCTCAAGGCCCAGAGGGTGTCGGGAATCTGTGACAAAACTGCTCCCATAAATCATCTCACACAGAATGTTTCATTCCTCACAGTTGTTCAGTATTTAACTGCAATGCACCCTCTACTCACCAGCCTTCCCGAGCCCCTCCTCTTCCTGATGGCTCTAATCACTGGGCACTCCATTTTTGGAACTTTGCTCCTGAGTTGAGTTTGGGTTCCATATGAGTGGAAAGGACCAGGCATTTTATTTTGAATAAATGAAGAAATGATGGTGCTTTTTTTCTACTTTTTATTTTTCCTTCCACACCTGAAAACGACAGGGGAAATGACTGTGTTGGGTGTCACATGACTCAATAAAGCCCAAGGAACTGCATTTGAAGAGGTGAATCTTTCCAGCCCAGCACAGAGGAGGTCTCTTGACGGCGGGCTCCCAGGCTGGCATTGCATTAGAGCCGTGAAAAAACCCAGTCTATATCACTAACCTGTGTCCACCCCTGCCTGTGTCTAGCAGGAATGGTCAATTTGACTTCCAAACCCCTTGATGGACCTAGTGATGAGAGTAGCTTTGGCGTGTCCTTTGGGTCCCATTCAAGGTAAGGGCCTGCACTCCTTCCTCCTGTCCAGCCTTGCATGGCCACTGCCTTGTGCCTTACTCCTGGGTTTCTCCATGCGAAATCCAGGCGTGAGGACGCTGCCTGTTTCTGTCTCCAATGTCAGCACTTGTTACAGCCCAAGTGAAAGCCCCAAGCCCTTCCTCCCTCCACCCCAAGAGTCCTCAGCCACCAATTCCCCATCTCACCCTCATCAGAAAAGCCTTCTGCAGAACTCTCCTCTCTAAGTGTCGCCATCCATTCACTGGTCAACCAAAAAGCACGGGTGGCCCCCTGGGTTCCAAGGGAGATAAGGTACCAATCTCCATGATACAAGACATCATGGGACACAGAGCAGGGAGAGTGATATCAACATGAAGCTGGCGTTAGGGGGACAGAGGCAGGAAAACACAGCCTGCAGGTGGTGGCCTACAGGTTTGTATTGGAAGTGACAGAAAAATACAATGTGTGTTTACGTTCTTAAAAATTTAGTAAAAATTTTAGTAAAAGACACATTGGTTTTTTTTTTTTTTATCTTTTTATCAGTATCGAACTCACAACCACCTGCTTGCAAGGCAGGTGCTTATGCCGCTGACCTAAATCCCCAGCCCCTAAAAGACATATTGTTATGAATCCCTTTCAAAAGGTTCCCGCTCCTTTAGGATACACTTATTCCATTGTGCTTGCAACTTTCTGAAGCAGTTCTGGAAGTTCTGTTTCATGAGTGTCTTATGCTGTCATGGCTGCCTTAATGTCCTGAATGGATTCAAAATGATTATCTTTCACGGTCATTCAGATCAGGTGAACAAAGTGGATGAGGACCCACTGCAGCCTGTTTTTTTACAAGCCTGCCTTTCCCTTTGAATGGCACCTGGCAGCCTCATTTGCTGTATATAGATTTTTTTCAGCACGATTTATAAGGATATCCCCTCCCACCCACAAATGACTTCCAGAACTGCTTCCCAGAGCGGTACGAATGGCACAGTGTGTTTGGGGTGAAGGGGATCAATGTCCATGTGACTTTTACTCTAGTGAATTTTTTTGTAATTACACATTCACCAAAGTTTTAGGTCTCCCTTGTGCTTTGGGAAAGAGAAGTCCCAGAAATACAACTAAAAAGGAGGAAGTGCCCAGGCACGACCAGCTGAGGTTACATCTGGGGTGGCCTCAGGGCTGGACCGTGAACAAGGATCCTGGGAGCAGCGGTGGGTGCAGGGTCTCCAGATCTGCAGCCTGGGTCTCCCCTGTGCAGCCACAGAGGACGGGGCAACCGAGCGTCACTGGGCTCTGACGGCTGTTCCTCTCACAGGACCCACTACCTACTCCTGGCGTTTGTGAAGGTGCCCATCTTGCTCATCGTGGCCGGTGCTGTCCTCTGGTTGAAGGGGTTGCAGAGGGTACCCCAGGAGTAGTGGGGGCACCCTACCTGTAAAAATCTGAACTCTGAACTTCTGACCAAAGACATGACTCCTTAGAAAGATGGGTGTGCAGAGGCTTCCTGTTCCGGACCCTGTTTCTGGTGGGGACAAGGGCTGTGCAAGAAATGCCCCATGCCCTGAGGGCACAAGGACAGACTGGATC
Source organism: Cavia porcellus (assembly GCF_034190915.1). Lineage (NCBI taxonomy): Eukaryota > Metazoa > Chordata > Mammalia > Rodentia > Caviidae > Cavia > Cavia porcellus. The sequence goes on from NW_026947515.1 coordinate 24,418,049, forward strand.
GTGGGGAGCTGGCTACAAATCCTCCCTGCTCTGCACAGCTCGCACAGCTCAGAGGCATCATCTTACTTCAGGTGGCAGACACCCCACGCCACCAGAGGCAGCTCAAGGCCAGGGGCCACATCCTCTGCTGGGAAAATGCAGGCAGAGCCTGAGACAGAAGCCCAGATGAGAGACGGAAGGACCAGCCCACCACCCTCCCTGCTCCAATGCCTGAAATAGGACTTTTTTTGAAGTGGGATTTTGAAAAATCATTTTTTCCATAATCTAATCTGGTTGGGTTTTGATGGCTTATGGCCACGAGTCTCTGACTGAGGCATGGTCCTCCTGCGGGCAGTTCTGAGGAATGAGCTTGGGTGTCCCTGCCTCCAGGGAGGACGAGACTCAGTCTACATTGCTGGAACAGCGGCTTCCTCCCACTCCTCCTCTTCTTCCCCAGCCCTGCCCTCTTCCCCTTTTTTCCTCCTCCCTTCCCCCCTTGGAGCTGACCTGAGCCTTTGTACCCAGCACAGCTGCTGGGGCTCCTGCTCAAAGACCCCACTGAGCCTTGAGAGCCCCTTCAAGTTGGGGAGGGGACAGACAATGAAAATTATCCCAGGGCGATGATGCTGTTTCTTTTAAATAATGTTTTTTTAAAAATTCAATAGTTTAGAAGCGATGTCTGTAATGCCTTGCCAGCAGCAGCAGCATTCCTGAATGTGTCACTTGGGGCCATGAGTCGGGGGCCTTCACTACACTTCTTTTCGTGTGAGGAGAAATGGGCCCACTGAGATGTGACCCCCACAGACGGGTGAGCACAAACCCACATCTGAGCTCACAGGTTGGCTCTAAACCCACCCTGCCCTTTGTCATGACCATGATGGGCAGCAAGGGTCCAGTGTCACAGCAGGGGACCAAGGCAGGGCTCTCCAGTCCCTGGCTTGGCCTCTGGAGCCTGTCCTCTCTACCGAGACTCTATGATCCCCTCTTGTCCTTCAGCCAAGGAAGTTTTCTCTGCACCTGAGATTGGTGCAGGGCTCTGGCCTGTGATCAGCTCAGGAGAGAGAGAAAGCCTGGATAAGTCAATCTGTTTGGGACCAGGACCCACTGTCCATTGACTGCAGCTGCCTCCCCTATGACCAGTCCCCTGGGTCTGGCTTCCTGGAGATCTAGCGATACATGGGTGACAAGGCAGCTTTGTGGGGCGCAGCCATTCAGGAGGGTGAGTGACCCCACCATTGCTGACTAATAACCAAGGGATCCCTGTTTTCTTTGAAAGCAGTAAGCTGAGTTCTACTCCTAAGATAGGCAGCTAAGTTAGGTACAAACAGAGAAGGACCGGGCCCTTGGGGAAGTCAGCATGAAAAACAGAGATGTCAGAGTTGTGACTGGGAGCCCCTCTGAACAGACCCAGACCTCAGGATGGAGATGCAATAACCAGGTCTGCAAGATAAACCAAACCTGATATTTACTGTAATCGGCACCACCTGGTCCAATGAATCCAGATTAGTATTAGGCACGTGGGTGGGTGGCCAGAATATCTGGACCTATATTTCTCATCCTTTGCAGACATGCCTTTGTTCTCTCCATGTACTCCAGCTATGTGACCCATTTCCCGGTTGGATCAATATTAGCTAAGTGGCTGTCCAGTACTTGTAATCCGATATGTTGACTGTAGTTTGATTTCTGTTGAATGCACTTTGTGACTTTGCTGAATAAATCATCCCTGACAAAGGGCTTCAAGTGGCTACCCATTTAGGACCCCTCCTGTCTCCCTGGAGTTTTCTCTTAATAACCTTCCCTACTCTTAACTTCCTTTTGCAATGGCAAGCACAAACACCAAAACAACACCCAAGGTTTGGAGGTAGATTTATTTTATGTCAAGGGGCACTGATTGGGATCATTCTGAAAATATCAGGCCCTGACCTCTGGTGGTCTAGGGCTTTCATGGGATAAGCAAGCAAGACGTACAGGGACAGAAGGGCTTTTCAGTTGGGGATTGGTTCTGTTACTTGTGCTTCACAGTGACCAGGTGCTTCTTGGAGCCAGAAGCAACCAGAACTGCAACAGGAACTGTTATCAGGGAAACTAAGGAATTGAAGTACGCTGGCTGGGGTGGTGGTGCTATTTTCTGTTACGCTTTGTCCCTTGGAATTTATTCTTCTACTCAGAGAACGTGAACTTAACATATCTGACATCTAACAGGTCAGAAGTTCTGTATTTCCTACATCACCTACGGCTCATCAGGGAGAAGCCACTGCCCCAGAGCAGGTAGCTGTCAGGTATCTGCCATGGACATCTCCCCTCCCCTGGCACACACTTATGGGAAGAATCCTGGAGTTCACAGGAGAGCTGATGGGCAAGGCTTGCTAACAGACTCCTTTTTTGGGAAGAGAGAACATGGAAATCAATGAAAAGGAATTGAGCCTGCATTTTTCAGCAAATGTGTTTCCATTAGGAGCTGGAGCTGAAGACTACACACCTTAAAAAGCTGCAGACTAGAAGTTTTTATTTTTTTTTAATTTAAAAAAAATTTTATTTAAGGAGAAAAAGAAAAAAACAGACAAAGGGTACAAGTTATACAGAATTTCCAAAAAAAAATAAACAGTGGGAAATCACTAGTTAATAGGTTACATATTGTCATCTTAGAGATAGTTTTCAAGTTACAAAGTTAAAGCATATATATTGGACATTCAAACAGTGAGACTGCAAACAGTTCTGTTCAAGATCCAACAAAAACACAGTAATATGGTTATCTACCTTATATGCTTAAATATACATGCAGTTATACCCTTTAGAGCACTTTCTTTTCTTCTCTTTTTTACAATGACAATTACACATTTTGGGTTTTATTACTCCCACAGTTCTTATTACTTTTTTTGAAGAGAATAAAACCAAATGTGACATAACAAAACAGAGTCAGTCAAATCAAAAGGATGGACATAGTACATAATGTAAAAACAGAATACAAGGTGATCAGCAATGGTTACCATAATGCTTCTTGCTATCTTAAAAAAATTGCCTATATCATCACTTATAATAAAATTGAACAAAACAGTAAAGAAAAAAACAATAAAACCAAAATATTGGAGACATTACAGGACTTCAAAAGAAGATAATAGTCAAACCAGAATGGGCATCGTAGTGAATCTTATTGTCTTCATAGTTGTTGCCTATACTCTCAAACTTGGTACTATCAAGCAAAACAGAATAGAGTAAAATCAGTCAAAACAAGATGATGAGAGCAATACAGGGTTTCAATCAAGTTAATAGGAAATCAAAGTGGGCTACTATAATACATCCTGTTATTTTTATTTATTTTTTCCCTTAATCAAAAAGAAAAAAAATAAATAATAAATAATAAAAAAGGATATTGTGATAAAAGAGGACATAACAACAAAACAGCACAGGTCAGAACATAACCATTTAAGCAAAACAGTGTTTCACCACAAGATATCCTGACATAAAAGTAATTACCATAGTGTCTCTTTCCTTGAAATCTTTGAGTATAACTTCGTATACTGTAGCACCAAACATATCAAGACAATTTAAAACCATTCAAGAGAATGACAGTATTACAGGGTATTTAGAACCAACTAACAGAAAATGAACAATGGTTTCTGTATAATCTCCTTGTCTATAAAAGTTTTTGTTTATATTATCACATATAATAAAATCCAATCAGATACAACATGTTAAGACCAATGGAGACAGAAGAACAAAGCTTGATGGGACTTCAAAACAAGATGATATTAAATCAGCACTAGCTACTATGATGTCTTGTTTTCTCCAAAATAACTGTTCATACTATCCAACCTTCTCTACCTCATTTCTGTTGAGCTCTTTTTCTGTCATTAGTTGTCAGTTTGTCTTCTTCGTTTCACTTTCTGCTCCTTTCATTGTGGCCTCTCTGCCACTGTTTCTGGAATCTTGGTAGTTTTCTCTTTTAGAATGTCCTGCAGTATTCTCTGTAAAGTTGAATTGGTGGTTGCAAATTCCTCTAGTTCCTCTTTATCCTGTTAGCACCTTGTTTCTCCATTAATTTCTAGGGACATTGTGCAGGATATATCAATCTTGGCTGGAGGTTATTGTCTTTCAACACTTGAAATATTTCGCCACTCTTTGTGACTTGATGATTTGTGCCAAGAAGTCTGCTGTAATTCTGATGGGTGTTCCCTTGTAAGTGATCTGTTTCTTGTCTCTGATAGCTTTTAATATTCTGTTCTTATATTAGATTTCTGGAATTTTGATTATTATATGCCTGGGTGTAGTTCTGTTTGGGTTGTAGGTGTCTGGGGTTCTGTATGCTTCATACATCTGAGTATCTTTACCTTTTCCCATATTAGGGACATTCTCCTTGTTTATTTCTGTGAATAGCCTTTGCAGTTCATTTGTTTGTATCCCTGCTTCTTCCTTTACATTCTAATTCTTAACTTATAGATCCTCTTATCATCTTCTAGCCTTTGTATTGTTACTGCTTGTTTCCTTATTATTTTTAAGAAGTTTTTCCTTTCATGCTCCCACATTACAAATCTGTCCTCCAGTTCAAATGATCTATCCTTAGTTTCTTTCAAGCTGTTATGCCAGCTTTCAATAGAGTTTTTAATTTCCTGGTAATCTCTTTGAACCTGCTTCATGTATTCTATGTTTTCTCTTTTTTCTCCATCAAACAATTCTCCCCTTTTTTTCTGTTCTTCCATTCCACCATCTGTTTTTTCTTGGGAGGTGCTTAGCATTTCTTTAACTATTCTACTTATATCTTACTTTACTTGGTTAAATACTTCATTTTTGAACTTATCTATGAGGTCCCGGAGATATCGCCTTATGTCTATTGGTGCCGTGTCTGATATTGCATGTTTTCTGTCCTCATTCTTCTTTGCATTTACCTTTCCTGGATCAGTGTTCTCAGAATTGGGGACTGAGGACCCTTTCTTGTTGCTCCCTCTTCCCATACTTTCTGTTTTTTCCATACAAACGTATACAAGAGGCCCAGTTTCTTTCTTTATCGGTTGCAGTTTGTTTGAATCACTCTGGCTAGGTGTTCCCGCCCACTGCAGTGTACTAGGGAGATACAGACCTGGGCATCCTCTGCTGGGCCTGCCCCTCCAGGTCAGTCAACCTGCTGCAGGCTTCACTGCATTAGGGTGCACTGCCAGGTGCAGGGACCTGGCTTGGGCTAGCCTACTGGGTCTTAGTCCATGGCGTCACCCAGGTCAAGTGCTCCCCACCAATCCCACTTGAGAGGGAAATATGTGACTGAAGTCACTGCAGCATCCTGTTCTGGCTAGTCTGCCCAGAATGTCCTGTGTTGGAGCCTCCTAGTCTATGGAAGGGTCCCCGTTCCTCTCAGTCACTGCGGGTTGATGCAGGGCTCCCTGCCAGCTCTGCTCTCAATTCGTTTTGCCAGATTCCTGCTTTCAGAGCTTTCGCATCTCTGTCTCTGCTGTGCTGATTCAGATGCAGCAGCAGCAGCAGGAAATCCAAGCTGCAGTTTCCAGAGGCACAGGTTTCATCTTTGGCACTGGGACTTGAGCTGTTCCAGTTGTAGCACCGGGATTGCATTTCCAGTTGGTTTCTCTCATCTTAGCTTGTTCTTGATCGGCAGGGTATATCTCCCCTGCTTAAGACTCCCCACACCACACCATTCCTGGGAATCTAAGTTGGCTATCTCAGAGAGCCTCCATGGCTGCTGTTATCTATCCACCATGTTCTCCCAGAAGTCGTGCAGACTAGAATTTAAAGTTAGTAAAGGAAGAGCAGGGCAGAGAGTAGAACTTGTCTTCCCATGAACTCCTCCCCACAGGCCTGTGGCATACATGTGCTCTCTCTCTCTCTCTCTCTCTCTCTCTCTCTCTCTCTCTGTCTCTCTGTCTCTCTGTCTCTCTCTCTCTCTCTCTCTCTCTCAGACACACACACACACACACACACACACACACACACACACGTGGCATAGGATGTGCAAGTGAAGGAGAGCTGGTGAGGGCTGGGGAGTAGCAGCAGCATCAGACAGAAAGGTAACAATAGTGGAGGCCCCCACCAGGCCTAGGATACAAGGTCTTTTTGTTTTTCCAGTGATGGAGATTTGAGCACAGGGCTTTAAATCTGATAGGCAGGCACTTTACCATGGAGCTATACCCCTAGCCCCTTTTGTTTTATTTTAAGACAGGGTCTTGCTAAGCTGCCCAGACTGATTTCCAAGTCATCATCCTCCTGCCTCAGCCTACTGAATATCTGTGATTACAGCTGTGTGCCACCATGCCCAGTCCTCCTTCTTTTACCTATGGTAAAAATAAGAACTAACAAATATGATGACAAAAGCCTATGATTTTGGTACTCTGAGAGGCTGAGGCAGGGGGATCGTAAATTCAAGCTCAACCTAGGCATTTTGCAACTTTATGAGATCCTGTCCCAACATTTTAAAAAAGTAACTTGGAATGTAACTCAGTGAAAACACCCTGGGTTCAGTCCCCAGTATTGAAAAACAAAAACAAAAGTACTTAACATGAAGCATGCTGTCTTTGCAAAACTCTCAGGGTATGGTGTGGCACTGTTGGTTCTATGCACACTGCAGCAAAGAAGAGCTCTAGAACTTCCCATCTTAATTGGCTTACACCCCAAGCCCAGTAAACATAAAGCCTCATCCCATTTGACAGCACCTGGCTACCTCTGCCTCACCCTTTGCTTCTGTGAGCTGGACTATTACTTGGCTGTGTCAGTTGGGTGGAGTCACGCAGCACCTGTCCTGTGCCTGGGTTCTCTTACTTAGATAATGCCCTCGGGGCTCACCACCCTGTGGCCTATGACAGTATTTCTTCCCTCAGTGTGGCTGTTGCTCTTTATTCATGCACTGATGGATGCTTAGCTGTTTGTACCTCTTGTTAGTGTGAATCATGTGACAATAAACATGGAAATGTAAACATTGCTTTGCGAGCCTGCTTTCAGTGCTTTAGAATATGTATCTGGAAGTGGAATTTCTGAACTATATGGCAGCTCTATTTTTTATTTTTATTGAATAACCTTTATACTGTTTTCCATTTTACATTCCTATTTTATACCATGTTACACTCCCACAACACTGCACAGGATTCCAATTTCTCCACATCTGCACAAGCATTCCTTTTTTTTTTGGTACCGGGGATCGAACTCATGATCTCCCACTTGCCAGATAGGCACTTATGCCACTGAGATAATCCCCTATTTTGTTTGTTTTTATGAAAGCTCTTCTAACAGATATGAAGTGGTCTCTCATTGTGGTTTTAATTTTTGTTTTCCGGATACTTGGAGATGTTGAGCTCCTTGTTCCATCTTTAGAGAGATGTCTCTCCAAGTTTTCTGCCTATGTTTTATTTCTATTGAGTTCTCTGCATATTCCAAATACAATCCCTTATCAGATACATTATTTGCAAATGTTTTATCTATTTATGGGTTGCCCCCCCCCTTTTTTTTGTCTTTTTGAGACAAGTTCTCACTATACAATAGAGGCTGGCCTTGAGCTCACTTTGTAGCCTAAGCTTGTCTCAAACTTGCAATGGTCCTCCTGCCTCAGCCTCTCTAGTGCTGGGATTACAGGCATGCACCACCACACCCAGCAATGAGTTGTCTTTTAATGCACAAATTTAAATTTAAAGTTTGTTTCACAAAGTACCACGTGTCTATTTTTCTTTTGTTGCCTCTGACTTTGCTGTCATGTCCAAGAAATCATTGCCAAATACACAGCTATGAAGGTTTTGCCTTATGTTTTTTTTTCCCTAGAAGTTTATAATTTTAGGTCTCACCTGACAGTCTTTGACCCATTTGAGTTCATTTTTCTGGGGTATCAGGTAAGAGTCTGACATCATTCTTTGTGTGTGAACACATAGTTTTCCACTGACTATACTGCAGTCCTTCCCCATTGCTCACAGTCAGGTAATTTTGATCCACTGTGTTACTGAGGTGGAGACCCTCTAAGTATTTTGGTTCTGAGGGATGTCGCAGATACAGTTCCTCACTTTGAATGGTCTGAGCTCCCTATTTCCCCACGCTCTCAGGTCACTCCCAAATACCAGCCTCCCTATAAGGGAGTGTGACTCAGGGCAGCCACCGCTTCCTTCCTGGTTTCACTGTTGATTCATTTTGGCTTTTGTTTTGTTTTGTTTGGCCATCGAGGGTATCTCAGATATTTGTTGATGCAAGTTCCTTCCAGCTCTCTGTCTCACCGCCTCATGACTGCCTTTTCTCTCCGGGTTCCCGGGAAACACATAGCAAAGGGTCATCGCACCCAGATACAACACGGGGGCTAGACGGAGGGAGCCAGTCATGGGGCCGTGGCCGGGGGACTGTATCTGGCCCTTGGCCCTCTCTTCTCTGGGAGTTTCCTGCGTTCCCTGCTTCCCAGCTCCCGTGAGGTGAGCAGCTTAGCCTGCTTTGTGCTCACACCAGGATAGCCTGCCTCACCTCAGAATCACGCAATGGCACCAGTTCCCCATGGACTGAAACTGTGAGCCAAGAAAGTCTTGGGGAGGTCGCCATTCTCAGGCTTAGCTAACGAACAGATACAGCAGCTGTATCTGTTAGCAGCCTCTTTAGTGTGACTGTTAGATAAACTTAAAATTACAGAAGTCTACCATTATCCTACTGGGCAGCGCTGGTCTCCACCCCACCTAGGGCCAGTGCTATCTGCCTTTTGCTGTACACTAGCAAAAAGAGCTTCGTTATATTTGTGTTATACCAAAATACCTGTAAATGTGACCCTAACTGTTCTGTATATATGTTTCCTTCTCCCTTCTCCCTTCTCCCTTCCCCCTTCTCCCTCTGGGTGACCTAGTTGATATGTTAATCAATTCTCTCCTCTGTGAAGTATTGTAAATCCTTGGGGTCCTAACCTAATTGATATGTTAACCATTGCTGTCCTCTACAAATAACAGATGTGGTGCTAAAATAAGGTAGCAAAGGTTGTTAATTGCTGCTAGACTCCTCTGTTCTCTGCTGAGGAAAACAAGGATCTTCCCCGTTAGCCTATCTCCTGATCTGTGCCCAAGCCCCTTACTTTGTAAACAGTGATATGTACATAAAGGCTGCAAGTATGGGGGGCGGGACGCACAGGGCTTTTGCAAAAATTGCAACTGCACCGTGTTGCTGGGCCCAGGATAAAATAAAGCAGTGCTGCTTTTTTAAAAATAAGTTTTGCCCTATTTTTGAAACTCGAGGTTGGGGCTGGAGATCATTTTGGGTTATAAGACCTTTCACATGGCAGATGAGCCAGCTGTGGGGATCCCGAGGCTGCCTCATTCCCTCCTCCTCAGCCTCCAGCCACTGCAGGGATCAGGTGGAAAGGTGAAGCCTGGGAGGATACAGAAGTCATTACTGCACATACACATACGCTACTGCATGCCAGACACAGAGCTGAGCTGGGCTGGGTCCAAAACACCAGTCTTGGACTCAAAGATCTCACACCTGTAAATCAGGCCTATTCCAGGGACAAGCACGAGTCACGTGCAAGATCCTGTGGAGGTGGCCTTTGGGGAGCAAGAGCCTCCAAATTCCAGCAAGGCCCTCAAGGCCTTCAAAAGGTGGGGCATATTGGGCCAGGGGTATAGCTCAGCGGCACAGCACCTGCCTGGAAAGTGCAAGGTCCTGAGTTTGATTCCTGGGATCAATAAATAAATAAATAAATAAAAATAAATTTTTAAAAATGTGGGATGTATCCCTGAGCGTGGAACAGTAAGTAGGAGTCCTTCAGGTAGGGGAGGAAGGCAGGTACTTCCAGCCAGAGGGGCACATGCGCATAATAAAAAGGCATAGGAAAATGGGGGAGACTTCTTGGGAAGAGACATAAAGCCCTAGAAATAGGTTGGTTAAGTACATTAAACAGTTAAGTACTTTAAAAGCCACTGAGAAGACCAAGAATTTCTGAGAATAAAATCAGGAAGGGTGCAATAGCTTCCAGTCTTTTCTCCGTTGGACAACTCTTTGAAGTCCTTTTAGATCCATAATAAAAAGGTTTTGTAAAAAAAATAGAAGAAAAGATGTTATGGGCTCTCACAGTATCTGTTCAGGCTGTGCTCCTAAGACAACCTACCGAAGCCTGGGCAGTGCTGGCCTCCGGACAGACACAGCTGGCCAAGAGTGCTGGAAGTGGGGGAGCTGTTTAGTGGGGTCAGAGGCCTGGATTCTGGCCAGGGTTCTGCCCCGACCTTCTCTCCGGGCCCCCTCTCTGGTTTCCGGGTTCCTCTCCCCGTGTCATGTGTGTGTGAGTGGCTTCTAATAGACTTGGCCATGAATTGGCAGGACCCATGAGCCTCCACACTGCTGGCCCCGGTAGATGTTTGTTATTGGTGAAGAACAGGAGGAGGAGGAGAAAGAGGAAGCTGTGGAGCAGGAAACTTGCTGGTCTTGTTTACTTCTCCATCCCTGGATGAGGACTGCGTGGGGAGCCAGGTAGACAGTGAGTCAACAGGAGCTAAACAGGGCCGGGAGGAAACGGTGGAAAGTGAGAGTGGAAGGCCAGCGTGGTTAAACTCCAAACTCCGGACCTGACGGTGTGGAGGGAGGGAGTTTACAAAGACACAGGAACCGTTTCCTAGCCCCAGAGGGACAGCAGTGTCATGAGAGAGATTTTCTTTAATAAGCCAGTTAACCCTTCAAACTGGTGGTGCTCAGCCAGGCAGGGCTACACCTGGCCATACCTGAAGACAGTTTCGATGTCCTGATTGGTGGGTCACCAAACATGCTACAGTGCACAGGACTGCTGCGTGCCAGACACCGACATCCCCAAAGCAAAGAGTGCTCCCACCCAAAAGGTCAGCGAAAGTCCACTCCAGAGGGCCAGCGATTCTGCGCCTAGATTTATACCCCAGGGAGGTGAAGTCCACGCCCACACGAACACTTGTACAAGGGCAGCATTATTTATAACAGCCGGAAGGGGAACACATCCCCAGTGTCCACCACGGATGAACGGGCACATGAATTGACACATTCATATAATGAAATGTTCATCGGAGAACACAGGTGAACCCTGAGGGTACGGCAAGCAGAGGCAGCCAGTGCAAAGGGCTGGTGGTGATGATCTGGTGTTCAGAGCAGCAAAATCCACGGAGACAGGAAGCAGAGGGGGAGGAGCTGGGTGCTGGGAAAGAGTGCCACCGAGCACAGGGCTTCTCTGGAATGATGAAAATGCCCCGAAATTACAGCTCCGCTAAGAGCCACAAATTATATACTGTAAGAGGCTGATTTTTATAGGGTCTGAATTATATCTTTTTAAAAAGTCACTCCCAGGGCCTGGGGATTTAGCTCAGCGGCATACGCACCTGCCTTGCAAGCAGGGAGTCGTGAGTTCGATCCCTGGTATGGATAAAAACGAAAAAGACAAAAAAAAAGTTACTTCCGGTGCTGAGAGTGCAGCTCAGAAGGAGCTCGCTCACCAGCACACACAAGGCTCCGGAGTTACTCCCCAGAACAAAATAAAATAAATAAAATAATAAGATGAAATAAACCAAAAATTAAAAACACAGGTTGTTTGAATTCATACTTTATGAATTTTATTTAAAAAAGACATGTATTATTTTTTCTTTATATTTCTTTCCTTTCTAATTTTCCTACAGTGAGCAGGTATTTTTCCATAGTTTTTTAAAAAAGAAAAGAAAAACCAATAATATGGAATTTCAAAACAAGATAACTGGAAATTAACAATGGTTCACATATTATTGTCTTCGAAGTAGTTGTTCAGATTACAAGATACACGTATGTGTAGTTGATCAAACAATGTGAGCACAGACCTCTTCCATAGTTTTCAATGTTAAAAATAAACTTCAGTGCCTCCTAAACTGTTTACAAAATAAAGCCGAAGCCATGAGTCCCATTTGAGACTCTCTATGTATTTGTTAGAGGAAGGGAGGAAGGGAAGAAGGAGAAGTGACTCAGACTGAGAGGACATTTTTTGGGTCAAGGACTCCATTTGGTATTTCCAGGGAACTGTCTCGGTGTCCTGGAGGGCAGACTCTGCCTACTGGAGTCTGGAGTCACATCTCTAAAACCCAGAACTGGCTGCAGCCTGGTTTCAGGGGTGTGCTGTGACTCCTGCACCATGTGACCTAGATTTGGAGGTCAAAGGGCACAATCCAAAATGTCAAGTTCAAAGTAGCCATGAGAGAAAGGGTTGGCAAAAAAAGAACTTTCAGAAGGGCAAGTACAGGTCAGGGTTCCCTGAAAGAGTCCCAGCAGTGACCGGACAGCACTGGAGCGGCCCTGGGCCCCTGCTCGTCACAGAGGAGCGAACAGACGCTCGGGTGGCCTTGAGTGACGGCTCCAGATCACCTCCAGGCAGAGATGGGATTGAAGGCCGGTCTCCTCCACCCCAAATCTGTTACACAAGCACCTTGGAATGGCTGTCCTCCCCTTTGACATTCTGCCTTGAGGGTGGGGAAAACCCAGGAATCCTGAGACCACTGGGCATGAAACAAGGAGATTCAAGGTTAGGAATAAAGTGAATTTTCTTTCTGCACAGTAACGCTGAACGGGGTGAGCACGGGAGTGGAGAGGGAAACGGGTTTTCAGTTCTTTCCTCCATTTCAGGCCCTTTCCCTTCTCAGCTGCATTAGCCCAGAATATTAATAGGGGACCCCTGCCTTGGGGACCCAAAGATTGTGATTCCGGACATGGCCACAAGGCGGAGACACGTGGCTGTCTAATGCCTCTGTTTTGGTCTAGGGCAGAGCAAGACTTGCAAAGCCTGGCTCTGCTTTGCCTACAGGCGAGTCACAGGGTGTGGGCTTTAAAAACAAAGAACGCAGTCTTAAGGGCATTCTCTACACCAGGTGTAAGTCAGCGCTGGCTCATCCTTGCAACAAGTTTGGGCTAGAAGTACCTTCACCTCCTTGTACCTGTCGAGAATATGCTGGTGATTAACCCAGCACAGTGGGTTTTTTTCAATCTTGTAAGTACTTGTCATGTTCTCTGGCCCAAGCAAGGTGCTGCCTTTTGAAGGGAAAACAAGGGCCAGGCTGAGAAAGTGAACCAACTCTTCACAGATGGCTTCACCAGTCTTTCGGGGGAAGAATCTACAGATATAAACAGAATTGCCAAAGATACTCTTAATAGGGGGATTTGGATAAAGTGCATATGGAAGTTATTTTACTGTTTGCATAATTTTTCCTTAGGTTTGAAAATGTTTCAAAGTACATTTTTTTTCCCCCTTTAACTCTAAGATCCATGAATCCTGTATCCAACATTCAAGTCCTGTATTCAAGAGCCAGTGGCTCTTCAGTGGAATAAAGAAGGCCATCTCTTTTCTCTGCTGGAGTGTTCCGCTGTATGACTAAACCTTTCCGCTCGTTCCCCAAAGAAGAAAGAAATGAAAGAAAAGAAGCAAGGGAAACTTATGTTAGTAATATGTCTCAGTTTGGACTGGCCCGCATCGAGAGCTGATGCCCAGTGGCAAGTGGCTCCCCGATGGGCTGTGCAGGTCCTGGGCTGGGCTCTTGGCTACTGCAGGTCAGGGCCAGTGCAGGACCCACCAGTGCTCCGTCCTCGCCGCAGTCCAGGCCGCCCCTCCCGTCTGAGGCTGTGGTCTCTGTGGCCCCTCGCCAGTCCCCTCCGTCTGGAGCGTCCCACAAACGCCCAGAGGCTTTGAAACCACAAGAGCGACAGTCATCCTTTTTCTTTTTAATCTGTTAAATTTTAAAATTTATTTTAAAGAGGATAAAAAAGAATAAAACCAATCAACACAAACCAGTGTGAGAGATAAAGGCCTAAAAATATTACAAAATCAACAGTAGTTACCAGAATGCCTTTTGATGTCTTCAAAATAGCCACTTAGGACATAGTAAAACCCAAACAGAACAGAATAGAATAGAAACAAAAACAAAACAATGAATGCAATAAAGAACATGAGACAAGCCTATATAAATCTAAAATGGCTACCATAATGTATCGTGCCACTTTGAAATAGTTGTTTCTGCCATCGGATTTGGCATGATCAAACAAAACAAAAGAGAATAAAACCCACCCCAACAAAACAATGGGAATGACATAGGACTTCCAAAACAAGACCACAACAACGGCTGCAACCCTCAGGAGGAGGGTTGGGGATGCCACACAGTGTACTGCTATCCTGGGAACCTGTGATCAGACACCGGCCACTGGCCCTAGACCTGCAGTGTTAGTGCAACACCAAAGCACCGCAGGCATCCAACTGCATTTCACCGCCATAACCATCATCAAGCCTGTGATTCTCCGGATAAGCCGGTCGCTTAGGGGAGGAGGAGTGGGGCGGGGGAGGGGGATATGCTACTTGTTTGCCAGTCCCCGTCTCTTCTCATCCCTGACGCAATGAAAGCAGGAGGCTGAGGGGACAGGCTGGATTGCCAAACTACAAAAATATAACAGTTTTTAAAAAAGGACTGGTGAGCATGGCAACATATTCTGTTTTCCACTCTAATTTTGTGTGACTGTGTGTATGTGCCTGTGTGCGTATACACATGTGTGCATGTGCAAGTGTGTGTTGGGCAGGGAGGGCGCAGTGCAGAGCTCCTCAGGGAAGAGTGGTTACCCACAGACGCCTATGTCCCACCACGAGGCAACGAGCTAGCGCTAGAAGAGTCCTGTCTCCCAGCCACGGCTCTCTCGGGACGCGGCATCTTCAGCACCGGATGCTGTACCGTGAGAACAACCCATGGAGGGAGTCCGGGCAGCGGGGCTTCAACTAAGGCGCTAGGGTGTAAAGGCAAAGGGGTCCGCTCTGTGGGCCGGGGCTGTTTCCTAGCAGCCTCCCCTAGCGCTGTTATTTAAGTGTCGCGCTTTGGGATCATTTTATCCTCACTGCAAACATCGGAAGAATTACAGGAACGCTTCCCTAATTTGTAAAGGAGAAAACTCAAGGTCAGGGAACCTGAGACTTGCTGTATTTCAGTGGGTTCATAAGAACAGAGAGGAAGTCAGCCTTCGTGACATATGCCTGTAATTCTAGCACTCTAGGAGGCTGAGGCAGGCAGGTTGCAAGTTTGAAACCAGCTTGAGCAACTTGGTGAGACCTTGTCTCAAACTAAAACATTTAAAAAAAAAAAAGACAGCTGGAGATGTTGCTCAGTATGAATGTCCTGGATTCAACACACACACACATACACACACACACACACACACACACACACACACGTGCAAGCCAGAAAGGATACATAAGGAGGGCTCCCAAGAAACCAGAGAAAACACTTTTCATTTTGCAAAAAAATGGAGTGCAGACAGAACCATACTCCTTCATCTAGAGTCCTCAGCCCTGTGTAACCCAGCACTATTCCTGGCCCTGGTTTCTTGGGTTTGTTTAACTGAGAATCTAAAGTAGAGAAACCAAAAAACAAGTCATAGTGGATGTGCCCGTGCTCCCATCTTCTTAGAAGACTGAGGCAGTAAGACAGTTTGATCCCAAGAGTTGGGGTCCCTCTAGGCAATAGAGCAACACCTTCCTTCTCAAAAAAAAAAGGTGATAGGTAATACGTTCGTAAGGTCTCCACTCTGGGACCTGGGGTTTAGCTCAGCGGCATAAGTGTCTGCCTGGAAAATGCTAGGTGGTGTGTTCGATCCCTGGTACTAAAAAACAAAAAAAGTTGTCCGCTCTCATGAGTGAATTAATGCAGGAAGTGGGGTAGTTATCATTGGAGTGGCTGCATTTTGAATGCTGAATCAGGTAGTACAGCTTTAATTTTTAATAACATTATAACATTTAAAATCCACAGTCAAGTGAAATATAACTTGCAGAATTTACTGACAATTCACCCCGCAGTGACTTCTTTGTCTGCACATATAAGACAAGTGTCACCAGGTTCTCTGGTGAAGGCTATAGGATTGCATGCTTTAGAAAACCCGATTTTACAAGGCTGTCGTTGGTACGCAGAGCTTCCCAGAAGGCAGTTAGGTGAATGTGTGCAGACTGAGTCAGTACTTCTGAGAGGAGGATGGAAGGCTGTCGCTCCCTCATGAAGTTAGACTTCTGGAGAACTGCATGGTCCCCACTGAGACTGTCTGAGGAAGTCACGTTAAGAACTCCCAAGGTGTGGTCACCATAACAGGGACCCTTCTTCAGGCAACACACCCCTATGCCATGCCTTCCTGGGGTTCAGAGGGTCCTGACTGGGAACAGTGTGCGGCTAGAGATGAAATGCAGCCTAGACTCCCCTCCCACAGCCATGCCTTCTCTTTTGTTGGGAGGCTGTGGCTGTCATCACTGTGTGTGCTTTGCAGAAGCTGCAGAGTAGATCTCTTTAGGAAACCTGACATGACAAGGCTGGTTGGTAGAAATGCAGACTGAATAAAGAATTAAGATTCGTTCCAAATGAGGCCAAAGGGTGCTTAAAGGAACCCCTTAAATCCTAAGTCCTATCTGCGTCCATGTTCCTCTGTGTTATACTGTCTTGGAGAGTTCCACGTCTGGTAAAAGGACACCTGGAAACGTTACTTCAGGTCAGCCTGGAAGGTGACTGGACTGAATTCACCTCACATCATCCGTATCCTGAGTACCCCCTATACCTAGTCCCTGACTAAAACCCTGCCCATGATATAGGGTCTGCGTGAGTCAGCTTTCTGTCAGTGCAAGGAAAACTCCTACGATTATCAGCTTTTAGGGCATAAAGGTTTGTTTCGGCTTACGGTTTCAGAGGTTTTGGTCCATGGTCATTGGCCCTGTTGCCTTTGGACCTGTGGCGAGGCAGAATGTCATGATGCAGAGTGTGTGATAGAGTGAGGTCACTCATCTCATCATGGCTGGAAAGTCAAATGAGAGGGAGAGGAGGGCTTGGGTCACCATATTCCCATCAAAGTACCCCAAAGACCTAACTTCCTCCCACCTCTTCAAGGTCCACCGTTCCCAGGCTGCTGACCAAACCTTTAGCGTGCGAGTCTTTGAGGGACACTTCAGATTCAAACTACTGCAAAGTCCACAGCACCTCTCCACTTTTCAGACCCTTCCCCCCAGGATTCCAGGTCTCACAGCTCCGGCTCAGCACGGTCTCGCGTGAGGAGGCCACCTGGACTATGCGTGCTCAGCCTCACAGTGTGTGAGGTTTCTCTCCCTGTCACTTCCTGCTTTCCTCTCTTCCACAAGCTGTGCGCTCCTTCAGGAGAGAAGTGCTTCATCACTACCTGTGTTGCTATAGTCTCACTGGGCCTAATAGCACCTGTGAGGGTCTGCGCAACACCTGTCGTCCGGTGACTGCCTTTAAATAGACACTTGAATGAAAGACTTTAACTTGCTGGGGAGATTCCAGCTGGAATTTTATCCTTCTAGGCAACATCCCTAACAAAACAGGAAAAAGAGTTGGGTTAGAATACAGCAGGGACTTAGAAGAAATTTCCTGTAGATAGCGCAACCCTGACAAACAGTAACTTTAAAATGTCCAGGTTTATTTATTCCGTGTGACACAGTGGTCCTGGACTGGCTCAGCGTTCAGTAATAGTATGAGGAAATATCCCCATTCCACCATTCTTCACATGCTGACCCTCATCCTCATGGACACAGTTTGGCAGCAGTCGTGCTAGCAATCGTGTTTGTGATCCAGGCAGATTGGGAAGCAAAGAGGAAGAAGCAGAAGGTTAAAGAAGCGACCCAGCCAAGTGTGTTCCTTTTAAATGAGTTTCCTGGAAGCTCCCAGCAATGTCTACTGGCCAGCATTACATCCCAGGGCTATTCCTGGCTGAAAGACAGCTAGGGAGGAGGGGCAGAGGTAGGGATCCAGTCAGTCACACGTGGTGTTTGTCATAAGCAGTGCTCAAGTGCAAAGATGTGAGTCTCTGTGGAGAGACCCTTGTGTGTCAAGGCCTACTCATATATATCTATGATATATATGATAATGATCCCACTTGCCCATAGGATATAGGACTCTAGTCCACTAGCAAGATTGGTAGAGCAGGTTCAGAGGACACCAAAGGATCTCTTTCTCCTGAGAAGCTGCTGAAATGCAAGGACTGAGTAGAGGAGAAATCACTGGAAAGCAGGCCCAGCTGGGTGTGCAGCTCCGTAGTAGAGCACATGTGGACTGTACACTCGGGCCTGGATCCCATCCCCACCATGGGGAGGGGGCGGGAGCAGGAGGAGGGGGCCTCACAGAATGTCCACAGGGCTGGAGAACACTGGGAGAGTGTTCTCAGGGCTCGGAGGACCTTATGTATGGACACAAGTCAGACTCAGATCTGTGTGGACGATGCCCAGATCCTCTGCAAAACAGTGGAACAAGCTGCAGTTAGTCTGTGTCTCCCCCTGCTCACTTTACCATCAAGCTTAGGGTCACCTTACCGCCTTTGTCCTCCTCAGGCCAACCCCATGGGCTTCACCCTAAACCGCAGTTATGGCTTATGTCTAGATGCCCCTACAAAACCTCATGCAGTCATAGGTAGGGCTTTTTCCGAGATGGCTGGATCCACAGTGTGTGACACTGGGATTGATTCATGGTACAGTGTGGAACCGCTAGGATTAAGGGTATGAGTGGCACCTGCCTTAAGTAGCCTGGGCAAGAAACAAGTGACAGAAAGAGCTGTGCTCATCCCTTTGTTACTTTGCTATCTTCTGCCTATCATGAACTGTTTCTCCTCTGCAATGCCTGTCTGCCAAGCCACCTTTACCCTGGAGCCAGCTGATTACGGACTGAAGCCTCTGCAAACTGGGAACTAACTAAAAATTTCCTCCTTTAACTTTGTTTTTTTTTTTATTTTTTATTTTATTTTATTTTATTTTTTGTCTTTTTCATTTTTATCGGTACCAGGGATCGAACTCATGACCACCTGCTTGCAAGGCAGGTGCTTATGTCGCTGAGCTAAATCCCCAGCCCCTCCTCCTTTAACTTTGGGTATCAGGTATTTTGCTTCAGCAATGAGAAAAGTAACTAAGGCACCTGCCCACCCACAAACGCACCTTGCTGCCCTGCACCCCCAGTTCATTACCCCCGGATGTTGGTGTTGCTAACAGATACCACCCACCAGGTCGTTTACATGAAACAGAAGGTCTAAAAGCTGGAAGTCCAAAGTCAAGATGCTAGCATCCGGAAGGGCTTTCTCTCCATGTCCTCTACATGGTAGCATGGCAAAGGGCAAAGGTCAGAAAGGAAGAGGATGCCCCCTTCTGCCTCAAGCCCTTCACAGGGGATTTGACCCCACAAGAGGGTTCTACCCCATGGTTTAATTCCCTCTTAAGGCCCCACATCTTGGTACTGTCATGGGCATTAAATCTTACCTTGGGGCTTGGGGCACAAGCACACACACCACAGCCTGCACAGCTGCGTCTATCTGCTCACCTGTGAGCATGTCAGGACCCTGCTCTGTAACCCCTCCTCCGAGGCAAGGAGGTTCAGCCCGTGTCTGTCCTTCTGACGGGCCCAGCCTCGCCTCCCTCCTGCAGAACCAGGGCTGCCTCTCCTTCCAACTCGATGCTGCCCTCTGCCCAGGGCACAATGCCACCTCTACTACCTCGGCGGCCTCGGGGGAAACAGGGTGAGGTGAACAGGCTGTACTTCCAATACGTCATGGCCTGTCATTTCCCATGGGTGACAGGCTTGAGAAGAGATAACAGTGTAGAGCGAGAGCGTGGAAGAACCATAGTGAAAGTGGTGTCGCCTGTGGCTGTCACCAGAGCCCCAGGGAAAGAACAATGCAGTCCTCCCAGGGCCTCCTTAGGTGCACAACTCACCATTGTGCCCTTGCTTTGCTCTAGGGGTTCATCGCCTCACCACTGAAGGCCACATCCACCTGCCAGCTCTATCTATGCCCGTTTCTGTCCCCATTCCTGCGTTCTGGGTCTGCCCCTTTGGCCAGCGGCCGAAATTTTCATGCCGGGCTGGCTACATTTCCTTAGCTACAGCAGCGGTTATAATTGGTGGCTTGCCACAACACCCATTATGAGCTTATGGGTCTGGGAATTAAGATTCCTGGGTCAAGGTGCCGGTGTGCTCTTTCTGGAAGCTCCAGAAGAGAATTCTCTCATTGTTCCAGAGGCTGCTGGCTCCTGACGCTTTTCTCCATCTTCAAAGCATCTTCAATCCTCCCTCTCTCTCCCTCCATCCCTCCTTTTGAGACAGACAAGAAGCATTTGACTCTCCCCTTTCTCTCATGACAGCCAGAGAGGGATGTGACTTGGTCAACAGCTGTCACACCCATGCTGCTCTCTTCCATTTGCTCACCCATCATCCCTGGAGGAGGCACTGCGACTCCGGTGTCTGCCAACATCCCTTGGGTTACTTCACATGACTCCCAGCTGCTCTGACAGGTGAGCTCCCCTGCCAGCCACAATGGCCCACCTTCCCTGCTCCTACCATTCCAGACACTGCTGCCTCTTTGAAGGAAGCAGACCTCCAACATGGCAGAGACTGGGCAGCGACCTGGTCTTATGGCCAACATTGCTAACCTCCACAAACCCTAGGGAGCTTCATTAACACAGCCATCAAGGACATTCCCCAATTTTTGGTGTCACTGTTTTTCTGGAGATCCCACAGCTTCAAACAGCTTGCCCATGTAACTGTTACTATGACAGCCACAGCTATCTCAGATGACCAAGGATCTACCCTGATTGTGGTGGGTTTGAATTTGAACCAAACAGTAGAATTAAACTTGGATCATCAATAGGCTTAGATCAGAAGGTCTGAGTTTAGACCAGTCAGCGGGTTTATACATAGATTAATAATGGCTCAAAATTGGACCAATCAGGAGTCTTAGATAGAAGCCAATCACAGGCCTGAAGCTGTTATATAAACAGCACTCCCATTTTAACTGGTCTGGTGGTTTAGGAGGGTTTCCTCTGATTAGTGACCCTGAGCAGCAGGACAGGTCCTTTTCAAGTAAAGGCTTGCTATGGTGGTGGGGATTTTTCAGGCAGTATGGGATCCGAAGGCCCTGTAATCTACTTGAGATTATCCCAAGTGGTGTAGATGGATGGGTTACTTGAAAAGAGCTATACACAGTAGAGGCTATTAGCCTTGAAGAGCTGCCCAGACCATCAGCTGATGAAAAATAAAGGTCAGCAATCGCACAGGCTAGCAACCAGCAGAGCTGACCGAGGATTCCAGTGTTGACTGCGGGCATCTGGCATTAGCTGGGGTTGATGGGCAGAATCAAGGCCCAGAGCTGTAACACTAAAGGCTGAGCCACTGGTGCTCAAAGTCCAGAGTCTCTAGCAGTGCGGAACTTTGCCAATTCATGATTTCTGTCATGATTTCGCATCAGGTGAAAGAACCCTCAACTCGCTGGTGATACCTGCTTCCTGCTCCTCTTCCTCACCCTCTAGCTCTTCCTTTGTTTATCATATTGGGCATAGTAACCCTCTTACACTTTCCTACAGATGGCAGGACTTCCCTGAGCTCACCTGGGTAATCCTGGCTCAGCACCCAGCCCCCAACATCCACCATGGCCACACTGTGAAATACTTTCTGCCTCATACAAATGTATTCACAGTTTCTGGGGGTGATGACCTGGGCATCTCTGGAGCTCATTACCCGGTCAACTTCAGTACCACAGAACCCCCTGTACAGACAGCCTGGGTAGGTTGGGACTCTCCAGAGTCCCATCTACGCTTTGGAAAGATAAGAGCTTGGTGGGCTTGTGGGGAACTGTGGTGCAGGACACCTGGGCCTTGGTGAATTACGAGGCCCCATGTTTTCCCAGGACAGTGAAGGAAGGCAAGAGCTTTTAGAGGTGGAATGGGGAAATGAATAACTGACTATGGAGTGCTTATCCTCCCTGGAGACACTGATAACAAGGTTGAGCAAGCAGTTTCTGTACACGTCATCCCCGGTGGCCTTTGTGCAAGGCTGTGGTTTTTGCTGTGCCTTTTGTTCAAGGTTGTAGTCTGGGAAGAGTCTTTTGTGATAGTTCTCATCATCAGGCAAACATAAGTGTGAACTTCCTTGAATGCTGAGCTCTAATCCCTACAGTGAAGTATTAAGAGGTGATGAAGTCATAGTTAATGGGTTAATGGGTTACCTCGAGGGCATGCGTGTTAGCAAAGCTGGTTGGCTCTGCATCTGCTGTGCCTCCCTCTCGTCTGTGATGCCTGCGTGAACTTCAGATTCTGCTGAGAGCACTGCATTAGCAAATGGGCCTTCACCAGATGCTGTTTCTCAGCCTTGGACTTCACAGCCTTCAGAACCATGAGCCAAATAAACCTTTTTCTTATAGATTCCGTGGTCTTTGGTATTCTGTTGTTTGTTTGTTTTTGTGAGACAGGGTCTCACTATGTTGTTCTGGCTGGTGTCCTACTCACTGTACAGCCCAGGCTTGCCTTGAATGCTTGTCGATCCTCCAGCCTCGGCCTCCTGAGTGCTGGGATTACAGGCGTGTGCTAGCAATACAAAACGGATTAGCACAATAACCTCCAGACTCCGTTTTGTTATAGCTGGACATAAAGAACTCCATGTGGATTCTGACAACATTCACTCTTCTCTCTCCTTAAAACTACACACACACACAAACACACATGCGCCCACCCAAGGACAATCAGTACCCAGAACTAACATCATCAAAATTTACCACTGGGCTGAGGCTGCGACTCAGTGGCATAGCCCTTGCCTAGCATGTGCCTAGGACCTGGGTTCAAGCCCCAGAACCAGGAGAAATTTACAGTTGCCCACAGATTTGCTACTTTTGACAGAGAAAGTGCTTTGCACAGGGATGCTCAACACACCATGCTTGATAACTTTTCCTGCTGCACTCCAACCTCAGGGCACAGAAGAAACGGGAGTCAGTACCTTAGGAATGCCTTCAACCCTGGATGGTCACTCTCAGGTTCAGTCTGGAAGGTCCAGCTTTTCTTTTCCTTGGCTCCAATCAAAGTATTTAGGAGTTATTTTCCGTTAAGTATTTTTCTTGGGGTGGGGGTAATAGCAGAAATTAAACCTAGGGCCTTGGTCATGCTATAAGTAGATGTTCTACAACTGTGCTAAACCCCTAGCCCTTTCTGTTTTGAGACAGGATCTTCCTCAGGCTGGCCTCAAACTTGCAATCCTCCTGCCTCAGCTTCTAGAGTTACTATAGCACTCCACAGCACCCAGCCCCCACCTGTACAGATCAAACATGAGCACCATAGAAACATTCTCTCCTGTGTCCATAACCCCAAATGGAGGTGGGTGGAGAAGGATCATGTCCATATCCCTCTGAGCCTGAGAATTCATGTGGGGCAGAGCTGTGTCACTTGTGTCCCTGGGCCTGCAGGGTCCAGCCTACTGCCTGGCATAGAGAAGGCTGTCCATGGATGCTTGGGAAGGAAGGAAAAAAGGCTGCCTTTGGACTAGTCTGCTCCAGGCAACATGGAAAGACAGAAAGAAGGCAAAGAGGTAAGCCAGTGAAAGAGAAAGCAGAACCACAGCCTTGGCAGGGGAAAGTTAAATTTAGCTGTGTGCTGGGAGCCTGGATTTTCCTGGCGATCAGTAACCCACACCAGAAGCAGCTTGCTCTTCCCTCCGGCTTACAACCCAGTTTTGGTCACTCCAGGGCCTCCCCTGTGCTAGGGCCAGGTCTGTGTTATGTTTGGCTACTGCTTCTCCATTTCCTCCTTTGGGGAACTGGGACCCAGTGCCCACTGCTCTTCTTCAGACAGAGGAGCCCTTAGCCTTGCTCAGGCTCACCAACCAGCATGGGGCCGAGGCCAGGAGAGAGCTACACTGCACACCTGGCTCTTGTCATTGACCTCTGGCCCCTGACCACACAGCACAATCTGACTGCAGCAAGTGTGTGTCCTGTGTGACCCTGCATGTGATGTGCTTGTATTTCCCCTTTTGTGTCTCAGAATATCACTAAAATGAGGGGAGAAAGTATTCAGGACGACTCACGCATGGGTGCATACATGCAGAAATAAAATCCAAAGAAGACACCAGTCCGAGCAGCGCCTCTTCACCCTTTGGAGACCTCTTCCCCACTAAAGAATCTTCCAAAACCCCTGGCACAGAGAATGCCCATTGGCACCATTTGGCTATGCTCAAAGCCATTGCTTTTAACTTATTTACTAAAGACAGAAGGTCAAAGCATTGCTGAACATTAAAACCAAAGTTTTGGGGTTCTTTTTGTTTTGGTTTGGTTCTTATAGTTTTTTGTTTTTTTTTTTTTTTTGGTACTGGGGATTGAACTCACTCATGACCTCATGCTTGCCAGGCAGGCACTTACGCTGCTGAGCCAAATCCCCAGCCCTTGGTGGTTGTTGTTTTGTTCTGTGGTACTGGGAGTGAACCCAGGGTCTTTACACTGAGCTCCATCCCCAGCCCTTTTCTATTATTTTTGTTTTTTTTTATTTCATTTGTTTGTTTTGAGATGGGGTTTTCCTATATAGTGTAGGCTGGCCCTGAACTACTATGTAGCCCAGACTGGCCTTGAATTCCACAGTGATCCTCCTTGCCTAAGCCTCTGGATACTGGAATTACAAGCATGCCCTGCCACACCCAGATCTGTTTTCTAATTTTGAGCCAGGGGCTCAGTAAGTCACCAAGTTTCCTAGACTCAAATTTATAGTTCTCCTGCCTCAGCCTTCTGGAATTGTGGGATTACTGGAATGTGCCACCATGCCCAGTAGCAACTATGATTTTAAAGCCATGTGCCACTGTAAGCTCAAGACAGCCTGAGTCACATGTGCTTCAAACTGAGAGTCTGCCTGGCAAGAACTCTGCTGAGTGTTCCACTGAGGGAGGAGTAGCTGACCCTCTCTGTTGTAGTCAGGGTTTGAAAGGAACAAGACAATACAGGACACACAATTTATAGTATTATTTTATGATCATCGAGAGTCAAATACAAAAGAAAGAGTCCAGGAAATCTGTCCACACACTAAGACTCAAAGAATTCAGCTGAGGGCCTGCATCCCATGGCAACGTCCTGCATGAGTCCGGCTGAAGACCGAGCACCCATGACAATGCCTCTCACAAGTCCAACTGGAGGCCTACAGCCCACAACAAAAATAGTTACGCAAGTCTGTTGCACAGATCTGTACAGGGAAGGCCCAAAG
Organism: Cavia porcellus; assembly: GCF_034190915.1. NCBI lineage: Eukaryota > Metazoa > Chordata > Mammalia > Rodentia > Caviidae > Cavia > Cavia porcellus. The sequence continues at coordinate 24,442,953 of NW_026947515.1, forward strand.
GTCAGTGGCGGAAGTTAGAAAGTCTGTGTCAGTGGGATGAAGGATCTGTGCCAGTAGACTGAGGGATCTGCATTGGACCCAGGAAGCAACACTCAGAATAAGAGCCGGGGCTCCCCTGAAAGCCATCCTCAGAGACAATGAAGACCCGACCTTCTCTGATGATGAGAACAGCCGAGTTCATATCAGGAAGCCAGCATGACAAGCAACTCCAGGAGACTGAGCAGCACAGCATCTTCCCCTCTGGAGCCAGGAAGCGATGCTCAAAGTAAGGACCAGAGCTCCCAAAATGAACTGCCACCACTCTTAGGGACAACAAGGTTCCGAGCTCCTCCGATGATGAGAACAGCCAAGCTCACATCAGGAAAGGAGTTTGACAAGCTCCTCCAGGAGAACCTGGCAGCACCGAACACCAGCACTTTTCCCTCTCCAGGTCTTCATTTCATGCTGGCAGCAGTCCTCAGGCGGACCCTCCACACCCTGCACCACACCCATCCAGCTCAGCTGGGTGATAAATTGAACACCAGTTTTTAATTTACCACTCTCCCACCCAGTGACAATTTGAGGGATGTCCCCAAGTCCTTGTATCTCAAAGCTCCTCTGTGAGCCAGGTGTGGTGATGCACACCTGTGGTCCCAGCACTTGGGAGGCTGAGGCAGAAGGATCACCATGAGTTCAAGACCAGCGTGGGCTACATAGTGAGTTCAAGGTCAGCCTGGACTACACAGTGAGACCCCCATCTCGAACAAACAAAAGGCCTCTCTGTGCTCCCCTGGCATCAGAGCCAGGCGCCCCCTTTAATACGGGGCACACACAGCAGGCATCATTTCCATCACTTTTTTCTTCTCCTTTAAGAAGATAGTTTACTTCATTTCTTTTTTTTAATGTTAGATTTTATTGGTACATCTTAGTCGTATGTAACGACCACATTCATCAAGGGAATTTGTACCTGTGCGTGGCCCCCCATTTTCCTACCTTTCTTCAACCCCTCCTCCCCTCCCTGTTTATAAAGACTCTATATTTTCCTTCTTTTCTCATTTTTTGAAAAAACTCTCCCCTTCTTTTCTTTCCAACTCCCCTCTCTTTTGTTCCCCTCCCCATTTGAACATTTTCCTCCTATTTCAAAATACATTTTGATCCTTATGTTCACTTTTGGTTTCTCACAACCAGAGAAACAAAGCAGGATGCATGCGTGTGTCTGATGTAAGAAGATAGTTTAAATTTTATTTATGCTCACATTCTAAACATAACCCTAAGAGTCCAGAGGAAGTCGCCACTAATTCTGAAATCAAGGGCCAGCCTCTTCTCCTGTGAGCCTCAGCGTCCTTATCTGTGAGATGATTGTCCCCGTGACCCTCGCACAGGGACAAGTCCCTGTCCTTTGCTGTCCCTTAGCTCTCCTTGCCCAGCAATGAGGGTGTTTCCACGGGGCTGTGGTTTACAAAGCTACCTGCGGGCTCTCTCTCCTTGCCCAGCAATGAGGGTGTTTCCACGGGGCTGTGGTTTACAAAGCTACCTGCGGGCTCTCCGTGTGAGTCGAACCATCTTCTGGAGTCCCATGGCACCCTCCATACACATGGGGGAGAAGCAGCAGGGCGGAGGGAAGAGGCTGTGGGGCAGGCTTCCCCCTGTGCAGCAGAGCCGCGGCCTGCTTGTCCTCAGTGAAGCTGGCTGGGCTGGGGCAGGGGAGGGACGGCTCGCTGGGAGCTCAGCTGTCTGTCGGTCCCCATGGAGAGCGCAGGCTAAGGGGGACAAGAGCTAAGAAGGCGGTTCTTTGGCTTCCTGACTTCGCTGTACTCTGTTTCCTCTTTGGGTCTCTGGGAGAAATCCCCATCGGCATTAGAGTCTTGCATCTGTGAATCGAATACCACTGAGCTGTAGTGAAGATCTTCCCGGGCGAATGCCTGTAGAGACATCCAAGGCTCAGGAGAAGGCAGAGAAGGACCACCCCCAGCTTAGGATAGAGGTGACTCCCAAAGAAGCCTTCGTTGTGGGGCTGCAGCGCCCCCCGCCCCCCGCCCCCGTCCTGGCCTCTTCCCCTGCCAGGCCTCAGCCCAGCCACCCTTTGCACCTACCTGCTCTACCCTTCCTGGTCAAGCTACAGCTCAGAGTCCCTGAGGGGAGCGAGGGGGTCTCTGGGATCCCCAAGGGTGACCAGATCTGTTCTACAAGGAGGAGACTGAGACCTTCAGAAGTTTGGGGCTCCCCAGAGACATCTCTATTTCCCCTGGAAGGACCATCCTGGCCAAGATTCCAAAGCAGACCCTTTCAAAGCACTCAGAAGCAGCTTCTCAGGACCCTGGGCCTTTAGATAGAGCTTGAATGATTCCAAGGTGCAGTGTACACAGATACCAACTCGTCCCAAGGGGGTGGGCTGAAGGGTAAGACTGTGCCCCCCACCACTTTGAGATCACCAGTCGCTGAGTTACACAAGCAAGCTTTGTTGGTCCCAGGTCCCTGTGACCATGTGGACCTAATAACATGTTATGTGAGGAAGAAGTGCGGGCTCAGACACGTGGCCAGAAGCCACTAAGTATAAACAGACACTGACAACTGCTCAGGTGGCCTGGGGGTGAAGCCACACCTCCCGCTTCTCAGACAGCTGGCAGCTCAGGGAGGCACCGGACTTTCCGTGACATGGAAATGACGTAGGACAGGGTCCTCTGCACGGTGCTGGAACTTTCCAGGAGCAGAGCAGCAATGGAGACACCCATTCCTTGCCCTCATCCCTCCGTGGCCTCACTCATGTATGCAAGATGGGCCCAGTGGGCTCACGGGCTGGGGGTGGGGCTGGGAGGACCCTGAGGCAGCTCTGTCTGAGGCTTACGTCTCTCCCCCACCTCTGCTTGAAAACCCCTGCCCACTAGAGGATGGGCCACATCGGGGCAGGAGCCCAGGCTGCAGCCTGTTCCATTGATCCTGCTTTAAGAGTTGGCCCACACCAGGTAAAGGACAAAATCCTGAAAGGTAAGGTTGATACCAAAGATATGACGGGACCGGTACAGGGACAGATCACTTGCTCTAACCCTGAGTGTGCCTCATAAACACTGTTCTTTATTGACCATTGGGCCATAGTAACTGGCCACCCCAAAGCCCTTCCATCTTCCCACCTCCAGCCACAATGACACTAAGCCCTTTCACTAAGCCCTCCACTCTGGCAAAACTTACACTTGCCCCTCTTCTGGGCGGCTATCCTGGAGCCAGGCCCTCCTTTCTCTCTCTGGCACTCTCACTCTCCACATAAGCCAGCGTCCTGTGCTCACACTCACCACTGTGCTGTACTCCACCTCCACCTGCCTCGGCATCTCCGGCTCTTCCTTCAGGGACCACGTGGGCAGCTGCAGGCTCGCGTAGGAAAGCTCACACCGCTCAACGGCCTGTGGTGAGTGGGAGATGTTCAAGGAGCCCCCTCCTATCCCTGGGTCTCTGTAGACACCCCATACTGTGCGTGCCCGGCCCCAACCTTCCTGCAGTGCTTTTCCGGACAATGAGTACTCCCTGGTCAGCCCATCTGGGGAGATTCACCTCCTGCCAGAGCCTCTCTTACCTTCCTGGGGTTCCGGGCTCGCCCTGAATGTTCACCACCTAGAAACAAATGGAGGAGAGGGAGATGGAATCCCCGAAGCAGGGCAGGGGTGGGACCCCTATATGCCCGGTGGGGCAGGCAGGAGGCAGCAGAGAAAGGAGGACCTGGCTTTGCAGAGACCCAGGACTGACAGCACCATGCGGAGTTTCCAGGGACATCTGCTCCAGCTCCTGAGCCTGGAGTCTGTCCCTCCCTCACAGCCACCTTCCTGCTGCCTTCCTGTACACCCTGACCCTTTCAGTCTGGAGACCCAGGAGCAGTGAGCATCTAACTCATACACAGCCTGATGCCTGGGTCTGGGTCCATGGCCAGGGAATCTAGAGTCCATTGCCCTGCGTGTCACAGAGAGACACTCCCTTGGGGCAAGAGTCCCAGGGGAGGAGCCCAAAGTTGGAGGACAGAAGTCCACAAATAGCCAGTGTGTTTGCTGAGCTCCTACCGATGGAATAGAACAGCAACCGGGTGCTCTGCGATGGGAACACATGACGTCCCTAACACGGCGTGCCGTTCCACATCACACCTGGACAGGTGCTTGATGGGAAGTGGGGAAGAGCCAGTGGGGAAGCGCTGGTTCAAGGTGGGGAAGAAGACAGCAGTGGAGAGGTCTGAGAGCAGCTGGCTGCACAGGGAGCTCACTGAAGGCGGAGATGCAGCCCACCCTGGTCACCATGGTATCCCCAAGGCCCAGAATGGGCCCTGGCACACAGCGGGTGCCAGGACAGCTTTGCTGTGTGAATGAATGAATGAATGAATGAATGAATGAATGAATGGCAAGGGAGGCTGAAGGAAGAGCCGGGAATGGGTGTGATGATGCCGGCAAGCTCAGGCTGGAGGAACAAGGCTTAAGGTGAGAAAACGGCCCAGCACATTGTCAGGAAGTGGGGTGAGGACTCAGAAACCAAGGCACAAAGGTGTGGGGTGTCTGAATGGAAATCCTTTCTCCCAGTATTGAGGACAAGGCAAAATGAGCTCATTTACCTATAGACTCTGTGGTCTGTGATTTCCAGAACATTTAATAGGGAAAATAGTGTAATATACAAAGTGCAAAATTACCCATTTTAGGGCTGAGCGTTTATCTCAGCAGCACAAGATCCTGCCTGGCAAATGCAAGGTCATGAGTTACATCCCCGCCCCCTCCCCTAAAAAAAGGTGGTGGAAAATTACTGATCTAAAAAAGAATTCATAATACAAAATGAATTCTGTAAGAAATCATAAATGCATACATAGGCCTAGAAAAATTTTGGAAGGAACAGGTCTTCAGTGGTTGGTTTTCTCTGGGGGTGGGATTTTTAGCTACTCTTCACTCAGGTAAGGAGAATTTATTTCCTTCCTTTTGCTTTCCTTACTTTTCAGGTTCCCTCCAGCAATCGAATATCTCTTGGAAAGACGACGAAGCTGTGGGTGGAGCCAAAGGCTTTCTGGGTGAAAGGGCACCTACGAGTCCACTGAGATCACAGAACTGAAGCAGTCCAGTCTGGGAAATCCCACGTGGTGAGCAGCAGACATGTGAGACTCCAGAAAGTGACAGAAAGCAGCAGATGGAGAAGAGGAAGTGATCCTTGTTCCCCACATCAGATGCAGACATGCTGGGCCGACTTCCACCCAGTGCTGGAAGTGCGTGTGACACCCTGCCCCGTTTCCTGCAGCACACACCAGCCCCGCCTGCAGCTGTGGACAGAGCAACCCACCTCTGCCACCCGGACCTCACTGCGGCCCAGAGGCCTTGACACCGTAAGCAAAGATTGTCTGAGACCCCTCCTCCCCTGGGATCACGAGCTCCTAGCACAGGGTGGAAACTTGTTTCTTTGTTCCTCTGTGCCTGTGTGTGCACACGTGCCTGTGTGTGTGTGCATACATGCCTCTACGTGTGCGTATGTGTGTATGTGTGAGTGAGCCCAGAAGTGCTCTAACACTGAGCTCCTTTTTTCATTTTTTTTTTTTTGAGACAAAGTCTTGCTGAGTTATGCACTGCAAGGACCCATGTGGCTCCTGCGGTTCCTAGGGAAAGAACTCAAGAGGATAAGAAAATAAATAAGGGACAAACCTGGGGTCAGGTGGAGCCCTTGCTCTCCTAAAGGGAGGAAAGGAAGTGCTCAACCACTGTAGCAGGTTTCTTTATACATTCTGAAGCATGAGGTCAATTTCATCCACCACCCTGACACCCCAACACCTCCCCTCCATTCTTTCCCTCCCCGCTGCTGCCTAGCAACTTGGGCCCCTTGCCCCCCTGGAGCTGGAACAGCTTGCTTAGGTGGCTTGCTTTGGGCCCGCTGTGTTTTTAGGCCAGGTCTTGTTTTAGCCTCATACATGTGATCAATCTCCAGCTTCAATGGTTCCCTACAGCCCACATGGAGTTCATACTTGTGATCCTCCTGCTTCAGTCTTCCTGAGTGTGGAGGTTATTGGTGTGTGTTGTTACACCTAGGTCCTGTACTTACTGGACCTCTCTGGTGTTTACTAAGCACCTGTTTTCTGAGTGCTGACTGTGGTGTCAGGGGCCCCACTTGCATGTCCTCTAACAATCTGAGCTCAAAGGAAAACAGGATTACAGGATGCCTGGAGCTTCCTGGGGTAGCTTTTGTGGCTAACCGTGTTAAAGAGCACATTAAACCAGGCATAAACCACCTAGCACATTAAACCACTTAGCAAGTTAGTGAGATTGTAACTCAAAATTTTAAAAAGGGCTGGAGATATGGAGACATAGCTCAGAGATATAGCTCAGTGCAAAGACCCTGGGCACACTCTCAAATACCACCACCACCAAAAAAAAAAAAAGTAAAATAAAATGAAACAGGCTTTCTGGGTGAAAGGGCCCTGAGGATTCTGCTGAGACCACAGCAGTTCAGGCAGAGCAGTGTCTGCATGAGACTCCAGAAAATGACAGAAAAAAAAGCAGATGGGAAAGAGGAAGCAGAAACCCAACAGATACCACCTAGTGTGGGCCATGACCCCTGGCCTTCAGAGAAGCACAGATTGCTGCAGAGGCAGTCAGGGAGGCTGGCAGTGGCCATCTAGTTCCCAAAGGGCTGTGATGCTGAGGGGCAGCTGTACACCCAGGAAGGGCCCCCCAGACACGCTTAGGGGGACAAGAAGAAAGAAGAACTCAGAGGAGAGGAAGGCTGAGGTCAGCCCTGGGGTCCAGGCAGGCATCCCAGGTGTCAGAGCAAGCCCAGGAGAGCCTGGGGTTTCGGATCCTGCCAGGTGACGAATGTTATGGAAAGAGACCTTCCTTTACCTCTCATGGTGGTGCATGCCTATCACCCCAGAACTCGGGAGGCTGAGGCAGGAGGATCATGTGTTTGAGGCCAATCTAGGCAACTCAGCAAGAATTTGTCTCAAAATAAAACAGGAAAAAAAGGAAGGATTCTTCCAAGACCCAGAAATGGGGTGAGGAGAAGTGAGCAGGGCTAGACAGCAGGGTGCTTGGCAGCCCTGAGGGTGTGGAAAGCTATGCAAACGTTATAAACAGAAGAGGGCACTGCCCCATGGGATAACACCCCCAGATCCAGCAGGAAAGACCTCCGCCTCCCGGGAGCCACCCCCAGGACTCCAGCTCTGGAGCGTCAGCCTCCGTGTCAGTGCCCCCTGTAGGACTCAGGACCCAGATTGCTGACAATGAGATACTGTGGTCAGGACAAACCACCCTGGGGCAGGGGCAGAGGGGCTCAGGAGCTCACTCACCTTTAACTCGCTTCTGGAATATTCTCCAGGCCAGCAGGGAGAGCCCCACCAACAGAAGCAGCAAAACCCCCAGTAAGAAGAGCAGCACAGAGAGCCTGGCAAGGAGATGGGCAGGGTGAGGGGGCATTAGACTGGCAGCACTTTTGTTCCATCAATTAATTTAGTTAATCAGTTGTGCCTGGGGGGTTACACTAGGGGCCTGGTCCCTGCTAGGCAAATGTTCTATTGCTGAGCAACATCCCCAGTGCTTCCCTGACTTTTTTTGTTTGTTTTAGGTTTTTTGAGACAGGGCTTTGCTATGTACTTCAGACTGGTCTTGAGCTCACTATGTAACCCAGGCTGGCCTCAAACTCACTGTGATCTTCCTGCCTTGGCCTCCCAAGTGCAGGGATTACAGGCATGTACCACCACACCTGGCCCTTCCTTGACGTTTCAAATATGTACGTAAGTCAAATTTTTGAAAAGGCAAACAGTATTCTGTCTCTCCTCTGCACTTCCAGTCTATGCATCCTCCAGTTCCTCCCACATATGCATAGTGTCCCTAACATCAGGTGCTTTATTCATAGACAAGCAAACGTGAGTGTACAAAGCTGAGATGCAGCTGAGTGGTACAGTGCTTGCCTGGCATTGCCTGGTGTACTGGGTCCTGCTTTCCACCCCTAGCATCACAAAAAGGAAAAAAAAAGTGGTAGTGGAAATGTACAAAAGTATATTATTTCTCTTCTTTCTTCGCATGAAGGAGGTAACACTGTTCTGGTTTGACATCTTAGAGCTCTTTCCACCTCAGTACACAGGGAAGTGCCACAGCCGCGTGGGATTCTGCGGCACACATAGACTGTGGCTTCTGTGACCCCTCTCCCTGGCGTTTCCCTCAGTTTTCATGGCATTACAAACTCTGCCGGGGTGAATCACTGCCCAGCTCTGCTAGTCCACGGGTGGACGAGCCGCAGCAGATTCACAGCAGACCTCTTCTTGCATGCCTGAGTGTGTCTGTAGTTCCTTATCTTTTAAATGTTTGTTTGTTTGTTTATTGCACTGCTGGGGCCCTGTCCATGCTGGCCATGGTCTCCGCCACTGAGCCACTCCCCAGCCCTCCTTTTCATTTAAAGATGCCTTCTGCCCTGCACACAATTTGCAAAAGCTTTAGGCTCTAGCAGAGCTGATCTCTGGTTCCCATAGGTATCTGCAGGGTGAACTTGTGCAAAGGACACACTTCAAGTCTGAATTTCAGATTCTCCAATGTCCACATCGTGACTCTGGCTTGGTAGGAAGTGTACAGAAGGGCTCGGGGTGTGAAGTGAGACTCTGAGCGGCTCTTGTCCGGGGCTCTGGGAGGGAACCCCGTGTAATTGGAGCACATTTAGTGTTCCTGGATCAACCTGACTGCTCCGAGATGACAGATGGGGCTGCTCAATGGAAGCATCCTCTGACCACCCTGGCGAGAATGGGGCTGGAGATAAGTTCAGTCACATGACCAGTGATTCAACCAGTCCTGCCAGTATCGTGAAACCCCAGGAACAGCCTGAACACAGAAGATGAGAAAAGACACAGGGGGTCCCATGCCCTGATCCCACCTGACTGGGTACAGGAACTCTGGGACCCTCCCGGACCTTGGGCTGCCTGTGTCTTCCCTCAGTGGGTCCTGATCTTCTTCCTTTATGATGAAACTAGAAGGTGGTGTTTTGTAGAGTTTAGAGTCTAGTGAATTACTGGACCCAAGGGAGTCATGGGGACCCCAAATCTGTAACCTGTTTGTCAGAAATGCAGTGGCCTGGGCTTCCCCAAAGTGCAGTGGCATCTGCGCAAGGGGTCTCATGGTGGCCGGAGTCTTTCACATACAGAGCCTGCCCTAACTCCCAGCCATCAGTGCTGTGGTCAAACTGCAGTGCCCTGGAGGTCAGAGCAAGAACCTGGATCCCAAAAATCATTTACCGCTGAGTGCATTTCTCTAGGAAGAATCTTCAAATGTTGTTAGCCTTTCTGCAGAGTTGATGACCCCGGTAAAATCCAAGATTTTGGGGTCACGTGACTCCGAGCCCAGGCCTATTTCCTGTAGCCATGTGACCAATACATTGCATAATCTCTGAGCGTTAGTTTATTCATCCGTAAAATGAGCGTGGTAACAGTTCAGGGTTTCCATGGGGCGGGCAGGAGGCAACTCATGGCAGGACGTTCCCAGCCCCATTCACTGCTACCTTCCTTTCATTCTCTCTCCTCCCCCTTCCTGCACCCTCTCTTTCAGCCTGGGGCAGGCTCAGGGTGCCCTCAGTGACCCCAGCGAGGATGCACAGATTGCAGCTTCCAACCTGGGTCTGGAGTAGAGGGCACAGGAAGTCCCATCCAGCAGGGGTGTAACTTGTGCCCCAATATCCCGGAGCCCTGAGCCCCTCCTGAGAAGGAAATTTCCTTTCCAGGTCACACACGGGGCATCCTTACCAAGAGTCCTGGACATGTTGCTGGTTCTCCTGGCTGCTGAAGGTGTGAGTGCCACCCGCAAGGCTGGTAAAAAACGAAGCTGGGACTTCGGTTGTGGTTGTTGAGGTCCTGGCTACAGGGACACTTGGGGGTTTCTCTGAAGTTGGTGCTGGGGCAAAATCACAAATCAGACTCAAGGTCTCTTCTCTAGTTCTCCTTCTACTCAACTCCTTTTGCTTTGATTTCATACCAACTATTCATAAAGAGGGCAGGATGGGGAACCCCAGGGCCAAATATTCCCGGGGACTTTTGAAGCAAGAGACCATTTGCTAGCAGAAAACTGGAACTGCCCCAAACAGTTCCCATTCCATCCTGCTGGTGGGGCAGGGCACCTCCAAGAGCCTTGGAGTCTGCTTCTGTTTCCTGGTCTGGTCTCTATCCAGCCACGGCCAGGTGGCTCCAGCTGGAGCTGTTTGTCTAACTGCAAAGCTGATTTGTCACTTATCCAGGCTCCCTCTGCATGCAGCACTGTCACCACCTGACCCTCACCTGCCCCTCTGCTCAGCCCCCACCTCCCTCCAAGCAGCTTTGTTTTCCTGAGGCTCAACTCTGCACACCCTGCTCTCAACCTCCTGTCACAAAAAGACACCTTACCTCGAGACTGTGCCAAACTGCCAGTGACTCCAGGGTGCTCCCTGTCACCCTAGGCCTCTCTCTCTCCCTGTCCCTGACCTTCCCTGACCACAGGAGTTTGCTCCTATTCTCTGCTCTGATTCCTACCCCAGTTATCCCCACCTGAGCCTTTTAGGGCCATGCTAGGCTGCAGTAGTGGACTCACCTGGGAGCACAGACACCTTAACCTTGAAGTCCGGATCCTGTTGCCATGGTACATTAATCCCACACCAGTAGGAGTCTGCATCCTGCAGCGTGAGGTTCTCCAAGGTCACCGTGAAGCTGAGGTTGGCTGGATGGTCCCTGATGGTCACTCGGCCCTTCCTTGCTTCTCTGCTTGAAGCTGTAGTCTCCACAATCTTATCACATAGCAGAACTGAGTCTCTGCACCAGTACTTGCCAAGTTTCTCGTATCGCTCCTCATACTGGCACTGCACGCTCAGGGATCCCCCCACAGTGCCGTTCACAGTGAGGGAGCCGCTCAGAAGACAGCCTGGAAAACACAAGCCCCAGCCTGGGCTGTAACAGCTGGGTGGGGTCAGGATCTCCCTAGGGGTCAGGTCCTACATAAGACCCCTCCACTCCTTTACCTCACATCAGACCCTCACCAGCCAGGTCACCTCTCACCTCCTTCCCCTTCAGTTCTCTGCCCAGGAGTTAGTCATTGTGGCCCCTTCTCTCATCCCACTTCTCCTGTCCCTCTTAGTGACCAAGCCTCCCGCTCCCAAACTCACCAGGACCATAAACACTCATCCCTGAGCTCCTACTCTGCCAGGAAGGTGACACCTGCCCTGGGCATCTCCATAGGTGGAGAGCAGCCATCTGACCCTCTGGTCCCACCTTGAGGCAGAAGCCTCAGGCAGTCATAGGCCTTTTTCAGAGGGGGCTTAATCTAGAGTGTGTGATGCTTGGATGAAAGATGTGCAGTTAGGAAATCAATCCACTGACAGGTTTGGCCTAGTTCTGGCTAGGATTAAAGATATACACCTAGGGCGGGTAGGCTGCATACTATATAAAGGACAGGAAGAGCCTTGAACCACCACATACAGGTTCCCCTTTGCCAGGTGCCCCTCTGCCTTGGAGCCAATTTCAGCCATAAATGGAAATTCTACACACTGTGAGCGAAATAAACCCTTCTTCCCTTTAACTTTGGGTTTTGGGTATTTTGTCTCAGCAATGAGAGAAGTAACTAAGATACTGCATACTCAGTGAGTGTGTGAATCAAAATGGTCACAGTGCAGGGGACTGGTGACAACAGCCTTAATGATGTGCTGTCCTCTTTAGTCCATCCGGCTCTGGAGATTAATTTGCAAGGAAGCTTATTTTTATTTCCAAGATTTGTGTCTCCCATTTTCCCAGACTGTTCTCAGACACAAAGCTGGAGATGCACAAAGCAAAGGCTGCCACCTAGCAGAAGACACGGCACCTCCCTCAGCGCCCTGGTGACCCTGTGACCATAAGGGGAGGCTGAGTCCAGGGATGATGACCTGCTCTTCTTACTAAGGGCTAAAATACTTTTGTTTTGCTGACTTTTTTTTAAAGATTCTTAACTCTCACTTAAAACTAGGGCCACTCAAATGCCCGTCCAGCTCAGGTTTGCACTTGTGGGTCCTTAAATCCTCAAATCAAGAGAAACAAGAGGGAGTGGGTGGAGAGAAGAAAATCAGAACACACAAACGGAAAATAATCAGGGCAATTGTCAACTCACTATAAGAAAGTCTGTGAAAAAGACAAAAAAAAAAAAAAAAAAAAGAAAGTCTGTGAACCTGAATAAAATATGATTTTCTAAGTGAATGCAAATGACAAATATAGGCCAAGAAGGGATGTGTATGTGGACCAATGACAATATGCGTTATAAAATTCTTTCCCTTCAGAAAACATGAGGGAGGAGGTGTTTGCTTTAGCAACACTCATGGGAGGGAAGAGTGGGGGAAGCAAAACTAACAGTTTCACAGGTTACTGCTCTCAAAACCTTTAAAGGAAAATACAATTCCAACTTATTTAAACATGTGCAGAAAATACAGAATTAGAGAAATCTCCATAATTCTGTTCGTGAAGTCAGCATAATGTATTGAGATGAATCTGGCCAAAACTCTTAATGAAATTCTCTACCTTGCTAGTTCAAAGGAGAATAAAAACAGTCTTTCTAGATAAGGAAAAAGCATCTGACCCTGTGTTGCTGTTGTTTTTTAAGTGCTTATGGGAAGGAGGATTAAAACTGGCAGAGAACAGACAGGGAGCAAAATACAGCCTCTTCTGGACCTGAAATCCAGAAACCTGGAAAATAGCCACTTGGTAAAGAGAAAATGAAGTTGATCTCTGGGAATCAGGAGGGAGGTTAGGAGAAAACTAGAAACTATAGAGCATAATGCAAAGAAAAGAAGAACGCAGCCTGGAGGATGACAGTGATGGAACTAGCACGGGGCCCTGTCTCTGCAGACACAGGAACCCTGGAGAGAGTTGGCAGCTCCAGGGAGAGACAGCAGGACAGGCCAGCAGCGCTAGCCCCAAGGAAAGCCTGTAACTACTGTGAATGACAAAAACACTCTGGGTTTTTATGCCGAAAGTGACTCCTTCAGCAAGGCAGGTTGGAGTCAGAGAAGGAATCCAGTGTGGCACTGACCATGATCAAGAAGGTTTAATCAGGAGCCGTTGGAGGATTAACTGTTTGAGACTCAACCACAAAACAACCTTAGTGACTGGGTAGGAGCCACAAGAGACAGCTGTGAAGAGGGCGCAGGCCAGACATAGACCCCTGAGAAGTTCAAGCTCAGGCCAAGAAGGTTCACAGGCTCCCACCTCCTGGCTGAGAAGCCCCATCTGCCATGAGTAGCTTTGGAGTGGGGGTCTGAAAGTGCTAGCATTGAGTCCAGTGGACTGACCGACCTTCCTCAGCCCCTGCCTTCATCCAGCACAGAGCTCATGGTCAGTTTGCCTTTCTCATCCACCGACATGATCAGGAGTGCGGCTCCACTTGGACGGCTGCCACAGACCGGGGTACAGGGATGGAGGGGCCTCTGGGGCTGGGGGGAGGGGGACTCCCAAATCTGAAGGCCATAAAGGTGGGGGAGAAAAGCTGTGTCTTGGACACACAGAGGGACACAGAAACTGAGAGCTGCTGGAATGACTATGGCCCCAGGGTAAGCATTATTTGATTGACCAGGTCCAGTAGGAAATTCAGGGCAGGATTCAGTAATGACACCTAAAAATAGGAGTTGGAAAGTGAAATAGGTATAAAAGTAACTCACTGTCTCTTCCCCAGATCTGATGGGGTCTAACGCTGCAGATAAGAAAGCAGTCATTCAAGCCAACAGGAATTATTTTGGGGTTTATATCTTTTTTCCTTCATTGCTTTTTTTTTTTTTTTTTTAAGATTTGGGGTTTTAAAATTTTTTTTCTTTTTGTCTTTATTTGCTGATTTCCTTTATTTTCTTTTTCTTATATTTTCTGTTACTTTTATCTGATTATATTCAGTTCCTTGTAGTTCTTCATAGAATCCTTTATCTCATTTTTATCACTTCCTTTTTATTTTTCAAATTTTTCCTTTTTTATTTTCCTTTTTCTCACCCCTTGCATTTTATGACTAAGCTTTATTAATCTTTAGATATTTAGTTGACTCTATGCTGTTATTCTTAAATTCTTTTCCATTGTTTCTGGTGGTATAATCTCATTTAGTAAACATTTACTGTATGTCAACCTTTGTTTTGTGTCTATATTATAATTACAGATCTCTTTTCTAGTTGAGCGATATGGTGTTAGCTTTTACTGGTTTTTATGATATGTCAATATCCAGTTTATCTCTAACTGTGTTATTGTTACTGATTTTGTTGCTATTACCAGAGTGGCATGGTTGCTGCCGTTAACTGGATTTTTATTATATGCCAATATCTTGTTTTTGTGTCATCATCAACACTGTGGTTCATTTCCAGAGAACTGAGTGCTGTGCTAATTACACTGCTTCCTCTGCCCTCCAAGTTAACAAAGTGAGGCAGACCTTGGAGCAGAGGCAAAGGCCTATAACTATCCATCCCGGAGCACGTCCCAGGAAAGCAGACTCTAATCAAAGAGATGTCCATTCTAGCAACCAAGTGTTTCTGTGATGAAACAAGACAACAAAATGCTCCCAGAAGTTTCCAGCTCACCTAGAGCTGAACCACTAGGTATCAATAGAGAGGAAATCAAAGCCAAAAATGATTTTAAAAAGCAGAACAGCAAGGTGTTCAGCAGAACACCTGAAAGACTCTTAGAGCTTACAGAAAACATGAATAAAAAGCTAGCTGAGCTAAATGAAACTATGCAAAACATGAATGTCCAGTTTAACAAAATATTAGCGTCCATGAAACAGACCACAAATGAATTCAGGAGACAAAAGAATTTTATTGAAAGTATAGGCACTAGAAGTCACCAGTGTGAGGAGAGAGTATCAGAATTAGAAAGTAAAGCTGATGCAGGAGGCTATATTCAGGGATACATTTAAAATAAGAGGATATGAAAAGTGGACCCAACTATTTCTGCATGATTCAAAGCAGACTAATCTAAGATTAATTGGAATTAATGAAAAAATGAGAAGGCAGCACATATAGTATTAAAAACCTGCTTATAGAAATGATAGCTTGTAACATTCCAAGTATAGGGAAAGAAAATAGGGAAAGCATGCAGATCCCCAAATAGACACCATCAGAAAAGAAATTCTTCACAGCATTTCATACTCAAAAACCCAGAAGTCCAACACAAGGACATAATCTTAAAAGCTATCAGAGAAAAGTAACAAATCCCTTATTAAGATATACCCACTGAAATTACATCAAGGTTCTCAACACAAACCTTAAAATCCAGGAGAATTTGGACTGAAGTGTTTTAAGCACTGAAAGAAAACAATTTCCAATCCAGCCTCATATTTCCTGCAAAACTATCTTCCAAAATTGATGGGTAAATAAGATTATTCCATGACAAAGAACATCTTACAAAATTCATAGCCTGCTGGGGATTTAGCTCAATGGCATAAGCACCTGCCTGGCAAGCGCTAGGTCATGAGTTCCATCTCCAGTACTAAAGAAAAGAAAAGAAGTTCATGGCCACCAATCTAGCACTGAAAATACTCTCTAGGATATCCAAAAAGGAGATAATGAAGACCACAATGTAAAAAAAAAAAAAAACTCAATGAAATAAATATATCAGGTAAGGTTAATAGTTAAACAGAAGGCAGAAAAAATAGCAACTGGAAAATAATGCAATGACAGGAATAAGTCAATACCTTTCAATAATTATAGTGTGAATGATCTCAACTCCCCAGTCAAAGGCAGAGATTGGCAACTGCATCAAAAGACAAAACCCAATAGTATGCTGCATTTAAGAAACATATTTCATCAACAAAGAAATTCATAGATCAAAAATCAAAGGACTTAAAACAGTATCCATGCAATGGGAACCCCAAAGTGAGCAGAAGTAGCTACTTTATTTTCAGATAAAGTGGATTTGTAGCCAGAACTTATCCTACTAGGCAAAGGAGGGCATTACATACTGGTTAAAGGTGTAATTCAACAGAAAGTGATTAACAATTATATATATATATATATATATATAAAACACTGGCACATCCAACTTCATAAAACACTACCAAATATAAAGATTTATATAAGCCTCAAAATAATTATAATAGGGGACCTTAATACCCCACTATCACAAAAAGTCAGATCACCTAGCAGAAATCAACAAAGAAATATCAGAACCATGTCTTTGAACAAATGGACTTAAAAGTTATCGATAGGGTATTCTGCCCAACAGCAGCAGAATACACTTTCTGCTTAAAAGCACATA
The DNA here is from genome assembly GCF_034190915.1 of Cavia porcellus. Taxonomy (NCBI): domain Eukaryota; kingdom Metazoa; phylum Chordata; class Mammalia; order Rodentia; family Caviidae; genus Cavia; species Cavia porcellus. The sequence goes on from NW_026947515.1 coordinate 24,459,121, forward strand.
CAGCAATCTCCAAATTAGGCCACATACTAGCCCATGAATCACGCCTAAGTAAATACAAGAGAATCAGAACCAAGTGTGGTAGCGCACACTTGTAATTCCAGCACTTTGGAGACCGAGCCAGGAAGATCACTGTGAATTCAAGGCCAAAGTGGGCTACATGGTGAGTTCAGGGCCAATTGGGGTTGCATGGCAAGACTTGATCTCAAAAAGAAAATTTAAAAAATTAACAGTAAATAAATAAATAAAAGTTATCCCATGTATATTATCAAATGATAATGCAGTGAAACTAGAAATCAGTAGCAAAATAAACCACAGAATTTTGCAAACACATGGAAATTAAACAATGCACTCTTTAATAGTCAATGGATTGTAGAAGAAATTAAGGAAGAAACCAGACAATTCCTAAGATCAAACAATAGTGCCAGTAAAACACACCAGAACCTGTGGAACATAATGAAAGCAGTCCTACAGGGAAGTTTGTAGCTCTGAATGCCCTAACAGAAGACAAGGAGCCCAAACAAGTTACTCAGTTATGTGCTTCAAAGACCTAGTAAAACAAGAATAATCCAAATCCAGAGCTAGTACAAGAAGAACAATTATAAAGATCAGGGCATAAATTAATGAAATGGAGACTAAAACACGAGTGCAAGGATTCAGTGAATCAGTGACCTTGCACTTCAAAAGAATAAACAAAATAGACAAACCCTTAGCCAATTTACCAAATGAAAGAAAGAAAGAAAGAAAGAAAGCAGGCAAGAAAGCTGGATGTGGTGGTGCACGCCTGTCATCCCAGCATTTGGAATGCTAAGCAAGAGGATTTGTATGAGTTCGAGGTCAGCCTGGACTACATAATGAGTTCAAGGGCAGCCTGAACTCAGTGAGAGTCTGTCCCAAAAACAGGGTTGGGGGAAGACCCAAATCCATGTAATTAAAAATGAAAAAGAGGCTTCCAGGAGAACATGGCGGACAGATAACAGCAACTACCGGAGGCTCTCTGAAAAACTAGGCTCAGAAGCCAGGTATGGTGCGGACTAAAGAGACATAAGCAGGTGGAGTTATGCTCTGCTGACTCAGGAACAAACTCGGCTGAGAGAAAACAACTTGGAATGCAGTCCTGGTGCTAAAACAGGAACAGAAAAGTCTCGCTGCTGAGGCTGGACCCTGCGCCATTGGAAGCCACGATTTGGGTTTCCCGCCGTGCGGCGGCTGGCTGCCTCTACATCGGCTCGGCAAGGAGAGAGACGCGCGGAAACTCTGAGAACGGGAGTCTGCGAACGGAGTCGAAAACAGGACGGGCAGGGAGGCATGTTCTGACTTGTGGCGAGGTGAGTGAGAGAAACTGACACTCCACCACAGTTTGACTCCAGCGGACTTTCTGCGCCCAAGCAGTCCTGCGGGAGCAGGGCGCGGTGGAGACTCCAGCCACACATTCCCCTCTCGGGCGGGATTGGTGAAAAGTGCCTGGCCTGCGTGACGCTGCCGGCGGACCCCGTAGGCTGGCCCAAACCAGATCCCAGAGCCTGACGGAGGCCGGGAGGGGCGGGCCTCCGCGTAGGCTGCCTGGTGCGCAGCGGTGAGTGGGAACACCTAACCGGCGCAATTCGATCAGGCTGTGGCTGGCAGGGAGAGAAGCTGGGCCTCTCATATAAGCTTGCATATATAACGAACAGAGAATATGGGAAGAGGCAGCAACAAGAAAGGCTCCTCGGCCCCCAATTCTGAGAAACAGGCAATAGCAGACACCGCACCAATACACATAAAGCACCATATAGAGAGCCTCATAGACCAATTCAGGAATGAAGTTATCAACGACCTGAAGCTAGAAGTATGCAAAATAGTTAGAGAAATGCTAAGCCCCACCCAAGAAAAAACAGATGGTGGAATGGAAGAACAGAAAAAGAGGGGAGAATTGTTTGATGGAGAAAACAGGGAAAGCATAGAATACGTGAAGCAGGTTCAAAGGGACTACCAAGAAACTAAGAAGTCTATCGAAGACTGGCATAACAGCTTGAAAGAAACTAAGGACAGACTATCTGAACTGGAGGGCAGAATTGTAATATGGGAGAATGAAATGAAAAACTTCTTAAAAATAACAAAGAAACAAACAGCAATAATACAAAGACAAGAAGATGATAAGAGGAGCCATAACTTAAGGATTAAGAACATAAAAGAAGAAGTAGGGACACAAACAAGTGAACTACAAAAGCTACTCACAGAAATAATCCAGGAGAATTTTCCTAATTTAGCAAAAGGTAAAGATACTCAGATGTATGAGGCATACAGGACCCCAGCTACCTACAACCCAAACAGAGCAACACCCAGGCATATAATAATAAAAATTCCAGAAATTCAATACAAGAACAGAATATTAAAAGCTGTCAGAGACAAGAAACAGACCACTTACAAGGGAGCACCCATCAGAATTACAGCAGATTTCTCTGCACAAACCATCAAATCACGAAGAGCATGGGGGGAAATAATTCAAGCTTTGAAAGATAATAATCTCCAGCCAAGATTGAGATATCCTGCACAACTGTCCCTGGAAATTGATGGAAAAACAAGATGCTTCCAGGATAAAGAGGAACTGGGGGAATTTGCAACCACCAATTCAACTCTACAGAGAGTATTGCAGGATATTCTAAAAAAAGAAAAATACAAAGAATCCAGAAATAGTGGAGGCCACAACTAATGGAGCAGAGAACAAAGTGAAGAAGACAAACTGACAGCTACTGACAGAATAAGAGCTCAACAGAAATGAGGCAGAGAAGATTGGATGATAGGAACAGCTATTTTGGAGAAAATGACATCTTAATAGGTAATACTGATTTAGTACCATCTTGTTTTGAAGTCTCATCTAGCTTTTGTCCTTCTGTCTCCAATGGTCTAAATAGGTTGTATCTTACTGGATTTTATTATGCATGATAGTATAAGCAAAAACCTTTTAAAGACAAGGAGATTATACAGAAATCATTATTCATTTTCTGTTAGTCGATTCTAAATACTCTGTAATGCTGTCATTCTCTTAAATGGTTTTACATTGTTTTGATATACTTAATGCTACAGTATACGAAGTTGTACTCAAGGATTTCAAGGAAAGAGACAATATGGTAACTACTTTTAGGTCAGGATTATCTGGTGGTGAAACACTATTCTGCTTAAATGGTTATGTTTTGATCTGTGCTGTTTAGTTGTTATGCCCTCTTTTATCTCAATCTCCACTCCATTATTTACTTTTTTAATACTTTTTTTAAATTTTTATCCTTTTAATTAATGGAAAAAAATAGCAGGATATATTATAGTAACCCACTTTGACTTTCCATTACCTCGATTTAAAGCCCTGTATTACTCTCACCATCTGGTTTTTAACTGATGTTCCCCTATTCTGTTTTGCTGGATAGTATCAGGTTCGAAAATTTAGGCATCAGCTGTGAAGATAATGAGATTCATTATAACGCCCATTCTCGTTGACTTTTATCTACTTTTGAAGACCTACAATGTCTCCAATGGTTTGGTTTTGTCGGTTTTGTTCTTTACTGTTTTGTTCAATTGTATTATAACTAATGGTATAGGCAATTCTATTAGAGATAGCGGGAGGCATTATGGTAACCATTGTTGATCACCTTGTATTATGTTTTCACATTATCTATTATGTCCACCCTTTTGACTTGACCGATTCTGTTCTGTTATGTCACATTTAGTTTTACTCTCTTCCAAAAAAGTAATAAGAACCGTGAGAGCAATGAAACCCAAAATGTGTAATAGTCATTGTACAAAAGAGAGGAAAAGAAAGTGCTCTAAACTATATAACTGCATGTATATTTAAGTGTATAAGATAGAATATGATATCACAGAATTTTATCAGATCATTGAACAGAACTGTTTGCAGTATCATTGTTGGAATGTCCACTTTATAAGCTTTAATTTTGTGACTTGAACAATTATTTCTAAGATGACAATATGTAATCCATTAACTTGTGATTTCCTACTGTTCATTTTTTTTCTGCAAATCTGTATAACTTGTACCCTTTCTCTGCTTTTTTTTTCTCCTTAAATAAAATATTAAAAAATTTAAAAAAAAAATTAAAAAAATGAAAAAGATAAATCACAAAGGTTACCATAGAAATCCAGAAGATTATACTAATTATTTTGAAAAACTGTGCTCCAGTGAATTGGATAGATTCCTAGATCCACATGAATTGTCAAACTGAACCAAAAAGATACAAAAACTCTGACTAGTCCAATAACAAAAAATGAAACTAGGCATTACATTTATTTATTTATTTATTTATTTATTTATTTATTTATTTATTTCATGGGACCAGGGATAAAACTCATGACCGTGTACTTGCTAGGCAGATGCTTACACCACTGAGCTAAATCCCCAGCCCTGAACATCACTTTTAAAAATCTACCAAGCCTGATACCTGATTAATTCACCATTGAATTCTACAAGAACTCCAGGGAAAATGTAATGGCAGTATTCCTCAAACTCTTTAATGAAATCAAAAGGAAAGCCAGTATTCCCAAAGTCATTGCTGGAAGGAAATATCACTCTGATTGAAAAATCAGACAACTTACCCAAAATGAAAACTACCGGCCAATCTCATGAATGAACATACATGCAAAAATCATCAATAAGACTGTGGCAAACAGAATCTGACAGGTCATCAAAAATATCACACACTGGGGCTGGGGGTTTAGCTCAGCGGCATAAGCGCCTGCCTGGCAAGCAGGCAGTCGTGAGTTCGATCCCTGGTACTGATAAAAAGGAAAAAGACAAAAAAAATCACACATTGTAATCAAGAAGGCTTCATACTGAGAATGAAAGTATGATTCGACATATGCAAATCAATAAATATAATACACCACATAGACGGAAGTAAGGACAAAAGCAATATGACTATCTCAATAGATGCAGAAAAATCCAACATCCATTCATAATTTAAAAAATGGAGACCTCTGGGAAGATAATGGAGCAGTAGGCAGCAGAGTAAACATCCTCTCTGAGAGTCACCATCCAAATGATAGAATATAGCATCATGAGGAAGACAAGAAGAAAGGAAGTGGGTCTCTTAGACCCAGGAAGAATCTGAAGTGCAAATCGAAGCCCCCAGAGAGAGAAAAAAGAAAAACTTCAAGGAAGAAGAAGGCAGTAGCCAGTGTCACCTTCACCCTGAGAAGGGACTCACTGCCAGAGGAGCTGTTTGAACCTGGGGACACACAGTCACCGTGATTGTGACAGCTGGTAACCCTTGAGGCCTCTGCAGAGAAACACAGCAGTGGACGTGGAAGACTGCACTAGCAGTGAGTACAGAGGACATAGTTCTCCTGTGGGGAGAGAGTGATTAGCTGGGAGCCACTTTGGAGAGAGGTCAGCTGAGCTCAGAACCCAGAACTGCTGCTGGCAGGGTCTAGCAGCTCTCAGGTGGATATAGACATATGGAAATTGCTTGGACAGCAGCAAGCCAAGTAAGTCTGGTCTTGGGGCAGGCCTGCTGAGATTATCCACTACTCCACCATAAAACAGCTGCTAGCTTGCTGGGATAGATCGGCATGATTTGGGACTCTGTCTCACAGGTTGTCTACTAGTGAAACCAGAGAGACTTCTGGAAATGGACTATTTGTTTTTCTTTTTACTTTCTCATTTTTTAATTTTTTTCTTTTCTCTTTCTCCTTCACTGTTTTCATATGAGGTGAAAGTGGTTCCTAACCTCTTTATGGGTGTGGTTCTGTTCTGTTCTTCCTTTTACCTCTTCCAGCTCTCCTTTCCTTCAGTCCTCTGTGCCAGTTTCCCAAATTGGTGTGAGCCCCTCTTGTCCTCCAACCTTAATTTTAATCTATTTCTCTCCTTCCAATTCCATATTTTCTCCTTAATTCACTTTAAATCTTAACACTTGAGAGCAAAACTGACACATTACAGACATATATTGCATACAATTATCTGGTTTGCATTTCATCTTGTTATACTATCACAAATCTAGTTCATACAGTTAAAAGTTGCAAGCTAAGTGTTAGCTCGGTTTGTTGTTTTCTAAGCTGTTTGATGCTATTGCCATTATAGCCAAAACTGACGTAACTGTTCTGAACAGCTATTAGTCCTGGTGTTCCATGACTGACATTAACTAAGGGTCACAGAAATACAGTGGCATAGTACCAAAGAACCAGGGACCAGGCCAAACAAGCAACAACTTCTCATCTCCAACAAACTGAAGAGATAAGATCTTCCAACAGATGCAAAACCGAAAAACCAGCTACACCTGGAAGATACCCCAGAGAAGTAATCATCACCTAAGGGTCCTAAATACTACCAATACAGCAACCCTTCATGGGCAACATACAAGCATCACTCCAGGAATTAAACTGAGACAGAGAGAGAGAGAGAGAGAGAGAGAGAGAGAGAGAGAGAGAGAGAGAGAGAGAGAGAAAATAAAATGAGAAGACACTTAAGCAAAATGCAACCCCAGACACACAATTCACAAAAGGCAAATCCAGGGGGGCAACCTGGTCTCTCTGAAGTGGAAATACAAAGCAGCTGAATGAGGCTCTGGAAAAAATGAAATCAAAATAATCTCTCAGATAACTACAGATATTACCAAAATACACCATTGCTTCGCGATGTTAGAGTAGACAGGGACAAAAAAATGACAAGCTTAAGAAAATTATGGAAGCTCAGCACAGGAAATGAAATCCAAAAAACAGTTTCAAAGAGACTGCAACCCTTCCAGGGGGAGAACCACCAGCAGCTCCTGAGATCCGTGCCATGTTGGAACTTAGGACGCTGGGAAACCAAGCAACCAGCCTGCCTCCCTGCTAAGCAATAGTGAGCCTACTGGTGCTCAGGCTTAGAGTCAAACATCCCTCTTCCCCTACCCACCTTTCCTGTCCCCTCCGTTAGCAAATGGGAACTAGAAATCTGAGCATCTCCTGGGAGGTTGACCATAGCAAATAAGGGGGATTTCCTTCTACCATCTCTTTGAAGGCAAATATTTTTATTACTGTTTTGTTCTATTCTCATTAATGATACTGTTCCATTCAATATCCTATTTTGATAAGTTCTATAATGTTCTGTATTTCATTTAATTTTGATATACATGATTGAAAGAACAACTATTGAAAAGATAATGAAATATACTGTGATATCTATTACTGTTATCCGAGTAACCTGCTGTGAAGTTTTGTACCAATTTCACCGTACGATCTAGTTGGCTTTGTTCTGTCTTGTTCTGTTGTATTTTGCTACTTTCAAAATAAAATTTTAAAGAAACAGTTTCAAATAGATATCCAGGAGAATAAAAACTCCACTGAAAGTATTTGAAGCAGATTAGGCCAATGTGAGGACAGGATCTCAGATACTGAAGACAGGGTTGAGTTAGCATCTAGGAAAACAAAAATTTCTCAAAAATAGCAAGAGATCAGGAGAAATCAACCCAGCAGGTGCTAGATGAGACAAAGAAGAATGACTTAAGATTGATTGGAGTGAGTGAATAAGCAAGAGAGACTACAAAAAACATTAAAAACATCTTCACCAGACATCATGACAGAAAACTTTCCTGGTAGAGAAAAAGAATTTGACATGCAGATAAATGAGACATAGAGAACTCCATTTAGCAATGATCAAAAAAAAAATCTATAGGCAGGCATATCATAAAAGATTCCAATAATTCAACACAAGAATAGAATTCTAAAAGCTGTTAGAGAAAAGAAGCAAATTCCCTATAAGGGAAAGCCCATCAAAATCACAGCTTAATCACAGCTGACTTCTTAGCACAAACTCTCAAATCAAGGAGAGCTTGGAGTAAAGTACTCCAAGTTCTAAATAAAAACAACCTTCAACTCAGATTGATGTACCCTGCAAAACTATCTTTCAAAATTGATGGAAAAATAAAATACTTCCATGACAAAGAATATCTGAGGAAAATTTATGATCACCAAACCATCACTCCAAAATATTCTGAAGAACATTCTAGAAAAAGATAATAAGGACAACAGCTCCGTGAATCCCAACAGAAGGAATTCTCCAGGGAAGGCAAACAAGTCGGGGAGAAGGAGGGAGGTAATAATAGGAAAATAACATGGCAAGGACAAGTCAATCCATTTGGTTATAACCATCAATGTTAGTGGTCTCAATTCACCAATCAAAAGACATAGACTTGCAGAATGGATCAAGAAACAAGATCCAACAATATGTTGCATATAAGAAACAAATTTAATGCAAAAAATTCATAGATTTAAAGTCAAAGGGTGGAAAACAACACTCTATGCAACAGGAAACCAGAAAAAATCAGGAGTAGCTATTCTATTTGCAGACAAAGTAAATTTCAAGCCAAGACCAATTAAGAGAGAGAAAGAAGGTTACTACATCATTATAAAGGGAACAATCCAAGAGGATAAATATGCAACAAATACAAGTGTACTCAACTATATAAAACAATTACTAATGGCCATGAAAAATTAAATAAGCCCTAATAAATTGTATTAGGAGACCTCAACACCCCACTGTCACAAAAAGACAGATCAACTAGACAAAAAATCAATAATGAAATTGTAGGGACTGTCAAACTTTTGAACAAATGGACTTAGTAGATGTCTATAGAGTGTTCCACCCCACAACATCATAAAAGACATTCTTCTCAGCTCCACACAGGATATTCTCCAAAAGAGATCATGCACTGGCTCATAGAACACGCTTAAGTAAATGCAAAGGAATTCAAATTATCCCTCGCACACTATCAGACCACAGTGCAATGAAATTGGAAATCCACACCAAAGGAAACCACAACAACTTCATAAACACACGGAAATTAAATAGTACCATCCTGAACAACCAATGGGGCACAGATGAAACTAAAGAACAAGTTAGACAGTTTTTACAGTTGAATGATAATAGCAATGTAACATACCATAACTTGTGGAAAGCAGCCTTAAGAGGGAAATTTATAGCAGTAAATACCCACGTCAGGAGAGCAGAGCAAGCACATGTAAACAAATGTTGAACCTCAAACTTCCAGAAAAAGAAGAGCAGGCTAAACCAAAAGCTTGTACAAGGGAGGAAATTATAATGATCAGAGCAGAAATTAACACACTAGAGACCATAAAAGAAAAAAAATACAAAAATCAATGAACTGAAGAGTCGGTTCTTTGAAAGATTAAATAAAATTGACAAACCTTTTTCCAATCTTATCAAAAAAAGGAAATAAAAGACTCAAATCCACACAATTAGGAATGAAAAGGGTCAAATCACAGTAGACTCTGCAGAAATCCAGAAAATTGTCTATACCTACTTTGTAAATTTGTATTCTAACAAGATGGAAAATATGGAAGAAATGGACAGATTCCCAGATACGTATGAATTACCAAAGCTGAATCAAGAAGATATAAAAATCCTAAATAACCCAATATCAATGAATGAAATTGAAGATGTAATTAAAAATCTTATCAACAAAGAAAAGCCCAGGTGGGGCTGGGGATTTAGCTCAGTGGCATAAGCGCCTGCCTTGCAAGCAGGCAGTCGTGAGTTCAATCCCTGGTACCGATAAAAAGGAAAAAGACAAAAAAGAAAAGAAAAGAAAAGCCCAAGCATTGATGGATTCACTGCTGAGTTCTACAAGAAATTTAGAGAAGACCTAACATCACTACTTCTCAAACTCTTTAATGAAATTGAACAGGAAGCAATATTTTCCAAATTCATTCCTGGAAGTAAGCACTACCATAATACCGAAACCAGAGAAGGACCTAACTAAGAAAGAGAATTGCAGGTCAATCTGGCTAGTAAACACTGATGCAAAAATCCTCTGTAAGATACTGGCAAACAGACTGCAGCAAATCATCAAGACTGCACACCATGATTAAGTGGGATTCATCCCAGGGATGCAGGGATGGTTCAACACATGTAAATCCATAAATGGAACATACCATGTTAACAGAGCCAAGGAAAAAAACCACATGATCATCTCAATGGATGCAGAAAAAGCTTTTGACAAAGTCTAGCACCCATTCATGATAAGAAGCCTACAGAAAATTGGAATAGATGGTCTTTACCTCAATCTGATAAATGATATCTACAACAAACCAACAGCCAGCGTCCTACTAAATGGACAAAAACTGAAAGCTGTCTCCACTCTTATTCAATATAGTCCTGGAATCTTTAGCTGTAGAAAAAAATGAAAGAAATAAATATAGGAAAGGAAGAAGTTATACTATTGTTATTTGCAGATGACATGATACTCTACCTAGACGACCCCAAAAAGTCCACCAAAAAATTTAATAACCAAATTCAGTAACTTAGCTGGTTACAGAGTCAACACTCAAATATCAATAGCTTCCTGTACACAAATAACAGACTCACTGAAAGAGAAATCAGGGAAACAACACCTTTTATGATAGCATCCAGAAAATGAAGTACCCAAGAATTAATCTAACAAAGGACGCAAAAGACCTCTACATTGCTGGGGATTTAGCTCAGCAGCATAAGCGCCTGCCTGACAAGAGCGAAGTTGTGGGTTTGATCCCACAAAAATAAGAACAACAACAACAAAAAAGACCTCTATCTTAAAAACTACAGTACTCTGAAAAAGGAGATTGATAGGATATTAGAAAATGGAGAGAGATTCCATGCTCTTGGGTAAGAAGAACCAATATAGTGAAAATGGCCATACTTCCAAAACTGTTATACAGACTCAATGCAATCCCAGTCAAAATTCAAATAGTATATCTTACAGAATTAGAAAAAACAATACTAAAATTCACCTAGAGCCAGAAGAGAAATAGAAGAGCAAATTCAGTTCTGGGCAACAAAGGTAAGACAAGGGATATCACAATCCCTGACTTGAAATTACATTATAAAGCTACTGTGATTTTAAAAAAAAAAAAAAGCAGTGTGATACAGGCAAAAACAAAACAAAAAAACAGACCTGAAGATCAGTGGAACAGATTAGAAGATGCAGAAACAACTCCAGACACACTAAGCCACCTTAAGTTTGACAAAGGTGCCAAATATCACTGGAAGAAAGACAGCCTCTTTAATAAATGGTGCTAGAAAAACTGTCCGTACACATGCTGAAGATTAAAACTGGACCAGTATCTTTCACCATGTACCAAGCTAAAATCAGAATGGATCAAAGGTCTTAATATTAAAACAGAAACATTAAATCTGCTGGAAGATAGAGTAGGTAAAACACTTGAACACATTGGTGTAGGCAAAGACTTTAGGAACAAAACCCCAATCCACAGGAGCTATCACAAAAAATCAACAACTGGGATCTCATCCTATTGAAAAGCACAGCAAGACAAAATTACCAACAGAGTGAAGAGACAACTCACAATGTGGGAGAAAATGTTTGCCAACTGTACCTCAGACAAGGGATTACTATCGAGAACATATGAGGAACTCAGAAAAATCAGTCCTCCCGGATTAAAAAAACTCTCCAAAAATGGGTATCTGAGATGAATTCATAGTTCTCAGATGAAGAAATATGAACGGCAAATAAATATGTGAAAAAAATGTTTAATATCATCGGTCATTCAAGAGATGTAATTTAAAACAACACTGAGATTCCACCTCACACTGGAAAGAATGGCCACTCTCAAGAAACCAAGCAATAACAAATGCTGAAGGGGCTGTGGAGAAAAACATAACCATATTACTTTGCTCTTTTCATTTAAGCCCTCACTGTAAACGCTGGGGCTGGTGCAGAGTCAGGTGGGTGCAGAGGAGGGAGACCCTGCCCACCTTCCCACAGTGTGGTCCTGAAGTCAGCCTGGCTCTGCACGGGGACACAGCGACTCTGCTTTGTGCTCTGCATGAACGAGAGTGCCTCCAGGGACCCTGCCTGCAGTCTCAGGCCCTTCATCCCTCCTGCAGACCCTCCCTGGGGAACAGCCCCTCACCTGGGAGCCAGAGAAGCAGCAGAGCCCAAGGTAGCCCCTGGCCGGGGGACATCCTGCCCACCTAGGGACCTGCAGCCAGCAGAACTGGGTCCCAGGCTGCAGCCCAGCCAGGGGAAGATCAGTGCTTTCTCTACTTCTGCTTTCTTCAGGCCTTGTTGTTCCCTTGTTCAGCTTCTTTTGGTTCTGTTCCTGGGGCTGGGGTTGAGACAGAGGAAACCGAGGAACCCAGCTGCAAGTATTAGTTGAGACACCCAGGAGCTCCATGGGTGCCGGCCTGTGAACCCCAGTTAAACAAGCAGGTCCTGTGGCTTTCCTTGTAGGAGACATCCCTCCCCAAAACCCACAGAACTCCTCTCCCCACCCTCACAGCCGGATATGAGTCAGGGTTTTCTTCTGACCGGGGCCCAGTTATTCTTCCTGTGTTCTGTGGTCAGGATGACAATTCTGCTATGACGGGCAACAGGTGCCCACATCCTGCCCCTGGCTAGTGTCTACCATGAAGCTCCCTCCAATGAACCTCAGCCTACGCGTGGCCCCCTGAGTTGGTCCCAGAGTCCTTGACTGGTCCCTGGTCTTGAACTGTGTCTTCAGTTTGACTAAGAGGCTCTCATGCTGTGACCTTCCTTCCTGTGTGGCCCCATGGGCCCGAGAAAGGACTTGTGGACCCTGCAAAGACTCTGTTCCCCTGATCACACAGACTCTGCATGCACACTCACATACGTGGCCAGGATGGGTGTCTCCCAGCTTGCATGGATTGCTACGTAGCACAGGAAGCTCTGGTCCTAGCATGGCACACATCACCTGACAGCTCACAAAGCTCTGAGCGTCCACCCACAGGGCACCCTGTGCTGCAGTGAGACCCCAGGAATGGCCTTCCCTGCTCTCCTGGGATTTTCGCTTTCCTCATTCCTCCTGGGCATAAGAATACGTTGCCCAGGAGACTCACTCTTCTGCTGCTAGAAAGCTCACGAATAAAATCTGGTAGACCTTGGGGACATTTCCATGACAGTGGGCATGGTAGCACACTCCAATGGTCTCAGCCACTTGGGAAACTGAGGCAGGAAGATCACTTGAGTTCAGGAGTCTGAGGCTAGCCTAGGCAACAGTAAGAGACCCGCTCTCACATTAAAAAATCTATGATACATATTGTCATCGTGGATTAACTAAAGCTCAATCCAACCCGAGAAGCTTTGGATATTGACCTTATCAAACCAAGCATGAACACAAGAGGATATCATAGCTGGAGACTGGCGTGGCCTGATCATGGTGAAGTTCCCAGAAATGTGTATTTTTTCAGTTCACCCATGACACCGTGATGCTGCAGCTTGATGCCAAAGCTACATGGAGAAGCAGGAGGCCGGGTTCTCATGCAACTCATCCATGTGCCACCATGTTATCTTGAGCAAAACCTTTGGCTCTGCAAAGGGTCAGTTACAGTAACTGGTCCGTGGGAGTGAGTTATGCAATGATCATGAACACTCTCAAATGAGAGTGTCATTGCTATCTCAGGATAGTGTCTTGGGAGGGGGGGCGCGACATCTCTGATGAGGAGCAGTGGGGAACCTGAATTTCCCAGGAAGGAGAATGCTTAGCAGACCATCCCTGTCCCGGTGCCAGGGCTGCCCTGAGGGAAGAGCAGTTGCCTTGGGCTGACTATAAAATACATAATGTATACAAGTAATGAGACTTCCTTTACTTTGATATTGTAACTTATTAAATCATTTTACAAGAAAACGTGTATGTCTGCTTAATGACAATAAACACCTATTTTCCCAGCCTACCTAACACAAGTAGGTAGGCTGACACAGTATTATCAGTGACAGCTATGCTTGACTTGCCAAGCTACGTAAGTGCCTGTAATGTCAGATACGTGGGTTTCGATGCCACTGCTGTGTGGCGGGTGCGGGAGGTAGAATTGGCACAGACTTTATACCCCTCCACAGTGTTTCCTTGTGACCTACGCAGTTCGTGCATAACTAGGACAACTGAGTCATGAAAAATATTGTTAAAAATCACACGATGTTGAGCTGGGCATGGTGGTGCATGCCTATAATCCCAGCACTTAGGAGGCCGAGGCAGGAGGAGAGCAAGTTTGAGAACAGCCTGGATTACATAGCAAGACCCTGTCTCAAAAAAAACAAGGAAAGAAAAGCACAAAATGTGAAAAGTCTAAAGTAGCAGGACTGCAACTCTAGCTGTCCAAGTCCTCAGGCAGCCTGGGACACACCCGATCTGTGAGCAACAGGATGATTACAAAGAGGAACAGGTCTGGGAGTCCATTCTTGCCACACCCCTGCTCTTGCCTTAACCTGACCACAAGCCTAAAAAAAGCACACACACACACACACACACGCACACACATACACACACACACACACACACACGAAAGCTAAATGACAATATGACATCCAAAAATTAAGAAAGTAGTGCTTTCTCACACTCTCTGAAGCCCATCCATGGACTCGATGTCAGGGACTAAAGATGAATCTGGGAGCCACGTGAGAGCCCTCTGCCTAGGGTGGGGGTGGGAGTGCAAAAGCCTAACCCAATTGGATCCTTTTCCCAGTGTAGACACCCAAGCTAGAGGCCAGTGGGGGAGGACTTGGTGGTCATGATGGAGCCATTGGGTGCTGCTGGGGATGGAAGCTGAAGGTTTCAGGCACAACCTTGATCCCATCGGTACAGCTGCACTGAAGGGTACAGCTGCACTGAGGGGGCTCTGAGTGCTGAGAGGCAGGGGGAAGCTCGATGCGATCCTGGTTGAGTGTAGCAAGAGCTTCACAGCTGACTCAGTGCATGAGGCAAGTGGAGTGGAACTGACCACTACGGAGCGCCATCTGTGGCCACAGGCTTCTGCTGTGGCTCAATACACACAGCTGGGATGATAACTCAAGTGCCAGAGACACCTGCAAGGTAAGTGGCCAGGAGGAGGCCAGCTAGGTGAGGTCAGGAGGTCCTGGGTTTCCTCTGACCTCCCACACTCATCCTCCAGCCCTTCTCTGGGAAATCAACGTAAGGCTGGGGTTCCTCACTCCCCAGGCCACAGATCACATCAGCTGGTCACAGTGGCCATAATGTGTCATGAGCAGAGACAAAGAGAAAGCTGCAGGGTAGCAAACAACTGGGGGTCACAGTCACAGGCCTTGATATGCTCATGACATAGTCAGACACTACCAAAGGAACAGAGAACAAATAATTCAACTCCTGAGCCCTTCACCTGTTAGCCACTTAAAGCATGATTGTGTTTTCTTCTGAAAGAGTCAGGAACTTAGCAGCTTTACCCCACCTTTTTCCTTAGGCCTAGCAGGTTGTAATAGATAACTATAAGTAGAACAAAGCTTAACTTTCATTTGGTATCCTTAAGTATTGCCTTAAAACTTGCGTACAGGGGGCTGGGGATTTAGCTCAGCGGCATAAGCGTCTGCCTTGCAAGCAGGCAGTCGTGAGTTCGATCGCTGGTACCGATAAAAAGGAAAAAGACAAAAAAAAAAAAAAAAAAAAAAAAAAAAAAAACAAAAAACCTTGGGTACAGGCATGTTGGTCATTAAGGAAAAAGTAACAGACAAGATTTACTAGCCCTAAATTTATCTAGCCTATCTTGTTCCCCTTAAAGCCTGAAGTCACCAAGACAGGAGTGACGGAAGTCATTTTCAGAACGCACAGGGGCATCCAATTGCCAACTTTTAGAGGCGTCCTGCTGTAGGCCAAGCCTCAAGACAAAAGATCAAACAAATGCATCCACATTCTGAGGACTGATATTCTAAATTGGTCTCTAGCACCCCAGGAAGTCCAGAGGCACCACTCCAGCCCCCTACAGGAAGAGTCACTGCTCTTTAAGCATGCCAGCTTTCTATCCCTGTTTGTCCCCCATTTAATCATTTTTACCTGAGCAGTTAACCTTCTCGGTTGACCGTAGTTCTGTCCCACCTTGGGAGTTCCCAGGTTTTCCTCACCTTAGACATGCCTCACTTTGTAGTTTTACTCTATAAAATCGCCTAGAAAAGACAGTCTTTGATAACCCACTCAGAACCCCTCTGTCTCTCAGACAGAAGCTTTCTTTCTCTGCTCTTAACCTCTGTTGTTCCTAAAATTCATTCTTCGATTTTAGAGAACATGAACTCGTACTGGACATATTGTAGATTGGGAGTCTCACTCTCCTGTATCACTTTTTGTCCCAAGACTTCTTGCCCACAAGGTTGCTGCTCCACCTGGGTCGTGCTCTCTCGCTTGACAGAGTAACCACAGTGACAGGCTGGCATACACTGTGTGCAGCATGGAGCAGGAGCCTGTGGTAGGCTAAGGAAGGGGCCACCCACATGGGGCCTCTTCTGGTTCCTCTGGAGAGCGGGTCCTGGGGATCCTCCATGTCACAGCCACAGAGGTGACAGAGGCACATGCAGTGGATACTTGTTGCCAGGAAGAAATAGATGGCTCTCCAGCCCTATTCCTTCATCTTCAGTCCCCTGGATCCCTGCTGAGTCCCTTCAAGCCCGGAAGCCACCTTCAGAGAAGGCCCCTCAGAGACCGTCCCACATCCCTGTGCCTATCTCTGATTGCCCACAACTGGGGCCACAGCACACCCTCCTGACAAGGAGCACAGGGAGTGATAGAATTTTTCGGCACGGAAGGGAACCATCTGATAGGATTTTGGCGCGGCTGAAAAGATAAGAAGTATGAAATGTAAATGACTTTTATTTTAGGAATGTGGGGAGATGCCCCCTGACCCTCCAGGGTCTGGCATTCTCTCAAGGGTCTGGCATTCTCCCTGGCAGACACATGGTGTGGGGGCATACATGTAGCTTAGGTTTGGGGTGGTGCCTAAGGGGTGGGGAAGATAGAGCCCCTTGGTTCCACCTCCAAGCTTCCCACCGGCTACAGTGTCCCAACTGGGGCAAAATCCTTTCATTCCCATCTTTTGATTATTAGGAAAAAGGGCGAAGATTTTCTTTCTTTTACTGTTTCCTGCTGGAAGGGGGCGCTGTACTGGGGTTTAGGAGTGTCGACAGGATGACGGTTGATGCCCAGGTAGAAGCTGGTGCCAGGTGTTTTAGCCAGGACAACTTTATCACTGGTGAATGCCCGTATGTTAGACTGGAAAAACAAAAAGACAAGGTATTATGAGGAGGCAGGCCATTATCATATTTAAGGACCCAGGACAGGTAGAAGGAAAGGTGCCTTTGATTTGGATATGTCATTGTATCAGGACCACGTTGAGGTAGAACCATTGCCACGGAGGAGGAGGGAAGTTATGAGAGGTGATTATTCCTCCATCTGAAAGGGTAAAAGTTAAGAGGGTAGGTAAGGCTTGTCTCTGGTATCTATGATGTGGGAGTCCTTAGGAAAGACTGTTCAGAGTCCTGCTATAAAAAGGATAAGAAATTAGGAACCAAATTAGATAACAAAACATGACAGCCTGCGAGTTGTGGCTGTGAGGCCTTGGTGAGGTGGACACGAGTGAGCAAAAGGATGGTTAGATTTAGGGCTGGAAGGGCACCACTTAGCCTGAGTGATGTGAAACCAGGATGGCAGTCTAGCAATTCTGACCACTGTTGAGGTTGCCAAGGAGACCAGGTATGGGCTCCTCTAACTTGGTTGAAGTCCTTGTGATAATTTGCTGTAACGGGACTTTAGTAAGTATATCAGCAGTCTCCCTGGTTGTGGGAAAGGCTTTTATGTATCCTGAAAAAGTATAAACAAAGGCAAGAAGATAAAATTTATCTATCAGTCTTGACCAGGGTTCTGTCTGAGAAATTGGTGAATAGGAAAGGAAGGGGGTGCTATATATCCCCGAGGAGAGCTTTATTAGCGATAACAGGTGTAAACTGTTGAGGCCTCAGTATGTCTGGGTCAGTCTGCATAAACACAAGGGAATAAAAAGGCATTTTAAAGATTTAGGACTGTAAAGTGAGTGGTGGAGGGAAGGATATGAGAGCATGGTATAAGGGTTTGGCACCACTGGGTGGATTGGGAAGAAGCGGTCTGGGACCTGCATGAAATAGGCCCTGTTTGTAAATGGCATAGGCTGGCCATCAGTACCTCCTACAGAGACTGAGGATTTAATATAGTGGCCTGAAAGCTCAAGAAGAACCCTACACATGGCCTCTATCTACAAGTATAGAGAATGTCTTATCTAAAACCTCTAGTGGGACTTGGGACTCTGAGAAGGATACCTTAATGGGGGCTGTGGGCCCTGAGCCCCATCAGTCTTCAGCAGCAAGTTTAAGCAGATCTGTCACGAGGAACTGGCAGTGTTGGCAGTTCCTGTGAGGGCTAGAAGTTAGGATGGCTTACCCACTCTCTGGTGGCTAGGACAGTCGAGTAGCCCTGGGGTAAGGTCTCAAAGGAACGCCAGGATGGGGCACTCTCTTGCCCAATGTCCTTCTACTGCATTGGAGGCATGGTCCATGGTGGGGGGGACTCAGACAGCTCCACATCGTGTCGGTTTATCTGTCTCAGAATTGCAAGTGTTACTGATAAAATATATTTTTTTATCTCTGTTGTTGAAAACATGAAAAGCCATACAAGGAAGGTCTCTGTGGGGTTTGAGGGCCAAGTTTAGCCTTTTGTTTTGGGATCTGGTCTACAGTAGAAGGTATCTGTAATGGCTTCCCATAAGGAGGACAAGGTCCAGGAAATTTTAGGAACTGATATGTCATTTATGTCATATGTAAGTATCTCTTTATGTTATTAAAATGTCTAATGCCATCTGATTTTTGGAGGATGGCCTGTTTTATTAATTTTTACCTTTTTATTTAGGAGAGAGATCAGCTATGGTGTCATTTAATGTTAGTTGAATACAGTTAATCATGGCTTGGTGGAGGGCTGAGCCAGGGCAGGGGGACAGGCTGGGAAAGGCATAAGCCTGGCTTGTGCCCCAGTGTTGGTCTTGTTGTTTTGCATCATATAACCTTTTTTTCTGGAAAAGATCTAGTGGTTTCCAGCAAAAGGAATCGAAAAGGAATTTATAATTACCTCTTAATTTTAGTTGTCAAACATCTAAAAGATTGATAACAGTACAGTACAATATAGGCAGTAAGCTTAACAGGGAGGACATGGTCCCTACAGCCTTAGGCTCCTGGATGAATTGGAAAAAGAAGCCCAGAGGCCACAGGACTTCACATGGTGGGGAAACCAGGTTGGGTCACAGCTGCAGAGAAGCCTCTTGTTCTCTGGCCGACCATAGCCTTGGGTGGAAAGAAGACAGAACCGAAACTGCAGGCCTGTGGAACTCCTCCCACTGAGCTCCTGGAGGTATGCACTCCATCTTCATTGCTCTGGACCTCAGCAGAAGATAAGTTCAGGAAGAGAGAGGTGCCCTGTATGCCACCGTAGGACAAGCTCATGACTGCATCAAGCTGCCGTCTCTGCCCTCTCCCACACACTTGTCCCCAGGACCTACTAGGACCATAGTGTCCAGGAAGGCACCTCTCGCAGCCCACGTGTCTCTTCTGAGTCACAGGTACTTGTCAGGGACCAGGGGTGGGAGCCAGGTGAGGGACCCCTGCTCCAAGAAGGCCCCCGTCCCCACTCTGTGACAATGGGCACAGCTGCAGGAAAGGTCAGAGCCCAGTCCTCACTCATGGATCTCATGCTGCTGGGAGGCCCAGGTCAGGGATGTGAGCGCACCACGGAGGAAGGCTGTCCTGTTCTGCCATGTGTGGGGTCCTGCCACACACGGAGGGGATGAGCTAGGGTACCCGTAAGAACCTACACCTGATGCAATAAACCCAGACTCCTGCCCCCTATCTGTGTGTGTGTGTCTCCCTAGGGAGGCAACCACAAAATGCAAGGGAAAAGGGAGCTGGGAGAAGGCAGTGGGGGCCTCAGTGGCTGACCCAGGAAACCCATAAGAATGAGGGTGTTGGGGAGTTGGGGCGAGAGAACCTCAGGGAAGGACTCACAGGAAGTGACTGTCCCAGGGCCTTCCTATCACTGCCCCCACCCGTTTCTTCCTCCTTCCTCCCCACACAAGGGCTGGCCTCGCATGGGCTCCTGCCTGAGCTGGTCAGGAGGAAGGTGTGATGAACCAGTGAGTGGTGAGTAATCGCCATGAATCCCCAGGAAGCTTAGCAGCTGCCTCCTGCAAGCACAGCCCGCCATCTTGACTCTGCTGCTCACCTCGCTCACCACAGATGTTTCCAGAAACCCACAGAACATGTTTCAAAGGCTCCTTCTGGGGAGCCAAGAGTTCAAACATTCTGTGACAGGCAGCAAGCCCGGGCCTCACGGGCTGCCCGTGAGAGAGGGGAGGCCAGGGGTCGCCCTCGGTGAAAGGCATTTGTCTGTCCTATTTATCTTGCTCTGGTTTCCTCATGCCCCTGGAGCCTCTTAAAATGAACCTCACAAAGTGAAAGAATGAAATGAAAACTAGATCAGTGAATAAATGAAGGCTTGTGACCCACCGTATGCATATACACGTATGGACACACTACCCACCACACAGTGACATTGGACTATTCTTCAGATAATCCCAAGGTTAATAAAAATACTCATGGTGTGGCCCGTAACAGAACCTAGGTGACTCTCTGGTACTTTATAGGCAAATTCACTTAGAAATGATGTCAGGTTGGCACCTTGAACTTGAGCTTCCAGGCTTCTAGAACTGACAGAGGGATGGTATCAGAACCTCCAGCTATGTTGAGGGAAATACGATGACTCCAAGCTTGCTAGATGTCTGATAGGCCGAGTTCGTGTTCTCTAAAATTGAAAAATGAGTTCTAGAACTAACAGAGATTAAGAGTAGGAAATATATATTGAAAGGAAGTTTCTGTCTAAGAGGGACAGAAGGGAGTTGCACGCGGAGGCAGCCCCAGGGCCCTGCTTCTCAGGGGAAGTTTCAGAGTTTCAGATCGTGGGTTACAGCTATGATCCAACAATAAGATTCCCAGTACAGCTGCTTAGGTGACACTGACCCAGTGGGGAAGAAAGTCATGTAGTGGGCGTGGAAAGAACAAAGACCTTCCCAGGGTAGGTGGTGGCTCTGGGGGCCTTGGTGGCCCACTGAGGTGACTGATGCCTATCTAGACTTCATTAGACCAGGTGTTATCACCTGTCTCATCCCCCAGGAGGACTAGGCCTGGTCCTTTTGCTGTTGTCGAGAGGCCTGGCCTCCAACTGGTGTGTCTCTGTGATGCATTCTTATCTTTTGTCCCGTCTTTCTCAAACACTCAGCCTTTTCTGACTGCCTGTAACATTTCTATCTAACTTAGGTGTCTATAATAGAATCACGAGAGAACAAATCTGTCCTTTGTAAATTAAAATAAATAAATAAATGAAAGAGCCAACGTGCATGCCTGAAACCCCAGTGCTCCAGAGGTTGAGGCAGGTAGATGGCCAAGAGTTTAAAGTCTGCCTGAGCTACATAGTGAATTCAAGGCCAGTCTGAACTACATTATAATATCCTGTCTCAAAACAGTAATAACAATAGTAATAAAAATAAAATAAAATGAAAAGGAAGAAAGAGTATCCAAACTAAGTTTGAGGAAAAGTTCTAAAATTGAATTCTAATAATGGTGACACAATTTTATAAATTTAATAAAAATTTCTGAGTTATACACTGAGTAGATTTTATCGGCTATGTCAGCTAAAATTTTACAAAGCAAATGTGAAGCCCATGGTGCATATGAGGCAAAGCTTCCCCACCCATCCTCCCATCTGATCCCCACTTCCCTTTCTTCCCATTCCCTGCCCACCACCCCCGCACAGCCTCCTGCAGCTCCTACCATCACCAGTGGCAGCATATCAGAGTGGGTCCCATCTTCCTGCAGAGCGACAGGGACAGAGAAACCATCAACATGACACCACCAAGGAGTTCTGAACTCCAACAGACGGAAGGGGCCTCCATTTCTAAGAGACCGAAGAAGTGCTGATGCCAGCAAGTAAGTGTGTCACCACATGGGGTCAACAGAGGTCCACCAGAGAGGAGATGGAGACCCCAACGCATCCCGCCACAGGGTAGGTTGTAGGTTTGCTGACTGACATCACAGAAAAGAGCCGCCAGAGCTTGGAAAGGTTGATTTGGCAGAACTGAGGAAGTCCATGCTAATAGAAGCTAGAGTACAGGCCGGGGATTTTGTGTGATCTTGGGGTGTCCTTGAGCTGGGTGATCTAGGATGTGCATTCCTGGTGTCTGTCGGGGTACCTGCATGGTGGGCTAGGTTGCTGGGTTTGAAATGTAGAGATCTGCTCCTCATTTAGTAAAGCTGTTCCTTAAGGATGGAAATCTGTGACAGGAAGAGCAGCAGGCTCAATATACAGAGGAAAAATGTGGGCCCAATTTTATAGGCTTAGGAATTTGGGGAGCAGAGTGCATTTCTGCAAGAGCAAAAGGCACCACTATTGTGGGGTAGCTTTTATTGCATCCTGAAAGTACAGCTTTAAAATTATGAATTTCCAGGGCTGGGGATTATCTCAGTGGCATAAGTGCCTGCCTGGCAAGCGCAAGGTCATGAATTTGATTCCCGGTACCAAAAAAAAAATTATGAATTTCCTTGTCTCCTTTCTACTTACTTTTATGTCTTCTGGCCTATCTCAGGTGTTGCTGGTCAAAGGAGCTGAGGTAAAATCAACTGGCCAGGGCTGGACTCCAGCGTGCCCAGCTCTCTCCCCGCCCTGCTCAGGCTCCTGACCACCCGAGAGCTCTGGTGGTATCCTGGCTCTGTCCTGGCCCCTTCCTGCTTGTCTCTCCTCTGAACAGAGACTGCATTGGAGTGGCCTCACCTCACCTCAGAGCAAACAGGTGATGCCTGGGGAGGCCTAACTCTTCTGGGTCTGATGCCCAAGGTACCAGAAGGAGAACATAAGTAAAGCAGTGGAATTCAACCTCAGAGGCCATGCAGACTGCGGCCCAGGAGAGGAGCTGGAGGGGACAGAGGGTTTCAGACAGTGAACTGTGCTCAGGAGGGCCTCAAAGTGTGGCAGTTGGCTGGCAGTTCTCTGACTCAGGGATTCCCTCTCCAGTCCCTAGATGGCCAGAACTCTGGGAAGGACTCAGGACAACAAAGGCAGAGGTTGTGCCCACCTTCTAGATGGGGCCCAACAAGTTGGTTCTGAAAATCGGTGAGTGAATGAATGAACTAAGGGCCCCCAATCTCCCCAGCTTGAGTCCGACTTCTATGACCTCGGCTGAATTACTAACCTGTCTGAGCCTCGGCTTCTCTACCTGCAGATGGGACCCATAACTGGACCACTCCGTAGCATCCATGTTCCATAAATGCTTGGGGCTGTTACTTCCATGGCCTTTATCACATCCCAACCTGTCCTGTCCACAGGGGAGCACGCAGAGGGCTGCAGAGAGGGTCTCACCTGTCCAGAGCTGTGCTCCCATAGTAGCCTCCTCCTTTCTCTTCCTAGGAGAGCCTCATCTTTCAAGGAAGCTCCCTTATTTTCCCCTCCCAAGAATATCTTGTCTGGGGGCACTATCCACCCCGCTATGACCTCACACTTGGAAGGGCAGCCCCAAACCTGGACTAGGACCTGTGTGTCCCTCCAGGCCTGCTGACCCAGGGAATCTGAAATATTGCAATACCTGTTTCCTCCACTAGATGGCTGTCGATCCCAGGGCCCTGTTTATTTATTTGGCAACAATTTAATGGCGGCCCTGGTGGTGCCAGGCACTGGGCCCAAACATGGGTACATGGAGATAAAAACATGACAGTGCTTCCTTTCTAGGATCTCATGGCTGAGAGGAAAACATAAACAAAGACAGGAAAATAAAGGCTTCCCTTTTATCTCAGAATTCATCCACCACAATCTTCCCAAAAAAGATGAGAGCATGATCCCATTTTTCCCTGAGACTCCCCCAGGCAGCCAATGAGGACTATGAGGTCAGGGCTGGGACAGGATTTGGTCCATTCAAATCTCCCTACTGCCCAAGTGCAGAGCCCACCACAGGAACACCTGGGGCCATCAGACATCCAGGCATCAGGCCGTGCCGGGAAATCTACCATTTTAGCACCTCCTACCCGAGATTTCTACAATCAAACACGTTTAGGAAACTCTACCGTAGAGCAGTTATGAGACTGCTTGGCACTGCACAGATGTTCAGTAGTGGGGGGCTGGGGATGAGATAAGGTGGGGTACAGCAGAGAAGCGGTGGGGGGAGGAGAGACAGAAGACTGTGTGGGACATGGAAGGTGACTGCAGATCCCCTGAATGTAGTGACTTGGTGACAGTGGTCCTAAGAGCCTCTGATGCTTCTGTGTGCTGGGCTAAGAGACCAGCAGCTCTTCTGTTCCCTCGAAGCCTGCATTGTTGGAGACTGGGGCGACTGGGTGAGCACCCCCTCCAGGAGGAGAGCCAGGGTGCATGAGGAGGGTCAGATGTGACCATCACTGCGTCTGCTAGTTCTCAAGTCCGAAATCTCTGATACAGGACGGGACAGCAGCGGGAAGACCGCTGAGGATGTGGCCGTCTAGACACTTCTGAAGCTGTATTAAGAAAAACTGAAGGGCAGCACTCTGGGAGGCAGAGGCAGGAGGCCTACAAATTCAGGGCTGTCCCGGGCAATTTAGGGACTTAGTGAGGCCGTGTCTCGAAATAAAAAATAAAAAGGGCTGGGAATGTAGCTCAGTGCAAAGGCCCCGGGTTCAGTCACCAGTTCCACAACCAACCAACCAAGAGGCTGGAGAGGAGGCTGCTGCAGGAATCTCAGGAAGGGATGTGGGTGGGGCTCGAGTCCCTCTTTGGCCACTGCCAAGGTCGTGACAGGCAGCACCCCTTGGTGAGGGGACAGGATGGAAGAAGGGGCTGTGAGATGGGCCCCCAGGGAAGGGGAGGGGGTGCATTTCCCCTGAGAGAGAGGGGAAAGTGGAAGGTCAAGAGTTGATGTGAAAAGGAAGGGTTGCAGGTTTCGGGGCTTGGGGGTGAGGAGGTTCACACACAGGGACGTTGTCAGGACTACCGCGTCAGATGGCCCCTTAAAAGCCCTTTGTCCTGGCACCTTGCACCCTGTGATCAGGGTCACTGACCTCTCTCCTGTTGGGATCAGGGTGAATTCCCTTTATGATCCCAGTGAACTACAGACGACAGCTTGGAGGGCCTCCCTATCCTTCACAGCCCCCGGCTGGCAGGGCGCTGAGTGTAGGTATCCAGGTGTCACCTGCAGCTTCTGCTGCTGCCTATCACCCGCCCCAGAGGTGCTGGGCTAGGGCTGGCACCAAGGACGGGTATTGGGAGGCCAGCAATTACAGGTGGGGAAATGTCCTGGCTTTTATGGCTTTTCCAAGGCCACTGCGCCATCTGGTCAGGACTTTCTTACCTCACTGGGGATGCTGAGGGGCAGTTTTTTCTCTTTCTCTGTTCTTTGAGACATGAACGACAAGGAAGTTCATACTCTTTTTTTGTTTTTGTTTTTGTTTTTTTGGTGCCAGGGATTGAACTCACGACCTGGTGTTTGCCAAGCAGGCACTTACACCACTGAGCTAAACCCCTAACCCCAGGAAGCTCATATTCTAAACCCAGAGAACACTGCACACTTGCTCACACTGAGACTTCCCCAACCAAAATCTGCACCCCAAACCTGGGCAGGGGCACACAGAGCTCAAGGTCTCCAGTTCATGGGTAACACATGATCTTCTTTGCTTCTGGAGAAGAAAAAACACCAAAATGATGGTGCCAGACCCTCAGTCCCAAGGCACAGTGTCTCACCACCTCGGAGGATCGAATGCATGAGGATACTGGAAACACGACTGTCCCTGGCTGCAGATTCCACTTCTGCGCCACTCTCCGTAGGGTGTGGCTCCTTCCTAGCGCCCACCCCATTCCGCTGGCCGCTCTTGTCCACAGCGCACCCCTTTCAACCTCATCCAGAACCAGCATTTGGGGCTCAACTGTCTTCTCCTCAAAATTCATATGCTGAAGTTGAAACCTCTCGTACTTCACTTGGAATATGACCTGCCAGAATGTGGGGTCTTTGCAGAGGTAATCAAGTTGAAATGAGATCTTTCCAGGGGGACCCTAATTCAATACGTCTATGACTTTATGAATACAAGAAATTGGAACCCCAAGACACTCATAGGGGAAGGATGATGTAGAGAGGCCCAGGCAAAAAGATGCCATGTGCCCGGCAGGGAGAGGGTCCTGAAGCAGGTCCCCCCAGCAGCCCCCAGAAGAACCGGCACTGCCCACCCCTGGACCTGTACTTCCTGCCTCCAGACCTGACATGGTAAATGGCTCTGATAAGCCCCGGTCAGCACTGTTAGGCAGTCCCAGGGCATTGCTCACGAGGCCCCTCAAGAATGTCCCTTCCAAGGGCCCATCTGCTCCCCTCTTGATCTTCCTGCTTACAACCAGCAGAGACACTTCCCCATCCCAGTCCTTCTACTGCTCGCTCAGCTTTCCAGTCTGAGACAAGCCTCTCCCAAGCTGCTGCCGCTCCCCGGGAGGTGAGCCCTCGTCCTGGCCACCTGATACGACACAGGCAGGTGGCCGCTTTGCAGCCCTGCGAGTACCTCAGTACTGTAGTGATCTGGAAAAGCAGCTGTACAATCCATACCTGGAACAGTGGCTTGAGGATAGAGTCCCGAATTTGCGGAGGGGGTACCACACACAGCCGGGGCACTAGGAGAGAGGTCAGTGTGGGGACTGATGCCAAGGAGCAGCCTTTAGTAAAAGCTGAGGAATGAATGAATGAATGAATGAATGAACCAGTGTAATTCCTGCATGTGATGATGTCTTCACTGCAGGACGCAGCAGGTTTCATAATGCTGGGCTCCGCACAGAGGGATGCAAAAGGCGCCCATTCGATTCCTGAGAACATGGCGGACAGACAACAGCAACTACTGAACGCTCTCTAAAGGCTCGGCTCAGAGGCCAGGAATGATGCGGACTAAGGAGATACGAACCAGTAGAGATATGCTCTGCTGACTCAGGAACGAACTGGGCTGAGAGAATCCAACTTGGAATACAGCCCTGGCGCTAAAATAGGAACAGAAAAATCTCGGTGTGGAGGCTCGACTCCGCGCCATTGGAAACCGCGGCTTGGATTTCCCGCCGCGCGGTGGCCGGCCACCTCCACAGCGGCTCGGCAAGGAGAGACGCGACCGCCGAGCTCTGGGAACGGGAGTCTGGGAACGGTCTCGGAAACGCGACGGGCAGGAAGGAAGGCTGACTGGTGGCGAGGTGAGCGAGGAACTGACTCCCTACCGCAGTCTGACTCCAGCGGAGGATTTTCTGGGCGCGGGCAGTCCTGTAAGAGCAGGGCGCGGTGGCAACTGCAGCCGCACACTTCCCTCTCGGACGGGATTGGTGAAAGGTGCCTGGCCGGAGGGACGCTGCTCGCGGACTCCCTAGGCTGGCCTAACCCAGATCCCAGAGCCTGACGGTGGCCCGGAGGAGCGACCGACTCCCGCGTAGGCTGCCTCCTCCGCAACTCCCTGGGGCGCAGCGGTGAGCGGGAACAACTAGCCAGCGCAATTCGATCAAGCTGTAGCTGACAGGCAGGGAAGCCGGGCCTCCTGTGTAAGATTACATTTTATAAGGAACAGAAAATATGGGGAAGGGAAGCAACAAAAAAGGCTCCTCGACCCCCAATCCTGAGAATCAGGCAATAGTGGACACTGTACCAATATACATTAAGCGCCATTTAGAGAGCCTCATAGACCAATTCAGGAATGAAGTTATCAATGACCTGAAGCTAGAAGTATGCAGAATAGTTAGAGAAATGCTAAGCACCACCCAGGAAAAAGCAGATGGTGGAGTGGAAGAACAGAAAAAGAGGGGAGAATTGCTTGATGGAGAAAACAGAGAAAGCATTGAGTATGTGAAGCAGGTGCAAAGGGACTATCAAGAAATCAAGAAATATACCCAAGACTGGCATAACAGCTTGAAAGAAACTAAGGACAGACTATCTGAATTGGAGGGCAGACTTGAAACATGGGAGAATGAAATGAAAAACTTCTTAAAAATAACAAAGAAACACACAGCAATAATACAAAGACAAGAAGATGATAAGAGGAGCCATAACTTAAGGATTAAGAACATAAAAGAAGAAGTAGGGACACAAACAAGTGAACTACAAAAGCTACTCACAGAAATAATCCAGGAGAATTTTCCTAATTTAGCAAAAGGTAAAGATACTCAGATGTATGAGGCATACAGGACCCCAGCTACCTACAACCCTAACAGAGAAACACCCAGGCATATAATAATAAAAATTCCAGAAATTCAATACAAGAACAGAATATTAAAAGCTGTAAGAGACAAGAAACAGATCACTTACAAGGGAAGACCCATCAAAATTACAGCAGATTTCTCTTCACAAACCATCAAATCACGAAGAGCATGGGGAGAAATAATTCAAGCTTTGAAAGATAATAATCTACAGCCAAGATTGAGATATCCTGCACAACTGTCCCTGGAAATTGATGGAAAAACGAGGTGCTTCCAAGATAAAGAGGAACTGGGGGAATTTGCAACCACCAATCCAACCCTACAGAAAGTATTGCAGGATATTCTAAAAAAAGAAAAATACAAAGAACCCAGAAATAGGGGCGGGGAGGCCACAACGAATAGAGCAGAGACCAAAACGAAGAAGACAAACTGACAGCTACTGACAGAAAAAGAGCTCAACAGAAATGAGACAGAGAAGATTGGATGATAGGAACAGCTTTTTTTGGAGAAAATGACATCTTAATAGGTAATGCTGATTTAGTACCATCTTGTTTTGAGGTCTCATCTAGCTTTTGTTCTTCTGTCTCCAATGGTCTAAACAGGTTGTATCTTATTGGATTTTACTATGTACGATAATATAAGAAAAAACCTTTTAAAGACAAGGAGATTATACAGAGACCATTGTTCATTTTCTGTTGGTCGATTCTAAATGCTCTGTAATGCTGTTATTCTCTTAAATGGATATACATTGTTTTGATATACTTAATGCTACAGTGTATGAAGTTGTACTCAAGGACTTCAGGGAGGGAGTCAATATGGTAACTATTTTTGGGTCAGGATTAGCTGGTGGTGAAACACTGTTCTGCTTAAATGGTTATGTTTTGATCTGCCCTGTTTCGCTGTTATGCCCTTTTTTTTCTCAATCTCCACTCCATTATTTACTTTTTTATTTTTACCCATTTAATTACAGGGAAAAATATAGCAGGATATAATATAGTAACCCACTTCGACTTTCTATTATCTCGATTTGAAGCCCTGTATTGCTCTCACCATCTTGTTTTTGACTGAGGTTCCTATATTCTGTTTTGCTGGATAGTATCAGGTTCGAAAGTTTAGGCATCAGCTGAGAAGATAATGAGATTCATTACAACGCCCATTCTCGTTAACTTTTATCTACTTTTGAAGACCTACAATGTCTCCAATGTTTTGGTTTTGTCGGTTTTATTCTTTACGGTTTTGTTCAATTGTATTACAACTAATGATATAGGCAATTCTATTAGAAATAGCGGGAGGCATTAGGGTAACCATTGTTGATCACCTTGTATTATGTTTTTATATTATCTATTATGTCCACCCTTTTGACTTGACCGATTCTGTTCTATTATGTCACATTTGGTTTTACTCTCTTCCAAAAAAGCAACAAGAACCGTGGGAGCAATGAAACCCAAAATGTGTAATAGTCACTGTACAAAAGAGAGGAAAAGAAAGTGCTCTAAACTATATAACTGCATGTATATTTAAAAGTATAAGATAGAAAATGATATCACAGAGTTTTATTGGATCATTGAACAGAACTGTTTGCAGTATCATTGGTGGAATGTCCACTCTACAAGCTTTAATTTTGTGACTTGAACAATTATTTCTAAGATGGCAATATGTAATCCATTAACTAGTGATTTCCTACTGCGCATTTTTTTATTCTGTAAATCTGTATAACTTGTACCCCTTCACTGTTTTTTTTTCTTTCTTTTCTTTTCTCCTTAAATAAAAATTAAAAAAAAATAATAATAATAAAAAAAAAAAAGGCGCCCATTCACCAACCTGTTGCAGGAACAGAATCTGAACTCAGTCGCTCAGAACTGCCATTGTTTAGCAGGGCTGAGATGGGGTAGGATTACCGCCGGAGACTGAGCACATGCCCATCGCCAGACGTTGGTCTTCTGCCTCTTCCAAAATCCTGGGGGTGTGGGTTAATGAACCAGAAACACTGGGCAGGGTGACAGCTAGTGATCCTGATAGCAGGGAAAGATAAAGCAGGAGAGGTGTCTCCAACAATCCCTGTTCCTTTGGCTTTTGTCAAGGCTGGAACAAGGACACAGGGCAACTCAGGCCACAGAGGGGCCACTGCTACACTCAGGGGCTCCTTTGCACCTTCTTATTCTTTTAAATTATGATTTGATTTTTTTAGATATGCAATTTAATGTTGGTGCTATTGCTCAGTGACAATGTTAGACATGCACCAGGCAAGCACTAAGCCCTGAGCTCCATCCCCATATGTAATAACTAAATAAATTTTACCACTATAATTCTGGTAGCTCAAGAGGTTGAGGTTGGATTATAAATTTGAGTCCAGACTGAGTGATTTAGTAAAAACTTGTCTCAAAATCAAAAATAAAAAAGGGTTAGGGATGTATCTCCATGCAACAGTCCAGAGTTCAAACTTCAGTACTGCCAGGTCCACACACCTATAATAATCCAGTGCTTCGGAGGCTGAGGCAGGAGGATCATCATGAGTTCAAGGGCAGCCTGGGCTCCACAGGGAGTTCAAGGCCAGCCTAAAACACATAACAAGACCCTGTCTCAAAAACAAAGCAAAAGAAAAAAATAATTACCTAATTAGAATGTGCGTTGTTTTCATAGAGAAGGAAAGAGAAAAAGGGAAGAATGGACATGGTGGAACATGTCCATAATTCCAGCTCTCTGGGAAACTGAGACAAAAAGGTAGGCAGCTCCGAGCTCAGCCTGGACAACTTAATGACCCAGCAAAACCCTGCCTCCACCAGAAGAAAAGGCTGGGGCTGGGCCAGCAGGAAGGCCTTGGATTCAATCTCTAATACTGGGTAACAGTACCGACCTGCGTACCTACGTACATGAGGGGGAGGGGAAGGAGCGGATGCAGGAGAGGAACAGGTCTTCGTGTCCCTCATCGACCCGGCTCCAGGGACACGCCTGGGCCCTTTCGCCTGTGTTGCAGGTCTTCCATTTCCCTTATGTAAATACAGACAAATGTTACTATACCAGGGGAGGGAAAAATAGTAAAATGTGCCCTTTGACTGTGGGATTGTGTTTCTCTCAAATCTCTGCTTCCCCTGTGGGGTGGGGGGAGTGCCAGCAGCACCTGCCCCCACCTGCCTCTGCTCCACCTGGCTCTGCTGAGCACCCCGAAGGGACCTGTCGCAGAGACTGAGGGTCTCTTCCCACCTTGTGTGTACGTGGGTGTGTGAAAGGGGGCCTTTTCCTGGTGTTAAGAGGACAGAGCCTGGGCCCTGCCATGTCTTGTCTGCCCCTGGTGTGACCTGCAGCTGGGCCCCTGCTGCCTGAGGGTTCCCTGTGCCCCAGATGCTTGACCTAGTGACAGGAAACAGCCTGTGACCTTGGCATCCTGTCCCATGACCCTTTTAGCACCCAATTCAGACAGAGGCTGAGAAGGTGTTTGTACAGAGAGAGAAGAAAGCCACATGCTGCCCAACTGTTATGACCAAGGCCACAGTCCCCAGGTGGCCTGAAGTGGCGGTGGATTGGCAGAAAGAAGGAAGAGGGAATCCTAGGCGTCAGAACCTAGGTTGCTCTGTGACTGGCTCACAGGCCCCTATTATCCCCTAGAGGACTGACCACAGCCCAAGGGAGTTCACCCACAGCGGATATTTGCCAGTTCTAGAGATATTTTTGGTGGGTACTACCGAGGGCGATGGTGTTTCTGAGGAGCCAGGGACATCACCAGCATCCTACAGTGCACAGCCCCCACCACAAACAGTGATCCCCGCAAGTGTCAGTGACCTAGGTTCTGGTCAGGTGTCACCCCCACAACAGGGAAAGGACATAAACAACTGCAATCCTGTAAGGTCTGGAGACAGAGGTTCTGGGGATGGGAGCACCCTGGCCACTAGCCTGGGAAGGGGCAGGGACAGCTGACCCTGGGATCTGGTGGCAGTAGATTCCAGAGCCCAGTGCACTCTGCCTAGCCCACACCCAGAATGTCAGTCTGGCCACCCCATAAAGCCCTCCCAGGGGCCACTGCTGCTGTCAGAGGGCGTGGGGAGCTGCTGAGCTTGCAGACAGGAGGCTCACCTTCTCCGTGCAGCAGCTGGCAGGTACACCCATCCTCACCCCCAGGAGCCAGCTCTTCTGGACGAGGGTCAACCAGGGGGGGCTCTGCCCTCCTCCCCAATGAGGCTGGAGCACATCCACAGCCCAGCCCTGTGGGCTGAGTTCCCTCCCATCTCCTGGGGATCCCTAACTCCAGCTTAGGCAGAGCCTGGCAGAGACACACAGGACCTGAGACCGCCTTGCTGGGCAGGGAGGTGCAGCCTGGAAATGCCCCCGCCCAACCATCAACACTGCCTCCACATAGACCCCTGGATCAGACCTGGCAAGAGGGCAGGGCCAGAGCTCACCTGCTGCTGTGTCTCCAAGGTAGGTGCTCAAAGAACACTTGTTGAAGGACCAAAGTCAGCTTGATCCCAGCTCCCCAACCTGGCTTTTTCAACTTTCTGTTTGTCCAGGCCATGCTCCAACTACATGTTTCTTTGTCTTTTTGAGACAGGGTCTCGCTTTGCAGCTCAGGTTGGCCTTGAGCTCACTTTGTAGCCCAGGCTGGTTTTAAACTCACAATCCTCCCACCTCAGCCTCCTGAGTGCTGAGATTACAGGAGTGCACTGCCACACCCCGCTCATTCCACCCAAATTTAGAGTTGCTTCTCTCCTTTGCTGATCAGGACACTGTCCACAGTCTGTCCCTCTCCTTAACAATCCTGTCCAGTACTAAAACTTCCATCGCACCCACTTCAGAGCAAAGGGGAGATATGGCACGCCAGGGCCAGCTAACTGTGAGGTGTGGCCCTCAGGCCGGCTGGCCTGGGAAGGACACATTGGACCAGACCCCCTGGGCACCCTCACAGGGGTTACCTTAGGCTAGAATGCCAATAATGGTTCTTCCACTTTCAAGATGAGGTGACTGAGGGTTAAGGGAATCGCCTTAGGCCGTAGAACTAGTCAGAGCCAGCATCTGAACACGTCTGCCTGATGACAGTGTCAGGTCCTCTCCACTTTGCAGCCTCCTGCTATGAGGGCAACTGAGTCTCTGGTCCCCACCTCAACCCCCGCCACCACCTCTGCCCATCAGCAGCCACCCTTTCTCCAGGAGATGAGGTCAGAGCCACACCCAGGGCCCAAGGAGGATGAGGTCAGAGTGCTGCCAGGCTGGAGCAGATGCTAAATAATTCATGTGTCCGCTCTGAGCCGGGGCTGCAGCTCCCTGAGGGCCCAGAGTGGAGACAGCGGTCTGATCACTGGCACCTGCTCCTGACCTGGCCATCCTCGGGGGACAGGGAAAGCATTAGTCTTGATGAGAAGGGATAGAAAGGCTGACAGTCTCCCTTCCCTCCAGCTGCGTCCCCAAAGATGAATCCTTTCACCTGTCCATTTCTTGTTTCTTGCATGGTCTGTGAGGGGCCACAGGAGCCAGCCGGAAAGCTGGACATAGACTTGGCAGGTCCTCCAGACCTGGGCCCACGGAGCCTCTTTGAGGATAGAGTATTTTACCCACCACGCTCTCAGTTGCTCCCCACACCAGGTCAGGCAGTAGCGGGCTACTATCAGGGTGTCCCCTCTTCTGCCTGTCTCTCTCACACCCTAGGTGGGGTCACCCGCCTCTGGGTTTGGCTGGATAAGATCTCAGTGTCTTTTGAAGACCTGGTTTTCCCCATTAGATTAAGTCCCCAACCAAGAGAACGGTGTGTGAGAATCAAGCCACCTCGATTGCTGTTGAGGGCGGAGGTCTGGGGTTGGAGAGAAACAAATACACACACACACACACACTCACATCCCACACATCCCAGAATTCCTCACGAACATGCAGGGACTCAGTGGCAGTGGCTCCTCACAAATGGAGGACAGTCGTTTAATTCTGTGCAATTGTGAAGCTGAAATCCCTCCGCTCCTAGCTACCAGGTCTGATGTGGTGGGGCCACATTTACCTTGCGCTGGTCCTGAGGTGAGAACCTTCAGGAAATGGCCTGCTCTCACTTCTTCCCATTCCAGGTTTGTGTGCAATACAAAGAATCTCTTTTCCTAAAACACACCTATTGCCAGGTGCGATGCTGCACGCCTATAGTCTCAACACTCAGGAGGCTGAGGCAGGAGGATTGTTTTGAGTTCAAGGCCTGCCTGAACTACAGAGTAAAACCCCATCTCAAAACAAAAGTAAACTAAACTAAAATAAAATTCATTTATGTTTTTCCCTCAGCCCAGAACTAGGAGATGCAAGACCAGTGGACACTCTGGAATCTGGGCAGATGTGTATTCTAGGAGCTCATCCCTCTGAATATACCCACAGATTCCAGAGGACTCAAGCTATAAACACACCCACATCCATAGCAGGCTTCATCCCAGGCCACCTGCAGCCAGGGACTCTGGAACAGCAAGGTCACACCTCTGCTCACTGTAAGGGACCTTGGTGTCACTCATCTAGAGACTGGTGTGGCATGTCTTGTTCCTTTACGTAAATACAGACAAATCCTTGAACTGTTTGTGGAACGGAGCAACCACATACAATGGAGGAAGGCAGGTAGGGTGCAGTCCTGTTCATGGGAACTGTTCACTCAGTTTAGATCTGCAAAACTATTCCAGTGAGAGAGACACAGGCTGTCAGAGATAGGAGGGTGGCACTGCAGACGTGGGCTGACTGAAGGGCCCTGCCTGCAAAGCTGCTTGTCCTCACCTCCCACTCTGCACTCAGAGACAATACTGGGCTGGGGCTTAGCTCCAGGGCACACCCAGCCCCCCGTGGAGGAGCCAGCTCTGTTTGGTACCCAAGGACAGGACAAAGGGAAGAGATACTGTGCAGACCTGAGTCCCAAGAGTCTAGAGCTGTGCCCATCTCTGTCCTTGGTGCCAGCGTCATGCAGGTCCTGAGAATGGCCCCTCTCCCCTGGCTGCCATCAGAACCATCCAGTGACGAAGGTAGCACCAGCATGTCCGGATGCCCAAGGTGAGGTAGGAGCTTAAGACATCTGCCAATCAGAACCAGCAGTCTTCAGGGATGGACCCCACTTTTTAGGGGGCTTCCAAACATCCTGTGAGTTTCAGTCACAGTAGGGGCCTGGTTCCTGAGAAAGCAGCCCTGATCCCTACCCTGTGTCTCCTAAAGATGCCTCTAGGCCCTAGCCAGGTGGCCAGGAAGCCACGCCAGGCCCCCACTGCTCCCCAGAACCTGTGAGATCCAGGTTAACTCAGGGGCATCTACACTTCTACCTGTCAAGAACCATCTTCCCAGCTGGCTGAGAAGAGCAAAGACACCAGCAAGAAGGACGGAGCCACAGAAGTGGTGCTGAGCTCCTAAGGTCACTGTGCACTACCAACTCCCCAGCTCCTCTGTGGGGTGCTCCATGGGGTGTCTCTGCATGATGAGAGCTTCCCTGGTTGGGGCCAGCTGGTGAGGTGGAGGACAGGTTGACGCTGGCTTAGTAGTGGACCCAAGGGAGGCCTGGCCAGAGTCAGAGGCTTAGACCTGGACCCACAGGCCAGGAAGAGAAGCAGCACCTGTTCGGCCTGCTCAGTGGCCTTCCATGGTCCGGGTGGTAGCAAACGACCCTGAAGAGAAGGGCAAGGCATGACTTCTACCATGGCTGGGCTTCAAAGCCTCATGCAGGTGATCCACCAAGTGCAGAGTAGGATGAGCTGATGCTGGGCACCAAGATGGCCAGGCCACAAGGGTCCAGTGTCAAGATGGGGAGCTGAGGCCTGCTGCTCACAGCAGAGTGGTTGTCTAGAGACATGGACATGGGGGCTGTGATATGCAAGGGGTATCAGAGGGAGTGAGGAGTCTGCAGGCAGCTCCTTTTAGCTGTGGTGGCAGGGCCAGGCAGAAAAGAGGTGGCCCTAAGAGGCCCAGTCACATGTCTCAGGCCTTCACAGGCCTCCATTCTGTCCACTTCAGCAGGTTGGTGGCATCCGGTCCCTCCCAGCTCCAATGACAAGGACACACGAAAAGTACTGGGCTCTGCCCAGCCTGGCCCCCGAGGAGTGAGGACACCAGGATGCTGTGAGGTCCAGGGAAGAGGACATCTACCATCTCGTTTTAGTTTGTGGAGACTGAGCCTAAAGTAACCAGAAAGAGCAGGAGTCAAAGGGAGGAACCTTACAGGTCAGGGCCCAAGTACTGGTTTTTACTAAAAAAAAGTCAATAAATGTTTCAGTCCCCGGGCCTGGTACAATCTGAACACAGAAGCAGACGCTTGGGAGGTGTTTTATTTTCTTCCAGACACCTTTCTCGTTTTTTCAGCAGAAACATTTCTGTTTTACAACTGGTGTCAGAAAACAGCTTCTGACTAGTTGGAGAGAACCTCAAAAGGCCTGAAACTGGTGACCAAGAGCTAAGATACAGCCGCCCACAGGCCAGGCCACGGCAACCCACCAGCTGCCCCAGGAGGACCAGAGAGAAAGGTGCTGATCAGTTGTGAGAAAAGCTGGGCAGCCTTGGTGTGGCCACCTGGAGGTGGTGTGGCCTCTCTGGGTCACCTTGCTTACCGATAAAGAGCTAGGCAAAGGTGAAACAAAACAACTATTCCTAAGGCTCTATTTAACCCTAAAATGACGCCATCCTGGGATTTTAGCTCAGTCGCGCTTTACATCGTTTAGATTAACTAAACCACTGAGGAACGGCGTTTGCTGAGTACAGAGCAAACGGACATTTCAATCCCTGACACACGTGGACCGGCCAGGCCTTCCCACTTTCGTACACTCACACTACAAACAACGCTGGGTGCTCTGAGCCATTGCATCCATGTACTGCACAGTGTGACCTCACAGCACGAAGCACTGTGAACTGTCTACCTTGCCCCAAAGCACTTCCTCTCTCCTCTGTCTGGAGGAGCTAAGATCAGCTGGCCCTGCCACCTGAGAGCTACTGCTGGGTCTGCCTTCCCTGTTGTCTGTCCCCGCATACAGCCAGTGATGGGGTCCCCAAGGAAAGTTGCCTAGGTCATACAAGCCCAGATGTGGGTTTACATGTATCCAAGGCACCAGTGAAGCCCTAAGTGTTCACTCTGCAGTCCCTGTGGAAGCAGGAGCCCTCCGCTACGAATCCTGCCCCAGGCTCTTTTTTTTCCCCTCCTTTTGCAGTACTGAAGGTAGAACCCAGAGCCTTTATGTTGAGCAACACCCCCAGAGGTGTTTGGTTCTGTCTTTTAAATTGGTTCTCACTATGCAGCTAAGTTGCTTGGGCTGGGCTCAGACTCATGATCCTCCTGCCTTGGCCTCCTACAGATCTGTGCACTGCTGTACACAGCTGTGTGTGCAGGCTCCTTAATGGCAGGAGACTCCAGCAGCAGCTTGCACTGTGAGGGAAGGGAAAGAGGGTCCCACTGCCTGTGCCGAACAAAGAGTGTCTCATGGAGCTGGAGGCTCCCTCAGAAACCACGAACCCAGGGCGTGAGTAATAAAGCAGAAACATGTTTATTAGGCACCCTTGTTCCTCACAGAGGAGCAAGACCCAGGCCCGAAGCACCCGCTCTGAGACCCCGAGGCCACAGGCATCTCAGGAGAACGCAGGCGCGGACCGGCCACCGCCCCAAGAAGAACGCTATTTGGCTGGAGCCAGGCTGCCAGAGTGGCCTCGGCTTCATGCAGCTGGGCTGGTTCCTGGACTCCACAAACACTGAGTGGATGGGGGGCCCGGGATACCCACCAGAACACTGGTGGGCAAGGAGACCTCAAAGCTCTGAGACACAAACTGCCCCGAGCCAGCACAGGGAAGGGGAGCCGCAGAACTCCTGGGGTCCCTCCCTAAATCTGCCCACCTCTGCTGGCCACAGCCACGGCCTCAGTCCCACACGTAGGGGTTTCTAAAGACCTGAGAGTTCTTGCCGTCTTTGTTTGGCGTGGCTGCCTGGTGGCTCTGGATGATGTACATGTCTTCAGCCCGCAGGGTCGAGTTGGCACTGCCCATCACCTGGCTGTTAGCAGTGGCCCGGGGGAGGATGACGTCGTAAGGGCCTTCGGTCTGGAAGGAAGAACAGGCAGCCTCACAGCCAGGGGGACCGGGAGCCAGGCTCCGCCAGGACGGATGCACAAACACCCTGCTTCCTGCAGGCTTCTGCCTGCCAGCTCCCCCTTCTCGTCCCCTTTGCCCTCCATGCCTGCCCAGCTCCACTGGCAGGCTGAGATGGACCCCTGCACTCTTGGAATCTAGGGCTGACCGGAAGCCCCTGTCTCTGGGCATGGGACAAGGCCTCCTAGGGCCTTCTCAGAGAGGGGACCTCTCCTCTCAGCCCCCCCACCTCATCCTTCAGGAAAATCTCAAGGCCCAGGGAGGGGACCTACATAGGCGCTGAGTGGCTGTCAGCCGTCTGGTACTACTCCTAGGTGAACCTTACCTGAGAACCCCCTGAATGTCACTATGACACCAGACGCCTTTCTATGAGGGATGCGCTGGACATCACCACACAGCCCTGGGGTGGCAGTCTGGGCTGGCCAGCTGGATTCCGAGACTAAAAGCCCATATGATCTGGGCAGGGTCCTGGGGCAGCCAGCTCCCACCTGGAAGGAACGTGACCTCCTGGCCCCACCTGGCCCCTTTTCCTGGTGGAAGACATCAGCCGCCAAACCCCTGGCCGCAGGGCCTCACCCAGCCTTGGCCTCCGTCTCCACCTGTTAGCAATCTCCTGCTTCCTGCTGTCCCAGGGACTTGTAGGTCAGTGGTCTCAAACCCGGGCCAGCACTGTGAGTTAAGCCACACCCCTTCAGAGCTGGGCCCCACCGTGGGAGGGAAGCTGGTAAATGTTTATCCACAGGGTGGGGAAGAAGGGAGCCTGAGGCTGTTTGCAGATCTGCCGGAGTTACACCTATAGTGGTGGGACCCAAGCTACCAGGTGACACAGCAATGCCAAGGAGCAATACCAGGCAATGCCAAGGAGTGCCGAGCGTCTCGCCCAGCTCTGGCCCCACCCCATCTCCATTTTCAGCAAGTTCTCAGGCGATGCTAACTCCAGTGGTCTGAAGACCAGGCAGAGAAAGTATCCCACCTGGCGCAGATCATCCTCTAAACACACTGGGGAGGGAGAGGGTCAGCAAGGGAGGCAGGGGGATGGCTCCTAAGGAAAGAGCCCCGTGGCTGCCCATACCCTGTGGGGTGCACGGCTGCTGCCCACCACAGCTGCAGGCCACGGCCGTCTGGCCAGGGTCAGGCTTAGGGAGAAGGGAAGGGCTGGGATGAGGTCTCAGACACTAGAGCCACCCAGTCCCTCCCAGGGCCAGGCAGGAGGTGGGGAGGGGATGAGAACAGGCCCTGCTGACCTCCGGGCTTCCTTTTCCCAGCATTCTGCCAAAGCAGGTCACCGACCTCTCCCCACAGCCACTGCCAGCCGGGAGGAAGGATACACAAGCAGTGGGAATCTCACCCACCGCCTTCCTGTTCCCACCCCCTGTTCCTTGGCTAATGGAGCATCTGGCTTCCAGAGCCTTGGGGAGGTATTAAGTCGGCCTTGCTGTGGCTGGCAGGGGGAAGGGATGTGTCCCCTCTTGAGACAGCTGAGGTTGAGATAAATACCTACCCAGACCTGCTACTGTTGGGCCCGTCACTTTCAGGAGCATCTACCTGAGGACTCTATGTCCCTCTCGGTCTGGCCGCTCCCCCAGACTGTGTGTGATGCCCAGGGACACAGGGCAAGCACCACTGCAGTGTAGTCAGTGTAGCTACGTCAGAGCCAGGAAAAGGGTGGCAAGCACTAGGGTGTTCTTGGTGGAGCCCCAGATGAGGAGCCTAGGAGCCACTTACCGGGCCTTTGTGCATCAGGGCCATCTCGGTGGGCTGATACACGCTGGTCAGCAGCTGCCCATTGTAGCCGCTGTAAGGTGACACAGGCCTCTTAGCTGTGAGAACAGACAGGCACAGGGTGAGGGCTCTGGACTCTCAGCCTCCATTCTCACCTCCCATAGGGGAGCAGGGACCCAAAGAGCCGGGGTTAGGGCACCCACCTCACCCAGGAGTGGCTGGCTGGGAGGTGAGGCTGGGTTGGGGGTGTCCCTAAGCTCAGTGCCCTTTTGTACGGATACAGAGAAGATCACAACATTGCTTGGTCGTCTGTCCGGTCCCTACCCCCCACCCCACCCCCTGCCGCCAACAGCTCAGAAAAATGCCCAGTCAGCAAACTTCACATCCCCATCCGCCCTCAGGGCCAGAGGCCAACAGGGGTGCTTGGGTCTTGGGCTGCCTTCCAGGATGGCCAGCGGCTGGCTCCAATCTCTACCGCCACAGGTCAGCTACCAGGCGCTGCCAGGAGAAAACACAGCTGAGCCTCTCAGACCAAGAACCTCCATGTCCTCCTCACAGGGCAGGGCTGGCTGCCTAGGCCCCTCCACACCAGCCCAGGACCTGGCCAGGAGACCAAGATCATCCCTCCTCAGCCCCCCAGGCAAGGTTTCAGAACCATCTGCAGCTTGGAGAATACTTTTCTATGCCTGTGGCACTGGTTTCTCCCAATCTGTTCCACCCAGATGGGTACCCCAAGGTGTTGGAGCAAAGTTGCTGACCGGCCCTGGAGCAGACCTGGAGGGTGGTGGCAGCACAGTGCTGTCCCTCCTGTAGGACCGAAGGACCACAACCTGGAGGGGGCTTCTCGGTGCTGGGCTCATACTACTGATCTTTTTTCCATTTAGAGAAGGGGGGGGGGGGACAAACAAACTCCCAGCCCAGAGGTATTTATAAGGGAGGAGAAAAGCTGAGCGCTCTCTGGCTGGACAGCAGGCCTCAGGGGAGTGCGTGGTGGTGGGGCCAGGCTTGTTCCTCGCTGTCTCTCTCCTGCTGGTCCTCCCACTGCCCTGCACACTCTGTGACCCACTCTGTGAGGGCCAGAGGGTGGATTGCAGTGCCCAGTAGGACGAGTGACACTTTTTTTCTTAAAGCTCAGATGATGAGGATCTCACAGTGTGAAGAGCAAAGACAGGGGCTCCTCTCATTTCGAACTTCCCCTTCCTGACTCTGACCCCCCAGCAGGGACCCCAGAGTCAGAAGCTTAAGGTAACCAAAGAACCAAAAGCTCAGGGCCTCGAGCATCTTGACTGACAGCAAGAGCCTAGGATGGGGGCAGTTTTCACACCAGGTAAGGAAGGGGTGCAGTCAGGGTAAGAAACACATAAAATACCCACACCAGGAGCTGAGCATGGGACCTGGCATGCAGCGAAGGCTCAATGCTATGCTATGCTATGCTATGCTATGCTATGCTATGCTATGCTATGCTATGCTATGCTATGCTATACAATGCTAATGGTCCTGTGTGAGTCTGTGACAGCCGTTACAGTTTAGATCTAAAATGGCCCCGAAGCCCTTTGTAAGCTGATTATTTTTTGTTTGTTTTATGAGACAGGGTCTTGCTATGTAATTCAGGCTGGCCTTGAACTCACTAGGTAGCCCAGGCTGGCCTCAAACTTGTGGCGATCCTCCTGCCTCAGCCTCCTGAGTGCTGGGATTACAGGTTTGTGCCGCCATGTCCCGTTAATGGGAGTGTTACAGTTCATGTGCCTATGCTAGGCAAGCACTCTATCACTGAGCTACATGGGCAGCTCCACAGTGTAGGTATTTTAAATCAGAAAACTTTAAGAGCTGTCCATATGGCCTCGATGACAAGCTCCCTGCCCTGCAGGAAGTGTGTGGGCCACAGGAAGAAGACCTGAGAGGATCAAAAACCCACCTGAGGCTGGCTCATCCATGGAGAAGGCCTTGTTCTCCACGAACATGCTCTGGCCCGTCTGTTCTTTCAGGATGGTCTCATAACCCACGCCCCGGGTGGGGTACATGTCTCCCTGGTAGCTCTGCTCTGGGCTGGCCTTGGTCACCTGGGAGATCTCGGGGATGACGTAGAAGAGAACAAAAGCCCAGGCATTGGCCGCCAGGGCAATGGCCAGCGTGGGGTCATCCCAGGCGGGGCTGTTGTGTTGCTGGTTACCGTAGGTGTACATGACAATCCACACTACCCAGATAGCAATGGAGGTGGCTGTGGCAAGCAGCACAAAGACACCGTGCTTACGCCACCGCTTAAAGCGGCCACACAGGGGAGGCCAGGCTCCCATGAAGGTCCCCAGAAGCAGCAGCATCACGTAGATGAGCGCCATGACAAAGTCCACATTGGCGATGGTACAGCGGGAGGCTGCGGCCCAGTCAGCACTGCCGTTGCCCGGAGAGCCAACCTTGCCAGCTCCCCGCACGAGGGTGAGGATCAGCCACTCGGTGTTGATGATGACCTCCACGAGGCTCAGCAGCAAAGCCACAGTGAAGATGATCCAGCCCCGGGGCCCATGGTTCTTCCGGGCCAGGAAGTTAAGGGCAAAGACATGGGCCGCCAGGCAGGAGAAGCAGATGGCAAACAGGACCCCGAAGAGGAACTGCCGAGAGGCGCAGGTGGAAAAGTCGGGCTTCACCACACAGGCAAACACAAGGCAGAAGAGGCCCAGGGTGCCCAGCAGGAAGAACACTTGGGTCCCCAGCAGGCTTCTCTTCTTTGTGTCCTGGACAAAGGGGAGACTGGCCACTAAGATGATGGTGAGCACAAAGGTAGTGACGATACCTGCCCCAGCCACGGCCTCCAAGACAATGCCCCAGGCCCCGGAGCGGTCACACAGGTTGTAATAGAGGGAGTTGAGGTCTGAGCTACAGCCTGGTGGGGCAGGTTTCTGGGCCTGGGCCCCCGAGAGCAAGAAGAGAGGGAGTCCCAGGCACGTCAGCAAGGCCTTGTGGGTGGCCATCCTGGCTCCTAGGCCAGGTTCCAGATGGGCCCCTAGAAACAGAAAGGGAAGAGGCAAAATCAGTCAATTCTCTAAAGCCAGACTCCGACATGCTGGTACTGCCTCCTCCATCCTGAGCCAAAGCAGACAGTCCTGACTGGCCGGGAGACTTCCTTTGGACTTCAGAATCCTTCTTAACACAGAACTCAGGAGTATCTACCAGTTAACCAGATAAAACTCATTTGTCACCCCTATTTCTAACCATGCAATTGGACGTCACTGGATTTTCAGTTCTTTCTTTTTCACCTACCATAACCCGGATTCAAATATTCCTTGGGGGCCTGTGGCTACAGGAGGAGCGAAAGGGCGTATGAGCAAGTCAGAACCAAGCACGCCACCCATGCACTGCTTCATCTGTCCTGGTGATATTTTGGTGGTCCAGGGCTAGCCAGCCACGTTTTCCTTCATTCAATCACTTACCACTCAACAAGTACTGAACAAGCACCCATGGAAAACATAACCTTGAGTCAAAACAAAAGATAGCCAGAAATTTGTATTTATCAACTTTTCATCTCTCCTACCTGCTCTTAATTCTACCCTTCATTTCTCCCACTTTCAATGCCCACTTTTCTCTTCAGAATACAGAATTCTTTGTCTGGCTCAGATTCTCAAGTCAAGGATAAAATAAACTAATTCTCTTGCTAAGGAGTTAATGACTTCATGCAAAAATTCTCCCATGAGGCATTAACATTTTAAAAGCAAGAACCAGGCAATCGCAGAGCAAAACCCAAAGGAATTCATCTTAAATGGATGACTTCAAGACCTTGTAGCCAGACAGGATCTTTTATT
This sequence comes from Cavia porcellus, assembly GCF_034190915.1. Lineage (NCBI taxonomy): Eukaryota > Metazoa > Chordata > Mammalia > Rodentia > Caviidae > Cavia > Cavia porcellus. Next base: position 24,502,680 of record NW_026947515.1, read on the forward strand.
AACACCATGAAGACGCTTTATTACTCCATCTGCTCACCGTAGCCCACCAAATGCTGTGCATCTGCACCTAAGAAAACCAAACCCTGACTCTCCACACCTGTTGGGTCTTCCCTGTGTGAAGTGGAGGTAAAGGATCTTACAGGTTATGAGAAATTAAAGAGGTGACAGGGATGCAGCTTAGTGATACAGTACCAGGTGTGTGTGAGGCCTGAGATTTGATACCCAGCTATTGCAAGTAAGTACACAGAGACCAAATCTGTGAGCTTTCCTAGTAAAAGGAAATTCTCTAAAAAGCAAAGTATAAGGTCCAAAATTCCATGAAACGCAAGTCCTCCACATTTATGTCACCTTGTGTGTTCAAATACTGTGCCTGGTTTTAGCCCTGCCTTTTCCACCTCACCAGGAGGACGGTTCCAAAAAGCAACCAAGCTTTCCTGGGCTGACAGCGACCACTAGTGGCTGGCAGGGGAACGGCATTATCTGTCTTCGAATCCTTCCTCTTGGCGGCGCTGTGGAGTGAGGAGGTGTTTTGTAGTTTATTTCCCTCCCATGTTTCACCATTCCTAGCTACTTAATTTGTAGTAAGTAAACAAAGGCCTCAAATCTCAGTCAATAAGAATCATTTCGTCATAGTAGCTGATAAGTGGGAAATGCTTACTAACTCAGTAAAAATGAAACTTGTACAGTTGACATGATAATGATCAATGTTCAAATCTTCCTATCCTTTGAAAATACATATTTTAGGTACCTCCTCATCCTTCAGCTATGCTTATTATCCTCAACAACCATGTCCATTAAACCTTAATGTAATATTCTTGCGAAAATTTATTGTTTCCCTAAGCACTGACACTGTAACACTAATTTCTTTTCCCTCCCCTCAATTTCCATGACTTAAACCTTTGTGATGGTCCTTCGCGTAGGACTTCTGTGTACTCACAAGTCTATAAAAGAGCTGGGAAGGAAGGACTAATGTGTATGGAGTAATAATGAGCTATTCCTAGAGTTAATTTATAGATAACATGCAGGTTCAACTCCATTGTGCAGGTTTTGGTGCAAGTGAGCCACCCAGGAATTGGAGTGCAGATGGAAGTGTGGAACTGATCACAGAGAACTGCGGAGACAGCTTCTCACCTCACCTACCTGGGCCAGGTCCTCGTGCTGAATGGGCCACTATTCCAAACAAGGAACCTGTCACCCCAAGGGGACAGATCTGATTTTTGAGCTTCGTCTGTGATCCCAGCATTCTGGGAGGGTTAGACAGGAGGATGGAAAAGTTTGAATGTAGCCTGGGCAACTTAGTGACTTTAGAGACCCTGTCTCAAATAAAAAATAAAAAGGCTGGGGACATATCTCAGTGCCAAGACCACGGGTTCAATCCTCAGAACTAAAACAAACAAACAAACAAATAAACTAAACCATGCTACCGGTTCACAACTGATAATAGCCAGGTCATTATAAAAAAATCAAACTTGCCTATACCCTGCTGGCCCCAGCACTCCACAGAGACACGGGCTAGGGTTAGGTCAAGAACTCTTCACGCTTCACCCCCACACCCAATTTCCTCCTGACTCTGCTACTGGCTGACAACTTCCTCCTGGGACTTACCCTTCCTGTCACCCCTCCTTTCCCATGTGGGAAAATCCAAGGAATCAAACAAGCCACTACCCACCCCATGGCAGTAACCATGCTGCTGCCCAGCTGCCCTGTAACATACTAGCCTCAGATGAAGCAACCTATTCCTGCCCTAAAATGTCTCCTTTCTCTGCTTCCCCTGAAAACAGGAGGGCAGATGGGAGACAGAAATACACAGGCTCAGGTGGACAAATGCAGCCAACTGGGCCGGACTCTTTCTGCCTAGTACAGGAACCTGTAGAGACCAGTAGAGAGTCCAAGAGAGGAAGACACCAGAGGGCTTAGCTCTAAGCCTCTGGTACCAGACAGCACATTCAGCCAGTCACTGCTGCCTTTCTAAGATGGTGGCAAGGGGACTAGCAAGAAGGACAGCTCTGCCCGGAAGGTCTTCCCCAGGCTCCTGCAAGCACCTTCTTTCCTCCTGCTGAGCCCCAGGCCCTGCACTTAGACCAGGGCATGGATTTGGAACATCTGAATCATCGGTACCTACATCCTCTACCAGAATGTACATCTGAGACTGGTAAATGAGACTTAGCAGCCTCGGGAACCCTCAGTTGGGTCTGAACAGACATTTGACAATGGTCCTCTGAATGTACAAGGGATTCCCCTCTCCCTACCCAGTCCCACCTCCTTCCTTTTGGATTCATAGCTTTTGCTTGAAAGTTCTCAGGGGATCCCAGGACAGAAGTGGGTGAGGGACATCCTGCCCTGGAAGTCTATGCTCTCCTACCACTTAGGCCCAGTCTCAGATCATTTTCTGAGCAAAAAAGCACTTTTGTTTCAATTCCCTGGTATCAGTCATACAAATATTTTTAAATCGTCTCTGAAATTGGCCTTTCCCCAGACTCAGCCACCCAGTTCCCAGCTCTGGTCTGAATCAGTCCAATCCAGTTCTCAAATCTTCTCCCTCCCTATTTTCTCTCTGTGGGATGGACACACACACACACACATATACACACACACACACACACACACACACACACACACACGTGCACGCGCACGCACCAGGGTGGGCTGAAGCCCAGCTGGTCCTGACTGGCTCCACCCAGTACCAGGTAAGTCAGTCAGCTAGGCCTCCACATCTTTCAAGAACACCCCTTTCAGCACCCCACTTTATCTGCAAGAAAGCCTGGAAAGAACTTCAGGGGGCAGCCCTGTTCCGTGGCCAAGCTTCCGGGTACAGTGAGAAAAACCAGGGGTTGCTTTCAGAGGTGCGGTGCCTGATCAGAACCCCTCTTGGTGGGCATGGTCAGAGTATCCCCCTTCCTCCTTGGCTGCCCCTATTCAGCAGTCAGCCCAGAGAGATAGATGGACCGGTCACCAGCCTCCTACCTCCTCTCATCTCACCCTCCATCTCCCTCTCTTCGGCCTGTTAGTCAAGTGTATTTGCCCTATGTCTAGGGGGCTTTGATGTTTAACCCCTGGCATAGGAAAGAGCTCTGGAGATGCTGGTGCTGGGAAGAACCCATCTCCGTTCTGTCTGTCTGTCTGTCTGTCTCTCTCATGCTCTCTCTCTCTTACACTTACACACACACACATACATACACACACCAAAAGTGGAAATTTGGGTCAAAATGCCCCGAGCATTCTGAGGCTTTTAAGTGTTCAGTGCAAGGGTCTGCTCAGGAATGTTACTCTGGAATGCGCCCCACCCCCAGCAGCAGTCCCCTCCCTGCGCCAGCCGCCTTGGAAGACTCAAGGGGAAGGGGAAGTGGGGAGGGTCAAGCCACAAAACTCTACTTGGCCACATTCTGGTCTCCGCTAGGATAAAGATCGTGGAGTTTTAAATGATTAGATCTGCCTGGGTGTAAAACTACTGAAAGGGCCCTGGCAAAGGGAGGATGAGGATGGACCTAGACACTGGGCTGCCAGAAGCAGAGGTGCATTAACAGTCCGACATTCCAAACTTCCTGTGGGGAGATCCAAGCCCTCCCTGCCCACCGGTCAGGGCTGTTGGGGCCCGCCTCACACCTGCGCACCCCTGTACGCGTGAACAAAAAGCAGAGGGGAGCCAAACACTTCTCCCACATTTCCTCTGACCGAAGAGACTGCTCTCCCAAGCCACAGCAGGGCAGCCGAGAGAGAGGACATAGACCCACAGGAGACCGCTGGTCGTGGACTGGCGCAGAGGGGCCGGGAGGTGAGGGACACCCTGGGACGCACCGACTGTGGAGTCCTTCATCGCCCTCACCCCGAGCCGCTGCGCTAGGCTTCCCCCAACTCCCGTCCCCAGCCGAGTCGGGCTGGGAATCTTTCTACGACCAAGTGGAGTTGGCTCGGCGTCCTCGCCCCCTGGTCCCCTCCGCCGGCTTCTGGCCCTCGCCCACCCCCTGCCAGCCCGGGCCCAACTCTTCCGAGGAGTGGGCGGAGGGGGCGGGCGGCAGCCCTTACCTGGGATGCGCCGCCTGCCCGGCTCCGGCGCAGCGTTTGGAGCCAACTCCAGCCCCAGGCCGAGCGGCGGCGGGGGCGGGACGGACGCCGCGGGGCACCCGGCCAGGCCCAGCTGGCCGGGGGTGCGGGGCCCGGGCGGGGGTGCTGGGCGCAGGGCCAGCCTCCCCGGGACCCGCGCCGCGCTGGGCACGCGGAGTCGCTGGCTGCGGCGCCGGCCTCTCCCGGCGCTCCGCTGCTTTCTCTCGACGAGGCCGGGCCGGCCTGCATCACCGTGACATCCCCGGCATTCGGGGCGCTTCTCGGGCGCCCGCCGAGCTCCAGGTAAGTGCCAGCCCTTTCACGGGAACAAAGCCCGCCCCGCCCTCGCCGTACGACTCACCTCCAGGCCGGGGAGCCGCACTTTCCGGCTGGGAAAGGAGCGCAGCTCGGAGTTGCTGGCCGGGCGGACGTGTGGGTTCCTGCTGTTTACTGCCACGCCCCCCGCCCGCGGGCGCGCGCACACTCCGCGTCCTTACCGGAGCAGGCTTTCTCTCCAGAAAGCGGTTGGGGGTGCTACCCGGCTCCCCGTGCCCCGCTCCCCTGGGAGGCTCTGGCTCCCCACATCTAGAGCTCTCAAGCGACCGACTGGCGCAGGGACTGCTTTGGCACGGCTGTCTCAGTGGCAGACACCAAGCCTTTGTCCCTTCCGTCCCGGCTGTCCCTGGAGACACTTGCGGGGCACAGTCGGCAGCTGCGGGCTGAAGTGGGCCGCACACCCAGACACAAAGTTCGTCTTTGTCGCGCCCCCTCCCTCCAGAGTTTGCGCACGTGGACCCGCCACACACCAAGCGTTCACCTTTTCCGCGCGCGGGCCTTTCCCGAGACCCCAGTTGCCAAGACTGCGTGAGAATGCCACTGGCACGCCCCTAACCTCGTGGGGGCAGAGCCCAGATCCACTGCAGGGTACCGTGGGCAAACGTCGCCTAGAGCTTGCCTACCCCGGGCTCGAGTTTCGCGACCACTCCAGACACGGCCCACCCGAGGTGCGCTCCCCTCCCTGCACCCCGGTTTCCTGCTCCAACTTGTCTTAATTAGCGTTCATAGTTTGGCTCCCCGAAGTGCATTGTTGAGCCTGGCCCCCGCTTTCTCTGCGCTTCAGGCCAGGTTGGCCTCCACTGTTAAGTTCGGGCCTTCCGACAGCCCCAGGACCTTTCCACGAGTACGGGTTCCCCGCGCCCCATCCCACTCCCTGCCCTGGGTGGATGAGCGGGTTGCCCCTCTGGCTCAGGAATCCGCTGAAAAGGACCGTAGAAACGGGGAAGCAAAGCCTGCCTGGGATCTTCCTAGCACAGTAAACAAGAGATTTTCCGGCTGCCTTCTCCTGAGACGCGGGCCCAGCTGGAGATGGGCAGTGCTGCCCTCGGCGGGCCTGGTGCTGGGCCTGGTTGACTAGCCGGAGGCCCGAGGGGCCGAGGCGCACCGAGAAGCTGGAGCTTGTTGGGCCTGGCACAGGCCGCCCTGGGGACGCGGGGGAGGGCAGGGCGCTGGGTCTCGGGGTGCCGGTTCTCGTGACGCCGAGTTGCCTGGGGGATCGCCAGCAGCACGCGGTGGAGCCAGCTGGTGGCGGTGGCGGGAGGACAGCGGCTGTGTTTGCTCAACCCTGAGGGCCAGGAGGGGGAGGGGAGGCATCGGTCACGGGCCAAGGGGCAGCCAGGTGGGGGCGGGCAGGGAAAGGGGAGGGTACCTCCCGAGCTGTTTGTTTGCGTGCTCCGGTCTATGACAACCTAGAGTCTAAACTCAGTGAATCACCCAGAGTTGCCAGAGCGATAAACCTCAGGCCAGTTACTCCCTGTGCACACTGGCTTTTCTGATTGGGGGTGGTGGTGGTGGGGGAATGAATGTTTGCTTAGCCAGACGTGGAGGCTGGTGGTGAGGCCCTGGATGTGTGGATGATATCTCTTCCTGTGTGTTGCTCTGCAGCGCTGCTCTGGGGAAAGTGGCAAAGACAGCTGCGTGTCTCTTCTCTTCCTCCTAAGAGTCAGGGACCCCGTGCTAAGGTGACAAACCCTTGAATGGTGCCGGGAGCTGTGCTCCCTGGGCTGGAAAGGCCTGCAGCCAGTCAGACCCCAGTAAGTTGGATAAGTCACCTGGGTTCTAACTACTTTTCCTTAACCAGGCAAGTAATGTCTAACTTCGTGGGCCGGTGGGAGGAGTCAGGAGCAGGGTCTGGGAACCGCCATTAAGAGCCAGGGGCTGGGACCTGGAAGAGAGTGGACCTCAGGAGGGGGACATGGGTGGTGGGTCCTACTGACTCTCAGTTTGCCTTCTGGCTTTGTGAGTCTCTTTGCCCAAAGCAAAGCTTCTCCAGAACCACAGAGTTTGCCCCTCCCTATCCATCTGGCTGGAGGAGGGAAGGGCCAAAGTCCTGGAAAGGGGCCAGCACAGGGCCTGAGCCTTGCCCTCCAGCCTGCCTCTCTGGAGCTGGCTGGCCATGGAATGTAGGGCAATTTCTGAGCACTGCTCAGCTTCCCTGTTCACCCTACTCCCTTCGGGAACAGGATCTGCCTTCAAAGGACAAAGCAAGTCCTTAGGGACAGGTGACCTGGGCCCCTGACTCTTCAGGGTCCCTGTTGTGTTTTGCTTGTGCCAGTTCCCCAGGGGCTTGTGCTGGTTTTGAATGGGGAGCTTAGCTTTGGGGATACCCAGTGAGTCAGACCTGGGGGGCCCAGCCTTCCCCCCTTGCACAGCCAGCTGGGGTGCCAGAGGGAAGCTCTGAGGAGGTGCTCTGCTTTGTGAGACTCCAACCCCAGGGCCATCTGTGTCTCTGGTGGCCTCACCTGCCTGAATAACCCAGTAGGCATGGGACACATCATGAACTCCCATTTTCTCCAAAATTTACACTTAAGTTCCAAAGGGCCCTGAAGTTACTGGCTTGTGGAAGAGTGTACCATTGACTGCCCCCACCCTTGATCCTCCTGTGCCCCATCTAGATAGTCAAGCTCCTGATGGCAGGATGACACTACCTGTATTCACTGGCCCCTTCTTCGAGGTACCAGGGTGCCCTTAGTCAAGGAGTCTGAAAAGTCTGAGCTACTGATGAGGCCCAGGTGGCACTTGCAGCTGTGTGGGGGTGGCAAGCCACTCATCTCTCTGAGGCCCTCTTTCCTGTAACCTCTACTCACAAAGCAGGGGTTATAAAACCACCCCCAAAATGTACCCTGTCTAGACTGTTCGTCCCACCAGACTGGCGTTTACAGATGGTCAGCAGTTAGCCTCTGCTTCCCGTGTCCAGGTCCTCTGAGCCGCAGGCTTTTCCACTCAAGAAATCTGACTATTTGAATCCACAGTCTTGCACACTGCTCCCCTCCATTCTTTCTGTTCCATTTCACCATCAGCAGTTGGGCCTCACCATGCCATTTCCTAGGGTCTTACCTGTGCTGGACTTTCCTCCTCAAAAGTCCTATCTTTCCTAGTCCCTGTGGCTTCTGACCAAAGATTTTAAAAAATCTGTCCTACCTAATGTCCCTTCTTCTGGAAAGACTTTCGTACTCTCTGCAAAAGGCCTATCCTGAGTGGCTTTTTAACCCACAGTCCATTATGCATTTATCACTTATCCTAGTTGGCCTAATTAACTTTTTTTTTTTAAAGACAGGCTATGCAGCTCAGGCTAGCCTTGAACTCACCATGTAGCCGAGGCTTTCCTTGAATGTGCAGTGATCCTCCTGCCTCAGCCTCTAAAGTGCTGGGATTACAGGAGTGCACCACCATACCCAACCTAATTAATTTCCTAAATAGTTGTCTCATTTAGACTGTACCTGAATCAAGAGCAGGGATTCATCTCACTCATCTTGTCTCAGAATCTGTCACGCAGCCTGGCAAGTAGTAAATGCTTTCACTTGTGAAATAGCCAGTATCCTGAGGCACATCACTGCTGACACCACCTGACCCCCATGGCCACCCCAACCCTTCACAGCCTTACAGACAGTGCTGTACTTATCTGCCCAGAAGTGCAATGCCTTTGGGGTAGCAAGTAAGACCTCACTTGCTGGAAAAGTCCAGCTTTTCTGAGCCAGCTAGCAAGGCCCTGCCCCAGAGCCCAGGGTAGAGCACTGGCAACCGAGGTCTGGTGGTGACAGAGCCTGGCAAGGAGTGCACAGGGTTCACTTTTGTTCCCTTGAGGGTCTTCCCACTTTTCCCAGGGAGCAAGTGTCCTGGACTCTCAGTTTGCAGAATCTCTTCAGGGAGCCATGGAGTGGGAGACTTGCTCCCTCTTCTTAGGGGACCAAGGGTCCTGGTCATGCAGCTGGGCCTCAGTGGAGAGAGACTAGTTCTCGCTGAGCTCAGAGTGGGACTCCTGGTCCCAGAATGCTATACAACATACTAACAGTTTGTATTTCACCCCTCCTGGCTCCCAGGCTCTGTCTTAACTGATTTCTGTGGGGCTCCTGGAACTTCCTGATTGGAGCAGCAAATTGCCTTATTTTGCTTTTGAGAGGACTTGGGCACCGAAATGGTGCCTGTAAGAAGCAGGAAGTCAGGGGCCAAGCGAGTTTACATTCATTGACCACAACTGACTGCCCCGTAGGTAATCTCCCCGGAAATGGACCTGGAAGCAGGTTTGGGGTAGAGTGCACTGGGATGTCACCTGATGCTGAACCCTTGCACTAAACTTGTGTTTTCCTTATCCTCTCTACCCTATTTGTGGCCCACTTGCCACCGACCAACTACCTGGGGAGAAAAGAACTAGATATTGTGAGCTGCCCAGGTGTGACCAGCCTCCACCAACAGCCTAAGTGACTGCTAGGAGTCAGGCCTCAAAGCCAAGGGTTCAGGCATTCAGGCCATTCAGCTCACTGGCCTTTCCAAAACCAAAAGGGAAATGTGTCACCATGCGGCATGTGGCGCCCTCCCTTCAGAAGTTTCTCCAATCCAGAACATCTAAGTGGCTCCACTGGTCCCCAGACTGAGCACCCTGCTTGCAGTCTGCCCTCTAGTCACTCTGCAAACCCCCACCAGCACAGGAGCATTCCCTGAGTTCACTCAGATCGTAACCTCTCCACTGGCTCCCATGCCATCTGTACCCAACTGGGGCTCCTTCCTCTCCCTAACAGGAGGTGGCCATTTTGGCCCAAGGGGCCTGAGTCAGCTCCCCTCATGGCCTTCCTGTGACTTGTCCATCTCGTTCCCCAATTCTCAGTCTAGGATGCCGGGCCCCCCTCCTTCAACCTCTCCCAGAGCACCCTCCTTTTAATCTCTGGGATCTGTGGAACTGGAGCTGGTGAACCCCCAGCTTACATTTGCTGGTCTTACATAATTTGCATTGTTAATTACATCTTTTTATTTTTACTACAATACTCACATACGTTAATTGTGCCAAATACACAGTTCCATTGTGACATTTCCATACTTGGGTGTGTTTTGATTTTATCTGCTCTTCCCTATTACTGTCTCACTCTGCTTAATTATGTCTTCTGCATAACTAATTCTGCCTCCCTAATTCTGTGACAGGCCCTGAAGGAAATGAACTCTGGATTCCAGACCTCTCTTTCCAGGCAGCCCCTGGCATAGTGCTTTATAAATGCAAACCATGGGCCTTAAATATTGTTGGATTGATTGGATTGATTGGCCAAGAGCTGAGAGAGGATATCAACTTTCTCTGAAGGGGAAGTGTGGGGCTCAGGGTCCATGCTCTGCTCTAACAGCAACCCAGTGAGCAGATCTCTGGCTCCCAGGCTCACGGACCAAGCGGCTTAGAGAGATGCTGATTACCTTGATAACACAAAAGCTTAACTCTTACAGCACTATTCAAGTTCAAAGTATCTTCCATATATTTGAGGTTTACAACCCTATAAGCATCTAAAAGGTGGCTCTGATTCCGTAAGGCAGATATTATTGTCTCCATTTATAGATTTAAAAATTGAGGTTCATAGAGGCTGAGACTCGCCATGGGTGGGTACCAATTGTTTCAACTCCTTTGAACCTGGGTTCCACTGTAGACTTGCACTGACCACAGCTGGTTAAGGTCAAGACTTTCGTTGACCACAGCTCCCTAAGGTGCTTCTTCCACCTCTATGTAGCCTTTACCATTTTCTGCATCATGGATGATTATGTTCATGTCGTGTCCCCAGCTGAGGGATAAGCTCTGAGGGAAAGGTGTGTGTTTCTCTTGCCCATAATAGATCCTCACTTAACATTTGTAAGGGTACCAACTGGAGAAGGATCCACAGGGGCCTAAGGAGAACCCTAGACACAGAGCAGATCTGTGGTCCAGTCAGCAGTAGGCCTGGCTGGGCCCATTTTCCAATGGCCCCTTTGCCTTCAGAAACCAGCTGTGGACCATGGTGCACCAGGGCGCTGTCTGGCCTGTGGCTGTGCTGTGTATCTGCCATCTTTGTTCCCCATCCCTGTTCTGCTGCTGGCCCTGGAGCTCCCTCCCCCATCTTTATATTCTGCAGCCTACAACCATGTAGGCATTCACTAGCCTCTTCACCATTCAGCAAAGTCTTTAAAAAACCTATTTCAGGGCTGGGGATGTGGCTCAGTGGTAGAGTTCTTCGCTTGCATGCCCAAGGTTCATCCTGGGTTTGACCTCTAGCACCACCACCACCACCAAAAAAAAAAAAAATAAATAAAAAGGCCTATTCCCTGTCCAGCCCCCTTCCTTACCTGGGCTTTGAGGCCACCCAACTCTTGAACCCAGTCCAGATCTCTGGTGATAAGGGAACAAGCAGGGGGCCATGGCATAAGGGGCAGACTTGCCCACGCTCACCAGAGATGGTGCCTCCAGTAGGGCAGGGCAGGGCCAGCCAGCTGGCTTCTGGGCCGAGGCCAGTCTCAGCTGTTTGCAGCACTGCTTGGGGATTGACTGTCTCCCTCTCCGGAAGCCAGTGGCAGTGTAGCCTGGGCTGCCGGGAACCTGGTGTGCTATTCTGGGAGGATGATGGGGCTCTGGAAGGCCTGCCAGGAGCTGAAACTTCAGCCCCTTGGTTTCCAGGCTGCTTTCCTCCCCTCTGATGATAAGGCGGGGTTCCGTCATTATGTAGAGCGCAGAACCACTGAGTGTGCGGTGGAGGGTCTTAATGGCAGCTGCGGTCATGCTAAAGTGGGCCCCGGGCAGCCCTCAGATGCACAGTCCTCATTCCTGCTGTCACTCACGGGCCCACAGTCCTTTTCCTTCAGTTTCACCACTTGTCTTTATCCCCATCCTGCTCTGTTAACACATTCATGGCCTTCCTGGCACAATGCCTCCCAGTTAAATCCAGTTTATGAGGTTCCTCTGACTGCCTTTTTTCTTTCTCAAATTCTGCAGTGGAAGCAATAAACGGCATAAGGGTTGATTTTGGATGACAAAAGATTAAAACTATACTCAAGCCCTGCTTGGAAAAAACGTAAGCCCTTGCAGCCCATGGAAGTTACAGTCCTCACGTGGATCTGATGTGAATGCACAGAAAGCCCACAGAGCTGAAAGGGATAGGAGAAGAGTCTAAAGAACACAGAACTTGCCTATCCATAAAATGGGATAAGAATCCCTGCCTGCAAAGATTACATGAAGATAGAACGAAACCATCGATCTAGGAGCTGCTAGTGGAGCTCAGTGATTTGGGAGCCACTGGTCTCTGGTTCTTTCCCCTTCTGTGCATTTCTAGAGGGAGAAAGCAGCCCTCAGAAATGGTGAGGGACCTGGTGCTCGGGCATCCTCAAAGCTCAGTGTGCAGCTTCAGAGTCAGTTGGGTTATTTGCTTACGTGGCAGATAACCCCTTTTGGACTATTAAGTCTCAATCCATTGAGGTCTCTGGACTGGCTTGATGCCTAGACCCTAACTGCTTAGGGATGTGCACTGGCCTTGGGAACCAGTGAGGCTGAGTTGGAAAGAATTGCAAAGGGAAAAGAAACAGGCAAAAACCCCGTGTGATACCACTGTGACTGGCTCTGAGCAGGTGGACCAGGTTGGCCACTTTTTGGAGAACAGCAGACTTTGGAGGATGAGCAGAAGGGGACCACGGTGGGTTCACAAGTGTAACATTCCAGGAGGTGAGAGCCGAGCCTTTTTTCTCTGGATTCCTCCCTAGTAGTGGAGTCTTCACATCCCCTCTGCGGAAGAGGCGGTTACAGAACAGGAAGGAGCTGCGAGCCAGCATCCGATCCCTTGCACATTTGTTCTGTTCCCCACGTGTTTTCCAGTCTTGCCTGAAACTCTCCAGTCTAGGGCCTGGTTCCTCAGAGCTCAAGGCTCGCTTTCTTCACAGTTGTCTGAAAGCATCTTAAGACTGAATTTCTGAACTCACCCAAACCTGTTAGTTCAAAATCTATAGCTCAACCAGCACGACAGGTGACTGAGGTCTTATAAAGTCTGAGCAACTGAATACAAATCCATTTCAGATAGATGGTTAACGGTAAGAGGAGAGCTGAGAGGCCAATCTGCTGAATGCATGCACGCCTGGGCACAAAGTTTCGATGGGGAGAGAAGTCTCCATGACTGGTGAGGGCCTGGAGTCCTTAGGGAAGAGGCCTGCAGCTTTGGGCCTCTGGACGGGACAGAGCTTAGGGAGAGAGCTCAAGCCTGCCCCAAGGCAAACCCTCATTAACATGTTTCTGGAGCTGGGCCCTTACAGATTTCCTCATCCTGGACACTGAAGGGAGTTACACTGAAGTATTTTCTGTTGTGTCTGGGCTTGCCCCTTCACACACAAACTCCTCTTTTCAGAAATGGTAGCGCTGCAGAGAAAAAGCAAGTTGGTGATCTGAGGGCCTCGGAGGCTGCTGTGGGGCACTGTAGGTCCTGGTGATGACCCTGTAGGGAGAACCACTCCCAGTAACCTTTCTTTGTGTTTTCCAAAGCCCTACACCTGGGCAGAAGAGTCATCAGGCAGCCATCAGCACACCTGGAGGTCCTTTGCATACAATTTTCATAGGTGATATTCCTCATTCAAAGGTAAATTTCACTTGCCACTAACTTTGCTCATTTTTGCCGTATTTCCCTCCTTGATTCAGCCACAAGATGGTATCAAGTGTGAGGCAGAGGCTACAAGAGTCATAGAAGGACAGGTACTTGTCCTAGGGGAAAGCCCATGCCTCCTGGGCCTCTGCTTGTCCAAGGTCATTTTGATCGGCTTAAACCACTGCAGCCAGTGTGGAAGAGATTTCCTCCCAGCAGCCCTTTCACCCTAATACCGTATTGCATTTCAAAACAGTTGTCTTGCTGTCCTGGTCATTTCCTAACTAGGCCTGCAAACAGCAGCCTGGCTCCTTCCCTGTCCTTGGGCCTGCTCTGGCATGAAATGTGATCCAAAAAGGCCCTCAGTGAAAGCCCAGCCTGCTATCGACCTGCTTCCCTGCACCTTCCTAACAGCTCTCCTGCAGGGCATAGGGAGCTCTTTTCCCAGTGCCTGCTGGAGCGACAGTCTGACCCCACAGGCTGCCCTCCCTGACCTCAGCACAGGATACACAACCAGCCATGACAAGGCCCTGACACTAATGGCTTACAAGGAATAGCAATTCTAGCCTTTCTTTCTCTCTTTCTTTCTTTCTTTCTTTCTTTCTTTCTTTCTTTCTTTCTTTCTTTTCCATAGAGTCTCAGGCTGGCCTCAAACTTGTGATCATCCTGCCTCTGCCTCCCGAGTAGCAAGATTACAAGTGTGCACATCATGCCTGGTTTTAACAAAAAACAAATTCTAAATTTACAAGAACATTGTCTTCCTCGGCTATCCTGCTCTTGGGATTCAGTTAGAATGGGAGCAGTTTTCAGGGAGTCAGGAGACCCAGGTTCAGGCCTCATTTGGCCCTGGAGTCACTAGAGTGTGTATGCCTTTTCACCCTCTTTAACTTCTTTCTAACCCTTATAATAACAATAAGCAACATTTACTGTATGACAGAACTATTGGAAGTTATGTATTAACTTCTCCCAACATTGTTATTAGATAGAAGCAAATAGTCTACCAGCTAATTAATGAGAATATTCAAGCTGAAGCATATTCAAGGTCAGTAGCTTGCAAGTGGTGAGTTAGTTCAGATTTTGACCTTACCCACCATTGTTCGTACTTTGATCAAATGGGAAAGATGCATATGTTACCTACACAGAACAGGGCATAGACATAAACATTGTAATGGCACGCATTCTCTGGATCCAGAAACTGAAGTGACCTGAGTGGAGGGGCTGGACTAGGAGGTCGCGTGTGGTTGAACTCTAGGTGTCGCCCAGGACAGCAGTCATCTGCAGGCTTATGTGTTCCACATGAAGCTGGCTGTGCACTGGGCCAGCAGGTCCTCACTATGTGGACCTCTCCACAACTTGTTGCTGGTCTTTCCACAAAGTCAGCGGTACAAACAGGCAAGGCACATGTGGGAGGTCACTTCCACACTATCCTAGCGGTTACACAGGCCAGGCCTGACGGTGTGGAAGGAAACTACACCAGGAGGTGAGAGAAGGTAGGATTGCTGGGGTCATCTTGGAAGCTGGGTGTCACAGACAGTAACATCCAGCCAACTAGCACGGTAGCCAGGAAGACCAATTCACAGGATAGAGGTAAACAGCCCATATGACGAGTGTGCTAGGGCTGCTGTAATAAATCACCACAAACCAGGTGGCTTAAAACAAGAAAATCTGTTTCCTTGCTCTTCTAGAGCTTAGCAGTCAACGTCAAGGACCACACTCTCACTGGAGAAGACTCCTTCCTGCTTCTCCCAGCTTCTGGTGGCTGCTGACAATTGGTTTTCTTTGGCTCGCAGGGCACTAATCTTTGCCTCCCTGGTCACACTGCCTCATCCCTGGGTGTCTGTGTTTCTTCACAGTCTTCTTAGAAGAACACCACTCCTGTTGGGTTCAGGGCCCACCATAAAGTAGTATGATCTTTGCTTGCTTGATGACATCTAGAAAGCACTGTTTCCAAATAAGGTCACACGGACAGATGCCAGAGGTACCCCTGTGTACAGAGGGGTTAGTATCGTCTCCTTTGAGGTGGTGCTAGTGGGGGCAGCAGTAAAGGGAGCTGAGGGGAGTGTGGTGGTCACTATGCAAGCACAGGTGGGCGATTCTTCCAGTCATTTGGGAAGTCTGTGGTATCTAGGTCATTTATCCTGGCTCGCCTGCTCTTCTCCCATGAAAACTTCTCATGGTTTCCCACGGACTCTGGATTCCGTAAGTAATTTGTCTCCATCAGTTTCCTCCCTGGATACTCTTGCTATGGTAGATCCTGCTCTAGAACTTCTGCCCCGATTACTAACATCTCTGTGGTCCATGTTTCTCTCCATATTTCCAAAGCCACCATTTCTCTAAAAGTTCTGTTTCTGGACAGAGACCTGGCATGCCTCCAAGAAATACGATTGAGCTCTAGTTCACGATGTTCACGGGCTTCTCAGCCATCCCGGGCACCCAGAAATGTGTGCCAGAAAAAAACAGAACTGGGAATTTTCTTCTGGCCCTGGCTCTGCTTCCAGGGACCTAGGTCACCTCCCATGAGTTCCTTTGCCTCTTGATGCCACGGCTTCCTGATTTGCATCAGCATCTTGATTTCAGAATCACAGAGGGTCACTTCTGTTGTGCACTACCAGGCCAGGCAGGCACAAAAGCTGGCCTTTTCTCACTAGCTCACAGCAGCTGTCTGCATCTCAGCAAGCGTAAGGAATGGTCACGTTATTACAAGGGCAGAGCCAGAGGTGAATCTAGGAAATGATTTCGGTGCTCGGAATGACGAGCACTCCTGCCTAGTTGGTGTCCTTCCCCCTTCTGTTTGTCAGAAATGGGAAATGGGCCTGACTGGGTCTGAAACTGCCATCCGGGGCGGTTTGGGGACAGCAGGGATGTAGCACAGAAGCCTGTGCACAGGTGGTCAGGCAACCTGGCTTCTGGCCCTGGCTCTGCCACTCCTGTTAGTGAGGATTTTGATGTTGTTTCCTGCTCAATAATGAGAGGAATGCTGTTGTGTTCTGCCTTTGATGGCTGTCACAGGTAAAAGAAGCTTAGCCAGGCCAGTATGCTTGCTAATGCTCTTTTTAAAAAAAAGGTATTATTAAAAAAACAAAAGCGCAGGCAGTTGTGAGTTCGATCCCTGATACCAGTAAAAAGGAAAAAGACAAAACAAAAAACAAAAAAAACCAAAAAGCTAGTATCTGTCCCTGACATCTCAGTGTACCACTGACATCGAGCTGCTTTACAAATACTTGTTGCTTTCAATTTAAGGGTTTCCTACCAATCCCAGAAAGGGGAGCTCCATCCAGCAACTCTGCCTAGTCTCACGGTTGGTCCTCAGGGAGACCACTGGGTCAGATCATTAAGAAGAACTGTGCATTTGGGAGATCTGGGGTCCCTGCTTCTCCCAAATAGCCAGTGAACACAGATAGGACAGGGGATTTAGAGGGTGAGTCTTTCAGAGTATTCTGCATAACTAATGGCTGTGTAAATAAACTACACCAAGATTTAGTAGCTTACAGCAATAATTTATTTTGATCTCATGGTTGTGTGGTTGGCAGGGGTCTGCTACTGGGTTCTTCTTTAGGATCTCTATGCACTACATCAAACAGCAGCTGGGGCCGTAGTCCCCTGAAAGTCCGGCTGGTCAGGATGGCTTGGCCAGTGTTATGGTCAAGAACAGAAATGTCCCTGAAGGCCAGGTGTTAAAACAGATGGTACCATGAGACGGTACTAGAACCTGTGGGAGGTGCAGGAAGTGGAAGAAATTAGGTCACTGGGCGTGACCCTTAAGAGAACCCTGGCCTCCTCTGCACTTTCTTTTTGTGTCAGTTGTCATGAGGTGATTGGCTTGGCCCTGCACAAGCTTCCACCATGACATTTTCATTCACTACAGATCCAAAACAATGGGGCCAGCAAACCATGGACTGCAGTTTCTGAAACCATAATAGACAAATCTTTCCTCATTTAAATCGTTTCTCTAAGGTATTTTATTGTAGCTACAGATATCTGACTCACACAGCTCATGGCTCCTTCACATGGCCTCTTCCTGCAGCAATGTGTCCTACATTTCGTTTTTTAAAAATTTTTTTTGTTTGCTTTGTTTGTTTTTTGAGACAGTCTTGCTATGCAGTGCAAACTGGCCTTGAACTCGCTATGTAGTCCAGGCTGGCTTTGAACTCACTGTGATCCTCAACCTCCTGAATGCTGGCATTACAAGTGTGCACCACCACCACCAGCTAATGACACCACGAGCAGGTGGTAATCACTAGTCCTCACAGGGTGCCGTGGAGAACTAGCAGTAACGTGATTTGACCCTGCCGTACTCTGCTTCAAAGCGGTCACAAGTCAGCCCAGGCTGAAGGAGGCAGAGGAAGAGACTCCACTTCCTTGTGGAGCAGTGGCAAGGAGGGACAATAATGCAAGCTGCCACTGTTGAAGAAGAGCTACTCTAGAAGAGGCTTCTTGTGCTGGTGTCCATTCCTAAGGCTCCCGAGCTACCCAATTTAGGAGGGCTTTGGTTGAAGAGTGTGGGAACAGACAGAAACTCCTGGGCAAATGTCTTAGTTACTTTTCTCACTGCTGAGACAAAATACCCAACAACCAGTGTTAAAGGGGGAAAGGTTTATTTAGCCCACAGTTTGTAGAGGTTTCAGTCCATAGTCTGCTGACTCCAAGGCAGCATGGCACAGCAGAGGAGCATTGCGGAGGAAAAGCTGAAGGCAGGCAGAGGCAGCAAAAGCAAGAAAAGGATCTTAGCATCTTTTTTCTGCCCCTTTTGTACTCTGTGTTATGGCTTGTGTCTGGATGTCCCCCAAAGCCTCACGTGGCCATTAAGGACAGGCTTTTCAGGGGTGGCTGAATCTAGAGTTTGTGATTGGTTCACTGTCTAGTGCTGGGATTGGGAGAGTGAGTGCTTGCCCTCCCACACACACCAAGGAAAGAGGCTTGCCTCTCTCCTTTCTGGCTCTTGTTGCTTTTGGTATCTTTCACCACCATGAACTGTTGGCCCTGTGCCGTGTGCCACTCTGTCTTGGAGCCAGCTGATTATGGACTGAAACTTCCACAAACTGTGAGCTAAATAAACCTTTTCTTCCTCAATTTTGAGTGTCAGGTATTTCATCTCAGCAATGAGAGAAAAATAACTGAAAGACACTCTATCTAGGCTACTGGGATTAGGGCAGTGCCAAACTAGTCAGTGGACTGATTTAGGGTTCCCACATCCTTAAGCCCAGCATCACGCACTCTAGATTCAGCTATTTCCGAAAAAACCCTCTGACTGCATGAGGTTTTGGGAGGACATATAGACACAAGCTATGATAACAGAAAAGCCACTGAGCACCCCAGCCCTTCACTAGTCACCAGGTCCTGCTAGGTTACGTAGGGCCATGAGACTTAGAACCTTGGGGCACCAAAGTCAAGGTCAAGATACAGAGGCCTGTAGCTGGCCACTGCCTGGCCCAGCCCTACTGCCATGTCCTGACCACCCTGTGACTGAGAGTTAGATGGCTCCACGGGGCAGTTTCTGATTATCTAATGGGTGACTCTGCAGGCCGAAGCCCTGGGGCTGGCCAAATAGTTCTCCACTGAGCTAGCCCACACCCTCGGGTCAGGACCCACAGTCAATAGCCTCGCTTGCTTACAGTTCCCAGGCCTAGAGGAGAGGGAGCTGCGCGGGCCAGCCTTGCCTCTCTTCAGTATTTCCTGGCCTCACCCCTGTTCCTGCCTCTCAGGGGCAGCTTCCCTTAAACTGGCTCTGCACTCCTCACTTCTCAATTCAGTCACTATCCTGTCAGGTGATTTCTCTCTTCCTCTGTACTGGACCCTGTCCAGCCTCATCCTACAAGCATCACTGTGCACTTTTGATTGAGATGACCCAAAGGACACCAGGAACTCCCATACCAAAGGTCATATAATGTTTCTTGTGGCTGCTATAACAAATTACCCCAAACTGGATGGCTTGAGAGGAGAAATTTATCCTCTCACTGTTCTGAATACCAGAAATTCAAGGTCAAGGTGTCGGCAGAGCTGGTTCCTTTTGAAGGCCTTGGAGGAATCTGTTCCCTGCCTCTCTCCCAGCTTCTGGTGGCTGCCATCGATCCTTGGCATTCCTGGGATTACAGACGCATTGCTTTAGTCTGTCCTCACACCATCTCTTCTCAGTGCCCAACTGCCCCTTCCCGTTCCTACTTAGATCCCAGCCCAACTACTGTGCTCTGGTCTCAGCCCTTATCTCACTCATATCTATAAAGATACAATCTCCCAAGAGGTGCCGTATAAAACAGAGGCGGGCACCAGGCAGCCTTTTACATGGCCTCTGCACATTCACCCCTCTCCGGCCACAGGGTCTTTCCATCCAGATGTCAGCCTCCCCACGCGTGAGTTAAGGTCCCCAGCTGAACTCACAAGGGCTCATAGGCACTCTTGCCCTGCATCCAGGGGACACAAGTTATACCACTGGGACCCCTGTCGGCCTATTGTTTGCAGAATTGCCCCAAGTTCCTGGCTCACGCTTGCTTCTTTTTAAAAATTTATTTTTATTTTTTGAGACAGTCTTACTATATAGTTCAGAGTGGTCTTGAACTCACCATACTCAGGCAGGCCTCAGATTTGTAGCAATCCTCCTGCCTCAGTCTCCCAAGTGCTGGGATTACAGCCATGCTCCACCACGCCTGGCTTCTTGTTCTTTTCTTGTATTTGGCTTTCATGTTTCCCTTCAGACCACAGCTAACGTTGTGTGCCCTTGTCTGAGTTTCCTCCCCTGTGGAATGGGCTTGATAAGAGCTACTTCACAGTACTGCCGAGAGTGTTAAATGTGGTATGAGTTAGCTGGGTGTAGTGGCACGTGCTTCTTGCCCCAGAACTTGGGAGGCTGAGGCAGCAAGATCGCCATGAGTTCAAGGCCAGCCTGGGCTACATAGTGTGTTCAAGTCTGAGCTGAAGTACACAGCAAGACCCTGTCTCAAAAACCAATGAGAGAGCCGGAGCCAGAGCCAGAGCCAGACAGACAGAGTGACAGAGAGAGATTACTTAGCATTTTCCAGCACATGGGATGTACCCAGCAAGCAATTCAACAATCACAAGTGCAGATGTAATCCTTCCTACATGTGTTGAACAACATGCTAGGTACTTTACAGGGGTTACCTGATCTAAATCTTGGGGCGACACTTTTTTTTTGTCTGCATTTCTTGGAAACAAGGAGACTGATTTTAGAGGGATTAAATAACTTGTACAAGGTCATTCAGTTTGTGAACCCCTCCCCTTTTTTGGTCTTTTTGAGACAAGGTTTCTCTGTGCAGTTCAGACCGGCCTGGAACTCACAACAATTTTCCTGCCCCAGGCTCTCAAGTGCTAGGATTTAAGGCGTGTGCTGTGACACCCAGCACAAACCCTTGGCTTTAGAATTGGGCTGTAACTGGCAAAAGGGTTTGTGCTGGGTGTCCCAGCACATGCCTGTAATCCTAGCACTTGGATGGCTGATTCTAAAGAGCATTCAGACCTGCCCTCGAGGAGTCTGGTAGAATAGAGCAGGGGTCAGCAATACACCCCCGCAGGACCAATCTGGCCCATTACTCACTCTTATAGATAAAGTTTTAATGCACACAGCCATCCTAATTCATTGTCACATTGTGTCTGCTTTGGGACTACAATTGTAGACCTATGTAGTTGCGAAGAAGGCTATGAGGCCACAAAATCAAATTACCGTTGCTCTTTGGCCCTTTGAAGAAAGACTCTGTGTGCCTCTGAATCAGCGAGGGCAGCAGATCGTCAGTGCCCACTCCATCAGGTGGCTCCTATCTGGGCTTTCGTTGGGACAGACTGCAGAAAGAAGATATTCACGTTTGAAATCAGGTAGTCCACTGGAGAGGGTATGTGGGTAACTATCTCAGCCCAACGGACAGAGCTGCTCAGGACCAGAGCTGGGCTGGAGCCTGAGATGGCATCAACTCAGGGCCTGTATCATCCTTCATCTTTGCCCCCAGCCCAACACTGGCCAGCAGCTGCCCTCAACTCAGACCCTGAGTGGCCACCAGAACAGGACAACTAGCTCCCCACAGCTCAGGAGGACAGGGCAGAACTTTTCCCCAGCATACAAGGAATTTGACCTCATCCTATACCCCAAACTGGAGGTTAGGAACAGAGGCGAACCCCTCCCCACAGCCTGGTGGGGGAGACGAACCCCACACAGTTATTGGAGCTCAGCTGTATCCTGTGATGTGGATCATACAGCTGGCTGGAGGGAGAGGCCCAGGGGCGGGGTAGGGGCCACTGTCCTGTCACTGGTCAGAGTGACAGCCAGAGACCGCCAGGCTAGGAGCAGCAGTGATCTCCTTACACAGCTCCCTTTTGCTCCAGGGCTACGACCCCTGGCACATTCCAGATCTGAAAGGGACTCTGCGAAAGGAGGGCCTGTCCGGGGAACCCTCAAACCACGCAGAGAAGTCAGGACACCCACTGCACCTGCCAGAGGCTTCGAGCTGCACATAAAGAAGTGCAGATGTCCCCAGCCCGCCCTCCACTGCCCAGGGAAGTGTGCCAGCCCCAGCTACGCCGTGGGCACTGAATGCTGCTGAGCCTTCGACTCCAGAAGCCCCAGTGCAGCCAGTTCTGGCGACAGTGCCTTGCGTGCCCTTGCTCCAGTGGGCTGCTGCCCCAGGGACTGATTTTTAAACTGTGTTCCATGCCGACTCCATTCTGTCCCACAGTGTCCCTTTCTCTGGTACCACGAGGCCTGCCTGCTAGCTGATCCGGCCAGATCACCGGGCAGAAACATATGCTCTGTACCTGGGAGGCCCGGAGCGGGAAGGGAAAAGCAATGTTAAAAGCCACATGGAGCCATGCCATGCTTTCCTGCCACCCCCTCTCTGGCCCAGGTCCCGCCCCAGGTGATTTCACTGTACCTTCAGAGTTCAGATCGCCAGGGACTCAGCCTGTGGTGCTGTGAAATCCATGTGATAAATGCGAGGCCAAGTGACTCACAACACAGGCTTTGAGAGCAACTAGCAGTTTAGCAGGGCTGGAAAATTTTTTACAGACCACAAAATGTATTATTATATCACCGTATTTAGTCGATGTGGCGAACATTTATAAATGGAGTTTTGTTGCTGTTGTCTGCTGTGGTGCCGCAGATTAAACCAGGGCCTTGCACAGGCAAAGGTGTACTCTGCGATTGAACTCATCTCTTGGGTAGCTGGACTACATGTGAGTGGTCGCACACCTAGCCTTACAGATTTTTTTTTAAACAGGTATGCCGGGCATAGTGGCATACTCCTCTGATCCCAGCCTCGGGAAGCCGAGACCGAAGGCGTTTGAGGCCAACCTGAATTATGTAGTGGAGCCCTGCTCAAAAAACAAAACAAAAGCAAAAATTAAAAAAAAAACACCAGGTGTGAATTCTTCTTATGATAAAAAGTTTGTAGGCTACTCAGAAGGCCTTAGCAAGAGGATCATAAGTTTGAGGCCAGTTTGGGCAAATTAGTGAGACCCGTTTGAAAGTAACACATAGCTGGGTGTGGTGGCACATGCCTGTAATGTGCGAGATTAGGAAACTGAGGCAGGAAGATCGTCACCAGTTCAAGGATGGTCTGGGGGACATAGTGAGTTTAAGGACGGCTTGAACTACATAGTGAAGCCCTATCTCAAAAACAGATGAGCCAGGCGTGGCAGCACATGCCTATAATTCCAGCATTTGGGAGACTGAAGCAGGAGGATTGCAGTGAGTTCGAGGTCAGCCTGGGCTGCAAAGTGAGTTCAAAGCCAGCCTGAGCTGCCTAGTGAAACCCTGTCTCAAAGAGACTAAAGAAATAAGTAAATAAAAAAGGCTAAAAATGCAGCTCAGTGTGAGACCCTTGGTTCAACCCCTATATTAAAAAAATGGAATAAAGTCATATTTAATCCTCATGACCACCTCTGAACTTACTTCCTTCTGTTCCCTAGTGAAGCCATGGCATAGTTTGGGCTGGCTGTGTCTTCTCAGAAATGTGCTGTGGTTTCACACGTGAGTCTTGCAATAATTCCACAAGATGGGCAGGTCAGATTGCAGGGCCGCCAGTTCACAGGGGAGCAAAAGGGACCTACAGAAGCCTTTGCCCAGGTCCAGCAGCGAGCCAATGGTAGAGCTGAAAGGAGCAACCTTCATTCCAGGTCACACCCACTGCTCTTGTCTCTAGCACTGATGGCCCAGGGTTTCTTGTCCCCAAGCAGACCCGCCATGTTGCACAAGAAGAAAGTGCAGAGACCTCCTTTACCATAGTAAACACCGTAGTATTGGCATTGCATGGCCAGCTCAGAGAGGACTCAGCTGTCGCATCCTTCCAGGGTTTAGGAAAGAACCGAGCAGGGGAGTCTTCCCAGATATAGAATATAACCAGAGGCTGGGGGTGGAAGAACCACTGCCCCTTTGGTCACCTCTGCTCCTCACTCTGGTGTCCTGTGACAACCTCAACAGAGATTCAGAGGGCACTGTATTCAGCCCTGACACAGATCAGATGGATTCCCACTCCACAATTTTAAAAGCTTTGTAGGGTTGCAGATGGTGGCACTCACCCGTAATCCCAGCATTCTGGGAGGCAGAGGCAGGAAGATGCATAAAGGAGGATGCATGTACTGTGTGGTGACACCTTTGGTCTGATGAAAAACATGTTCAAATGGAGAAGTGACATCATGTAGGAAGTCAGAATTATCAGTACCATTTTGTTGTCAAAAAAAAACCAAGTAAGTTGCCCTTGCAACTTAACAGCGTTCGTTAGTCTGTGAATATTTTATAATCACTTAACAGCTCTGTACTGAAGGGAAAAAGCAAAGCAGCTTGTTCCTATTCCTCAGGCAAAGTATCAGCCCTTCTCCGCGGAAGCAGAAGGATGACTCTTCTTGAGTTTTCTATAAAACTGACATTTCTCCTCCTCCCCTGGGAGCTTACCCAGAGTCTCTATTCAGATCTCTTGTGGCAAAGTCCTGCAAAGGAAAGTCAGAGAATCCTAACTCTATATCTTGCCAAAACAAATAAGAAACAAGGCTGTAACTACAGGCACGAGACGGCTCAAAAACTTCTGTAGAAGGGAAAACAATTGAAATAGCCAAAACCATTTTGAAAAATAATAATAAAGTGGTAGGATTTAAAATCATACTGCCACACTGGGTGTAGTGGTGCATGCCTGTAATCTCAGTCCTCAGGAGGCTGAGGCAGGAATATCACTGTGAGTTCAAGGCCAGCCTGGGCTACAAAATGAGTTCAAGGCCAGCCTGAGCCACAGAGTGAAATCCTGTCTCAAAAAGACCAAACAACAGGGGCTGGGGATTTAGCTCAGCGGCACAAGCACCTGCCTTGCAAGCAGGCAGATGTGAGTTCGTACTGATAAAAAAAAAAAGGAAAAAAACAAACAAACAAACAAAAAGACCAAACAACAGCAAAAACCCATTACCCTATTTATTGCTTATTATAAAGCTCCTGTCATCATCGGAGAGCCAGTTCTTTCTTTCTTTCTTTCTTTCTTTCTTTCTTTCTTTCTTTCTTTCTTCCTTCCTTCCTTCCTTCCTTCCTTCCTTCCTTCCTTCCTTTCTTTTGTGTGTATCACTGAGGCTCAAATCCAGATCTTTACATATCCTAGGCAAGCACTCTAGCCTTAAGATACACTCCTGAGCCAAAATTTAAAAGGTTTGCTCTGCCAAGGTCACTGTAGATAAGCTATAGATTGGCAAAAGAAATAATTGCACATTCCACAAAAAATTGTATCCACAATGTATAAAGAACTCAAAATTAACAGTAGGAAAACAAACAACCCAGTTAAAAATGGACAAAATAGACTTGAACAGGCATTTCACCAAAGAGGACACACAGATGCTTATTTGTGTTATTGGGTATCACCCACTAGGGAATGCAGCTCCACACACCCACTGTGGTGTCTAGAATGACAAGACTGGCAGTTCCAAGCACTGGTGAAGGTGTGAATCACCCACACACTGTTGGTAGGCGGAGAAAGTAGGCAACTTGGGCTGCAGGGGTAGCTCAGTGGGCAAGCACTTACCTAGTACGCAGGACTTGGTCCTCCACCGTTGGAAAAAAATTAAAAATGGTAGCCGTTTTGGGAAATAGCTTGACAACTTTTTTTTTTTACAGAGTTAAACGTACTCATACAATACGATCCCACAATCAGTCCCACATTTCCTAGGAAAGGGTTCCTCAGTCTTGTTGTGACTGTTTTTTTTTTACCAGTACCAGGGATTGAACTCACAACCACGTGCTTGCAAGGCAGGTACTTCTGCTGCTGAGCTAAATCCCAGCCCCTGGGTTTCTCAGTCTTAGCAGTATCAGTATTTCTGACCACATTCCTCCTGCTGTGGGGCTGCCCTGGAATTCAGTATATTTAGCAGCATCCCGGACTTCTGTCCATTAGATGCAATAAAAAACATCTTCAGTCATTGCCAGCTACCCCTTGAGGGACGGACTTGCCTCCAGCTGGGAACCTTTGCACAAATATCTATGACAGCTCTGGGCCTAATCACCAAAGCTTGGAAAGAACCTAAAGGTCCTTCAGTGAATGAATGAATGAATAAATGAATAAATAAACAAGTTACAGTACAACAGAATGAAATGCTACTCACTAGCACAGAGGAATGATCACTGATACACAAAACTGAGTGGAACGTCAAAGGCATGATCATGAATGAAAAAAGCCTGTCAACAGGTTATATGCTGTGTAATTCCATTTCTGTGAATTCTCAAAGGGTCCAAGCTACAGTGACAGAACATTTCAGTGGCTGCTGAGAAGTGGCTGAGCGTGAAGAAATGTTTTGGTTTCCCGAAGTGGTGTTTTTCGGGGCAATGGAACTGTTTTTATCCTGATTGTGGTGGTTTTGTGAATTTAAATGCACCCCCTCAACAAAAGGTCAGTTTTACTATTGTTTTAATCAGCTGCCCCCTGAATTAACTTAAAAAGAGGAAAAGTTTGTTTTGGAGATTTTAGTCCAAGGTCAGTTTGCTGTCCTGCCTTTGGGCCAGTGGCCAGGTAGGAGCGCTTGGCAAAGTTTTGTTTTGTTTTGTCTTGCTGAGACAGGGTCTTATGATACAGTTCAGGCTGGCCTTGAGTTCACTTTGGAGATCAGGCTGATCTCGAACTCAGAAAGATCCTTCTGCCTCAGCCTACCAAGTACTGGGATTACAGGTGTGTACCATCACACCTGGCTGAGCACTTGGCAAAGGAAGCAGCCAGAAAACAAAGGGAAAGGGGTCTGGCGTGGTGATGCGTGCCTGTAATCCCGCTACTCGGGAGGCTGAGACAGGAGGATTGCCATGACTTGCAGGCCAGTCTGGGTTACATAGTAAGTTCAAAGCCAGCCAGAATTGCATAGAGACACTGTATCAAAAAAAAAAAAAAAAAAAAAAGCTAAGACAATGAAACGGAGAGGCTGGGGTCCCAGTGCGCCCTTTAAGGCCACAATCCTTAGTGATCTGACTTCCTCCCACCAAGCCCCACCTCCTGAGGTTTTCACCTGCTGATACCACTATGGGCTGACACTAAGCCTCCATCCAGCCCAGGGGCCTTTCGGCAGTATTCAAGGTCTCCACCGTAGGAACTATATATTAACTCTAAAAATTCAACAAGAACACCAAATTGGGGGCTGAATTTATAAAGGACCTTGTCTCCTGCCAGCCTCTTTTCTTCCTGGTCAGGGGCTTAGTACTCAAACCAACTGAAGGGAAGGAGAGGGAGGAAACCTTTTGTCTTCCTCCCTCCCTTGTCCATTCCTTATGAATAGTTTCCAGAGAAAACAAATATTTGGAAATTTAAGTAGCAAAAGGGTAAGAAATCCTCCCTTCACTGCCCGGGCTTCCTGGAGCATCTCGAGGAGCCCGCTGTCCGTGAGACCTGGCCCGGGGAGGAAGGAAAGGCTAGATGAGGTGGGAAGGAGAGAAGAGTGTCAGAAAGACCGCTCTGCAGGCTGGCTAGAGTGAGTGTCAAATGCTTTCTTTTTCATTTGTCTAAAAGTCCTGGCTGCTGACAGCCCACAGTGGGGCAGGAAGCCTGGCCCATTGGACTCGCAGGCTTCTGTTTCCTTAACACATCTGTCATCCAAGCCCCAACCACCCTCATCATGAGTAACTGCGACTGTTCCTGCTTCACATGTGAAGCAGCTGTCTCAGCCTGGCCTGCTAGAGCAAAACAGCCCAGGCCAATAAATGTGTAAGCAATGCGAGTGTACTGTTCACAGCTCTGGAAGCTGAGAAGTCCAAGACCAAGATCATGCATGGACAATTCCATGTCTGGCGAGGGCTGTCGCTCAGCTTCCAAGATGGCACTGAGTTTTCACATGCCCCATCCGGCCCTTTTATAAAGATGCTATTTGCCTCCCAAAGGCCCCACCTCTCAACATTAAAACAATGGAAACTAAGTTTCAGCATGTGAATTCGGAGGGCTCTGTGCACCACAGCGTGGCCCAACGTGCAGCCTCCCCAAAAGTCACCCAGGCAGCCTGAAGCTGACCTGAAATACAATGCCATCGTCTTACAGTTAGTGCAGAGCCGTCCACCCCACACTGTGACCTGGATCGTGTTGTAGGTGGGAATGAGAACACAGTGACACCAGCCCCTAGGACTCTCCTGGGGTAGAAAAAGGCATGTGACAGGATCCCATAACCTAGACTCAAATCCTGGCTCAGCTGCATACTGTGTGGCCTCCAAGAAACTGCTTTGCTACTCTCCTCTTTCTTTCTTTTTTGGTACCAGGGATCAAATCATCATCTTGTGCTTGCCAGGCAGGCGCTTATGCCACTGAACTAAATCCCCAGCCCCGTCTTGTTTCTCTAAGCTTCTTTGTGTGTGTGTGTGTGGGGGGGAGACGTTGACAGGGTCTCACTCTGTAGTCCAGTCTGATACTGAACTCCCGGGAATCCTCCTGCCTCGGTCTTACAAGTGCTAGGATTACAGGTGTGCACCACCATGCCTGGTTAAAGCCTCCATTTATTATTTAGAAAGGAAAAAACCCACCCAGACAGACCTGAGGATTGCAGGTGGCACCATGAAAGGAAGTGCTTGTAAAATATAACAGATAATATGAATGTAAAATGACATGGTTTCTTGCCTCCACCACCTCATTCTCTCCTGTAACTCACTCAGCTTCAACTACTGCTGGGCATGGACACACACCTGCTGTGCCAGCTACTCAGGAGGCTGAGGCAAGAGGATCTCTTGAGACCAGGAGTTCAAAACTAGCTTGGTCAGCACAGGAAAACATGGTCTTAAAAACAAAACAAAAAACCCATGAAAAACAAAACATGGGGGGTCATATCATTTCCCACACAGAGCTGGGGCTCACGTACTTTATATTGATTTAGTTTTTTTAATAGATAACATGCTCACAACAGTTCAAAAAAGGTTTTTTGTTGTTATTGCTTTTTTCCGTGGTAAGGTTTCTGTGCATGGCCCAGGTTGACGGGAGTGTGCCAGGCCAAACTTTGAGTCACAAAGATGTGTATAAAGAAACTAGCTGTTCCTATAAAACCGAGACAGCCAGTTTCTTCCTTATCCATCCGGAGACACTGCTTACAGCACACGAGCAGATGGGCGCATGCACGATCTCTTTTACCTGGCAGCAGCGTGCCGTCTCGTTCCTGTAGAGACCGGAAGCCAGCCAGCCCTACAGACTGCTTAGCGCCTTGATTTTTGTGTTCCTCCACTTTCTTCCTCCTCTACTTCCTCCTGCGTGCGAGGCAAATGCCCTCCCGAGCTATGTATTCAACTCAGGAGTTGGGGTCTCATGAAGTTACCCAGGTGACCTCGAATTTGTGATCTTCTCCCCTCGGCCTCCCATGGAGCTGGAATTACAGGCATGCACCAGCATGGATGCCTGTTTCTCTTCTTTGCAATTTATTTAATGCCCAGCTCCATAGTCTTACTTGAGTGTCTCTCTTTGCTCTGTCCACAGTCTATCCTATGGGGACGCAGCCCCAGTGTGGACCCAGTCCTCTAAGAAGGGCAGCTCCTGTCTTCTGGCATTGTTACCAGCCCCACGCGGGCATTTCATAAACAGACGGGGCAGAGCTGGAAGTAGAGTTGCTGGGTCAAAGAATCTGTGCGTTTTGCAGATACTGCTGAATCGCCCTCCACAGAGACAGGCTCAGCTTACAGAGCTAGTGAAGCCTGAGAGCGCCTTCTTCCCCCTGCCAGTGGTGTGTGGCATTCATTTTGTTTTCCCCTGGCTCCTCCATAGAGAATGGGGTCCATGAACTATCTGTGGGCTTTTCGCGAGTGCGGCTGAGCCTGTTTCCCTGTGAGCGGCCCCAATTCTTCTCCACACACAGGCCTTGGCCTTGCACCTCAGTCCCTCTGCAGGGTGCAGCGCTAGAGGCGCATACCCATCTGCCAGCCTTTTGCTGAGTCACTCCCGAAAAGTAAAGGGCAGCAGGCAGGCTCAGGTTATTTCTGCTCCTGAGCCATCTGAGCCACCAGTCCTGGGAAGACTTTGGACTCTGGCATTTCCTGTGGTCACCTAGTGCCCCGGGTGTTGCACTCATCAAACCTGAGCTTCTTGGGAGAAACTGGGGGCTTGTCGTTAGGGATCAGGTCAGTCGTATTTACAATCTAGTCATTGAGTGGGCCCAGGCAGACAGGGAGAGGGGACATTTGGAAAGAACAAGTGAGCAAAGTCTTAAGGTATAAGTGACAGAATAAGAGGAACAGGCTGGGCATGGTGGTACCTGTAAGCCCAGCACTGGGGAGGTTTAGGCAGGAGGATCTCAACAAATGTGAGGTCAGCTAGGGCTATATAGTGAGTCCAAGAGGTTCAAGGTCATCCTGAATTACATAGTGAGACTGTCTCAAAAAGCAAACAAAAAAGAGGAACAGGTTAGGTGAAGAGAAGGGATCAGACTAGGCAGACAGAACCTTGGCCAGGTGGTGGTGGAGTACCATAAAAATATGGGAAATTAGGGCCGTCTCCACCAAACACCACAATGCATCCACTCTGGCTCCACAGCTCACCACAGACGCAGGCTGAGGGCTAAGAACTACCTAGCATTGGAACAGAGCCGCCCCCATTCGGGCCACGGTGTGAGAGGTCTGGAGAGACCTGCTTATCCACTGACCCTCTCTGAGCCTCTTGGTATCTGAGGGGCAGCCCAGGTCAGGTTGTAATTTAACCTCAGTGCTGCTCTGTGCATCTAACTGTCATGCTCATGAAAGGACAGGAGAAGCCAGTGGCTGAATTCCTGGGGCTCTATGTAGCCTGCAGCCTGTGATTTCCTAATGCAGACAAACAGCAAAGTTGTTCTGGAAATTGCTGAGGCAAAGTTTTCTTGGAGACTCTGGAAGGGCTGTGGTATCCTTTAATCTCCAGGGCCTCTGACCCCCTCACAGGAGCTGGGCCTTTGCACATGAGAACTTTAGCAGGGTGCAGCCTCTTCTGGGCTTCATTACCACCATCAGTTTAACCTCTCCTCTTCCTGCTGGGGCTGGCAATTCAGAGCCAAGCTTGAGAAATTGGTGACGGCAAGAGGTTTCTTAATATTTGGGGTCCCACTCATTTATCCCAAGAGTCTCCATGGGGGAGCATGGGTCAAGAGGTGGGCCAGACAGGGTTCCTGCAGTGAGCTTCTCTGTCTTCCCAAAGCCACAGTACGAAGCAGGGTTTTCAAGAACTGTGACCACAATATTTTCTTCCCTTGCTCCTCAGCCTCCCTGGAGGAAAAGTACCACAAATTGAGGTTGTCCCTGAGGCCACCAAGAAATGCTTAATTGCTTTCTGAGAGAATTGTCACCTCCTTCTGGCTTCCTCCCCCCTCCACTGCCCCTCTGCTGCTCTCCACCAACCTCTGGAGGCTCTGGCTTAGGGAGCTGGGGCTGAAGACACGAGCTCCTTGGATGTGTCCCAATGTAACCAGGAGCCTTGTGCTGAATCGCAGTTTGCCTCTCCAAATATACTGCTGCTCTGCCTTTGCTGAAAAAAGAACTCTATGTGTGGGAGAATAAATGTGCATTTTGCTAGGCCAGGCGCTCACCAACAGCAGACGGATTGGGGCCTAGGCTGGCTGAGTCGCTCAGACTTCAGAGCAAGCAGACAGTATGAATCAAGACGGGAAAGGGAGCCAGTTTAAGGGAGCTGGAGGTTTTCATCCCAGGAGCTTTGTCAGCATCTTGTGCATCTTGATTTAGATCAAAGCCGAAGAAGACAGATATCTTATGAAGGGCAGGCTAAGAGACAATGACAACACCCAAATATGTAATAGAATTTATTGTTTACACAACAGAGAAAAAGTTGCTCCTGATTGGCCACCTGATGGTTCAGGGATCCAGGCTCTGTTCATTTCGAGACTCCCTCTCTCCCTCAGGTCTCACTGTCACCTTCGTGTGACAGAAGAAGAAGGAAAGTATGGGAGATGTGCTTGCTTCTTCTGGCCTTGGCTCAGGACTCTGCTCTTTCGGGTTTACATCCTATTGGTAGAAACTTGTCACATGAATAACCTAGTTGCAAGGGCAGCTGGGAAATGTAGTCTTTGATCCTCCATGACAACTATACTAAAATGAGGAATTTTGGCAAACAGCCAACCATTTCTGCCAAAGGATGAAACCAAAACATTTAAATCAGAGAACCAAAAAAGAACAATCCATTTTGAGTCTTACGGGATTATTTGAAAGTAATATGGATTTTCAATTAGAAAGCCCTGTCTAGAAAAGATTTTGCTCTTACCAAGGATTAGAACATCCAACAATATCAGAACTGGGCAGAAATATAAGACAAGGCTGGGTGCATGGTGGTGGCACATACCTGTAATAGCTAAAGTAGGATAATCACAATGAGTTCAAGGCCAGCCTTGGCTACATAATGAGCTCAAGATGAGCCTGAACTATCTGGCAAGATCCCATCTCCAAAAACAAACAAACAAAACCAAAAACAAAATGTATATATGAAAGTAAGCAAAGAAGCAAACATACAAGAAACCTGTATACAGAGGCCTAACACGTGGGCTGTTCCCCTTTGACTGGTCTATCTAGAACTGGTTAGTGCCAGACTTGGGCCTCCAGCCTAGTCATAGGAGCTTAGGCCTGTGGCAGTAACTGGATAAGATCTGGCTGCCTCTGTGGGGAACAGGAGCCCAGCCAGAGTACAGGATGAGGGTGAAATCCAAACTCTGCACTTCCTGTTCCCCTGGGGTGAACAGACATGCTCTGGAAACTCCATTGTGCAGGGATCTGTTTTAGGTATGACTGCATAGCAAGTTACTATAAATTTAGCAGCTTAAAATAACACCCACCCAAAACTCCCAGTTCTGTGCACTAGATGTTTGGGGGCAGGCTCCACTGGGTCTTTTGCTTGGGATGTCCCGAAGCCCAAATCAAAGTGCTGACCTGTCTGAGCTCCCACCTAAGGCCCCAGGGAAGAATCCACTTCTAGGTCCACTTGGGTTGTTCTCAGATCCCAGTTCCTGTGTGGTATGAATGCGGTCCTTGCTAGCTGTTGGCTGGAGCTCCTAGAGGCAGCTCTCAAAGCCTTTCCATGTGGCCACCTCACAACCCTCACATCTTTAGATGCATCAGATTTTTGTGCTTAGAATTTCTGACTTGCCTTCCGCTACCCAAGGCGTGGTCGGCTTTTATTGAGCTCATGTGGTCAGGTCAGGTCTGCCCAAATAATGACCTGCTTTGAAGGTCACCTGATTAGTGACCTTAATCAGATTGTAAATGTATGTATAGCAATGCAGTTGAGAGAGTAACACCCAGGGACAGGGATTATGGAGAAAGTCTAGGAATTCTGCTTCTCAGTGCTGGGGGCTTTCGGTCTGGAACCGAAGGTGGCATCCTTTGCAGCTATAATGACTTTGACCAGAGAGCTGCCCACTTGTTCCACCCAGCTACAGTAGGGTGACCAACAGGCCTGGCCCACCTGCTGTCATACAGGAGAAGGATCTAGGAGCAGAGGAAATCTCACCTCCCCCTTAAGCTCCTTTCCTTCATGGAAATTTAACCTCCCCAAGAAGAGGCTCAAGATGAGCAGACCTCATGGACCTGCCCTGTGATCAGGGAGCCTGCCTCCTAAAAGCTTGGAAATGCCTCTTAGCACCTGCAAGCTGTTAGGGAAGAGCAGGCCTGGGCAGTGTGGCTTCAGGGTATGACAGCTCCCAGGGAATTCCCTGGCCCTCCTCCTGCCACCCAGATGGTGCCTGACCCCTGATGTGCCCCACAGATGGCCTGACATTAGGGACATCAGGTAAGAGGTGAGCAGGAAGACTCCGTTCATGGGCCTCCAGCCACCCTCAACCTGGACTGTTGCCTGTCCGCTGACTCCCACAGTCCTCAAGGGTCTGCCTTTACTGTGTCTCCCAGGTTCTCCTGAGATGCACCTAGCTCCTCCCAGTGCCTGCTGTCCCCCACCTGGAGCTGTCTCCTCTGCAGTTACACAAAAATGATAAAAATGCTTCTTTAGCTGCAGGGCCTCTCCCCTGGAGCACAGCAGTGCAAAGTGACCCTTTGTGCAGCTCCTACCCCAGCTGAGGGGATGTCCCCCCTCCCTACAGACTCCCTCTTTGTTGGTGAGCCCTGGAGGCTGGAAGAGGGGCCCTCTTGGCATTCAAGAATCTTAATACAGCACTCCTGTTGGAAGTCATCTGTCTGATCTTTGCCTTTCCTTTCCTCAGGATGCTGTGGCAGGCAGCAGAAGGTGTGGCAGTGTTCTTGACAGGCAGCAGAGCTGGAGGCCAAAGGGACCAGACCGCCTTCAAACTTCTATGGGACCCCAACACTTGACTGGGGAGCCAGCTGGACAGGATTTAGGGTTAAGATCTCTATGCCTGGGCGTGTCTACTCCTGCCTGCATGTGTGTATGTGTGTGTGTGTGGGGGGGGAGTATCCCATATGCCAGATGGTTTGTTGTCATCTGCATCCATACATATGTCCTGGGGGCACGGATCGAAAGGTCTGTTTGTCAGCCTGGTGTGAGGTGCTGCGAATCTGATGGTCACAAACAGGATTGGGAGGAGGTTTGGGAAGGCACGAGGCTGAAGGGCTGCCCTGGGGGGCCCTACGTAGTGACAGAGGCAGAAGTGCTTCAGAAAAAATAATAGGGCTCAGATATGGAGGGACTGAAAGCTGGAATCCTGGAGAGTGACAGTGGAAACCGTGAGTCCTTTGTCTGGTCCCACTTGATGCCAAGCAGCTGCCCAAAGAGAGCAAAAGTCTGCTGATTTCGCATTTTCTCATTCTGCTCCTTCTAAACCCTTTTGGCTTCTAGACAGGCGTCCGCCCCCTGGTTCCCCTACAACTCTTTCTTATCATCCTCAGACCCTACTTTGTCTCTGACTTCCTCCTCTTCCTCCTCCTGCCCAACCATATGACATTTTCTTCCTTCAGCTTTCCAGGACCAGGTCCTTGCTGAACATTTTTCTGGAGACAAGAAGGAAGAGAGGAGCTGGTGATGGAAGGGCACAGAGCGGAGATGGCCCAAGCTGTATGCAGGACCCCTGCCCACTCCATCTCCTGCAGCTGCACGACGGTCATCGGAAGGGCTATGACTGGGCAGGGAGGCCCTGTCACCTCTCCTCCCTGGGGTCCCTCCTCTGCTGCACAGCACCAGGTATAACGGGAAGGTTGGCACCACACCCCTGCTCCAGGGAGGTGTTTAGACAGCAGGAAATTGAACCAAGCCCTTGGAAAAAATCAACAGTCACACCTGCTGTTCATCAGATAGCTTCTTTCTTTCTAGGGATGGCCCTTCATCCCTGGCTCATACTCAGGGCAACTGAAGGGTGAGGGCCTGACGCAATGCGAACCCCGAAGCCCACTGTGACAAGGCCACATTCACAAGTGTTTTCTTTTGCTGCTTTTTTCTACAGAACCAAGACGCCACCTACCTGCACCTGACCAGTGCTACCTAGGAGAGTTAGCCTTAATTCTGGTCTCTCTTGGGCATCAAAGAATCTGTATCACAATAGATAGGCTTAGATTACCTGGGCCAGTGTGTCTTGCTTCACAGATGTAGAAAGTAGGGCTTGGGGATGGACGGTGATCTAGGGCTACTAGGCTAATACGGGACACAGCAGGACTGGCAGCCAGCTCATCTAGCACCCTCCCCCTCACACCTACCACTCGCCACCATTGGTTCTCTGAGGTGCAGGTCTATTGCACAAATGCAGGAGAGTCCTGGGAGCCAAACCGGGACAGGGGTGGAACCTTCGGGCCATCTTAGATTTCTGTCTGCTATAATTCCTCTTCCTGGGAGGAAGAGTCCTCCTCCACAGATCGGGCCTTCCTGCTTGGTGAGACCCAATCTCAATCTCCAATACACAAAAACAGCACAGTACAGCCTCCCAGTGAGAGCCTGAGATTCTTACAAGAAGCCAGAGAACAGGTGGCTGGGACATGATGGTTCTTTTCTTTTCTTTCTTTCTTTCTTTCTTTCTTTTTTTTTTTTTTTTTTTTGAGACAGGGTCTTACTATGTAGTTCAAGCTGGCCTTGAACTCACTGTATAGTCCAGGCTAGCCTTGAACTCTTGGCAATCCTCCATCTCAGCCTCCCACATGCTGGGGTTACAGGTATATGCCACCACACCTGGCAAGCATGGTGCTTCTAATCAAAGTATTTTGTCAGCCTGGGTCTGCACTCTCCTATTCCTACTGGTTCCCTGTTCATTTAATAAATACTTGGGGCCATGCTGAAAGTAGGGGGGCAGGAGTGGAGGCAAGGGGGCAAATATGAACCAGACATGCCTCTCACCTCTGCAAGTTCGGGGCCTGGGGGAGAAGTTAAGCGATGTTCCCAGAATCAGTGTTTCTGGCCAGGTTCTGAAACATACCAGTTCTGTGACCTAGTCAGCTAACCTTTCTGCTTCCTAATTTGCTTGTCTGAAAACTTGGGATGACTTTCAGAGGCTGTAGATGAACCTGACTGTACAGATGGGCTTGGTTAGACCAGACAGAAAAAGAACACTGGCTAGGTACAGCGATGTGCACCTGTGATCCCAGATACTTGAGAGACTGAGGCAGGAGGATCTCAAGTTTGAGAAACCTCTGGGTTTCTAGGAAACCTAGAAAGACCATGTCTCAAAATAAAAAGAGCTGGGAGTGCAGCTCAGTGGTAGAACCGCCCTCGTTTTGATCCTCGTACCTCCCTACAAAATAGAATTCCGGCCTTTGTCTATAGCACTCAACACTGAAAACCAACTCTTTACCTCCTGTCACCAGCTCAGGCAGACAGCTTGTTACTCCAGGAACTAGAAACTGGTCCAGCTAGCTGGCCTGCCAAGTCAGACTTACAGAAAGTCAGACCATGAGCTTTAACAGCTGCCCAAGAAGCCAAACCATCATCCAGCTCAGTGCACAGGGCAGCATGGCCAGGCCTTGATGTATGATGGACAGTTTGCCTCATTCTCGCCTGTCTCCAGTTTATCCCCATTTCCAAGTGAAAGCCATATAAGTTCCTCTGGTGCATGAAACAGGACACCCCTCTTCCAGCTCCCCAGCCAGCGGCCCCTTGCTGGGCACACCTGAACCTATCTCCTTTCCACTTCCAAGTTCCTCTGCTCCTTGTCTTGCTGTGGCTGTCATTCTGAATGTGAGGGACAGTGAATAACACTCTTGCTATGGCAAGTCGTGAATACACAGCCTTGGCCCATTTCTGCTGAGTGGGCTTCCTGTATTCCCACATTGGCAAAGCTGGTTAAGAGCCCTGAAACCCTGGCTGGGGGTGGAGCTCAGTGGTAGACGCTTGTCTACTGTGTGCAAGTTCTGGGTTCAATCCCCAACACTGGGAAACTAAACAGCAAGAACCCTAGAGATTAAGGAGCTGGAAGAGGGGCGTCCTGTTTCACGAACCAGAGGAACATACATGGCTTTCACTTGGAAATGGGGATAAACTGGAGACAGGTGAGAACTGATCTCAGGTCAGTTCCGGAGAAGAGGCTCAGAGACGTGGTTCAGTCCTCCAACATCACCGCCTGGATTGGCTCCGGGCCACTGGGCTGAGCCTGACCCGGTTGGTGGTTTGAGGCCTCGTCTTCACGTGTAGCTATGGGAACCTTGTAAGAGCAGGCGTGGTGCCCCATGGCACTGGAAGCAGAGCAAGAGGAGAATGAGAAGGTGAGGCCTGGGTGTTGCCTCTCTTTGCCCAACTGTCTCTGCCTTGCAAACCCTCTCTGCGTACATGTTCAGAGCCTGGAGGGACCTGGGAAATCCCTGGGCCCAGGACCAACCCTCCTGGCGCAGGTGATCAGCAGAGGAGGGGAACCGAAGCCCCTAATCTACCCGTGCTGGGCGCTTGGCTGAGATCTGAGCTGGGAATTACATCCTAGCAAGGGGCACACAGCACCCTCTCCTCCCTCCAGACCTCTTTCACCACATTCCTTCTCCCCGGAAGCGCCCCAGGGGCCATGAGGGTGTGTGCGTGTTGTGTTTGCAAGCCTCCTCCAAACGCAGGGTACTCTGAGAGGCATCCACTGCCCTCCATCCTCACCACTCCATCACGCCCCGTCCCCCGGCCTCCTAAGTGGTCTCAAGTTCCCTGGCTCATCAGTGAAGCCCCCAGAGGCAGGGTCTTCTAGAGCGCAGCCCTGAAACCTCAAGAAGCCCAGCCTGGGTGGTCAGTGCTGGCGCCAGCCCACCTTGCTGCTGTCCCCACCCACTAGGCTCTGGGCTCCTGCCACACCAAAAGGCTTCTCATTAAAAAAAATTGTTATTGCACTGGGGATTGAACCCAGGGCCTTCACACTGCGTTATATATCTCCAGCCCTTTTTATTTTTTATTTAGAGGCAGAGAATCACTGAATTACCTATCTGGGCTTGGATGGGGATCTTGCCTCAGCTGCATCGTATGCCGACCACATAACTGTTAGTTATGCAGGACCCAGAGACACACAGACCTGGATATGAATCCCACCACCCATTCACTGGCTGTGTTCTTTGGGGAAAGCTGTTTAAGCGCGACCCTCAGGATTCCATCTGTAAAAGGGGTGCAGCCATAATTCTTGCCTCCCGGGCTTGCGGTGAGAATTCTGTGAGATGGAACCTATGGAAACCACAGGCCAGTGCCAGGCTCAGAGGTGCTGATGTGATGTCCCATGAGACAACTCCTGTCCAGGGATCTTGGTGCCTCATCAAGAAAAGAGTTCAGTAATAGAAGTGACCATGGCTCCAAACTAGGCCAACCTCTGCATTTTACAGACAAGACAGCAGAGATCCTCAGACTGGAAATGACTGTCTTGTCTGCCGTCCCAGACTACAGGAGGCTGAGACAGGAAGATTGCTTGTGCTCAAAAGTTTAAGGCCAGCTTAGGCAACATAGGTGAGATGGGGGGGGGGTGCTTTATATGGTATTGTTGCTATATAAAGAAATTATATAAACACATAAGACCTCACAGAGCCATGAGCAGTGGTACATACCTACGATCTCAGCACTCTGGGAGGCTGAGACAGGAAAATCACAAATTAGAGCCCAGTCTGAGTATTAGCACTTAGTGAAACCCTGTCTTGAAAAGAAAAGGGTCTGGAGATGTAGCTTAATGCAGAAGCCCTGGATTCAATCCTTGGTACCAAAACAGAAAGAAGAGAGAAGCAGAGTGACAGAAAGAGAAAGAAAAGCAATGATCTTCTCAAGGTCACATGGACACTGGTGTCACAGAAGGCCTGGAACCTGTCCCGTTTGCATACTCTGCACCAAAACCCAGAGCAGCTGACATTTACTTCACTTTAGGTTTCTTCCCCAGAAATAGTATCAGGTCACAAGTGCCCTCGTGGTTTGGAGCCACTAGGAGAGGATACTCTGGGGGGAGGGGTCCGAGTTTGTGGCTTCCCCAAGGGTTGGCACAGAAGGTTCTAGAAAAGTGATGCCCTCTGGTCACAGGAGTAAGAACAGACGTAAGTCAGGATTGACCGGCATGTGTGGGCAAGGCGATCCCCAAATGGTTTCTAGAAGGGCCTGGTGCACCCCTGGGAAACCAGGTCTCCTGTCAGCTGGAAGAGTCCCAGCTGGAGCTGCAGGATGCCAAAGGCTCAGCCAGGGTGGCAGGCAAGGGACAAGCAGGAGGCTGGGATATGTATGGCTGCTCTGCTCCATGCACCTGGGGAGGTCAGCCAACAAGGCCCAACCCTTTACCCCCTGGGGAGCGTCCTGAGTTAGAGGCTAAGGCCTGCAGAACTGTCCCTGGATCCTGGGAAAGGGCATGGGCACTGCTGAAAAAAGCAAGCCATTATCTCAAGTGTGGGCACCTGAAAGAGCAAGGACTCTCCCTTGGCAGATCTCATCTCACCTGTGAGGATGCCCAGGGACCCTGCATGCTGGCACCCAGGTGCCAGCTGCTCGGTGTGGCAAGGAGCTCTTGCATCAGGCCCTGCCCAGCCCCCAGCACCTCGGAGCTCTTTACCCATCTCCCTTCCACGTCCCGGGGAGGGCCAGTCACTCAGTCCTCCTACGGACAGAGGGCACCCCATGCCCCACAGGACCCTGAAAGGCTCTCTGAGACCAGCGCCTGCAACTAGCCA
Source organism: Cavia porcellus (assembly GCF_034190915.1). Lineage (NCBI taxonomy): Eukaryota > Metazoa > Chordata > Mammalia > Rodentia > Caviidae > Cavia > Cavia porcellus. Next base: position 24,542,046 of record NW_026947515.1, read on the forward strand.
GCTCCAGACCCCTGCCCCTTTCCTGTCTGCACAGCTGTACCCACCATTCCCTGCCCCCACCCAGACTGTGGTAAACCAGGGCGTCCTGGCATCCTCCTCTGCCCGCCCTGCCCGCTAAATATACACCAAGGAGGAGTCCGGGAAGCAGCCAGCACAGCCATGATGAACCCGTCCATCCCTGCAGCTAGGGGTGGGGACACCAAAGGGCTCCGAGGCCCCATTCAAGGACCCAGGCATGCAGGGACCCAGGCTCTATCACAGGCTGGGGTCTCAGGAGGAGAGGATCTCAGGATTCAGGGCCTGTGGAAGAAGCCAAATTGCCCAGTTCCCCTTACCCACCCACACCCAGTCCAGTCAGGGAAGAAACTGAGTCAGGGCTCAAAGCTCAGGGCAGCGGTGAGCAGAGCCAGCCCTAACCTGCTTTCCCCAGGAAGAACGGAGCTCCCCTCCAAAGAGGGTAGGAGGCCGGGCTGCAGTGGTCCGCCCTCCCCAGTGGGAGCTCCTCCAGGCTCTTTGGATAGAAGTCAAAGGCTTCAGGAGGGGACAAGGGCCCCGCAGCAGGTCTCTAGGTTACCCTCCTTCCCTGCACGCACCCCTGCCCCAGGCCTGCACTTGGCCACCCAAGGCCTCTCAGAGGCTGCAGTGATAGGGGATCCAGGGCAGGTAGGGCTGGGGCAGGGAAGGAGGCGGCGAGGGTGAAGGACTCTCCTGCTTTGTGGCAGCACCTCCTCACCTTCCTGGCGCCTTTCCGCCCATCCTGCGGGGCCACTGCCAAGGCTCAGACTTCCTCAGAGGGCAGGATGCCCGGCAGCTGCCAGGGCCTAAGCCACCAGGCTGTGAGCGCCTTCTGGGTAGAAATGGCCTGGGGTAGGACAAGCAGAGGCCCAGAGTCACTGACCGAACGGTTTGGAGGTGGGGGGCAAGAGCAGCAGGCTGCAGGCCAGGAGGAGGCTGAAGCCTGCGGGTGGCAGCGGAGAGAGTGATGAAAGGGCCTTCACACCTCGGATGCAGGAAACTACCAGAGCGGTGTGGGCAAGCCACAGGGACCTGCGGCCCCCACCCTGTGGCTGGCCAAGCCCATGTGGTGAACGTGGCTCAGGGTGGGGACGTGGTGATGGGGGCAGCCAAGATTTCCCTCCCCGTGAGCCCCCGCTGGGCGTGGGCCGGAGCAGGAGCGGCTTCTTGGCCATCACTGGGCTCCTGCAAGCGTGGTTAGAGGCTTCCTCTCCCACTGCGGCCCTGGTCATCCACTCGGCCACCCTGCAGCGCCCTCTGCTGTCCACCCACAGGGCCAGCGCCACCAGACCTGCCAGGCCCTCGGAAGCAGGAGGGGCGTTCCCAGGGTCCCTGCCAGCACGCATGGGGCCTGGTATTCCGAGGGCTCCATGGTTGATTCAGAAGCTACAGTCCTGGCATCAGGGCCCCCTCTCCTTGGCCAGGGCAGTGAACAGATCCCTTGCCATCTCTCCGGAAGCCTGATGCCTGTGTCAGTCCCACTTCCCCTCCCCATCCTGCCACTGTCTGGACATGCTTTCTAGGAGGAAGGGACCCTGGCCTCTCCTCATAACTGGGGTCGCTCCTGTGACACACCTTGGTGCCGGATGTAGGCTGCTGTGAGTCCCATTTACCTGATAAGCCTACTCTCCCCTTTTTGGGCCATTCTGTTTGGAATGGGACTCCCAAAAGTTCATGTGTAGAAAACTTAATCCCCAAAGTCGTATGTTAATGGTATTGTGTGACTGACCTCGTAGTACCCCACCTGAGCTATCCCCCAGCCCGTCATTGCTATTTCATTTTGAGACAGGGTCTGGCTAAGTTGCCCAGGCTGGGTTTGAATTTGTGATCTTCCTCCATCAGCTTCCCAAGTAGCTGAGACCTCAGGCAAGTGCACCACACACAGAGAGCAGACCTTTCTCTTCGAAAAGTCACCTGGCCTCAGGTGTTTTGTTATAACAGCAGAAAACATACTAAGACCAAAACAAAAGAGGCAAAAGAGAGAGTGGAATCCTCCTGAAGAGGAAGCTCAAGTAAACTGAAGGCACAAGGGCAGAGGCCACACCTTGTGGGGAGCAGTGGTGGATGCTGCTGGACCTAGAGAAGAGGAGGAAGCACTGATGAGCATAGGTGCATCGGTGATGCAGGGGAGCCGTGTGCCCCTAATCAGCCAACTCAGCCGAGAAATGCGGCTGGGGGTGCAACCAACAAAGGGAGCTGAGGAACTCTGGGAGATGGAGTAAGAGCACCAGCCCGAGAATAAACAAGAAAGGCACGGGGGAAGGGGGCCTGGGAGCTCAGGCTTTGGTTGAGAAAACAGAGGCTGCAGTCTCACTTACTCAGGAGGCTGAGGCAGGAGGATCACTAAGCCCAGGAGTTGGAGGCCATCCTGGGTAACACAGTGAGACCCTATCTCTTAAGAAAGACAGAGAGAGGGGCAGGGATTAGCTCAGTGGTGCAGCACCTGCCTGGCAAGCACAAGGTCCTGAGTTCAATTTCTGGTACCAAAACAAAAGAGAGAGAGATGCATGATGGTGCATGCCTAACACTCTGAGTGGTAGAGGCAGGAAGATCACATTTGAGCCCAGATTGGGCATCTTAGCTTAGTGAGACCCTGTCTGAAATAAAAAATAAAAGGGCTGGGGACATAACTTCACGAAGAAGCCCTGGGTTCAATCCTCAGTACTGCAGAAAAAAATGAGAAAGAGAGAGAGAGGGAGAGAGAGGGGCTGAAAGACACTCTCACTGTGGAATTGAAAAGACTGCCTGTGAACCTCATCAAGCCGAGCAGGGAGAAGAGACTGGCGGGGGCTATTCCATTCTAAGCTACCAAAAGTGACTTTCACCGAAGACTGGATTTGCAGTCAAACTAACAATTTCACCATAGTGCTATGGGCTGGACTGTGTCCTCCAAATTTGCGTGTTGAAGCTTTAAATGCTAGTACCTCAAAATGTTATTATATCAGGCCAGGGATTTAGCTCAATGGCATAAGCGCCTGCCTGGCAAGTGTGAGGTTGTGAGTTCAATCCCCGGTACTGCAAAAAAGAAAAAAAAGAAGATAAATGTTATTGTATCTGGTCATAGTCCTTTAGGTTAAAATGAAGCTATCCAGATGGCACCCATTGTCTGCCTGGTGTCCGAGAGACAATGGGGAGCACACAGCAAGCATCTGGCCATCTGCAAGCCAAAGGGACAGGCCTCAGCAGAGACCTGACCTGCTGACACCGTATTCTGGGACTTGGGCTTCCACAGCCATGAAGAAATACATATCTATAGTTTAAGGCGACAGCTGCCATAGAAAATGCATGTACAGGGAGTCTAGAAAACAGTTTGCCAAACCAACAAAGTGATGCATAGGCTTGTAAAGAACGAGAGACCTGTGACAAGTAGCTGTCCCAATGTGAACGAAGGGCTAATGACAGAGTAAGAGGGACCGGCAAATCAGTCACTGTGCACTGGGAACTGTAAGCGAGGACCTTAGGACTTCAAGACAGATTTACATGAGGTCAGATATTTCAGCAGATGTGTGTGTGGGAGGGGGGTCCAGGGGGAAGGAGAGAAGGATAAACTGAAACCTCTGGTCCTTCCTGTCCTCTAGAAGCCCATTAAAGGTTTAACAAGAAAAATGCATTAGGGAGCAACAACAGCTGATTAAAACACATTTAAATGACTTGCTTACCAAAGTGATAACGTCTGCATTTATAAAAGATTACAAAAACGTTAAAAAGGAAAAGCTACCTAATGCATTTCATTTATTTACGTTGAGATAGGGTCTTGCTGTGTTGCTCAGACTGGTCTTGAACTCCTGGGCCACATCTCAGCTCCCCAAGTGCCTGGGAGAACAGGCTCCTGCCACCACACAGAGCAGCTAATTTGTCATATGAGGAGACATGCTTTTGGTTCCTCAAATCAGATGAGCCCAGGGATGGAGAGCTGTAGGCTCACGAGCATGTGAGACCAGGAGGGTGGACCAGGGCCCCGCACATCTGGTTGGCGTCTTGCCTTGCTCTTGACCAGCTCTGGGGGGATGTGCACACCATTTCACCTCCCTGTGCCTCAGTTTCCTCAGCCTGTGAAATGGTTACAATAGTCAGTATACAGCTGTCTGGAAACACTGATGTCACCAGGTCCACGTGTACAAGTGAGGTCACATTAGCGCCAACACGGGAGTTTCGGTGGTTTGAGTCCCCACCTGCATAAAAATTCTACTTCAAGAGTGCCACACCCCTCCACCCACCCATCCAGAGTTGTTGAGTTTCTGGTTTCACGGTGCTCAGGGACAAGGGAGCAGATCTTTCTGCTTTGGTCTCCCAGGGGTGGCCCACCAGCCAGCTACAGCAGGCATCCTGTCACTGGTCTGACCCCCTGGTCTGGCCCCAAGTGCAGTTCCTGGCCGTGAAGTCGCCCTTCCCAACTCTTAACTCTCCTGCAGAATCCCTGTAGATTTGTCACACAGTGGGAGGTCCCTCCCCCACAGTCCCTCTGGTCTGCATCAGAGGCACTTTGCTTTCTTCCCTGGGCCTCCTTGTGCAGGGTGGACTTGGCCCCTGACCAGCCCACAGGCTCCAGCTTCCCGAGGACAGCACTTGTATCCCTTCCTCCTTCAGCAAAGACTGGAGCCCAGGAGCGTCCTTTGCTCCAGTCACCATGCAATGGGAACTGTGAGAGAGGACAGTGGGGGACACGCACCCCCCGCCCCATGCTCTGCTTCCACAGGGGGCAGCCAAGACCTCATAGCAGAAGTGCTGGCTTAAAGTCCCAACCTGGTTTTATCTTTGTTTTGTCCCAATCCATTCTGCACGGTGCCTGATGCCTCAGAGGGTAGAGTAGTCCAGAACAGAGAAAAGTGCCCCTCGGCTTAAGCTGGGCTTCAGGTCCCCATTCTAGCTGGGTGGGGGCTGCAGGGTACCACCCCCAGGCAGCCTAGAGCAGCTCTTCTGCACAGTCACACACGGGATGACATCAGCTCAGCTCAGCTGTCGCCCTCCATGTGTTTGTGGTACAGGTGGGGACAAAGGTTTGGTTTTCAGAGCTTCCATCCCCACTCTGGGGAGAGGTAGAGAGGTAAGGGGAAAGCCAGGGCATTCATTGTGCACCAAGTGTGTGCGTGCACCCACCAGTTTCTTTGTCTGTCACACCACTGGGTGGGTGGGTGGGTGGGGCGGGCCTGGGCCTCCTATTCAGAGAAAAGGTCAGCTCAGCCTGACCGGGAAGCAGAAAGGACCCTGCTCCTGCGGCTAATGTGTTTACCGAAGGCTGGAGCAGGTGGGAGTTCCATCTGCTGGGCCCTGGCAGCTGCCTCCCCAGGGCTGCAGCTGAGAGGCGAGGGCCCTGGAGAGGCTGGGGAGGGGCCAAGCAGAGACCTCCACCCCACGCCAGCCACCCATTTACGCCTAGCTGGAAGGGAAAGAACTTCTTCTTCCAGGGTAGGCTTAGAGGACTCCCCAGAGGCTTGGCGGCTGGGGGCACCCTTAGCTAAGTCGTCCCTCAGGTCCTGAGCTGAGAGGCTACTTCCTTTCTCCTCAGTGGCAACAACTGCTGCCCTGGAGCCTCTTCTGGTCCCCAGACCTGCACTGGTTCTTGGGCTGTAAAATCAGACCAGGATGTTTGAGACCTAGGGAATGATGTCTCCCCGGGACTGCTGAGGCAGGCTGGGGCGTTCAGTCTGTCCAAAGGCCACTCCCTCTGACACTCTCTGGGACTCAGTCTGCCTAGCACTCCCATTGCTAGACACTCACAGACAGCTTCCTTTTCAAACCCCAGCACTGACCCTGGAAGCTAGAGGTGCTGACAATTCAGGGAATGAGAAGCAGACACCAAGAAAGGGGCTGGGCTGAAGATGGTTCATGTCTGTCCATCACTTCATTCATTTGTTCTTTCATTAATTCAACCAAAAGCAGCACTGAGCCTGTGCCAGCCCAACACCCCTCACAGAAGGACGCCCACCGCGGTTGTTACCCCAGCCTGTGCCCGCAGGGCCCCGCCCCTTCCCCAGGAAGTGGGAAGTGAAGCTCACCTAAGGGCTGGCCGAATTGTTCTCTCCACCTGAGAGCCAGCCCCGAAGGAGCCCTAGATGACACTGAAGGAGGTCACTGATTCGTTGGGCACAATCCTGAGGGTCCCAGGACATGTGTCCCTGAGCCCCCCAAACACCCTGGCTCGGCCCCTCCTCTATAGTTCTGCCCTTCTGGAGAGTCCTAAGGGCTTCAGTAGCACAGGGTCCACCACTGCCCCTTTCAGCCGTGACCTTGGGGTGCAGGGCAGGGGCACACTGTGGATCACCTGGTGGACAGTGGCCCGGAAGGTCTTGCTGAAGAAGCAGTAGAGGCCAAAGTTGACCACTGTGTTGAGCATGGCCACCATGTTGGCCACATCCAAGGCCAGATGCACCCTCCAGTCCCGGTGGACTGGGGCCACATACAGGTGGTAGAGCATGACGAAGGTCCGAGGGGCCCAAAGGAGGGTGAAGAGCGAGGTGACACCCAGCAGGATGGCCGTGCTCTTGCCCACCCTAGGCCGCAGCCCGCTCCAGCCTCTCCTTCGCAGTCGGAAGATGATGACTGAGTTGGTGACCAGGAAGATGCCACAGGGGATGAAGTAGACGAGGAGGCAGTGAGCCCACTTGAGGACCTCGTCCAGCACGCTAGGCAGGTCTGCATCCCTCCACACATCCAGCCACCAGTAGAAAGGAATGCCGGTCAGCAGAGCCGCACTGAGGACAGCGCCAATGGCCTGGCGGGTCTGGCCAGGGGACGATGTGACCCGGTGGTGCAGGGGGTGGCACAGGGCTTTGTATCGGTCAGCTGTGAGCAGGACAGCGATCCATACGGAGGCGTGGTTGGCAGCGAACTCCAGGATGTTGGCCGTGCGCACCACAGCCTGGGGGACCCTGCGGGCCAGCACGGCGCCCTGCAGGAGGAAGCCCACAAACACGATGACCACCTGGGTGACGATATCCGAGGCCGTGAGCGCCAGGAGGTAGTAGTAAGAAGGCTTCCTGGTCCTGGTGGCAAGCCGGGCCAAGGCCACTGTGGTCAGGAGGTTGACTGATGGTGACCAAGGTCACGGAGAGAGATGAGAAGTATCAGCAGGGAGCCTCAGAGTCAGCCTCCTACTGTCTCATTGTCCTCCCCAGCTGCCAGTACTGGCTTCTCTTCCCCTCTGTCCAGATCCTTCTTAAACTCTTCTAGCTGGCTGGGGTTTGGCAAACCAAACCACTAAAACAACTCACTTCGCAAACCCTAAGCACGTCAGTGTCACCCTGTCCATCCAGACCCCCAGCTGTGGTCCACCTGTCCCCCCAGCTCATCATCAGGTGCTCAGTGTCCCTGGGGAGAAGCTTCCCTGAACACAGGCACTGGTTTATCTACCAGGCTTGGGGAGAGCCAGAGAAGGCAGAGCCAGAAACCCTGTCCTTTTTTATTGTTCTTTTGCCACAGGGTATTGTTATGCAGTCCAGGCTGGCCTCAAACTCGAAGCAATCCTCCTGCCTCTGCCCGCTGGGTGCTAAGCTTATACATATGTGCCCATCATGCCCAGGCTGGCCCCTCACTTTGACTCCCCTCTGCTTTTTACTGCCCAGTGCCCCAGGATGCCAAGAGGAGAGCTGGAATCTATGACCCTGGGCCCCAGGGTCCAGCACAGAAGATTGGTGCTCTGGCCAAGCCTGAGACCCCAGACTCTAGCGCCCTACTCACCAGGCAGCCCCAGGCCCAGCAGGACACTGTAGTAGATGACAGGGATGATACCAGCCACACACGGTGACCTCTCTGGCCAGGGCCCTTCAAATTCCTCACCCAGGCCACTCGAGTTGGGTGTGGGCAGCAGGGTCACGGATGGCTGGCCAGCTAGGAAGGGCAGAAGGATAGGGTTGGCTTACGCATCCTCTCTCCAGCTGGGCTTGAGGTAGCCTCAGCGTGACCCTGAGATCTTTGTGTTCAGCCCTGCTCCTTGCGGACCCCTAGGAGAGACCCGGCCATATGGCAATTTCTGTCCCATGAAAACTCCATCCCACCCCAACTTATGTGGCCCCCTCCCCCACTGACGGGAAGCAGCCCTTGGTGGTGGGGACTGTGCTGCTGCCTGAGGTCTTCATCTCCTGTGCCTTTAAGAACTGCGCCTAGTGACTGACCCTGGGTGGCTCCCAGCAGCTGCACTGCCCCCCACAGCGGCAACTGCCTCCTCTCTCAGAAGTGACTGTTACTAGGTTCTCCTCTTTCCTAAGCCTAAGAGCATCCCTTCCCTGGGCAGCACCGCTGAAGCTGGAATGGTCTACTCTCTTTTGGGTGGGGAAACTGAGTCCCCAGGGGTGAGGAGACACAGCTGGCTGTGGCTGGTCCGGGGTGAGGACTCTCCACCAGCTTCAGCCTCTGCCCTCCTCAAACTACATTTTAATTCTCTTTAGGTTTTAATTTCTAGCTTCTGATTTCCTGCTGAAGATGGGGTCCCCAGCCCCCAGCTAAATAAACTTCAGGATCCCATCTCACAGCCCATTCATTATCAACCTCACACTCCCAGCTCCCAACCTCTAGGTCCCTCGCCTGTGGCCCCCACCCCACCATTTCAAGATACTTTACCGGTCTCGAGCCCCATGCTCCTGGGTCCTGAGCCCCAGGTCGCCAGTGGTTCTTCCCGGAGGTCTCCACAGCCTCCTCCCAACATCTCCAGCTGTCCCCCTCACCCTGCTCTCCAAGCAGGTGTTTGCCCCACGATTCTTCCAGCAGCACTGAGCATGTTAATGCAGAGAGTGGGGGTTGGGGAAGGGAGGAGGAGGAAGGAGAGGGTGGGGCGAAGGCTCAGGGAATGAGACCAAGTGGGTCCCATCAGACCAAAGCCGGGTGGAGGAGGGCTGAGTCAGGGCTCTGATGGAGAAAGACTGGGCCTGGGGTGGGTCTGAGGGGCCTGTGCCCACGCAGAGGGCAGCGAAGAGGCAGGAAAGCCAAGTCCAGGTCCAGGGCACCTGCAGCCTGGTCTGTTCAGCAGGAGCAGCCATGCCCTGGTGGGTGAGACTTTGGAAAGGGCAGGAGGATTCAGGGAGCCCCCTAGGGCACGGACACTCTGAGAGGCCCTTGCTGGCCGGGAAAGGAGGACACCCCACCCAAGAGATGGGAAGTGGAGCCAGGTGGGGGTGGCAAGGCTGCCACTTTTGGGTCAGGGGCCAGATTCCTTGAGAGCCCGAGGGGTCAGGTTCAAAGGGGCAGCACCACAGGTGGAGATAAGCCTGAGGCTCCTCCAAGTGACTGCTGACCAGGATGATGGCAGAAAGCCCTGGTGCAGAGGTGGGAACGCTGTCCCCTCCCACCCAGGAAAAGCCTGGCCAAGCTGCTGGTGGCTTGGGAAACCAGGACCTCTGGCCCACAAGCTGTTGTTTTCCTGGCCCCTGTGAAATAGAGCATCCCTCAAGAATATCAGTCCCTGGCAAATAAGCGCCAGCTGGTGCCGCAGGGTGCTGAGGCTGGAATCTGCTCCTAGCAGAGCCCTCCCCAGAGGGACAGTGTGACCACAGCAGCCCAATACCAGCACCAGGACACAGGCACCACCCAGGGGGCAGCCTGGGCATCAGGCAGAGGCCCACTCCCTGGGAATGTGAGGTGTTCCCTGGCTCCTAAATTAGGACGCATGCGCGTTTGGGAATGGAGCCAACCCACCTTGACCCCAACTTCCATCTTGGCACTTACAGCCAGGGCCTTGCTGTCCCTCAGTGGCCACGGCCAGATCCTGCAAGCCTCTGAGGTCTCTCTGCCTTGAGCCAAGGCCCTGGGCAGCACTAGGGGACCAGGGAAGGCAGGCACTATCCTTTTAGCACAGGACCTTGGAGGGTGTGCTGGACCCAGCCCTGGAAAGCACAGACAACTCCTCAGGTGGCTTCCTCCCTTTGTCCTGAGGCCAGGAGTGAATCTGCGGCACAGCCCCCTTCAGGACTGGAAAGACCTGCTGTGTCTGAGGCAGGCAGGGCTCCCTACCCTGTGCCTACACCTTGCTTTGCAGAACGAGTGAGTCTCTTACTGGAAAGCCTAAGTGTTCTCTAGACAGAGTGCATCGCCTTTGGCCCAGAACACTGAGGCTCCATTTGCCTCTGCATGCATGCCTTCAGCCAGCCTAGCAGCTCTGCCCACGGGTCCAGGCCTGCAGTGCCCTGTCCTGGGGTGCAGCCAGAGGCACCCGCAGGATCCTCTGATGGGCCTCTCAGAGGTGCTGCCTCCCCACACGGACTGGGAGGATCCCAGTGTCTGAGGCTGAGCAGAGAAGCACCGTGCGCAGGAAATGCCCCTGAGGCCAGGATGGCGGTGCTGTCCTGGGAGTGTGTGGCTCCGAGATCTCTGCACACCATGGGCAACATTATAACGTGCATGAGTAGTGTTGGGCTCCATGATGTGAGAGCCAGAGCCAGAGCGTCCATAGCTCAATGGACACCAGTGCTGCCACAGAATGGACAGGGCAGCCGCTGTGTCCGAATGGGCATGGGTGATGGCAAGGACAGGGCCATCCTCATGGGACCCATAGACAGCACACCCAGAGGACCCTTCTTGGTGGGGGTGGTTCTTTCCAGAGTGGTGCCAGTGTCAGTGACAAGAGTGGGCAGGCGAGGCAGACACTTTTGAGCCAACCTGGATGGAGGAAGATGTTATCAGCTATAGGATGGAGCCAGGAATGGTGGTACACACCTGTAATGCCAGTACTCGGGAGGCTGAGGCAGGAGGATCCCTGCAAGTCAGGAGTCAGCCTGGGCTACATAGTGAGCTCGAGGCCAGCCTGGATTGCATAGTGAGACCTTGCCTCAAAAAGCCAAAAAATAACAAAACAAACAACAACCAAACTACAGCAGCACACATTAACCTAGGAATTGAATCCAGGGCCTTGACACTAAGCTACATCCCCAGCCCTTTTAAATTTTGTTTTTGTTTGTTCTGAGACAGCCTTGAACTCACTGTGGTCCAGGTTGTTCTAGAACTCATGGTGACCCTCCTTCCTGAGTCTCTCAGCGCTGGGATTACAGTTGTACACCACCACTGCCCTGGCCTCAGGTTTAATCCAGCTGTGACCTCTGAGTAGGAGTGCAGGGCGGGTCATTCCTCTGCCTGTCCCTACACTTTCCATCCTCGCAGCAGCCCCTCACTGGAACCCTTGCCCGGGGCAGGAGTCTCACGGGTGTAAGGAGGCTGCCAGGGCAGGGCAGGGCTGGTCTGTGGCCCTTCCTTACTCAGGGCTCCAACTACCTAGGGTCCCATCACCCCGGCCCGCTACAGATTCAGGAGCTCCTCCTCCTGCCCAAGCCCGAGAGACTCTGGTTGCTTGTACAGTGTTACAGCAACTCTGCTGGACAAGAGAATTGATTGATCAGGACTGAAACCGCTTCCCAGAAAAGCCAGCACGGGGTTGCCTAACACCCAGCCAACTTGGTGACACTTGAGCCTGGCTCTGCAAGTTCCTGTCACCCTCACACAAGGTGCTTAGATGAGATGGGCTGGTGTCACAGGTGGTCGGGCTTCCTTCAAGGAGCTGTGCCTCTGTGCTGCCAACTCTCCAGCTTCAAGGGATGACAGAGCCTCTGACAGGGCAGAAGGGAATACGGTGCTGTAGATTCATTACCAGAGACTGGATGGTGAAGACCCTGTTGCCCCTTACCTGCCCTAACACACACACACACACACACACACACACACACACACACCTGCCATGCACACGCACAAGCCCCCTTGCAGTGCAGCAACCTTGGGACTAAGAAACAACAATATGACACTTTTATTTGGGAAAACAGTTTCTGCAGCCTTAGAGGAGGGTGAGGATGAGGGAGGCTAGGATAGCGCGAGGGGACCTCTTGGAGGTGAAGAATCAGAGGCGACCTTTCCCGGCAGGCCGCAGCCTCCCAGTCCCACTCACACTTGCAGTATCACCCACTTAACTTTAGTCGGTGGTGCTTAGGCTGCGGTGTCCACAAAAATTTTCCTGGGGTGTCTAGAAAATACAGATGCACAGGCTCACCCCTAAGCATCTGGTTCCCAGGTGGAGCATGGAGATTCTAGTGCGGGAGGGCTGGGTTTCCAGGGAGACTGGGGCAGACCCTGGAGGAGGCTGGAGTGAAGGAGTGTTGTCACAATTTGGGTCTGGGGTGTCTCCCAAAGGTGCATGTGTGCAAGGCTTGGTCCCCAGCTGGTGGAAACTTTGGGAGGTGACCCAGTTGGAAGAAGTAGCGTGTGGCAGTGCTCTTAAATGAGGTATTGGGAGCCAGGGATTCAGCTCAGTGGTGCACTGACTGCCTGGCTAGCTTGAGGTCCTGAGTTCAACTCCCAATACCCACCCCCACCAAAAAAGGAGGTACTGGGAAGCTGGCTCCTGTCTCTCCCTCTCTCTTTGCTTCCTGGTTACCTAGAATGAGTAATTTCTTTCTATATTAGTTAACTTTTGATTACTGTGACCAAATACTTGAGAAAGACAGTTTAAATCAGAAAATGTTATTTTGATTCATGGTTTCAAAAGTTTCAGTCCGTGGCTGACTGGCTCCAAGCAGAAGCATCAGGTGGTAGCGAGGAGGAGAAAAGCCAGAGGAGAAGGGGCAGGGAAAGAAGTCATACCCTACACAGCCATGGCCCAGCGACCACCTCGTGTTAGGCCCTACCTCCCGATAGGCCCATTGAGCTAGGAACACATCAGTGGATTAATCCACTTGATGAAGTGAAAGCCCTTATGATCCATTCACTGCTAACAAAATCCTCAAAATAACGAGCTTTTAAGGGTGCATTTTTTTTGAGACAGGGTCTTACTGGGTAGTTTAGGTTACCTTTAAACTCTCTACATAGTCCAGGCTGGTCTCAAAACTCACAGTGATCCTCTTGCGTCAGCCTCCTGAATGCTGTGATTACAGGCACACACCACTATGCCCAGTTTAGGGGCACACTCTGAGTTTCAACCCTAACCCTCTGCCATGCACTCTGCTATGATGTGCTGCTTCATGTACTACAGACTCAAAGCTATAGGGCGAAGCAACCATGGACCAAAATCTCTGAAACCATGCATTAAAATAAACCTTTCTTGCTTTTAAGTTGTCTACCTCAGGCATTTTGTCACAGTAAGAGCTAACATACATCTACAGAATGACAATGCACTGAGCAGCAGGTTCTCAGCTCCATAACTCCCATCGACAAGCATGCATGGTTGCTAGGAAGCCCCCAGGCTGTTGTGTTGCATGGTGGCTCTTTCTGGAGTGAGCCAGGAAATGGTACAGCCTGTGGAAAGGGCAGGCGGGTCACCAGTGGGCAGGGGATGGTGGATCCGGAGGAGGAGGCCAGGCGTGAGTGTCAGGGCAGCCTGGAGGGGTTTCTGCTGAGCTGGACAGCTCCGACTCTGCCAACCCGGATGAGGCTGCTGCCAGACCCAATTTTTGCTCTCCCTGTGGCTCCAGAGAGGGGGTGGAGCTGTCGGGACGCTGTGCAATAGCCAGAGGCAGAAATCAATAGATTGAGCTGGGCTCTGGGATCCAGACAGCAAGGACAGGGAAGGACCAACCCATTCCCTGCCCACTTCAGTTCATCAACCCCCTGAGGAGCTGAGGCAGATGCAGAGGTACGGGATGAGACCCGTCCAGCATCCTATGGGCACACACACGTCTGTCTGTCTCTCTCTGTCTCCCCCAGCTCTAGATTTCATCCTTCTCTCTCTACATCTTCATTTTCACAAGAACTGTCCTCTGCACTGTGCAATGGAGACTGTCACCTGGCTCTCCGCCTCAGTTTCCCTACATGTGCAGTGGGGTTCCGGGTTTGCTTCATGTCTCCTTAGAACTCTAGGAAACAGTTGGAAATTAGACAGAAGCTGGTGAAGAAGTCTTCCCAGCAGGTGAACCCCAACACCTTCAGCCACTGGGGGGAGTCAACCTAACGGAAGGAAGGAAGGCAGATGGGTACCCAGTCTCTGGCTCAGGTCCACACGCTGCCTGGCTGGGTAGGGGGACAGGCTGTTTACTGCTGGATGGTGGTCAGGCCTGCCCAGGCAGGGTGCTGCCCATGGCACATGGGAGACTTCTTCTGCTGTGTGTCCATTTCTGTCAAGTGGGACAACCTTGACCCTGGGGAGCAAGATGGACACAGGTCCCATGGCGCTTTCCTACAGACCCATCACCCACTGCAGTGTACACCAGGAGCCTTCTTCAACAGGGCCATGAACACTGTCCAGTCCCCCACTGACCCCTTTTCCAGATCTTTGTCCTCCTTTGGGAGAGCTAATCCTCCCAAAACGGGAGTGGGGGAGGGGTGGGAGCCCGAGTTGCCTCTTCTCTCTCCTCTTCCAGGCTCTGCCTTTGCAGCTGGCTCTCCACGGTGCTCCAGCCACGATGCTGCCAAATGCGCTCTGTGCCAGGGGCTGAAGCTGGGCCTGGGGCTGGGGGAGGGGCAGGGAGCCCTGGTGCTGGTGTCTGATAGTGGCCTTGAAGCTCCTTTCCTGACCTTTAAGGAGCCTAAAACATCCCAGGGGAGGACCAGTTAGCCTTGCTGAGCTGTGAGGAGTGGTGGGGGAGGAGGGTGCCGGATCTGTTCCCCTTGGGGGCCCAGGACAGCACAATAGCCCTTGGGGCTGCCACTCTCTGGCTTAAGTGGTTGCCCGGGCAACAGCAGGGGCCAGTTTCCACCAATCCATGGCAGAGGCTGGGTGGGGGAGGGAGGCCTGGCAGGAGGGGGGATCCGTCCCCTGTGTGAGATCCTATATAAGGAGGAGGGATGCGTTCAGAGTGGTCTGGCCATCACTGTCCCTCCAGTGGACTTGGGAGTGAAGCACAAAGATGCTTAGGCTAGGCCACTGGAAACCTGGGTCCTGGGGCAGCTTCTGGGCCATTCTGGCCCTGGTGGGCCTGGTCACTCGTGCAGGTGAGTGGACAGCGGGCACAATGAGGGTGCAGGGCAGCGTGGGGGCGGGGCAGGGCGGGACCTTCCAGGCCTCATGCACATGGCCAGCCCAGAAGGGGGTGTGCAGAGCTTGGGACAGCGCCCCACATCGCCACAGTCACAGCTCCCAGAAGGGAGGAGGGTGTCCTGCCTTGGCAGGGTGGAGAGACCCGGCAGGGGCAGGGATCTTAGCAACGGGCAGACCCTCCATTATCCACTGTCCCAGGCTGAGGCCGAATGGGGACACCATCAGCATTCAGGTCCTTCAGAGTGACAGCTGGGGAGGTGGGGCTAGGAAATCCCCCGCGACCTCTCTCCCTCCCTTTCTCCTCGCTTTCCGTGTCTCACAGATGCTTGGCTCTTGTGTGAGCCACCTCCCACCTGTCCCTACACCATGGCTTGTGCGTGCTTATGTGTACACATACAGTGAGTGTGTGGCCAGTGCCCATCTGCCACTCTCAGACACCTCCTGGTTCCCTCTACAATGCTCTTCACACTGCTCTCAGCTCCGGGAACCCATCAGCAGCGCTCCTTGACTTTTCTGTGACCAAGTGTGTACCTGCCACGTGACCAACATGTGTCTCAGGAAGCATGAGCAGAGCCCTGCTTGGCCGCCTGCAGAGGGATGCCATCTATGACACCCAGTTCCCCGGAGGGCCCCACTCCAGCACCAGCTTGGCCTTGGGACTTCCTTTGGTTCCCAGCTGTCTCATTGATCAGAACCCAGTAACAGAGGGCAGTCCTGGAAGCCAGCTTCTCCTCTTCCCCTGTCACCCAGCCTCTGTTCAACTCTTTTCTCCCACTCACTGCTCTGGACAGCCTGCCTCTGCAGGCCTGGTCCTCCTGCCCCTGCATGGGTTCACTTCTTGAATGCCTCCTTTAAAACTAGGGTGCCTATTTACGTACTTATTACCTCACTGGTCTGCTCATTTGTGCTTTCACAGAAATAAGGAGTTGGTTTATTTTGTCTGCTGCCAAATTCCAGGCTCTTAGAAGAGTGTGCAGGATGTAGGAGGCACTTGGGACAACGCCTCTGAGTGTTCAGGTAGACAATTGCTAGGTAACCAAAAGGGTAAGGACCAAGAGTGGCTCCGCCCTTGTCTGGCCAGGGTGAGTAGGGCCCCTGTCTGGCTTCATGGACAGCTGTCTGTGGAGATCAGAGTTGGTCTGTGACATCTCCCTCAACATCCCAAGAGGCTCCTCTTCCCTGCTCACAGGAATACCCTCTTGGCTCTGCATTGGTATATCCCATCCACCCAGAACGTGCCTGTGTATGTCCTCAACATCCGTATACAGCGAGGGTACACATGGGTGCACACACACAGCTCCTTCCTGGACCCTTCTGCCCTGCCCCCCACGCACGTGTCTCTGCTGCACCCCTCCACAGAGAGGCCCAAGGCCTGGACCACTTCTCAGCTGTGTTCTGTCCCTCCTGCTGCAGCACAGAGAACTGACCTGGGCGGGGAGGCAGCGGGCGTCTCCATCAACCACTCCCAGATGCTGCTCCACCGCCTGCAGGAGCTGCTTCGGCAGGGCAACGCCAGCGACGTGGTCCTGCGTGTGCAGGCTACAGGCACCGACGAGGTTCGAGTCTTCCACAGCCACCGCCTGCTGCTGGGGCTGCACAGCGAGCTGTTCCGCGAGCTGCTGAGCAACCAGAGTGAGGTGGTGCTGCAGGAGCCCCGAGATTGCGCGGCTGTCTTCGACAAGTTTGTCAGGTAGGAAGGGGAAGAACTGGGGGCGCTTCACCCCCTCCCCTCCCCAGGATATGGCTCTCTATCAGGAGGCCACAGCATCCTGGCCCTTAGTATCATTATGTCTGTTCACCCATGTCACCAGGACAACAGCACACCATCTCCTTTGTCCCTTCTCCCACTGTCTTCTTGCACCGTGCAGTGTGGCTTCCTGCCTTTGGCTGTGTGCTCTGGATGGCCTCAGGTCACTTCCCCAAGATGGTGGCCCCTCTGCACTTTTTTCTTTTTTTGTCTTTTTGAGACAGGGTCTCGCTATGCACTTCCGGCTGGCCATGGGCTCACTTTGTAGTCCGGGCTGGTCTTGAACTTGAGACAATCCTCCTGCTTCCGCCTCCCAAGTGCTGGGATTACAAGAGTGTAATACCATGTAGGCTCCCTCCAAGCTTTCAAACCTGGTCAGTGAAGCTTGTAGAAACCACAGATTCCAGGGCCCCTCTCTGGATGGTCGATGTCTGGCCTACGACTGGGATGGACAGGCATTTTTTATTTTAAAGGGTCTATGTGGTTTTGATATCTGCCCGGGGTTTGGAATCACAGGGCTAGGGAGCTGAAAAAGGTTAGCCAGTTTCCTGCCCCTCACCATTTACACTCCAGCTTAAGCAAGTAATTCTGATCCAGCACCTTCGGCCAGACGGGTGGCAGAGCCTGACACACAAATTCCAGGCAACAGGAACAGAGACAAAATAGGACTGCTGTGTGCCAGTAGGATTGGCAGAAGGGATGAGGGAGGCTTAGAAGACAGCAAGCTGACCCCTAACAAAGAAGGAAAGGGGCCCTTGTGCTGACCACCGACTCACTCTGTTCCCATTGTGACAATATGGGGGCGGGCTGTTACCCTTTCTTAGATGGGTAGCTTTAGGTCATCAGAGTTAAACTAGTTCAGTCTCCTGGCGAATACGTGGGAGGACATGGCTCTGAACCCAGACTATAAATTCCACAGTGGCAGGTGCCATCTATTTCATTACCGGAAACCTAAAGAGGAAGTCAGGAAGTAGAAACACTCCGGAAGGGCCTAAGAGGGAATGACCAGAAGCCACAGGGCCCACTGTATTGTTTTCACCCTTGGTCACAGAGAGCGACCTGGAGGAAGGACGGGTTTGACCTGACACTTCCCCACCGCTCCGCCTTTCTGGCAGGTACCTGTACTGCGGTGAGCTAACTGTGCTGCTGGCCCAAGCCATCCCGCTGCACCGGCTGGCCATCAAGTACGGCGTGGCCCCGCTGCAGCGCGGCGTGGCGGACTACATGCGCGCGCACCTGGCAGGCGGTGCAGGCCCCGCCGTGGGCTGGTACCATTACGCGGTAAGTACCGGGGACGAGGCCCTGCGCGAGAGCTGCCTGCAGTTCCTGGCCTGGAACTTGTCTGCTGTGGCGGGTAGCGCCGAGTGGGGCGCTGTGAGCCCCGAGCTGCTGGCGCAGCTGCTGCAGCGCTCAGACCTGGTGCTGCAGGATGAGCTGGAGCTGTTCCACGCGCTGGAGGCGTGGCTGGGCCGCGCTCGGCCGTCGCCTGCCGTGGCCGAGCGAGCGCTGCGCGCCATCCGGTACCCGATGATCCCGCCAGCACAGCTGTTCCAGCTGCAGGCGCGCTCTGCCGCCCTGGCGCGCCACGGCCCCGCGGTGGCCGACCTCCTGCTTCAGGCCTATCAGTTCCACGCCGCCTCGCCGCTGCACTACGCCAAGTTCTTCGACGTCAACGGCAGCGCTTTCCTTCCCCGCAACTACCTCGCGCCCGCCTGGGGTGCTCCTTGGGTCATCAACAACCCAGCCCGCGATGACCGTAGCACCAGCTTTCAGACGCAGTTGGGACCGAGCGGCCACGACGCGGGCCGCCGGGTCACTTGGAACGTGCTCTTCTCGCCGCGCTGGCTGCCCGTCAGCCTGCGGCCAGTCTACGCCGACGCCGCGGGCACCGCCCTGCCAGCCGCGCGCCCCGAGGACGGACGGCCGCGTCTAGTGGTTACTCCGGCCAGCAGCGGTGGCGACGCTGCAGGAGTGAGCTTCCAGAAGACCGTGCTAGTGGGAGCCCGCCAGCAAGGCCGGCTCCTGGTCCGCCACGCCTACAGCTTCCACCAGAGCAGCGAGGAGGTCGGCGACTTCCTGGCGCACGCAGACCTGCAGCGGCGCAACTCTGAGTACCTGGTGGAGAACGCGCTGCATCTACACCTCATAGTCAAGCCCGTCTACCACACCCTCATCCGGACGCCCAAGTAGATCGGATTGAAAAAGACTGGCCTAGGAGATGCCAAGGTCTGGGAAGGATGAGGCATGTGTGCAGGGGACTGTGAGCCCGGTCCCTGTGTGGGCTGGCACTGGCTGGTTGGGGCTAGGGTGGGTGCTAGGTGAGTGGCAGTAGACCAGATGCCTGGATTCTGGAACTCATTCCACAGCCAACTTTGAAGGCAACATTTTTGGATCTGAATAAATAGATACTCAGAGAGGTGAAGGGATGAAGAACCACCAGCCCCCAGGGGAGGGCCCAGGGAGAGCCTACAAATCTGGGGGTTCGCTGGCCTTCACTGAGTTTTTCCCTGAGAGCCCCTACCCCACTTGGAGCAGGACAGGTAAAAGCAAATGGTCTGTGGGCTACTAACTGGGACACCAGGGTACCTGCCTCTGGCAGGAGTTTGCTCAGCTTGCAGCTGAGGGATTTAGCTGGTCATTTCTGAGCCCTGATCTCCAGGGTCTGGCTACCTCCTCTGTGCTGCAGGTTTTCTGAGGGTGTTACCCCCAGGCTGGGGCCTCTCCCCTGGGAGGGGTCTTTGGCAAATGTGAAGGTGGCTGGGATGGGGCATAAACTGAACTTGCTCTAGCCCTGCGTTTCCTGGGGAGGGGCCTGGGATCTGGCCAGAACCCCTGTCCCCAGCCTGGGGAGAGCAGGGCACCTCAGGGAGGTGGAAGGGAGCCGGCCGAATCAGTCACAGCTGTTGTCCCACATTCAGATGAGGCCTGGTTTCCAACACAACCATGAAACACAAAGGGGATTTTATTATTAAAAAAGAAGAGGGAAAAGCCATCGCAAAGTGGCAAACCCAGATGTAAAGGCCCGTTGGCCCCTCTCCAGTGATCCAACATACCCTCGCCCCAGGTGTGGCCCAGGAGCGAGCTCTGCTTATGGCTCCACACCCCACTGCCAGGGTTTTGGCAATAGTGTTGTGTGCAGGGCGGGAGGCTGTGCCTCGGGCTTACCCTCTTCTCCTGACAATGAAAGCATGCCTGGGTCTGGCACCCCCGCCCCAGCTTCTGGGTCTTAGGAGCTCTGAGATTCTGAGTTCCTGTTTCCATGTGATTCCCATCTGCCCACCTCTGTTTCCCATTCCCACTACACCCCGTTCAGTCTCAAGGGCAGAATAGCTGGTTCCAGGCAGGGCTTTTCAGTTGTGTCGGGCACTTGAGCCATGGGGTGGGCGCAGCCCATGAGTGGGCCGATGGGAAATGCCAGCTGCATTGGAGGTAACAATAAGGGGTAAGGCATCCCCAGAGCCTGCAACAGAGTGAGAGCCAGGATCAGGGGCTTGAACTCCCTTAGAGGCACAAGCCCAAGTCCCCAATCCCTTGAATACGCTGAGTATCAGGCTTCCGTCACTGGGCAGGTACAGGGGCAGGAGCTTGCACATCTCCTCCCTGGGCTGGCCAAGGCTTCCCCTTCCCTCCCTTCCTGGTACTGACCGGCGCCCTCACTTGGAGGGAGTCTGATTTTGGCCAAAGGCAGCATGACTCTTCCTAAATGCCGGTTACTGGGTGTGGGGTGCCCACACACTGGCACCTTGTGATCCGAGGTGCTGTCTGGTGGATGGCGGACGTGTGTCTTAGGGCGGGAGAGCTGAGTTGGAGAACAGTAAGTGAGGTGAGGCCAAGAGCTGTGTAGGCCTCTGCCCCAGCTATGGTGGCAGCTGGAGGATGAAGGCATTGCTGAGGCATGGCTTGGGGTGCAGACAGAGGAATTCAGCCCTCAAGACCCCACCCACCCAGCCCCTCTCCTTCCCCTTACCTACCCCTTGCCCTGCGACCTCAAGGGTCCTCCGCTTCCTCTTCTTTGTCTCTAGTGACTTCTCTCTTTTCTTGTCTGTATTTTTCTTCTGGTCACCTACCCAGGATCCAGGGCTATCACCTTGATGCCTGATTGCCCCTGAGGGGCCCTCGCCCGTGCTGCTGGACAGGTTGTCCTCGCTGGCTGCACGCTGCAGCGTGGGGCTGGGTGGCCTGGCATCCTCAGCCTCGCTCAGGGAGTTCAGCGACAGGCTGCTGCGATCTGCAGCAGCTGCCAGCAGGTGGCGCCCCTGTAGGGCCAGAGCCCGTGAGCGCCGCCTGGCAGCCTTCACTGAAATGGACTTGGTACCGGTCAGGATCTCCTTTCCCTCTGCAGAGAACACAGGAATCCCAGCACAGGATCAAGGCCACCTCCCAACGGCCTCCCTCTGCCAGGAAGGGCAGAAAAGAGCAGGAGCCAGGGTGCCCTTGCCCATGACACCTGAATTGTTATTTAAGGAACTTGGGACACACTGAACTTTGCTTTAAACCAAGGATGGCAACACTGAGCCCTTAGGTTACTAAGGCGATGGGCTTAGCCTACCTTATCCAGGGGACAGGGATTCAGCTGGCGCTATTACAGTTATTGAGTGGAGGGGATGTGAGCTTGGGTGCCAGGTGTCCCCAGCATAATTTCTGACTGTGCTCCTATCGCTCTGTGTCCTTAAGCAGGTAACTAACACCCCAGGGGCACTGGTGGCTGCAGAATAGGCAGCAAGCGATGCAGTGCACACTCAGCAGAGCAAAAGGGAGGGTGGGGCTTTGGGCTGGGTGAGCTGAGCGGTTAGACAACACCAGGCGGGGGCATACGCACCTTTCTGGGACAAGGGGATCCCTGACAGATTCTCACTGCTGTCGGGGGAAGAGCTGATCTGGAAGCCCAGGCTGTCTGAGGGCGGGGCCTGGAGGGATTGGGAAGACAGTAGGGCCCCCATGTTCCACTCAGCAGGGGCAGCAAGCCTCCAGGGGTGGACGGGAGGCCATTTTGGAAAGACTGCACCCCAAATGTTGGGTGTCCACCCTTGTGTGCCCACCCCCAGCAACAGCCCTAGGAACACCCCTAGGAACAGTGGGTTCCTAGAGCTCACCTCCTGGGCTACCAGGCTGCCAACTGGGATGGGAAGTGGGATGGGCACAGAGGAGCTCTTTGCTGGCCAGGCCCGGGGTGTGGCCTTAGATGCAAGGTGGGCTTTACTGACGCTGGCAAAGGAGAATGGGTGGCTGTTGACCAGGCTGGTGGCACTGAGGTCTGCCCTTCTAGGGGAGAAGCTGTTGGTGTAAAGGGAAAAAGAAGCCAGGAAACTTGGCTCCGGACCTGCCTTTATTCAGTCTCCATCTTCCCTATGGACACTTGATCTGTTACACTGGCCCCTGCCCTGAGAGGGTGCAAAAGTAAGGAAGGAAGTGGCCTCACCTCTCTGCGGTGAGAGGAGGCAGGGTGTCTTGCAGGTGCTGAGCTTCGGAATGCAGTGTGTTCACGCTCTCTGGGTCAGAGTCTGAGGTCAATGTGATTTCTGCCACGGTAATTTTAGGCAAGAAACTGTCCTAGGGAAGGGAGAACAGGAGTGGACAATCAGAAGACTTGGAGGGTGACAAAGGCATACAGAGTGACAAGGGTTGTCACATAGGCCAGAAGCCCAGGAAAGGCAGTAGTGGGTTTGGGTCCTGGGTCCCCAGGAGGAAACTACAGTGGCAGCCTCAGTGGCACCACCTAATGCCCTGGTCTCCTGTACATCATCTGGGGCCATTCGTGAGATCTCAATTGGCCAGTCCTGGGTGGGGACAGATGCCAGTGAGGAATGCGTAGGGACAAGGACCTTACTCAAGCTTGGAAGGCATGGGATGGGGTAAGAAGGAACCAACTCCCTGGAGTGCCAACCAACTAGCATCCCACTGTGGGTGGTGGCCCCTCCCTGACATACGCCCGTACACACAGGACTGCCCCCATGCCCACCTTCAGGGCCCTGGAGGCCACACAGTTCATGACGGTGGCCGGCTTGAGGCCACCCTTCTCCTGCTCTCGAAGGTACAGGTCGCACAGGTTCTCTAGGTGCTGGGGGACAGGCAGGCTGTACTCTGTGGGGGGAGGGGCAGGGCTCAGCATGTGCCCACTGGTCCTCCTCAGCAGTTTGGTCAAGCTGGGCATGGGCCCTACCATCGATGATCTGTCTCTGGCCCTGGATGATCTTGTCACAGAGTCGAAGCCGCCCATGTGACCGCATCTCGGTGTTCTCCACCTCGAGTTCGTGTACCTGGCACAGCAAACTGAGTACCTCGCGCTGTTTCTCCGAGCCGATGAGCTGCAGCAGCGTCTCCTCCAGGTACCGGCACCGTGTGCGCAGCTCTTGCTGGCAGCGCTGCTGCAGTGCCAACTGGGGAATATGCCAGGTCAGCACCAGGCCGTGCCCAGCAGTCCTGTTTGTCCTCACCTTTCCAGCCCCTGGACTCCCAGTGTGGAGCACACACTCCGTGCCAACCCTCGGACTGTATCTTGGATCCTGTAACCAGGGGCTCTTCCAAAGTGGTTTCTCTTTGCTCACTTGCTTGCCACCCTATCACCCGCCCACAGCCGTAGCCAGCTCTGGGGACATCTGCTCAAGCCCAACCCTGTGACACCCTCAGGGCTCACAATACTCTGAAGCCCCTCTGGTGTGAGTGTGCCTCAACAGAATGGAAAGATCTGCTATTCTGAAAGCCCTAACTACCATGTGAACCCTAGGCATGTGCCAGGCATGAATTTTACCTCTCCAAAGACCCCATGAGGGCTGCATCTCCACCACTCCCATCTTACAGCTGAGAAATGTGAGGCACAGAGAGGTGAAAAAACCTGGCAAGGTCACCAGGGTTTGTAGCCTGAGTTCCCACTCACGCTCCTCCTCTGGCCCCCAGGTGTGATGCCCACTCCTCATCCCCCATGCCCGCTGAGCCCTGGACACCACCTCTTTGTGCAGCTTCTTCTGCTCATCCACCAGGGCAGTGATGCTCTCCCAGGCTGAGGCCACCTCAGGTGGCTCTAGATCTTCTGGCGGGTCACTGCCCGTATCTGAGTCTTTCTCACTGTCATCCTTGGTGTACGACTCCTTCCTCTGCTCCTCTTGCCGTTTGAGGGCTCTGTGAGATTTCTTACCCTTCCAGCTGCCCCACCCCAGGGAGATAAGACTGAGTCCTTGGGAGAGTGTGCACCCACATCTCCCAGCTCTTGCATCCTGGGCCCATGTGGGGCTTGGAGGGAAGGGGGTTGCATACCCAGCAATGGTGATCAAGTGGCAGGAGGTCTCCATCTCGATCTCGATCTCCCTGGCCCGCTTCTCCAGCTCTAGCAGGCACCTGCGGACATCCGTCTGCTCCCGGAAAGCTCTAGTGAGCTGCATATGGAGTGCGCTGATTTCTGCCTGCTCACCCTGCTGCTGAACTTCGGCTGCAGGGGATCAGGGTGGGGGCCAGGGGTGAGGGGGTGGGTGGAAGGTGGGGATGGGAGTTCAGATGAGGGGCGGGCTCAGGCTAAGGATTCTACGCCCTGGGGCCCTTCCCCATCTTTCTTCCCAAATCACTGCACCCACTTCCTGTCTAAGCACTTCCTCCAGAAAGAGGTCCTCCTACTCCCAACCCCAAAGGTGCCTCAAGGCTGTACCCCAACTGTTTTATCAGGTCATCCCTAGGACCCAGGTTCCCCTTACTCTTACAGCTTCTTGTGTCAACCACAAAAAGGTGGTGGCCCCAGTGTCTGCCAGGCAGTCCCCAGTGTGACATCCTGCACAGCTGAGGCAATCCCCAGTGTGATATCCTGCACAGCTAAATGTGTAGTGTCGTATGTGACCCCACCTGATCACCAGCTCTCTACGGCAGAGATCAGGATCCCACTTTTCAAAGGTAGGTTGCAAGGCTCAGAACAGCTGAGTGCCTAGCCCAAGGCTGCCTAGTCGCAAAGAGCCTGGTCAGCACCACCTCCCCACACACACCTTGGATGTGTCGGATGTCACCCCGCTGCAGCTGGCCTGTGGCTGGGCCCCACCCAGCCTGTTGGTTGATCTTGCCCTTGAGTCGCTGGATCTCACTCCGCAGGTCCTCGATGATACTGGTGTACTGGGCGATGTGATAGGAAACATTAAGTAAATTCCGTTTCACCTGCAGGGAGAACACCAGGAACTGGGTTTACCTCCGTACACCCCCTGGACCTTCTTGGGGGACCTTCCTTTGTCCCTCATTGACTCCCAGTCCTTCTGGTGACTGTCATGGCCTCCTTGCCTCTGACTCCACTTCTTGCTATCACATCCTACATGTCTTTGCCAGTCCTAAAATGCTGCCTCTGCCCATCAACTTCAGTGGCTCCCTACTGGCTAGATGGAACACCCTACTTCCTTTACCTGGTGTTGAAGGTTCACCAATCTCTGATTTATTCTGAGTCACTGCTCCTAAACAATCATTCTTCTCTCCAGTCCAACTCTCTTGCTGAGTATCCACCATAGATTTTTAACTCTTCCTCACCACTGGAGCTTTACCACTTCCTACCTTCTAGAATATTCTCCTCAAGCTTCATAATACTACTCAGTCTCCCCCAGCCCCTACTGGCACCATCTACCTAAGCAACTGTCTCCATTAACAATGAACTAATCTACACTACGTCTCTTCTCCTCCACGAACTTCCCAGAGAGTCAGAATACAACTTGAAGCACTCAGTCATAAGGAGATTTCATACTGGATTTCAGGGGTCCCATCATGTTCACCAGAGAAGTAGGAACATGAACTTGGGAACCAGGCAGACCCACTTCTAGTTTCTAAGCCATCGCTTCTAAGCTATCTGAGAAATCACTCAACCATTCCTTAAGCCTCACTTTTTAACTGTATCATGAAGAAGCAGTACCACTTGCCTGGTTTTGAAATCAGATGACAGAATATGTCAAAGAGCTCAGGGTAGATACTTAAAACGGGCTGCCTCTTCTTGTGAATGCTATGGGGAGGGGCTTCGGAAATGCAGGTATCTGAATGGACCTCTGAAGATGGAGGGGCTGGGCTGGGATGAGAGGCAAATAAAGGCTTTGGGGTCGACAATCAGGGGCTGGAGGTGCAAGAGAAGTGCTTGGGAGTCATGTTCATTGGGGGAATGAGGCCAGTGCAATGGTGGCTGGGTCTACAGAACATGGGTGGGTAGAAGGGATCAGTCAGTCCAGGAGCTCAAATCTGGAGCCTGGAAAGTATGCCCAGAGGGACAGCCCACAGGGCCTCACCCTTGTCTTAATGTTCTTGGCCCGGCCGGCATAGGTCAGGGTGTTCCGGGACTCCTCAAAGGCTGTGCTTGCTGGACTGATGTGGGCGATCATCACGGTACGGCTGTTTCCCCCAAGAGAGTCCTGGACAGAGAGAGATAAGACATGTGGTCAGCTGAGATGGCCTCCTGCCAGGCTGCCCCGACCCCGTCCTGGTATGTGTTCTCTTTCCCTGTACTCCCTGCTTTTCACACACACACACACACACACACACACACACACACACACACACACACACATACACACACACACACACACACTGCACATTGCAAACAGCTTGAGAGGAAGACAGCCTCACCCAGCTAGGAGACCTGGAGGCTGCTTTGGAATATGGCCATCATTTTCCCCATCTGCACCTTTCTGGTTTATGGATGCAGCCATGGTGTCAGACTGACTCAGGGATCATGCAAGCTGCTACTATGACATTTGACCAAGGACTTCATTTGGAACCCTATTTTCAGCATTACTAGCTTCAGCCCTCAGGAAAATTCCTTAACCTCCTTGTGAAAATTCCTCATCTGCAAATAGAACTCCCCTAACCCACAGAGACACCGACAAAGCTAAAGGACAAGGGGGACATGGCTGAGTGGTAAGCAACGATGGCTCAACCTCTTCAAGATCTGGGATCCAGACACTGAAAAATAACTTAGGGAAGAGAGAAAGATAGCTAGATCCCTGGGGATCTGAGGATTCTGGCAGGAAACTTAAACAGTTACAGAGAAATTGCAGAGAAGGGCAGGAGCAATCTGTACTTTCTCCCCCAGCTCCCAGATATCGTGGCTGGCATGAAAGGGAAGCCAGATCTACACAGACAAAGTAAAAGCCAGGGTTCAGGGAGGAGAAGTTCAGGGAGGAGTTCAGGGAGAAACACAGAGGTTTCTGTTCTGTGTTTGTGTTTTTAGGTGCTAAGAGCTGCCTGGAGAGCATGAGATTCTGCCCCCACATGAGTCCTTTGACTTGCAACAGCTGATGAATGGCTCCAGTCCAAGCACCTGCCTTACCCCTGGGGACAGTGCTTGGTTGGATGCCATTCCAGGGAGAGGTTGATTGTTTTAACCCAGGACTCAGCTTCACATTAGGGCTCCCAGTGTGACATTCCCACAGTGACTGGATGAGAGACAGCCATGGTTGGGAGCAGGTTGGAAAGAAACTCCTTGAAGGGGTTTGAGGTGAAGGACTTAGACCTTGTTCCCATGACCAGAGAGGCCAGGCTCAGCCTGTGTTACACTGGATCTGAAATTCATGGCATTGGTTCCTCCTAGTCACTGCTTTCTGGTCCAGGTAACTAGCACAGATCTGGGGTCTAACTCTCTCCTTTACCAACTAGTGTGAGCAGGACCACATACTGAACTGGACAGCGCCCAGAATGGTAGATCCCAGGAGAAAATCACACATTGAAAAATCACAGGGAATATTTTTTGTATGAGCATTGTTTTTTGTTTTTTCTTTTTTTCTTCTCTCTTTCCTCCTTCATCAGTTTATCGAGGTTTGGGAGATTTTCCTTTCTTCTTAACTTTTTTCTATATTTTTTCTTCTCCCATTTAATTTTTCTCCTTTTAATTTCTTCTGTTATTTTTACTCCTCATATAATTTCTTTCCTCCATCTTTGTCTTTTATCTTCTATTTCTTGTCAGTTTTTTTTATCTTTATCTAATTCTATAATTTCTACCCCCCAAATGGGATTCCTTGTATCACTTCCCCCTCTCCCTTCTCACATCAGTTAAGGATTTACATTTTCCCTCTTGCATTTCTCAGTTCCCAATCTCCAATATCTTTACTAGTATAACCATATATCAATATTAATCGTAAGATAGTTAACTACAAAATGACTATAGAATTTTTTTCTGCTGCTAGTGAAGATATAGCTATCACATTTAGTACATAGTAGCTGAAAGTCAATGCCTGGGTTGCATTAATGCTTACATCATAATTGTGGATTTCTTCTCTACACTTAAGGGTGGTACATAATTGGTTCTTACGGTATATTAATAGCCCACTTGTCTTGGGCATTGACAATAGCACTGTGACATAATTGTTGTTATTAATGGGTTTTCTCTGTAAGCTAACCCTCATATTACCTTTGTGACATAAACAATACAAGACTACACTGCTAGACAATTCTGTGTTGAGCGAGTGACACAAAGTCTTCCCCTTACAAAGTGACTAGGGTGGTTGGTCTTGGCAGAAGACTATAGTGAGCTACACCTGAGGCATATCACTGAAAAGCGATTAAAAAGACCGCTATCTAGGCCTGGGGATTTAGCTCAGTGTCCTAAGTGCCTGCCTGGCAAGTGCAAGGTCATGAGTTCAATTCCAGGTACAAAAAAAAAAAACCTGCCATCCTAACAATATATTAATAATAGCGTCTTTACACCATAAGCAGCCACAGACCTCAGCACAAACAAAATATACAAACCCAACAGAAACAGAAGAAAGGCAACGAAATGCTTCCAGAACTCCCACATATTCCCCCAAAGCCAATTCAGGGGCAACAAGGAGGAGAGCAGCATAAATCATACTCCAAAATTACTCAAAAGGATAATAGAGAAGGTTAAAAAAATATATCAAAAAGGTACTCAACAAGGTCTCCAAAGTTATAACTACACAGATCATTAAAACAGTAATCAAAATGACTCAGAAGCTTTCTAAAGACAGCAGTAAAAAGTAAGCTAAGTTAAACAAAACTATATAAACATGAATGAAGAGTTTAGCAAAGAATTAGAGCCCATGAAAGATTTCAGTCAAAACCGCAGGGGACTAAAAATTATATTGAAAGTATGAGCAGTAGAAGAGGCCAATGGATGGACCACATTTCAGAACGAGAAGACAAGGATGCCTTTGAAGACTAACTTCTCAAAGACACCTTAAAAGCAACAGAAGGAGGTGAAACATGGACCTAACAGCTGCTAGGTGACGCAAAGACAGCTCATCTCAGAGTAACTAGAGTAAATGAAAACAACACAAATTGCATAAAAACCCATTCACAGCAATAATGCAGAAAAATTCTTAAATACACAAAAGCAAGGGGGTCAACACAAATGACATAAAAAACTATTTACACAAGTAACAGCAGAGGGATGGGGACACATTTTAGTAACATAAGTGCTTTCCTGGCAAGTTCAAGGTCCTGAGTTCAATGCCCAAGTACAAAAAAAAAAGTAATAGCACAAAACTTCACAAACAAGGGAAGAGGGTCTGACATACAGATAAGTGAGGCATATAGAACTTCAACTAGCCATAACCAAAATAAATCTACACCCAGACATATAATTACCAAGATCCAAGATACTCAACACAAGAACAGAACATTAAAGACTGTTAGGGAATAAAAACAGATTGCCTATACAGGAAAACCCATCAGAATCACCGCAGACATTTCAACACAAACCATCAAGTCAAGAGGAGCTTGGAGTGAAGTGTTTGAAGTCCTGAAAGAAAACAACTTCCAACCCAGATTGATGTATGCTGCAAAACTATCTTTTAAAATTAATGGAGAAATAAGATACTTCCATGATAAAGAACAGCTGAAGGAATTCATGACCACCAAACCAACCCTATACAAAGTGTTGAAGGACATTCTAGAGAGATACAGATGACCACGGCTCCAGAAACAGCCGCAGAGAAGGGTTACTGAGCAGGGCAGGCAACTGAATGGAGGGGGAAAGTGGGGCACCAGTGGCAGGAGGGTAACAGCAGAGACAGGCCAGCGCATGCTGGGTGTAACCATTAATGCAGATGGTCTCAAGTCACCAATAAAAAGAAACACAAGGAGAGTGGATCGAGAAACAAGATCCACCAATGTGCTGTATACAAGCAACACATTTAGCTTCAAAGGAAATTCATGGACTGAAGGAAAACAGGAGACAGTGCTCCCTGCAGTGAGGACCCAGGAAAAAGGAAATTACCAACCATGTGAAGAGACGACCTATAGAAAGGGGAAAAACCTTTCCAGTTACTCCTCAGACAAAGGACTAATACCTAAAATATGTAAATAACTCACAAAAAAGATCCTCAAATTTAAAGACAATCAAAGACACAATCAAAAATAGGCATCTGAAATGAATTCATATTTCTCAGATGAAGCAGTGCAAATGGCCAATAAATACATGAATGACACAAAGGAAAATAATTTAAGTCTTCAGCATCACTTGCCACTCGAGAAATGCAAATTAAAGTAACACTGAAATCCCATCTTCAGAAAGAACAGACAAAAAAAGATAAAGGATGGACATCTTCAAGAAATCAAATGATCAAAGTTCTGGGGGAAAAGGAATCTTTCTCTATTGCTAGTGGGAGTGTAAACTGGTACAACCACTACGGAAATCAGTGTGGAGCTTCCTCAAAAAACTAAAACTAAAAATTCCATCTCACCCAGCTCTTCCCCTTCTAGATATCTTCCTGAAGAAGCAAATAAATCATGCTACAGGGACACACACACACACACACACACACACACACACACACACTCATGTTTATAGCGGTACAGTTCATGGGAGGGAAATCTTGGAAGCAGCCTGTCTATCCATCAACAGATGAACAAATAAAGACACTGTGGTATTTTTTACAGTGCAGTAGCTGTCTGCCATAAAGGACAAAGGAGTCTTTCGTAGGAAACAGATATTCTTTGAGAACATAATTTTAAATGAAGCATATCAAACATGGAAGTGTAAATATCACGTGATTTCTCTTATGTCAGAAATTCAGTGTATAAATACTATACAAAATAAAAATAGGCAATAGGGAAAAAGGAGGAAGGGAAAAAATTATTGTATTCCTGCATGGCCAACATACCTAAAAGTGTACCTTGATTTACCGTAACTGTTTTATGTGTTTTATATGCTGTTTGGCTTGTTAGTCCAGGTGTTAGTCTATGTTTATGATAGTTAACTTGATAAAGAATTATAAAATAAATAAATCTACCACTGGCAAAAAAAGAAAAAAATTGTAAAAAAAAAAAAAAAGTGGAGGGAAAGGGGAAATAAAAGAACTGAGATATTACATACATATGCCAGTTCCCACAATGAATGTAATCGTTACATACTGCAGACATGTACTAATAAAAAGTTAAAAAAAAAAAATCAATGATCTTCTCTCCCTAAAACAGGAAAGGACCCGTAGGAGGAAGCACTGAACTCAGAGGCCAGTTGGGAGCAGACACCCAGTGATGCCTCTCAGTTAAGGCCCAGGGTTGCCCTGCACAAAGCAAGTGGCCCCATGGGGCTCTCCACTGAACCCCACATCTAGGAGGCTTTCAGTCCCACGAGCTCAGCCTCTAGAAGGGGGCTGGGTGCAGCTCCCTCCCTCCCTGCTGCCCACTCTAGGATGGAGTTGCCAGATAAACTTCAGGGTAGTCAGTGACATGCAGATTTCAGAAAAATGATGCATTGATTTATTTAGTATATGCATAGCCCAGGTGTGGCATGGGGCACACTTGCACTAAAATTACTTTCGTGGCTTATATAAAATTCAGATCGAGCGGGGTGTCTTGCATTTGTATTGTACACCTGGCAGCCCGACCCTCGGTAGCCCAGCGCCTGGGCCCGCTTGTGGGGTTACCTTGAGGAGCCGGGTCAGCTTGCTGTCCCGGTAGTTGATGTACTTGTTGCTGCCCTTGTCACTCAGCGCGTTGATGCAGTTGCCCAGGGCCAGCAGGGAGCGGTTGATGTGGGCCCCCTCCTTCATGCGCTGCCCACGGTTCTGTGTCTGGGGCAGCAAACGACATCACTGTGACCTTCCGGGGTGGGGATGGGGCTCCACTTTAGCCCCCTCAAAACGCCCAGGTGATCCTGGTAGTAAATCTCCCTTCCTCCCTTGGGGCCCCCAAATGTATCATTGATATGACACCACAGCCTTGCCCGCCCTCCTGTCAGGGGCCTGGAAGATTTGACAAGCTAAGGTGACAGCAGGGTCTCTAAACAAGCCGAGGGCTACAGGATTCTGAGCAGGGTAGAGAGGCTGCTTCTTGGTCTCTCCCAGGGCAGGTGCTGCCAGAACATGTCATCCACAAAGTGGCTTCCCAGGCAGCCGTCTCCACCACTGGTCATGGCTCTAAAGAATGCCACAGGCTTCAGGGAGCAGGGAGAGAGGTGTGATGTGTGTGTGAGGAATGGGGAGGGTGTGCATGAGAGAGAGAGACAGACAGACACACACACACACACACACACACACAGAAAGTCGAAAGGTCAGGGTCCTCCACTCTTGGCCTGCAGGGGCATCAAGGCAGCAGGGTCTCTGCCACCAGCCAGAAGCCACCTCAACCCTCCTGGAGAAGCCAGGACCAGCTGGCTCCAGCACTGAACACCCTCTTCCCAGGCTTCCCCGTCCCTTCAAGGACTCCAGACTTCACTCGAGGGTGAGGTGGGGGCGGGTGAGTTTGCTGAATCTCATCCTGTTCTAACCCAGTCTGCTTTTCAACATGAAACCTTGCTTATTTCCTCACGAGGTCCTCTGGCCTGCATTTCTCCAGCACTAACACAGTGACATCCTCAGCTTCTGCTGTCCAGTGACTGTGAACCCCAAGCTGGCCCTCAGGAAAGAGCAGACTCTGTGTCTGCTGGGTTGCTATAGCGACCCAAGGCCCCCAAATCAGGCAAGTAAAGGTTCAAAGTTACTTCAAGAAACTGACAGGGCCAGGATGTGACTATTGGGGTCCACTCCCAGGCTCTGCCCAAGTTTCTCTGTCAGGGGCTTTTCTACCTACTATCAAATCCCTCAGCTGGCCCCAGTCATTGTCGCCCTGGCCCCATCTCCCCCTTCCCCCAGCAGGCCCTTGGCCTATCCTTACACTCCTAGCCCTCTGGGACACCCCTTTTGTCTGCACCCTGAGGCTCCCATTCACCCCTCCACTGCTCTTGGACGTTCTTCCCTCGCAGCTTCTGGGGAGCTGTCCCACATAGTAGCCTCTCCCCCAGTCCTAGAGAGCCAGCCTCCCATGGGGGAGCACTTTCCTCTGGGACAGACATCCCTGCCCTGTCGCCAAGAGCCAGCCTCACCTGGGAGGCGCGCTCAGAGCCGGCCAGGTCAATCATGAAGAGGCGGCCCTGCCGCACCTCCTGCACGATGCTTCTGACCCTGCTGCGCTGGCGCACGGCCACCTGCAGCACAGCGTGGGAGCGTGAGGACGTCTGGTTGGCAGCCGTGGGCTCCTGGGTCCTCTGCTGGTTCCCCTTCATCAGCAGCTGCATGACCTAGGTGGGTAGGATGGAGGGCAGAGGTCTTGGGGACCCCTAGAGATGTCTCACAGAGAGGAGGAGCCTGGCCCAGGAGAGGGGGTTCCTGCATGCATCTGAGAGGTTCAGCTGGGGTGGCCTGACCACTGTGTGCCAAGGGGCCTGGGCAGGCAGGCCTCCATGGGTGGGGGAAGTTGTGTGGCCTGGTCACTCCCCAGGGTCAGCGAGGCGGGGACGTGACAGCTGACGTGAGTTTCACTTCTGCCACTCAGGATTGTCTGTCTGCCCCAGGCCCCACTGAGCACCAGTGGCTTCCTAGCTTCAGTCCTCTCCTTCCTGACCCCTTTTACTGAGGGTCCCCTCCACAGCCCCTGACTGGCCGCACAACACTCGCCTCATTGGCATTGATGGTGGAGACCTCGGTGATTCCGGCAACCTGGATGGCCCCTTTGGAGTCCTCCCTCAGCTCCAGGTACCCCAGGGTGGGGTTCAGCAGGTCCCGGATCATCTCATTGTAGATCTGACGAGAGCAGTCAGGGAGAGGAGAAGGCAGACCAAGGTCAGGAGGCCCAGGTAAGGAAACCCTGCTTCTCTCCCCCAGCCAGCATTCTGGGCCCTAGGCTTCATGAGAGAAGCCCTGGCTGGCAGAAGGCCCTCTTTGTTGGCAGGAGTCTTCAGCATCTACAGGAAAACTCCAGTCTAGAGCTGATGTTACTGGAGGATCCAGAACCTTCTAGGCTTCCCAGGCCGGATGCTGTGCAGATGTGAGGCCTGACCAAAGTGGGGAACAGGTTGAGAAACCTTGGTCATTGCTAGGCAATGTTAGGCTACTTCCAGGTGGCCCCCACACATGGCCAGGTGAGCCTTGTTGGCTCAGTCAACATGGGCTGGCAGCCCCACCTTGCCGCTCCTTCTGGGCTGTCACTCGGGAGATTATCGGCTCCCAGAAGAGTCTGCTGGCTAAGTCTCCTGCCTCTTCCATGCTCGGTGTGGACAGATGAGCTCCAGGAACAGGCCCACCAGGAGGACAAGGAGGGCTGTCTGGGAGGGCTGCAAAGCTCTTTGCTCACTGACAAGGCTACTCTGGGTGGGACAACAGGCCATAATCAGCTTTCAAGCCACTGGGTCGTGAGTCTGAACCCCTGCTCTCTCACTGTGTGTCATCGATCTACTTGCCTAACCTTGCTGAGCCCTTTTTTATGGAAGGTAGGGCTAACAACCTGCTCGTGGGGTAGCAGTCATGATGGGCGTCCAGGAAATCACCCAGTAATGAGCTTCTGGGAGGTCAGCCCATCCTTACCTCTTGCCCAGGGTTGGGTAGGGCTCACCTCCAAGTAGGACATGGAAACCTCATATTCCATGTCACTGCTGGTCTCTTCGATTGCACGGAAGAGGTCATTGAGGGTCCGAACATAGATGCCCGGCTCATGGTCAGTACCCAGCATGGTGTAAGTTTTCCCACAGCCTGGGACAGAGTAAGGTGATGGGTGAACGGAGTGGGGACCAGCGTGAGGTCTTGCTGAGCTGATAACTTTAGGTCTGTCCCCAAGGCTGGACCCTCAAATGTCCAGGTGGTAGTGAGGGACAGAAGAATGATGATGACACTGGTGAGGGATGGGGTTTTAGAGCTGGAGGGTCCTGGATGAGGTCTGGATCAGCCATAGCCTCGACCCCCATCCAGGTGGAACTAGACAAAGGGGCTTGGTTCTTATGGGTGGGGTGACAGGGGTGTTTCAGTCTGGGTTTCTGCCTCACCTGTAGGACCATATGCAAAGACAGTGGCATTGTAGCCTGAAATGACGCCTTCTATGAGGCCCTTGGTGGTGGCCTGGTACACCATCTCCTGCAGGGAACAGGAAGTTGGTCAAGGGCCTGACACACAGACTGGGCAGAGCTCAGATGCCCACAGGCAATGCTGACCCTGGAACCCCAGGCTGGGAAGAAGGGTGTGGCAGCTGTAGGAGAGGATGTCTCCACTTACACCCCCCCCGGGGGGGGGCACCAGTGTGCAGGAGAGCTCAGGACACCTGAGACACTTCCCCTGAAGCTGGCTGCTGGCCCCCAGCTCTAAGGATGCATTCCATCTGCTCCAGAGCGCATCCCAAAGATGGGTGAGATGGGAGTCCCTAGGAGAGTGTCAGTTTCCCGGAGACTCCCTGCCTGCCCTCTCTGCACCAGATGGGCTTCAGGCTCCTGCCTCCGCTTGGATACGGGCAGCTATGGAGTGTGCATCGAGGCGGGGCGGTGTGTGTGTGCACGCGCTCACCCAAGCGTGTCCAAGCAGGAGGCCAGGTGGGCCCACCACACAGGTATACAAGTGTAGGCACCATGCAAACACATGCAAACACTGTCCCCAAGTGGGGAAAGCTCTAGAACTCGATTCCTTGAGCACACGGTGGAAGGAAAGTGAAGGCTTCTGCCGGGTAAGGCAAAGGGTGTCAGGGGGCTCTTTCATATTTCAGGCCCAGGTCCAGGCCCTGTCCCACCTGGGTGGCAGTGAAGTCAAAGGCCACATCGAACAGGTAGGACTTCTCCCGGGAGCGGTGTGCTCGCAGAATGTCATCAGGGTCCTCCATTGGGTCCATGAGAACCACCATCTGCAAAGTTCCCCAAGGGAAGGTCACAGTCAGCTGGGGTTTGCAGA
Organism: Cavia porcellus; assembly: GCF_034190915.1. Lineage (NCBI taxonomy): Eukaryota > Metazoa > Chordata > Mammalia > Rodentia > Caviidae > Cavia > Cavia porcellus. Next base: position 24,577,771 of record NW_026947515.1, read on the forward strand.
GACCTGGGTGCATTTCTGCTCCCATCTGACCTCCAGGCGTCGGGTCTGGCCTTGGGTGCAGCCCCTACAAGGCCCAGTACAGTCCCAAGGGAGCAGCGATCTCTGCAGGACTGTGCCAAATGCAGTAGGCCTGAGACTCAGGGCCTGTCCCTTAACTGCAAAGCTCTTGCCCACAAGAAAAGCAACAGCAGGGCTTTACTGCCTGGAGCAATTGTTTCTCCCATGCACAGCTAAGGAATTAGGGTTGAGAGCGAAGGTCACACTAGCCAGGGGGAGGACCGGGGGCTCAGTAGCTGGGACCTGCATTCAAAACCTGCAGAGCCATTTTCTAGAACAATCTCCGAGCCACCCTACTCTGTCCACGTCCTGGTGTGCCAAGGCTTGTTCTGGGCTCCATGTGGAAAGGCAGAAGGGGCGGAATTTTCATGGTGGGGGGGGGGTCCCAGCCTAGGGACAGGTGGGGAAAATGAGGCTCTCAGAAACAACAGAAGACACTCAAAGACTACAGAAGGGCTTGAGTTTGGGGGATGTAGGATGAGGGGAACAGGGACCAAAGAGGACAGTGAGGGCAGACTCTGAACCCCAGTCCTGCTTCTCAGTAGCAGGGTGACCTGCCCGAGCCCGGATCTCCTCCTCTGTCAGGTGAGACTGCACTACTGCATCCCGGAGACTGAGAATACCCCAGGAGACAACGTGTGTAACGCCTGCCAAGTACTCAGAGGTCTCTGCCTCTGTCTCTGTCTCTGTTTCTCTCTCTTCAAGTACTAGGAACTGCACCTAGGACTTCACACTGATTACATCCCTACCATTTTTATTATTTGAGACTGAATCTTTTGAAGTCACTAAGTTGTCTAGGCTGAGTTCAAATCTGTGACCCTTCTGCCTCAGCTTCCCAGCTTAGGTACTGTTAAGAGAGAGAGAAAGGACAGAGTTGGGGATGAGACGGTCACCAATTCCCTGCCCCTGAGACTCAGCTATCAAATCTAGAGTGACAAAAATAAAAGAGCAACACAAGAAGAAGACACAATTAAAAGCCAGAATAAAAGGACAAAAAATACAAGTTGAGGGTGTGTTGATCCTATCCTCACCGTGGAGCAGGTCATCAGCCCCCAAGTCCCTGGCCCACTGTGCCACACGGGTCCCAGCAATGGGAGGCAGGGTCTGCTCACTGCTGCTGACCCCAGGGCTCCTTGGGGTCCTGGCTCACTAGAAAGCCCGAGTGAATACACCACTGTGTACTCCCCTGCCGATTAGGTGGGGCCTGCTCCTAGGGGAGCACCCAATGGCCCCTCCTCTACTGGGGGGCAGCCTTCACTCTCAGTTATGCTAACAACAGCTGATCTTTATACACTCTGCAATGTGAATGCATGGTTATTATTTAATGGGGAAACTGAGGCACCAAATTGCAGGGTTGAGGCCTGCAGGTTGGGCTGGTCCCCGTGTATCCTCTGAATGTCCTCTCAGCCCTCCCTGCTCCCCAGGACCCCTGTGTGCTAGGGTCCCTCAGCAGTCACCATCATCCAAGAGAGACCCCCACACTCTGTGCACATAAGTGCTCAATGTCCACAGGCCCTGGACAGTAAAGTGCTGTGTGAGGAGGTAAACTGAGTCTTCACAGGGCCAAGAACTGAGCCAGGTGCCCAAGGGAGCAGAGATGGGTCAGCAGGGGAGGTGGGGCTTGTGAACAGATGAGGCATGGGGAGGAGCCACTCCGAGAGGACAGATGAGGATGGCGCTGAGGCTGGCAGTGAGGTGGCAGCTGATCGCTTGGGTCTGGGGTGTCCTCCGTGAATCCTTCTGGCTGTACCTACCAAGTTCAGGGATTTAGGAGGCCCAGTCCCAGGAGGAAAGGACCTAGGGACTCCCAGCATGCTCTCTGTGTATTCTGTGTCTGTCCTGCCATCAACCACTCCCTTTCACTCCACACGCCCCCAGGGCAGGCACACCTGTGCCCACTGCTGGCCCTGGCCCCTCCAGGAGCTGGCAAGGCCCTTCTGTAATTCACCAGGTGAGGTGACCCCTCAGGAAGTAGAAGTCTTAGCTAGTCCGGTGGGACTGCAGGTGAGCCAGGTAGGAGAGAGGGTGCTGAACAGGCTGAGCAGAAAGCTTTGTGTGGGGAAAGAAGGCCTCCAAGCTGGGCCCCTCCCAGCTGCCCAAGGGCTGGTGATCGCAGTGAGGCAAGTACAGGACAAGCACCTGTCCCCAGTCACCTCCTCAGGGCCTCAGTCCTAGTGGCCCCTAAGCTCCTGGCATTGGTCTCTGTTGCAGGCTGCCAGCAGCATGAGCCCTGCTCAAGTTTCAGACCCAACTGAAGAGACAAACTGGCTCCAGGCCCCCTGGCATTGGTCCCTTGGGAAGCTCCAGCAGCCTGGCCAGCTGTACCAGCTCCCACCCAGGTGCCAGCGCTCCTGTGGACACAGCAGGACCTTCGAGGGCTTTCTGTGCTGGGGAGAGGGAACAGCATGTATGCACGGATGCCCACCTCCAACAGTGATGGTCACACGACCTCCAGGCACTGCAGAGTTCAGGGCACCCTGGGCATCTCGTTCACTGACCTATGAGAGCTCCTGCATCAGTGTGCTCACCGCACAGCTGCCACGATCCCCGCTGAGAGAAGGCTTTGTCTGGGTCCCACCTGTCTGAGCCCTGGCTCCCACTCCACCCCCACAGCATTGCCCTGTACCTGTCCACCCTGGGACACAGTGGGGCCCTTGTGCCCCTGCCCAGGTGAGCCAGAGCTGAGTGGGGTGGGTGGGGAGGGTGCCTGGGCTGCCAAGCGGAACAGGCCAAGGTGCCAGCCCCGGGAATAGAGAAGAGCGAGGCCAAGGGTCCTGCCTTCAGGCACTCCCAGGTCACTCATAACCAGGGGAGATGCCCAATCCAGCAACGCCAGGGAGGAGAGGGCTTTCTGGAAGAGGTGGCACCAGTGTTGGGTCTTAGAGGATGAGCAGGAGGTGGCCGAGAGAGGTGAGAGTGGAAATATTCTAGAGAAGGCGGTAAGCAAGGCAAAGAGGTGAGGACTTGGGCAGAGGCTCTCAGCTGAGACTCGTGGAGCTGGGGAGCTGCATCCCACCTCCGTCCTCCCTGCAGGGGCTCTAGAGCTTGGGTCAGGAACTCAGGCGTGCATCTGCTGAGACAGCCACCATTCCCTTCCCCAGGGAGCCCCTCAAGCACACGACGGCCTTCACTCTGGCATCCTGCTCTATGTCCTCCAGGGCCCCCTCTAAATGTCCCCCTTGCTGGCACATAGCTCAAGGGACATTTGCCGAATAAAGTTGCCTTCTATAGGGAGCTTTGCGTGTTCCAGGCACCACACAAAAGCCTTGGCATATGCTTTCTGGAAATTTATGGGAAATCCCCCCCCCCCATATTGGGAATTGAATCCAGGGCTTTTGCAGTGAGCTGTATCCCCAACCATTTTATATGGTTGTTTTGTTTTGTTTTAATTTTGAGACCTTGCCAAGTTGTTAAATTGCCCAGGTCAGGCTCAAACCTCCGATTTTCCAGCCCTGGAGTCCCAGACTGTCAGGATTATAAACACCTGGTTCAAGTGACAAGAGGTAAGGACTCAGACCGTATCAGTAGCACATCAAAAACAGCGCTGTGAAGTACAGACCCCATCAGATCCAAAGACCAAATCTGGTTCAGGAACTCAGGCTCCTCCCACCCACTTACCCTTCCCTTCTGCCCCAAGTGCCTTAGTCAGTGGCCCTATTTGAAAGTAGAGCAGGTACAGGGGTACTAAGATGAGGACCAGGCCATGCGGAGCAGGGTCAGCCCTAACCTCATGTGACTAGTGCCGCTCAGAAAGGGGAAGCTGATGGGACAGGCACAGAGGACAGTGCTCTGGAAGATGGGAAGGCAGCCATCTGCAGGCCAACAAGAGGGGCCTGGACCAGAGCCTTCCTGCCGCCACAGCGCCGTGACCTCGTAAACCTCTGTGTTGAAGCCTTCAGTGCTCTGTTAGCGCTGCCTTGCAAAACTAATCTGCTTATACCATGGCGGGTCCCTGGCCTTGTGGAGGTGGGGTAGCCACACCCAAGGAGGGCAGGCGCAGTGTCTAGGCACCCTGGGCCCTACTGGACTTCGGCTAGATGGAGGGCCCAGAATGGAACCTACTGAGCTCACAGCACCAAGGCCCAGCCGGCTGCTCAGGGCAGAGCCATACCTGGCTGACGTCCTGGCCAGGTAACCATTGGCTACGGGACTCTGAGGAGCCCGAGGCTCAGGATGATGGGAAGGCTGACCTAACAGTCCAGGGTAGTGATGTAATCAGCCAACCACATCATGCATGCCACAGCTGCACCACCGCTGCTCCAGGGCTCGTCTCTCCTGGGGGCTGCAGATGCACGCAACAGAGTTCTCCAAGGAGCGGTGCTTGTGAAATGCAGATTCCCAGGCATCACCCAGACTCATACAATCAAACAGCCTGGAAATGTGGAACCCCAAGTGCGCATTTTTAACAAACCTGCCCCTTCTACTTGTAGCCATCCTGGGGTTAGGGGTAAGGATCCTTGATCCTTGAAGTACTGTGCACAGAAGTTCAAATGCCCATCCACCGATGACTGGATAAACAACTCATGGTATAGCCACAGCAAGGAGAATTATCCAGCCATGAAAAGACAAAAATTCCGATACAGGCTGCAGTGTGGGTAAAGCCCAAAGACGTGACACTAAGGGAAAGAAGCAGGACACGAGGGACCCGTACTATACGACCTAATTACATGTCCAGAACGGTTCACGGATGGACAGCAACAGACGGCAAGTAGGTCTGCCTGAAGCTGGGAAGGGCTGGGAAAGGCGGAGAGATGGCTAAGGGGTCAAGATGAAGGTTCCCTGTATCTTCCCTGATCATCGTCGAGTCTTGTATGCAGCCCAGGCTGGCCTTGAATTTGTGGCGATCCTCCTCCACCTCAGTTTCCCTCCTGAGTGCTGGGATAATAGCACACACCTCCACACCTAGCTCCCCTGGGTGTTTTCCACGGTTTTCCACATGCCCCCGAGATGGGTGGTGTGCAGGGAGCCCCGCTGCCCCCCACCCGGGAGGGCAGCAACCCCTACAGCACTCACTGTCTGTGGCACTTGGAGTCTGTCACCTCATCCTGTTTATCTTTCACAACAGACTCACACTTTTGGGGATCAGGTCCCCTCATATCACCTCCCTTAACCCTCTCCACAGCTCTCGGTGAGGGTGGGGCCTGCGATTAGTTGCCCCCCCCTCTGACAAGGAAACAGAAACCCAAGCTTGTGTGTGGGCACCCAGCCAGCACCCCGAAAGGTGAGGTCCTCAGGGTCCCAGCCTGAGACTACAGTTTTCATTCTGTTAGGAGCCAGGGGCCTCCACTCTGCCCTCTTCCACATCACACCTGCCACAGCTCCTCTTTCATCCCCTATTCTGTACGCCTGGGCCCTCCACAAGGCCTCCTGAAGGCCCCTGCCTGGCTCCTCAGGACCCCAGGAGTGGGGGTGGGGTACCAGTTAGACTATCAGTAGATGAATGCTAATTATGGAATTATACACATCATTCATTGACTTAAGTCCTGCAGACAAGCACCATCTGGAAAGGCAGGGGGAGGATCAGCAGGCCTGCCTTGGGTGGGGATGTCTGGGGTTCACTTGGAAGCTCCTTCCCCAGCCTGGAATCCCCACCCACAGGGGCCCTTCCTGCCCTTCAGTCTTTCTGAGGATCTGACTTCTGGGCTCTGTGCCACCCAAATGCTGCAAAGCCCAGAGCTCCTAGCAGTCCTCCAGGTATATTCTCAGGAGATGGCTGTGTGGGGCCTTGCCAAGAGCTGTGATGGAGGAGAAGGGAGGCTGGGTTTTACCTAACTCTGAAAGCATCCTGCATTTCAACACTGGAGATTACCGTGTGCTCTGCCGTGCATAGGTACAGTGTCAAGCACTGTGTATCCATGAACCCTGACCGAAGGACTATCTGACCAGGTCCTAGTTATGGCCCCAAACTGAACTGGGGCCCTGGGACCCCAGGCCCACAAGACACCTGGCCAGTTTCTTTACAAATCCAAACCCCAACTCAAGCTTCCCCAGAATCAAGGCACACTGGCTTTGCTCTGGAGGACATTTTGCTACAGGAGTGCCCACCTTGCCCAGTTCCAGATGCCCCCAGGAGAACAACTGCTCATTCTAAAGAAGGCTGTGATAGGACCCCTCATACTGGTCCAAGCCAGAGGATGACTGAGTCCTCCGCCTCAAAACCCATGGACAAGTGGGCTGTGACAGTGCCTGCTCCCTACTGACCACCAAGGGGCCAAGCCCTAGCTAGTGTGCACCAGGCTGCATTGCTCAGGGTTCCCACCCTTGGGCCTCAGACGACACCAGCGAAGGAAAGTGAAGGCAGGAAACAAGAGGAACCCCCACCCCTGGCCCCACAGGCCATGACAGCCATAGCCAAGGGAGCAATGGGGAGCACCTGACAGCCCAAGCCAACACCTGAGAGAAGGCAGGGCCTTGCATTGGTTGCCTGGACCCAGCTACATCTTAACTGGACAGACATACCACAGCCATGTTGCCCTGGACCAGCTCTCAAAACTCACCCCACTGACTACTGGGCCTTGGGTCTTCAGAGGAAGGAGACTTTCCACTGGCAGGCTGGGCATTCAGTGCAACTGACCAGCCCTGGAGCCTGAGGCTGCAGGATGAATCTGGGGGTCATTGGGGAGGGCTGGTCAGAACGAGATGCAAGAAAAATAGATTGCCCATCTCTGTTCTTGGACTGGTATGTTTTACCCCCTTCTTGCCATGGTCCATTGTCAGAGGGAGAGCTTGCTTTTTGAGCCTGTCAGCCTGGCACGCACTGTGGCCACTCTCAAACTGCAGGCCTTGGTCAGGAGGGCTGGGCCAGGCCCCTGGTCACACCCATCTTTGAACCACTTTGGAAACCTAAAGAGTTTAGGTCAGAAGGTGCCACTCTGCGCCTCTGCACTGTCACAGGAGCAGCCCTAACAACTCGGTTCAGGTCATGCCCAGCTTGCAGGGCGGGAGCCCCTCCTCTGCCTGAGGGGACAGAATGGAGCCAGTGTCTGCTGAGCGTGGGCACACAAAGGGCTGTCCCTAGACAGGGAGTAGTGTTCCCGACAGTAAAAATCTATCCGCCCCCATGCAGGCTGGGAGCCAGGAGCAGCGAGAAAGGGAGATCGTTGTCCCAACCTGAGGACCCGATGCACTTCCTAGTGGACAAAGTGGACGGAGGTTTCTCCTCTGTGTGACTCCGTAGGGCTGGGCTCTCCCGTCAGCCAACCCCGCATCCCTGGGAATGTCAGCCCCAGACAGGTGATGGCAGCTAACATCTAAGCCGCTCATCCTCTGGGCCAGGCACCGAGCAGCAGAGCCCTAAAGGCCCTCTAAAGAGAGCACGAGGACTGCTGTCCCCACGCACAAGTGAAGCTGTTGAGTACCAAGAAACTCTCCTCCGAAGCTGCACCACTGGAAAATGCAGAAGCCACTGAGCCGGTGTTTATGTGCCTCTGTGCACACTGCATGGTGCCATTCTGACTTCTCTGTCCCATGAGCCCTGGCACTAGGGAGAAGCCAGCCCCAGCAGCCATGGAGCAGACGCCAGGGTTACTCCCTGTCAGGCTGTTACATCGCTGTCCCACCAGGATGTTCCCACCTGGGTACCAATCTGTGTCTGCTGCCCCTCCCCAGTGTCCACTTTGATGCCTGAGTCCTCCACTGCCCACCCAAAGAAACAGGGTGACCGTGCCTACACAGTGTGTGGGGTGACCCTTGCCTGTGTCTCTAACTCACTCCACATCTCTCGCCCCTAGCTTAAGCTACACTGGCCTTCTCTCAGTCGCCCAGTTATGTCACCATCTTTCTCACCACAGGACCTTTGCACACACAAGGCTCTCTGGGAGAATGTCTCTCCTTGCATACCTAATCACCTTTTCTTTGTCCCTTATTTCAGTTCCAGCAGCAGCTCTTGAAGGATTCCTCCCCAGCCTCTAGGACTAGATTAAGTGCCCCCTTACTCCTAGCATTTCTTTGTAGTCCTCGTTAGTTACAAACTCTTTTATTCAGTTCTTGATTAAGTCCTATCTGCCCACACTGGACTATAGGCAGTGGAGGAGGAGAAAGTTATTTTTTCTTTTTCCTGTTCGCTGTGGTTTCTTAGCTCCTCCCGTGGTCCCCAGTATGGCATGGGTAGTTGGCAAATAGTTATTGCCTTATCCTTTAATTATAGTAACGCAAGGGCTGAGAGAACCGACAGCCAAGGATTCACCAAGCACAAGCACACTGGAGACGAGCTTAGCTCTGACCATATAAATCCGTGTCCTTTGGGCAGCAGATGCAGTGAGGTGGGGAAGCCACGGGAGCCCGCCAGGTTATGAAGCTCTCAGATTTCCTTGGACCCATCTAGGAAGGTTTCCTGGTCAAGAGGGCAAGCGGGAAGGGACGCCCGTCCGCCCGCAGGAGCCTGAGCGAGTGGAGCAGTCTGCCCTGCAGCTCCCGGTTGCGGCCCCTGTACATACCTGCTCGTCCACCTTGTGGGCAATGAGGGTGGCTCCTTCCTCCAGCTCTGCCACACTGATGGGCCGGACCCTGAGTGCCACCTGGGAGGGAAGATCAGACCCCTGCATTGAGCAGGACAAGGCCGTGCTAGGCTCAGAAAGCACGAGGGGGTCTCAGGATTCTCCTCCCACCCAAACTCCCAGCTCTCCAGTGGTCAGCTGGGCCAGGTTCCTTGGTCCTAAGGAGTCACAGTCACTGGCTGGCCAGAAGGCAGCAAGTTCACAGCGTGCCGGGCTCTGTCTGAGTCTCTCAATCTCCCAGAAGCCCATGCCGTGGGGATGGCCCCAGGGTAAAAACTGTGCATCACTTGCACACCCAAATTAAACACTGCAGCTCCCTTGGGCTTGAACTGGAAGCCAGGGACCCTGGGGCAGCCTATCAGTGTCTATGTTATTGACCTGCTGCAGCTGAAGACAAGAGTAGGTCTGGGGCCGTGGTGTGGGACCTGGCAGCCCGGACAGGGCGGGGAAGATGGAGGATTTCTCAGGTGGATCAAAAGGACACACCTGCTGGGCATACGGGCAGCACTAAGGGGCTCGCCCTTGACCTTCAGCGGCACTGTGCTCCATGTCTGTCACATCAAGTTTGTTGGAACTCAGAGCAGGAGGGGTGGGCCCTTGGCCTGACTCTGCATCAAAGCCACACATGTGCACACCATTTATTTGAAGCAAATCATTTTCTCTTTTTCTTTTTGACAGTACTAGGGCTTGAACTCAAGTGTGCTCTACCTCTAAACCAAATCCCTGGGCTTTTTTATTTCTTTCTGTGAGATAAGGTCTTGCCGAGTTGCCCAAACTGGCCTCAAACATCCTGAGTAGCTGGGATTACAGGAGTGCACCACCAAACATTGGCAAAAGGTTTGCAAAGAAGCCCACTCCCACTGCTAGACAGTATATTCTAGAACCCGGGGGCTGGGTCCAAAGCTGCCCTTTGAAGAAGCAGGGGACCCTACAGAAGTGGAATGTGGGCATCGTAATGCTCTAGACACAGCGCCACCACTTGCAAATGCCAAAGGCCCGTTCCCAGGTCTCAGAAGTCAGAGGTGGGGAGAGAAAGATTCCCACCCACCTACCTGGGCCTAACAGAGGCTTGGGGTCACTGAGTCTCCCCCTCATCGTTCCAGTGGGGCTCTACTGATGGCCAGGAATCTCCACCTTCAGCCCCTACCTGTCCCCACCTTCCCCCCACCCCCAAAGCCTCCTCTGTTCCAGTCCCCAGGGCTCTAGGGCTCATAGTGGTGGCTTCCCGAGCTTCTCTGAAGTACTGAGTTCTAACTTAAACAGCAGTAGCTCGGCAGGCCACCAACCACCCACTTCCAAGTCCACCTTGGCTCTCCTGGTGCCAGGAGCTTCTGTTTGTCCCTGGCTCCTTCTAAACTCCAGATAGGGTGGGCTGGGTCCCCTCTGGTTCACCCTCTCAGGGCAGTGGGTCAGATCTCCCAAGATCACAGGGCAGTCTCCAGGCAGGCACTCTTCAGGCTGTGGGGTGGGAGCCTCTGGGGTGTGGCTAACTTTCCAAACTAAAAAGAAGGCCATGTACTTCCGGACACCTGCTCCTTAGGACTTGGGCAAAGGTGCTCTGGACTGACCCAGCCCCTGGCCCTCGCTGTCCGCTTAGTGGACACTGTTGGAGGCTGACCGAGATACTCGGGTTTCGGGGGTCGTGGAAGGGGCGAGGAAGAGCCCCAAGGAGCCTCACCATGAGTTGCTGGTCCTTGGAATCCCCGCTGTCCTTCATGCTTGCAGCGGGCAGAGGGGCTCAAGCATAGCCAGGCCCACTTCCACCGCGGTCTCCTTGGGTGGCTGCTGTCCTTTGGCTGCTGCGGCTGCCACTGCTGCCTGACAACCCGAAACCAACAACGCGCCCAGGGCCTGGCGCTGACCTGGAGGCGAGGCCCGGAGGGCGGACCTGGCGCGCCCCGCCCCTGCACCGCCCGCCCCGGGCTGCTGGAGCAGGCCGCCTCCGCCCCGGGCCGGCGGGCGTCGCTTTGGTAGCTCCAGGGCGGCCACCGGCCCCTCCCGGCTCTCGCACCCGCCTTGTTCCGTAGCCCTCTGGGGTGCGCCCGCCGGCCCCTAGGAGGCCAGTCGGTCACAGGCAGTCCCTCCAGCCACCACTTCCTACACCAGCAGTTTTGGCATCTCCAGGGTCCCGGCTGGCAACCCTGCGTTTCCATGGCCGCTGCAGTGACCATGGCTGCGGTCTCGGGGGTGGGGGGTAGGGGGGTGGGGGGGTGCAGATGCAGAGGGCTTGGGAGGGTAAGGAGTTGTCCCTTTGCTCTGGCTGCCTCCCCAAGTGCGGCAGGGGGAGTGCCTGGGTCAGCTGGAATGTGGTGCAGAAGAAGCCACTCTTGTGGTCTCACTAACAAAGGAAGCCCTGTCCCTAAATCCAGAATGGAGCTCAGGATGACCTAGCCCAACGACCTGGGGAGGCCATGCTGTGCCAGGAAATGTAAGTCAAAAGCTGCAGTCTCCAGGCCTGGCATGATGGTACACACCTGTGATCCCAGGACTCTGAGAGGCTGAGGCAGGAGGATCACAAGTTCTAACCCAGCCTGGGCAACTCAGTGACTTAATGAGACGCTAAGGTCAAAATTGAAAGAAAAAAAGGGTGGAGGGGGCACTGAGGATGTACTCCTTGCAAAGGCCCTGGGTGCTGTCTCTAGTACAACATTAATCAGAAGCAGCAGCTGTGGTCCCCATTCTTGATTACAATAACAACGATCACACAATGATGCACTGGAGAGCACAGGGGTGGAACGATTCCTGGTCCCAGGAGGCCCCAGGAAAACAGGATTCTGGTCCCAGCTCTGCTTCTGCCTTGCCAACCACCTGAAGCAGGGTTTTCCTGCTCCCTGGGTCTCGGTTTCCTGGAGTTCAAGCTCTCCCTGATTCTCTGGGTCCATGTTTTGTGGCCTCTGCTCCCACTGACCCTGAGCCTAGGACCTGCAGAGTCCTCGGGAGAGAGCCTTGGTGGGGTTCACATCTCATAGATAGAGCTGGGAAAGGCAGCGCTCATGTCCCTCGGGGCTGCCTCAGACACCTGGCATGCACTCAGAGGCAGACGGTGATGCCAGCTGGGGCCCTGGGACTGGCTTCCCGAGCTGCCTCCCAGGAGCCTGTGTTGAGGAAAGTTATTAATAAACAGTGGCCAAAAGCAGTTGGAAGTGTGGGGCTTGAAAAATAAACCCAGGGCAGCTCAGCGGGAACCAACTCTCCTGAAGAAGGCCCAGGTTTTGCTCATGCTCCGTGCAGGTTGCCTGAGGCTGGTGGGTTGGTGCTGTGGGAGCTCAGGTGCGTCCTGAGGGTGTATGGTGATTGCATTTAGAGCCAGAATCCAGCTGGGGTGAGCCGTGGAGGCCCCTGGTCAGTTGGGCTGTGGCTGTTTTTCCTTTTCTTTTCTGTTCTTCTACATGGACAAGACCCACCCAGAAGGGCCCATTGTGATTGCTGGGGCAAATAAGAAGCTTCTAGCAGCAGCAGTCATGGACACGTAGCAGCAGCAGTCATGACGTCATCTCTACTCGCAAACATTGTTCTCTGTGTGACTTACGATTTCAGCCAGGTATCAAACTTACGACCTCACGCTTGCCGGGCAGGTGCTGTGCTGCTGAGCTAAATGCCCGGCCTCCCTCTCTATTCTTCCATGTGTTTTCTCTTCATCCTCCTCTCCACGCTGGAGCTCGGTCCCGGACGCTGATTCTTTCCCTTTGCTCCTGCCTCTCCTCTCCACCCCCACTGTCACCGCCCACAGGCTTGGACTTCACAGTCTCCTCCAGGCAAGAACAGCCTGCAGGTCTCTTTGTCTCCTGTTTCCCCTGTTCCAACCCACTTTCCACACTGTCGCTGTTATCACAGACTTACTTGAAATCCTGCCATGGCTCCCCACTACGGCCTTTCCTGCTTCATCTTGGCTCCTCCTATGCTGCCATCCCTGCTGTGGTCAGGACCACCATATGCAGTCCCCTCTCCCACACTTGGGCTCCACCCTTGCAGCTCTTTCCTGGGGATCCCTTTTCTGGACTTGTCTGGCAACTCCTTCAAAACGCATCTCATGTGTCACCTCCCCTCTCTTTTGGAGAACTGCCTATCTTTTAGTCCATGTGGGTCCTCCAGTCCATGCAATTCTGGTGGAGCTCATCATAGCATCCTTTTCTCCCCGGCCATGGTAGGAGGCCTGCAATCCACATGTGGCCTTGGTCATAGTCATCAGCCCCAGAAGGTGGAGGCGACCAAGACTGAGCCAATCAGAGCCTTTTCCTGGGAGGCTGCTGCACTGGAGGGAGGCGCTCTGTTCCACCTTAAGCATTGCTGCTGAGCTGACTGCTGACTGAGAGGCGTAAGACTGGGCCTAATGCTTCCCCCAACCAGTGGAAGGAGCTGCACCATCACAGAAGTATGAGACCAACCCAAACAAAGAAGCTGCAGAGAGAGAAATCGATGACGCCACATGAGTTGCTGGATGCAGCCACACCTGAGACCAGTGAAGCTTTAGTCTTCTGAGTATCTTGACCCTCCCTCCAAAAGAGTATATATCGTTTCTTGACTTTAACTAGTTTTGTTTTATTTGGCTTGGTTTGGTTATACTGAGGATTAAATGTGGGACTTTTATGCTGGGCTACACCACCAGCCCTTTTCAAAAATTTGTTTTATCTTGAGATCTGCTCAGAGACTAAGATCTAATAAGTATTCGGTGCCTGCCGGAGGCCACACTGGGGCTAAACCTGCAATGTCTCCTCTGAGCTTCACAAGGGTCTTGTTAAACATGGGGTCCTTTGACTCAGGGAAGTTGCAGATCTCTGTGCAGGTGGCAGTCAAACTACTATGTCAAAGGCTCCTAAATCCTATTTGGGTCTGAGCTTACTGAAATTTTCAGTTACCTGCCAAGCCTTCTTTTCTACCGAAAAAGCCACTCCATGTCCTGCAAACCCGCTTTCATTTGAAAACCACTGGCTTCCTGGGCATGGGCACTTTCCAAAGCCCTCTGACCCTCTGGGCTCCAGGGACCAAAGTCTCACTGCTTGAGAGCAGGGCCTGGCTACATGGGGACTTGACTCCCCCACTGTAGAACTCAGGTGAGATGGAAAAGAATTATTGAGAAAACACAGCGTTGGTTGAGACTTTTCTCTGAAGAAGCCCCAGCATCCTCTCCAGTAGGTTTGGGGTTCCCCTGAGAAGGGACCCTCCAGTACTGACTGGGCCTTGCCTTCAGGAACGAGGGCTGGGTTGGCAGCTGTCCGATGCTTCTCAGGGAGAGGTCGGTAGACCTTTATTGAGCATTGACTTTGCAACCAGTGGCTGTAAGTTACTGCAGAGCCCCTCGCTGATAATCCGGGTGACAGAGGGACAGAGAGGTTAGCCACTCTGTAGCCATCACTGCACTCCAAGCTGCCCTTTCTGCCCTCTCACCTGGCCTCAGCTGCTTCCCTCCAGCCCAGAGGTGTTCTCGCAGCTTCCCCTTCCTTCTCTGCGGTTCCAGGACAAAGGCCAAAATCCCTGAGGTCAGAGTCTGCCCTACCATGCCCCACCATCTGCTCCTACTGGACCCTGTAAGCATAGGTGTGCCACCTCCAGCCTCAGCCTCACCCTCACCCTCACGCTCAGTGTCTGCTTCATTGTCACTGTCTCACCGAGATCCCTGGACAGCTCCTCACCCCACAGTCTCAGGGGTCCTTCCCGTATCCCTCTCACAGTGCCCCGTGCTATCCCTTAAACTGCCACCGTGTGCATTGTCGTTCTGTAGCTATCTGCATGTGTGTGTTCACCTTCCATGCCTCTCATCAGCTCACAGGCTCCGGGAGGGCACCTGCATCTGTGTCACTGCATGGCTGGAACACGACGCAGGACTAGGTGACAGCCATGCTAGCAGGCAGCAAGCACCCAGACTGGGTTCTTTGATTGATTGATTGATTTTATGAGTGTCTCATTAGATTGTCCCCGCTGGCCTCAAACTTGTAGTTCTCCTGGCCCTAGAATTACAAACATGCAGCATCATGGCTGGCTGGACTCCTCCTTGCCTTCCTGTAAGCTCCAGAATCTGCTGCCACCCACAATTCCCATGTCAGCCATCAGGCCCTCAGCACCCAGACGTGCGTGCCCTTGAGGCTCGGGATTCGGAGCTGATTCTGGTGTACTTTTCACATCATCTTTGCCCCTACTTGGGCTTCTGGGCCATCCTAGGACCTCTGGAGCTCAGGGAGCACTTTATCATGTTACCAACATAGGACAGGAGGGTTCTTCCTCAGAATCCTGCCTGGGGCCCAGTACCCAAGTACCGCACAGAAGGGATGGTGGCAGTGATGCTCCCAGGGGCTGCAACCAGAGCATCATTGGTTAAGCATTCAGCGTGTTTTTCAACCAGGCCAGCTGAGGAGAAGTCAGAGCAGGGGTGCATCCTCCTCTCAGGTGCATCTGTGTGGGGAAGACGGAACTATGCTCTGGACATGCGAGTCTGGGCATGCTTCTGCCACTTTCCAACACTGCTCTCTCTGTCCCCTGCCTGGCCCATGTTGGCATTTCCCAGTGCACATTCCACACCCACGGCTGTGGACTTTTGGTCCTTCACTAAGGCATTGTGGTTTTGTTTTGCTCCCTTTTGAAAGCGAGTAAACACCAGGTGCCTGACGAGGTTGGTGGGCGAGGCTGGTAAGTCGTTGCTCCAGGGAGGGCATGCTCGATGGTCGTGCATGCTTTGATCACTGCTGTCTGCATGCTCCTCCTCTATGACCTGTTCTCTGACACCGTCCTGGCACAGTGACACCCTCTGTGCACAGGGAGAAAGATTTACAGGCCCCAGCAGACAGCCTTTGCAGGCCCAAAGTTCTAAATCTGAGAGTAGCGAAAGAATGTACTCCTCCTTTGGAGTGGCTGTCAGCATGCCACGTCAATACGGAGCTTGGGCTTCCACTTCAACCACTTAACTGGGACAGACTTTCATCCGAGTTGGGGTTTCCCTACCATGACTCTACTGACGTTCTGGATAGAATGTCATCCTGGATAGAACGTCCCCATCCTGTGAGCTGGGGATTTCCCAGTGCAGCAAGGGTACAGAGCAGCTTCCCTGATGACAGGAGCAGCTCCCTGACCAGTTTTGTCCACCCAAAATGTCCCCAGCTATTGCCAAGGTCCCAGTCGGGTAAAATCACCACTGGTGGAGAATCAGTGCTCTAAGGAAGGAGTCCCCAAGGGCAGCACAGGCTCCCTGCACCCCAAGCTGCTGCCCCGAGGATGCTCTGCCTGCTGCCTGGCTGGCAGCTCCATGCAAAGCAGAGCCTAGGAGAGCAATGTGGGGCAGAAAGTCCAGGCGCAAGTCCTGGGCCAGACCCTCAGCCCTGTCATGTGCTCCCGTGAGACCCAGCTAGGGCTTCCTCCCTCTGTCACCTTCCACATCCATGACACGGACAGAAGATGATGAGATCAGTGCTGGATTCTGTCATAGCCAACCACCTGCGATTACAATAATCCTCTGATTACTGCTTTTATCAAAGTCTGCAGCTCAGAACTACCACTCACCCCAAACTATATGGGCACCAAGGATGGCCCTGGTCTTTTCTCAACAAAATCCTCAAGTTTTGTTTTTGTTTTGTGGTCCTAGGGGTTAAATTTTGAGACTCACATGGAGCTACATCCCCAGTCCTTTTAATTAGTTATTATTATTATTGTTATTATGCTATTCTGGAGACTGAACCCAGGGTCTTCACACTGAGCTATGTCAACAACCCTTTTTAAATTTTTTATTTTAGGGCAGGATCTCACTAAGTTGTTAAGTTGCCCAGACGGGGCTCAAGATCATGGTCCTCCAGCCTTAGCTTCCCAAAGTGCTGAGATTATAGACATATATCACCATGCCATGCTAGAGAAGTTTTTTTAAGGGCACTTTGGATCACCCAACAATGACAGTCAGTGAGTTGGGGGATTTCTGGTGCAAAGTTAGCTCTAAGCGGCCCTCAATCCTATGAACTGTTCTGTTGAGCTATGTATGGCTTCAGGGCACCTTGTGAAGCAGCAACCCAGCCCACTGCCCACCTTGGAGATCCTAGGAGTCTTGTGCAGACCCCACTTTCCTGGGGGCCACATTTGACTGCTGTGCAGGACGGGAAGTGAGCGCTGTGGGCTCCCACTCCTGCCTGCCCCTCACCAACTCTCCTGCACTTCCACATCCCCCTCTGTAGAATAAAGGACAGTCAGAGCACAAAGCTTCCAGTGACTTTGTGAAAGAGTGACATGAAGGAGGTAACATGAAAAGTTCTTACCTAGGATGCACAGCAAGCATGAACTGCTGGCGTCACTGCTATTAATTTGTTTAATGGAACCAGGGTGAAGAAAGCAAAAAGCACGTGGGTGCACCCCCTCTGCTCCAGGCATCCGGGCCCAGCGGGCTTGCACAGGCTCGGAGGCCTCTGATGTGGCTGCACAGAAAGGCACTAGGGATGCATTAGCTGCTCCCAATTTGCAGATGGATAACAAGGGTAGGAAGGGAGGAGGAAAAACCTTTTCCCCTTGCAGGGCTTCGAGGCCTGTGTGGCCTGGCCAAGCCTGGGTTGAGGTTGCGAGCTTTCAGAGGAAGAGCCTGGCAGAGGAGCCCGTGAGAAGTGGACGCCAAGGGGACAGCCCGGACCAGGACTGAGGGCTGCAGGGCCCTCCATCGTGGCGCTCTTGGTGGTGCCAACACAGGGATCAGGCTTGCCACTTTCCTCTCTGTGAGGGGGTTGCACAGGACTGGGCTCCAGTGTGAGCCAGGGACTTGGAAAGTGGGGGTAGTCGGTGCTCTATGTGTCCCCAGCATCACGCTTTAAGGGAAAGCTCAGGATGACCAGGGCAGTACCATGGAGGCACTTGAGAGACGGTCAAGGACAGCACTGCAGCCAAGGCCAGCCTAGACAGACTTCTCGTCACTGACCTCCTCTTCTTCCCCTGTGTAGTCTCCCTCCACTTCCTCATCCATCTCCAAACTTGCTTTCTTCTGTTGAGGAAAAAACAAGGGGAGTGTTGGTGAGTGGCAGGGCTTCTTTACTCCCCAGTGCAAATCCCACAAGCTGAAAGTAGCCAGCTGCTTGAAGCCTGGAAAGCCAAGTGCCCTGATGGTACCAAGTCCTGGCTGGTGAGGGCCCAGAGGATGCTCAGTGCCAGCGGGGCAGAAGGTGGGCAGGGCTTGGGGAACTGGACAGTCCTGCCTCTGCTGTGTGTAGACTGGGTGACCTTGGGCCAGCTCCTCCTGGGCTCCTGGGCATCTTAACCCCTATGGCAGACATGACATGTTGCAGGACAGGGCTAGGACTAGAGTCACTGGGCATGAGGAATGCTTTCGAATCGGCTGCACCGGGGAGGAGGAGGTGTGGGGCAGATGGCAAGGGCCAGATCTTCTGAGGCTCAGCTTCCTCATTTAGGAGGTTTGAGCTGATCTATCTCAGCAGTCCGGCACTTGCCTACCATGTGCAAGGTCCTGGGTTCCATTCCCAGTGCTGCAAAATAAAATAAAATGATAAAAAGCTCCCAGCTGTTGTGAGCACCACATTTTGGGAGGCAGGGCACCAAGCACAGTGCTTGAAGAATGGCCAGGTGAGGAGTGATGTGTGGGAGGAACCGGGGCTGCCCTGAGCCCGACTCTAGCTAGTGTGGCCTCTGCACCACTGGTCCTGCTCAGAGAATGTGGGAATAAAGTGCCATCCTAGTACTTCCGAATGCAGACAGCACCACAAAACCACATCTGTCCTTAGAGCCAAAGGGAGATGGGGAGCGGATCACCAGGGGAAATACGTGATCTTCTCTGGTTCCCTCACCCCCATCAGTGACCTACAACAGTCCTTGTTGCTCATCCCCAAAGCAGGGTGGCTTCACAGGGGACTGTCCCATGAGGCCATCCAGGGCCAGTGCTTAGAAGCGCATGCACTTGATGTAAGCTGTGCTGTCCTCATCTTGGAATTCTAAGTTTTAAAACAGAGCCCACATTTTTATTTTGTACCCCCTCCTCATTATGCAGCCAGTCCTGGAATGCCCCAGCTGCTCATTTCCCTGACAGGATGATCTTTAAGCTGCATCTCAGCCCTTTTTAAGGTGCCCAGGCTGGGATCCAACCTGCAGTCCTCCTGCTTCAGCCTCCTAAAGTGCTGGGATGACAGGATGAACCACCCTACCCAGCTCTGTTTTGGTACCTTATCTGCACACAGCTAAGGATAATGACACAGAAGGACAAGGTCTTTTTCTTTCTCTGCTCTTTAGGATAGAAAAGGGCCCAGAAGGTGACAGACACCATCAGCGCAGTTTGATCTCCTCATTTTCCAGATGGGAAGTGAGGAACTGCAAATTGAAGAGTTCTGGCCCCCATTGGTGTAGCCAGAGAGCGCTGCTGAGCCAGGAGCACGGGCAGAGGGGCTAAGCACAGTGACACTCCTGAGCCCAGGCTGGGAACTGAGAAGGAGGCACACAGGCAAACGCCATGGCCCTGTCCTCCCTGGGCACCTGCCCTTGAGCAGTCTGACTCTGCTGAGAGGCAGCGAGCTAAGTCCTCCCACTTGAATGAGGATGCCTGGGAGGCCTGCCAGCGACCACACTGGCTCCATGTGCCCTCCCAGCTCCTAGCCCTCAGCCCACCCAGCCCGCTAAGGCTCCTACAGGTTTTGTTTTCTTCGCCATGGCCTCCACCTCCTTCTTCTTCAGCTCTGTGAAGACAATGTCAAAGAACTCCTTCTCGGCCTGGGCGACCATCTCCTCCAGGTTCGTGGCCAGCTCCTCGTCCCTCTGGTCATCGTCCTTGCCCTCCGCCTTCCCTTTCTCCTTTAGCCGCATCTCCTTCTGCCTGGCCTCCAGGATCTTCTCCCGCCGGGTCTCCCGCTCAAACATCTGCGCCACAGTGGGACAAAGGCAGTGAGTGACTCCAGCACAGGGCCAGGCTGGGCCACTCCTCACTCCTCCCGGCCCTACTCAAAGAGGTCTGCATGCAGGGCTGGTGTCAAGAAGGGAAGGCTGGATACTGGCATCAGAGGCTGGAGCCAGGACGCCAAGTTACTCCATTCCAAAGTGCGAGCACATGGACCACGCAGTGGAGAGTACCTTTGTGGTTACACAACACGGTGGCCCTGGGCTCGACAAGGGCCAGCACAGGGGTGAAAACACCCATCTCAGGCAGGGACAAGAAGCTCTCCCAGACCTCAGCACCAGGTACTGGGAGGTATGCACCAGGGCTCCTGGGGAGGGTGGCAGGATATGGCATGGGCCTCAGTGCCCCCTCCCCAGGGCAGGTTTCCCCATTGACATCTTTGAATGGTTCTGGTCCAAAAAAATTTTTGTTGTTTGAAACCACTTGATTTGCTGCTGGAAAATCAAAGCCTAGGGCGAAACAGTGACTCACCTAGGGCCACTGGGCTGCAGAGTACCGAGTGAGGGCAGGTGAACTCTGCTAACACCCATCCATAGAGCCTGTACTTCAGGACACCCCATGGCCCCATCAACCTGTGCGCCCATTCCCAGGAGGAGGAAGGGAGGGGACCTGTGTTTCTACCTGGCCAGGCTGCTCTGAGACGGGGCCAGGTCAGGACATGTGCAGCATGGTCCCTGCTTTGGTGCCAGTACTTACAGAAGAAGCTATGTTCCTCTCATTCCTCTGGAGGGTGGAGAGCCCACTAGAGACCTCTAGCAGGGTGGTCGTCCCGTTCTGGGAGCCACAAGCAATGAGACAGCCATTGTCTTGCACTCGGAGGCAGAAGAGGGCCTCGTCACACACCTGTTAGATGGCCCAAGGAGACCAGGTAGGGGAAAGTCATGTTTGTCATCTGCTGGCATCTGGGGAGACTTAGCCCCTTCACCTTGTCTAAGCACCCCCTCATCACACCCCCATGCCCAACAGGTTGAAGGTCAAACTCAGAGACTGGCTGTCTAGGCCCCAGCCTCACCCAGCTCTTTCAGTCCAGTCCACCCATCTGTGGAACCCCAAGCCTCATGGCCCGCCACGGCCCCTGCCATGGCTTTGCCAATAGGAGCTCGGGCTTAAGGGACAACTCCCCAAACTCCTGTCTAAGGCCCAGAGGGATACACCTGGGGGCAGGGGAGGCTGGGCATCTGCTTTCTTTTCTGTTTGAATTTCCCTGGGGTGATTCTGCCATATTACCAGGCTGCCAAGACCCCTTGACTCTGCAGAAGCCCAGGCACTCAAGGCAGGAGCTGCAGTCGGCCAGCATGTGAATTACCTGGAGAGGCCCTGACACATGTGGCCAAGCACAGTGCAGCACACATGCACACACCTCGCCACACTCACACCTAGCACCACACTCCTACGGGCAGGCGGTGCACATGACCTTCAGGCTGAGGGCAGGGTCAGACTGCTTGAACACAAAGTCCCAGATGTCCAGGGTCCCGTCCATCTTGGTGGTAAAGAACACTGCTGGCCTCACAGGGCTCCAGGCACCATCCGTAAGGTAAGCCATGTGGTACCTGTGAGACCCCATTTCTCAGGTCATACTCTTCCTTATGTTTAGCTTCCTTAGGGCTCTGGATGTGGTGCCCCTGGACACATGGAAGCAATCGCAGGAAGGGGTGTCTGGGAAAGTGTATAACTCTGCTATCAGAGTGGGGTACACTTCCTACTTGGTTTGGTGTGGATTTCCTTAACACTCCATGAATACCGAACATTAGACACACACACACATTTGTGTGTGCATGCAAGTGCAGCCAAGCATGCACACATGCACGTGGTAGGGACTGAATTTTCCATAAAATCTCATCCCACAGTGGTATAATTATAGATACAGCGGTCACACCAGAGACTACATTTCCCAGCCTCCTTTGCAACTGTGTAGACAGCTGCGGAAAAAGTGATCAGTATCAAAGAAACTCTGGAGATTTTTATGAACAATAAATAATTTTTAGTATAAGTATATCCCAGATATTGCATGGGACATACTTATACTAAAATTTTTCATTATTTTTCCTGAAATTCAAATTTAACTAGGGGCCCTATATTTTCCTTGTTAAATTTTACAGATGGACCTACAGAGGCTCTAAGCTGGCCATCTCTGTGCCTTTCCCTCCTGTCCCCAGTCCCCATCCCTGTCCTTCCCTTACTTGGTCCACATGATGGATGACTCCCGGCTGTCCTCAGACCAGATGCGTGCTGTCCAGTCCCCAACAGTCAGGAAGTTCTTCGGGTAGAAAGGGTTTCTCTGAAGGGCATAGATGGGGCCATGGTGGCCCGAGAAAGTGCACACGATCTTCTCAGCTGCTGTCTTGGCTTTGCGGTTGCAGGAGATGACAATGCCCTGCTCAGTGCCCACCATGAACTTGGTTGGCTGTGGAGGGTGGACACGATGGAAGGTGCCACGAAGCACCAACTCTGGGCTTGGCTGATGTAATCAGCAGCTGGCTCAGGGGTCGGCAGTGCAAGCAGACCGCTGTGCTAAGCTCTGCTCAGACTGTACCTCTGCAAAAGAGCTGTCCCCACTCTTCCCAGCCTCAAAAGACTCCCTGCTTTGGAGACTCGCCTTCCTGGTTCTTTTGGTCTCCCGGAGGATACCAAGAGCCCCTTCACACGGCATCCAAATTCGGTGTGGACTTGGTCACTTAGAAGGCAGGCAGAGTCTAATCTGGCTTAGCAGTGACATTAGCCCCAGCACAGCCTACAAAGAACTCAGGTGGAAGAACTGATAGGGCTAAGGCCTTCAGCAAGAAAGATTAGATGCATAGTAATTACCCAAGAAGGCTCTGGAGAACCCTCAGCCTAGGTGCCTGGTGGTATCTGCAACAGCTTCAAGCATGCAGGCACACGCTGCCTCGGGATGCGCTGTGGTGGTGCCCTAGCCTGGACCGCTTCCCCCTCAGCCACCTGTTCCATGACTTCTCACTGCCTTCAGGGCTTTGCTCACATCTTGCCTCCCCCGGTTGCTCTGCCCACTCGAAGCAACCCACGGTTCCCAAGCCACCCTATTCTGCTCTTTGTTTTGGTTATCACAGCTCTTTCCAGCTCCTGGTGTAGGCACTTACTGTGTTTACTGTGCATCCCACAACTAGAAGTCAAGCTTCTTGAGGGCAGGGACATTTGTCTCTTTGGAACAGTACCTGGTCTGAGTAGGGGCTTGAAATAAATTTGTGGATTACTTGAAACGTGGCTTGAGAACTCCAGGCCCTCCTGATTCCCCCACACTCTACCCCTCTCTGGGAGAGGACATAAGGCCTTGAGAACACTAGCCTAGGAAGTGCCACAGCCCTTCCAAAAGTCCTTGCAAAATTGGGCCACAGTGTACACCCATGTTCATAGCAGAATTAGCCGTTATAGCCAAGAGGTAGAAGCAACCCAGGTGCCCCAGACAAATGCATGGGTAAACATAGCGCGGTCTCCGTGCATAACGGAACAGCATTAAGCTTTCACAACAAAGAGAATTTTTTACACATGCTCTAGTATGGATAAACCTTAAGGGTATTATGCAAAGTGCAGTAAACCAGTCACAAAAAAGACAAATATACTGTAATTCCATTTATCACAGGTTCCTAAAATAGCCAGATTCAAAGAAATGGAAAGTAGACCAGGTGAGGGTAGAGGATGATGGGAACTATTGCTTAGAAGGCTTCAGTTCTGGAAGATGCAACATGTTCTGAGTCAGGCATTGCACACCTCTCTTCTCAGTACTCTGGGAGGGCTAAGGCAGGAGGATTTGCAAGTCTGAGCCCAGCCTGGTTTAGCAAGACTCTGTCTCACAATAAAAATTAAAAAATTTAAAAAGGGCTGGGCATGTAGTTCAGTGTAGAGACCCTGAGTTCACACGCACACAAAATTCTGGAGATGATGGTAGTGATGTTTGCATAACAATGTGAACACACTGAACACTACTGAATTGAACTCGTCAAAGTGGTTAAAATGGCAATTGTCATTTTGTCTTGTTTTTGTTTTTGGTACCAGAAATTGAACTCAGGGCCTTGTGCTTGCCAGGCAAGTGTTTGCACCACTGAGTTTTATCCCTGGGCCTAAAGTGGTAATTTTTGCATGTTTGAAGTGAAAGCTTTAAAAATATATGCAAGCCAGAGATGTAGCTCAGTGGTAAAGCACTTGCTGAGGACGCCCAGGCCCTGGGTTCCATCCTCTGTCCCACATACAGGGGAGAAGGGAGGGAAGAAGGCAGGAGAGAGAAAGGGAGGAGGGAAGGAAGGAAGGGCAAGCACAAATAAACTATGAAGTTGTGTGTCAGAGGCAAACGAAGAGACCAGACCAGGCCTCTCAGTGCCTGCATGCAAACTTTTCTGGGAGGAGAGCCATACAGATGCACATGGCTGGGAACAGCTCAGAGGGTAGGGGTTTGAGTCCAGCTTCATCCTGTGCTGGGGCACATAACTTAGCCTCCCTGGCACTCATCCTAGTCATCTGGAAAGTGGGGACAATAGCATGTCCCCGTGTCATGTAGTGGGCATGCATGATGGCACAGGCTTGTGCCGTGGTATCTAAAAATGTCCAGCATACAGACAACACATTTGGAGCAGTGAAGGTGGTGATCCTGGACATCACCAAGAAGGAACAGCTGGAAAACGCCTTAGGGGCCATCTCGGTAAGGAACCGAGAAGGGTCCCTCGGTAAGCAACATGTTTGGAGCAGTGAAGACTCATTACATCTACCACATGGCCTGCGATAACATGCAGGCTAGAAATGCTTTTCTGAGCTCCTCTCCCCACCATCCAGAGCCTTGGCCAAGGTCAGGGATCAACTGCATTACCACAAGCATTCATCCCCCATCCTCTGATGAGGACACTCAGGTTCGGGCTCCCAGCGTCCTAGCAATGATATCACATGACCCTAAGACCCTAAGGCAACAAGCAACACCCCCAGTTGGGGACCCAGCCACGACTTCAATAACATAAACCAGGATCCAGTCCAAGTCAAGAATCAGCTGGAAAAGTCATTCTCTTGTCTTGCATTACAGAGGGAGTTTCATTTGCTGCTTCTAGAACTTCTCTCCTCTGACACACTAACATTATTGCCCGACATGGAGATTGCTTTATTAGGTACTGAGTCCATGCCTGTGCCTTGATTTCCCAAGGAGCCTCCCCAGCTCTCCTTTCCCTCCTCAACACCTTCTTTCTTCCTCATGGGAAGGGAAGTGACCAGCCCTGGACCCCATGTGAAGCACAGGTAGTTGGGGTACTGCTCAAGGTTCTCCTTCTAATCTGTCTACTCTTTAGCAGGCCACTAGTCCAGTGACAGGCGGCGGATGCCAATGGCTTCCTTCCACAAGGAGCTCTGCTGCCCCCTGCTGGATGGTGCTGTGAAGACCCCCCCCAGACGGAGAAAGGGCCTCTCTCTGGGTGGGCCTGGAGCCTCAGGCCATATTGAGCCATGGTCCGTCCTTACCCTCCCAAGGAAAGCTGAGGAAAGGAGAGCAGAAAACACTCACCAAGGTAGGCTCGAACTCCAGGGAGATGGCCCCTAAGGCGCTTTCCAGCTGTTCCTTCTTGGTGATGTCCAGGATCACCACCTCAGTGGGCTCACTTATCTTGCGAATGTCCCACCACATGACCTAGGAGGAAGCAGGTGACTCTGAGACCTCGAGGTCCCTCTGCTCCTCTGGCTTTTGTCCCTCATCCACCTATGCGAAGAAACACATTTCAAGAATTACTGCTGGGGGCCACGGGTCCCAAGCCTGGCGGACCATCAGCACCTGTCCATTTGCCCGAAGCCTGGATGCCGGGAACTCGCTTTGACCTTAATAAACCCAAATCACCAGGTGCCAACCCCAGAGTCTGGATCCTTCCAGCTTCCCATAGGTAGAACTATCTAGAAATGTGAAAAGAAGATACACACTGTGATCTCAAGAGCCTACTGCAGGAATGAAGCTGTAGATGCTCCTGCGTGCGTATGCAGTAATCTACAGGCAAATGCATTTCTGATAAAAACTATTGAGATAAATTATGATGTGCCCATACCCTCCAGTCCTTAGCAGGCACTGGGTAGTGTTTATGGAACGAGAAACTGCCTCTGAAATACGCTACATGAACACATCAAGTGCAGAGCGTACAAAAAAAGAGGACAGAAGAGAGACACATGTATGCTCAAATAGGCAGGAAGAATAGGCAGAGACACCTGGAGGTGGAGGTAGGGGTCTGGCCCCCCGCCCAGGTGGAAGCAGGGAGGTTAGACAGAGAGGTGAGGAGGGCATTTCACTGCCGTCCTTCTGAACTCTGAAGTTTTGTTCCACATGCATGATTTATCCACTGTTAATGTAAAAATGAAATGTAAAAAGAAACCTTCCCACAGCAATGCTGAGAGAACCAGGGAACATACAAGCCCTCTCTGCCCTCAGGGGCCTGGCCAGGTGGTACCTGCCCGTCCGTGGAAGCCGAGAAGCACTCGGTGCCTGTCTTTGACTGCAGCCAGATGGAGCCGTACACAGGGTCTCGATGGCTGAACTCGATGGTGGACAGCTCTGCCACCAGGCTGCCCTTCCGGGTGTCCCAGCAGGCTGATGGGGAAGGAGACAAGGGGAGGTGAAAGGGGCTTGGCTTTGTTCCCTTGAATCGGAAACAGGGATGGAAGGGATGTTGCTTCTCTGGCTGTGGAAAGTGTGCAGATTTTCACAGTAGGATTAAATTTAAACTAGCTCCCAAGGGATCTCGAGAAAGACTCCCAAAGAGCAAGCCTCATTCCTCCATTACCCCCCATCCTGTGCTCAGTGTCACCCCGGATCCTGGGGAAGCTGCTGGGAACAGGTCAGGCTCTGTCCACTGAGAGGGCGGAGGGAGCAGGCAAGCACAGCCCGGCCTGCGATTGCTACTGCAGTGGGAGATACAGAGGCCAAGCGGAGGGTGACCCTCGGGCTGCAGGCAGCCAGGCAGAGGGGACAGGTGAGGCTCTGTTGCAGGGAAAAGCCTGAAAAAAGGCCCCTTGAGGCAAGGACACTGAAGTGAACCTGCCCGCAGCACCAACTCCCTCCCTTTTCTCCTCTGAACGTTTTCTGCTTCCAGAAAGGTCCGCAGCAGGAGCCTGACCCTGGCCCGTGATCTGCTCTAAGTGCGACCTCTCCCTTTTCCCCCGGGTATACGGGGATGGGGGTGGGGGGGTGGGGCTCCCCTCTCAGGCACAGCCCTTTCCTGCAAGGCTGCTTTTGTGAAACAGAAGCACTTGCTTTGTAAGCTTTGACCTGACACCCCTCAAGTGCATGGCATTTTCTTGGCTCAGCTTGCTCTGCTTGGTAGCGCACGCTCCAGCATGGGACCCGCTGGTCTCCGGTGCCCGGTCTGGGACCCCTTCCTACAGCAGCAAGGCCAAGAGCCCCGCTGCTATGAGTCGCAGGGAAAGCCACTGCGAGCAGTGACCAGCTGTGAGTGCAGCTGACTCCTGAATAAATCCTAGCACAGGTGCTCGGGGACCCGAGGGTGCTGGCACCCAGGTCATCCGGCAGAAAAATGTACAGGAGTGTGTCTCGTCCCCAGCCTGAGAGCTCCCCTGGAAGAAGGCTTCCAGCCTGGGAAGGAGATGGGGCCTGGGAAGGCCCAGCGGCAGCCTGGCCACCGAGAGCTCCTGTGAAGCTCTCAACTGTCCTGGCTCCTACTCCCGAGACGAAGGGAAGTAGGAGAGCAGGTAAAGGTGGACGCGCCTGGGACAGGTGGTCTGTGTTAGACCGGGTTGGCGCACGGGACAGCGGGGCCAGTAGAGAAGACTTCTGCCCATGTCTGGTGGGGCTTGGGGACGTCGCCGGGGGAAGGTACGTGGCCCTTGGCTGCTCCCTGTCTGTCCCTTCTTTCTCTCTGCTTCCTGGCTACAATGGATTGAGCAGCTTTGCCATGATATTTCTGCCTTGGAACCAGCCAGTCCTGGGCCAAAACAAACCTTCCCTCCTTTGTGTGTGCCAGGTATTTTGTCTTAGAAACAGAAACGTGACAGTTCCTAAAGTATTGCAGTGTTGTGAGGATCGAGAATGTTATGAGGACGGAGGGCAGGCAGATTTCTTCTGATCTCATTGGAATTTTTTTTTTTTTTTGAGATAGAATCTCGTTATGTAGCCCTGACTAGATTTGAACTTTCATTGATCCTCCTGCCTCAGCCTCCTTGAGTACTGACTGGGATTATAGGTATGTGCCACCACACCCTGCTTCACTAGGAATTTTTTAAAATAAAATTTCCAGGTGGGCTATCAACAAAAATAGTGAGAATTACGTATCTGAGTTTGAGAAATTAGCAGGCCCTTGAGAATTGTTCTGGGAATATTCTGCTGCAAAATGAGCCATTTCAAAGCTTCGAGAAATGAAATAACTGTCATTTGTTTTCTTCATCAATCTTTGATTAGGAAAGGGCTAAGCAAGAAAAGTTGAAACCCTGGCAGAACAGTTCAGTTCAGAGAACTTCCCCAGATTCTCTATCATAACAATGAGAAAACTGGTAAAAACGGGCAGAATCAATTTTTTTCAGAATTCTAGAAATTAGCCAAAAGCTCAGAGCAGGCGGGAGAGTTATTCAAGAAAAATAAGAATCAAATTGGATCTTTTTTTTTTTTTTTTTTTTTGGCTTTTTCGTTTTTACTGGTATCAGGGATCGAACTCACGACTGCCTGCTTGCAAGGCAGGCACTTATGCCACTGAGCTAAATCCCCAGCCCCCAAATTGGATCTTGTTAAGAACAACGACCCTTGTGGCATTTCAACTTGCCCTAGTTAAAATGTACGCTTTCCAGTTTCATGGTAGTCTAGAAAAATGACATCCCAGCCCTGCAGGATGCACACCCATAATCCCAGGAGTCTAGGAGGCTGAGGCAGAAGGACTGCAAATTTGAGTCTAGCCTGGGTAATCTAGTGATTTAGTAAGACCCCGCCTCAAAGTAAAACAAAATAAAGGGTTGAAACTAAACACAGTCACACACACCTACAACCCCAGCACTCATCGGGTTAAAGCAGGAAGATCATTATGAGTTCAAGGCCATTGTGGGTTAGGTTCAAGGCCAACCTGAGCTCCATAGTGAGATGCTGACTCAAAAAACCCAAAGAAAATATACAGATAAATTTTAGAAGGCTGGGAGTGGAGTTCAATGTGAAGAGACCGCGTTTGACCCCTAGTACTGAAAAAGGAAGCATATGGAAAAGAAAAGTAACAGCCTGGTGTAGCCTGGCAGCCACAGGAAGGAGCAAAAGGAGCTGACAGAGCTCGTTCAAAGTCCCATGACCAGAAACCTGCCATTACCTGAGCTGCCTGGCAGCTCCTGGAAAGCTCCTCAGAGTCCGGCTTGACTCTGAGTTTGCTCAGTGCAAAGGCCAAAGCACAATGTGCAGCCGAGGCTGTGGGTGACAAGGGGGGCAAGCGGCGGGCTGACCAAAAAGCCTCTGAGGGCCAGCTGGAGACCCCCACAGGGGCTTGGAGAAGCCGGGCCACTGGAGGCTACCAGCCGGGGCCGGGGATATCGCTGCCCAACACTGGGTCACACTCAGGAGAAAGCAGCTGCAGAATGAATGTCCTGCCTGTCAGCAGATGGCACAGGTTCTCTGTCCTTCTCAGGGGGACAGGAGGGTCACTCTCCAGGAGGGACGGTGTGCCAAGCCACCAGAGAAGCCTGACATATGCGAGGTGACTGAAATCATGTAACTTTTCTGAGCAAATGGAATAAAACTTGAAATCAGTAACTAAAAGAAAATTGGAAAATGCCCAAATAGCTGGAAAATGAGCAAACACATTCTTATGAGCCCACGGGTCAAAGAATAAAGCAGAAGGGAAGCCAGAAATACTTTAGAATAAGCAAACGTAAAAAATGACAACTTAAAAGGTACGGGTGCAGCTAAAGCAGCACGGCGGGGAAATTCATGGCCGTGAATCTCTATACTAAACAAAACAAAAACAAACCCACAGAGGACAAGGGCAGGGCTGCAGCTCGGCGGCAGAGCTCTGGCCTCGGACGTACGAGGCCCTGGGCTTGAGCCTCGGGGCCACAAAGATGAAAAACCAAACTAAACAAAAACACTGTCTTAACCTTTTACTTTAAGAAGTGAGAAATAGAAGAGCATATTAAACCCCAAGGATAGAGAAGGAAAAAATAATAACGATTAGAGTGGAAAATAAAGGAAACTGAAAAATTTTAAAAGTCTGAGAAAAAAAATAAAGTCAAAAGTTGGTTCTTGAAACAAAGTTGAAAAACGTCTAGCTAGGCTGACAAAAGGAGGGGAGGGAGAAAAAGAGAAGGTTCAGATTACTAAAACCAGGAACGAAATAGAAGACATGACTACCAACTTTGCAGAAATGAAAATGATTATAAAGGAATATCACGAGCCAGTATATGTCACAGATTATGAAATCTGAATGAAATGGAAAAGTCCCTAGAAGACAGAAACTACCACAATAGCTTCAGGATAAACAGAAAATCTGAAGAGACTGATAGTGAGTGAAGATATACAGTTAGTAATTCTAAAACTTGCCACAAAGAAAAGTCCAGGTCAGGCATAGGTGATGTGTAAGTCCAGTTACTCAGGACGCCGAGGCAGGAGGATGGCAAGTGAGAGGCCAGCCTGGGCATGAGTGACATTTGGGCTCAAGAAAATAAATTGAAAGGGCTGGGGACGTATTTCAGTGATAGAGACCCCTGGGTTCAATCCCAGGGGTCTGAAAAGGAAAGAAAGAAAGAAAGAAAGAAAGAAAGAAAGAAAGAAAGAAAGAAAGAAAAAGGAAAAAAGAAAGAAAGGCCTGGGACCAGATGGTTTTACTGATGAATTCTTCCAAACCCTAAAAGAATTCAAATTCTTCACAAACTCTTGCAATAAAACAGAAAGGGGCCTCTTTCCAGCTCCTCCTCTGAGGCCAGCGTCACCCACCAGCACCATGGAGGTGTCCCCATGCCTTTCCCAGCGCGGGACTCCACGGTGGCTTCATCTCTACGGCTGTCCCCAAATGCGTGGGCCTTGCTTCCACTTGAACTACAGTTTTCAGAACTTCTTATTTTGAGCTAGTGTTAGACTTACTTGCATGGGCACAGCTGCAGGTCTGAGTGCCAGCAGATGCACAGGCACCAGGGTGGTCAGCGGCAGGAAGGTCCACTGCATTGATCTGGCAACTGGGTGAGCACTGGGATCCCCCTTACCTATCTGCCCATTGTAGCAGCCCCCCAGGATCACGTGCGAATCTTTGGGGTTATACTCCAACGTCACCAGCGGAGAAGATGGCTTCAGGGCCATTTCAGGCCTATTGGGGTTTTCTATAAAGCAGGGGGAAAAATGACCCCATCAGGCCTGGACAGAAAAAGACCAGGCCAGTCAGCTTAACTCTTAACCAGCAGGGATGGAAGACCCTTTGGTCTTCCCCGGGGCGCAGGTCCTTACACCTGAATCTTGGCTGATGGCTTTATTTTGGGGGGGTGTGCAACTCTGATCCCAGGTTCAGAGTGAAAGGTTTAGACCCAAAGGTTTTTACATGAGTCAGCTTTTCAGTGACTTCCTCTAACCAGGTCCGGGACCTACGGGCTCTGCTGGTGTCCACCTTGGTGTCCACTCTGGGGCTGTGATAAGAGAGCTGAGTGAGAGAGTAAGGTGCCAGCGCTCAGCTCAGTGCCATCCACTCCCTGTAGCAGTGAAGGGGAGGCTGGGGCGCTGTTCTGCCCTGTGCACCGCGGTCTGTGCCCACAGATGGACACACCACCCCTGCCAGCTCCAGGTTACAGGCAAGCGGCAGGAAAGGAGGGCCAGGGCATGGGTTCCCCTCCCTCCCACATGGGCCCCTTCTAGTCCGCATCATTCTGTTATGCTCTGAGGGGCCTCAAGTTGGGATCCCACAGACCCCGGTCTTAGTGCTCCAGATCAAGACTCAGAAACTGGGGATGCTGGGTGTATGCGCTCAGCGATACAGCACTTGCTGAGCGCGTCTGAGGCCCTGGGTTCGATCCCAAGGGTTGCAGGCAGGCAGGAGAGAAGAGAGAGGGAAAGAAAGGAGAATCCGCCTTCCTTTACTCCTCAGCCCTCGGTGGCCGGCAGGACCCCGCTGCTTCTCACCCAGGTCCCAGATGTAAGACTCATGGCTCATGCCCACAGGTGCCCGCTGAAAATCCAAGCAAGAGTACGCCACTGCCAACTTCCGGTTGCCATCCGGGTGCCAGGAGAGGTGTGTGGCTGTCCGTCTGATTTCCTGAGGATCCCTTTAAGGGAAGAGCAAGGAGTCTGGAGGCAGGAGTCTGGAGGTGGGGCTCCCCTAATCCCTTGTTCATTAGGCTTTTGTCTCTAAAATGTTCAAATTCATTTAAGTAATCACCTTCACTCAGGGAAATCTACTTTTTAAACAAAGTTGATAAGACTCCCATAAATGAAAAACCAGTCTCACCAGTCATAATTAGAAGATAATAATAAGCATTAAAATAATGGAAACAGCAAATTAAGTTCCAGTTTAACACTTTAAACTGCTGAAAGTTTGGAAGCTGGGTGGGTGGTGCATGCCTAACATCCCAGCACTCTGGGAGGCTGAGGTAGGAGGATTGCAAATTTGAGCCAGTTTAGGTAATTCGGTGATTTAGTGAGGCCCTGTCTCAAAACAAAAATTCTAAAAAGAATTAAGATGTGTTAAATACATGTGCGGACTCCCCTATACTGTGATCATGTAATATATCATTATGCACTGCAAGCATGTACCAGTAAGAAAATGAAATTAAATTTTAAAAAAGACCTAGCATGTAGCTTGGTGTGAAAGCCCTGGTTTCGATCCTTAACATCATAAAAAAGGAAAATTTTGAGCCAGCACTTGATCTTCTGTGATGATTAGAATAAAAAGCGGATGGCAACCAGCCACTGCCCTCCTTGTTTCCTGGAATGATTTAACAACTTCCGTCCATACACATGAATATTTATAGCAGCTTTATTCATAACTGCCAAAACCTGGAAGCAACCAAGACACTTCTCAGTGGCTGAGTGCATAAATCCTGGTATGTCCAGATAATGGACCATCGTTCAACACCAAGAGTCACCAGCTATGAAGCCCTGAAAAGATGCTTAAAAGAAACATGAGCGCCTATTATAAAATGAAAGAAGGCAGGCTGGAAAGACCACAGGCTGTAGGATTCTGCTATATGACATCTGGAAAAGGGAAAACTTGGAGATGATGAAAAGGCCAGCCATTGCCAAGGGCTGGCTGGGAGAGGGAGGGAGGAACAGGAGAGCACAGAGGATCTTTAAGGCAGTGAAACACTCCGTGTGACACTATCATGGTGGGTACTTGTCATGACACAGTCGTCCCAAACCACAGACTGGACCACCCTGGTAGTGAGCCTCCTGGAAATGTGGACTCCTGGTGGTGAGGGTGTGTCCATGTCTGTCTAGTGGGGGTGCTCCTAACAGGGGATCTGTGTGTTGGGGCGAGAGAAGGGGCGGGCAATGCAGAACTCTCGGTACTTTGTGCTCAATTTTTCTGTGTGCCTAAAACTACCTTAAAAACTGTAATCTATTAATGTTGAAAAAGGGAGGGAGGAGATTAGCTCTGATCTCCAGCCAAGAATGCAAGATGGCAGCCTGTCTGCCCACCGTGATGCTGGGTCTCAGCGTCTGCCATGCATCCTATACCCTGCAGGAAGTGACGCTACTATATACACCTAGAGATCACTCACAGTCTCACCCCTGGAAGCTCCACACCCTGCAGGGGTAGAGCCCACTTTGCTGAGCACCGAGTTCTTACTGCTCTGCCTCTTGTCACGCCTGGACACAGAGCACACAGTCCTCCCAGCCTGGAGTGCGAGCAAGGGGTCCGTTTGGAGGCTGACAGTTGCCCAAACACCTGCTCGCTACGGAACTACCTGAAAACATTGATGGTTTTAGCTGAAGAGGCCTCTTCGGTCACCTCCACCTCTTCTTCATCATCGAAATACTCCTGGTAGATGTCTATGGCGTTATTCTGCTTGATACAGTGCTCCATGATCTGGGGGCAGTGGGGGAGACACAGATCAAAAGCTCTTCAGAACAAAGAGAGGCCCTTCAGACTGAGCAGGGCTTGGATGGAGTCCGGGAGGAACAAGTGATACCCAGTGGGCACATCCATTCTATACAGGCCACGCATTTCCTTCCTTCCTTTTTTCCTTCTTCCCTTCTTCTCTCCCTTTCTTCCAAGAGCTAGGGACAGAACTCAGGCTAGGCAAGCATCCCACCACTGGGCTACATGCCCAGCCCACAGCCCATGCACTTTCAACTCAGTTTTGAAGATAAGATAATAACCTATACAAAGCCTCATTTATATATATATATATATATATATATATATATATATATAATATACATATTATATATATATATCACATCAATAGTTATACAGTATAGCCATGAGATTCAGATTTCACAAAGCAGGGAGGTGACTAGGAAAATCGCTCTTGAAAAAAGTCTGAAAAATATTGTAGGAGTCAAGCAGAATTATTAACCCCTGCGTATGACAGCACTTGGGTCCTGCTTCCTGGTCCGCAGACACTGGCCCTATGGGACTACACGACTCGCCTTTTATTCGAGATCCAGCAAGGAAAGACTGGCCCAGGGCCATCTCTTGTAGGAAGTGCTCTCCAATCTCTGCACCGGGAGAAACACTCTCCTGATGAGGGAGGCAAGTCCCCCTTTGCTGACAGTATTTCTCTCCTTTCCTGTGATGTGGCCACGCCTCAGCATTTGCTTTTGACTTGACTCTTTGGGGCAGGAAGGCCATGAGGCTCACTGTTATTGTCTCTCCTGGGCCTGGCAGAGACCCAGAGCTCAGTGCAAACTTTGAAGCAGGAGTGGTCACTGTTGGCTGCCAGGGAGGACTCTTTTGGGGTTTCCTTTGCCCGGGGGACTTCCCACCTTTTAATCTCATACTGAGCAGTGTTCAGCTACGGACCTGTGTGGCTGTGGTCAGTCTCCTTCCCCTCTTAGCCACGGGAGGCCACGCTGGGCCAGCTGGGGTGTGGCACGCTCTGGGGGACCCCAAGTGACAAGGAGGCAGACTCACCAAGCCAAGCTGCATGATGGCATTGATATAGTTCTCATCCTTCTCCACTTTCTTCCGGAAGCGAATTGTCTGCTCCAGCTCCAGGGGGTTCACGTCCTTGGGCCAGCCCCCCTCCACGTGGTTAACACCCCGGCTCTCCATCTCGAACCGCTCTGTGTTGGCCTAAACACAGCCCGTCCGATGGGTAAGGAAATGTCTGTCCTGGTATAAGCAGCCAGCCCCTTCTGCCAACCAGGATGGGCTCATGAAAAGCCCTGGCCTGAGCCACAAAGCAGAGAATATTTGGGCCTCAGCTGGTCACAGCAGCCTCGCAGCACCACCTTGTGGAGCTAACTGCTCTGCAGTTGAACCTGGAGGTCAGGGAAGCCCCAGTTCTGACTGTTCTTGGATCCTAAAGGCTCTCAGAGGCCAAAGCTGGGTTCTATGAGATTCCAAGAAATGAAAGGGCGTGATTCTGCCCTTTCATTAATAATAATGTCACATCATTGCAAGCAACCCAGGATAGGTGTGGTGACACAAACCTGCCAGCACTTTGATAAGTTCAAGGCCAACCTGGGCAAACTAGTGAGACCCTCTCCCAAAATACACAGCACAGGGGTTGGGGATGTAGCTCAGCAGCACAGCGCCTGCCTGGCAAGCTCAAGTGCCTAAGTTCGAGTCCCTGTGCCAAAAAACAATTCCAAAATATACAGTAAAAAAGGGCTGGAGATAAAAGCTCAATGTGAAAAATAAAGTAAAATAAAATAGTGCCACCCAGGGTACAGCTGGATCCACTGAACCTGCCACTTGGCCACCTTCCTACTTTCCCCACTTCGAAAATGGTTATTTTGGGCCTGGGACTTAGCTCAGCAGCATAAGTGCCTGCCTGGCAAATGCAAGGTTGTGAGTTCAATCCCCAGCACCAAAAAAAAGGTTATTTTTATTTTTACCATTTTAAACATTTCAAAGCGTATGATTTGGTGGCATTACCACACACAATATCATCCAAGCATTACCCCTACCTGGTTCCAAAATTGTCATTACCCCACATGGAAGTCCTTCCTCATGTCTTCTTTGGGACGGGGCTCACTGTGCAGCCCAGTGGCCTCACCCCGCAACCCTCCCGCCTCTGCCTCCTAATAGCTGGGAGCCCAGGCCTGTGGGCCACCACACCCAGCATTCCTTTCCATCTTTAAACCCACTTGCCCAAAGGCAGCAGAACCGTGACGGAAGAGCCAGTGTGGCTGCCATTTTCCTTGTGGTCATGGTGGGATACCTTCCACAGACAGGAATAGGCTAGGGGAGCAAGGCGGGAATCTGAGCCTCAAATCACCCGATCCACCCATCTGCCTGCAACTGTGGGCTCTGTTTTGGCTAAATCAAGTGTCAGTTTCTCTCAGTGATTTCGTGTGACAGGAAATGGGTTCATTGAATCTGTCAAATTTTCTCTCAGAGGTTCCTTAACCTGGTCCTTGGCTCACGGGGACAGGGCCCTCAGTTGTTTTATCCTGGAGCCCGAACCTGCCCTAGGAATTCTCCAGGGCATGCTGTCCTTTCTCGAGCTGAATAGCTGCCGATAGCCATAAAGCCTTGCTCTCCCCAAAACATGAGGTATGATTGAAAAATACAGGGAATGTTAAATGCTTAAAGATTTTCCTACAGTACAAGACACACCACCATAATCCGCCTCAAGATGGTCCTGGCTTTGAACACACGTATTCCACCATTCTGGCTCCTTTCTGAAGTAATTCTGGGATCCTCGTTTATGTCTGTAGTGGTGCTATCGGGGTTTCCTTGATGTCCTCCATCAGTTTAAAACATTTACCGCTCACGTTGGTTTTGGCTTTGGGGAAGACCCGGGTTAGGTAGTTGTACCATGCCAGATCCAGTGATAAGGATGCATGGTGATGCGTTTTTGTTGGATGGCACTGAACAGAAGCATTCACCATGTTTTTGTTTTTGTTTTAAATCACACCTCATAAACATACCCATGAAAGAATACTTCCAAAACCGCCTTATAAAGTGCCAATAGCTGGGTGTGGTGCCTGTAATCCCAGCATTTGGGAGGCTGAGGCATAAGGCTCTCTGGAGCTGGAGGCCAGTCTGGGCTACATACTGAATTCAAGGCCAGCCTGACCTACAATACATAGTGAGACCCTGCCTCAAAAAAATCAAAAAACAAAAGCAAACAAACAAACAAACAAAAACATGGCAAGAATGATGGGATACGTGTGTTTAAAGCTGGAGGGAGTGTTTTAAGGAGCCCTAATGATAACACATCTTTTACTGTAATAAATTTTTAAAACTGAACAATTCACTGTATTTTTGATCACTCCTTGTACTTCTCCCTGGTATTGCAAAGGCCCCTGTAACTCCAGGAGGAGTCTCACACGTGAGGCTAGAACCCTCGGGAGGAAGAACTCCTGGCTTCATCTCTACCTTCTCTGGAGTATAGCATTGCAGTGGACTTGGGGTGGGTCCCCCCTTTAACTCCCAGCCCTGGCTGGTCTACCACGTGGCTTTCAGGGGGGCAGGGCACCCAGCCCCATTACCTGCTCCTGCTGCCCACCAGCCCTACCACACCCTGGCCAGCTGGGCCTGGGCAAGGAGCCCACCTCGTGCTCTGACATGCTGACCGAGCACTGGGTGCCCGTGTCCACTGGGTTCCGCTCCACGAACTGCGCGGCCAGCTCAGGGTTGGGCAGGATGTCGATGTTTAGGTCAGCCGGGCGGTCTGAGAAGTTACACTGCTTCCCAAACTCGCTGCGCTTCTTAAGGTACACGTAGACGATCTCCATGGTGACAGCTGTTGCAGGGCAGAGGTAGCATGTGAGGTGACAGGCCCACCTGGCCCTGTCCCCTCTCCACAGGTCTCACCGGGATGACTAGGTTTTAAGGGTAGAAATTTACCCAGAAGCTGCATCTCCACTTTAAAGACTCATCCGAGTGCTGACTATGTGCTAAGCATAAAATTATTTTGCTTGGTTCCTGCACTTTCCTTATGAGGTGAAATCACCATTTTTTAAAGGAATTTGATACTCAGAGGTACCCTAAATGACTTACTCAGCATCAGAAGCTGGTAAGTGACCTGCCTGACTTTCCCATCAGATAGCTTCTGCTGAATTGGTGTTTCTTGAGAGGCAGGAAGAAATATTGATGGCAATTATGTTGGGCTGAGTTCCCTACCACGCTCCAGATCTGAGCTACACAGAACACAGGTGAGAAGCCCCAGGCCTCCTCTGGAATCCCCCACCCAAGCACCCAACTGTCCAAAAAGCTCAACCGTGCCAGAGTTCTAGGCTCCACACCTCTACCCTCATCACTCTGTGCAGAGCCCTCTAGGAATCTCTCCTCTCTCTACCACCCGGTCACACACAGAAGAGAGTCACCCTGAGAATGGACAAAGCTGGGCAGCTATGTCAATTGGCACAACATCCAGGCCTTTAGGAAAACCTCTGCCTTGTGGCCCAGGTCTTGAAAAGCAGGAATTGGAAAACAGACTGGGCAGGACCCTGACCTCAAGTTCTGGCCTTGCCCTCACCAGCTGCAAGACCTTGGCTGGGCCTCTCGGTCCTTCCAAGAGCTGACTCATCCATGGGTGCTCAGAGGTGGAGTGAAATGCCCTGGCAGCTGCAGGGTTGGTACTCAAACACAGTACACATCCCACAAATTGGCCTTCACTGGCCCCCAAAGAGGCCTTGATCTCCATAGACGTAGGGAAAGAAGCACAAACACAGCTGTCCACTCCACACGGACCTAGAGGGGCTGTCCAGTTGGTCTCCCTTCTCGTCCTCTTCCACTGAGAAGCACCTTCACCTCTGGGCTGGGCTGCTAGACTCAGACAGTTTAGGGCTGCTCCCCACCATCCCACTGACAATTGCTGTGACAGCCCACTGGGGCCTAGGCCTATGGAGGAGGCTGATGGGAATGAGGGAAACAGCTTCTCCAGCCCGGATCAGATTTTTTTTTTTTTTTTTTTTTTTTTTTTTTTTTTGGTACTGGGGATCAAACTCATGACCTTGCTCTTACTAGGCAGGCACTTAAGCCACTGAGCTAAATCCCCAGCTCCTCCGGATCAGATTTTTAACAGCTTTGCTCTCCTCTTCCTGGTGGTTCCCAAGGCCAAGCTCTGAGTGAGAACAGAGGCATTGTCTTGTGCCTGGAGCCAGACAGAGGGGACATTTAAAGGGTGGCCTAGTGACGGGAAAACAGCTCATTCAAGAACCCAGAGCAGGCTCTTTTCTCACAAGCAGACAGGTCTTGGGGATGAATAGTGAGGTCAACCAAGGGGCTCTCAGGAGTGTTACCCGGGCTGAGCAGGCAGGGGCTGAGCAGAGGCCCTGCCCAGGATGGGGGAGGGCATAAAGAGTGTTACTGCTGCCTGGGAGTCTGGCGAGGGGCAGGGGATCGCCCTCTGCATGTAAACCTAGACACCTCAAGGCATGCAGAACATAGTAAACACCAGACAGCAATGGACACACAGAACACAATGCTGCAGCCAGCAAGATGGGGCACACCTGTAATCCCAGGACTTGGGAGTCCGATGCAGGGGATCCAGTTTGAGGACAGCCTGGGCTATATAGTGAGCTTAAGGCCAGTCTAAACTACATAGTAAGATCCTGTCTCGAAAACAAAAAAAACCAAACCACCCCCCCAAAAAAAAACCAAACAAACAAAAAAAGAGAACAGGATGCTCCAGTGCAAACACCAGAATCTGGTGGAAAGAATCAAATCAGAACCTTCACCAAATCAGAACCTTCACCAAGTATCAAAATTTAGCGGGGCATGGTGGTACACACCTGTAATTCCTGCAGTCTAGGAGGCTGAGGCGGGAGATCACAAATTCACATCCTACTTGGGCAATTTAACAAGATCCTGTCTCAAAATAAAAAATGTAGTTGTTGGGCTGGGGATGTAGCCCAGTGGCGCAACTGCCTGCAAGGTCCTGAGTTCAACTGTTGTACACACACACACAAAGTTGTGAGAGTCCTGGGTTCAGTCCCCGTATTGAGAAAGAGATCTCCGAGCTTGTTTCAAGGGGGAAGTGTGCAGGGTTTGGAGGAACAAAATCAAAGGTTTGATCTCCACCGTGATACCCTAAGGGGCACAGCAATGCCAGCTCCCAGGTAAGGGAGTCCTGAAAGGATGCATTCAAATTACACGTCCCTAGTAGGTTCTGATCCAAAGAGCCCTTGAGAGGTTCACACTCAGGGCAGCCAGGACCGACGTGGTAGAGGACACTAGAACTACCTGAGCCCGAATCCACGATCCCACAGAGCCAAGCCCAAAGGAAGCCCTCGCGAGAGGTTGTTGCCCCGTTGGTGCTTTTTACCCCCGGCGTCTCTCCCCTCCTCTCTCCACGCTCCGCTTTAGGCGAGGACGACGCCCGGCGCCCTCTCCTTATGCTGGGTCGGCTCCTCCTGCTGCTCCGCCAAGGGAAGTACCCAAGCCAAGTTCCCGGCCCCTGAGCTCCTCCAACCGCACAGTTGACTGGTTGCCTAGCAACCCCTGGGATGGGGTGACCCGGACGGAGGCTGCGCGGAGGGAGGCTGGAGCACGTGACTCTGTCCTACCTCTGATTCCTGGCTA
Source organism: Cavia porcellus (assembly GCF_034190915.1). NCBI lineage: Eukaryota > Metazoa > Chordata > Mammalia > Rodentia > Caviidae > Cavia > Cavia porcellus. Next base: position 24,617,751 of record NW_026947515.1, read on the forward strand.
CCTCTGCGGAGGGGAGGAAAGTTAAGCGAATTAGTGAAATGCCGGGAGTGGTTATCCATCGGAGCTTTGCCAGGGTGCTTATCCACGTCCACAGATCTGCGTCCGGCAAGGTCCCAGGACCGTGCATGAAAAGCAGTCAGTGCTTGGGAAGCCCTGAGTCCTGGCGGGGGGAGGCGAAGTGCAGCCTGCTTGGATGCTCGCAGGCCATGTAGGTACTTGGTGCAATCGCCCCGCCCCACATTCCCCGCACGGTGTATGATAAATGCATACAACCTAGCCGCCGGGACAGGAACTCCCTGAGAGCAAGGTTTGGTATTTCCACGGCTTAGCTGCACGGTTGGCACATTGCAAACGTGTGTTCAGATTTTCGCTGAATACAGGCATCTGTGAATGAGCTATTACTTCTCATCAGGCTACGGCAATTACATAAGATACTGCAAGCTAAGCAAAGGAAATTTGGGGTTAGAGAAGCACGTCTAAGGTCCCGGGTGGCTTCTCCAGGAAAAGTGCTGAGTGTTTTTTGGAGCTGTGAACCCAATTGGTATTTGCTTACTATATGACCTTGGGCAAGTGACTTTGTTCCTCCAAGACTTAACTTTCCCTGTCTGCAAAGTGACGGGACAGTGGCAGGCTTTTTTTTTTTTTTTTTTTTTTTTTTTTTTTTTTTTAACATGTGGCAGGCCTTAGAGGATAATTAGGGGAGTGCTCAGCCCCAGGCTGAAGACAGAGCCGGAAGGGCAGCTCTACGCTCACCGCACAGGGTCGCAGTTCAGCGTGAAGTCAGCGGACACGGGCAGGCAAAGAACCAGTCGTCCAGGGAGTGGGATTCGGGGTTGTAATCCGGCGCTGGAAAATGGGTGTGAACCGCAGGGAAAGGGGACGGGCATTCCACACGGCGGTCAGGGACTGCAAACCGGACGGTAGACGGGATCTCCTTCCTAAAGGGCGGTAATGGGTCTTTGGGGTTGCAATCCCTCCCCGCCACCAGCTCCGGGAAGTGACGACTCTGATGAGGCAATTCTCTCGGGGCGGAGAAGTAGGAGTGGGAAGGTGAGAAGTGGGAAAAGTTGCACGGAAACTGCAGCCTCCTTTCTCCCACGGGCCGGGGGTTTTTTACAGGCTCCCACCCTCGCTCAGGAGCGCGCTGCCAACTACTGCCCGCAGCAGCTGGTTGGTGACCTTCCGGCAGACCTGATCAGACGCTCAGGGAAGCCAGCTTCGGGTCACATAATGCGATGAGGGTTCACAAGGACCTCACAGGGGGAAACCCCGCATTATCTCTGCTCTCCACCCAATCACAGCATAATTGGCAACAGAAGGTCTTTGCTGAGATCAGCCCTGTCCCTGGATATCCTCCAGCTGTGTCACAAACTACTGAACTTCTTTTTCCATTTTATGAAAATTGTTGTAAACATAAAAGTTTTTACTTATTTTTGAATTGGGTTCTTTTTCATTGTTGAGTCTAAGGAGTTGTCCATGCATTAGGAACATTAATACCATAGCAGATTACAAATATCTGCTCCTTTTCTGTGGGTTGCTTTTTTATTCACTTGGTAGCATCTTTTTTTATTATTATTTTTATTTTTTTAACTCTTTTTTTTTTTTTTCCTTTTTATCGGTACCGGGGATCAAACTCACGACTGCCTGCTTGCAAGGCAGGCGCTTATGCCGCTGAGCTAAATCCCCAGCCCCTATTATTTTTATTTTTTGGTAGCATCTTTAAAAAAAAAACTTTTCTTGAGGCAAAGTCTTGCTATGTAGTGCAGGCTGGCCTTAAACTCACTGGATAGCCCAGGATGGCTTTGAATTCATGGAGATCCTTCTGTATGGGGATCTTTGATAGTGTCTTTTGATGCATACAGTTTAAAATTTTTCATAAAGTCCAGTTTGTCTCCTTTTTCCTTTGTTTCCTGTGTCTTTCATGTCATATCCAGCCAAATCCAAAATTGCAAAAGTTTCCTTACATTTTCTTCTTCTAAGAGTTTTGTAGTTTGAGATCTTACATTTAAGTCATGAATCCACTATGAGTTAATTTTTGTACATTATGTTAGGTAAGGTTCAACCTCATACTTTTTTTTTTTTTTTTTTTTTGGGGTATCAGGAATTGAACTCATGACCTTGCACTTGCCAGGCAGGAGTTTATGCCACTGAACTAAATCCCTGGCCCCTCAACCTCATTCTTTTGTGTGTGGATATCCAGTTTTCTCAGTATCATTTGTTAAAAAGACCATCTCTCTGGAACTGGGTGTGTAGTGCAGTGGTGGAACACTTACCCAGCAAATGTGAAGCCATGGTGCGCATCCCCAGCATTGAAAAACAAAAAGATTGCTTTCTCAAAAAAAAAAAAAAACAAAAAAACCCTGAGGAGTTACCCCGTTACCTTCTTGAAGGCAGAGTATCTACCTACATTATCTGAAAGTCTTCTATATACAGTCTTAACTTTGCATGGCCAGTAAAGCACAATATAAAAACATTTAGCAAACATCACCTGCTTTCCTCACCAATGCTTAAAGTAGGCTGCATCTCAATTTGCAGGAATAAAGCGTGTGTGAGCCGTCTGGCAGGATGGCCACTGTGTGGCCTCATCAGCGGATGCTCTCGTGTCCTGGTCAGCTTGGGAACTGGCACTCTAGTCCCCACTCATGTTCGTTGCTGGAATGCTTGCCACAGGACTTGGTTTGTGCGAGCTTCCTGTGAAGGCATCCACCACACCCTTGGTGAAACCAACTGCCCCACCTTTTGGCACCATTTAAGCAGTGTCCATTGCTCTCTATGGCATAGACCAGCCCTTCTCCCATCGTATAAAGGTGAGGCTCCCTCTCCTTCCCTACATCCCCACTGTCGTCCACGCAGACGGCTCCTCCGGACCCTCTGCCCTCTCTGTTTAAAGCTCTGAACCACATGATATTTAGTGACCAAGGCAGCTCTTCTGCCCAAGGGACAAGTCCACTTGGGCTGGGGTCCGTACAGGTGGTGCTTTTCTTGGAGAATCAGAGATCCAGAATGAAACAGTCATTCACAGTTTGTGTCCAAAGACAAAGAAGAGTGGGAAAAGGAGCAGGAGCCATTTGGAGTGGATCTCTGGGGCTCTCAGGAAAGATTTTGGGAAAGTAGAAAGTCTCTTAAGGTATTTCAGATGCCGCGTCCTCTTAGTCTCAGGTGGCCTGGACATCGCATCGCGTCTGTGACAAGGCGGTCATACTCTGCCTGACAGACTACTGCTGGATGTCACATTAGCTGGGAATGGTGGAGACGGGCGACTGGCAGGGAATGGCACCTGCAGTCAGGTTGTCGTCCTCTCTCTACCGAGACCCCGAGACCCCGAGACGGAGGCGGAGGCTGGGCTTGGAGTCAAAGCTGGGACCCTCAGCACTTGAGAGTTCGAGAAGTCTGGGGACAGAACGCGCTAGCCGCTAATCTATCAAGCACACACTTCAGCTTTCTCTCTGGTTGGCTCTTCCTTCCCTCTCTCACGGAGAAGGGAGGGAACCTTGTCTTCCTTGGAAGACCAGCAAGGCGAAGACTGTCCAGCTGCCTGACCCTGTAGCTGGGATCCTGTTCTCCCACTCCCTGGGGTGCGGTGGCGCCCCTCCCCGCTCCTCCTGTGGTCTGCATCCCTCCTCTTCGTCTCCCCCTCTCCCTCTTTGTTCTTTCTGGGCTTTTTCTCATGTGCTCCGTCAGTGCTAGGATGCTGAACAGTCTCCTCTCCCCAGCCTTTTTTGCACAGCTCCATCTCTCTTCACAGCACCAGTGACTCTGTGTGTGTGTGTGTGTGTGTGTGTGTGTGTGTGTGTCCCTCCCTCAGATCCAGGCCCCAAGGCCTCTGTATCAGTGCTGGTCCTGATCATGACCTGCCCACCACACTTGCCATTCAGATGCTGCAAACACCATTAACCCAACCTAGCACGGAGTGGGTCTTCTCCTCCCCATGTGGCCTTTCTCCATTATCCCATGGTTCCCACCAATCACCGAGGACTTAGGGAAGGCTCTTGACCGCTTCCTATAAGACAGGGAGATGGGGAGTGTATAAGGACCGTGACCCTGAGAGCCACCTGTCAGTCACATGTCAGGGGACATTGGTTGAGTGTTGCTTTCCTGCTGAGTGAGCCTAGGAAAGCTTCTGCCTTGTGCTTGCTTGCCAAAGGCGTCCAGCTGAGCTGACAGACCTCCGCCAGGCAGGAAGACAGCACTTCCTTTGTGGAGTATGAGTCTAAGATTCCTGTCTACAGGAATCAATGATGGAAAAGGAGCAGAGTTTTAAAGAATGATAGGAACCTGTTCCACTTGTAAAAAAGCAATTATAGAACAGTACATGTAGTGTGATTACCTTATTTCAAGTACTTGAGAACTAAATTTGGAGAACATACAAACTGTTCATGGAGTTTTGTTCTGAGTTGAGGATTAGGGGGAATTCTTCTCACACTTTTGTGTATGAAATGCTTGCCTGACACATTTTTTGTGTAATCAGGAAAAAGAAAGATGAAATCAAACAGACCGTGGGCTGGGGCTCAGCAGCGGTGTGCTTGCCTAGCCTGCAGTAGACCTTGTGTTCCAGCTCTAGCATTGCAAAAACAAAGCCCCAAAACCCCCAGACAAACCAAAACAGGAAGCACAAGACTCCAGGAATCTTGTCTATACAAGACTTTGAACTTGTATGTACGCGAATCAACGTGGATTCTGTTACTGGCTAATTTGTAACAGGTAAGTCTGTTGTTCCAAAATTTGGAGAAAGCGAAGGGTGAGCAAACTGTAAACTACTATAAAGACAGCAAATGTCTTACACTTTGTAGTTCACGAGGCAAAAAGCAAAGGTACCATATAGATAATTATATGACCAAAGAGAAAGCCAATTTCTACATTTTTTGATTGGTACAATTAAAAGTATAATTGATAATAGGCTTTTTGTGATACAGGTTTACTAAGAGTGGGATTCCTTCAGGGAGGAGGATAACATTCTGCTTAATTGCAGTTCAAAGCCATTCTTTCTACCATCAAAATCAGTTGAAAATCCCTAATTTTTTTTAACCATTTAAAAAGGTAAAAATTAAGAGTTAGGTATATAGCTCAAAGGTAGAGTGCTTGCCTAGCATGTGTTAGGTCCTGGCCCAATATCAGATGCTGCAAGCACCCAGCAAGCAAGAAATAAAGAAAGGAGAGGAGGGGAGGGGAAGAGAGAAAGTGGAGGGGAGGGAAGGGGTGGAGAGGAGAGAGGGGAATAGGGAAGAGGAAAGGAGAGGAGGAGAAAAGAAGAGAAAGCAAGCAGGGTATGGTGGTGTGTGCTTGGGATCTCATCACTCTGGAAGGCTGAGGCAGGAGGATTGCCGGTTGGAGCCCGGCCTGAGCAAGTTAATGACTTAGAGACCCTGTCTCTGAACAAGAAAACTTAATATGGGTTGGGGGTATAGCTGGGTAGGAAGGCCCTGGGTTCAATAGTTGGTATATTTCAGTGAAAGAAAGGGTGGGGAGAAGGAAGGCTCGGCAGTGTGGCGCCCAGGGGCAAGGGTTAACTCCCGCTCCCCTTTGAAAGAGGCACAAGGCTTCACAGCCGGGAAGGAACATTGGTTGGTGGGGGAATGTTGGAGGACTCCCTGTGTGGCAGGTGGGTGAAGAGCAGCCCGGAGCCACCCCCGCCCCTCCGGTGAAGGACCAGACACAAGGGCCTGGCAGTAACTGCCCTTGTCTCCAGGTTACCACCTTGGCTGCCCATCTCCCTGCGGTCTGCAGTCAGGTGCTGGGAGGACAGTCAAGGTGAGCCAGGCGGTGGGCAGTGGCACAGTAACTCCCCTCTGCACCCCCTTGCTGCAGGGCAAAGCTGGGAGGTGACCCATGGGGCACTGACCAGCCACTCTTAGGCCTGTGCGTTTTCAGGGCCTCCTTCCTGCCTCAGGCCCTGCTGCAACTGAGCCCTGTCCAGATCAGAGACCATAAAAGCCCTCAAAGCTGCTCCCCTGGGGCTCTGGAGCTACAGCTGCCCTCAAAGCATCATATTAACCATGGGAAAAGTTTCCCTGTGGCTACCAGCCTTTTCCATGCTGCTGGAGAAGCCCTGAGATCAGCTGGAGGTGGATTGGGAAAACCATTTCTGTCAAAGGAGGCTGCATTCTGGAAGTCTAGTTCCACAGATCTGTTTGGAACTCACCTGGGTGTGCAGTCCACTGGGGACAGTGGTGAGGCATCCTCAGCTGCTTATGGCTCAGAGAGCGGAGCTGGAGCTGCCCCAACCCCTGGTGGGCCCTGCGTCCCCAGGGACTCAGCAAAGCAAGCAGGAAAGGCTCTGTGAGAGGCCTCTTGCTGGCTGGAAAGGCAGCCCGGGGAGGGGACAGCAAATGTTTAAGCAGAGCATGCAGCAAGGACCACATGAGGCTGGTGGAGGAGAAAACAGCGGCTTCACGGGACTTGCATAGTAGACAGCTGCTGCGTGACCACCACTCAACCCTAGGGTACCATGGTCGGGGGCAGCAGTAGGCCAGAGCTTGAGACCTGGCTAGAAACTCCTGGTTCTGCATTTCCTGCAACCAGGCCCTTGGCCTCAATGCATCTGTTGATCGATATGCAGAATGAAAGACCTCCTAGGGCTCTTGTGAGGTTTACCTAAAAACTAATACACAGCTAGGCACTATGGTACATGCCTGTGATCCCAGCTACCAGGGGAATCTCAAGTTTGAGACCTGCCTATGTAACATGGCAAGACTCTTATCTCAGAATGATGGCGGTGGCTCAAAAGGAGGGGAGTGGAACTAAGTGATAGAGCACCCCTGGGTTCAGTCCCTAGTACCACAAAACAAAAACAGAAAAACAAATCAATTAACACATACACACTTACACTCTTTTACTCACCTGGACAGTCCCTAGCACACTCAATTAATGCTACTTTTTGCTTGTAACCCATGCACTGCATGATGCTTCAAATGCAGAAGGGGTCTAAGGGGCCATTAAATGCCATTATTCCCTGTGTGGAAAAAGTCACAGGCCGAGCACACATTTTAGTACAAGTGGTTTATTTCTCTCCCAGGTGAGGGCGTACACATGTCACGCAGAGGTTTGTCCACCTGGCTCTTCCAGGGACACCTGGGCAATTTTAGTTTAGTTTACATGCATTAAGAACCCTTAAGTTGCCAGTAATGAAATGTTAGAAGGGACACCAGGATGTCACAGGGCCATGTGCATGTGACACGGCCACTAGAAGGGGTGTGACATGGCCACTCGAAGCAGTTCGTGGTATGTAGAGGGTAGCGTAGGTGAGGCAGGGAGCCCCTGAGCGGCCCAATTCTGTCTTGGGGGCTTGGCTAGGAGCTGACGATGACTCTGATGTCGGTATGGGATGGGGATGATAAAGTGACTCTTCCAGAATGGAGACTGAATCCCGGACCCAAGACACATGTTCTTGGCATGGAAGGCCATGGGCTTGGTGATGCACATGGCGGGTTGGCAGGAGCCTGGAAGCACCGTGGACCCTACCCTGGCCCCGCACTGGGCAAGATGGGGTCATTATGTCCTCCTGGCCAACGAGCTACTGCTCACCTAGCAGGTCAGGGTCCAGGACAGTGGCATGGGGACAGCACAGTGGTGTAGGTGGCAAGGAGGCCTGCCCTTGTATGGAGCTGCAGTGAAATCACTTTGCTGAAACCTCTGATGACAAACTCCTTGAAAACACAAGGGCAGGGCAGTTGTCTCGGGCATTCGGTTGTTCTCGAGAGGGCGCCACTCTGCTTTCAGGGCTCCCCCTGTATTTTATTGAAAACTCCATTCCTCCCTTCTCCTCCAGATCTGTAATAAACTGGCTGGTGCCAGCAAAAATCTATACTAATAGTATAAAACCCAGCTGAAGGAATGGATATGCTAGGAGGTGAGATTCTTTGGATCATCAAACTGCTTTTTGAAACACTGGAAAAAAGAGTGAAGTCATTTTCAAAGTGTCTGTCCATACCTGAGGCCATCAGTGGGGAGCAGAGAATGGGCAGAACATGGCAGGCTTGCTTCTGCGTTTCTCCCTGGCCACCACTCCCCACCCCTGTACTGCAGAAGCCCCCCGACATTGAGCCTCTGAGGCCCAGGCAGTCTGCATAGCCCAGGAACTCAGATGGGGACAGTGCTCCAGATGCATCAGGGACACTGCCTCCCCTAAGAGCACCTCCTGGTAAGCTCCTCCCACCGTCTGGCTAAAAATTGAAGTGCAGAGGTGACTCGAGAGCAGCTGCCTGGGCTTTTGGTCGAGTTGACAACAGGCAGTCCTGGTGTCGAGCACAGAGCTCAGCCTGGCAGCGTCTGAGAACCTCCCTTGTGGATGCCATGCCCCAGCGGGTGGGGGTGGGGCACCCTGGGTAGACAGTAGGACAGAAGAGAGGCCTCTGACTGGGTCCTGGCCTTGGCCCACCTGAGGCTTTGGTAAGGCCTCCCCGCCGAGCCACTGCAGTCACAGGACCCTGCTGGTCTCCGGGTGCCTTTGGTTTCCATTAGGTAAATGCAGCTTGTGTGCATTTGTTAAAAACCAAACAGGAAAGAAGCAACAGGAGTCCGGAAGTCCTTTAGGCGGGAAACTCACCGCTGTAGTGCCGCAAGTGCTCATCTGCCACGGACATGTAGGTGGCCCTCATGCTGGGGGAGTACTGCAGGGAGACACGGGTGGGGCAGTTACTTGGGACACAGCTCCCAGCAGGTAAGTGGAGGGCGGACAGCCATCGCCGCCCGCCTCCCCAGATCCACATCCAGATTCACCTGATTACAGACCCAAAGATATTTTACAAACTGCTGGGGTGGCGCACCACCTGCAGTCCCAACACCCTGGGAGGCTGATGCAGGAAGACGGCAAGTTTAAGGCTAGCCCTGGCAATTTAGCAATTTAATTCAGTAAGACGCTGTTTGAAAATAAAAAAATTTAAAAAGGGGCTAAGGATGTTGCTCAGGGTAAAGGTCTTGTGTGCCCCCGTACCAGAAAAAGAGAAAGAATAGAGGTTTTTTTTTCTTTTTATCGGTACCAGGGATCGAACTCAGGACCACCTGCTTGCAAGGCAGGTACTTATGCCACTGAGCTAAATCCCCAGCCCCAAGAATAGAGTTTTAAAAGGATCAAGAAGCACCAGCCAGTGAGCAGAGCGCCTGACAGGTGGGGCCCAGCCCACGAGCAGCGGCTAGGCCCCGGAGCTGCACTCCCCCTCCCCCAGCAGCCAGGAGCAGCTGGCAGCCAGCAGGCTGAGGGCACAGGCTGGTGGGCTCTGGGAGCCAGGTCCAAACGCCAAGCAGGGCAGTTTACAGGCCTGGGGACTGTAGCTAAGGTTCTCCACATCCATTATTGGCTTCAATTTCCCCACCTGGAGCATCAGCCTGAGAGTACTTAACTCTGACTTAGACAGAGGAAACTTCACACAGAGGTTTGCAAACACCTAGGGGGCCCAAGAGAATCCTGATGCCTAGGGCACCTGACCAGGATGTTTTTGTTTACTGAGGTAAAACACACATTATTAAGCATGGTAAGCTGGCTATGGTGACTCATACCTGTAATTCCAGAACTCTGGGAGGTGGAGGCTGGATTTCAAGTTTGAGCCTAGATGGACAACTTAGAGAGACTTAGCAAGACCTTAAGTCAAAATTTAAGAAAAAGGCTGAAGATGTAGGTCAGTCCAAAGGCCCTGGGTACTGGGTCCAAAGGCCCAGTACTGGGGGTGGGGTGGGGGGGTGGAGCTAAGCATGTTGAAGGGCTATCAGTATGCTTTTAGCAGTCTTCAGGGGATTCCAACAACATAGGCTGTGACCTAACCCAAGTGTGTGCTCAGCAGGCCTTAGTTACCTCTTAGAAGCAAAGATGAGCCGGGTATGGTGGCACACACCTGTACTCGTAGTACTCAGGAGGCTGAGGCAGGGGAATCACTGTTAGTTTGAAGCCAGTCTGTGCTACTTAAGCAAGGCCAACCTGTACTACATAGCACAAGTCTGCAAAAAAATAAGCAGAGCCGCGGCTCCTCCTGCCATACCTGGGGACTTCATCTTTAGGGCCTGAGAGCCTGCAGCTCTAACAGGCTATGGATTGGGTGCTGCTGGCCTGCTGACCTGGGTAGCAAGGGTCAGCGACGGTCTTGTGGCCCCAGCGAGGCTTTGGAGGTCTGCGTCATGTGCACCAGAGGGAAGTGGATACTTCTGCCACTTGGGGTGGGGGAGGAGGAGGGCATGAGGCTGGTCAGCCAACAGGCCTCCGTGAGAGGCGATTTTGGCTCCATGTCTGGGGAAGGTCTGTCTGTCACATGTGGGAGCTGAGGAGCTGAAGTGCTTTGCAGCTGATGAGTGGAGGTCAGGGATGTTGCTATGCAGCCCGCAAAGCGGTGGACAGTGCCCATGAAGGCTGGTCCTGCCCATCAGCAGAGCCGACACTGATTGAGGCCACCTGTTCTCCACCGTGGCTCCCAGACCAGCAGGGTCACATTTATCTGGAAAATGCTAGAAGTGTAAATTCCTAGGCCCATGCCACATATCCTGAATGTGAGGCAAACTGGGCCCGGAAGAGTTGTTTTGTTTTTTTAGGTACTAAGGATTAAACTCAGAGACTTTACCCAGAGCCACACCCCCAGTCTTCCTTATTTTGAGACAGGGTCTTGCTCAGTCACTAAGTTGCCCTGGCTGGGCTGGAACTTGGGCTCCTCTTGCTTCCAGACAGCTGGGATTGTAAGTGTGTGTCCTATCCAGCTACAAGTATATGTTTTTAACAAGTCCTGTGGGTGAGGGCCAGGCATACAGCTCAGTGGCACAGCCCCGGCCTGTCAAGCACAAGGTCATGAGTTCGATTTCCGGCAACCCCCCCCAAAAAAGTCCTCTGGCTGATTCTGATGTACACACAGATGTGAGACCCCCTTCCTTAAAGCAGTTATTTTCCAAACCTACTGATAAATTCGTTAAGACTTACAACCTCTCAGGCCCCTTTCCCTGGGAGATTCTTCTGTGAGCCTGGAAAGAATTCTTAGTGTTGGTGTTAGTAAATAAAAATTACAGAAGATTGCTTTTTAGATATAAAAAATAACCTGAGGGTGTAGTTCAGTGTGAAGGCCCTGGGTTCTCTCCCCAGTGAGGGGTGGGGGAGGTCCTAAAATAACCTGATGTTAATCAGTTGGTTATTTCTTTATTCAGATTCCCTGCGCCCCATATCCTTATAAGGAAAGTAGCTTAAAAATGACCAGTCCACTTTTTGTCCTATGTTTCTCTTCTTTGTCTATAAAACCAACCCCTGGGGGCTAGCAGTATGGCTCTGTCGTATGACCTGTGCTCAGCCTGCCTGAGGCCCTGGGTTCCACCCCCCACACCACCTACGTCCACCAGTAAAAAATCCCAAGAAGGACTTCCTCTGCTGAGCTCGATAGGACTCTGGCTCCACTTTACAGAATGCAGTGCTATCTGGTCTTAGAATCACAAATAAAACCTGTTGTTTAAATCGGTTTGTTGTAATGTCTTGTGGCACAACTTTAACACCTGTCCTAGGCCATTTTGGGCCACTGGGTCTAGGAACCAGTGCCTGGAAGGACAGGACAGGAGGGATTCTTTGAAGGTGGAGCTACAGGAAAATGTATTTCCAGTCTAGAGGGCAGGCCGTGCCTTCCAGATGGCCTCAGTGGGCATATTCCACCACAGTGACAACCCTGGCTGCTCCAAAGAGGTACTGGACAGATGGGGAGCTTATGTGGCCCACACAAGGTGCTGAAGACTCAGCTGGTGGTGGGGACAGCCAGTCTCACTGTCCTGTTTGGGCCGATGCCCACACTCTTGGTTAGCAGCACCATCAGGGCTCTCCTTACTGCCCTGCAGGGGCAGGGAGTGGGGGATCTTCCCCTCAACAGGCTGAGCTGGGCTTCTGCACAGATCTTCATTCCAGAGAAGAAGGTTAATTGTGCTCTCAAGCCTTAAGTAAGGATAGTTCTTGTTTACCCCTGGCTAATGGCCAAAGCGTTGACCAGATCTTTCCAAACAAGGTAATCTAAAGATCAGTTTTATTTAACATCACAAGGCATCGGGGAATTGTGTTTTCACAGCGGATTTTCCCCAATTATGGGGAGGAGAGATCCACTGGAGGCTCCAGGTACTTAGGAGAAGCCAGGCTGGGGCTTGAAAGGTGCTGTCCCACCTACACAGGCCTCCCCAGCCTGCTGCCCCTTCCTGAGCACTGGGAAGACGGAAAAAAAGTAGGCTGAAGTGGCGCTGTCCAAAAGGATGGCAGGGTGGGGAGATGGGAGGGAAAGACGGGATTTGTCCAAGCAGGTGTTGGAGCAGGCAGAGGCCAGGATGTCGCTAAATGTCCCACCTATGTGGTTCCTGGGTTCTCAGACCCAGGTCCCAGGAATCTAGGTCTCCCTGCTACTCTCTGACAGTGGTTCAGCAGTGCCTTTGTGCACCCCCAGATGGCCAGGTAAAATGTCACCACCAGTCACATGAAAGCAAATACCTGGTTCCAGAATTTTCCTGCCTCCATCTCTGTCTTCTGACTTTGCTCTTTCTTGTAACGGAAGAAGTAGACAAAAAACAAAAAACAGCTCAACGTCTTATATGTCTTATAAATGAGTATTTCTATTTGTGCTGATGGGGACGGAACCCAGGCCCTTGTGCATGCTAAACCAGTGCTCTCCCCCTGAGCTGCACCCACAGCCCGCCCGTATCACGCTTTTATAATAATTTGTTCCTCTAATGCTCAGATCACCTATAATGTAGGCACCGTTATCACTATTCCCAGTCTACAGATGAGGAGACTGAGGCAAGGGACCAGTCATTGTCCAAAGTCCCAGAGGCCATAAGTAACGAGCTAGGACATGAGCCTGGCACCCTGCCCAGAGCCTACACTGTCCCTGCAGCTCTTCCTACATCAAGGCTCAGTCCTGTGACTTTCAGTGCCTTTGCTGGGAGAAGGCAGCCCGGTGTTTTCTCCTCCCTCTGCCTGAAGCTCACTACTGAGGCTCCCGTGTGGGTGTGGCTCCTGCTGGGAGGCATCGGTGAGGTGGGCAGGAGGCATAGGCCTCTGGGGCACAGTCTGACAGGCTTTGAGCACTGATGGGGTGGGGCAGCACAGTGTCTGATATCAGAACCATTCTGGGATAAGGGGAAGTACAAATCTAAAAAGGAAAATTCCTTTCCCGTTCCCTGGTGCAAAAATGAAGCCACTGCCGTTGGACATGGCTTATATCTAGGTGTCTCCAGAGCCTCCTGCTCTCATAGGAGTGATCCTGGATCAGTCCACTGATTGGCTGAGCATTGTTCTGGGTGTGGCTGGCACCAACCAATGGGCTTGTAGCCTCAATGAACTGAAAAGCAAAAGTGAAGGAAGGCTGCTGCTTCCTGCCTGGCCCGCAGCCTGCCTGAGCACCAGCCCCCTGTGCACTGAAACCTCTGCAAACTGTGAGCCCAAATAAACTTCTCCTGTAACTGCGGCACTCAGTATTGTCCTGGCAATGAGAAACCAAGATGCCTTCTCTCTTTTTAGAGTATATTCTTTAGAAATTTATTGTAAATCGTTTTTTCTTTTTAATGACTTGAATCAAACCCAGTGATGCTCAACCACTTAGCTACATCCCTAACTCTTTGTATTTTGAGACAGGATCTTACTAAATTGCTCAGGCTGGGCTCAAACTTTAGATCCTCCTGCCTCAGACTCCTGAGTACCTGGCAGTAAGGTATGTGCCAACACCCTGGCTTTTCTCTGCCTTTTTGAGATGCATTTAACCTTTCTAAAAGGCCACATAAAGCTCTTGTCAGTCTTACAATGCAGGAGTGGGCTGCTTCTTGCTCTCGCTCTCTGTCATACCGGGGAATGAATCCCAGGCCTCTGCACTAAGCTATATCCCCAGCGCTTTTTATTTTTTTGTTTTGAGACAGGGTCTCATTCAGTCTTAACATTCCCCAGGCTGGGCAAGAACTTGTGATCCTTCTGCCTCAGCTTTCAAGAGTGCTGGGATTGGGCTGGCTTCTTACAGAGGTCAGGAAGGTTATTAGGAAGGTTAACACCAGGAAAGACACTGCGGTCTTCTCCTCAGTGGGAGCCTAACTTAGGCGCCTGCCTCTACATTATAACTCCCGACCATCATGGCAACACAGACATTTCATTTTTCCTCTAGACAAAGGCAATGATCTGACAAAACTGGCCACCCCAGTTACCAGGGGATACAAGATGGCTGGTGTAAGCAAGGGTGCTGTCACACTGAGGACAGGTGCCATTTATCCTGAGCACAGCAGTAAAACGGGCTGTGCCTTTGTGGCCACATAAAAGGGTGATGTCTCTTTCTGACTCTGCAGTCTCTCTTTTTCAGACTGGACATGATGCACACGGTGGCCTGGTCCAATGCTTATTCAATGACCAAGCTGTCTCCCTCTCTTGTGCTTCTGGGAACAGCGTTTGCTCAGCTGGCAGGGGCTTGTCTTCGATTCTCTCTCTAGTCAGGGCCACAGTGCTGGCGCTGTAGGGGGAAGGCTGCTTACCGTGGGCGGAGGGGAGCCTCTCCCGATGAGCGGCACGTTCTCGTAGCGAGGGTTCCCACCAAAGAGCACAGCCTGGTTCCTGTGGGCCGAGAGGAGCACTCAGTGGGGTGGGGTCTGGGGATGTGGGGTATAGCGTGTACAGATGTGTCTGGGAGGGTCTCATGGATGAGGGTATGAGGAGTGTGGAAATAGGGCAAATAAAGGACAAAGTCCACCTAGAGGGGTCAGGGGACATGCAGGAGGGGGCATTACGGCGTGGAAAAGCATAGCTGTTCTGGCTGGGACCTGCACGGAGTTCGTGGCAAGAGTCCATAGCCAGGAACCTGTGGTGGGCGCTCCCTCAGCACCCATGGGTGCCAACAGGTGATGATGAGTCAGGGGGCCAGGGCTGTGCTTCAGTGCCTTCCCTCCCACATGTGGCCGTAGGGACCAAACCAGGACACCCAGCTCCTTTCCAGGGCTGGGCAACTCGGTGCTGCCCCAGGCTGGCCGTACATGTACTCGGAGACAGGCGCATTGGAGATGGTCTGGGTGGGTGGCTGCAGACTGCTCTGGCTGCCCAGGCCACTGCTGTAGCTGCAGAAACTGTGTAGCTGCCCACGCGGAGGGTTGTGGGTTGCAATACGCCGCGCTTGTGGGTTAAAGGGGTCATCGTCATCGATGTCATCATAGTCTCTGTCCCTACAATGACACAAAGTTTGGCCAGGGAGGCTTGAGCTGCTGGGTCCTGCTCTTCCTAGTCTCTTCTCCCAGGATGCTCTTGGTCGCCATATGCGTTTCTCTGGAGATGCTTCCAAAGCACGGTCCCTGTTCACAAGGTCACTCTGCCTAACTCTAACCCCGAGTCCACCTCTCCCTGGTGGCCACCAGTGGACTGCACAGGGGCCTCCTACCACTCCCTCTTGCCCACTCAGGTGCTGATACCTCACCTTGTCCCTGTTCCTGTCTCCAGACCACTGGTTACCTCTTTGAAGGGACTCTTCTGTGAGTTCCCCAGGGTACCCTCCCAACACCCGAGACTCCCTCATTATCCCCTTGTACAAGGTCCTGCCAAGGGAGAGGAGCAGCATAGGAGCCCAGGCAGCGGCACGGGGTTGGCACCGCCCTTGGCCCCTGTGGGCCTGAGACCCCTTTGTGGGGATTCTTGGGAAAGCTTCTGAAGTCACCCGGGACGGGGCTGCCTTGCCACTCCCAGGGGACCAGAGCCCACCTGGCGGTGAAGTGCTTCCAGGCCCTCGGCCCTGCACAGATCAGCGTGGAGAAGGCCAGGGCAGCCAGCAGCGAGAAGAGGCCGAGGAAGAGCAGGCCCTCGATGCCGTCATAGCAGATGCCAGTGAGGGCATCCAGGTAGTCCTGGGGAGGAGGAGGGCCATGCGTTGAGGAGGAGTTCCGGCTACTACCTTAGTCTTTGGGGAACCCACTCCTCCTGCCTCAGATCTGGGATCTCCTGGCTGCTCCCCACCCCAAGCACCTTTTACAGCCACTAAGGCTTCACCAGAGAGCACGAGACAAAAGGGTTCCATGGCGCCATTTCTACTGTGTGCCAGGCACTGAAGGGCTGGCTCTGAGCCACGCAGAGGAGGCTGCAGGAGGGGGCAGCCAGGATAGAGGGCATAAACAAAGGCCAGGACATAGGAAGGAGCATGCCTTGAAGAGACGAGGCGAAGGGGATGAGCTTGGTGTGTTTTAAAAAGAGAAAAGAGCTGGGTGTAGTGTGCCCCCATCCCAGCAGTTGAGAGGCTTAGGCAGGAGGATTGTTGCAAGTTCAAGACCAGCCTGAGCTACCAAGTGAGCCCAAGGCCAGCCTGAACTACATAGTGAGACTCCATCTCAAAAAGACCAAAAAAAAAAGGGCGCAGATTTGGTGTCATGAGCTTCTGGTCCCAGCTGCCTGAGAGGCCGAGGGGAGGACTGAGGCCAGGAGTTGAGACTCCATTAACCTGAGGGGTGGAGCAGCAGGAGAGGAATCCAGGTTTCCCATAAATGAGAAGAAGACAGAAGTGCTGGGATAGGAAGGTGTGAACTGATTGTTTTTTCTTTCTCTCTGAGACAGGGTCCCACTGTGTGTAGCACAGGCTGACTTGGAACTCGTGACGATCCTTCCACCTCTGCTTCCTGAGTGTTGGGATTCTAGGCAGCTACTGCCATGCCCAGTGACCCGATCCATTTTAAAAAATGACCACTCTGGCTGCTGTGTGTGAAAGGTCTTGGGAGACAGGGGACAAGGGGAAGTGGAGGGGCTCCTGTTGCCTAGGGTAATAGTTTGGGGGCCATGGCTGCCACCCAGGGGAGGATGGTCCTGGGTGGAAGCTACAGAGGGGGCGGGACAGACAGACATGCATGGATTCAGGATTCACTGAGAGGAGAGCTGCCAGGCTGTGCTGAGGGGCTGAGTGGGGGGCAGGAGCGAGGGAACGAGGGTGACTCATGGTCTTACCTCTGACACCAGAGCGCCAGGATCTAAAATCTGTGTCCCTGCCTTGCCAGCACTGAGAGCTTTGGTAAGGTACTTTGTGGACGTGTGGTACGCATACATGTGTACACACGTGTGTCTGTTTATAGCCACACACACGTAGTTTCCTGCCTGGCAAGATTCCCCATGAAATAACTACCCCACACTGTCACTGCGAAGACAGATGACATACTGGATAGAAAGTACAGTGAGGGCCGATCAGAGCTGCACCCCGAGGGAACGGCTCCCACAGTCATTATCGTGACCACCGCTCTAAACCCATACCAGATGTGGATGGTGACACACGCCCTGGCTGTCTGCCAGCGCCTGGGGGGAGCTTGCGTATTCCCGCAGTAATGCGTTACTGCATTCCTGTCTGATATCCCAAGCTCCTGGGGAGACAGATGACCCCGGCGATGGTACTGGGCCACCATTTGCAGCCCACAGAGACAGACGGGTTGACCAGATGGCCTCCAGTGCCGACCATGGAAACCTGCTTCCCTCTGACAAGTCCTCTGACTCCCAAGTTCGGGAGCTAACCTGATCCAGCCTCCCACGCCTGCCCCCAGTTCCTTTCCCTGGGCCTCCCTGTCTCAGCCACCAGAGGGAAGCGAGAAGTCAGCACTTCCCCCCACTTTCCACAGCCTGCAGGGAGCCCAGGCATCACTCTCCCAGGTCTCTCTGATGACTTCTCTTTCTGGGTGGCCTTTGGGGGCGCCCCACACCTTGTGCAGCCCTCGGCAATCCAGCATGGCCGTCAGCTGGTGCAGGCTGGTCTCCGAGGAGTTCAGCAGGAACTGGATTTCAAGAAGATCCTTCTGCAGCAGGAAGTGGGGCAGAGGCACAGAGTGAGCAGTGTGGGGAGGGCTTGCAGATCAAACCACAGACAGAGTGTGCAAAGAGGCTTTCCGAGCCACAGGAAGGGACTGAAGCACCAGGGGAGGGGTGCGGGCCAGCAGCCAGCTCTCCACAGGCGGGCCTAGGATGAGGGGCAGGGTGGGTGAAAAAGGGTCTCCTCTTCTAGCACAGGTGCTGTAGGAGGCAGCTGCCTTACCTCCGCTGAGGGGAAGAGGGGCACAGCGACCTGCAGCAGCCCTGTGACCTGGATCTGCATGGAGGTCATCAAGCGCTGGAAGACGGTCAGCACCTGCGACAAGAGAACACAGCTCCCAGAGGCTCTTGTTTCCAGGAACCCTTAAAGCTACTGAGGGGCTTGTCCTCATGCAGCCCCCCTCAGTCCACTGACTACAAATGCACAAAAGGGCCTGGGTGGGTTGCTGGGAGGGGCTGGGTCAGGTTAGTTGCTCTAGAATACTGGGCACCCTGACTCATATCGGGGAGGCACTTCCAATTGTCCAGACCCCACTGCTCTGGTCAACCTATCCACTATGGCTGGGGGTATGCCCCTTCCTGCCTGCAGGAAATCTTTCCCCATTCCTCTGGTTGCCTGAGAGCTCCCCGGTCCGCTTGCTTCTCAGATGTGGTCAAATACAGACCCTTGGGCCCCACCTTGACTCTGCACAGCACCTGAATGGCAATAAGCTGCCCAGGAGCACAAGTCCCCAGAGAAACAGCTGAAGGAGGACTTCAGCGAAGCAGAGGCATCAGCTAACCGCTTTCCTGACCACTGGTGGGCCTTGTGTGGAGGCTGTGGTTGGGTGCCGTACCTGCTGGAATGGACTGCTCACACTCTGGCCGCAATACAGGTAGTAGCGGGTCACCTCTGTAAGGTAAGAAATGGGCATCAGGTGGCTTACGGGGGACCAGATCCTTTACCAACCTCAGTGGTCGAACCAGGTGTCCCTCCTCATCTCTAAGATCCCAAAGGGGGCAGTCTCGATAGACCTGAACCCATGGGACTCCACCCTGAGCATCCGGGCAGAGGCCCAAGTGTGTTACCTGTGCTGATCTGGCCCTGTGTGTTGTTCAGGATGAAGATGTCAGGAGCCATACAGAAGTCACTGGTGCCCTGAGGCAGGGAGAGATGGAAGCAAGGAGGAAGGTCAGCCTGAGTCCTGGGAGGAACCAGGTGTCCACTGCCTCAGCCTTCAGCACCTTTCTGTTCATGCCTGGCAGAAAAGCTCAGGAGCTTCCTCCTGGGTTTGAATCCGGGCTCTGCCCCTTCCAGCCATTACCATGAATCAGTTATTTCTTTCTGTGGCCTCGGTTGCCTCATCTGACATGTGGAGACAGAAATACTATTTACCTTATAAACAAACATGCAAAGTGTTCTGAAAAGCGACTGGTAGAGACATGTTAACTGTTGCTCATATTCCTGAATGGCTTTTCGGGGACCGGCAGTCAGGGAGGTCAATGAACCTAGGTCCAGGGGCAGCTGCAGGGGGTTGGGGGAGTTTTCTGCTCCTTGGCCTTATCTGCCCATCTTTACTGTATTTCGTTTGCTGTTTTCAAGCTCTACATGCTCTGGCAGGCAAAATATAAAAGTTCCCTGCAACTTACCCACCAAAGAGCGAGGTTAGAGCTCAATCAATCTAGGAGCCTTGGTGTGGGGCAGGTCTTTGTCTGCTGAGATGGGACGAGGGTGCAGGAAGAGCATGAGCTTGGGAGCTGGGATGAACTGGCAGATCTAAACTCAGCATGGCTTGGCTAGGTGACCCCCAAAGCCCGCATGGCCATGTAGGAATGGAGACAGGCCTTGGGGGAGGAGGCAGCAAGCATATTATCCACAGGGCCTGCCTCCCTCAACTCGGATCTGGCCTACGGTGTAGTGGGGCACTGGGAAAGGGGGCCCAGGAAGGTACTGGGGCTACCTTTCAGAGGAGCTCCAGTGAGCTCTGGTCCCGTAGTTCATTCTGCTGAGCCACTGTCCCTCCTAGTGCGTGCTCCTTGGGAAGGGGGCCTCTCCAGATGGCTCTGCAATGCCAGAAGCCCTTTCCTTCTTTAGGGGCCACTGCTTTGGAGGTTCACAACACAGCACCACTCACTCATCGAGTGGATAAAGACTTACCAGGTACCAGGCCTGGTTCTAGCATGGGTGCAGGGTGATGTCATGGCTAGTATACAAGGATGCCGGGGAACAATGGGCCCTGCTAGATAGTGTTTCCCAGAGCTCCACGTGCACACACTCACTCACACAGTCACCACCAGACACACACAGGACCCTGGGAGGACGCTTTGTACACACACAAACCAGTAACACAGAATGGAGCAGCCCAGTTTAGTATCGCCCACCAGAGCTGAAAAGCCAGCACACCTGGGGGGCATCAGCAATGGCTCAAGAGGTAGAGTGGCCAGAGGGGGGCTAAGGAAGTTCTGGGAAGAGTAATGAGCAAAGCTGCTGTCTTGGTCTGGGTCATCCCAAGAAGACTGGGGTCCAAGGAGAGAAAGAGGAGTGCCCTGTTTGGAGCTCGCCCAATGATGTGGTCCTTTACCTTCCTTCCTCTCTTAGGCCAGGCCTGCATTTCAGGACCCAAGTTACCCTCAGCTCCTGTTTCCTAGGACAGGTGATTGCCTCCCATGATTCACCAACTCAGCCTTCACTACCCACAACTGTTCAAGGAAGGAGCTCTTATTCTATTTTCTACTGGGGGAAACTGAGTCATGGAGAACTACAGGGCCTTTCCTGAGGTTCCACTGCTGGGACACAGTATAGGGAGAGGTGGGTTAGGGTTACTGATGCCCAGGGTGGCGCCAGGTGGCTGACTGTTCTTGCAGAATCTATCTTGAGCCCTTTCTTAGTATTTCCCCTCCTCTGCTGAGGTCTCTTCTGTGGCTCCCATCGTGGGCTCTCTCAGTTCCCCAGGCCCCAGCCCCCTTCCTCTCAGGGTCACCTGGAGCAGATTCTCAGGGAGACAGGGGTGGGGAGAGGCTGCAGAGAGCAGGGTGTGGGGAGCAGCCACACAAAGCCCCGCACAATGATCTGTTGACAGCTGGCTTCCCCTCCCCCGCTTGGCTCCTCCCCACCCCTCTTCCTATTAAAATGCACAGCATCCCTCACCCTATCAAAGGCCCTTTCAGCCTGGCCTCACACCCTCCTCCCTACAAGAGGGCCTGACTAAAAGGAATTAGGGAAATGGCACTGTTCCCAGCTCCCTGGCATTCCAGGGCATCTCGAGGTAAAATCAATGGCAAAAGTGTTCTCCCCTAGGAGAAGCCTGGAGAGCACAGAAGCCCTGCTGGGAGGCAGCCCCGCCCAAAGGGAAGCTCATGGTGGCAAGCTGGAAGTCACCATGTGTCCAGAAGGCAAAGACTGCCCTTCAGGAAACAGCTCTGGGCCCCAGGACAGCGGTGGAAGGCTTCCAGGGGCTTGTAGGGAGGAGAGGCCCGGGCCACAGAGCTGCGTGTTGCTCCAGCCTGTGGCTTCCCTCCCTGCATTGTGACTAGTCCTCCAGTCCCAGAGGTCACCAGGACTTTGCACACGAGCTGCATGCTTGTATCATGGCCTTCATAGTCGTAGTTTGGGGCCTTGGTGCCAGGTGGGGGGACAGGAGATGCCCATCTCTTCTGTCTTCTGAACAAAGGCCATGGAAAGCTATGGAACCCAGTGGCACAGTAGAGCCAAAGTGCCCAAGGCCAGAGCTGCTGGGCAGACCAGGAACTGGGGCTTCTGACTGTCAGAAAGCACTGTGGGAACAAACTAATTCCTGAGCCCTGAACCTGTTACTCATCAAAAGCATGATTCAGGCTCTTTTCTGAGACAGCAGAGGATATGAAAGTAGTTTCTGCTGAAAACAACACAGATGCTTTACAAATGCCCAATAGGTAACTAAAAGCAGAACACAGCTTAACCTTTATTTCGTGAAACTCTGGATGAAAGCCTCAGCTCAGCAGTGAGGTATGGTAGTCATTTAGGGAGTGTCTGAATAAAAGCTGGCAAAACAAGGCTTATTGCTGCTAAATTTACCTAGATTACTCACTATCCTTCGAGACTGAGGGCAGCAGGATTGGAGATTTGCAGAGACATTCACTCACTCCTAGCACCTCCACTGCCCTAACCTACAGAGCCTTTCCATGCCAGCAGGGACTGCCCCAAGCAGAGACAGTCACCTCATGGGAACAGAATCAGCCCTCATGTCCTGAGGATTCTTCCGGAGGGACAAGCAGGACTGAGATAATGAGGAACCACACCTGCACCCATCAGCTGGGCCTTAGCTGGCTTCCTGCTTTTGTGGGAGGGCCAGGGTAAACCTCTACAGAGTGCCCCCTCTGGCTACTACCCAAGCTGGAGGCCTCTCTTTATCCTCTTACCTTCTTCCAGTTAAAGCTCTTGCCTGCCAGTTCCACTGCCACTAAAGCAAGGCCCTGAGCTAGCCGGTGCTGCTCCCTGCATGACACCTCCACTTCTTACCCGCCGAGTAGCTCAGGCAGGACGGATGCAGGCTACAGTGCTGGTTTATGACTTTTGATCAGGGAGACATTTCTTTAAAGGCAACCTTTCTAGCACACACTCACATCTATACATGTACACATGTGAGTATGCACACACACCCCAGCATGTACCTTCACCTCAGTGAGTCACAATGTGTCACAGTGATCTGCCTGCAAGTCTTTCTCCCACAGGCTGTGACTGTCAACAGCAAATGCCAGCCTTTTGGGTGATGCACTCTGAGGTACCTGGTACCACTGAGGGGCAAAAGCCTCCTGATGAATGGGCTGGCAGAGTCTCCTGCAGAGCTGAGCTCCATGGTAAGGTCTGCTAAAGACCGAAGGCTCCCTCATAGGGAGCCTCTACCTTTCAATGACACTTTGAGGCACCATGTGGAGAAGCACATACATGTGCATGCGTGCACACACACACACACACATACAACACAGTGTGTTAGAGTATGTGTAAGTGCAAACCCTACCCTGTTAGTTCACTGTGTCACCGGCCACCCACACATGCCTCACAGAGATGTTACGTCTTAGCTGACTTTAAATATCCCATGATGTCAGGCAAGCCCTTCCTTTCTCTCCAACTGTCTTCCTATCTGGAGGGTGAGGGGCTAGCCAAGATGATCCGAGCCCTTGGGCTCCAGGATTTTGGGATCCTAAGGGAGGGATGCTAGCCAGCAGCTGGCCCTTGCTGAGGGGTCAGGACAGGACAGGTCACTGGACAGGCCACTCCACCCCCCAGAACCCCTACTCACTACTGCTGCAGTGGTGTCCACGGCCAGGGAGGCCCAGCTGAGGAGCAGCGTTATCAGCCCACAGCACAGCATCCTAGAAAAAGGAAGGTGGATAGGCAAAGGATCCATGCTGGTGGCCACCTTGCCCACTTCCAGTACCCTTCTCCTGTCTACGCCCTTACTCTGCCATCAGCCTGCTAATGGCTGGGAGAGGGCTAGGGGACCCCATGCCTCAGGCAGAGCTCCTGGGCTAGAGACCCAGCTGTGTGCTCACGCAGCTAAGGAGGGGCCATGATGGTGGGATGCACCAGACCCAGAATTACACCTAGGGAGGACACACATGGGGAACCCCGGCCTGGCTGCTGCCTCACCCCATCTCGGAGCCTTTCCTAGCTACTTCTTGGTCCCTAGCCCACAGGAAGGGTGACTCACGAGGCAAGGAGACATTTGGAGCGTTTGGCCAGTGCCAGGCAGGTGACAAGGCAGATGACGAGGTCCAAGATGAAGCATAGGAGGTAAGACAGCCACCTAGGTGGAAGGGAGGACAATCAGGGTGCGCAGGGCAGAGCAACTCACCTGCTGCCCACCGGAAGGCCTGCACGGCAGCCCAGATTCACTGACTCTGCGTATGCAAGGCTCAGTCAACAGGAGCCCAGGCCATTGGCTGAGGGGCTCCTTAGGGACTCTAGGGGCTGCACCCTCCTACCCCACTTTAACGTCATCCAGAGCTGTGCACTAGGACTTCCTGAGTGGTGGGAATACCCTACCCACGTGCTACCAGCTTCGCCTGCTACTACATAGAGGTGGGCCTGGGGACTTTTGATATGCATGTGGAAGTGGAGAAATACATTTTTAGCTCGACTTAGCTTCTAATGAACTTAGCTTCTAATGAACTGCTAGAAGCAGTTAATGTCTACTATCCTGGTCAGTGAAGCTCTGAAGTGTCCCCTTCCTTGGACCTGCTTCCCTTTAAGACAGCAGCCTCCTGTGCCTGACATTTACAGCCACAGACCTCAAGAGGCCCATTTCTTTGAGAATGCTCAGCCTGGCCTCCTAGCCTTGCCCCTAGCTGTGTGAAATCCAGGATGCAGGATGTTCTGGTTCACTTCAACCAATATTTGTGCCATCCACAGAGCTTAGCACTAGAGATGAGCCCAAGAGCCTTTTTTTTTTTTTTTGAGACAGTCCCACTATGTAGCCCAGGCTGGCCTCGAACCTGTGGTGATCCTCTGTCTCAGCCTCCCAAGTGCTGGGATTACAGGTGTGCAACACCACATCTGGCTCTTGGTACTCTGAAGCAGTTCTGGAAGTCTGTTTGTGAGTTTCTCTTGTTTCTGCCCCTGAGAGCTTGCATCCAGCAAGGGGCCCAGGGTCAGCATCTGCAGGCCTCCTACCTGCTGACCTTGAGGCTTCCCAGCCCTTAGCTCTTGGGATCTTTTTGTGTCCTGGGGCTGAGCTGATAGGGAAGGCGATTGCACACCAGCTGGAAGATCTTGGCAAACCACCTTGCCCCTTTAAACCTCAGTTTCTCTATTTGGAAAGGAAGCCGGAACCCCTCATTCATCTCAGAGTGGAGCAGTGTGTGGCAAGGCAGCCAGGAATCCAAGTCCCCGCTCTTCTACGCCTGCCAGTTCTTAAAATCCACAAGAGCTGAGAACAGCCCTGCACAAAGCACCCTGACTCCTTTCCCTCCTGCAGGACCGAAGGCGTCCTCTTGATGCAGCACCAGCCTCGAGTCTGGGCTCCTTTCAGTGCCCGCAGGGCAAAGTCTTGATCATTATTTCTCTTCGTGCAACAGCTAAACAAATCCACGGGGCCCTGCCCTCCAGCAATGGATCCCCTTCACCAGCAGCACACAGGGAGCAGGAAAGCCTCGGAAGTGAGGGTGGGGGTGGGTGGAACTGGCAGAAAGTGACAAAGAGGCTGTTGGGGAGAAGGGAGGGAGCTGGAGGCCCCTGAAAGCCAAAAGACATTCTTTCTATCTTTGGGGGGTCAGGGCTTAAAGCCAAAATCAAAAGGCCTCATAAAAATTCTCAGTCCTGAACACAGCAGGAGTCTCTGGGGTTCCCAGAAATCAACTCATGGCTTTCAAGCAAGAGCAGCCTGACTACCACTGGCTGGAGACCACCAAGGAGCCAGGTTCTGACCCAGAGCTGGCAGGGAAGCCTCAAATCTATCCAGCATTCCCATCCCCTTCTACAGATTACAGACACTTCGGAGGAACCCGACACTGTCCTGCGTATAAAGGAGATGGGAAATGTATCCCAAAGACACTGGCTCCCCGTCTTCAAACTAAAGATGTGTTGCGCTCTGCTCCCCTCCTCTCCCAGAGGCAGGAACCCCAGCTGGGGCGAACCTTCCCTCCACAGCTGGGGCTCTGTGCCCCCACCCCCACACCGTGCATGTGTAAGCAGTTCCTAGATGCAGCTCCTGCAGCAGGCGTGTTCTCCCAAAAGAGCGTGGAGGACTGGGGGAGGGACGGCTAACCAAGCGCTTGGCTCTCTGTGCAGCCGTTCCCACCCCGATTCCCACAGCTCCCCTCATCTGGCCTCCGCAGAGCTCAGCCAACCATGCCTTGGCCGAAAGCCTCTCCACCGCCAGCTCCTCGAAGGCATCGTAGGTCTTATGGAAAGTGGTCAGGAGCACTGGCCCCACAGGACAGCCACAAACGGGAACCACAGCAACACTGGGCAGGATCCCTGGAGGCAGCGCTGCTCCTCAGAGCTCTGAGAACCACCAAGCTCTACAGCAGCTCAGCCAGTTGGGGCCACAGCAGAGGCAGAAAGAGGACAGGATGCCAACAGTTGTTAGAAGCTGAAGAGGATGCCTTGGGCTGGACTTTCTCCCCTCAACCTGAATAAAGGGTGGGCACCTGGGGATGAGGTCAGGGAAACACCTCCTCTCACTGGAATAGCTGCTTGCCTTTCTCAACAGCCTCTCCCAGCTTTTTATATAATAAAGTCACCTTAATAATAATTCCCGGCTGACATACCATTCTGACTTAGGAGGTGTGACAGAAAAATATGGCAAATGTTTAAGAGCCATTTTCATGAAACTCCCTCAAAATCCTCCCTCCTTACCTCAAACACACTTGACTCATCATATTTCTTTTCCTTTTTTTTTTTTGAGACAGTCCCACTATGTAGCCCAGGCTGGCCTCGAACCTGTGGTGATCCTCTGTCTCAGCCTCCCGAGTGCTGGGATTACAGGTGTGCAACACCACATCTGGCTCTTGGCACTTTGAAGCAGTTCTGGAAGTCTGTTTGTGAGTTATCTTTAGTTGTGGCTGCCTCAAAATTCTGAATCAGTTCAAAATGTTTACCTTGGGCGTGGTGGCTCACGCCTGTAATCCCAGCACTCGGGAGGCCGAGGCAGGAGGATCATTGCGAATTGGAGACCACCCTGGGCTACAAAATGAGCTCAAGGCCAGCCTGAACTGCTTAGAGAGACCCTATCTCAAAGAGATGGGGAAAAAACATGTTTCCCTTTCAGGGTCATTGTGACTTGGGGAAAAACCAGACTTAGTGAATAAAGAAGACACACAGTGTCGTGTTTTTGCAGCCTCCCTTTTTTCGTATGGCATCAGCAGCTGCAGTCACCATATTTCCATCACACTTTCTAAAGACGCACAAAAGAGTATGTTCAGAACTGCTTCGCAAAGTGCCAAGAACGATGCGCCACATGTGCTCACAGCTAAGGGGTGTTCTGAGAGGCATTAAGGGCAAGGTCTTTTACTGTAACAAAATTTTTTAAATGGAAACGTTCACCGTGCCTTTCCATTTCCTCACTGCCTTTATTAGAATGTCCAGGTAGATCCTGTGCTACGTGCGCTCAGAGAAGAGCAAGATTACACGGACGCCCACTCTAGACACGCAGCCTGCCCCTGATGAGAGATTTCCAAGCTCAGGCAATGAAGAGTACATGGGTCACCAGACTCGTCACAGACAGTTCCTAGAGCTGGCGGTTTGTCTTACCAGGAAGGCACTTTTGCCTACTGGCATCTGTCTGGAGGAGAGTTGGGTCCCTTTCCCTCCAGCATGTCTGTGCCATCGTGTAATGCAGGTGCTGGATGGGTGTGAGAGACCACTGAGACTGGAGGGCTTCAACAGGGAGGGGGGTCTCAGGAGCATGTGCTCAGGTCTCAGCCCCGCAGTGACTGCCTGGGGTGCAGCTTGATGACAAGACGAGAAAAAATCCAGAAAAGCAGAGGGTAATGTGCAGAGGCGGGTAAAGGCTCTGACTTTTGTTAGTGGCTTAAAGAGGAGCAGGCACTTGGGGTGGGATCCAGAAAGTGGGTGCTACTCTTAGGACGTATAGATCTGGACCCTCAGGCTTCCTCTGTGCTGAGCAGCCGGCTCTGGGAGTGCAGGGACCTGCGCTTCATGGGAGTCGGCCCAAGGCCAGGACTGCTACCTCTTCCCTTGGTGCTCCTCAAAGTGACCTTCCCTAGACCCTGCCCCAGAGAGGGCAGCTCTCTGCCTGGGCCCAGTGCCCTTCCTAGAGATCGAGCTTGGGAAATGGTGGGGGTGACGGAAGTAGACTCCCAAAGGCTACAGGAAAGAATTTGCAGATCCAAGGTGGCAAAGGTGGGTGGCTCCCCTTGGCCACTCACTGCTCAGCTGCCACACAGGTCAGGCTGGAGGCCTTGCTCGCTGCCCCTCACCTGTAGTACTCCACGGAGGTGGTCTGGTCGGACAGCTCGGTCAGCTGCATGGTGACCTCCCTCCATGCAGGAAGCCTGGACAGCTGGACAACGACGTTGCCAGCCATTTGCTGAACGAACTTCAGGACCTGGATGTAGTCGCCCCGTGCAGCAAAGATCTCACTAAGCCGGGCCACGTGCTGCTCCAGGTCCACCGTCATCCTCTGGGTATTCTCGGACACCTAGGGACAGGAAATGCCAGGCCTCGGACAGGAGAAAGCCATGCAGGTGGGGCTCAAGTTTCTCACTTTGGAGGTCTCTGCAAGCTGCTTGTGCTTGAAGGGACTCACCAGGACAGCCCGGCCCTGGAGAGAGCTCATGAGGCTGCCGCCCCACAAGCAGGACGGAAGCCACTCCCTGTCACTCACCGCTACAGTGTGGGCCTAGCATTTCTCCTAAAAGCCCATGCGTCTAAGGCCTGGTCCCCAGCTTGGCAAGATACAACAGGGAGGTGATGGCAGCTCTAAGAGGTGGGAGGTCCTCAGGTCACTGGGGTATGTCAGAGACAGACTAGTGCATCCAGTGTCTTCCTCCTCCTCTTTTTTGTTTCCTACCCAGCAGGCGAGGAATTCTGCTCTGCTAGGCCACTGGCCCAACAGCAATGGGGCCAACCAAATACGGGCTGAAATCTAACAAAACCACTTTCTCTTTCTAAGCTAATTATCTCTAGTATTTATTATCATGGCAGGAAGTTAACACACCCATCAGGTCCTTCAAACCAGGCAGCAATCTCTGGTCTGCAGCTCCCGGCCTTAACCAGGGCGCCGTGAGAGCTAGTGCCTTGCTGGATAGGTTGAACATCTCTAACCTTAAAATTCAAAATCTGAAATTTCTTAAATCTCTAGCAGGGAAGTC
Organism: Cavia porcellus; assembly: GCF_034190915.1. Taxonomy (NCBI): domain Eukaryota; kingdom Metazoa; phylum Chordata; class Mammalia; order Rodentia; family Caviidae; genus Cavia; species Cavia porcellus. Next base: position 24,646,267 of record NW_026947515.1, read on the forward strand.
TATGCTATATTCTAAAACCTGAAAAACTCCCAAATTCCAACAATGCTGGTGCCAGGCATTCTAGATAAATGGATACTTAAGTCTTTTTTAAAGACTCAAATGCAGAAATAAAACAGCCCATATTTCTTCCTCAAAGTCTGTTAAAACTTGAAATGCTTGAAAGGGATTCCTCTTTAGAGAAATAAAATACTGAAGCTAGAGAACACCTAGGCTGTTACAGGACTTCCATATCCCTGCAAGAAGCTTGGTTATAGAGATAGCAACAGCTGAGTCCTTCCAGACTCCCAGTGAAACCAGAACAAAAGAACTCTTTGCAAAACAAACAGAGATCAGATAATGTCTGGAAGGAGTCAGGAGGAGGAAATTGGTATCTTCCATCATCCCTTGGACGTTTGTTCTGCCAGGAGTGTGGCCAGGCTTTTGTTCCTTGATGGACCTTAGGGGCTTGGAGTTTTTTGTGCGAAGTAGAAACAGGATGATGGCAGAGACTGCCCTTGCTAGCTTCCAACAAGGAGTGCAGGTGGAGTTTGCACTGCAAAGGTGTTTTCCCGCAGGCCCAGGCTACCAGGCCTCAGTTCAGCAGCCCAAGCTCACCCTGCTGAGCTTGCGTGCTGGCAGCCAGGGAAGAAGGGCTTTGTTGTTCTGAAATTGTCACGCTAACCCCAGGAGCACAACAGGCTGGAAGGGGGACAGCGTATGCTAATCCTCACCCAGCAGCCTGCAGCTCTGAGGCTTGGAAGATAAAAAATGACACAGAGGAGGGCACAGCACTCTTCTTGGCCACCTCGGGCTTGCCGCACTTCGGGGACTTAGTAGCAACCTTGTGGCTTTTCACATCTGCCCTACACTGTGACTTCCTGGTTCCATAAAGAGAATGGGTCTCTTTGTTCTATTTTGTTTTATTTTCTCAATGTCAGCAGCTTGTTGTTTTCTGGCTTGTGCCTGGTCCTTATGAGCTGGTGGTGCTCACAAGATAGACTCGGTGCATTCTTGATTCGGCCCTTTGCAGCGTGGCACAGGGTAGAAAAACTCCAAACCATGTCAAAGTTCATTCAGTAATGAAGCATCACCCTAATAAGCCTTCCTGTTCCATTTAGTAAGATAAATGCACAAGGGCTTTATACTCTTGAGACAAATGGCACAATTACCAAATGGTGACATTAGGAGCAAGACCAGTACCACTTTTTACATTCTTTTTTTTTTTTTAAAAAGGACTGGAAAGCGCCCGCGGGTCTTGAACCCGGACTAATCGGCCCAGACAGTTGGGAAGCCAGACTCGAAGGAACCGCTGGGCTAAAGCCAGCCCTTACATTCTTTATTACATCAATAATATAGAACAAAGGGCTGATAAACTTTTGCCCTAATATCATTTTTTCCTTCTTCCATGACTGTAAATTTTTTTTTCTGTGGTGCTGGAGATGGAACCAGGGCCTCCTGCCTGCTAGGCAAACTTCATCAGTGAGTTACACCCTCAGCTCTAACCACTCTTTCTTAAACCCCTGCACTGGAAAGGAAACACACAGAGCAATACACATCTGTCCCATAGGAAACAAAACAAAAATTTAAAAAAATTAAAATCACGACACTGACCTACTTACTGCTTTGCTTTTGCACATATTCATTCCCCTTGGCTTCACAGGACCAGGGGGCAGGTGCCTCTGCCAGAAAACTGAAGTGCCAAGCCCCAGAGACGGAGCCTGGCTCTCCCGCGGGGAAGAGCCCCAGGACAGTGCAGCCTCTCCCAGCCCTCTAAACTGCTGATTAAAGGATGCGGCAGTGCTCCGGGTGGAGTCCCTCGGCCACCAGCACTACCAGGGAGTCACTGCAGATGTCAACTCTCAACCTAGCCTCAGACTTACAGAATGGGAAACTCAGGGAGGAGGGCCCAAACCCAGCTTAGCAAGTCCCCCATGTGATTCTACTGCAAACCCTGGGAGGGAGGAAGCTCCTGGGCTTTTGAGGTTACTGGGAGCTGGGTAGGTAGAGAGGAGGTTGTGGGGGGAGGGCTGGGAATCTCAGATCCAGTAGGAGGCAGGAAAGAGCAGAGGGACAAGAGAGCAAAAAAACAAACAACAAAACTCCCCCCACAAACCTCCCCATGCCTCAGTTTCTCCAACTAGGGATTGCCCACAAGCTTGCTGCAGGTTCTAACACAAGTCAGCAGAGCTCATGGGGCAGCAGAGCCTGGAGCCCTGCCTTAAAGCTTACTGAACCCTGAGAGGAGGGTGGCTGCTTGGTACCTTGGGAAAGAAGCTAGGTGGGTGGCTGGATGCTGGACACTGGATCCACAGAAGCGACTCAGCCAGCGATCCATGTGACCCCCTCCCCTCCATCGGAGCCTGAAGCTGCCCCAGACCCTGTCAGGCTGCCCCAGCCCTGTGCTGCCACTGCCCGCAGAGACGCGGGCTTCCCTGGGGGTGCAAGGCCTCAGGTGTGGGGGGTCTGACATGGAGGAGACTGCAGAGGACGGCCAGCTGCCTGTGTTGGTGCCACCTGGTTGCTTGATCTGGCTCCAGCAAGACCCAGCCCGAAGTGTTCCAATCCTCTAACCATGCTACCCACAGGCTCCCCACCCCAACCTCCACTTCACCGCGATTACAGTAATTATAATGAGCTCATTACCTTAGCCACTCCAGCTGGAGCACCTCTGTAGTTCACCTGGCACCCTCACCAGTATTAACTCACCTAATGTAATGTATCTGGTATTTGGACCTCGCCCCTTGTGACTCGGCATCATCTAAGGTCTGGGAGCTCCCCTGAAGCCCAAACTACCCTCCTCACTCTTGGAGGGGCCTTCTGCCTTGGGGCTGGGGCTGGATGACTCTGGAGCCTGGGGATAGCTATTCTCCTTCCAGAGTAGCAGTGGGGATCGCACTGGGCTGATCTCCAGGGACTGGAGGTGGGGAGGGTGGGACTGACAGCCTGGGGTTTGTCCTCAGCTGTGCCCTCCTCCCTTGAGATAAGGACAAGCACTCAAGGCTTCCCATCAGAGTGGTGCAGTACAAGGTCATGGCCTGGGGCTTTCCTGGGCAGGGATCCTTCCCTCCAGCTAGGCTCCTCTGGAGGGATTCCTGTGCAGATTGTGGGGAGAAAAGTGGGAAAGCAGCACTGCCAAGAAAGGAAGACGGAGGCTGAGTTCTAGGGGGCCGGGTTGCGTCCATGCCTCCCGGGAGGTGACCAGGCTGTGTCCCTGGGCTCCTGCACCGCAGCAGCTCGCTCTGACGGCGTGGCCAGACACCTGGGGCTTTGATTCTATGTCCTAAAAAGGGTCCCAGTGGACAAATGGAAAGATTATAAATTTTGCAGGAGACTGAGGCCCTTGGTTCTGGCAGGGGCTGCCTCCCCTAATGTCACAAGCATGATGAGCAGCAAGCTGTCTCTTTGAAGGTGAGCCCCCCTGGGGGGCAGAGGGAGGCATCAGCACCTCCAAGGAACTTAAGGGAGTGAGTGGAAGGGCAAAAGGAATCCTCTTTCTCACAGGACCAGCACTCGCAGAGCTGTCACAGGAAACCAGCAGAAAAGACCTGGCTCTCATCACAAAAGCCACAGGCCCCTGGGGCCAAGGGTAAAATTAGAGGAAACCCCAATTCCCTGTCTTAGCATCTGTCACTTGCACCTGGGGCTTGACAGTGTAGCTCTCTCCTTCCCTTAAAGGCCCCATTTCTCCTTGGGCCAGAACAGTGAGTCTTTCACAACTCCCTACCAGTCATGACTAACTGACCGGAGCCGGAAAACAGGCCCAGAAGGCACATGCTGGGTTTCAGGGATTCTCCTTGCGTTCCAGGGGCTTGTTCCTTCTTTCTGAAGAGAAGTTTTCTCCTTGCCCCTGAACTTCCTGTGCAGCAGTTACAGTGAAACTAAAGGTGCACACCTGTAATCCCAACGACTTGGGGAGCTGAGGCAGGAGGATTGCAAGTTTGAGGCCAGCTTGGGAAATTTAGCAAGACCCTGTCTCAAAATGAAAAAGCAAAATGGGCTGGGAGTGTGGCTCAGTGATAGTGCACTTGGCTTGCATGCCTGGAGTAGGCTGAGTTTCTGTGTTGAGGCTTCAGCGAAGCCTGTGAGATTTGATCCCACAGCTGCTCCCAAGCCCCTCCTGGCCTGGGGAGTAGGAACTGTCCTAGGCAGGGATGCGTGCAGCCCAGAGAAGAGCCCAGGCTGGCAGCATCAATCATATAAGCCTGCAGTGTGCAGCTGGCCTTGAGGTACCAGAAGTGCCCTTGTTCTGAACACACTGACCTCATGGTTTGTGTCCACACATGGCCAGCTGCCACGAGGCTTACCAGTTCATCCACCCCAGAGAAGGTGTGGTTTGCATCATCCAGGGAGTAGACCAGCTGGTACACACCATCGTTGGTCTCGCTGTTTCCATAGAAGCCAACGCCCACTGCAGCACTGTAAGCAAGACCCAAACCAAGGTTAGAGGGGACATCGACAGTCTGGTCTTCAACTGTTTTTAGGGCAGGTCTCAGTTCACAGTAAAACTGAGCATTAAGTACATAGGCTTCCGTACACCTCCTCCTCTGTACAGGGAGCTTCCCGCACCCAGGGGTGCATTTCTTGCAAGCAAAGGGCCCGGATGGATGTATTGTTAACCACCCAGAGTACACAGTTTGTGGAAGGTTCACTCCTAGTGTTGTGTCCTCTATGGGCTCAGACAAATAGTACAGAATAGTTTCACTGCCCTAAGAACCCCTTGCCTTTTTCCAGAATGTCATGCAGTTGGAATCCTACAGCGTGTGGCCTTTTCAAATTGGCTTCTTTCTCTCAGTACAAGGCACTGAAGCCCAGAATTTGGAAGGCTGAGGCAGAGGGATCAGGAGTTCAAGGCCTGTCTGAGCTACATAGTAGTTCAAGGTTGGTCTAAATTATATAGTGAGACCCTGTATTAAAAAAAAACAAAAATACAAACTGAAGCATATTCCAGGTCTTTCCTAACTTGAGACCCTATTTTTGTTTATAGGGCTGAATAAAATTCCATCTTGGAGTTTTTGGCAGTTGGGAACAAAGTTCTATAAACACCTTTGAGATGCAGGCTTTTCATTCTGGCTGAGGAATGCCCCTGGGAGTTGGGGTGAGGAGGAGATAGAGGTTAAAGGGTCATCCAGAGTCACAAAATAGGAGTCAGCTTGCTCCTGGCAGGCTGACTCTCTGCAAAGGCAGAGGATGGGGCCGGCCCTGAGGGTTCTGCTGGTGGGGAGACAGGCTGTCCATATTGTCACAGCTCCCCAGGGCACTCCTCACCAGTGGCTTGGGACCACTGAGGCTGAGTGAGTGAGACCACACACCTCTCCACCCCACCGTCTCTCTTGTCATTCTCCAGCCCACTCGGCCTCCCCGTGCAGCCGAGGCAGCTGGTCCTCAATGGCAAAGCTCCAGCACATGGAAAGGATCTCCTTACACTGAGCCAAAACCTGTAACCCAGGCACCCCAGGACCTGGCTCATCCTCTGGGTAAACTTCTAACTCTGTGCCACCCTGTACTACTCTCAATGCAGCCCTGTCACCTCTCACCTGCTCTCCGGGTCAGACACTTGTCCTTCCTGGGGCTGGGGTCTGCAGACCCTGACCTACTGTGCTCCAGAGGTAGCTGTTTACTTGGTCAATTATTAGGTGGTGTTTTTTTTTGGGGGGGGGGATACTGGGGATCCAACTCACGACCTCAGGCTTACCAGGTAAGCACTTGAACCACTGAGCTAAATCCCTGGCCCCAGTTATTAGTTAAAGTTTATTTAACTTCCTATTTTTTGGTGGCACTGAGGATTGAACCCAGGGCCTCTGCACTGAGCTGCAACCCTGGCCATTTAAACAAGGTCTCACAAAGTCACCAAAGTGCTGGGACTGGGCTTAAACTTTTGATCTTGGTCTCAGTCTCCCAGACTAGTGGGATTACAGACATGTAGCACCAGGCCCGGTTCAATGTCACCCCAAACTCCAGCTCAGAGCAAGCACTCAAGTCCAGACTCTGCACCAGAACCCAAGGTCAAAAGAATTTGGGATGCTCGCTGCAGGGTGCTCCCAGCCCACCACTGACCCAATTTGTGCCCCTTCTCCAGCGCCCCCCAACAGCCTGACTTCCTTCACAGAACTGTTGTCAAGCCCTGTCTCCTCCTTCCTATAGGTCTACACTGATTTAGATTTAACCAAACACAGAGCTTGAAACCTATCAGTGAAATTTCATGGTTGGTTCCCGTCCAACATTCCAGCCTGAACAAATCATTTCAAATCCTGACTCTGTCATCAATCATATTATATCTGATCCACACTACTTGGGATCACAGAAGATTGATTAAGCAGCCTGCAGGGTCTTCACCCAAAAGAGAGACGTAAATGCACTCAGGCCGATAGTTGCCCTAAGGGCAGGACCCGGGACCGAAAGTCCTGAAAGCTATAGACATCTTCCAGGACACCCTGGGCCCCCAGTGCAGTGTTTTTCAGGTTGCAGTCTGTGAGTTACAGCCCAGAATCACCTGGGATATTTGATAAAATACAGACAGACAAACCGTACCCATGCTGCCTTGTGTGGTCTGGGAGTTGCATGTTTAAAAACAAAGTTCTCTCTGATGGAGAGAAATCGACCCCCCGCAAAATAAAAACAAGATTTCTAGCCTGACCGTCTCTCTCCAGTCTGTGATTCACTGCACTGATCCTGTTCTCCACACTTAGCTGCACCACTGCACTGCCCGTCTCTCTCCAGCACCGAGCAAGTCTGCACGGCGGTGTTCATATTAGATGTGTGCGAGGCGAAATGACTTTTTGTTTGCAGTGCTGGGGTTCCAACCTAGGGCCTTGCACACGCTCCATGAGCCTTCTACCACAGAGCCACACCCCAATGCTCAAATTCCCTAGGTGCTAAAAAAACCCCTTTTGTCCTCTAGCTATCTAAATCAAGATAAGGTGTTTTTGAAGATTTAAGATCAAACCAACGTTCCTATTTCCTTCTTTTCCATTCTCCCAATCACCTTGCTTTTGAGAACTGGGGCATTCTCGTTTGTTGCTCTTTTGTTGATCTGTGGTTTTATCACACACGGCCCAGAAGTGCCTGTACTTGGCCTTCCAGGACCACAAACAGCCCTGGAGGGTCACTCTATCCCTCGAGGTGTCACAGGTCCTGTCTTGGCCCCGTGGAAGACCACACTGCTTGCTCCCTGTTCAGGAACCTCCTGCTCACCTCGGCTCTACATTTAATCTCCTTCTCCTGCATCCTCAGCAGCAGAGGACAACAAGCTCCTCCGGGCTCAGTTCCCCCAGACTTTACCTCCCCTTCCTTCTACTCCCACTTCCTTGACACCCCTCTTTTTGTTCTTCCTCCCAACGCTCAAGCCAGCTAAGGTGACCAGTGACCTGTGCGCCACTGAATTGAGGGCATTTTCCAACCCCGTCCATTTGTCCTTCCCTCCTGAAACACTCTGCCCTGTACCCACACTTCCCCATCTTTCCTGCTGGCTCCACACTTGGTCCTGGCCCTCTTCTGGTCTCCTGTTTTACTCTTCCGGGGGCAGTGCCAACCTGTGTGCATCGCTGCCACACTGTCCACCCCTGTGACCTCCAATTTATCACTCAAACACGGAGTCTCCATCAGTGTCCTCAACACTGCCTCTTGGATGTTTCAAAGATGCCTTCAGCTCAGTCTGTGTAGCCCCCAAACCCTCTCTTTTGGTTCCCTCCCAGGGTCCTGTATCGTCAGGTGGCACCAGGCAGCCAGCCCAGGACATAAGTCAGAATCTGGAGGCTGCTCCCCCAGCAGCCCCTCGCTCCTCACCTCCCCACCCAGCTCATCATCCATGTCCTTGTCCTCTGCCCAGGCCCTAGCAGGGCCCATGGCCCTCCACCTGGTAACTGACAGCCTGCACTCTCGCTTGCCCCTTCTAAGTCACCCGCTGCCCTGAGGTCACTCTGCCAGTCCCATCGTTGGACTGGTATCAGGTCTGTGCACCTTCCAATCTGCCCCTCCCAGCCCCCTGCTCTGTTCTCCATCACAGGGTGCTGACCCCTGGCACTGAATTTCTCAAGGTCCTGATAGGCTTTGCTGATGGAGGCACTGACAGGAGCGTGTGAGGAACGTGCCCTCCTTACAGCAGCTACCAAGCTTGCTGCTGTGTGTGGCTTTGGCCCACCCTGGTTCCAGCTTCTCTAGTGTTGTGGCATTACAGTTTCAATCAAAAATGTCCCCCCAAGTGCAAACTTATAACCCCAGTATTTTGGGAGGGTGAGGCAAGAGGATCACAAATTCAAGCCCAGCTTCGGCAATTTAGTAAACTTGTCTCAAAAAGTTAAAAAGGGCTAGGGATGTAAGCCAGGGCAAAGGCCCTTGGCTCAATCTCCAGAAGGTTCACATAGTTAGAAGTGGGGCTCTTTGAGGGGAGCCCACCTCATCAGTGAGGAGCTCAGAGCTGAACTCCGTGGGAGCAGCTAGGGGGTTGGTGGGAAGAAGTAGGTCGCGGTGATGTAACTTGGTCCAGTTTATCCTCACCCCAGTCTCTTCCCTCTCTGTGGTCTTTCCTCCTCCAGGCTCTTCCGCGATGCTGTTCCTGCCTTGGAGCCAAGTGACAAGGAACTGAATCCCCCGCCCCCCCCATAAACCTCCCTGCCCTCAAGCTATGCCCGTTAGGTGTTTTGCCCTAGCCAGGTAAAGCTGAGTACTGTGCACAGCTTCACCCTTCTGTCCCTCTGACCTGGGGCCCACAGTGGCCTCGCTCTTGCTGACCCAAATCACCCATGTGCCCCTTTGGTCTGAGCTCTTCCACTGGCCCACTGAGGACTCCTCCTGGTTCGAGTCCCAGTGCTCTAAAGACTCCACTGGTCCTGCTTCTGATTAAGCCTGGCTGATCTCTAAGCCTTGCTCTTCAGGACCCACATCGCTAACACAGCCCAGAAGCTCCTGGATGGTCTGGGTCCCAGCTGCCCCTCTGTGTTCTCACATTGTCACACTATGATGTCTGCCTTGAATGGCTGCTTCTTGCTTCTATCCATTAAACCCTTAGCCTTCTCACCTGCTGTCTGCTCTAGCTACACTGGCTTCTTTTAGCTCCATATAACGTTCTGCCACAGGGCTTTGCACCTGTTCATCCTGCCTCTGACTAGAAGTATTTCCTCCTATTCTGCCCCCACTTTTGTCTAGTTAGTGCCTATTCATCCTGTGGATTGGAAATCCTTGGCCCTAGGATGCCTAGTCAGAAGGACAGCTTATCCAACCTTATGCCTTTATGTTTTTTTCCTCTACCGCATCATTATTCTCTTTCTCTCCCAAGAGATCAAGAACTCCAAGACCACAAGGGCAGACCTGGTGCCTGTTTGCCTTACTGCTGGCCCTCTTGCCTGGGATAAGTGTCTAGAATACTGTGAAACAAATCCAGCCATACAGACTTCTTCTGCCTTGAGTTCTGTACAGACTACATGCAATCATTACTTACTGGGACTGACGCCCCTTCTGAGGTCCCTCCCAATCTCTTATTTTATTTTGTTTTTTGAGACAGCATCTCGCTGTGCAGTCCAGGCTGCTCTGGAACTCATTATGTAGCCCAGGTTGGCCTTGAACTCAGGGCAATCCTCCTGCTTCAGTCTCCCAAGTGCTGAAATTACAGGTGTGCACCACCACGCCTTGCTTCCCAAGCCATTTTTTTTTTCTTTTTCTTTTTTTGTACTGGAAATTGAATTCAACCTTGCACCTGACAGGCAGGCACTGGGCCACTGTATCCCTGGTTCCCAAGCCAATGCTCCAAAATACATATAGTTCCTAAAATTTGATGGTGTAACTTAATGGTTTTTCAGCTTAATGAGGTTATGGAAGTACTTGTAATAACTATTTCTTCCCCGAATGGCATTCAATTAATTACATGGCACAGCTGGCACTTTATTATCAAACAGGCTTTATTGTTTGATGATTCTGCCTAATTGCAGGATGATATACCCATTTTGAGCCTGTTCAAGGTAGGATGGAAGTGGGCACAGTAACGCACCCCGATAATTCCAGCACTTTGGAAGGCTGAGGCAGGAAGATCACAAGTTTATGTCCAGCCTGAGCAACTTAGTGAGACCCTATTTTAAAATACAAAATAAAAATGGGCGCTAGGCATGGTGGCACACACCTATCATTCCAGCATTGAATGGCAGAGGCAGGAGGATCACTGCAAGTTTGAGGTCAGCCTGGGCTTCATAGTGAGTTCAAGAGCAGCCTGAACTACATAGCAAGACCTTGTCCCAAAAAAACAAAGGAGCAAACAAACAAAAATTATGTAGCTCAGTGTGAAAGCCCCAGGTCCAATCCCCAGAGCCAAACAAGGAGAGGCGGGACAGGCTGGGCTAACCTAGACTGTTCAGTGGATTAAACGCTATTTCTAATGACAATATTATGCTATTTTCAATGTACAATCGGCTTATGAGGCCAGACATCCACTAGCTGTCTAGCAACACCTGCCTTCCACAGTTCACGTGGTGGTTTTCACTCCTCATCCGGGGTCCCACAGCACAGCCAGGGTTCCCTGGGCAGCCAGCAGGGCTGGCAGCATGCCCACGGGGTCCTGCCACTTCCTGCCCACTCTTCCTTCTACATGTTCAGTGTGTGTTCTCTGGAGGAGGATTTTAGATACCACAGTCAGCTCTCAGACTCTCCTCTACTGCTCTTTGTGCTCCCAACTGGCCGAGACCTCTTATGGGCAGCGCCAATGCGGTCTGCCGGCCCCAGCCCCTGCCATGAGCTCGTGGCCCAGCTCTCTTCCAGCTTCAGCAAGCCCCACGCTGCAGGTGGATGCAATCCTGGATGTGTTCTAACAGAAGAGAGTGAGCTCTGCAGCCACTCATGGCCTGGAATGGACAGTCTGTGTTCCCATGCTCTAGATCTAACGCTAATTATTTAGGGAACCCCCGCCACCACCCCAAGTGGGGCTGCATCCCAGAAGCACCTTGGGGGGACCCTGAAGTTTTACATTTCTTTCTTTCTTTTTCGAGACAGGGTCTTACTATACTATCAGACTGGTCTGTAGCCCAGACTGATCTCGAACTTGTGGGCATCCTCCTGCCTCAGCCTCCCAAATGCTGGGATTACCGGCATGTGTCACCATACCCAGTCACCCACACTTCACACTGTTCAGTGTTGGGGCTTGAACGCAATGCCTTGTACATGCTAGGTAAACACTCAACCATTGAACTACACTTATCTTAGGCTTTGGGAAGAGCCTCTGCAGATATAAAAACAAGAAACATACAGCAAAGATACACGTGTGGACACTTCTGTGGCGCAGGCCAAGGAGCACGACTGTCACATGGTGCTAGAAATCATCACTTCCTCAGCCAAAGCAAAGAAGGACAGCCGCCTGACGCACTAGAAGTTCCTGATCTCACAAGATGGAAATGACTTGGGTACACACCAGACTTCTGGCTTTGCTGGCCCAGGCTGGCTGGCAGTTGGGAGGGGACAGGGACACAGTGGGTAAAGGGGTGCACTGTTTAGGGAGATCCCCGCCCCCACCCCAGGCATCTGAATCTCAGTGCTTGGGCAGGCATCTTGGTGACACGTCTGCTCTCCTTGGTTGGAAGAACTTGGCCATACAGCTGAGAAGCAGCTGGGGCTGGCCGAGGGCACAGAAATAGCTGACTATGGGCAACACAGAGAGCGCAGGCCCCAGCAGGTGACTCTTGCTCCTGGGCCTGCCATGGCTGCCCCCAGCTGTGTGGAGGGACACTCACCAGCAGACGAGCCCGGCCGTTGCTGCTGTCCAGGTGATGCAGCAGGTGCTGTGCTGCTTGGTCTGTACCGCGTGGTCCCGCCGGCAGCAGCAGACGCATACCAGGTACGTGGCGAGGAAGGCAAGGTTCAGGCCCAGGCAGACGGCAGCCAGCAGCCCCAGGAGCAGCAGTGACTGCAAGACACAGGCTGGGCTGAGCTCTGGCTCCAGCAGCGGGGAGAGTCCGGGAATGCTTGTCCTGGGCCTGGGCGCAGCTGGGAGAGGTCAGTGTCTGCCGCATACCCTAGCTCCTGCCTGCACTGACCCTTCCTCTCTGATTAGAGCTCCAGGCCTGGGAACACTGCCAGGGGAGGGTGAGGAGAAGGAGCAGGAGGGCTCACACCGTGTAGAGGACAGGAGAAAGGCCCCCAGCCCTGGTTTCCAGCTTCTACACCTGGATAAGGATTAAGGAGCAGGCCCTGCCCGTGGCTAAGCTCTGAGCCACCCTACAAGGAGGCGGGGTGCCCCCCAAGGGCTACCAGTGACACTCTAAAGGGTGAGCAAATATGCACAGAAAGATTAAATTTAAAAACAATTATTATACTAAAAGACATGCTCTCAGGAAAGCCCCTCAAAATAACTCCCCTTACTTTGAAGGTATTCATTCCATTGCTCTTTGAACATTTTGAAGCAGCTCTGGAGGTCCTCTTTGGAAAGTGGCTTTACCAGGTATGATAAAAAATACAACTGCTACTGCCATGCCCCACTGAATGAAAAAGCAGGCTTATAAAGTGACAGATTTTTTTTTTTTTGGTACTGGGGATCGAACTCATGACCTTGACCTTGCAGGCACCTATACCTCTGAGCCAAATCCCCAGCCCCAAAGAGATGGGTTTTTATCCCTATTTGTATTCTGTCAGGCCACCATGGTGCTGGTTCAAAAAGGCAAAGGGGCCAAAACCAACAGCTTTCTTCTTCTTTTTCTCCCCTCACCTCGGGATGGACTTCCTGTCCCTGCTCCCGCATGCGCCAAAGTAACCTCCAGTCTGCTACTAAGATGACCCCCTTGCCAGACCCTCCCCTGGCCACAGGTGATAAATGTGTCTGCGCTCCTTTGTTCTGGCAGGCAGGGGTACTTTCTTTCGCCTCTCCTGCAGCCCTCCAGTGCTGGCAATAAAGGCCTCTTTTCTTCTTTGTCTCTCTATTGTGCCAAAAACCTTTTAATAAAGATGTGCAGTGTGCTCTTACCCACCTCTTCACTGTACCGGGCACCGTGAAATTTCTCTCTTCCCCAAAACCAAAATGTTTCCCATCATATCAGGATATTAAGGCAACCAAGACAGTGCCACTAAAGACACTCGAGAAAGAAGACTTCCAGAACAGTTCAGAAGGGAGCCATGTAAGGCTGGGGATTTAGCTCAGCGGCATAAGCACCTGCCTTATAAGCAGGTGGTCGTGAGTTCAATCCCTGGTACCGATAAAAATGAAAATGAAAAAGACAGAAGGGAGCCATGTGTTACAAGACAGGGAGGATTTTGAAGGAGGACCAATGTCAGTGTGTCTTTTACTGTAACTAGCTTTTTAAAATGTAAACATTTGTTGTATTTTTTCATTCATATGTCATTGCTACCAAGGGAGATGTCCACAGGGAACAGCAGCCAAGCGTGCCTGGGTGGAAGTATGGCTTGGGCAGGATGCCTTAGGTACCAAGTGGGGCAGGTGGCAAGGCTGCTGCCACTCTATGCCAAAGTCTAATGTGCTCAGTCTAGGTTCGCATCCAGTCATGAGCAGCCAGCTCCTTCTGGGGGGCTGGGCGAGGAGCTGGGAAGGAGGTACAGAAGCTAAGATGCGCAAGGCGTGCCCCACCCCTTCTTCTACATCATGCAAAGGACAGCTGATCTAGGAGCCAATGAGGGCTACAAAACAGAGCTCAGGAGACAGGAGGTGCCTTCTCAGACCCACCCAGCACCTCAGGGTCCTGCGAGGGCAGCAGCTATCTGCCAAGAGGCCTTGGTACCCAGCCCCCAACCTGCCTGCCATGTCCTCTAATCTCTTGATTCGGCCAGATGGACACCAGATGGCCCCAGAATTGGTGACTGTGAGCCGGGGCTAACCCCAAATCTAAGTCAGGCTCCTGAGCAGAAAGCCTACCCTGCTTCCCAGGGGACCCTGAGTGGCTCCCCGTTTGCCTTTGTTTCCACACCCCGGTGCGGAGAGCTTGTGTCAGGGGCCCTGGATGCTGGTGGCAGTCCACAGTGTGGGGAGACTGCAGGCCCAGAAGGTCGGACAGGGGACAAACCACATATGGGGCACACACAGAGCCAGCCTGACGCAGAGGTCAGCAGCTGATGCCCAAGGCCCTTTGGTCATTTTCCAGGGGACACAGTACAGAACTGGGGACGTCCATAGGAGCCACTAGCTCCTGAGTTGGGCTCTCTATGGTCACCTCAATGGATAAGCTTCTCAGTCTTAGGGGCAAATGATTGGAAGTGGTGAGCACAGCCCGGAGAGGGCAGCCCAGATGGGGCACATGGGTCTGACAATGAATGTGGTTTTCACCCGCCTGGGGCATGCACTTCAGAGGTGCCCCTGGGTCACCACCCTCATGTAGGCAGCTGGGAAGACAGTGGTTCTGAGGAGGGCGGGGACTGACACTATGCCTTCTGGGACCACTCGCTAGCATGACCGGTAACTTGCAGGGACCCCAGGAGACAGTGGGAAGCTGCAGCCCATCCACCAACCTCCAGGCTCACTGGGGGGCCCAGGCGTCCAGGCCAAGGTGAAGGCCAGGGTAGGTGGGGGCCCAAGGCCGCTTCTTTTGAAACAAAGATCACCACGCTGCAACTCGACCTTTAATTGCGACGCTGACAGCTCCCAGGAGCTTCCCAGCCACAGGTCTGAACGCCAGCATCAGAACTCTAGCTGACGCATCGGACGCCAAGCCAGGGAAGCACAGAACCAAAGCGGCACAAGTTCTCCACTTCCCCAGCAGCCTGGCTTTTTCTTCAAACTGATGTGCTCAGCAAACCCCGGACACACTGTGCCTTGGAGGATGGAAATGCTGTCCTGGCCACCACAGGCCCTGGCACCCCACTGCTGAAACCCAGGGACCCTTGAATAACCTGCAAACCACTAGGTGACACACACACTATGACCCATTATCGCCACAGAAAGGAGGGCTGTGTTTCCAACAAGCTCCACACGTCAGAGTCCACTGCAGCAACTGTTCACTACTGAAATACTCCAGAAGCTCACTGACAAGACACATGCTGTGTTTATAATCATGGAATGGAATACTATGCAGCCACAAAAGAAAACCGTTCCCCATAATACAGTAGATGAATCTCCAGGCACAGTGATGAGGACTGCAAACCAGTAGACTGCATGTTTAATTTATATGAAGTATAAGACCAGAGTAGCTTTACTACAGCAGTAGAGGTGTGAATAGCGTACCCTTTGATGGGATGGTGCCGCACACACCAATTCATTGGGATACATGCTTCAGACTGTGCATGTTTGTGTAAGTTATTCCTAATAATTTATAAAAAGTAATGAAACCCCAAGAGGGCTTCTCATGCAGCCCAGCTAACACCCCCACCTCCCTCAGTGACTCTTTACTGTCCCAAGGGTAGTGCCACTGATCTCTGTCCAAAAAGGAAATGCCACTTAATCCATCCTGCGTTCCTACCCAGAAGGAAAATCCCCCAGAATCAGGGGTTGGAGCCATTTCAGTTTCTTCAAGCCTACCCTCTGCCGAGTCCCGGTGGCTGCTGAGGTCTCTACCTCAGACTCCAGGAGTCTGCTCCTGCCTTCTGACCTCCTGCAAGCCAACTCTTCCCCAGCAGCCTGGGATTCTGTGGCCTGGGGCCACGCCAGGCTGGGCAGCTGGCCTCAATTAGGTCATGGATAACGTACCCAGCACGGGAAGGCGCAGTGATGCCAGAGTAACCCAGACTCCGAGGCTTTCTGGAGGCTGCTTGCCTCCAGAACCCTGGCCTCTGCTCCTGGGAAGGAGGACTGGAGGTGTCCAGGTGGTGGGACAGGCAGAGAGCAGGCAAAGGGAACAGGAGGAGAGAAGGGAGGAAAGGGAGGGGGAGGAGGCCAGCAACCAGCCAACTCGGGGTCACCCACTGCTCTCCAATGGGCAATTACTTTCCTGCTGCTAATGAAAACCCTGGTCCCCATGTGCACAGCAACCTTGGGGACAGGGAGGAGGGTGCGGCAGGAAGCGGAGCTCTGCTCACAGGGACTCTTGCTTGATGGACAGAGCTTAGGAAGGACAGTCTCTCACATCACCCACCATCTGTTGCTATCCAGAGGTCACCAACACCTCCCAACACCCACATTAGTGCCCCTTTAATTCTTTCTGGTGATGAGAAACCCAGTGTGGAGACCAACAAACAGCTCAGGACCCTGGGGCATGGGGGTGTCATGAGTGGCACTGCCTGTTGTTCTGGTCCCTGGGGGCTTTTGCACTGGGCTTCTGTCACTCGGAGACAATGAGTGCTGGGCTAACCTCCGGGTGAGGCCAGGGGTGGGGTGCAGGCTCAGGGAGACCCCATCTAGGCCATCTGGGAAGAGCTAACTCCCCTCCCAGACTTAGCATGACTGTCGGGTGACAGTGACTCAGTGCCAGACGGGATGAATGGGGCTCCCTCATCCCAACCACAGCTCGCGCAGAGGGGCGGGCTCGCAGTGTGGCCTTCACTCTTCAGACCTGCGCCTTGCTGCTCCGCCCTTCCTCCAGCCTGGGTCTCTTGGGGGAAATCTAGGAACCGAGGTACTCCAAGAGGCACAGGAGAACGTTTGCCTGAATACAAAAATGAAAACATCTCCTTTTATCTCCTGACACACGCCCCAGAGAGTGAGCAGACTCCTGGTTCAGGGCAAGGAGAGATGGAAGTGGACACACACACACACACACACACACACACACACACACACATCCTGGCTTGAGCTTGGGCTCCCCGCTTGTCTGGTTTTCCCCCCAGCTGAACTATGACACTAATGCTCCAGGAAGGAGGAAACTGAGTTGGCCTGTTCAAAGAGACACAGCTGGACTTCCTTCCAGATGCCCTTTCTGCTCTCCCCAACACTGCCCAAAGGATAGCTGGCCGGCTGGGCTCTCCTCCTTCAGGCACCACCACCCTCCCTCTCCAATCCCCCAGGCCTGTCAAAGGCGGGAAGGTCTGGTGGCTTCTTCCCCTAGACACACACCCTAGCTGGCGGGAAGATTCCCTTCTGCCTCCCCTCCCAAAGAAGCTGAGGATGCAGGCAGCCCAAAGAGCCTTCCCAAGACCCTGAGCTCAGGTTCACTGTGTGTGTGTGTGTGTGTGTGTGTGTGTGTGTGTGTGTGTGTGTGGAGGGAGGGTACAGAAGATCAGCTATGGGAGGAACTAGGGGCTCCCACCAGCCCCAGAGACCCCAAAATTAAGGAGGCCTCTACTTCCTCAGTGAGGTCCTGGGAGAGAAAACCTGCTCAGGGCCTTTCAGTTCACTGGTGACCTGTTTCTCAGCCCCTCTGCTCTCCTAAGACCCCCTGCAGCCATAAGGCAGCCAGTCGCTGGCCTGCCTGAGACCTGGCCCCATCTGCTCCCATCTCCCTTAGTCTTTGACACACCTGTGTGCACACACACCGCCCTACAAGCCTGCACCGGTTTGTTTGAACCTGTGAGCTATAAACTGAAGCCCTTTGGCATCTCCCCCCTCAGGGTCTGAAGCGCTTTCCTCCCTTTCCCTTTGAGCACTGTGCTCATCACATAGCTTCAAGGCTCACCACCTAATGATTTCTATCATGGGGTGTATTATGTGCTGTGGGACCTTCTGTATTAAGAGTGCCATGTGCAATATCTCATTTAATACTTGCAGATGCAAGCAGTGAATTTTGGAGAGGCTAAGACATCTGCCCATGGTTCCACAATAATAGAAATAAAATCCAACCTGGCTATGAGATGGCAAAGTCGCCATCTCAGCTCCCTGACTGCTGCCACAGCGGTGTAAAGCTGTCCCACAGCCACTGCTCCCAAAGGCCTGCTGCCTTGGCATCATGGTCACCCAGGCCTGGCTTGGTACATGGCCCCAATCAAGTCTGCATACTGAGGTGATAGCAGAAGGTGCTTAATCCACGCCGTTTACTGACCTGCTGCCCGACTGGCCACGACTGGGGTTCAGGAGGAAAGCAGACTGGTGGTCAGTCAACAGGGGAACTTACTAAAATAGGAATGGCCTTAAATAATACTCAAAGCCAGATTAATGTCCTGCCTTCCATTCAGTATTCTGCCTCCACCCAGCAGGGCCAGCAGGGTGGGGGTGGGGTGGGAGGGGAGCAGGATAGCACCAGGGGCCTTGGAAGGGGACATCCTTGGGAGCCCACCACAAAAGGTGTCAAGGCCAGGACTGGGGGTGGGAGGGAGTTATGAGTGGGTCCTGCTGGCTCAACTGCCACCTGTCCCTGGGACTGGGAATGGGTGGGCTCAGAGCCCTCCAGCCACAGCTGCCAGCAGGACAGGTGCTGTGTTCTGCGCCACAGGGGCCAGGGAATGCCCTTCCAATGCTTCCCAGACTTAGGGGTCCCTGCACCCAGCAGGGGGTTTAGATTTCCTCCAACGGAGAAGAGGACAATAGGGTTGAGGCCAAGGGGGACGGTTTGAGGCACCCATTCCAAAACACAGCTGTCTCTGAAATCACATCCGCCCCTTTTTAAGCATTCTTTGGGAGCGGAAGATCCCCTGGAGCTATCCCTAGGCAGCCCATTCTCAGGGAACACAGCCTTCCTCTGGCTGGACACAGAAGGGAAAGAGCCCACTGGGATGCCTTCTGCAAGCTCACCAAGAGCAGGAAAGGTCTAATTCCTACTCCTGGAAGAGCAGGCACCAACTGCCTGAGCCTGAAGGCAGCCAGGGCACTAAGAGTTATTATTAGACTCCTGGTTACTGGCACTGCTACCTGCTCAGGGATCTGACGGAGCCCTGATGTTGCAAAGCCTGAAAAGGGAAGAGGCCCACGGGTGACTGACTCCCAGGCTTAACCTCCCCGAGACCTCACTTGGCCTTGCTGCCCCAGACAGGGAGATCTAGAGGTCAGAGCCTTGACTCTGTAAGCAGAGGCTGCGAGGGCCAAAGTCCCAAGTTGGGTACAGCTCTGAAAAAATGGGCCCCAACCTGGGCTGCCACCCCTGAATCTTTGATCCGAGGGAGGTAATGGATTCAAATGGGCCGGGGTGGGCTCAGCCACACCCAGTATGGCTGGGAGACCACAGCTCTGTCTGGCAGGGTGGTCGGGGTGCAGACACCTTGGAGAGAAGTGCTGGCGGGACAAAGAAAGGTTGAGGGAAGACTGGACAAGAAGTCAAGATCCCGAAATTTCCAGGCCTAGAAGTATTGAGAGCTGGTGGGGAGAGACACAAGGATGGAGCAGCTCAGGCTAAAGCAGAGGACAAAGAGGAGGTTGGTTGTCAGCCCTGGGGTGGGTGGGTGCGGACTCAAGACATGGTAAGAGATGCGGCAGACCTGGGGCCACTTTCTTTCCCAGAAAGAAACACAAGCGGCTGTGGGTCCCCTGTAAGTACAGGGGAAGTCACCCACGCTGTCTGCCCAGCTCCACAACCTTCCAGCAGGGGCCCAGGCCGAGGTCTTGGCAGCACCTCACACCCTGCAGGCAAAGGCTCGGAGGAGGGACGCTGGGAGCCCCGAACCAGCCTCGGGAGTCTCAAGTCATTTTTGCTTAAACTTCTGCCAGGCCACCCTGCCAGGGAAGAGAGCGTCCCAGGATGGAACTCAGGAAGGTGAAAAACTTCGGGGAGCCTCTCGGAGCTCCCGACCACCGGACGCAAACGCCCCCAGCCGGCGCAGCCCGGAGCCCCGGCCTCCCGCCTTCTTCCCTTCCCGGCGTCCGCGCCACTCCGAGGTTCCCTGTGTCCCCGTACACCGAGGCGCCTCCAGGAAGGGCCGCAGGGCCAGGAGTCGCGGGAAAAAGCGGAAAGAAGGGAAAGCGAACAGGCTTCGGGAAGTTTGCGAGCTAGGAGCTGCGCGCAGGGCGCGGTGGCCTGGGTCTGGGGCGCGCGGCTCACCTCCTGGTAACTCTTGTCGCGGGGGCTGAAGGTGCTGTCTACCGGCTGCAGGTGCAGGTTGAAATGCGGGACACTGTGCAGCCACACGACCCACCAAGGCGCGATGTAGTCCACGCGCGCCGCCGACATGGCTCAGCCCCAGCGCAGCCCGGCGCTGCGGCCGCCTCCACCGCTGCCACCGAGCGGAGCCGCCGCTGAGCGCCGCCCCAGGACACGCCCCTCCGAGGCCTGAGGCACGCCCCTAGACCAGGACACGCCCCTCCGTGGCAAGGTAACGCCCCAGGCCACGCCCTTGAGTTCCCACCCTCCGGCCAAAGGTCGGCACCTTCTGTTCTGGGGTGTCTGGGCCAATGGGCGAAAGGAGCAGAAGTGAGTGCAGCCTCTAAGTGCCCGGGCTTCTTACAGTGTCTTATGGGAAATCAAGGATAGTAAGTAGCAGTCACGGCCTGAGAAGGTGAGTGGACTTGGGCACTCCGTCTAGATTTAGCCTTAGTCCTTCATTCGAGCGTCCACTATGGAAACCATGTGGACTCAGAGAAACGGGATAGCTCTTGACTCAGGTGCTCCAGTGGCTAACGATGCTGCCCATACGGCACAGCACCTGGAGTTGGGACCCAGAGTTTGGGGACTGAGAGAGGTGGCCTAGTTCCTCCTGGAAGAAGACACAGGCTGGCATCCTGGAGGAAGAGCCTGAGTGTCCCAGGGCAGGGTGGGAAGGATGGGCATGGGGACCGAAGAGCATGGAAGCCCGCCCAAGGGCACGTTGAGACCTTAAGAGAGCAGACAGAAGCCCGGGCTCCTGAGCATGGCATTTCCATGGATCCGGACACGGTTCACATGTGAGGCGCCAGCCTGCTGGGGGGTGAGACGGCCACTACTGGGTGCAACCGTCCTCAGCAGAGTCCCCATCCCGTAACTGCGGACTGCTTGGTGTGAACACAGCCAGGAGCTCAGGTGGGAAGCACGTGAAGGGCAGGTAAAGGCCAGCAGGAGAAAGGGTGTGTTGTGAGATGGCAAGGGGGTGACGACGAGAGGAATGGTTTGGCTGGAGACAGTGCAGGGCAGCCAGCCCAGTGTGGTGTAGTGATGAGAGGCCACAGGTGAGAAAGGAAATGTGGCAGGTGTCTCCAGCTAGGATGTCAGGACTCCCTGGAAACGTCCTGTCCCCAGAGGGAGGGCAAGGCACACCCTCGAGCCCAGCCCAGCCCAGCCCAGCCCAGCCCTCCCCTCTTAGGCTGAAGGCCCGGGAGCCGGAGGACCCCTCATTCATAGGCCTTCTTCCACTAACTGCACTTTTCTGCACTGTTCTGGGGAATTGTAATAATCATGCAAGTTTCTGTCTGCCCTGTGTCTTAAGGGAAACAGGGTCAGCTTTGAAGCTGCATGGTGCTTATTTAGCTTTTAAGAGCTTTGAGCCAGGGCCAGAAATGTTTCTCAAAAAAACCCACAGGTGAGTTAGTTGTGACGGGGGTAGGCAGGGGTGAAGTTTGGCGTGTACTGATGCCAGGTCTGAGCAGCAGGAAGGAGAATCCAGCAGACCAGTGTACTAAATATAGGAGAGGCTTTGAAGGTGAGGAAGTCAGATTTGTTATGCCTTTTCACCCAAAGGGTGAAATTCACTGGGGAGACAAACAAGGGCCAATCACAGGTAGTCCCCTGGGAACTAGACCTCCCCGCTGCCCTCTCCAGGTCAGTAGCACTCCTTGCTATGAAGGAGTCCAATGCCAGCCAATATTCATTGAATTACAAGCATTTGTTTTTCCTCTAGAGTTTTGAATCACAATGGACCTGTACAAGTGCCTCAGCTATCAGAGGACAAGACACCAGAGTCCCAGTGGGAGGTATCTGCCTTGCAGGCAGTAGGCAGTCACCTTCGGACTGGCTTTGAATCTGCTGCAAGAACTCCAGACAGACCTGGCCTAGAGGGAGCTGGCGCAGACTTGTGCAGGACTTTGAAGCAGCTAACTTCAAGGGCTCTCCCCTTGGGCTACAGCACTGCAGTGCAACTTAGAATACTGAAAGTTGTCTATGAGTTCTCTGCTTCCCCAGAAGCACCTACCCTAGAGGTCAGCCAAGGACACAGGACACCTGCTGGAGTGCTTCAAGCCATTCTCACTGAATTGGAATCTCAGGAGTCAGCTAGCACAAGCCAGGGTGGGAAAGGCAGCCTTCTCCCTACAAATCCCTGCAAAGTTGTTTCCTAGGAGCTGAGGCAAATCTCTAGACAATGTGTCAGGGACAAAGAAAGCCAAAGGAACAAATTCAGTCTCCCTTGGGAATCCTAACTGTTTAAATGGAAGATTGGAAAGCTGCTAAAGACACATTTTCTGTATCTGCCACCAACTACTGAGTGGCCCATGTGTCACTTTCTTAAAAAATATTTTTGGTACCAGGGATTGAATGCTCAACCACATGCTTGCAAGGCAGGTGCTTATGCTGCAGAGCTAAATCCCCAGCCATGTGTCACTTTTCCTGGAGTAAACAAAGCCCCCATCTTTCAATAAACTCATGACATTTGGAACTGCCTTGTACATGTGACATTACAGTAATGCTAGCCACTTAATGTAATACCAATACAGTGTTTTGTTTTAAAGCAGGGATATAAATAAATCTACCCCAGTATTTAACACTTAAAATGGATTTTAGTGAAAGCCATTTCTAAATTATTTATAGGCAACTATCTGTGGCAACATGGTGCCACCTGGTGGCCTGTCCCAACATAACCGATGGCCACTTTGCCTATTTGCTTACAGTGTTGTTGAACTATTTAAAACTTAACACTAGCACATTTAATTTGGTAAACCAGTGGCAGAGGCTTAAATACGGCTATTTTCCCTATTAATGGAGAAAAGATATCCAGTTACCAACTGCCAGCACCAGGACCCAAGCAAACAGGCCTGGCTAGTCCTCTCATATTCAGCTGGATTTGGCTACGCCAGGGTTCAAACATCCACACCTCCATTCCTACCACAGAACTGCCCACCTTTTAGATGCTGGCTCTGATCTTTGGAGAAATGGGTTTCTCTGTTGAATGTCAACTGGATTTGAGAATGGTCTTGGTCTTCATCCAAGGTCTCTGTACCTTCTCCTTCTTTCTGGTATTTCCTATTACTTACAATGGCTGTCCCCAAACTACATGCTAGGCCAACACACTGCCTGTGTTCTCTACGGTTCTTTTGGAGTCCTTTGCCATGCAAGTGCCAGCCTAAAAAAGTTCTACTGCTGCATCTAAGGACTAGTTTAACAGGGTATATGCAAGCTGCAACGCCACCACCACTAAATCCCGAAGATGCAAGGTTTCACCCTGCAGTTACTCACCAGCAGTGGCAGTTCCTCCCTCACCAGAAGGCACTCACGCTAGCCTCACTACCTTTAAGGCTCAAGAGCGCATACTGGTCCCCAAATTTGGGTCTTCCACTGACACTGTGATCTAGCCACATCTTTTTATTTTTTATGGTGTTGTGTTGAAATCCAAGCCCCATATTCATGACACGAAAAGTAGCAGCCAAAACCCACCCCTTACCCCCACTACTAAAAAGCACCTTCTGCCCATTTTTAAAACGAGAGGACACATCAGACTTTTGAAGCTTTTTAATGTACTTCAATCAGTCTGGCTGGTTCATTTCAGCTCCTTTACCGCCAAGCCTAGAGGAAAAGAGAAATGATGGAAGTCATTTTGAGTCATGTTGCCTGTCCCAGTTTTGTTCTTTAATCTACAGAGAGCTCACATGAGATTCTGGTTAAAAAGTTACTAAGTTTCTACAGGAAGGAGCTCACTCACCTGGAGGTAAGGACTGCTTAAGTTTCTCTGCCTTTTCTTTGTCTGTGATGACCAAGGTATAAAGATACCTGCTGCATCGAACTTTAAACTTCACATTATCTTTGTTCTTCTTTATCTTGACAGCTGCCAAGGAGTACAGAATTAGCAACTGTCATCACAGAAAGCGACTATCAGGGTTCACAAGCTTTATACACACACACACACACACACACACACACACACACACACACACACACAAAATGGCACTTACATGACTGCAACTGGCCAATCAACAATCACTGGCCAGAAGTGAAGCTCCTATCTCTCTGTACTGTCCACTTCAAAATTAAACTGGCACCAGAAATCTACATTCCCTTCACCAACTCAGAGCCTGGGGCGTATTCAATTTTAACAGGTTTACATGTAAAACACAAGAACTTAATATGCTGAACACAACATTGCACACAGCGTTCTGCACTGACCTAGTCTAATTCTTAAAAGGGAAAGGAGACAAGAGGGCTAGGTTATCTTTTAGGATTAAGAACTCTCGAGTTTTGCTCCTGGAAAGCAATTCTCTGCACTGACTTTTTTTTTTTGGTCTTTTTCATTTTTATCGGTACCACGACTGCCTGCTTGCAAGGCAGGTGCTTATGCCACTGAGTTAAATCCCCTCTGCACAGAATTTGACACTTGGGGAATACTACAGAGCTCCTCCTTCAGGGTATCGACCCATCTCACTCCTTTAGATATGGCATATATGCAGCCTCTCCTAAGATATAGTTTTCTGAGTCTTTTTTTACTTCTAAAGTCTATTCTGGGATCACAGCTCTGATAAAGAGGCCCAAGTGCACTTCCGCAGGAGTATGCAAGCCATTACACAGTCAAATCTCTTGTTCCAACAGAAACACTTCCAACAACTCAGTATTCTAAATGCAGTGAAGTGTCCGGGGCTTCAACCCAACCACCTAATGAGACACACAAGCACAGAGCACCTAACTGCACAGAAGAACACAAGATTATTGTGTATCCACAACTCCTTTTCTGCCAATCATTGCTAAAAAGATGAGATACCTCACAGGAAGCAGAAGCGCTGTGGGGCTCACAGCCTGCCCAACGCGTTGGTTACCCTCAAATCTTCAATATACCCAGATACCTGGATCTATTCATGTGGGCTAAGTTTTTTAGAATTCTAACATTAACTACACTGCTTGTCCTTAATGGCTAGTGTATTCTTGAAAACTAAGGTGAACAGCACTTCTGTAGACACACAGGTCTCTTAAGAACATTTATTCACCATTACCATATCTCAGCCAGTAGTAGTTCCATTTCTGGGTGTAAACCTCAAAGAATGGAAATGAACAGAAAGCCTATCTACACAGAGGGCCGGGAAGGGGGTTCAGTGAAGAGCATTTGCCTAGCGTGTGAGAGGCTCTGGGTTCAATTTACAGAACCACAGAAAACAAATGCCAACAACCAACCACCCACTCACGTTTACAGCACACTGTTCATCAACACTCACAGTGGAAGCAACCCACTAGTTACTAAATAAACAAACAAAATGGGGTGTCACCCACAGGAACCGACAAATACCCCCCAGGTGAACCTTGAGACCACCATGCTAAGTGAAACCAGCCAGTCTAACCCCCCCATGATTCCACTTATACAGGTCCCGGCAAATCTGGAGACAGAAAGGCAGTTGCCAAGCGGGTGGGGAGTTCAGTGTCTAAGGGACGGTGGTTTCAATTTTGTAGGAGCGCTGGAGACAGATGGCACTGCTTGGATGGTGTCAATATCTCAGTCAGTAACAGGTACACTGATGACAATGACCAAGAATGTAAACCATGTGTGTATTTTATCAAGATTAAAAAAAAAAAAAAAAAAAAAAGCAGGATGCATTGGTGCATGATGGTAATCTCAACTACTGAGGAGACAGATGGGGCAGAAGTGTCTAAGGCCAGCCCAGGCAACACAGCAAGAGCCCATTCCCAAATACTGTAAATAAGAAAAAGGTGCTTAACAGACGACTACTGAATGCGTTATGCTCAGGATACCATGACCCCCACCTTTGTAAGCCACATCATCTGAAGCCAGGTTCCTAATTAGACAGCCCAAAGGAATCTGATTTTTTGTTATTTCTTAGCCTGGTAAGAGATTTAATGGAATATTCGATTTGATCTTTGCACCAATCTTGTGAGATAGAAAATCAAGATTCAATCTTATCACAGCACTCCACTAAACTGAAGGAAAGGATTTACCACACCTTACTTACTGAAAACAGCCATCTACTGGCTGAGCAGGCATTTGAACAGGCAGTATCTGAATGGCTGGATCTAAAACTGACCTGCTAACTGCATGTGTGTAAGCACTCCACCACCAGCTGTCCCCACAGCTATGGGTCAGGTCTTACCACAAGATAGAAAACAATGGATTATTTGGAGTACTAGGGGCAAAATCATACCCTGGCCTCAACCTACAGGTCATTCAAAGATTCTCCCTGCCTATGACCCTTAGTTAGAAACAGTAGAATTTAACACGCCAGCCCAAACCGTAAATTACCGTAAACCAACTGCTTCTTTGAAAGATATATCTATGATATGAAAGAAGTCAAAGGGTATCTCATTTAGTAGAAAAATGCTGACTCAAGACTTCCTGATATTAATAAACCTACACCTCTAAATATCCCTTCACATGAACAAAAGACCATAGCTCCTTCCCATGTTTGGTGTAAAAAATAAAACATGGGCCGCAGAAGTCGATCTGCAAGTGAAAACCTGTTCTTTTATAGTTCTGATCCACTACTTCCATTTCTCCTTCATTTGCAAGCCAGAAAACTAACACAAGCAGATGCCGGTTAACTTTAAAAAAAGTTTACTGCAGTCAACACTGTACTCAGCTCACCCAGTGTCCAGAACAGAACACTTAAGTACTGAACTCAGTGTGTCTGACTTTCATGCAGTAATGGGATTCCACTCAGAAGAATCCACTGCATGTATAACAAAACCGGACGTTCAAAATTACACCAAGGAGTTGCCCCTAGTCCCACTTTCATCCCTTCCCATTTGCTCAACAGGTTTTTCTTGGGGGAATATGACAGCCAGGGACGCGCTCACACGGCCTCGCCCCGCCCGGGCCGGAGACACCGCAGCAGCCCCGAGGCCGGCAGGTCGGACTCGTCTGCGCACCAGAGCGACGGATCTATCCCCCTGCTTACCCGCTCCGCTTAGGCCTTTAGAGCAAGAACTTACATTTCGCATCCTTCCGCCTGGCTGTGAGCAGGAAATCCTTGATTTCCTCAATTTTCCGAGGCTGGAAAACGGGAAGAACAAAGCCCAGAAACTCACGTTTTCTAGTGACACAAGACGACCATATCTTGCAGCCCCCACAGACCCTCGTAAAGGGTGCCAGAAGGGGTGCTACTCACCATGGCGACGAGACGCTCGGATGGTGCGGACGTGGACCTGCGGAGAACACGACCTCGATATTAACAGCGCACCGCCCGCGACCCCCACTTTCCCTCCTTCCCCGAAAAACCGGCTCCGTCATGCTCCCTCCCCCTCTGCACCCTCGATGCAAACCCGAGGCCCCCAAACTGCACCTGACTGCGGATGGCCCTGGATTATCCCTTCTTCCCGCGTACAGCCAGAGAAGAACAGCCACCCGCGAGAAGCGAAGCCAACGTAAAAGAACGAAGCTTCCGTTTCCGGGCAGTTAAACCCTCCCAGAGGAGGGAACTAGCTACGGTGTCTGCAAAGAGTCAAGAATCTTATATGCGTTTTCGCTCCCAATTTCAGTAGCTCTGCCCCCTCTGGTGTAAATTGGTAGTGCAGCTTTGAAGTCACGGTCACCCTGGACTGTCTACTTCGCCGGACTTTCTCCTCCTCTTCTGACTCCGTCTCTCTGTCCTCTTCGAAATACCGCTCCCCTGCTCACCATTGTCTTCTTCCTGTAACACTTGATCTTGGCTTTACTAAGTTTTGTTTGAAATTCACTAGACCTGTGTATTGGAATCCACAGATAATTCATGTAATAAAAGGGACTCTGCTAGGCACCTTGAGGACCTCTTGCTAGATGTTCCTCGCATTTTCCGATTGATTGATTGATTGATTTTTTTGAGATAGGACCTCTCTAGGGAGCCCAGGCTGGCCTCGAACTCCCGGTGATCCTCCCACCTCAGTCTCCCTAGTGCTGGAATCACAAGCATGCGACTCCATGCCTGGCTTTTTCCTCTTTTTAAAGCCCTCCTTATATGATCAACAGGGCCCTCCTGCTCATTGTCCACTTAGTGGCACCATCCCAACGGCTGTTTCTCATTCTTTCATGCATTTGTGTGCAGTAAAAGAAAGTAACCACTTCCAGTAGCTGGCATCTGCTGAGCTCCCCTTGGGGTTTGGCTTTGCCATGGTAGTGGCCTGTGGAGTACACAGGAAGTAGTTTTTTATTGGCCTGGGAATCTCAATGCTCAGGCTAAGACTTAAAGCCCTGATCACATTCCCCAGCCCTTGCCCACCACCTCCACTTTTTCGTGAAGCTCGGGGACAGGCTGGCTGCACAGGAAGGTGGTAGTGGCTTTGGGAAGCTGCAATTCCCTTTACCCCTTGGTCTCCTCACAGCCCCAGATCGCCAGTGTCAACCTTTCTCAGCACTGTTACCCCACTTAGGTAATACTGTCTCTTAAGGCAGGCACTGTGAAACCTGTGGTCATCAAATTTTATGTCTATCCTCCACTTTCATTTTATTTTAACCTCTCTACACATGTCTATGTTATATTATATTTGTTTTCCCCAAATTTAATAACTGCAATGGAATGTAATTGCCTTGTGCTTATTGTCACAGATCACTTGGCTGTGAACTCTACTTTGAAGTTGTTTCCCTTCCTGTTTCTCCTGGGAAGGAGCCGAGGTTGGGTACCTGCCTAAGGCTGCTGGCAATGCAGAATGGATAAACCAAGTGTCCAGAGAGTTCACAAACTGCTCTAATTGTGCTGGAGTCTTTTAAAGAAGGCAAACCATGTTTCTGCTAGTATGGATGTGTCTGAGTCGTAACCACGGGAAAGCTAATTGGCAAAAGCTTCCTTTTAGATGTCTGGAACCCGAGGGTATTCTGGAAATCATGGGCGCCCTGACCAGAGAACACCCCGACATGTGTCAGACTTATTTCTTCAGCCCTCTGCCCTCCCAAATGGATGCTTGTTTTTCTTATTTTCTATCCTTTGCTCTTCCATAAACAACCCCACTCTCAAGCAAACCAAGAGCCTCTTAACTCACTCAGTGCTTTCCGACTTGCAAGCTCCGAACTCTGGCTCAATCATCCTTTGGCTCGCTTTGCTGCTCTGCCTGCAGTTGGGGCCCTTGACCTCTGACCCTCTTGTTTGTCACTCATTGCAATCACTCCTCCAAAAGCCACCTATGCTTTGTATACATTCTCATCTGTGTTGTATACATTCTCATCAGAGCACAGTGTTGAGCATTCCTTTGGTGACTCTTGGAATCAACACTGTTGTATATACATCAGTGTTCTGGGTTGACATGAGAGGACCCCAGATGGATGTGGCACTCACCGTATGAAGGGGTGGATGGGTTGATGGAGGGAGAAAGGGAAGAGAGGGTGGGCACAAGAGGGGTTAATGTGCCCAAAGCAGAGTCTTGCACACAGTATGTGCTCAAAAGCTAATTGCCAAGTGAATGGCTGACTGGTGTCCTCTTGCCCAGTACAGGACCAACAAGATGGGGACTGGGGGCAGGAGGAGGGGCCGTACCTTCTTGCTGGCAGCATTCCCAGAAACACAGATGCGCGCCCACTTGAACTGTTTAATTTAAGAGAACCTAGATGTGTGGTAATAAACACAGAAGCAAACTTGCTCAAGTGCTGGTGGTCCTTGCCAGCTCCCTGGGGAGGGGGCAGTGAAGTGGCAGCTGCTGCACGGTGAGCCAGGGTGCCTGGAGGGGATCCGTCCCGGCTCTGAGGGGTGGTCCTGAGGGTCAGGAGGCAACTGGAGCCTGCGGGAAGCGAAGGGCCCGGAGCCCTCCCCGGAGCACACTCTCCTACACAGAGAGGGGAGAGTGTGAGGAGCCCAGGGTTCCTCAGGGCCTAGAGTCTGGGCTGGAGCGAGTGTGCCTGTGGCGGCCACTCTGGCTGTGGAGACCAGAGGATGGCCAGGAGCATCCGAGACAGAGCCGCAGGACCATTGCCCTGGCCAAAAGCCCAGCTTGCCTCTCACAGGAGCACTGAAGGGTAGCATGGCTGCGGCCTGGGCTGAGAGGCCCTGAGGACCCTGGCCTCTGAGACTGGGTCTCATTCAGTTCATTCCATTCTCCCAGCCAACATTTGAGTCCTGCTTTGCACCAGGACAGGGCAGGCCCCGGGGGAACAGAACCCGACTCCTGCCCTAGACACTCATTGGCCTGTGAGCCAGGGGTAAGGGGTGAACGAAGCCCAGAGGCAGGCAGGTCTGACTCTTTCTGAGAGAGTCACAGAGGGCTTCGTGGAGGAGGTGACAGGAGTTGGACTATGCAGAATGAGTAGGAGTTTTCAAGGAGCGCTGGGCAGAAAGGCTTCTCAACAGCAGGATGGAGGGGAGGGATATTTGCTTGTGGTCAGGAGATGGTGGGTGTTTCTGGGAATGGTGGGAAGTTCTGTGGGGCCAGAGGAAAAGCAAGCAGGGTCCAGGTGGGTCCAGGAGGAGAGGCTGAGAGGCAGTAGGCTCTGTCCGAGGTCACTGCAGGCATCTCCTGGGTTCCAGGCCCAGAGCCTTCCCCGACTAGAGTGACCTCTTCGTCCTTGTCTCTGAAGCTGTTTTCTGGGGATGTGGGAAGGTAGACTGCTTCTCTGTCCTTCCCCCAGGGCTGCTGGGATGCTTACACATATCCAAAAAAAGGTAAAGGTCAGCGGGAGTGCTTTCCTTATTCTACTGCTCGTTTGCTCTCCGAGGGCTCCAGGCGGCCATGCCTTTGGCTGAGGCAGGGCAGTCTTCATACGGGTTGGGGAACTCACAGGTGTGCAACAGGTCAGAGCCTGGAGCCCAGCCCCTCCCACTGAATTTGGCAACTTCGAAAAGGCAGGAGCGGAGGAAGGAGGAAGGAGGCAGGGAGCGGGCAAGCGGGCTGGAGCTGTTTCACCACCCAAGACGGTGAGTCCAGCGGGGTGATGGTACCCCAAGCCACCGACCCCTAAAGAGTTCAAGGACCCTGGGGTCCTGATCAGCAGAGCTAGAAGCCACAAAGCATAGCTGGTGAGACCCAGAAGGGTTCTCATGTGCAGCACTGTCTAAATACCTTTCCTGGACCGGAGCGCACTGTGTGAGGCGGTGGGCAGGGGTGTTTTGAACACTGTAGAACTTTTGTCACATCCCTGGCCTCTCCCCAGTTGACAGCAGGCCTCAGTATTGTGACAGTCAAAAACATCTCTAATAGTGACACACACCCCTGCATGTATGGTGGAGAATTTACAGTTGCTGACTCTGGAACCATCATAGATGCTGGTCAATAGATGAATGTGGCAGGGGAGAAATGGTACAGACATGCAGTAGAATATTATTCAGTCATAAAGAATGAAATCATACCATTTGCAGGAAAAAGTTGGAACTCGAGACCATCAAGCTAGATTTAATAAGCCAGACTCAAAAAGTCTAGGCCTGGTGGTGCCTCCCTGTAATTCCAGCACTCAAGAGGCTGAGGCAGGAGGATCGTTGTGAATTTGAGACCAGCCTGGGCTATAAAGTGAGCTCAAGCCAGCCCGAACTGCATAGTGAGACCCTGTCTCAAAAAGAAAAAAAAAAAATCAGTGATGAGTATAGCACCCCACGATCTAATCATCTTCCAGTATATGAGGCTTTTGGGGGAACATTTTAGTTCTTAACTGTAACAAGGGAGTAAAGGGTTTGCAAATATGTGATATGCATGTACCAATTCCCCAAAGTGATTATTGCTATTGTGTATTGTGTTTAAATATGTAGGCTGAGGCAGGAGGATTCAAAGTCCAAACTGAACTACTTAGAGATTCTGCTCAGACAAAACAAAAAAGAAAACACAACAAAACATGCTAGGAATGTAGCTCAGTGAAAAGGTCTTGGGTTCAACCCACTGTTCTGAAAACACAAAAAATAAAAAAAGAAAGAACACCTCTATACCAGCGATGGCAAACTTTTAGAGATGAGTGCCCAAACTGCAACCCTAAACCCACTTATTTATGACAGACTGACAACACTGCAATGAAACCTCAATCCTAAGGCTTTAGTTTAGAACAAAACTAACTCACACATAAAGAACTTTTGTTTTAAAAGAAAAATGACATGTGTGCCATAGGTTTGCCCTACACATTTCCAAACGTCCCCAGGAGGGTTGAAATTCCCCTGGATTATGTGGCCAAAACCAAGAGAATATTCATTAGTATAGTATTATAGTATTCTGAGCTTGCATTTTACTTTGTAATTACTTGATTAAAATTGCTCTCTTTTGCAGTGCTGGGAATGGAACCCAGGGCCTTGCACAAGATAGGCAAGTGCCCTAGCAGGGAGCTACTTCCATAGCTGGAGTCTGTTCTGAGCCTGTATCCAGGTCACCTCTGGGCCCAGGCCAGCTGAACTCTGTTCTTTTCTGAGCCAATACCTGAACACAGGCCACCGTCTTTGCACCCTGAGGCCATTTGCATGTGCGCCTTCCCTGTGGGTTCAAAGCCTTGCCTTGGGTGCTCAAAGGATTCTATGCTTGGCTGCCTCTGCTCAGCCGTCTGGGCTGCTAAAGTGAGTGCGGTGAGTTACTGTCACCGTGCAGTGCCCACTGCATCTGGAACTCCTCTCCCATCGGGCAGCAGTGTTTGTGTGTGTGGAGAGCAGCAGTGAGCCCACCTTTAAGATGCCCAAGAGAGCAAACAGTACCCACTGATGAGATGATTTCGTCTGCTGAGCAGGCACTGTGCTGGGTACGTTCTCCGCCATGGCACCATCTATTCACTGCATCTTTGTGTGGCTTCAGATTAGTGCCAGGCCCTGGGCAAGTGCCAGAGATACAGAAGTAAGATCCTGTTCCTATCTCTGTCCCTATTCCAGGGAACTCACAGATGAGTGAGTAGCAGAGGCAGTGAAGAAGCAGGGCCACACACGGGCAAGTACTTCTTCCCATGGGACTGGAAGGGGACTCTAGTAATCCATGTGTAACGGGGAGGCAGGCACGTGAAGGTTCTCCAGGGTACCAGGGCAGAAGAGCAGTTAAGGTGTGTAGCTGTGATCTGGGTAGTCTTCCTGCAGGAGGCACTGGGATAGAGTAAGAGGAGCAACTTTCCTGGGGGCAGACAGTCCTGGGTTCACATTCCACAGCCTGCAGCGCTCGGGAACAAATCCCCTGAGATCTCTGCCTCCGTGTGTTTGTTTGTTTGAGACACAATCTCACTATGCATTTCAGGCTGGCCTTGAACTTGCCACAATCCTCCTGCCTCAGTCTCCAGAGTGCTGGGATTACAGGCGTGCCTCACCATGCCTGGCAAGCCTCTGATTTTCTGAGGGGAGTATTAATTCCTGCCAGGAGTCAGGCTACCGTAGCTGACTCTGCAGCCTGAGCAGAGGACACATGAGACAGAGACACACAAGCTGACAGCTGCGTCTGCGGCTGTTCATAGGCCGTGAGTCTGAGGCAAGATCTGGAGGCTTAGCATGAGCATCCTCCCACCCCGAGCTCGGCAAGGCCATCGAGGGCCCCTCAGAAAGCTCCAGTCTCTTCTACTGTGAGCAGAATTGGTCTTGACAGATGACACCTCCTCAACTTGCTTGCCACCCCTCCAGCCCCTCTCCTTGCATGCTGTGCTTCCCTGGTGTCCAATCTGCTCCCACAAAAAGGATAGATGAGCCCACATCCACCAGCAGTAAGCAGAGTGATAACGGGGCAGAGAGGAATCCATCTTGAGCTAAAGGACAGGCGCCCCTCCTATATATCAACATGTGCCAGGGTGAGGGGACATTCGAGTGAGAAGGGAAAAGGCCACAGTCCTTCAAAGTAAGGGACAGGGGCCAGCCTATCGGCTCGTATATATCTTGCATTATGCAGCGTGCAAGAGAAAATCAATAGAGCTGTCAGTGTGTAATGCATTCAGTGCTGCAGACGTCCCCACCTCCAGATGCTCCAGACAGATGCTTCAAATTAAAAAACGGGGCGGGGGAGAGGGTCTGAAGGGGGCTGGGAGACAAACACCCCGACAGGCCAGAGGCAGAAGAGGGGCACGACTCCGAAGCCAGGGAAATTAAAGTCCATACATCATGAGGAACAGAGTGTCCCTAGCATGGACACCAAGCGACCTTAAGCTTCAGCAGTGGCGCCTGCTGAGTGGTGGCCTCTCTGTCAAGCTGGAGCTCCTGGAGGTGCTTGTGACCAGTGGTGGTGCCTGTCATTCCTGGACTTGCTCCTGTCCCCAAGAGGCAGGAGGTGTGAGCCAGTGCCACCTCACTGGAGAGGATGCCACGATGGAGGGTGTGGTGTGGACAAGGTGGGGTTCAGGGGTGCAGGATGAACTGGTGATCACCTCGTAACGCAGAAGAACAGAGAGGTTAAGTGACTCTGCCAAGGTCACATAGCAAGTAACTGGAGGACAAGGGTGTCTCACTACCTGCGTGTGGGTGCTGCCTCATGGAATTCCTGTTTTCCACCTCTTCTTCCAGTGCTCATTTGAGTCATGAGCTGCTGAGAGTAGAGCCAAACTTTAAGTCGACTCATTTATTCTACAGTGATTATTAACTGCCTCCTCTGTGCCAGGAAGAGGGAGCTGGAGAGGAATAGACACAGGTCATGGAACTTGCCTCCAGGCTGGGAGAAGGGCTAGCTGTCCAGCTCATCTTCTGTCCTTCTCTGAACCAGCCCCACAGCTCCTGTGGGAGGCACTGGCTGTGTGACCCCACCTGGGACCCTAGAACCCCACATGGTAACCTCAGGTGATTGCACAAACCTAGCATGGTCCTGAGTTTGGAACTGGGACTCAGAGGCTGATTTGTGGCTGAGTGGCCTGGGATTTCATGCAGACTGTCTGGCAAGAGGCATTTCTCTGGGGGAAGCCACAGTGGGAAGGTGTGGGCAGAGTCAGAATCTAGCAGGCCGCAGAGAAAGAGCAGCCATCATTGACTGACTCCCTTATCCCTGTGAGATCAGCTGGCTTTTTGCTTTGGGTATTTGGCATCACTTCTTCTCATCTCCCTTCCCATTTATTTCTCCTTTTCCCTTTAGCTGGTTTGAGTTCCCAAAAATGGGAATCAGAAGACCCCTCAGGCATAAGAGCAGGTCGAGCAGTCTCAGTTGGAGTAAAATCTCCGCCATATTGGAGGGCAGAGGTGCTGGAGTCCTTGCCCAGGCCTAAGAGTGATTTTTCTGTAGGCAGAGAGAGAAACATGGAGGCCTTCTGGGCAGAGCAAAGAGACCTGCCTGACAAAAGCAAAAACAGGGAGACATGTGCATGTATGCCATGCTCAGGTGCGTTCAGATGGGGGGTGTTGGCAACGGCTTCCAATGCAGCTGTCTGACTTAAGCCCTCATCTGCAGAACTGACACTTCCTACAGTGTAAATGTTCCCATCAGGGGCTCAGTAAGAGATCTTTTCCCACTGCTAAAGTGTAGGGCACATATCAGGAGGACAGGACACCAGGCTGGAGAAGAGACTGAAACATGGCCAGGCGGGCATCAAATGTCAAATATGGGAGTCTGAGTTTTAATGTGGAGAGAAAAAATCCCAGCCGTGATTGGATGACCTTGAGAATGTATGTGGGCTATCAGCCACATTGCTTTTGTAGTCCTGTTGTCCCCTGCCTGTCCCTAAACTGCCTCCTTGAAGAGTTTCAGGGAGTCTGTTTGGGACTAGCAGCAGACCTGGTGAGATATGCTCAGAACGCCAGGTGCATTATTTTTTAATAAAGAAGGAAAAACACAAAGAAGGCAAGGAAGAGGTCTAGCTCCTCCATCCCAGCCAGCTGCACCCTGAGACTATCCCTCATCTTAATGAGCTCATCCAAATCTCGTTTGCTAATGAGGAATTTAATGGTCACAGACTGACAAGGGAGACTGAGCGAGGAAACAGGAAGGTCGTTACGAAAATGAAATGTGTAGCTAAATGCCTCGCCACCGCCATCTCACCTGCCCGCCCTGTGCCAGCCCAGGTTGGGCAGAGTACACGTGGGGACCGGTCAGACCTTGCCTTAGTAGGCTCCTGGCAGGGCCGGAGGTCAGCACCATGGACAGGGCACGGCTTTCCAGGCCGCTTGCTTCCTGCTGGTTTCCGGAGACTGGGATAGGGTGGTACCTGGCTGGGAACCCGTGTCGGCCCCGGGGGTTGGGGCCCACAGAATATGAAGGGCAGCTTTTGCACGTGCACACAGGATGAAGCGTTGCAATGCTACATTCCCTCGCTGACTTCCCCGCTATCTTGCAAGCAGGCTGCGTGCGGGATCTGTCTTTTCCTCCACATTTTAATGCTGACCACATGCCCAGCACTGTGCAGGACACAGAAGAGACTTTCTGATAGATGAGCGTATGAATGAACTAATGACTGAGTGAGGAGGGGAGTGAGGGAAAGAATGCATGAATATTGTGCTTGATAAAACAGTCAAAGACTATAGAATCACATTCAGGCTATCAAAAGTGAGGCCAAGTACTTGAATACAAAAGAAAAATCCCGGCCCCTGGGTTACAGAGGAAGGCAGAGGGAAGTGGGGAGAGAGGTCCCCACACACTCCTTCCTTCCTCTGTGGTAGAGTGTTATTCTGAACAAACCTATATATTCCTACTTTCTTTGCAGTTATTAGTGGCCATGTGGCCAATTTAAGGCCAATGGGGTATCAGGAGGACTACTATAGAGGGAATGGATATGTCCTTCTTCCTTTCCTCCTTCCTGTTGGTGGACCTGTGGGTATGATGGCTGGGGCTGTGGCAGCTGTCTTAGACGAGGAGGCCTGGAAACCACAAAAAAGAAGTATGCATCTTTTGAGGGCAGCGAGCTCCTCTTCTGGTGCATCCCGGAAAAGCTCATGTACTTCTCTCCCCTATGCTCAGCATCCTGAGAAGTCGGAAGGTAACTGAACAGGGCTGTCAGGTCAGGGAAGTCAGGAATCCTGGCTAGGCTCTGGACTCTGAAAAGTTTGGACATCGGTGAGAGAAGACTCGGTTTGTAGGGAAGAGCACTTGACCAGGACTCAAATGATTCCACCATATCTTGGTTGTTCTCTTCCCTCCTATGGGAAGGTTCTGAACTGTTGCAGGCTGGCTGTTGGGTTGCTTGTTGGGGATAGGCCAGCAGGCTGGGGCTGAGAGGCCCATGGGTGTGAGGTGGACTTTCTTGCTTTGGTCCAGTCCCACTGCTTGGGTCTGTCAAGCTGGGAGGTAGAGCTGGGATCACCTTTTGCAGCAACACATCAATGAGAAAGAAAATTGAAACCTAAGATAGAGCGATTCAGAACTGTAATCTCCGCAAACAGTGGCACTTAGATTTCCCTTTATTGATCCCCTCAGTGGAGATTCTCCAATCTCGTAATTACAGGAGGACTTTTTCAATTTGGGCTGAATTGCCTCCCCTCCCCAGACTCCTCCTTTATTTCTTTAACTCACAATAACACAATAGATTGTGTGCAGCTGTGGTGTCTAAATAAACAGTGCTAATCATTTTAATTGAAATCCGATCTGAGCAGTGCTCCCCCTTATCTCCCTGGAGCAGGGAGCAAATCCTGCCTCGGGCAGCTCAGGGGCGCACTGGTTTCTGGAAGGCTGGGTTAGGCAGGTCCTTTTGAGCTCAAGCTCCCTATCCCTCTGCCTCGGAGGGCTTATACAAGTCCTTCATTCTCCTGTTTGTCCCTATATCTAAGTCCGTTTGTCAGCTAGGTCAGGAGCTCTGGGTGAAGGTGCGATTTTATCTCCTTCTCCCAGGAACATGGGGGACAGTTTTGGTTGTTTCAGATTGGGAGGATGGTTGCAATGGCCATCTCAGGGGGAGAGGCCTGGGGTGATGCCAGACATCCTGTATGTTACAGGGTGACCCCATAATGAAATGTCAATAAATCGTGTAGAGTTTGGAAATCCCTAAGCTAACCTGAACCACTTTCCTCCTCTTTCTCCTCCTCCCACTCTTCTTTTTCTTCTTCCTCTTCTTCTTTTTTTTTTTTTTTCAATATTGGGGATTGAATCCAGAGCCTTTGCACCGAACTACACCCTCAGCCCTTGTTGCTATTACTTTGAGATGAAGTCTTGCTAATTTGCCTAGGTGGGGCTCTAATTTGTGATCCTCTTCCCTCAGGCTCCAGAGTGTTGGTATCCTAGGCACAGGCCACAATGTCTAGCTTTTTAGTCTTCTATTTTCTCATTTCCCCCTCCCCTCCCCCTCCCTTCCTCTCTCTCTCTCTCTCTCTCTCTCTCTCTCTCTCTCTCTCTCTGTGTATGTGTGTGTTTAAATGGTTGATACATTGTGTCAACTTGAGAAGGTCAGAAGTTTAAGTGTTCCAGGAGGGGCCTTAGTTTGTGACTTCCTCAGCCTGGGCAAGAGGAGGGTACACAGATGGTGTGAGCGCCACACCTCCCAGAGGGAGTAGTGTGCATTCAATAACTGGCCAATCAGGAGGGACTGATTGCTGGTGTTTAGGAGGAGCCCCAGTCTTCGCCTTTCACTTACACACAATCTCTTGGCTTCTGGCGCAGACTCTTTGGCTTTCAGCTGGGACTCTTCAGCCTTCTGTGGTGGATTCTTCAGTGTTCCTTTGCAGACTCACTGGCCTCCTGATATGGATTTGCATGGGACGTTGCAGAGAGCGCCAGACCTTGAGCTGGACCCTGGAGCATCCAGCATGCAGACACTCTCAGAATGCTTTCTCATCTGACTCTGCCTATCATAAGTCAATCTTACAATTTCTTATACATTTGGATATCTTGTGTTATATCTGTTTCTCTAATAAACCAAGATACTGGATCTCACTATGCAGTTCCGGCTGGCCTTGAGCTCACTTTGTAGTCCATGCTGACCTCAAACTCTCAATAATCCTCCTGCCTCAGCCACCTGAAGGCTGGGATTACAGCTGTGTGCCACCATGTCCAGCTCTGTGCCTTTCTTGAATGCATTTATTTTTGTTGAACAGAAAGATCAGAAGTCTGATGCGGGAGTAGAAGCTTTGGAACCAACGAGCCTGGGTGACAGCATGAAGTCCGCACACGTGGCCAAGCATGGCCCATTCTCCACCTTTGCTCTCCCCCTGGCACATCCACCCGTCATACCTGGTTCACACATTGCCTCCTGCTGAAGTCTCGTTCGCATTTGGGTGTGAGATGCTTTCTTCACCGTTTAGCTGTGGTTTCCCAGCAAATTGTCTACTTTCAGGCAGAACTGATGCATGATGACAAAGGCCAGGACAATGGTTACATTCAAGGGTCTTTGGGATTCTGCGGGGGCTCTGCTCCATCTCCTGGTCAGGGAGCTGGTTCACAGAAGTGTCTGCTTTGTGAAAATTTACCCGACCATGCACTGTGAACTGGCTCCTTTGTGTATTTTATAATTTAATGGGGGTGGGGGGTTAACTTCAAAAGTGGTCTGGTTTCCGTTTAGTCTGGTTGGGCTGCCCTTACCTGTAACCTCATCCAGGTAGAGAAGACTTCCTTCTTCCTGTCTTTTGATATCTTTGGGGTTCTTTAACATCTCTGAGACATGGTTCCTTCTTTTGTAAGGGGATACTGATAATAATATCGCCTCACATGATTTGCAAACCTTTTTTGTATTAAATTAGAAAGCACCTATGGAAAGTGCTTGGCACAGAAGGACCCTGCCCATTTTTTTATAGGAGGCTTAGATGACTTGGTTGAATGACAATTGAA
The DNA here is from genome assembly GCF_034190915.1 of Cavia porcellus. NCBI lineage: Eukaryota > Metazoa > Chordata > Mammalia > Rodentia > Caviidae > Cavia > Cavia porcellus. The sequence goes on from NW_026947515.1 coordinate 24,685,569, forward strand.
GTTGAAGCAGTCACATGCTGGATACACCCCTGGCCTACCCACCCATGCCCCGGTTTCCCGGGTCCTTCTCAGAGTACATCTGTTTTCTTTAAGAAGTGCCCTTTCCACAGCTTCCTGACCTGGCTCCTCTGTACAGAGCCCCTCCCTACCTGCTGACCAGGAGCACATTAAAGAGACTGTCCCACTGAAGTATTACTGCTGTGGGCACCAGGGAGACGGTTAGCATACAAGAAAAAGCATTTTTGCCCAGCAGGCCCATTAAACCCAGCATTTAACCAGGAACTACAAATCTCAACCCAGAGGAGACACTGCTGCTTCATAACCCAGGAGGAAGGGGAGCCAAGGGTGTACACTGTTTTACTTCTTATCAGTCTCTTCTCTGATGTTAGCAGGGAAAGATGACTTTGGTTGAATGTTTCCAGGCTGACAAAGCCAAGAATCTTTGGTTTCTAGGAAACTCAATAGTGGTTGGAGGGCAGTGAAGATTGAATCCCTCCATCCTTCCATCCACCCCTCCATCCTTTCATCCCTCCACCCTCCCATTATCCATTCATCCATCCATACATCCACCCACCCACTTCTCAGTCTGTCCATCCATCTGCCCACCCACTCAACACTCATTATTAGATTGGATGCCAAAGTTCAGAGATGAAGAGCCAGTTCTTGATGATTGTGTGCAAGACACTGAAGTATCAGATCCACTCTGTGTCTCCATCCGAGGCAAGCAGCCAGAAGAGTCCCCTCTTCCCTCACTGAAGTGTTGTACTTGCCATGACTCTGAAAACTTGACCATGTCAATTGGAGCGCAGGATCGACATCAAAGCCAAAAGCCTCTGAAGATGAGACATGAGAAGGCCATCTGCTCAGGACACAGGGATTGGAGGGATCGCTGGGCAGAGATGACACATACCACCCTGAGGAAGTGCCTGGACCTACGGTGTGGCTGGTGCCAAAAGAGACTGGGTAGGGAAGGGACATGAAGTGCCTGAACTTTATCCTGGAAGTGATGGGGAGGATGCAGAAGGTCTAGGCTGCCAAGACTGTGGGTTGGGCCGGCGCCAGTGCAAAGCTGGTCATTACTTACCCTCAAACAAGGGGAAACAAATTGAGAGAAACCATTTAGAGACTTGCCTAGCAGTTTTGCAAAAATAACTTTATGCTTGCTTAATAGGTGTAAACATTAAGCTGTTTTGTATGTTATTTTATATTTAATTTTTCCTAACATTTATTTTTATCTTATTTTACAAAAGTTTTAGCAATGTAACCACTTTGGAGGGAAGTTCCTGAAAAATAATAAACACATTTACCTTGTGACCCAGCAGTTCCACTGTTGGGTTGATCCTCAAGAGAATTAAAAAAAAAATACATCCATCAGAAGCTTATACAGTGATCTTCATTACAACGTTATTCACAACAGCCTCAATGTGGGACTAATCCAAGTAGGTATTAACCAACGAATGAATAAATAAAATATGGTATATCCACGAACTGGCATATGATTTAACCACAAAAAGGCACCATGTGAGTAAACCTTGAAAACACTATGCTGTAAGAGAGAAGCCACATCCTGTAGGATCCCACTGAGATGAAGTGTCCAGAAGAGACAAGTCCATTGAGGCAGAAAGCAGATTGCTCTATGCCAGTGGCCGAGGAGCAGAATGAGGAACAAATACTATACATATGGGGTTTCTGAGACAGTGTCAGTGGCTGCAGAGCCTCCCTGACACAGGATCCTTGGTTTAGGTGTGTTATGAGACCTCCAAATAATTCAGCTGATAAAGGGAAATACAGCTCCCAACCTGATATACCTGATACTCTAGTGTTCAAGTTCTCTAGGATAGAAGAATAAATTCTATGAACCATGGAGGTCAAGAGTGGGAATTATTTACTTGAAGAAGATAGCGTCTGTCTGACAGACAGAAGGAGGTCCTGGGCTGCTTCTCGAGGGAATTTTAGAGTAAAGCTGAAAGATGAAATGGTGTACATGTATATGGTGGGGAAAAAAATTAGTTAACTAGTAAGCTTACAAGTATAGTTGCTTAGATGACATTGATCTCTTGAAGCCCAAAAATGAGCCCCCCAAAATGGTGTCCAAAAATGGGCAAGACATGTTTTTGAAAAAAAAAAAAAAAAGCAGCACTGTGTTATTTAACCTGGTACCAGGGACACAGTGCAGTTGGAGTTCACAAAGCTGTGTAACTCACTTAAAACTTTCACAGACTTTTGTAGAAAGAGCAATTATAAAGTGAATGGCTTATGGGTGTGGATCAGGAAATGAGAAAATCCTTGATCTGCTAAGGAATGAGGAAGATCTTTGTTTCCTTTTGCAGAGGACAGAGGTCTCGCAGGAATTTACAATCCTTTGTCAACTAATTTTAGCACTTAATTTTAGATAACATCTGTCCTTTGCAGAGGGTAGCAATAGTTAACATATCAATTAGGTCAGAATCCCAGGAATTTACAGTCCCTCCCAGAGGGGAGCAATAGTTAGCATATCAATCATGTCACCCAGGAAGATGGCACATGCAGAACAGTATGATGGCACTACAGGTTGTAGAAAATAGTTGCGTTTGCAAAGGGAATTAACAAGTAATTTGGTCATATAACTCGGGCATTGGCAAACATAACAGAAACATAACAAAGTTCTTTTTGTTAGTGTATAACAGATCTAATGGAAAATCGAGAGGTGGGTGTGAGTTGTAACAAAACTACAGTCAACCAATAAGTTTACAAGTATAGTTGCTTAGGTAATATTGATTAAATGGGGATCAAAGTTACGTAGAGTACAGGGACTGAATAAGGACCTTCTGGAAAGGGATAGATTAGAAAGGTTTTGGTCCTCCACCCAGGATGATTTATGGCTATTTAGAGTACCAATCATTGCTGTTCATGCCTAGGGGAGGTACGCGGATGTGGTCATTTCTCTAGCCTGAAGCCTGACCTTCAGTGAAGGCGCCTCCAGCCACAGATGTCTTCTGCACTGGTCTCTCAAGGGCCCAGCCCTGTCTGACTGCTTGCACTATTTCTAAATAACAACCATCTATAATATTATGGATATATGGAAACCCACAGAATTGTACATGTTAAAATTGAGCATATGAATTCACTCAGTAAAAAAATGAAGAAAGTATTGATCTGCCAAAGGCTGGAAGTGGAAAGGCCCCTTGCACTCCACCTCAGCTGGCAGGGGAGGCACCGACTTGGGTCACCTTCCCAAGGAGTGCCAGGCCAGGGCAGAAGTTGATATAGGGGGATAAAACCTCCCAATCTACTAGGTGTCCAGCACAGGTTCGTGTTCTCTGAAATCAAAGAATGAATATTAGGAACAACAGAAATTAAGAGCAAAATACATTTATTGAGAGAAAGAAAGCTTCTGTCTGAGAGAGACAGAAGGGGTCTTGAGTGGGTTGTCAAACTCTGTGTTTTCTAGGGATTTTAATAGAGCAAAACCACAAGGTGAGGCAGGTTCCAGGTAGGGAAAAATGGGAACTCACAAGGCAGGTGGGTGTGAGTTGGAACAGGACTACGGTTATGAGTATAATTGCTCAGGTAAGCATGATTAAATCAGCATCTAATAGGCAAGCAAGTCACCTAGTAAGTGGCAAACAGGGCCTTGGCCTGTAGGGGATTGGATTACAGGCTTCTTCATATTTACCCTTAGGGTGTAGCTGGCTGCTTTTTGCTATATACTAGCAAAAAGAGTTCGTCACCCTGTGTTATGTTTGCCAATGCCCAAGTTATATGACCAAATTACCTGTTAATTCCCTTTGCAAACGCAGCTATTTTCTACAGCTGACCATGCTGGGGCACCAACCACATTGTTGCAAAATAACTGTATAGTGCCTTCATACTGTTCTGTATGCGCCATCTTCCTGGGTGACCTGATTGATAGGTTAACCATTGTTCCGCTCTGCAAAGGACAGATGTTATCTAAAAATTAAGTGCTGAAATTAGCTGACAAAACACTGGAAATTCTGGGGAATCTTCTCTGTCCTCAAGCAAAGGGAAACAAAGTTCTTCTTAATTGTCCTTTCTATAAAAGTCTGTCAAAATTTTAAGTGAGTTACACAGTTTTGCAAACTCCAACTGCACTGTGTCGCTGGTGCCAGGATAAATAAAAGCACTCCTTTTTCTTTAAAGAAGATGTCTTGCTCCATTTTTGGACACCATTTTGGGGACTCATTTTTTGGGGTACAACACTTTTGCTTTGTCCTGAGATCCGATCCACAGCAAAGGGTGTGTTTTCCTCCATGGTTGCAAGGTGTCTGGTCGTCTGCACTGGCTCCTTTGAGGTACCTATCCCTGTCTGACTGCCTATAATATTTCTCATTACCTCAGCTGCCTGTAACAAAGTGACCCAGATTTGGGCAGTGGATGTGAGTGGCGGGCGGCCCAGGATCCAGGTCCTGTTTCTGGTCCTTCAGGTCTCAAGAGCCCACTGTGGCGTGGCTTCGAGGAGACTGGAGTCCTTCAGTTCCTCCTGCCATGCTGGGAGCTTGGCATTTGATGTCTGATCTGAGGTTCAGGATGCAGCCTGGGGTCCTGACACAAATGGGGGAAGTGAATAAAGCCACCAGCTTGCCCTGGGGGTGCCTGGCAGTAGAGAGCAGCCTCAGGCCTTGGAGGAAGGTGCAAGACACTGCAAAGAGCTCAACTCAGGCCTTTGGCTGTGAGGAGTTACCTGGAGGGAATTTCCAGGAGCCACCCTGGAGGAGGCCTGGGAGAGAGGGAGGGAAGACTTGGAGGTGCCGCTGAGGGCACCCGGAGACATCCCCACCATCATTTAACTGTCCTTTCCCCTTTTGTGGCATCGCTCACTGGAATGCAGATCATAAAAATTACAATTGATGTTTCCATTAGTTATAATTTACAGAGTGATTACATTTAATTTCTCTTTTATTGTGTTTTAATGGCTTCAAATTTCTTGTTGATGAGATTCAGCCCCATACTCTGAAGTCACAGGCCGCGGGTGGGGAGGAGGTGTGGGTTGTTAGAGTACAGAGGGGCAGGAGTCACAACCTGGGGCTGCGGGCTGCTGTGTCTGTCTCTGGCTGGCTGGGAGCCTCCAAGACAAGGTGGAGATGAGGCAGAGGCTGCAGATCTGAGGGTCGGAGAAGTCTGGAGTGCGCCTGCAGGCATCTGTTTAAATGATGCTGCTAATGGGGAACGAGCCTTCCTTCATCTTCTTAAACAAAGCTGCAGGGAGGTGAGGCTGTGGGGAGCCGGAAGGGAAAGAGACTCCATGAGCCCCTCCCCAGGCTGGGGGAACACAGGCCGAGGGGAAGGGGGAGGGCAGAGTCCCGCTTCCTACCACCCTCTGGCATCGAACGTCACCTGCTGCTTAATGAGGCCCAGCCTGGTGTGTCTGTGTTCTTGGCCCCAAGTCCTGGAGTGGTTCGGTCCAGATTCCTTCTGAGTGATTCCTTTTGAAGCTCAGCATTACTTGGAAGAAGTCCCGGGATGACTCTTCTCTCTCGCTTCGTGCTCTGGCCGTGTAACGCTGCGGGGGCAGTGGGGAGCTGGCAGCTGGCTGCAGTCAGGGATTCACCAATATGCTTGCCTTGAAGGCTCACAGCCCTGGCTTTGTCCCCAGGGGGCGGACCCCACAGCCTTGCTGTGTATTGACTGGGCTACAGAGGGTGAGTGTAGGCTGTCCCTTATGGGCTGCGTGGCCCAGGGGCAAGGGGCCTTCCTGCCACTGGGTGGTTGCTCACACACTGCAGGCTTTGAAGTAGCTTCAAAGCATCCCTGAGAAAGGTCCCTAAATTGTCTGAGAAGCAGTCTGGACTTTGTCAGCTCTGGAGGTGAGCTGAGAGGTGACAGCTCTGTAGGACTTCCACAATGGGAGGGAGAGCCAGCACACCACAGCTTCAGGAAGGAGGGAGGAGGTGGGAGGAAGATCCTGAGCTGCACTGTGGCTGCCTGGAGAGGCCAAGTCAGCAGGCTCTGAGGAGGGAGCAGAGCTGTGCAGGGCTGCTGTTCACTGGACCTGCAGGGGTTCCTCGGGATGGCAGCCAGGCTTGTGGGGGGCTGACACGAAGGACAGAGCAGGGCCTGACCTCAGGACACACCCCATCTCGTGCCATCCAGGGCTGTCCACCCCCAGGTCTTCTGGCAGGGGACACACAAAAGCCGCTGGGGTCAGAGTGTGCATAGACTGCTCCCCAGCGTGGCTCCTGAAACTTATCTTGGAAGGGAAGCTGTTTTCAGGAACGGAAATTTCAGGCTGGAGGAGAAAAAACAACAAGATGTCCGCACTTTCTAGCTTCTGGACATTAAATTAGATATGGAGAGCAAAGACTCACGAGGAATGTCTTATCCTCCTGATCCTGTTGTAGTTTTTGGTCAGCAAGTTGGGGGTTTCATCTTTGGGGCTCCCCATTTCCATTTAGCTTCCTGACAATTCCCATGTTCTCAGGAGTCACCACTAAACACTCAGTCTTTACTATTCACTCAAATGTAAATGGGAGATACATGATTATCAGTCACCCTTTCATCATTGAGACCCAGTACCTCCTTGGCTCCAGCCTAAAAGAGGACACACATGATTTGCATCGTTTGGTCCGTGGTCACCTGGCTCCGAGGCAGAGCCATCATGGAAGGGGGTGGTAGAGTAGGACTGCTTTGCTCATGGAGGCCAGAGGCAGAGCAGGGGGACAGGTCCCGGGAGGAGTGGGTGTGCCGAGCACATGCACCCAGGACTTCTCAGACACACCCAGAAGTGTGTTCCACCCCTGTCAAGGTGAATCCAAAGCTAATCAAGTTGACCCTCTACCTTATCCATATACAGTAGGTCATGTATCAATTTTATGAAGGTATTTCCTTTACTGGTCTTTTTTTAAAGGCAGGATATTTCACTGTATGATTTAGGCTGATCTTGAACTCACTCTGTAGCCCAGGCTGGCCGCAAACTTACCGGGATCCTCCTGCCTCAGCCTCCCCAGTGCTGAGATTACCCATGTGTGCCACTGTGCCTGGCTTTTTCGTTTTTCTTATTGAGGGATCCTTTGCATCATCTAAACTCATCTTCCTGGGCCTCAGTTTAGTCTAAGTGGATAGTGAGGGAGTCCCCACATGTACAGGCCCCTTCAGTCTCTTCCATGTCCCTAAGGTGGTCATCCCTAGAAGCCAGATGGGCTGTTGGAGCGAGGCAGCAGGTGTGGCTCATGCTTTCAGGGATTTGAGGAAGTAATTCAGTGTCTCTGCTGATGCCCTCCAGCCCCAGTCCTGTCCACCAGGAGAGTGGCACGGTGTATGCCTGTTGGTCTTGTGCCCTGTGTCTTTTTCCTAGGGTTGCCACAGCAAAGGGCCACAAACTTGTTGGTTTAAAACAACAGACATAGATTCTCTCCCATTCTGTGAGGCCTGAAATCCCAACCCAGGTGTTAGCAGGCTGTGTGTCGTTCTGAGGCCCCATGGGAAGGCCCTTCCTCGCCTCGTACAGCTAGAGTGGCCCTGGCTTGTGGCTGTGTCACTTTAGTCTCTGCTTCCATTCACACGTCCATGCTTCACTCTCTGCAGTCACCGTCTGACACTGTTCCCATGTGCTGCTTCCTAGCCACCACGATGCCCTTCCACCATGGAGCTGACTGACCATGGACCAAACCCCCTCAAACCATGAGGCAAATTCAATGTCCCCCTCGGGTCTGTCTCACCTTCTGTCTCCTACAGGGACATTTACATTGGTTTTAGTGTCTATACTCCCCTGGGTTTATTTGTCGAAATTTTGTTCTGGGCATTGTATACCTGAGATAGACACTAGAAAGGAGAAAAAGTATATTTTGGGTTAGGGTTTCAGAGATTTCAGTCCATGGTTGGTGGACTCCAAGGCAAAAACATGGTGGGAGGGCCTGACGGTGGAAAGTTGCATGCTTCATGGCAGCCAGGAAGTGGAGTGGGAGGAAAAGAGCCAGAGAAGAGACACACCCTGAAAGTCCTGTCTCCGGTGACCTAATTCCTCCAAGGAGACCCCGCCTTGTAGCAACGCACTCAGCTGTGAACTCAGCTGTTCATATGAGTTTGGTGCTCTTGGTACATGAGTTTTTGGGGGAACATTTCATGCTTAAACTACGATGCTGGGCTAACTTCAACTTGATCCTTACCTGAGATGCAGCTGCAAAACTCTATTTCCAAATAAAGTCACATTCTAAGCACCTGGGTGATTGAATGTGTGTGCGTGTGCGTGTGCGTGTGCCTGTGCGTGTGTGTGTGCCTGTGCGTGTGCGTGCGTGTGTGTGCGTGTGCGTGTGTGTGTAACACTCTTCAGTTCCCGCTGCTCCTCAGCGTCTCTTGCTCTTTCTTCCTGGTGACACAGCCTGCCTCTTTCATCAGCTCTGTTGTCCCTGACCTCATTATACAAGATCCGGGCAGGCAGATGATTATAGTGTCTTCTTTTTCCTCTCTGGATGCAGGGAAGAACTGTGGCACTGGGCAGCTGCATTTATTTCCAATGAGACATCCAAGTTTCAACTGGCTCTTGGTTTCTGGGTTTCAGTCCATGGTGGACCCACTTAAGGCACAAGTGGCCTGGTGGAAGGCCCCGGGGGAGAAGGTGCTAATCTCACGGCAGCTGCCAAGCTGAGAGAGAAAGGAAGAGCCGGGCTCCCAAAGCCCCAAGTCACTGGCCTCAAGCCCCAGTGACACACCTCCTCCTATCAGGCCACTCCTTTTTCTTCTGTTTCATCCATTTATTTATTACTCTTTTTGGCTTTTGTTTTTTTTTAGTCTTTTTGAGACAGGGTCTCACTATGCAGTTCAGGCTGGCATTGGGCTCACTTCCTAGCCCAGGCTGGTCTCGAACTTGCAATGATCCTCCTGTCCCAGCCTCCCGAGTGCTGGGATTACAGGAGTGCACCACCGCATCTGGCTTTATTTTAATATGGAATGCTTCATGAATTTGCACATCATCCTTGCGCAAGGGCCATGCTCATCTTCTCTCTATGGTTCCAATTTTAGTACCTGTGCTACTGTAGCAAGCACAGGCCCTACCTTCTAACAGTTTGTTTTGCTAAGAACTCATAAATGCATCTGGGCCCCCATGATCCAGTCATCTTCCAAAATCCCCACCTCTTAACATGCAAGCCTTTTAGAGGACTTTCCAGATCAACATCAGAAGACCTGGGGTGGCTGTGACTGGCTCCTTTCCTCCTGCTGCATGAAGGCAGCTGGGATGCAGGAACGATAAGCAGAAGCAGAGCATGGAGATGGAGGTGTGACAGCCTGTGAATGTGAGCAGCAGGTGGTAGGACAGGGAAAACCCAGCGTCATCACCTAGAACCCTGACCTACCAATATCCAGCAGCAAGGTTGCTTCCCCTTACCCAGAAACGAGGACCACTCCCCTTTCCCTGCTCCTGTGAATCTGACTTGCTGTTCAGTCTCTTGCAACAGAGGCCAGACAGTAAAGCAGCCTAGGGAATAGTGATGGGTGGCCATCAGCTGTGGTTTAGTGAACAGATACTGGGGACACTAGCAAAGGGACCCTTGCTAAGGGCAGGCACTGGACTGGATTAATGACTTCAACAAGCATGCATTAGGCACTTCTTGCATGGTTGGTCCCAGGAACACAGAGATGCAAGCATGAGGGACAATGGCAGAGTTAAGGAGGTCAGCTAGATGTGAGACGCTCGGTAGCCGTGCTTAGGTGCCATCAGGTGGAAGGCCGGGGAGCCCTCTGAGCAAGACAGGCCACTAGCTCCCTGCTTCGGGTGCCCAGCTGGTGCTTGGAAGCATTTGTTGAATAAATGAATTTAGATTACTTCGTGATTCACTTGGTTGTGTCTGCCAGGACCTCATGCTGTGTGCATCCTCTTTCCTTTGCACGCCTTCGCTGAGTGTGTGCGTACACACACACACACACACACACACACACACACACACACACGGAGTGCTGAATCAGCACCTGGGGGTCCATGAGCCGCCTCGGCTGGTAGGCCAGTGATTGTCAGCTGCCCTGGCTGACAGCCCCCCGTTCTCCCTTCTGACTGCCCCTTCAGGGATGGACGTCAGTGGGGAGGGGCTGCACAGCTCCTGGAATTCACTTGGACTCAGCGAGTCACTTCGCGGATTATCGATGGCATGCATTATCCATGATCCTTCCCTCCTTGCCACCCCTCACTGTCTGGGCCATCGTCGCCGAGGCTCAGATACACACGGCCATTCCAATACTGGTTCTTGACTCTCAAGCTCTTGGGAGTCTTGAGGTGCACTTTAGGGGGAGAGGGATGAAAATTGCGGGCGAATGCGTGGGCTGGGGGTGGGGAACTCCCACTCTGGGTACTCCTGTCCCTCGTGTAACCCCAGTACTTGGGAGGCCGAGGCAGTAGGGTCACTTGAGTTCAGGAGTTCAAGACCAGCTTGAGCACTAGATCGCAGCCTGTCTGTCTTTCTTTCCAGCCCTCCCCCTCAAACCCCTCTGAAAGACTCATCTAAGGGTTCTGTGCCTTCAGTCCCTATTCTAGGAAACTGGAGTCCGTGCTGTGGGCCCCTCAGACAACCACAAGGTGTCAGTGTTTCTTAGTGGATGGGAATCACGGGAGCCAGGAAGGGCCACTGGAGCGGGAGGTCTAGGGCTAGTCTCGGGGAATAACAGTGCCTGGGTCACGCCTATTTTACAAACGCGAGCCCAGTTAAGGTCTGCGTAAGAATTCTCGGGGGTTCTGCCCTCCAGTTCTCAAGCCACCACTGTCTTCAGGATCCTTCCCTCCTATGGTGCCCGGAGAGGTGTGGCAAGCTGGTGAGTGGGCGGTGCCAGTGGAGGAGAGGGTGGTGCTCTCCAGCCAAGGTTGGCAGGGGTGTGACAGAGGCCTGGCAATGAGAGAGGTGAGAGGGAAATCTTTGTTCATCCTTTCCTGCCGTTAGTCAGCCTCCATTTTGGGTTGATTACTCAGAAGAAAGAGAAGGGTGAGGGTAGGGAAGAGAAGGCAAGGGGTGGAGGGTTGGGGAGAGGAGAGGAGGGGAGGGAAGGGGAGGGGAGAGGAGGGGAGGGGAGGGGAGAGGAGATGAGAGGAGAGGAGAGGAGGGGAGGGGAGGGGAGAGGAGCGGAGGGGAGAGGAGCGCAGGCCAGCCTGAAGACGCTCCACTCTCCAAAGGGTCCATTCCACTCCACACTGAAACTTGAGCTACGTCAGATCCTCCGTGGAGCTCACTCTTCCATACCTCCTTGGATACTCTTCCACTCCTGGCCTAGAACCAGGTCCCAGGGCCCTCAGTGTGTGTGACTGCGTAAAGGTCACCGATGCAGAGGCAAGCGGGGGCTGGTGGTGACAGCGAGCAGGAGATGGAGCGCCTCAGTACTCCTGGCATCCATGGAGCAGACCTTGGGTCCTCAAAACGGAGGCAGGAATTGGTTCCCTCCTGAGCCACCCAAGACAGTTCCGGCAAGAGTCAGCGCCACTGGGGTTGGTGACATTTAAACACTGACCTCCACTGCAGGGGTGCGGGTCCAAATCAACACACGTGCTTGTGTGGTTTATTCAGAGAGGAGAAAGGTTATCTGCCGCCTACAACACTTTCCCAGAGAGCCTCAAATTCCGTCATTAGAGACGAGCAATTTAGGTCAGGCCGTGCCTCCCCCGAGGAGTTTTACATAGTTTCTTGCATGTAATAGACTATTCAGTAAATATTTGTCAACCAAGTCTCCATTAAAATGAAAATACCCTGAGGATGGATAAACCATTTTCATTTGCTAACACTTCACTGCAAATTAGTTTATCACACTAACTAGTGTCCTAACAAGGTTTCTGAGGGGCAGAAGCACAGTGCAGATGTGTTTAGAGGAGGCAGGGAGGGGCGGGGGCAATGTGGAGTGTGTAAGCCTTCGGTGAAGACCAGACCAGGCTGAGAGTGAGGGGCTTGGCCCTCAAGGTCATCCCAAGGACTCTGGGGTCCAGTGAATAGGGTTCTTCCCTTCAGCTGTTGGAACCTCTTTAATGATCTTCATGCCCCCTGGGAATATAACCCAACTCCTCCCTGAAGTTGAGTACAAAGGTCCTTTCTGATCTGGCCTCAAGCCTTCTAGCTCCGTGCACTGAGGCTTCAGCTTGTTCTCATGCAAGAACATAAAAGGAAGCCTCATTTTCTCCTACCTTTTGCATTTTTTATTTGTCCCCAAGGCCTGGCTTATTACCTTATCATCTTCCTGCTTAATTACAATGATGTTTCAGTGTTGGTCTGGGTGCCATTTCCTCTGGGAAGTTCTCTATAACGGATCCAAGTGGAAGAGGCTCTCCTGCCAGACACCTTACAGCCTTTCTAGCTGCTCTTCCAGCAGTTACATAGTAGAATTAGAGAACATTAAGAGAAATACTAGACTGAGGCATGGCTCAGTGCCACAGTGTTTATCTAGTATGCACAAGGCCCTGGGTCCCATCCAGTCTCTCTCTCTCTGTCTCAGAGTTTTAAAAAAAATTCCAATTGTATAGGAAACTTTTAATAGAATGTAGAGTTGTCTGTCTGTATAGCCAGAGTTCAGGAAGCCAGAAACTACACAAGTCATTTTAACAGAAAGAATTTAATAATGGAGAATCGGCTAAACATGTATTGGAGGGCTGAAGAGGCAGAACAGGAACATGGAAGAAGCAGCGGAATAGAAGCCATGAAAGAAGCTCTCACCCTGAAGGCTGGCAGCGTAAGTGGGCAGGTGAGATTATATGGGAACTAGAAACTTGAAGATGAGGTCTCACGGATCCTTGATACGGTGGCATCAGCTGACTGGTGCTGATATTACTGAAGAACCTTGATTAGATTGGGCCATAATGAACTGACCATTGGAATAAACGACTGTGGCAGGATTGGGGATCTGTAGAATCACATGGAGAGGAGGAAGGAGCATATTCCTTCTTTCCTCCTGCCTTCCAGTTTTTTCTAGTCCTCTTACTGGCAGAATCTATCAGGAGCCAGTTTGCAAAGAAGAGATGCAATTTGTGAAGTCCTGATGCCAGCATCACACACAGAGCTTAGAAGGGTGCACTTGAAGTTGGGAGATAATAGTTTAGTATCCACTACAATCGACCCTGTCGGCTACCTGGCATCCATTTACACATATTCAAACTTCAACTTATGACAAATGCATATATATATATATATAAACTTCAGGAGGTGCAGTAATCTTTTGTGTAAGATATTCCACTTGTTCTAAAAAAAGAAGAGATATAAAATCCCAACAACCATCATGTCCACCTTTGAGTGAATCATGGCACCCATTTCTACATGTTGATACCCATCAAGTTTTCTTGCAGTTCTGCCTGAATATTCTGTAACCTAATGGCCAAATTATAAAATTAATTACTTCCAATAAAGGTGAGGGAAGAGGAAAAAAGAAATTAGTTATATGCAAATACAAACATACACATATCTAAGAAAAATGTTTCTGTTTTTGTTTTTATGAGGCTGAAGCTGATATTTTTAACACATCTCTTATTGCACATTTCATGTTACAGAGCTTCTTTTGGACACAAGAATACTACTAAGTAGCTCAACAGAGAATTTCTCGGGTCCTTAATCCACTCAGGTAGTAGCAACTTAGTTTTTCTTTGTAGCTGTGGTGGATTGAAAACTTAAGGTCAATTTCAACACCAGCTGAACTGAATCAACATGGTGCTGGGTGTAGAGGGTATGCCTGAGGGCTGTTGCCAGCATAAAAGAAGTGGAGAGGAAGAGAACAGTGTTGTGGGTTCTTCTAAGTGTTGTTGTTTGGAGCTGTTCATTTTCCTGGAGGAACTTGTGCTGGCTTCCCTGGTAGGAACTCAGCTGTTATCATTGAAGGAGCTTGGGACCTTGTCACTGAGAATGGCTGTGGCTCACTTTGGGTGAGCTGTGGTCCTTATTTTGAGCATTATTTCTTGGTTCCAGTGCAGAACTTTCAGCCTACTGGCATAGATCCTTCACCCCACCGGCACAGACTTTGTAGCTCCTACCACTGATCTTTGGGCCTTCCCAGTACAGATTCATGAAACAGACTTGCATGAGTCATTGTTGTGAGCTCTCGGCCTCCATATGGACTTGTAGGGGGCACTGTCATGGGCTCTCGGTCTTCAGCTGGCCTCATGGAGGACACTGCTGTAGGATCCAGGCCCTCGGCTAGATTCCCTTGGATCTTTAGTGTGTGGATAGATTTCCTGCAATTTCTTTGTATTTGACTCTGGGTGACTATCGTAAATAATACTATGAATTATGTGTCCTGTATTGTCTTGTTCTCCTTGAAATCCTTGAGTACAACAGTAGGTAAGAGATAAATCTCTCTGTTTTGATTTTATTTTCTGAGACAGGGTCTTGTTGTATAGTCCAGGCTGGCCTTGAACTCAATGGCAATCCTACCTCGGCCTCCCAAGTGCTGGAATTACAGGAATTTCCCACCACATTTTCCAGTCTCCCTGTTTTAAAAATCAAAACCAGTGGAAAATTTAATGTGATACTGTTACTACTCAAAACATTTAAGCACACGTGTTCTGAACACCCCTAGTAAGACCAATTTGCATTTCTAAACTTGATGCTCTCAAGACAGAAATTTTTTTTTTTGTCTTTTTCATTTTTATCAGTACCGGGGATCGAACTCAACTTCGCCTGTTTGCAAGGCAGGTGCTTATGCTGCTGAGCTAAACCTCCAGCCCCAAGACAGAAATCTTTAAAGAAGAGGAAAAAAATATTATCTTCATGTATTGCAACATGAAAATTGTAACACTGAATGAGTAGAACTGAGGTTTTGCTAATGTTCTATGCTTTATAATTATTAAGTCTTTATTCTTGGAACCAACCTCAATGTTTGCCAGCCATCCCATCACTTTAATCTGTATGTATGTATGTATGTATTTTTAAACTTTTTGAGACAGAGTCTCACTATGCAGTTCAGGCTGGCCTTGAATTTGCAGTGATCCTTCTGCCTCAACCTTAAGCTGTATTAGTTATCATAATTTTTTTTGCTTTCGTTGTGTTTCCTGTGATGAGTCTCACTGTGTAGTCCAGGCTGACCTCAGATTTTCGTTTTTGCCTCAGCCCTAGCAACGACAGGACAACAGGCTGCATCTCTGGCTATAATATTCTTTCTTATGTGTATCAAAACTTGTACTGAACAATGAGTTTTACATTGCAAAAGAGGATTTATTTTGGTGAACTTTCTGTAAGTCAGTCTACCGTTAGACAAAACAAGAGAGTAATTCTCTTTGCTTGTTTATTCAGTAGAGGAAGAGCCTAAACTTCCCAGGCTCAGTCCTGAATTCCAGCTTAGTGCAACCACTGTTGGGTCCCTGAGAGAAACATTGGTTCCTATATCAGTGATTCTTCCTTTGCTCCCTAAAACTCCAGTCATAGGAAACAAATCCCGTGAGCTGTTAGATGTGCTGGTGAGAGGGGTCACCCCCACACCCTCCCATCATCGTTTCTTTGGCTTTGTATTCTGCATCTGGGAAAACACCACCTCAGGTGGGTCCTTGATTCACATGGTATCTGCACCTTGTGAAACAGAAAGCAGTTTTTTGGAATGTTTTGTGCATCAAAGTGGAATTTTCAGCAGGCTCTTTTCCTGTTCTGTCAGACCAGCTGCTCCTGTGTGATGGGTTTGGGGAAAAACACTGGTTTTCATGTGTCTGACCCCTTTGGTTTACTTCTGCCAAGTGAATTCCTTGATCAGAAACGTTGTTGTGTGGAATATCACAGTGGAGGATAAGAGACTGTGGGTTGCTGGATGGATGGCGGTGCTGGCAAGAGCTTTGCAGGCAGAGAAAGCAATTCTGTGTCCTGAAGATACATTATACTAAGCAGGAAAAAATTACTGTTATCTTCAAAAGAGTCAACTTGCCCTCAGGCATTTGGTTGATCTTCTGGGCAGAGGCTATATGGAGGAGTCAGCACTGGTTTCTGTGATTGTCAATTTAGGCACTCAGGAGGGAAAAGAGTCAGATGAATTTTGTATCCGCATTGGTGAGCCCACACTGTTATGGTGTATGTCAGTGGCCCACAAGCCTCATGCAATTATGGACTCAACCAAATCTAGCATTTGTGATTGGTTCATTGTCTAGCACTCGGCTTGGTGGTGTGAGTGCTACACCTGCCTACGGGTGGAATCAGCATAGGATGTACCAGCAGGAGGAAGCCCCCCCCCCCAGCCCTCTCCCTCTCTCTTGCTGGTTTGCACCTTGCTGTTTGAAGCCAGCCATGAATAGGGGCTCTGCTATGCCACCCTGCTGCTTGGAGCCAGCTGAGTATGGACTGAAACCTCCAAAATGGTAATAAATCAACCTTTCCTTCCCTAACTTTGGGTGTTAGGTATTTTGTTTCAGTGACAAGAAAAAAGTAACCAAGACACACAAATAGACTTCCTCTTTGTCCCCATGGCCGTTTTGCATATAGTCCTACTGAGCAAATACTGGGGTGGCTGGGGGAGAATGCAAATGGACACCCACCAAATGAATCAGCTTGTCCATATGATTATGGAAAACCTCCTCTAAAGTGACTCACGCGTGAGAAGTCGGGTGGCACACTTACATATCTGTACCCTGTGCCTGCTTCAAGGGTCTATCGAAATACATCTTCTCTAGATTTCCATTGTCTTCATCTTCCAATTTTGTTCTTTTCCATGTCCGTTACTGTGCAGTTCAACCATTAACTGTAGCCTATGAGCTGGTGTAGATTCCTACTTCGGGTCATTGATCAGTTCAGCTAAGTACACAACCAAAGATGCTGCTTGAACGTCTACCCATTGGAAGATACCTCTGACTTTTACAACACTTTCAATTGGAGTGGTACTACAGCAGAATGCCTCTGGCCAGTGCTCACATATCATGTGAAGTCATCTCTAAGCTAGCCTGGACTTGTTTTATTTCCAGTGAGCTGCTTGAAGATCTCACCCTGAAGTGTAGTCCTTCAGTGGCAACTGCTGTGGTTTATTTTCTGTATTGAACTAGAAAATTTAATATTACTCTACCTTTATTTCTTGATTTGTTAACTTAAGACCTATATTGACTTACTACTGTGAAAAATGAAGACTTAAAGACTTAACTTATTGCCCCTGTCTATGGCCTCCTATTTTTGGTAGTGATCTTTATTTATTGTACTGGTTTTCTTTGCAAAAAATTTATTTTGTTTCAGATAGGGTGTCTCTATGTATTTTAGGCTGGCCTTGAACTCACTAGGTATCCCAGGCTGACCTAGAGCTCACGGTGATGCTCCTACCTCAGCCCCTTGAGTACTGGGTTTATAGACATGTACCACTATCCCCAGCTTACTTTAGCAGTTTTCATTAATTTTCTTAACATATGCAATTCTTATTCCTTCAGTGTGAAACGGTAATTTTCCATGCTCATTCAGCATGATGAGAACATTATTAAACCTCTTTTCTTCCTGCTCACCTCTCCTACCCATTCCTTTTAACTTTTCAGCTTCTTCCAGCTATTTATGTTGTTAAAGTTGATGACATTTACATTCTACTCTTGAACCACATTTATGTCATCTGCGTTTTATCCACAGATTGATTTTAAAAGTTGAAATCCAGGGAAATGTCTTTACAGTTTGATGATTGTGTAAATAATTTTTTACCAGGTGGCTTAGAAGAATTATCTTTCCTCCATTATCACTCTTACATCACAAGCCTGATACAAAGACTTAAGGGAAAATGTTCCCCACATCAAAACCAAATAGATGATCTTTTCGTACTTTTTTTTTTTTTGTCTTTTTCCTTTTTATTGGTACCGGGGATTGAACTCACGACTGCCTGCTTGAAAGGCAGGTGCTTATGCCGCTGAGCTAAATCCCCAGCCTCCTTTTCATACTTTTTTTGTGTGTGTCTCTTTGAGACAGGGTCTCACTGTGTAGTTCAGGCTGATCTTGAGCCCACTTTGTAGCCCAGGATGGTCTTGCACTTGCAAGGATCCCCCTGCCTCAGCCTCCTGAGTGCTGGGATTATAGGTGTGTGCCACTGTGCCCGGCTACTCGTTTTTATATTTTATAACAGTTGTTGAGATTTTCTTTTTGTATTTTCCACCAATTGTTGAAAAGTATGCTTCAATTTAGTCTGCCCCATTTTTAGATCATAATTGTTTTCTATATGTTTTTTTCTGGAGTTTTAAAGTTTTTTTTTAAATTCCTGGCTTTTTGATAGAAGCAAACAATCTTCCTTATCATGTTACAAATATATTTCAGTTTCTTGCTAAGGTTGTCTAATTCTTGGACCACATGTGTTCTTTTAAGAGCTCATCTTTGTAGTCCACTGACTTTTTATCCTAACCAACTGTCATCTGGAATTTCCCTTGCGCAGGTTTCTTTCTTTCTCAAGCATCTTGTTTGTGATGTTGGAACATCGCCTCTGTAATTTCTTTAGAAAGGTGCACAAGGAGTAATTTTTCTTTTGAGCTTTTGGGTGTCTGAGCTTTTTATTTCTTTGATAGTTTGAACACATTTTCAAAATCATTTTGTCCTGGAAAGTGGCGAGCAGGGCTCTGCTGTCTTCTGATCCAGTGTTGTTGAGAAGAAACCACCGAGCATCCTTCATTCTTTTGTGGGAAACTTCCCTCCCTCCCCTGAGACCTGCGGGACCTTACCTGTGTCCTCAGGGGACCAATGTTTCCCCACAGTGAGTTCTGTTGGGAGCATCTTAAAATTCACTTTACTAATCAGTCCCTTTTAGTCAAAAGCATCCATTTTGCCTCGAATTGTGGAAAACTCCTCATTTTATTCAGTAGTTGATTTCTTCTTTCCTTTCTTCTCCTTTCTTTCTAGAGTGCCTATTTTTTTTCAAACGTTAGACCTCCTTGATTGGTCTGCTAAGACTCTTTTCTCTCGCATTTTCTCACTATGTTTTACTCTACATTTCGGAGAATTCCTCAACTTTATCTTCCAATTTTTTATTTGTATTTCAGCAGCCATATGATTTAGATTGTAATAACTTGTTTTCTTACTCTCTGATGATTCATTTTTCATTGTAGTCTGTTCTCATGGCTGCAATGTCTTTCTATGTTTCTCTGATGACACAGTTGGACCGCTGCTCATTTTATTTATTAATATTAAGATTTTTCTTCCATTTGTCATATATCTAGTGACTCATGTTTCTATTTCTAGGGATGAATGAAGGAAAGAAGTTTTAAAGTCTGCTTTCTGTTTGTATAACAAAATACCCAAGACTGGATGCTTTGTAAAGAAAAGAGGTTTGTGGAGCTCACAGTTTCGGAAGCTGAAAGTTCAAGATTGCACAGCCCTCTCTGTCTGGTCTTTGGTTAGGGGCTTCTAGTGGATGGTAGGAGGAGAAGAGATCACTGAACAGAGGAGAGGCCAGAGAGGACAGGGCGTGGTCTTGTTCTTTTTGTACAACTCTCCTGGTGTTAACTGGATCCTCCAAGAACTACATTAATATCTTCTGAGGGTGGTGCCCCCAACAACCTTTGAGCCTCACCTCTTAAAGGTTCTATTGCTTCTCAATATTGCCACACTGAGGACCAAACTTATGGCACATGAATTTGGGGAGACACTCAAGCCATCGCCAAGCCACAGTGGGGCAGTTTTGCAGGGAGGCATGTGTGGGTTTCCTGTGTCTTCCTCGTGTGGGAAAAGTGCTTCCTAGGCACTGTGGTCCGCAAGCAGAGCTTACTGACTGGCTTTGCTTTATGGGGACTGGCCAGGGAGGTGGCTGTGCAGCTAGGATGAGGCGGCACACACAGCAGAGTGACATGAGCTTCCCTCCAGCACACGGGCAGACCCCAGGCTCTACAAGCAGCCAGAAGTCCTCTGGTTTTTACTGCGTCCCCTGTTGGTCTGATAGGCAGGAGCGGAGCTAGAAGGTGATGAACGACAAATCGTCCCATAGAAGTTCAGTTAACCTCTGGGTTTTCTGTGCCATGTCCTGAGTTTCCTCCCACTGCAGCTTGTGTCTGACAACTGTGAATGCTTATCTTTTCAGGGTTCTTCTAGAGACCCCGATGCTGCCTCAGCTCAGCCCTGCTGGGCTTTCTGCCTGCCGCTCTCTCACCAGATACCCCCATAACTTTCGGCCTTCTAAGTGCTTATTGTAACTTGTGTACCCTTGATGACCCTTCCTTCTTTTTACAATTATTGGTTTATTACCTTTTTTCTTTAATATTTATTAGTTTTTAGTGTTTATTCAAATGATGTGCTGGGCATGGTGGCACATGCCTGTAATCCCAGCACTCAGAAGGCTGAGACAGGAGGATTGTCACATGTTCAAGCCAACCTGGGCTACATCGTGAGTTCGAGGCCAGTCTGGACAACATAGTGAGACCCTATCTGAAAAAGAAATTATGTGACAGGCACTGTTATAGATATGGAGAATAAAAGAAATATCAGAGATGAAGTCTTTCCTCTCATGGGGATTTTATTTTGCTGAGAATACAAATGAATAAATTTGAAAACTATAAATGGTGATAAGTTCTGTGTAAAGAAATCAGAAATTGATGGGTATCAAGCACTGGAAGCTCTTCTTTAGGAAGAACAGCTTCCTGGAGAAAAGAGTTTTTAACCTTTTTTTTTTTTAATTGGTACTGGGGATCAAACTCACGACCGCCTGCTTGCAAGGCAGGTGCTTATGCCGCTGAGCTAAATCCCCAGCCCCGAGGAAAGAGTTTTAAGTGAAGGGCTGGAAGAGAAGAGAAGCTGAGCATTCAGAAGAGGTGGAAATGTGCCCTGGTTGGGATGTGAAATGTCTCCTGAAGACAAAGCCTTGTGTGTTGAAGGCTCGGTCTCCAGGGCAGCGTGCTCAGAGGTGGGGAGATTGGATCATGAGATTTTTAACTGCATCACTGGATCAGTTCATTGATGGATTCATAATTTGATGGCATTAATGGAAGGTGACGGCAATTTAGAAACTGAGGTGTAGTTGAAGAGAGTAGGTCATGGCAATGTGCCTTTGGGGACTATATTCTCTCTCTTTCCTTGGCTGCTCTGAGACGAGCACCTCTGCCCTACCTCACCTTTCCTCTGTGTTTTTCTCACTTGCCACAGTCCTAAAAACAATGGACTCAGCAACTATGGACTGAAATCTTTGAAACCATGACCCGAATAAGTTTTGCCTCCTGTAAGTTGTCGTTATTTTATTTTATTTTTATTTGTTTATTTTTTTTAACCGGTACCAGGGATCAAACTCACGACTGCGTGCTTGCAAGGCAGGCACTTATGCTGCTGAGCTAAATCCCCAGCCCTAAGCTGTCTTTCATAAAGATGCAAACCTAACACAGAAGTTACAGTAAAGGAGAGCAGACCAGGAAGAGGAAACATTTGGTACCAGGGCCAGAAGCAGCTTGGTACATGAGGAGCACACGAGATGGGGTGTGGAGCAGAGAGGAGGAAGCATGGGGAGTATCCCTGGGGATAGAGGTGGGAGCCAATCAGGGGAAACTCATAGGTCAGGGTGAGGAGTCGGTATATCATTCCAAGTGTTAAAGAAAGCCATCTAATCAGGGAAGCAACATGATCTGGTTTACAAATTTAAAATCATCCGTCTGGCTGCTGGATGGAGAAGGGACTGTTTGGGGCGATGGAGAAAACAGGCTCAGCCGAGGCAGTTCGGGCAGCCCGGCGTGTGGAGATGGACGGCGGGAAGGGGACAAGCACAGCCTGTGACTGAGGGGCAGGGCTGGCAGGACTCACTCATGGATGGGGCGGATGCAGGTGATCAGAGCATAAGGACCTGGATGTTTTGGCTAGAACACAAGCCTTGCAACAGAGGCTATTTTCATGGAACAAGAGAGCCAGTATTCCAGGCGTCCAGTTACAACAGTGGGAGTCATTCAGCACATGCTGGAAAAGCCAGGGAAGAGGGAACTGAATTTGGTCTGTTGAGTTTATGATGTCCATGAACAGGTGCCAAAAGCTAGGCAGGCAGTTGGATCCAGGATCTGGAGATCTGGCGAGAGGCGAGAGTTGGAGTTGAAAGTTGAGGACCATTGGTAAAAGGTGACGTTGTGGGAACAGGAGTGAACGAGATTTTTAGAACAACAGCTGGAGCCAAAGGGAGAGGGCAGGGCCAGGCCTGAGC
The DNA here is from genome assembly GCF_034190915.1 of Cavia porcellus. Taxonomy (NCBI): domain Eukaryota; kingdom Metazoa; phylum Chordata; class Mammalia; order Rodentia; family Caviidae; genus Cavia; species Cavia porcellus. Next base: position 24,707,541 of record NW_026947515.1, read on the forward strand.
AGCGGGGCACTCCAACACTGATGGGCCAAAGAGAACCAGTGAAGAAGATGGGCCAGTGGAAGTCAAGAAATTTGGAGGAAAACCAGGAGAAGCCAGAAACAAAGACAAAAAGGAGCATTTCAAGGGCCAAGCGGGGAAAATTATGTAGAGTGATGCTGAGAAATAATGAAGGCTAAGGACAGGAAGCTCCCTGAGCCCGTGGCACTGTGGACAGGCACAACCTCAAGGACTGGTCTTGTTCCATGTGGAGCAGGGAGCAGAGAGCAGAGGGCTTGAGGAGGTGACAGTAACCAGGACGGTGCTAAAGAAGTATTACTGAAGGGATAAATTGTGGCACAAATTTTAGAAGACAACAATGGGTCCCATTATGGTGTATTGAGCTGTGGGCACTTCACGGCCAATTCCACTTCAGGGAGTGGGTTTTGGGAATGTTAACTGCCTGGTCATGCCCTCCTTCCTTTTTTTGGGTAAGATGTCTCTTCAGTTCTCATATCTAACACATACACATAGACACACACACACACACACACACACACACACTCAAAAGACTGGTTCCAGGTTGGGACTCTTATAGTCAAGTTAGTATACTATAATCCATAACCTTACCCAGAATGTGAGTTGTTTGGTGTAGGCTAATCTAAATTGAGCTGAATCACTTAGACTTCCTTCTCACAGCTGATTGGTCCAGAAGCATCTCATGACTTTCTCTGGTCCAGATGCCTCCTGGGATTTTGGAATTGGTATATGTGTGTGAAGGGGTGGGGTTTTAGATATCACTTTCCAGGAAGTCAAATTGTTCTTATATTTTTCTTTTTCTTCTTTGGTACTGGGTAAGGAACCTAGTGCCTCATACAAAGTAGGCAAGTGCTCTACTACTGAGCTATGCTGCATGCTCTAGGAAATCAAAGTGCTCCAGCTTGCCCAGCCTGACTGGGAAGTAGAAGATGTAGGTTTGGAGTAACCATGCAAAAGAGAAATGAGCCTTTCCCTGCCCTTTTTGTACATCTATGTGGGCATGTTTTTCTGTGTTCTGTGAGGGTAAATTCCTCTTTTCCTTTAAGTTACCTTGTGTGAATTTTCATTACTCGTGATCAAGAGTCCTAATGAATTCTATATTATTATTACATCTTTCCAAACGTTGGAGCGGAGTTCCGGAGGTGACATAACCTGCCTTTGGTCGTGCAGCTACAGTGATGAGTTTCAGAAAGAAGCAGTGTCATTTTCTCCCACACTGCTCATCTCTGCACTTTCTTCTCACCTCTAGGAACAGTGATTTCTTCCTCTGAGCCCTGACTTACGTCTTAGAACTTCCCCAAAAGCTCCAGTTTCAAACACCACCCATCATACCTGTGAGCTGCTGGAATTTCTCAGACCTTTGTCCTGAATGGTTCAAAATATGGCCCCCATTACTGCGCTGCTTTGCATTATTAAGTCCCTCCACTGTCTTTTCAAGGTAAAGCAAAGCCTGGAGAAGGGTGAGGGAGAAGGTACAAGGAGAGAGAAAGGAACAGGAAGGCACAGTGCAGCCATGAAAGATGGAGGAAAACGGGGTCAGGGAGCAAGAAAGGAAGAAGACAAGGAAGGAACGACGCGAGGCACACGTGGAGAAATGCCGTGGAGACACAGACGCTTTCCTCAAAGGCAGATCTGCTCATGAGAATTCTGTTGGCTCAGCTCTTTCACAGCTTCCCTTAACTCAGGACAAGTCCCAGGTCCCTGGCCTTGCCCAGAAGGTCCTGTGTGGCTGGTCCTTGCCACGCCCAACTCTTGAGCTCTGCATCTTGCCCACAAGACTCCAGCCTTTTATTGTCCTGGGCTTCTCAGCCATTGCTCCTGCTGTCCAGCGGGATCGTCCTCTTTTACGCATCCCCAAGATAAGTTCAGCTGTCACTTGCTGGGGAGGCCTTTGCAAGGGGTCTCCCAATGGTGGTCTCCAGAGGAACACTTACTTATTCAGGAATATGATTCTTTAGGTGGAACAAGAGAGGGAATCAGCCGGGAAACAGGGGCAGCAGCTAGAGGCTGGCTGTAGCCACAGGGGACAGATCCTGGGGGATGGTAGGGTTGCATCTCAGACCTATGTACCCAGGAAATGACAGGGAAAAGCGTTCATCCATTGGCCCCTGTCCCCATTGGTCTGTTGTCCAAGGTTGCCTCCAAGGATACCAAGTCACCTGCTCTCTGGAATTATATGAGAGTGAGGCCTGTAGGGATTCTGTTCCCAAGTGACAAAGGAGCATCAGCTGTTAGTGTACAGGCCGATATGTGGCTGCAGAGACCAATGTGAGCAGAATTGGTTGATGTGATAAGTGATGGAGTAGGGGTTGGGTCCAAAGTGGTACACGGCAGATGGCAGGTGGTCATCTTCCCTGGCCACCCATCTCCAAGTGGTTCCTGTGGGTCTTCACTCTCCCAGCACCTCATCTATTTCCCACCTAACAACACCTACCATGGTTGTGTTTATTTTGCATTTACTTAGTTATCTTAAACTATGTCTTCGCCACTCCCATTACTCCTTAAGAAGGTTGTTTGGGGAACAGACTTCAGGAAGAAGAGTGGTGTGGGGAGACAAGCTAGGGAACTCTGTAAGAGCCCAGGGGCAGGGGCTGCTAAGGGTCATCATGGCTGAGGGAGAAGTCAGAGTTAGGATGATTTTGGGGTCATGTTGATGAGATTAGATGAATTGATGGATTAGATGCAGTGAGGGAAGAAAACAGGGCTCCAGGAAGACAGGTTGGCTTTGGTTGGAGAAACTGCGTGTATGTGGGGTTTGCTTGATTGCTGGTACCCTGATCAACTGCTTCCAGCCAGGCTGGATCTGCCGTGTCCACAGGATAGCCCCAAATCTTGGCATATAGTTGGGTCTCAATCTATATTTATTAAACGAATGGAGTCAGGGGGAGAGGGAGTGATCAGGAGAGTTACAGTTTAAGTTACAAAGCGTCCCCTACTGACTCAAGTGTTGAGTACTTGATCCTCAAAGTGTAACAGAAACTGGTTCCCCCAGGCAGTATATTTCAGTTTCTTAGTTGCTCGGGCAATAGTTCCTGTTCAGTTCCCATTGCTCCTGTCTCTTAGAAAAGGCTGGTCACCGTGATGCATAGCTGCATGCACTGTAATGCACACTGCATCGACCAATCGCCAATTGACAAGTCATTCTGCCTCAGGGCTTCCTGCTTGCTTATCCCACATAAGCTCTAGATCTCCAGAGATAAGGACCTGATATCTTGGGAATGATCACAACCAGTGCTCATCAACAAGAAACAAACCTGCCTCCAAATCTGGGTGTCATTGTGGTGTTTCTGTTTGCAGCTGCAAAAGTAGCAGTGCTCAAAGGTGGGGCCTCGTGAGGTGACTGGAATGGGGTGTTAGGAGCTGGGGTCCAGTCTGAGGAGGTGTCACTGTGAGGCGTGTGGAGTTCAGTGCGCAACGCAGAGTCCTGAATATGCGAGGCAAGTGCTCCACCGTGGAGCTACACCCCTGCAGGGCAGGCAGGTTTCATATCTGGGTGGCAACTTGAAGACCTGTTCATGTTTGTGTGCATGCGTGTGTGTGCGTGTGTGTGTGCATGTGTGACCTTTACCACCATTCATGTTGAGACAAAGCTATGTCAGCTTGTGTGCCCATGCAGGTGAATAGATGCCTATCTGCTTCACCCCAGTTAATACAGGAGTGACCTAAAACTACATTTAAATGCATCACAGTAAAGATACATTGCAGTTAACCTCCCTCAAAATCATCCTCCAAGCTTCAGACACACCCCACTGCTGTTGCTGCTTCCTGAAGGAGTTTCAGAAGTCCTCTTTTGCGCGTGTCTTTATGAGATGTGATCAAAAAATGCAGTGAATGCAGCCGTAAAATGCCATCCCATGGAAAGGCAGGCATACAAAAACATCATGGCATGTCCTCATTCAGTGTATTCACTAGCTCTGGCACCATGTGACTTATGGTTCTTCTCCAATGTCACTGAAAGGTAAACACTGAATCATTTCAGGACATTGAGGCAGCCATGATGGTGTAACTAAAGAAAGACACTCAGGAAAGAGGATTCTAGAACTGCTTCAGGAAGCAGCAGAAACAATGGGATGGGCATGCTTAAAAGGGGAGAATTTTGAGGGGAATTAATGGTAATGTGTCTTTTTCTGTTACCAATTTTTAAAGATTTAAAAATTCTTTGTGTTTTTTGTCCCCAGGTACAGCTACCTCTTCCCTTTCTGGATCTGAGGTTTCCCAGGCCCCGCTCGAGGGGGCAGCAGGTAAGCTCTCAGCTTTGCTCAAGCGTTAGAAGTCCTGTTGATTTTGCCCTTGCGTGTGTGCGTATTTTTCTACCCTGCTGAGATTTCCCTTGGCCACTGAACTTGCAGTGGGATTCCAGCAGATGTGGTATAAGCAAAGCTGGCTAACATGCTTGTGTAGTTTAACTCTCTCTTCTGAGCTCCTGGAATTTCCTGTGAGATGGATCCTTAGATACATTCTGGCCCAAAAAGAGGACACAGAACAGACTGGAACCCAGCTGGAGTCAAACTCCACCTCCTCTCATGCTAAAGCAGAGTTATACACAGGAAGAAATAGTGGTTGCTATTCTAAGTCACTAGGTTTTGGAATAGCTTATTACAAAGCATCATTGCCAAAATAGCTGACTAATACACCATCCCTAAAAGTGATCAGCCTTGCTTTAAGATTGTTGAGTAGGACAGGGTTGTAATAGGATTACAGCATTAGGCAGGTGTTACAGTAAGAACATCCTTAAGATCTCTTTTAGCCTCTAGGTCTTGTGATTTTCAATTCTTAAGGAGGTTATGGTTGACTCTGGAGGTAGTAGATAGGATCAACATAAAAATAGCATTTCTTTTAAAAATGTGAGACAGTTTCCCAGGCTGCACCAACATTTGCAATCCTCTTGCTTCAGCCTCCCAGAGTGCTGGGTTTACAGGTATGTGCCACCATGCCTGGCAAAGAATAAAACTGTAAACTTCATACCGATCTCACCTCTCCACACACGTCATGTCTCAGTCAGGGTCCAATCCGGAATCCAGAAACCACTCTAAGTGCTGTACAAGGAGGGGAGTTTTGTAGGAACTGGGTTCACAGGTGATGGAAGAACTGAGATGAGAAATGAAGAAGTAACCCAGGAGTTTATAAAAGCAGGAAGCTGTGTCTCTCTGTGACGTGGAGGATGATGGGTTGCCCAGCAGAAGCTACAGCTGCACACGGCCTTCCTGCTGGGAGAGGGGAAGCAGCTGTTTCCGGGGCCTGCTTGGGGCAGAGAGGAGGAAAGGCCCTGTTTCTCCTCTTTCTCTTTCCCTCTAACCTCAAACAGATCTCATGGCTGAGCCCAGGTGATACAAGAGCTGTCACAGGGCAGGGTAAGCCCCCCTGAAATATAGGGAAGAGCCAGTGTATTGGTTTGTCCTTCATTACTGTAGCAAAATACTCAAAGCAGGGTAATTTTATAAAAAAAGAGGTTACTTAGCTCATAGTTTGAGAGGTTGAAGCACATGGCATTAGTGTTAGGTCAGGTCTGGGGAGGGTGTTTTTGGCTGTATCACACCAAGATGGGGTACGTGTGTGAAGAAGGGGGGCTGGCTGGCTCCCACACCCCCAGTGACCTAAGGATCTTGCTCTGGCTCCCGGGAGGCGTTGACTTCCATCTTTCCCCACAGGAATCCGCAGTGTGAACACCACTCCCAAAACTCATCTGAATAAATACATTTCTCACCATGTGGTTTGTCTTTACTAAACTCGGCCATCTTCCCCCAGCATTCTCCATCCAGCAGTCAGTGATATTTTCCCCAGATGTAAATCAGGTCATTCCAGTCCTTTGGCTGAGATCTGTCAATGGCCCCAAATCCGAACTCCCTTGCCCAACATGGTGTTTCTTCTGCTGTCTTGTTTTGTTTGAGACAGGGTCTCTATGTTGCCCAGGCTGATCTTGAACTCCTGGGTACAAATGATCTTTGTACCTCAACCTCCCCACTAACTGAGACCACAGGTGTGGACCCCTGTGTCTGTCTACTGTCTTTTCAAGCTCACCTTCTCCATCTGCTTTCCCTCCTGCTGGCTTCTGGACACTCGGGTTTTCTGCAGAGCCTGACACCCGTGCATCTTTCTTGCCTTGGATTTTGCAGCCATGGCTCTGGAACTTCTGACCACCCCTGTGCAGCTGTTTGTCATCTTGGAGGTCTCAGGTGATGTAACATCTATCTTTTCCGAGATGCCTTTACTGACCATCCCGGGTGTATTCCCAGTACTACCTCTGTCCCAGCCCCTCACAGCTCTTGTGACATGCTATGCTTCTTTTTATTTATACATTGTCCTATTGGTGGTCTCTCTGCAAGGTTGAAATATCATCTCTCTGAGTGTCTGGTTTGTCACTGTTGTGTTACTTACTCTTCTCTACAAAATACACAAGTGGCATCTACAGATACCAAAATATTAAGTGGACAAGAGAGGGGGCCTAGGAGGGGTTGGGACACTCAGCCCTAGGGAAAGTCATATTGGAATCTCCATGGGTGGCCGTGAGTCAGTGACCTGCCTCTGTATGGGAAGACAGAAAAGCTGCTATGAGTGTTTGTGAAACCTGGCTCCCTCTGTCACATCTCACAAGATCTGAGGTGGGGGAGCGGAAAGGTGCTAAATAAAGACCAAATCTCATTGTCTCCGGGCTTCTGATTACCAGCTGCTTAGCCTGCAGTTACACAGTCAGTGGTGATGAGCTGTAATTGCAGACGTTTTCCCTGGTTATTTTTTCCCCCGGAAGATAAAGTGATACCTGTAATTTCCCAAAAGATGCGCTCCAGGCTACCATCCAGAGACAGAGGCTAAGCACTTCTGTCGCCCAGTAAACACTTGTGTTTCTTCTACTTTCTTGGCAGCTAGGTGGGCTGTCTGGGAATTAGTGGTTCTTGGTCTAAATTCTGCCACCAACTGGCTGGATAATCTAGAAGTTTGCTTATCTAGAAAATGGAGGCTGTGACAGGTGCTGGGGAAGCCAGGCGGGAGGACTGAGAGCACACATACCTCCAAGGGGGAGATCTCCGGGCTTTTGTTGTACCAGGATTCAAACTCACTACCTTGTGCTTGCCAGGCAAGTGTTGTGCCACTGAACTCTATCCTTGGCCCTAGAGGAGCTCTCAGGAGATGGGGTCCTTGCAAGCAGGGACTCTGGTGAGGACTTCTCACTGGTCCTTGGAGACAGGCGATTCCTTTCAGCTGAAGACATTGCACAGTGTTATCTTCCGTCTGAGTTGCTCAGCTCCTGGAGGTCAATCCTAACCACAGAAGCCCTTTAACCTCTCCCTACTTCATCCTCACCTCCACTCACTAGAGTTCTTGCTTGGGCTTCAGGGATTGCTGTCTGTAGTTTGTGTTTATATATTTTTTTAATTTTAAAGAGAATAAAACAAAACAATAAAATGAAACAAACAAAACAAGGGCAATGATGCTGGATTTCAAAAACAAGACAGTAGGCGATCAGCCATAGTTGCTGTAGTGCACATTGTTATCCTCTAAATAGATGCCACCAGGGCTGGGGATTTAGCTCAGCGGTGTAAGTGCCTGCTTGGCAAACTCAAGGTCGTGAATTCGATCCCTGGCACACACACACACACACACAAGGATGCCACCAGACACAGGCACACAAAGTCAATCAAACAGCACAAGCTCCAAGTTGTTCTTTACTTCAGTTGCCATTACCGCAGAAATTTCAGGTGTGTGACTTCTAATTTCCTCTATGTCCATGTCTGCTGGACCTGTTCTGGGTGAGATACAGCCATGCAAAAATTAAACAAAATAAGCCCTAAGTTATCTCTTTACAGTTGCTATCATTTCAGAATTTTTAGGTGTGTGATTTCTAGTAGATTTTGTGTCCATGTCTTCTGGACTTGCTCAGGGTGGGCTGGAGGTCTGAGACTGTGCCCTTATCTTTCTAAATGACATTTTCTTGTATTCCTCAGAGTCAGCCGGTTGCCGAATCCCAAGTGCTTCCTGCATTGGCTGTCAGTCCAGCAGTGCAGAGGATTGGGCTAGACACCTGGTTTCTCTGGTCCGAGGTTCCAGGGGGTGGAGAGGTACAGGCTGCTATGGAATCCTGGGGACCTGGTTTCCTTCTCTCTAGCCAAGGCAGCTGACTCATGGAGTGGGGTAGGGCCTCCTTTTCTCTAGGCCTGCAGCTGGGCTCACAGGGGCATGTGGTTTCTTCTCCTCTGGGCCCATGGTGGCTGGCTCACTGTGCGTGAGTTGTTTCTTTCTAATGAATTGATCATTCCATTTCTAAAGTTCTGAAATGGCCAACAGACCATAGAAAGTTGCCACTTTAGGCTCCTGCTTGAAACCAACAGCTGTAGAAAACTGCCGGCCTTGATCGGGGCCATTGCTGTCTGGAGTTTGGAAGATTGGGTCACCAAGCCTGGTGACACTGTCCAGTGGCTGAGAGGGCAGGAGGAAGAAGAGGATCCTCTGATCTTGCTGCAGATGTGGCTCACTTCATGCTTTGACTGCACAAATGCACAGGGTGGGCAGGTAACAAACAGACGTGTGCTGGCTTGTGAGTCTGGAGGCTGGGAATGCAAGAGAGGAATCTGTTGAGGGTCTTCTTGCTATACAGTGGAAAGCAAGAGGTTGAGAGAGACATGGGGCAAAAGAGGATGAATTCATCATTTCAACTGGCAGTACCAGGGCTTGACCCCCTGGCCTCATGCACGCTAGCCAAGCACTCTCCCAACTGAGACAATCCCCAGTCCAAGTGAACTCATCCTTTCCTAGGGGACCTATTTCTACCCTCGAGGTAGCATTAACCCATTTAGACACACAGACCCCTTCATGAGTTAGTCCACTCCTCGAAGTCCAGCACCTCTCAGCTCTATTCCACTGGGCCCTGGTTTTCCACTGAACACATTAGGGGTCATGTTCAAACCACAGCAGAGACTTCATGCCCTTAGGTTAGATCCTGACTGTGCTTTCCTCCTGTAAGGAGCTGACCTCTTCCTTGGTAATGATTTAGGCAGCTCATGCTTGTGAATTTCCGGGTACTGGGTTGGGGCTGGAGGAGCCATGCAGCATGTTGTTCTAGTGGGAAGATGTGTTCCAAGCTTTTCAGTAACAAACAGAAGATTTTTCAAGGCATTTTTGGAGCCCGCTCTATTCTCAGTCCAGGGAATGGCCTCTGCCAGATCTGGGCTCAGAAAGACCTGCAGGCAGAGGTGGGTGGCATGCCTGGCTGGAACCTCCTTCCCACCCTGTGTGGGCTCTCTGCTACCTCAAGCATTTTCCAGCCCTGGGCCTAAGCAGACCCACTGGAGGGATTCTTGAGCTTATATCTTGGATAAACAGGGCATAAAATGATCTCACATCATGCACTGCCTTTAACCTTGTCCTGCAAGAGGAAGGTACACTGCCCACCTGGGCATGAGCGATGATCCATTTCTCAGAGATGTGCAGAAGACTTGAGCAGGTGGTCTGGTGCCTGCCCGACACCCAGGCCACCCAGGCCACTTCTCTGCATCCACTATTACACTGATGCCTTTGGCCTCTAGAAAGGGCGCACATCCCCATATTTGTACCTAGTGATGGAGTGCACTACCTGGAGCTCAGCAGATGCTTCTTTGGTCTCAGCCCATGCGGCTGTGAAGTACAGGGATGTTCCATTGCTGGGGTATTAGGCAAGCGCTCTCATCTGGTCCTGCTGGGGGACAATCCTGGGATGTGCTTTTGCTATTCTTAGGAGGTTCTAGAGGAAATAAGTCTCCACTGAGTCACAGTGGCGGCCCTGACAGTACACCTTGTGCTGGCTTTCTTCTGTCTTTATTTCCCTGTGCTTTCTTTCATCCCTGTGGTTGCCTCCCAGAAAAAAAAAAAAAGAAACAAAACAAAACAGCCCACCTCAACACATGCTCTCATCTTAGGTTCTGCGTTGGGGCGGTTCAAAGCTAAGACACCTACATTTCAGAGGGACCCCACAGAAACATGAAAATGAATGACAGCCAAGGTTTGGAGGTCCCAGGCCAGTTTTGTTCTGGTTTGGATACTCTCAAGGGTCAGTGTGGTGAGATGAAGATGAGAAGTCCATGGCACAACCTTACTTTTGCTGGTAGAAGCAGAGAGGACGTGGTGGTGACCTCAGACCTGGACTTTGGCTTAGTGAGGGCGGATGGTGGCCTGTGACCTGGGCACTTCGAAGCTGGACAAAGCAGGCTATGGAACAAGCATGGTGCATGCTGGAGTCCTTCCATGTGGCTTGATCACTGGAAAACTGTACCATTTCCCCAGCCCAGTAGGGACACTGCTCTGTCCCAGGATGATTGCTCTTGGTGATAGATTTTATTTTTTTTTTTTCCTTTTTGGCACCGAAGATTGAACTTATGACCTCGCACTTGTAAGGCAAGCACTTGTGCTGCTGAGCTAAATTCCTGGCTGGCAGCTCTTGTTTCCATTTCTTTTGGTCCCCACTTGCTGAGGAGCCTCTCAGTGTGATCTGCTACTTTGCTCCATGTATTAATTTGGTATCACAAAGAACCCCAGACTGGGTGAGCTTAAAATGTAGAAATGTATTATGCCATCATTCTGGGGGCCAAAATCTAAAATCATGGTGTCAGGAGGGCCACACTGTCCCTGAAACCTAAGGGAAAAACCCTTCCTACCTCTGACATCTTCTGATCTTTTCTAGTCATCCGACATGTTCCTTGGCTTAAACATGCATTACTCGAATCCTTGCTTCCGTTGCCACATGCTTTGACTGCACAAATGCACAGGGTGGGCAGGTAACAAACAGACATGTGCTGGCTTGTGAGTCTGGAGGCTGGGAATGCAAGAGAGGAATCTGTTGAGGGTCTTCTTGCTATACAGTGGAAAGCAAGAGGTTGAGAGAGACATAGGGCAAAAGAGGATGAATTCATCATTTCAACTGGCAGTACCGGGGCTTGAACCCCTGGCCTCATGCACGCTAGCCAAGCACTCTCCCAGCTGAGACAATCCCCAGTCCAAGTGAACTCATCCTTTCCTAGGGGACCTATTTCTACCCTCGAGGTAGCATTAACCCATTTAGACACACAGACCCCCTCATGAGTTAGTCCACTCCTCGAAGTTCCATCTCTCAGCTCTATTCCACTGGGCCCTGGTTTTCCACTGAACACATTAGGGGTCATGTTCAAACCACAGCAGAGACTTCATGCCCTTAGGTCCTGAGTTAGATCCTGACTGTGCTTTCCTCCTGTAAGGAGCTGACCTCTTCCTTGGTAATGATTTAGGCAGCTCATGCTTGTGAATTTCCGGGTACTGGGTTGGGGCTGGAGGAGCCATGCAGCATGTTGTTCTAGTGGGAAGATGTGTTCCAAGCTTTTCAGTAACAAACAGAAGATTTTTCAAGGCATTTTTGGAGCCCGCCCTATTCTCAGTCCAGGGAATGGCCTATGCCAGATCTGGGCTCAGAAAGACCTGCAGGCAGAGGTGGGTGGCATGCCTGGCGGGAACCTCCTTCCCACCCCTGCTGTGGGCTCTCTGCTACCTCAAGCATTTTCCAGCCCTGGGCCTAAGCAGACCCACTAGAGGGATTCTTGAGCTTACATCTTGGATAAACAGGGCATAAAATGATCTCACATCATGCACTGCCTTTAACCTTGTCCTGCAAGAGGAAGATAAACTGCCCACCTGGACGTGAGCGATGATCCATTTCTCAGAGATGTGCAGAAGACTTGAGCAGGTGGTCTGGTGCCTGCCTGACACCCAGGCCACCCAGGCCACTTCTCTGCATCCACTATTACACTGATGCCTTTGGCCTCTAGAAAGGGCGCACATCCCCATATTTGTACCTAGTGATGGAGTGCACTACCTGGAGCTCAGCAGATGCTTCTTTGGTCTCAGCCCATGCGGCTGTGAAGTACAGGGATGTTCCATTGCTGGGGTATTAGGCAAGCGCTCTCATCTGGTCCTGCTGGGGGACAATCCTGGGATGTGCTTTTGCTATTCTTAGGAGGTTCTAGAGGAAATAAGTCTCCACTGAGTCACAGTGGCGGCCCTGACAGTACACCTTGTGCTGGCTTTCTTCTGTCTTTATTTCCCTGTGCTTTCTTTCATCCCTGTGGTTGCCTCCCAGAAAAAAAAAAAAAGAAACAAAACAAAACAGCCCACCTCAACACATGCTCTCATCTTAGGTTCTGCGTTGGGGCGGTTCAAAGCTAAGACACCTACATTTCAGAGGGACCCCACAGAAACATGAAAATGAATGACAGCCAAGGTTTGGAGGTCCCAGGCCAGTTTTGTTCTGGTTTGGATACTCTCAAGGGTCAGTGTGGTGAGATGAAGATGAGAAGTCCATGGCACAACCTTACTTTTGCTGGTAGAAGCAGAGAGGACGTGGTGGTGACCTCAGACCTGGACTTTGGCTTAGTGAGGGCGGATGGTGGCCTGTGACCTGGGCACTTCGAAGCTGGACAAAGCAGGCTATGGAACAAGCATGGTGCATGCTGGAGTCCTTCCATGTGGCTTGATCACTGGAAAACTGTACCATTTCCCCAGCCCAGTAGGGACACTGCTCTGTCCCAGGATGACTGCTCTTGGTGATAGATTTTATTTTTTTTCCTTTTTGGTACCGAAGATTGAACTTATGACCTCGCACTTGTAAGGCAGACACTTGTGCTGCTGAGCTAAATTCCTGGCTGGCAGCTCTTGCTTCCATTTCTTTTGGTCCCCACTTGCTGAGGAGCCTCTCAGTGTGATCTGCTACTTCGCTCCATGCATTAATTTGCTATCACAAAGAACCCCAGACTGGGTGAGCTTAAAATGTAGAAATGTATTATGCCATCATTCTGGGGGCCAAAGTCTAAAATCATTGTGTCAGGAGGGCCACACTGTCCCTGAAACCTAAGGGAAAACCCCTTCCTACCTCTTACATCTTCTGATCTTTTCTAGTCATCCTACATGTTCCTTGGCTTAAACATGCATTACTCGAATCCTTGCTTCCGTTGCCACATGGAATCTCCCTGTATGTGTCCAACTTTCCCTCTTTGTATCAAGACACCAGTCATGTCAGATTAAGGCACACCCTGGGGACCACCTCTTAATTTCATGAGCTCCTCAACCACTGTATTTCCCCATAAGGTAACAGTCTCAGGGGTAAGATTTCAACATGTCTTTTGAGTGAGGCATAATTCAACCTGAACGCTCATTCTGGTCCTTTCGTCTTGGGGTGGGCTGCCCCTGGCTGTTCATCTCTCCCCTATGGGCCTGGTTCTTATGATGCTGAAAGTGCAGGGTAGAAAGAGATGAACAAAAGGGGGCCAAATGAGAGGGAGAGGGAGATCACAGAACGGGCAGGGCAGAGATGGGGCATAGGAGGGAGGAGGAGGAAGAGGAGAAGGAGGACGAGGAGGACTGAAGAAACTTGCTCTGGGATTTGTGTGGAAGCAATTGCTTGAGAGAGGCACCAGCCACTGAGGTGGGGAAGACACTCCACGAGGTAGGTAGGGGATCAATGACAAGTGTCAGGTGGACGCCCTGGTGTTCTGATCCGGGCTGAAGGCCTTTAGCTCTTCTGTGCAGAGCAGCCCATGAGCCCCTTTGAGCTTTCTTAGATATGAGGTGACCAACTATGCTGATGTCTGGGACTCTCCTGGAAGACACACTAAAAGTGCTCCCCCTTAGCTCCGGACTTACTGTCTTTTGGGTCATTCCTCTTGGAGGACCTGGGGCCTCTGCTGGGCAGTGACCAGCAAAGCATCTTGTCCATAAAAAGACATCCTAGGCACTGAGGAGTGTGTGGTGAGCAGCATGGCTTTCCCAGTGGCTTGGAAGAGGGAGATGCCACCTGAGAATATAGGACAGGAGGTGGCCAGAGTCTGCAGCTGGCCTCAAGGCTAGGACTCTTATGGCAACCGTTCTTCCTCTTTCCCAGTGGACAGGCTGCTGGTGTCATCAACATTAGAGTGGAAGATGGCATTTTTTGCAGCACCTGTTGCTCAGCTGCTGGCACTCCACCCACCACCTCCATGCTGCCCCCCAAGTTCCACCTGCTCCACAGGTGGTCCCCTGCCCTAGCCTGGCCTGGCCTGGCCTGGAACGGGGGGAAGCAGGGAGGTTGGGCACGGCTTTTCAATTCCCCATTTTCTTTCTGTCCTCAGACCCACAGTCTCTGAAGCACGCCAGAATGGTGGGATCACTATTACAGGACAGAGCCCCTTGGGGTGAGAAGATGCCCACCTGGACCCAGAGAGGATGCCGTGGCTTCTAGGTTGCTCTGACTCTTTCACAGCCTGAGAACCCAAATCAGAAGCAGTTTCTACAGCACGGCTTAGAAGCCAGGGGCTCCTGGGGTGGGGTGAGTGTGAGAACAGTGGGCTCATTAGGAGGCGCTAATGAAGTGGAGATCTTCCCAGGCTAAGGTGAACTGTGCCCTGCTACTTCTGGATAGTGAAGAACCTATAAGGAGAGGAGGCTGGGACTTGTCAGTAGAGTGAGGGGGCCGATGGGGCTGGCTTGCCTGTACCCCAGCATGCTCATGCCTTTGCTCACATCATCCCAGAACTGCAGGAACTTGAGAGTGTCCTGACACTGCTGCAGACATCTGGCTGCTAGCTGGGAGGCTTCGCTCCTCCTGCCTGGGGGAGCAGACACACAGAGTGCAGGGAATGGATGAAGTCAGGTGTGCAGTCTGCCTACCAGGGAATAATGGGGCTGGATTTGAACCCATGTTTCTCCAAACAGGGAAGCCATACATTACCAGAGCTTTCATGTGGGGCATGGTGTTGGTTGCACCCTGCTGTCTGACTTACTGCCAGAGACATCCCGCTGCCCTCTTTTCCTGCACTGGATGGAATCAATGACATCACAGCTAACTCTCAGGAAGACACAGATTCTTGCTTCCAGAGCCTTTTATCTCTTCTTCTACTTCATCTCTTCTCCTTCTTCTTCTTCTTCTTCTTCTTCTTCTTCATCTTCATCTTTTTTTTTTTTTTGGTAATTTTTATTTTACAGAAAATAAAGCCAGGTAAAACAAAATAGTGTGATACAGGACTTCAAAATAAGATAATAGGAAATCAACAATGGTTACCATAATGCTTCTTGTCTTCAAAATAGTTGCCCACACCTTCAGACAACAAACAGAACAGCACAGAACTAATACAAAATGAAACCATGAATGCAATAAAGGACTTCGGAACAAGGTAATAGTAAATCCAAAATAGCGGCCATAATATATCTTGTTGTCTTTGAAACAGCTGCCCATGCCACCGGATATAATAAAATCAAACAAGACAAAACAGAATAAAACTCAACCAAACAAAACAATGAAAATGATACAGAACTTCAAAACAAGGTAATTGGGAGTTAACAGTGGCCACCACCTTCAGCAGGAGATCCTCCATAGATGCTAGATTGTGTGTTATCCTCTGAATAGATAATCAGACCACTGGCTTCAGGCCTGCAAAGTCAGTGAATCGCTAAACACTACAAGCTGTATTTTACCTCAAGAGATATCACTGCAGCTGTGTTTCTCCAGATCAGCCAGTTGCTTATGGAGGGGCGGGAGGACACGTTGGCTTTTCTTGTCCCCCAGCCTGTGTGCCGGAAGGGGCTGGTGTCTGGTGCCAATTTGCAGGGGAGGGCTTGGCTTCCTGTTGGCTCCTTGTTCTCCCCCACAGTCCCTAAAAATCTCTCTTTGCTTCTTACATCATGAGCCTCGATCCCTCCTAGGGATGTGGCCCTGCTGGCACCCTGCAGATGGGTCCTGGGCCTTTTCGGCCCCGGCTCCAGGCCTTCTGGGGAGCCGCTTTTCTGCTTTAGGCTGTTCTTATGAACCAGAAAAGATGCAGTTGTCTTTGGGTAGGAAAGCACAGTAAGATCTATGGAATTTAATAAGATCATCCAAGACTTGGCATTGCTGCAGTGTTCTGGTGGCATTCGCTCTTTTGGGAGGTAAATTTCCTTCTCTTTAATCCATTGCTTCTTAAGCAGGTGACCCACTCCGTGTTGTTACAAGCAGGTTATTATGACCATAAATCCTTCTGTTCCTACTTCTATTTACATTAAATATAGTTTCCGTTATAGCACCTAAATTAGCTTTTGTACAAGAAAATCTCTGTATAATTTGCAGTGGAAGAGGACTGTAGGTGAAGTGAACGACAGGGCAAAAAAGGGAACCAGTGAAGGCTGCAGGCCCCACACGGGGGCAGGGACCCAGCTCACTCCTCCTAAGGAAGGCAGGGGGAGGCCTCTCATCCACGCATCTGTGTGTTTGGAAAACACCTTCAGAATGTCTGGTCAGGACAGGACCCAGAATGTCTGGGTCAGGAAGCCGGGGCGCCTGCTTAACTCCAACTATAAGACATTTTGGGAAAGGCCTAACTGGCTGTTAGGGGCTCATGGAGGGATGACGAGGCAGGGCACTGGGGATTTCTAAGGCAGTGACACCACCCTGAGCGAAGACATATGCCACTGCACACCAGTCAGCTCCCTTACAGCACAGAGCGAACCTCCACGTGAACTGTGGCTGTCAGCTTCCCACAGTATATCTGTGGTGGGCCATCAGTTTTAACAAACGTGCTACACTAATTCAAGGCTTAGAAAAGGCTTTGGGGAACTCTCTGTTCTTTTTGATCTTTTTTCCCTCCCCTGTAAATCTAAAAGAGCTCTTTAAAAAGGCCTATTAATAATTTTAAAAATAGATGGGGATATGTGTGAGTTTGTGGGAGACTCTGGGTCCTGGGGAAGCTGTGGAAAACCCATCCTCAATTTCCCAAGGTTATGAATGGGAAGGGCCAGCATCTGTTTCCAACAGCAGGCACCTTTCTTGGTACTAGAGAGACGCTGATAAATCAGCATGATCCCTGAGTTCTTGAAGCCTGCAGATAAAGGCGTGGGGTTTGGTGGCCAGAAGGCAACCAAGTAAACGGCTACAATTTATGCAGCTAACGGTCAGTTTTTTGATGACATTTTTTGATGCAGAATGGCAGCGTGGGAGGGAAGCCAGGTTTGGCTTGAGCGTGACTGCCAGCGTTCACTGTTGGAAACTCGTCTCCAGCGGGACCTCACGAGGTGGTCAGGTCACGAGGGCTGCCCTCATGGTTGGATCCATGTTGCTTTGTGAAAGGAAGATTATTATTGGGAGGGTGGGTTTGCTATTTCTCTTTTTCTTTGGAGCCGTCTTGCTGTTGTGGCTTAAGTGTGAGGCATCCTCCAAAGATTCATGTGTCAGGGACTTGATCCTAATTAGGTACCATTTAGAGGGAATGAGAGAATGAAGGGGTTAACCTGGTGCATGGAAGAATCCACTGATGAGATCAAGCTGAATGGGCCACCAGGAAGTGGGCGCCCTTTGGAGGAAGTGGGCTGCCAGGGTCAGGCCTTGGGAGCATACACCAGCCCCTGGCCTGTGCTCTCCCCGGCTCTCTTTTCCTGTTTCCTGGATGTCATGAGGTGAGTAGTTCTGCTGTGCCCTCTCCTTCCACCACGGCGGTTCTGTCTTGCCACCACCCTGAAAACAACGGGGCAAGTGGACGGTGGACCGAAGCTTCTCAGACCAGGAGCCAAATAAAACCCTTCTTTTGCTTTTCTCTTACCCTAGAGCAGAAACTAAGATATGATACTGATTTTAAACTTTTCTTCTTTTCTTTTTTTCTTTTTGGCACCGGAGATCAAACTCACAACTTTGCACTTGCCAGGCAGGTGCTTGTGCCACTAAGCTAAATCCCTGGTCTCATCTTTTCTTTCCTAAGAAAGATACTTGAGGGTATAACTCCCCTTATAGTCACTGCTTTGATGATAGCTCATAGATTTTTTTGAAATGAATCCATTGACGTATAAACTGTGAACAATCAAATTCATCAAATTAAAATACAAAATGCACAGTTTTGACTAACGTAATTACCCATGTAGGCATCACAGAACATTTTCCCACCCCCCAAGATTTCCTTGTGCTTGTTTTAGTCAGATCTGTCCTTATTGCTGTGGCAAGGGCTGACTTGTTTTTTATTACTAAAGTCTTGACTGTATTTCTAGGATTTCATGTAAGTGCCATTTAGGGCATGTAGTCTTCTGAGTCTGGGCTCTTTCACTTAGTACAATGCTTTTGAGATTTATCCACAGTCCCGTAGGAATTAGAAGTTCTTCACGGTGCTGTGTAGAATTCCGTGGTACTGGGGTTTGTTTCACTCTTGATGGATTGTTTTGAGTTTGAGGTTATTATAAATAAAACTACTATGGACATTTATGTACAAATCTTTGTATGGACATATGTTTCTTTTCTTTTTTTTTTGGTCTTTTTCGTTTTTTATTGGTGGATTGAATTCACGACTGCCTGCTTGCAAGGCAGGCGCTTATGCCGCTGAGCTAAATCCCCAGCTCCCTGGACATATGTTTCTATTTCTCTTGGATTAGTGCACTGGAATCTCTAGGTCCTATGGCACATGTACGTTTAACTCTACAAGAAACTTTTCAAAGTGGCTGTATTGTTTTATATCCTCAGAGTAAACCTATTTTCCTGTTACCTCATCTTGGCCAGGATAGAACTATTATTTGGCTTTAAGCATTAGATTTTTATTTAAAGAGATTTAAAAATTACGAACATGTATTTTATATATTTCTGACATTCTTCCTCCCTTTGAGTATTTAGATTGCCAGCTGATATCACTTCTCTCCTGCCTGGACTTTTTTTTTTATGGGCATAAAGGGATATATCAGGCTGAAATTTAAGAGTGCATTCTTAAAATGATGAAGTGTGGGGCTTGGACAGGGAGATGCATTATTTCCTGAAAATTGGGACATTTATGCTTTTCTGTAATGGGTGGAAACTCCCCAGAGGGTACTGGTCCATTTACAGGTGTGAGTCCAGTTTATTTTTTTAAAAGATAGGTAATGTAAGCATTCTCTGAATTAGTTCAACTGTTTCTTTGTCTTGGGGTCAGATTCCTGCTCTTTCTTTTCTCAGTTAAGCCAACTTATGGACTCATTGTATTCCTGAGAAAGCTGAGTTGTGAATCGTCTGGAGGGAAAGGAGACTGAATTCAACCGAGGGCATAGGTAGGGATCCCTTGAATGGCATGGATGGGTCCCAGAAGTTTCAGTCCTCTTGAAAGCAAAATTTTTGGTTAGGGTTTCCTTGTCCCCTTTCTACCTATCTTTTAATTGCATTTCTTTAAATTTAGAACTGCTGGTGAGGAATTCTCTCAGCTATTGTACGTAAGAAAAAATGTTTCGCCTTTTCTCCCTCAAATACTAGGGATTAAACCCAGGGCTTTTTTCAGCATTTTTAAAGGTTTTTTTTTTTTTACTTTGTGACAGTCTTGCTAAATTGCCTGGCCTGTGTTTAAACTTGTGAGCCTCTTGTCTCAGCTTCCTAGAGTGCTAGGATTACAGGCATGATCCTCCATGTCTGAGTTCACCTGTATTTATTTTTGTCTTTTGAGACAGGGTCTCACTACGCAGTTCAGAGTGGCCTTGAACTCACTTTGTAGCCTATGCTGGCCTTGAACTCACAGTGATCCTCCTGCCTCAGCCTCCCTAGTGCTGAGATTACAGGCATGGACAATCATATCCAGCTTAAACTTTATTTCTGAAATATTTTTACTAGTTATAAATTACTAGGTCAAGCGTTATATTTTGGGTGTGGGAGGGAAGGAAAAAGAGTTTTATTTTGGCTGGGCATGGTGGTGCATGTCTGCCATTTCAGTTACTTGGGAGGCTGAGGCAGGAGCATAGCAAGTCAAAACGAGATACAGCAATTTAGCAGGACTCAGTGTTAAAAAATAAATAAATGAAAAAGAATGGATATGGGTTTGACCTTCAGTACCACACACGCACAAGTGCACACACACACAGATTATTTTCCCTAGGACTCTAAAAATGTTATTCTACTGTTTCCTGGTTTGCATAGCTGTCAGAGAAGAATCTGCTAGAATTCTTATGTTAACCCTGTACAAAAAATGTCTCTCCCCCATCCTCTTAGTGCAGATTTTAAAGCAATTTGACGATGTGTCTTAGGTTGTATGTGTGTAATCATTCTTTCTTCATTTATGTTTCTGTTACTGTTTTTCTGGAGTTTCAAAATTACACATACGTTTGATCACTGAACCTCTCCCACTGGTGACTGATTTTCTGGTTTTCCCTGTATGTGCTTAATTAAGCTGAGATACTGCCGAGCCTCCAAAGCCCAGCTGTGCAGTATCTGATATGTTAGGGCCCCTCCTGTATGTTTCTACTTTTTGCTTTGGATTTTGCACTATTTAGCGGGCCCAGAATATCACTTCTCTCTTCATCTTCAAACATGTTTATGTTTTCTTTTAGACTCATCAGTCAATAAAGAATTTGTAATCACTCAAGCACTCTTGCGTGCTCATTACAAAATTTCTTTGTCTGTTTTTATCCTTATTATGGGTCATATTTTACTGCTTTTTTTCCCTGACTTGTTATTTTTGATTAGATGCTGAACATTATTAATCAGTGAATTTTGTTTTTAAAGAGCTTTGGATTTGGTTGTGACATCCAACTAACTTATCTTGGTAGGTTTGACTCTTTTGAGGCTTTTAATCTTTGGAAGACTTTTCCAGAGAATCATTCAGGCTAGTGCTAGTTCAGTCCAACTAGTAAATCAGTGTCTTTTGGTGCCACTATTTGACACCTTACGTGTTATAGGCGGGTCACTTTTGTGGCTGGGACAGTAAGCTCACCGAGGATGCTCGGCCTGCGTGAGTTTCAGGAGCCATCTGACCTCCTGCCTTTGAGCAGCTCGCCCAGTGATGACGGAGTCCTACCCCACGCATGCGCAAATAAATATTTAGCCAAAGATGACGTCAGGCTTTTGTAGATCTCCTGCACCATCTTCTTCTCTTAGTGCGTCTCCTATTTGTCCGATACTTATGCCCCCACGCTTTATTCTCTCAGCTTCCCCACACTCTGATTTCTTTTTCCTCTCTGAGACCCTTTGCTTGGCTTGATCCCTCTTTCCTTTGCTGAGGTTCAGGAATCCTCTTAGCAGTAAGCCGGTCTCACCCTGTTTGTTCCTTTATGTCTGGGATCACTGTTGTATCCTGCCTGTTGTTCAATATCCAAAAACATTTGTTTGATTTTTTTTTTTTTTTTTTGCAGTTTTTTAGTTTACGATACAAAGATGAAAGAAAAAAGAAATACCTTTCTTCCTTTTGCTCTGTTCTCACAACACAGAACACTCACCTTTGGTCACTGAGATGTTTCTACTAACACGGGGCAGT
This sequence comes from Cavia porcellus, assembly GCF_034190915.1. Classification (NCBI taxonomy): domain Eukaryota; kingdom Metazoa; phylum Chordata; class Mammalia; order Rodentia; family Caviidae; genus Cavia; species Cavia porcellus. The sequence continues at coordinate 24,728,732 of NW_026947515.1, forward strand.
TCTCCAGTGGCCGCGAACGGGTGGTAAACAAGTCAATTCAGTTCTGATACGCAGTGTCGCAGGCTGAGGGCTCAGTCCTGCAAGACTGCCTTCCCTAGAGATAACAGTGTAAGTCCCGGGTTGTGACATGGGGTTTTGCCTGGCTAAAATTTCCAGACTTCTGTAGCCCTCTTCAGTCCATTCATTTGCTAGAGTGGCTCACAGGAAAACTCTTTACTTAGGTTTAGCCATCCATTAGGAAGTCACAGATGAACAGCTGGTGCTGAAGAGATGCAGAGGCCAGATATGTGGGAAGGGAGGTGGGGTTTTTGTACCCTCTCTGGGCCTCCAGCGTGGCATCTTTACTTACTCGGCAATGCTGCAGCTCACTGAACCTGATACTTGTGGGGTTTTATGGAGGCTTCTTTACATAGGCATGACTGATTACTTCACTAACCGTTGTTGACTGACTCAGCCTTAGCCCATCTTGCCTTTACTAGAGGTCAGGGGATTAAAGTTCCAACCTCCTAATAACAAGGTTGGTTCCTCTGGCAACTGTTCCTATCCTGAGGTGATCCAGTAACTCACCAGCTGTAGCCCTGTTAGGATAAAGGATACTCTATCACCTGGAACTTGTAAGGGATTCAAGAGCTATATTATGTCCCTGTCACTCCGGAAATTGCAAAGATGTTAGGAACTGTGTGTTAGAGACCAGAATCAAAGACTACACATTAGGGCGAAAGATTCTCCCAGTGCTCCCAGCTGCAGGGGTACCAGGAGCTCTGTGCTTGCAACTGGGAGCAGAAATGAACATCTGTTTTTCTGATTATTTTACAGAGGGAAATTCTTAGAGCGGTTAATTTCCCACGAGCAAAAATAAAATCTACCCACAGATTTTGTTATTATCATTCCGTTAAACATGTTTTCTAGTTTCTTTTCTATTGATACATGTACTGTTTAATTTATAAATTTCTGGGAGGTATCTAGAGCTCTTATTGTTGTTGCTTTTTAAATTTAATTCTATCAGGGTTAGAGAACATACTGTGGTATTTTATCAAGACCCCTGTTACAGAATGTAATCTTATCTTGATGAATAGTTGTGAGCCTTTCAAAAGGATGTATATTCTATAGCAGTTGGTGGAGTATTCTGTAAACATCAATTAGATCAAACTGATTGGCAGAGCTATTCAGAACTTCTATATACTTACTGATTTTTTTCTAGTTGTTCTATTAATTATTAAGAGAGGTGTTACTATCTCTCACTATGATTGTATATTTGTCTATTTCTTTATGTAGTTCTATTAGGTTTTCCTTCATATATTTTAAGTTCTGTTATTAGGTGCACACATTTTGAGATTGCTATGTCTTTGTGATATATTTATTTTTTCATCCCTATGCAATGTTCCTTTTTTATCTCTGGTAATATTTTTTATCTTCATATTTGTTTTATCTCATGTAAGCACAGGCACATCATCTTTCTGATGTCTACAGCTTGCGTGATATATCTTTTTGTACTTTAATTTTCAACCTAGCTGTGTTTATATTTAAGATAAACTTTTTAATTTTAAATAGTAGTCCAATTTGATAATATTATGCTCTTATTTTTAAGTTTTAGTCCATTCATACTTAATGTAATTAATGAAATAGTTTAGATCTACTGTCCTGTCATAATAGTTATGTATTCTGTAGAACAGAGTACCACAAACATATCTGCTTATAGAACAGACATTTACTGTCTCATAGGTTTTTTTGGGATCTTTTTGAGGTAAGGTTTCACTGTGCAGTTCAGGTTAGCCTTGAACTCACTTTGTAGCCCAAACTGGCCTGTAACTCACAGCAATCCTCCTTCCTCAGCCTCCCAAGTGCTGAGATTACAGGTGTGTGCCAACACATCTGGCTTATTATCTCACAGTTTCTGCACGTAGAGAATATGTGAGTGGCTTGGGTGCTCCAGGATCTCTCATGAGGCTGTGGTCAGCGTCTTATTTAGGGTTAGAATCTTATTGGAACAACTGACTAGGAAAAGAGTCACTGCCAATATCCCGAGGTTGCTGGCAGGATTCAGTTTGTTAGAATGAGCGCCTGTGACTTGCTGGCTCCTGGGCACGCATGGCTGTCAGTTTCTTGCCACATGGAGCTCTCCACAGGACAGCTCGAAATTATTTTGGCAAAGTCAAGAAAGGAGAAAGCCTTCACAAGATGGAGATTGCAGCCTTATGCAGCACTGTCATAGAAGGGACATCCTGTCACCTTTGCTGTGTTCTACTAGTTAGAAGCAGTGACAGGTCTGTCTACACGTAAGGAAGCCTCTTGTGTTATTGAGAGCGCCTCTAGTAAAGGCTGGGATTAGTGGGTTTATTTTAAAATCTGTGATGCCTGCAATTTATCTGCTAGTTGTTGAATGTGTTCTTTGTTCTTTTCTTTCTCCTTTGCTGCCTTAATGATTTTTTGGACTGGTGATTGGACCTCATAAATGAGGCTTCAACATTCTCAGTGCCTTCCTTAAATTTGGAGGTGGGGTCTTGCTGAGCCCCTAAATATCCAGTCTGTGCTTGAACCTGTGATCCTCTTGCTTCTGCCTCCCAAAGGGTTCGCAGCTGTACACCAATGTGCCTGGCTCTTTCCTGCATCCCTCCCCCCCTTTATTTTCAAATTCAGTTTTAAGACCTCAATTGCTTTTTATCTATACATCTGTATATTTTCATAAGTGGTTTCTCTATGTGTCCTTAACTTATCACAGCATATTTGCATTTAATATCACAGAATTTACCATGAAATATAAGAACCTTATAATAGGAAAATTCGGTTTACTCCTCAGTGCCCCAGTTAGCATGTATTTTACAACTCTGTGTACGTGCTAGCTTTTCGTTCCTGTTGCAAAACACCTGGCACAAACCGTTGAAAAGGATGGAGGTTAACTCTGGCTCATGCTTTTATGATCCACTTGCCCGTTGCTTTTAGGGTGGTGGTGAGGTAAAGCATTGGGGGGGAAGGACATGGCAGAGGAAATCAATTTACATCTAAGCAGCCAGGAAGCAGAGGGAAATGGAAAAGGGCCAGTCTGAAGATACAGTTCTAAAGGTCAGTATCTCTTCAATTAAGCCCATCTCCTGAATTGTCATCATCTCCCAATGATGCCCTCAGATTCCGATCTCACCAACGGATCAGTCTATTGATAAAGTGGAGCCCTTTTGGTCCACTCATCTTTGGAAGCCTCACCTCTGAATAAGGAGACTTGGGGCATGTTTTAGATATAAGCCTAGTGATATACACTGCATAGCAACAGGCTGTGCTAAAGTTTTTATTTTAAACAATTGTCTTTCAAGAACCTTTCAAAACCTCCTGTTGTTGGAGGCTAGACCATAACTATCCTCTAGCATTTTGGTCTTACAATTCAGTGATTAGGGGCATCATCGTAGAGGAGGAGGTGTAGTCATTGAGGTGAGGTGAGAGTGAGGTGGGTGGAGAGGGTCACTCATGTCAGAAAATACTACATCATGACACAGACTCACACATTTTGGCTCCCTGTCTTTTACAGGTGACCTAGAAGTTGGAGTAATAGCTTGATTGCCAGCAGCTTGGGAGCTAGAATCATACAGTCCCAGATCACTTTTGGCCATGTCATATTCAGCTGTGCTGACTCAATTTTCCAATCCATCAAGTGGGGATATAGGAGCCACCTCTTGTGGTCTTTGTGAGGATATAAAGACACAGTGTATATACAAGTGTCAGCACAGTTCCTGGCATACAATAAATGATCAGTGTTATCGATATTTATTCTTTTTTATTTAAATAGAAAGTAAAAAACAGAAAAAAGGGTAGAAACAATACAGAATTTCAGAAAAATAAACCGTAAGAAATCACCAGTCAATAAGTTACATAGCATCATCTTAGAAATAGTTGCTTGAGTTACAAAATTAAAGTATACAAAGTGATATTCAAATAACGACACCGCAAATAGTTCTGCTCAATGATCCAACAAGAACTTAGTAATATGGTTATCAGTCCTACACACTTGTTTTTTATCCTAAAGAGGGTAAGATTAAACATAAAAAAACAGAACAAAACAGTTTGTAAGGAAAAAATTTAAAGAAACAGATTTCAAGGGGCTGGGGATTTAGCTCAGCGGCGTAAGCGCCTGTCTTGCAAGCAGGCAGTCATGAGTTCGATCCCTGGTACCGGTAAAAAGGAAAAAGACAAAAAAAAAAAAAAAAAAAAAAAAAAAAAGAAAGAAACAGATTTCAAAGCAAGTCTGCTGGAGATCTTCACTGTCTGTCTTATTGTCTCTGGATTTCTTCCAAATAGTTGTCCCCATCTTCACACACATTGACTATATACTGAACATTATAGAATTAATCAAATCATTACAGGATGATGAAGGCTTTTTAGGTCTTCAAGATCTGATTTTGGGGAAGTCAATAATGACTACCATAATGTTTCTCAGTCTCTTTGTAGTAGCTGTCTTTATCTTTACATATGCTGAAACTGAACATAAGAGACTAATATCACTCTGAACAGTGAATGATAGTATTGCTAGATTTTATATCATAATGCTACAGAATTAGCATTGGGCTTCTTAGTGTCTCTTCTTCAGAGTATCTGTTCATTATATCGTGTATTATATAATCTGTTCCCGTAAATAGTTTAGAAATTCTTCCCATGTGTGAATCTCTACATGTATCTGAGTCTTATTCTTACCACAGCTGCTGTTATATTAGAACCAGGAGCTCAGTGAGTATCTAGAAGGGCTCCCTATGTCAAAAAGGGAGCTAATCTTGCTTTATCTGAGGCTGAGTGGTCTGTGGTCCAGAGGATATTGGTTTCTGGGCTTCACCTTGATGGCCAGAGGCCCTGGCTCACTAGAGACAGCAGGCTGATGGCTGACTGGGCCACGTGAGGAAGAACATCCATCCCCATGAAGAGCTGGAGCCAGACAGAACCACGGCTGGGGCTTAGTCCTTGGAGAGTGGAGGTAAATGTGGTCACCTGTGACATCTGATCATAGTCACATCAGGCTGAGAACGTGGGGTATTTATCTCAGCTCTTTTTTTTTTTTTTTTTTAAGATACAGTCTCAGTATGTAGTTCTGGCTGGCCTTGAATTCACTATGTAGCCCAGGCTGGCCTCCAATGCATGGTGATCCTCTCAACTGTGTTGCAGTCCCCAGAATGGGTTCAGGATAGTGCGCCTGGAGGTGTGCCTGTAGGGTTAGCAGGTATTATGTCAGCCAGCGTCCAAAACGGTGGCTTATGGTTTCTACCTTCTAGTATCCACGCGCTTGTGAGGTCTCCTGCCTCCCACACTGAGTGTAGCTGATCTGAATAACCATGGGGTTAAGAGATGATGGTATGTGACTTCCAAAGATGTCACAAAAGACACTGATGCTTCTTTTCCTCTCTCTCTCTTTCTCTCTCTCTCTATCTCTCTGTCCTCAACAAGCCAGCTGCCATGTCCTGAGGACGCTCCAACAGCTCTACAGAGAGGCCCGTGCAGTGAGGCGCTGAGCCCTCCAGCCCCAGGCCGGGTCTTCAGAGACCTCTTCTCTGCAGGTCACCCTGAGCCCCACTCAGCTAAGCCACTGACACATTGCTGATCCTAGAAACTGAGAAGCCGTTATTGTCAGCTACTTCATTTTGGAGTGTTCTCTCTCTCTCTTTAAACACAAAATATATAACTCCTATAAGTAGCCTGGAGAGAAAACAAAAAGAGACGTTGCTTAACCAAGGTTTGAATTAAAGTTGTCAGATTTTCTTTTTGCTGTGTCTTCTCAAAAGCCTTTAATGAGCTGCTGTGTTGTGGATATCCAAGAGGGTGACATAATACAGAGGTTTTCTAAAATTTACTGCAGCACGGGCTTCCTTTTACCCTCCACCCTCCACCCTCCACCCTCTACTTTTTACAGAACATTTCTGGGAACTAATTTATAGGAAGCATATTAAGGTCTATGCTGCATCAGTTGGAAGAGTGGGCTTGCGGGAGGAAGAAAGATGCTACATTACCTTTTCAGGCCTCAGTTTCCCCATCTGAGAAAAGATCTAAGGGCATTGGGACTCTTTTCCCTTGAGATGATTTTAACTCAGGCTGGAGGAGTTGCTTGATCCCTCCCATCCTGGTCACTTTTTAATCAATTAGGTACAATCGGAGAAAACTCCAAGTCAGAATAATCAGGGCATACAGAGGTTCGAGCTATGCTAGTGCTTTATGTTAACGACTGATGGGAGTGGGTAATCAGAGGTGACAGGAGGGTACAGAGTTGAGAAGAAATTTTGGTTCTTAGAGAAAATACTGCATTCAAGGAGCTTAAGAATGATTAATGGAGCTTCTGGAATTACAAAAAGCAACTAGTAGAAACTGTTTGGAACAGAAATTGCTCAGGGGAAGTAACCTTGAGAAGGCCACGGAGCAGGCTGGAAAATTTTCGTGGACAGAACTGAGGGAAGGGAGGGTCAGGCCCTGAGTATCCGTGGGGGATATGTCACTGGGAGCCAGGGTTCGCTGTAGCTGAGAAGGTGACCCCAGGGAGCTCTGACTCGGTGTGTGAACGTAGTTGAAATGGGAGCGGAATTGGATCACAGAAGCTGGACCTGGGTGTGGCTTCCTCCTCTCTCCCTCTTTGATTAGGGTTTATGTCCTCTAATTACTTTTTACTCTAGGCAGGCATGGGTGAGGAAGAAGAGGGAGTGCTGCTCTGTAAATAAGACCCCAAAAAGAGAGACCCAGCAAACAGCCATTTAAAAGACAGCATTTACAGATTTTGATTGCTAGTCCTGTGCATGTTGTTAAAGGCAAGTGCTTGGGTTGAGAACAAAATGGCAGAAAAGCCTTCTGTTTCCTTGAGGTGAGGAAAGCCAAAACATATCCTTTATCCTGTACCCTAACAGGGAGAATTTGGGTAGCATCTGGAGCCAGGCACATTCCAGGACATTCTTGGTCTCTTGCAGGTAAACTGAACTGAGTCCCAGAGCCAAGTACCGGGACCTTGGCCTTGCCTCTTCCTCAGGGGCTAGCATGGCTGCCACTCCAGACACTGCCGTTGGCTGCCTCCCTGGCCCTCTGGCTCCTTCAGTGCCACCCCCGTGCACAGTGGCCCCACCTTGGTCAGGGGCCTACTTCAGACAGCCTGGTCAGTGATCTGGCAGCAAATGGCACCTCTGGGCTTCCTGGTTCCTAGTGTGATGAATGAGGGGTTTGTTACCGCCTGTCCCTGCTTCACCTTGTCCCCAACCTTGCCTTCACAGAAAGTCACTGGTCTGGGTCCCCTGGAGCCCGAATTAGGAGTCCAGTGTGTACTGGGAGGGAATGGCTAAGGCCTAAGAAGGGCTTGGATTTCTGGGATCTACCAGCTCATGCCAGGGGAGTGTGCTCTGTCCTGCTCTGACTCAGAAAAGCAGGGCTCTCTGCTCCTTGCTCCGGGCTGAGCTTTGCTTTCAAGAAATTCAAGCCTGAAGCAAGTTACTCCAATCCAGAGGACCTTTAAGAGGATCCTGTTCATGTGTTTTCCAGGCATTAAGAAATAACCCTTTATAGCCTTGTGCTCAAATGAAATGGAACCCAGAAGCCCAATAGCTTAAACAGATCAAGAGATCAAGAAGAACCCTGCCTCCCCCTCCTCCTCCTGCCTCCCCCTGCTCCTTCCCAGTTGGTGCTGCAGTGCCTGAGATGAACCCGTGGGACTTTGCAGGGGCCAATAAAAGCCAGTGAGTCCAGAAGGCGGTGGGAAATTAGTGTCTGCCGGGTACAGTCTCAGTTCTGCAGGAGGGAAAGAGCCCTGGAGATGGATGGTGTGAGGGGTGCGCCAGAACGTGGGTGTACCACATGCATATGAATGAGCAGTGTAAATGCAGACCTGCTGAACCCTCCACTTAAAATATGCATTAGATAGCCAGGCTCAGGGGTGTGTGCTCGTCATCCCGGCTACTCAGGAGGCTGAGACAGGAGGATTTTGAGTTAGAGGCCAGCCTGGGCAACAAAATGAGATTATGTCTCAGATACTGAAAAAAATGTGTGAGATGGTGATGGGATTCAGGTCTGCTGAAACTGGCATGCTAACATGTGAGAAGGTAGCATATATGGGAAGGTCCCTGTCGCTTGCCCTCACCCTTCCCCTGTAGCAGGTTACAAAATCTAAGGAGGACTTTATGACCTCCCCTGCAGGAGACCACGGGACTCCCATGGGAAAGGTGCCCTTGGGGGCCTGGAGGAAGGGACTATCCTTACCTCTGGAGATGCAGGGGTGCAAAGAATCTGAATACTTACACAGGCTGTGCTACATTTCCTTAATTATAGTGAGACTATACTTTGAAAATAGTCTTCAGCGTGACTCTGCAGTTCTCCGTCAAACCTAGCATAAAAAATACTCAGGCTCATCTATTTCTGTGGGACTTCATTCCATTATGAAGTCTCTCGTGTCACAGAAAACTTATGTTACATAGAGGTGCACTTGTTTCCCTTGTTAATCTGTCTGGTTATAAGAGGCTTCAGCCATGAATTTACGGTAGTCTTCTTTCCTTGCAATGTTAGATTGTGTTATGTATATTTATGCACACACACACACACACACACACACACACACACACACACACACACAGTCCAAATGCTAGTAATGCAATCCTATTTGCCAGTGGGAAGCCCCAGGGAATGGTACAATTGTGTTTATGAGCTGCTTGGTGGCCAGGGGAGCATCCAGCGTTCAGGAAACCCAGCCCTAGGCTGTTTCCACGAAGTTTCTCTGCACCCGAGGCCCAGAGACTGGGTCAACCAAGCGGTATGTACAAGGAGGGGGAAGGGAAGATAAGGGGACCTGGGGAACCCATAGTTGCTGAGGCAGAAGGCGAGTCGCTCTGAAGTTTTGTCAGGAGGGCCCACCAACCCGGCTCATTTGGGGTAGGTTGCTACATTTTCACCAAGCGAGGTTTTTAATTGCTTGATTTACTTATCTCGTCTCAGATCTGCTGATATACTCCACTGCCTTTTAATTGCTTGAAAAGTTGAGCAGTTTTTCATGTTTTAAGGAGTGCTGAATTGTATAATTAAAACACTAACAGTGTAAATCAACAGTGCAGAAGAAAGACAGCAGAGAATTAAGCAAGTGTGTTGGCATAATAATAAAATCAAATTGGCATGAAGAGGGCCCATTACTGAAAAGATGCTGAATACTAATGGCAGCCCTGGGGGCCTCAGAGGTGCTCCCCGAAACCTGACCTGAGTCCCTACCCACTGGGAGACAGAGGAGCCAAAGAGATGGCAACTTGTGACAGCATGGCTTAGCTCTGGGCGTGAGCACAGCCTTCGATCTGAAAAAGGCCTTGAAGTGGTATATGTTACCATGATGGGCTGGGGCTCTCCTACTTGGGAAGGTGCTTCCACAAGCTGGTGGAGATGCTGAGATGCTGCAATTTGGGGAGCTTTGCTGACTGTTTTTCCAGCTCACAGAGGAGGAGAAAAAGGGAGGTTGTTTCCCTAGTATCTCTACCCAGGAATCTCTCCCTCCTGTCTGAGGCTTCCCAACATCCCCTTCCTCTTCAAAACCCACACACTGCAAGCAAGCAGTGGTGGCAGCTGGAGTGACTCTCATTAGTAAAATTGCCTTGGGACCCATCCCAGGCCTCACCTATATTGACAAGTCTCAGGCTGCAGACCTATTAGCTGATATTTATAACAGCATGTTCCTCACCCTTGTGATGGATGGTCCACGTGTTGTGATCAATATGGCCCCTGTCACATTTACATATTTATATTATTAATAAGCAATAAGTCACCCAGGCAACTCTGCTCTGCTGGGTTCCAGCGCGCTCTGTGCAGACAGCTGACCTTGGCCTCTGTTCCTTGTCCCAGGCCCAGTGGCTGGCATGCATCAGCTCAGCCAGGGAGGACAAGGGCGGAGGGCAGAGTCATGTGGGGACAGTGACTTCTTTTAGTTTTGCTCACCTGACCTGGTGTCCCATCTCCAGCCTGCACAGGTACTTGCCTGTCCCATCTCCCTCTCCATCATCCCTAAACACACACACACACACACACACACACACACACACACACACACATGCACGTACGTGGTGTAGACACAATACCATACATACGAGGTATGACTGAAAAATACGGTGGACATTAAAACCATTTATTATGGGCCGGGGATATAGCTCAGCAGCATAAGCACCTGCCTGGTAAGCGCAAGGTCATGAGTTCGATCTCTGTTACCAAAACAAAAACAACAACCAAAAAGCCATTTTTTACAGTGAAAGACACATTGCTGTTAATCCACTCAAAATACCCTAACCCTTGCTTCAATTCTGGCCACTTTCTTAGGAAATTCTCAAAGTCTTCTTTAGCTTTGCTGTTGTGGCTGCCTTAATGCTCTGATTCCGTTCAAGACATTTACCTTTTACAGCCATTTTGACTTTGGGGAAGACCCAGAAGTCACACAGCACCAGATCCAGGGAACAGGTGCACGAGGACACAGCAGAATGTTTTCGTGAGCCCACCTTCCCCTGTATGTCTCCCAGCAGAATCACTCATTGTCTTTTTGGTTATACCTAGAAAGCATGGCCACCATCAAGGAATCAAAAACACTGGGTGTGGTGGTGCACATTCACATTTCCAACATTTGGGAAGCTGAGGCAGGAGGATTGCTGTGAGTTTAAGGCAAGTCTGGGCTACATAGCGAGACCCTGTCTCAAAAACACAACACAATACAACACAACAGAAAAGAAATCAGATACTAAGAAATGTTGCAAGGCTGGGTATGTAGAAACTTCTAACTGTTGGTGGGGATGTGAACTAGCACCACCACTATGAAATTTGGAGATTCTTTTTTTGTCTTTTTGAGACAGAGTCTCACTATGCACTTTAGGTTGGCCTTGAGCTCACTTTGTAGCCCAGGCTGGTCTTGAACTCACAGTGATCCTCCTGCCTCAGTCTCCTAAGCGCTGAGATTATAGGCATGTGCTGCCATACCTGGCTTGTTTGGAGAGTCTAAAAAATTGAAACTAGAAACCCCATTTGATTCAGCGATTGTCTTTTAGGTATCTTCCTGAAAGAGTTAAAGACATCATATTACAACGACACCTGCACAATTATGTTTAAAGCAGCATAATTCCCAATGGCTAAATCTTGGAAGCAGCCTACTAGTCCATTAAGAGATGAATGAATAAATAAAATGTATTTATACATAAGGGAGGACTACTCTGCCATGAAGAATGATAAATTTGAGTCATTTATAAAAAAGCAGATTCACTTCAAGACCATGCTAATTGAAATAATACACATAAGCTTAAATATTGCATGTATTTTTTACATATGAGAAACCCAGAATAAAAATAAAGAGAAACACAGAAGAGACATAGGAAGTAGGAAGATAGATCTTCCTCTAATGGGAGGGGGATTAGGACATAGAGTAAGGGGGAAGGGAGGAGGGAGAAAGGGGTGAAAAAGGACCCGTGATGTGGTAGGTGTGTACCAGCTCCACACAAGGAGCAAAGATGCACTGCAAACAGGCACTCATTAACATGAGAGGCAAGAAAAGCTGTGTGCAGGCTCCAACTCGGTCAAGGTGAAGAAAACTCTTCTTTCCTGCTAAACACAATTATGGTAAATGATATGATGTGATTTGATCATCTCACAATGTGCATGTGTCAAAATATTGTAATGCATAAATGTACAAATATATTGTGTTTTTTGAAAGAGTAAAACTAGCTAAGTGCGTATGTCTGTACGGTGGTAGACTCTGGAAACAGTGCCAGAGACAATCGGAGGGGGAGCCCGGGAAGCAGTGGGAGGAGGAAAAGTGATGGCTCTCGGGGCCCAGGCCTGCAGGGGCCGCACAGCAGCAGGACAGCTCAGGTCTGCCCACCCACCATAGCAGGCGGCCCACACCTGCGTCCTGAGCCAAGAGAGCACACAGGCAGATTGGGTGCACTCACACTGCCCTGCACTGAGCTGAGTCTGCAGGACGTCTGGTCTGGGCAGATGGTGGAAAAGGAGCTGGAGAACATGGTCTCCTCCCGTGTCTGAGACTGGACAGCAGGACACTGAGGACCTGGGCTACCAGCTAGGGGGACCCCAGCACAGCAAGGATGTGGCCCAGGAAGCCACCTTCTGCGCTTGCAGCCCTGAGAGTCCTAGCCTATGCCCAGAGTCAAGAGGGTGGCGGGCAGGAACCATGGGGACCCTTGAAAAGGACCCCAGCCCAAAGAGCACGCAGCCCACATAGTTCTCAGCGAGCGCATGGCCAAACAGACTATGCCATCTTCAGAGAGAATGTGGTATCTGTCCTGAATCCATCTCTCTGCAAGCTTTCACCATACTGCAGGAAACTGGGATTGCGTTATTTCTCATAGGACATCTTCTTCACTTTTTTTTTTTTAACACCAGTTCTGGGGATGAATCCAGAGCTTCAGGGCTGCTAGGGAAATGTTCTGCCTCTGAGCCACTTCCCCAGCCCACCGCTTCCTTCTCTCACTGTGCACAAAGTGCTCATTGTTATTGTTGATGATTTGAATTGTAGACAATACTCGAAGACAATGTCCACATATTTATAAAATGTTTGTTGATAACTCCCATCAATGCATGCAAAGATATTAAAATATTGTTTGAAAAGTGAACAAATGAGGAAGTGAGGGCGTTTACCACAATCTGGTTAGAACCCCGAGAAGGAAATGGCGGGACAGCATTCAGAGACACAAGAATGATGCTTTCCTAAATCGATAACATTTGCAAACTCGGGGACATTGTCTCTTCACCTGTCTCCTGGAAAAAGATGGCAAATTATATATCAATCATGCCAATAGTTCTGGTTATTACTGCTGCAGTGGCCAGGGATGTAACAAATTTTGTTGTTCTTGTCCTTGCTCCATAGAGGAAATCCTGGAAAACCAAATATAGCAACTATTGCTACAAGTAAAATAAAATAAAATGAAACAAAATGAAGCCTTTATGTTGAATCAGAAAGAAAACACCAGCCAAGATGAATTTGTTCTCTTTTAGACACAATGTGCACATACATAAGGACATGAAATAATTTTGGGAAGCATCATCTACTTCATTTCTCCGAGGTCAGACCTGATTTGTCAATCTTCTTGTTAGGACTGATTGCATTGGTCATAAATTATGCACTTCCCATGACTAATGCAGCACAAACTAAGCGCACGCATCCGTCAGGTGGCTTCTGTGCACACCAGGGCACGGGAATGAGGATGGTCAAAGAATCTTAGCATCACTAATTTGGTGCCTGCTTTCCTAGGGTTATAATTAGATGAAGTATTTTAAGGTTGTTCTTCAGATTGGAATAAATTACTTGCCCCAAGGTGTGATGGCGCACATCCATAATCCCAGTGCTCTGGAGAGGCTGAGGCAGGATAGTTTTTCTCAAAATGAAAGAGGGAGGGGGCTGGATATGTAGCTCAGGACAGGGGTCTGGGCTCAGTCCCTGGTACTGCAACAAAACGAAACATCAAGACAAACTAAAAACAGAAATAATCTGTTATCTTTCTAAATTGTTATGCATTTTCCACCAGAAGGATTAAAAGTGTAAGAAAAACTAAAAGAAAAAGAAACGAACAATAAATGAAAGAATATATTGACCTGGAAGTAGAAATAAAGAGAGTAGAAAAATAAAAGAGAAGAAATGATGTATAAGCCACGTTGTCAATCTACAGTGTAGAAATGTGTAGCGTCCTGGTGTGTGTTGTTGTCTGTACATGTAACAGCTATGCGCGGCGTACAGAGCAACGAACAAATAATTGCCCACGCCTTCAAGTTGGGGAAGGGGATGGGAAGTGAATGTAAAGAAATGCACAGAGAGACGAGTGTAACTATAAACACAGTCAGAACTAAAGGAACGGGCAGTTAGTACACCCCCGCCAGCTGCTGCCTCCAGGGTGGGCGCGGAGGGGGGCACGGCTCACAGCGGCACGGAAGCCCTGCAGAGGTCCCTGAAGGGGCCTGGTGGGAGCTGGGAGGCCCTGACTCTGGGTTTTCAGCACGCTGGGCCCTGGTCTCCCAGAGAGTGGGAAGGCATCCACAGGGACCCAGCACCTAAGGTGGCCTTAGGTGCTCTTCTGGGTTGGCCTGCAGTCCTAGCAGATCCCACAGAGTGGCCCCTCTGGTCCCTAAACCAAGAAAGGAGCAGTGAGCGGCCCCAAGGACAGGAGTCCTGCTAGAGGCGGTGGCCTGGCCATGATGTGTTCACTGGCTGCTGCGCCTCGTGGGCACCCTGCTCTGTCATAAGCTCTGGGGATGTCACAAAGGCCAACCTTGGGACAGTGCACTCCAGGCAACCCACTGGTTCCTGGAGTGAGCCCTTGGCAGTGAGCTCTGCCTGCTGCTCTGTCCAGATCTGTCCAGCACAGCCATTAATGGACATCTGTTTGGAATGCACCCCCTCCACTTGTCCCCACAGGGATGTCACTTGCCCACTCACCTGGCCAGCGACACTCCCCGACCTAGCCAGGTCACCCCCGTGCTCTGGCCCAGGCACATCTCTCATCGCCAGGCCACCTCGGAGAGCCTGAGGCACACAAACTTGTGTCCCTGGCCCAGGCTCCCAGGGGCCAGGCAGAGCGGCAGAGGTGAAAAGCCTCCAGCGGTGCCAGCATGCTGCTGCCTTCCACCCCGGGCTGGCCTTGCAGTCCTGGCAGAGGAAAGCACGCATGCCCACAGCCCTGCCACTGCCAGCGTCTTGACTGTGGGATGAAGGTGAGCCGACCTCACCTCTAGGTGCTCTGCGTGACTCCCAAGGGACACCTGGGCAGCCAGCAGAGGAGCTCATGTAGTCAAGAGGACACCAAGACATCAGCGGGGAAGGCAGAGGCCTTGGAGGAGAAATCAGAGACGGTGGCAGATGGCACTGCCCCTCAGCTGGCACCTCCTCACCGCCCATCTCTGCAGGGACTGAAAACACCCTGCCCCATTTCGGGGACACTTGGTCAGTCCACCTTCCCTGTCTGACCCTCTGCCGTCCCCAACACCCGGAAGAGCCTGGTCTGTAACACCCCAGTGCTGGATCTGCCGCGCCTCCCAGTTTTCCCCTCCCAGCCCTCCTCCCACTGCACCTCTCCCCTCCAAGCTTCTCCTCTGCCTAAGAGAACCTTTCTCTCTGTCCTTGCACCCCCACTAGTCCCTCCCCCCGGAGCACTGGTGACACCAGCACACACTCGGCCTCCATGACTATGAACCAGCTGTTCCCATCTGGGAAGCTGGCTTGCCCCCGCCCCTGTTTCCTGCTGCCCTCATTTCTCACGCCTGTTTGCCTCAGTGGCCCTTATAGTCCCCTGTTGTGTGCAGAAAACCCGGGTATTGCTCGTCTGCCTGTGATCGTGTGTCTTCTCTGCTCTTTGACTCCACCCCTGGGGAGGAGTTACCATGTGTGGGCGGAGACACATTGAGCCAGACTTTAAGCAGATTTCCTCTGTCCCGGAAGAGGCTGGGAAGCAGCCACCTGCACGACAGTCTGGAAATAAACTGCAGGGGAGTTCAATTAGCACAGCCCTTGTGGGGCAGGCTTTCTGTTCTCGTCTGGGGGCTTTAGTTGGAAAACACTGCTGTGCCTTGCTTTTTTAATGGTTATATTGAAAGAAAATATCCATAAATCACCTGCATATAATTACAGTATAGAATCCAGTAAGGTTTGATATATGCATATTCCAATAAAACCATCAGCACAATGAGGAAAACAAACATATCTGTCACTCTCAAGAGTTTCCTTGTCCTTTTTCCTGTGTCCTCCCTTCCAAGCTTCCCTGTCCTGTCTGGCCGCACGCCCACGCAGAACCTGATCTGCCTTCTGCCATGCAGACGTGTTGTCATTTTCTAGCAATGCGTATAACTGAGTATATATAGTACGGCCTGCCTGGCTGGCCTCTTTCACCACATGTACTTATTTTGAGATCAATCCATAGTCTATTCCTAGGCTCTGCTGAGTAGAAGTCTATTGCATGGGTTACTAGGATTTGTCATTCAGCCGCTGGTTGATGTTTACATTGTCATTTGCAGTTATTTGAAACAGTTGGTGTGAATGATTTTCCTAGAAATCTCCGTATGCGTGCACTTAGGATTGGAAGGGCTGGGTCACCAGTAGGTGTGAGTGCAACTTTTGAATAAATCAAAAAAACTGTTTTCAGCAGGGACCACTAGCAGGGCAGGAGAGTTTTGTGTGCTTATCTTATTCGACATTTAGATGTCTTTAGTGAAATCTCTTCAAATCATGCAGCCTCTACTTTCACTCCACGTGTCCAAACTGGTTTGTCCTTTATCCTTTATCCACTGAATTGCTTTTGCCCCTTGCTACGCATCAAGTCAGTCGCCCCTGTGTGGGGCCTGCAGGACCTCTCTTCCGCCCCACTGATCTTTCTCACTTGACTCTTGATTATAATAAAGTGCATCACTGACCACTCTACATTTGCTCCTGGAAAGTGGCCTCCAGTATTGTGGCCTCACCGTTTACCACACATGGCCAGACACATCTGAAATGCTTCTCGTAATGCAGCTGGCATCTAAATGGGATCAGTTCCCAAAACCACTTTTAAAATATTGAGATGTAAAACCTGTGTATTCTACAGTCTAATAGGCTCGGATTCATGGTAATCTCACCTAAAAGTTGCATGGCACGGAGAGGGTGGGTGTCAGGAGAGTGAGGCGCATGTGTAATCTGGCAGGTTAAATGACTGACTGATGAATAGATTACAGCAGAGTATGCTGCTGCGCCCCCTGGGACGGCAGCCTGGAGGGACCTGGGTGGCAGCTGCCTGGGGTGCTGCACTGGAAGGGCGAGACGGTCCACACTGGGTACAGTGAGCTGGGCCTGCACCAGTCTTGACAGCTGTGTGCTTGGTTGGAGCAGGTGACGCAGGGCAGAGGTGCTGGGCTGTCAGGGGGACACAGAGGAAGCCACCCTGGCTTCCTGGAGCCCTCATGGGTTCTGGGTTCATTGCAGACACTCTGGTGTCCAGAGCACAGGCTGTACCCGGACCTACAGGACGGGCTCTGCACAGGCACCGGGGAAGGGTAGAGGGAGCAGCTGGTCCCTGAGGACCCTCATGGCTCATTTTTCCATGAGTGATGTAAGCCCCCCAGCCCCAAGCCAGCTGGGCAGAAGCAGCAACACAAGGCCTTTGTCCTCCCCTCTGCTCTCCCTGGGTCCCTACCTACCTGAGCTACCTGAGAGTGAGGTGGGCCCCACTTGCCTCATGAGCGTGGGTAATGAAGCCGGCACCGAGCAGGTGGGGATCCAGGGCTGGCAGTGTCTTCACCACAGTGCCTCGCACTTGCTGAGTCTTCCTGGAGACTGAGCTCCAGATCTGACCCTCCCCTCTGGAGTTGATCCCCACCCTGTGGTGCCCCGGAACGCTGGGCCAGCTTCAGCTTAGCCTGCAATCCCCAACATGGGCCTTCCTCAGCGCTTAGAGTGGGCATCACATTATCCACACCCAAAACTGTGCTAAACCAATCAGTGGACTGACTTAGTAATCACATGCCCTTGATCGTGGCATTACATCCTTAAATCCTTGTATCCCATACCCTAGATTCAGCCACGTCCCAGAAGCCTCGCCTATGGCCACTTGAGGCACTGGGGGGACAGCTAAACACAAACCATAACACTGAGGCTACTGAATCCCTATGTTCTTAGCTTTTGGAGGGGGATACACATGTATGTATCAACTGTATATGAGAAATGTAAACATTATGCAAACATGCACCAATAAAAATTATACTCACTAAAAATTATCCACTCACAAAAGAGGACTTCCAGGATTGCTTCAGAAAGTGGCAAGGACAATGGGATAAGTGTGTTCGAAGCAATGAGGTGTATTTTGAGAGGAATTAATGGCGACCCACAGTTTAGTGCAATAAACTTGAAAAAGTTTAAACCTTCATTGAGTATTGCAGTCACTCCTTGTACCTCTTTATTTGTCCTGTGTCACACACCTGGAATGCCTTTCTCAATGTCTCTATCAATACAAAAGGGAAGGGCATATGCAAAGGCACGTGGCTGGAGGGAGCATAGACAGTTTGGGAATTTAAGAACACCAGCACGCCTGAAACATACAGCGGGCAGGTGTGGTAGACAGGAGAGGAGTGAGATGGAGGAGGTGGTTGGGTAACAGCCGAGGCCTTGCAGGGCCCATTGCTGGCACTGACAAATCTGTTTGTCTGGAAAGCACCAGAAACCAGTGGAAAGTATTAATCAGAGATGATTTGATTTGTATGGGAGTATTTTGAGGGCGATCAATGGTTTTGTGTCTTTCACTCTTAACATTTCTTAAAGACTTAAATATTCACTACATTTTTTTGATTGACTCTCACAGGCGTTCTAGCTGACTCCAGCTGGGTCATGGGTAACGGCCAGTAGCAACTGTCAGATAGCTACTGAGCTATGGATGGCTCCAGCCTCTTGTCACCAGCTTGTCACCCCCACTGCTAGCTCCTCACCCCGCCAATGCCAGGTAAAGCACAGGTGAGCAGTCTCCTCAAGTCCCGTGCATAGCACAGGTGCCAGAGCTAAATACTTGGAAACCAGTGCCCGTGTTGTCTCTTCTGTGCTTTTGGTGGTGTGATAAAGCCACAGGTGGCTGAAACACCCTCTGTCCTATTCCTTCCACTTAGTCCCTCAGTTAAATGTTTTCTCAGCACCTGTCAGTGGTCAGCTGCAATTCCAGGGCTGGAAATAGAGAGTGAAGCGAAACGGGAGGCCTCGTGGGGCTTATATTCTACTAAGGGAGACAGGAAAGTAGGAAGCGTGAGTAACACATGGTGCATGGCTTGGCGGCTGGAAATACTAAGGAGAATAAAGGCAGGAGGAGGGCGGGAAGCACAGCCCTGGAAGGCACAGTTAGCAGGGGGTGCTGCATGAAGACCTGAAAGAAAAGAGGAACCAGCCATGTGGATGCTTGGAGGAAGAGCTTTCTAGGCAGAGGGAAGAGCACCCCAAAGGCCCTGAGGTAGGAGTGTTTGTGGAGTGTGTGAGGGATATCCAGTGTGGCTGCATGGAGTGGGTGCTGGACAGTAGCAGAATGTGAGACCAGGGTGGAGGCAGTGGGTCTCACTGCAGGGCCTCAGCAGGTAGTATAGGATCTCACCAACTGACTTTTTGCTCTGATGGGAGGGTCCTGCACAGAGAAGAAGCACATTTGAGCAGGGTTACTGTGACTATAGAAGTTCAAAGCCGAAAGCAGGGAGATTGGCTGAGTCGGCCTCTCAGGTAAGATGATGAACCAAGTGTTTTTAACCAGGGTGACAGCAATGGAGATGGTGGAAAGCGATCAGAATCCCAAGGCAGAGTGAATAGCATTTGCTAAATGTTTGGACATGAGTGTGAGGGAAAGAGGATTCCAAGGTTTCTCCTAGGGTTTGACTTGAGCCGCTGGAAAGGTAGATTTGCTATTCACTAAGATGGGTTTTGTGTGCAAAGAGAGATTTCAAAACATTCTGCTTGGCGTCTGTTGAGTTTGAGATCCTGGAGCTGCCAGTCTCCAGATGGCCCCAGTCACACAGCCTTCTGTAGCCTCTTCCTGCACAATGCCAGGGCCACTCAGTGTGGTCAGTGAAACAGGACAGAAGCAATGTCATGCCACTGTTGAGATTAGGTTGTAAAAGACGGACCCTCTCTCTTCCCTCACTCTATGTCTCTCTCTCTCTTGGAGCACTTGCTTTGGGGAAAGCCAGCTGGCATGCCATGAACAGCCCTCTGGAGAGGCTCACATGGGAAGAAACTGAAGCTTCTGGCCAGCAGCCCTGTGAGCGCACCATCTTGCAAACAGATCTTCTCACCCCAGGCCAGCCTTTGGAGGGCTGCAGCCCAGCCAGTGTCCTGACTAGAACTTCATGAAAGAGAGATCTTGAGCCAGAACCACCCAGCTTATCCTCTCCTGGGCCTCTGATACTCAGGAACTGTGTGAGATTGTAAATGTCAGTTGCTTTAAGCTTCTGATTAAGCCATTTGTTACGCAGCATTAGAGAACCAATACAGAACCAGATTAAACATCAGAGTAGAAATATCATGTAGGATGTTGGATCTCTAAGTCTGGAATCCAGGAAAGTAGTTAAGGCTGGAGTATAAATTTGGGAGTCACTAACATATGGAAAATATTAAAAGCCACCCAATGGAAATATTACCTTTTTGGTGGAAGATTTTCCCACTTCCCAGCTCCTTCTTCTGTGCTTCATAATACATTGTCTTGCTTTTATGGTGGCTTTGTACCACGCGGGCTTTGCTTTTTCCCTGTCCCTACATTGGGTTTTGAGATAAGTTAGTGTTCTCTGTATTTGCTTCCAAACCTGGCACAAACCGTAGGCACTCAATAAATGCATTTGAAAGCAAAGTGTGCTTTGGACTCTAGAGGGTGAAGCAGATTGTTTAAACGGCCAGACTATTTTCCTTCTGCACGGTTGGCTTTCTTCCTGCTGTCAGCTTTGGCCTCTCAGAGCCTGTGGGGCCCCAGCTACTGCTCTGGATGGCCCTCTGCCTCATGTCAGCAAGACAGAAGGGTGTGAGATTAGCACCCATGGCAGCCAAGGGTCATCACGATGTATAAACACAACCCTTGTGGCCCAGATGTGTGTGGATCTTTCCAAGTTGTGTGTTTTGCTTGCTTCCCTGGATCACTTTCTTGTTTCCCTGTATCTCTCAAAGACCTTGAGTCCCAATCCTTCTCTCAGGGCCTGATCCTTGGAGAACCAGAAGATTACCTTGGAGAGGCAGAATCTGGATAGACAGAGAAAAGCTCCCCAGCCCCGGAGGGCGCCCAGCCTGATGTCAGGTTTGGTGCTACTCATGGGGCATGGTTGGGGGGAACTGATTCCCAAGCCAGTGTGACTTTTCTTGACCAGCTGCCCTCCCAAAGGTGGACCCAATTAGGGGGCTTCACTGAGCCATGCCAGGCAGTATGGGCTCTGGCCAGGAATCCTTGCCCTGGGCTCTTTGTCTTGACCCAGGGCAGGGCTCTTTCTTCCCAGCTGCTCCAGCATTCAGCCAGCAGCAGACCCTGCAGAGACACACAAAAGGCTTTCTGCACATGAGGATGCTTTGCCCAGGTCAGCTGGCACTTTGCTTGTGTGTTGGTAGGTGTGACAGCATGGTCACCAGTGCTGAGAGCATCTGTCATCTCATGGGACTCCAGGAATGGGTTCCTGGGTTCCCAGAACACCATGATTTCCACCAGTCTCTCACTCCACTCAGGATATCTTTAGCCCTAGTCTTTAACCCCCCTGCCTTGGTCGTAGTAATGTTCTTCACAGCCCAAATGTCTGACTGCTAAGTCCTGAGGGTCTATAGCTCTACCTGGCTGGAGGGACCCAGCCTGCCCTGTGCCTCCCTCCCTGTCCTTGTCCACCAGGGAAGGTGAGCTTCAGAGATAGCACCAGGATCATTGCAGAAGAACCTGAGCCAGTGGCTCCCATCTGAAACCAGGTCCATTCAGCCCAGACCTTACCGGAGCACCTGGTAGATGTCAGACCCGGAAATTCCACAGAGAACAGGAAGACACCTCCCAGGGTCCCTCCCCCGAGACATCCACGAAGCTGCTCTAACGATGCACCTGCATCGCAGTCCTGGAGCCCCTTTACCTCCTTTGCTTGCTTTGTGATGGCAGGCCAATCTCCAGTCTGGTAAGTACAGCTCTTTCTGGTCCGGCCTGCCGGTTGGGAGATGCTCGGAGCAGGAGCTGGAGGGGCAGACAGGAAGACAGAGAGAACTGAGTGCTCCTCAGTTTCTGTGCCCCACCCCTCCAAGTCTCAGGTATCTCCTCCAGCAAAATGTTATTCCTATTCTGTGGCCTCCTGCAACTGGCGACAGCTCTGGCTTTCTCCAGATCATTTGCAGAAGGAAGAGTTTCCCTGAGACCTGCCCACAGCTTGGTGAGAGGCCCCTCTCCAGGGCCAGCTTCACAGGTGCATGCCCTGTGAAGCTGGATGCACTGCCCCCCCCCCCCCTTCCCACTGCACTTGGTTCAAAGCTCGCAGTGTTTTTTGAACAAGGACCTACGCTTCGCTCTTGCACTGAGCCTTCAGAGTCCATGGCTGCTTCAGGTCCCTTTGCTCATCACTCTGGTGGAAGTGCCATCTGCTCCCTGCCAGGCCCACTTTACCTCCAGCAAAATGAGTCCAAAGGAACTCTCCGGAGGTCACACAGCTAGCAAGCCGCAGAGCTGGGGTTTGAACCTGGGCTTGCAGCTCTGTAGCCTGTATCCCCTCTGGTTCCTGTTGCCGCTGCGGTGTGCCTGTGATGGAAATCTGCAGTGGTTTGCACAGACCCTGATTGTTTTGATGTTTGAGTCACAGAGCCCTCTAGCTCTTTCTTCATAACTTGGTCTTTTTCTGACTGTTGTGGGCAGGCGGGGCTCAAAGTCTCCTGCTGGGCAGAATCAGGAATGCAGCTGCTCTGACCTAGGGATGGAGAGGCCCGGTCTCCCACTGTCACCTGACCTAGCTCCTTCCCAGCCCTCTGCCCATCACCTGAGGCTCCCAGCCAAGAGACCCTCACTCCTGGACCTCAGCCCTGACATGACAGATGAGAAAAGACAGTTTGGAAGGGGGTTTAATGCTTTTACCAGCTGCATCTAATTTTATTTTGAAAGGAAGAGAACAGGAGCCATTTCCCCTGGTAGAGACAAGCCAGGAATCAAGATAAATGGAGGCTCTTTTAGTGCTCTGACCACTGAGTGAGGTTTGCAGGCAGACAGGCTTCTGTGCAGTTCCTGCCTGGGTACCTGGGGTAAGCTGCAGGGCCGGACCCTGGGGCAGCCACTGATTGGGTGTCACTGAGTAGAAGGAGGAGTAGGAGGAGGATCTTGGGTCCTGTTCTTGCTGGCCAAGACAGCCCCTTTGGAGGCCGCAGGAAGCTGGGAAGTTAG
Organism: Cavia porcellus; assembly: GCF_034190915.1. Taxonomy (NCBI): domain Eukaryota; kingdom Metazoa; phylum Chordata; class Mammalia; order Rodentia; family Caviidae; genus Cavia; species Cavia porcellus. Next base: position 24,751,549 of record NW_026947515.1, read on the forward strand.
CAGGAAGGCCTCAACTCTGGATTCCAACAAATTCAAGTTCCCTGCTCATTCACCAGCTCTTCAAGTACAGTACTGTGCCAGACTGGAAGGGCCCTTCAAGACAGCCTGGAGGTGTTTGTGCCCCTTCCTGGCTGGGTGACCTTGAGCAAAATCCTTGATCTCAGGGATACAGAAATCCTTTTCTTCCTCAGGGATACAGAAAAAGCCACACTGATCCTCAGCCTAAAGGTGAGAGCATCAGAGTTTTTGCAGATCAAATGTCTTGTCCCAGATTTGGCTCACTTTAAGGATTCCAAATATATTCTTGCCATTATTATTTGACAAGGGACATTAGGTGTGACCCGGCTTGGACAGAGGAGCGTCTAGGGGGAATGGTGTCTAAGTCTGTGGCTTCTTCGTAAATCCCCAGGTTTGAGGCTGGTGGGAGTGGGGGACCCGAGGTGGCCTGCCCAGGGCAAAGACAGTTCACAGAACAGCCCCTGGCAGCCCTGGCAGGGCCAGCTTCCAGCTGCAGGTTTGCAGCTCCAGGGGGGACCCCACACTCCTTCCTCCCTCGTTATTTAAAGTCGGAGGGGTGTGTAAATCAACCAAAATAATTCACCAGACTCATTAGCGACTCCAAGGCGGCATCTTTTACCGGCAGCTTTAAATTAAAAACAGCGCAAAACTGCGGCTTTTTAAAACACATCAGCTCCGTTTCCTCCTCCTGCCTGCTGTAATCCAAAGCTGCTGGGATCTAATGAAATGAAATTAGCATCTCCAATCCCCCTCTGGCTACCGGGTACATGAAAACAACTCCTTGTGATGGGGAGCAGAAGGAAATTGGATGTCAGGATTGCAAACAGCCCCTCCCCTCCCCCCCTCCCCTCCCCCTCCCCCCTCCCCTCCCCCTTGCTCTCCATCCCCTACCTGCCCCTCTTTCCGTGCCTCTGTAGCTGCTGGCAGATGTAGGGATGAGGGAAGTGGGTGGCAGAAGGGCCGCACAGGGGGCAGGGTTCTGTTTGCTCATTTCCTCTCCGCATCAGGGAGCCTGGGCCTTGCTCCGTGGTACTCACGGTGCCCAGCTCTGCTGCAATTTTCCATGACAACTGCACAGGAAGACTGGATCCAAGTGCAGCTCTCATCACTCCTGCTGTGCTCCAGGGTTCTCTCACCTGGTTCGAGGACACCTGGCTCCTTTGCCTTCCTTTCTGTCCTTTAACTCCTGGCCTCATTCCCCTAGGCTGTCCCTAGGCCTCTTTTGATGTTTCCTGGTGGAGAGCTGTGGTCTTTTTTGGGGTGTGTAGGGGGCTGCCTGTGCCCTGTAGGATGCTTCCTTCCTGCTCTTTCCACATCCTCCTGTGTCCTCCCGTCAGCACACGTGGGAAAGAGGCCATTATGTGTCACATGTACTGGGTTTTGTGTCCCCAACCTTTCCTTCCCTTAGCTTGAATTTCCACCTCCTTAGGAACCTTTGCTGAGTCCTGGAGTTCATTTTCAGCCTCATAATCAGTGCCAGAGAGAGAGAGAGAGAGAGAGAGAGAGAGAGAGAGAGAGCGCGTCTGCTCTGACAGCGGGAAGGTGAGTGGGGAGGGAGGGGCTCCCCATGCCCCATGCCCCATGGTGACTGTAAGCCTGGCTCTGCGGAGGTGGGGGTGCTGTCCGCAGGCAAGTGTTACTGAAGGTCACTTCCTCGTCCTCATGGTCTCTCATGAAGGCAGTGGTGCAGCTCCTGCCCAGGCCATTTGCTCTGCTCCCCACCCTGGCTGACATCTTTGCTCCTGTGACTTCGCTGTCTGTCCTTCCTGGCCTATGACAGCCCTTTTGAGGTCCTGTGGCAATGCACTTGTCTTAGCATGCTCGAGGCCCTGGGTTCAATTCCCAGCACTGCAAAACCAACACAAAATCTAAACCCATTCGCAGTGAGAGCCACAGAGATGGGAACCATCCCACAGCACTGCTGTGCCCGGCTGCTCTGCCAAGGCCTCGCATCACCTGCTTTGTAGAACAAAGCAGTGCTCAGAGAGGGGCTGCTCAGCTGGGGTGGGAGGCAGGCAGCTTTTCCTGCCCCTGCCCCTGCCATGGTGTCTGAAACCTTAAAGTTTTCTCTCTTTTGTTCATTCATCCCTCTGTACTCTGAGTCTCTGTCCCTTGGCTCCTTCTGATTTATCTGTAGCTAAAGCATGGTGGACAGTTCCATGCATGCTGAGCCCTTGTCCCAACGTCAGTGAATGCTGAGTTCCTGTCCTGGCTTTCTCCAAAGTAGCAGGAGTGTCCCTGCTGGGGCAGGGGGAGGAGAAGATTTGGATCCAAGCATTTCCAAGGCAGTCTGTGGGAAATGCTTGTCTCTGGTCTTTCAGAGGGACAGTTCCAAGGTATAGCCAAGCTGGCTCTGAAGAGGATCTCATGTGATTGAGCCCAAGAAGATCGGCCTTACATGCATGGCAAACATCATATTATCTCAATAGACTGAGAAGCCGAAACAATATGTGTATATATGTATATAATATATGTATATATTATATGTACTATAGTTAAGATAGTTATACTACGATTTCTCTGAGTTCACTGAAGAGAAAGCTTTGCGCTGGTACTGTATGGACAATTGAATGCAGATGTTTTGTGCTCTGATTGACTGATTTGGGAATGGCAATGAGCAGTGTATGTACCATTGTTGTCCCCTGATTGTTGTGTTTTGAAAATTTGTTTTTTTTTCTCTTTGAAATAAAATGGATTTTAAAAAAAAGAAGAAGAAGAAGGTGGGCCTGTTGTCTTCCTCCTTTCCCAGTGTTCCCTAGCTGCCCCTCACATCTTAGTTACTTTTCTTATTGCTGGGACAAAATATCCAACACCCAGAGTTAAGAGGGGAAAAGGTTTATTTAGCTCAGAGTTGAAGAGGTTTCAGTCCAAACTCTGCTGGCTCCAAGGCAGGGCGGCGGGCAGAGGGCATCACAGAGGAGAAAGGGTTCATGGCAAGACGAACAGAAGGCAGCGAGCAGCGAGCCTGCCTTTTCTTTTTATCCCATCGAGGCTACAAGCTTTTCGGGTGGTGCCACCTACACTCAGAACGGGGCTTCTTTCTTTAGCAAACCCATTCAGCTCCACACAGAATTATGCTAATTCCAATCAGTGAACTAATTTAGTTCCACACACCCTAGTACCCATATCACATGCTCTAGATCCAGCAAGCTCTGAAAACTCCCACCTGTAAGGGCCTGTGGGTTTTTTTGGAGGGGCATCTAGTTACAAACCATAACAGCTCTCAAATAAACTGCCCGTGCCCAAGTCCTCAACCCAGGCTCTTCTTTTAAGGGAACCCAAAGGCAGGCCAGTACCCTTGTTAGTCAGCTTCCCATTACTATAATAAAATACTGGAGACAATCAATTTACACTGAAGAAAGTTTTAATGTGATTACCGTTTCAGTCCATGTTTGACTGACCATGTTACTCTGGGCCCGCGGCAGCACAGGGGTGGGAGCTGTGACAGAGGAAACTCCTCACTTATATCAACCAGGAAGTGAAGGTGAGAGAAAGGGCCTGGTTGACCAGTATCCCTTTTAAGGGCATCCCCATGACTTAACTTTGCTACCTTCTAAAGCTCTACCACCTTCTAGTCGAGCGATGGGCTGAGGGCCAAGCCTTTAACACAGGGCCTTTTGAGATACATCTAAGATTCAAACTGTAGCAAATCCCTACAGCTCATCTGGAGTACAGAGAAAGAGGACCCCACGCTTGCTGTAGGAAGAGGAGGAGATCAAGTGCTGCCCCCCACCCCAGCATCTATTCCACTTCCATCTTTCCCCATGTGGACAGAGCATGCAGCTCAGCAGACCACCTGACTGCAGAGACAATCCTGCTCATGGGGACCTTATCAGTCAGCGTGTTACTAGATAAACATAGATAACACAAGATGTAAAATGCTTAAGAAATTACAAGACTGGCTTGCAATGGTCAGTTATAGAGTTAGATGGTGTCTGCACACTGGAGACTTAAGGTCTGGGGTTCACTGCAGTGTCCCGTATCAAGAGGCCGATTGATCTATGAGAGAAGGCTGAAGGCTCTGAGTCTGCGTCCAATCTAAAGATGAAGACTAGGGCTCCTCCAAAGAACAGAAGTGAGTGAGTCCATCCTTCATTTCCCCTTCCTCCAACCATCCAGACCATGAGCCTCCTGAAAGCGAGTCCTCTACACCCTAGGGTGTGGCACTGCTGAGCTGATCTAAACTTCTAAACTTGTCAGATTGATGCAGCCAATCGGCCATCACAGGGACAGAGCAGGACGTCAGCTCCTTCTAGCTCTCCAGCTGCCCTGTCGGTCTGGAAGCAAGGGGGTTGTTTGGGGAGCTGGGAGGGGAGGTAAGGAGGACCAGGAGCAGAATCCACCACTAAGAAGAGCAGAGCCTCTCACACTGCAGTATGGAGTCACAAAGGCGGTGGTAGGGAGATTGTACCCAAACTTTGGGTCTGTAGCCAAAGGCTAGACAGGAGCAGCTGGGTAAAACTCAAAGCTGGCGATCCCAAGTAGAGGGTTTGGGCAAGGCAGGGGCTCTGTAAACCCCTTTGGTTTATCTGTCTGAGTGTGAGCTACTCAGCCTAATACAGTGCTTTGTAGGTGACAGGTACTGAAATCAGATGGATAAAAATGAGCACAGACCCCCAAAATCAAACCCAGAAAATATCCCTGATAGTCACACTCGAGCTACTCAGCAGGTCTCCTCCTTGGGGAAATGTACCAAGTTCCTGTGGTCTTTGAAGCCATTACGAACAGAGAAGAAAGAGAGAAAGACAGCAGATTTTGGTGGGGGTCCGCATGCCTGTCCCAGACTATTTCCTGGCTGGATTCCTCCTCCTCCCTCTCCAGCTCCTGCTCAGTCCTCCTCCAAACAAGCGTCCCTCTCCAGCCCTTCCCCCTCCTCAGTCCAGATCCGCCCGAGGCCTGAATGGCAACCATATGTTTAAGATGCTTGATCGCTGCTGCTGTGAGCCAGAAGGGCTGTTCGGGAGAGGGTACTCAGTCAAAGCTGTGTTTATATACACCAGGGCCGGCGTCTTTTATTATGCATAATTATAAGCTTCCTAATGTAGAGGCATTGCGGGCCATTTCTCCTTCCTCGGTGAAGTTGCCGCCTGGGCGGTGCGTGTCTATGGAGTGGAGGTCTGGAGGTGGCCCCTGTCTCTTTTCTTGCTCAGAGCACGAGGCCCCAGCACCACCGGTTTCTCTGACAGATGAATTTGCAAGCTCACTCCAGCTGAGAGGAGGAATTTTCCAGGGAACCTGGGGAGCCGATCTGGGCAACAGTGATGTGCAAATGTGGCGAATCCCTCTTGTCTCTGAGCAGCAGGCAGCTTCAGATTTACTGTCCTGTCCTCACCCTGGCAGAAAAATGTTAGCGCTTTCCTACAAAGCAGTTTCTGGAGTCGGCATGGACCGAGTCTCCTTTTCTTTCTTCATTTCACAAATGTGACTTCAAGAACCTGACATGGCAAGTTATGAAGGCCTAGACGTAGAATTCAGAGTAAGCGTTTCATAATAATGATCGAAAAAACAAAAACCTTTTTTTTTTTTTTTTTTAAAGACACATTTTTTTCTTTTTCTTTTTCTTGTTCTGCAGTACTGGGGATTGAATTCATCAGTGCTCTAGTACTGAGCTCTATTTACAACCGCTTTTTATTTTGTGTTTTAAGGCATTATGTTGTCCAAGCTGGACTAAAACCTGTGATCCTGCCTCAGCTTCTTGAGTAGCTGGGATACAGGTGTGAACAACAGTGCTCAGCAATGAAAAGCTTTGGTTTATGTAGCATAGTACACACAGGATCAATACCACGGGCAACCTGGGTTCAAATTTGGACTCCATGGAAGAGAAGCCGTGTGAGTCTGAGCTTGTCACCTGACCTCTCTGGCTTGTGGTTTTCCTCAGTGACAAATTGCGAGTAAGTTTAGCGTCTGGAGCCTTGGCAATCCTTTGTGAATGATACTTTCTCCTATGAGGGCATGAAGTGGGGCTCCCATCTGCGACTCTTTCCTGGTGGCTCTGCCTGAGTGCAGTGAGCATGCACTGGATCCTTCCTGAACCAGGGGATGGGTGACACTGATTTGGATCAACATCCCTCTGTTAACCAGCCGCAGCCCCAGGCAATTATGGGACCTCTGAGCTTCACCAGCTATACAGTGGCAAGTAATGGACCTGCCCGTGGGCTGTGATGATCAGACTAATTGAGAGACATTGAGATAAAGCACATAAAATGTCTGCTGTGGTCTTGATGGCAGATTCTGTCCAATTTTATTAGTAGCTTATACTTCCAGGGAGGAGCAGCTCAATACTTAGGAGTGTCCGTATTTTCTCACATGATCCCTGAAACAGCCTGTGGGGTGGGCAGGCCTGGGGTCAGTCCTTCTTTTACAGATGAGAAGTGAAATTTAGAAACTGCTGGAGCTTGCAGAGCCCAAACTGCGTGGCTCTATGTCCTGTTTAATAAACCATTTGTCACTTCCATCCAGTATTTGCTCTTGTGAGCCTGCTCCACACCTGTTTTTTTTTGGGTGGGGGGAATGATGCTGGGGATTGAACCCATGGTCTTCACACTGAGCTACATCCCCACCTTTTTTATTTTTTATTTTGAGACATGGTCTCCAGTTTCACTAAATTGTCTGGGCTCAGACTTAAGATCCTTCTGCCACGGCTTCCCATGTTGCTGGGATGACAGCCATGGACCACAGCACACGGCCAGAGCCCAGTCTTTTAAATGTGGAAGACGCTGGAGTTCTGAACTTCCTGTGAATCCTCCCTCTCCTCTTGCTTACACACTGCTTGTACTAGGAAGCCCTCCAGGCATTAAGGGTAAGAAATCAGGATGTCATCAGCTTTTTTGGGAGTACTGAGAATCAAACTCAGGACCTTGCACCTGCTAGGCAGACACTATGCCACTGAGCTGTATCACCAGCTCTATCAGCTTTAGAGAGTCTGCCTTTTCTGGGTGGTCTGTGCTGCAGAGGGAGGGACTTGGGGGCACTAGGGAAATACGCTCAGTCTACCAGATCCATACACATGGAGGTCACCTTGAAGAAGCAAGGTGTGGTTCTGCACACGGACTTGTGACCATTGCATTCATTTTTGTCTTGTGATACACAGTGACCCCATCCAGAACCCACAATGTCTTGTATTCAGCATTTCCCCCACTTCCCTTATACAAGTCTTGTGACCCCCATGAAGGGGTAGATTTGCAGGCGGTGATGATGGACATGTTGCAGCCCCCTGGACTCCCCTCCATAATCAAGTACAAGCCAGCTTTGGGTCGCCCCATTTTCTCCTGCCAGAAGCCAGAAAGTGGTCTGGCACTTTGCTTCCAGCCAAGAAGAGACTGAGTCCACGGCGCAGGTACTGTCCTTGCTAATGGAGAGATTTACCATCTGAAGGGCACCTCTCCCTGTTAGATGTGATTAGCTCCTAAGCACTTTTCACGCAAGGGTTTGTTCAGGGACACTGAAGCCCCCCATCACTTCTGCTCCTTCCCACCATCAGCTGCCCCCCGAGATTTAGAGTCAGGAGGCGATTTTCTCTCTTGCTTCCATTACTTTAGCGCCTGAGTTACTGAACCATTATCCTCTGAAGAGTTCTTCATTCGACCTTAAGCAACAAAATTCAAGGCCCTGCAGAGCTGGCTTCCCTCCTCCCCGGCGGTGCCCACTGCTCCTTCCATGCATTTAGCTCCTCTACGGTCTGCACTGCTGCTCATGGCCAAACAGCCTTGGGTGAGACCTCAACCTCTGTGAGATTTATTTTCTTACCCTGTAAAATAAGGCGTTTGGAATAGATGCTTTCTAAAGCCCCTGGCATTCTCTGATTTCTTTCAGTCGGTTCCTCAAGCAACCCCAATTTAATAGAATTAAAAAGCCACGGTCCCAGCTCAAGCACTACCTCCCTCCTCTGTCTCTTTTCCCCAAACCTGGACCTCACCTCATCTCAAAACCAGCAACTCACAAAGGAGGAGCAGAGGGGAAAGGGACGAGTTAATCCGAAGCAGGAAAGGAGAGATGCGGGCTGAGATTCTTTCACACCATGAACAAAGTGTATCAGGAATTGATTCCTCCCTCCTGCTACTGTGTCCCCTGGTGCAGGGAGGAAAGGCTTTGCATCAGGATTAGTCTTCTACAGTGAGACTGCAATTTGCCCACGTTTATTATTCTAGGTGTTCAAACACCATTCACAGTAACTTGATTCGCTTACCCTGGCTTTTTTTTTTTTTTTTGCTTGTTTCTTTCTCTCTGTTAACAAACAGGCTCTTGGAGAGAGATCAATTCTTCCTCACTTGCAGATCTGCTGCTCCATGAAGGTCTCGGGAGGGGTCACACTGGCTGGTGGACACTGCTGCCACCTCTGCCTTTCCAGAGGGTACTCTGTTGACCAAGGTTGTGGGCCTTCTGACCAGGGACCTGCGTGGACAGGAAACAGCGGCAGGCCTTACAGGGGCTGAGGATGGATGTGTCTGAGCAACAAAGACAACCAGCATGGGGGAGGGGGAGTAGGTGGCTCTGATAAGTTAGAGACAAAATGAATGTGTTTTAAAGTTTGCCCCAGGCCCCAGCAGTATTCCGCAAAACTATAATCCTATTTTGTAAATAGATGGAATTGCCTTTTTTATAAAAAAAAAAAAAAAAAAAAGCCATTGGAGATGCAGACAGCTGCTGTTGATGCGTTCTCTCTCTTTCTCTCTCTGCCTCTCTCTCTCTCTCTCTCTGCCTCTCTCTCTCTATCTCTCTCTGCCTCTCTTTCTCTCTCCAAGAATAAGAAGGAAAGCTGCCTCTTTGTTCCAAGGTGCAGATGAAATCAGTGGAATACAGTGAGGTCCTGGTCCCAGAGACCCAACTGGATTGTCCCATTCCCAAGCTACCAGTCAGTTCAGTCAGCTCCGAGTTAGGCTTCACAACCAGCTGGGACACTCGAAGTGACCGGAGAAAAAGGTAGGTCCTTTGACTCCTGGAGTGCTTTCTTTTCAGATCAAAGGTCTGGGCAGGAGACTCTGTGACAACCACAATCATTACATTTTAAAGTGATTAAGGGACCTTAACAAAGCATCTGGGAGTAGAGGCTTATAAACCATCAAGGAGGGGATTGGATGTTAGTCCAAATCAATGGGGCTTTGGAGTCATTTTTAGTAGGAGAAGGAATGACCAGATGTGAGTCCTAGGTGTCACCTAGAGCTGGGGGGTGAGTGGCAGGATGCAGGAAGAAGGGTCAGTGGTGGTGCAGCTGGGATCTAGCTTAGAGTAATGGTCACAGCTTGGTTGTATCTGGTTTGGGCGCTGTGGGTGTGTGTGTGGGGGCGAGGCATGAGGCCATCCACCGGGGAAGGGAACACAGAGGGGCAGCTATTAGAGGAGTGGAATTTATTTATTTATTTATTTATTTTTTTGTCTTTTTTATTTTTATCGGTACCGGGGATTGAACTCATGACCGCCTGCTTGCAAGGCAGGTGCTTATGCCACTGAGCTAAATCCCCAGCCCCGAGGAGTGGAATTTATGACATTCTGAGTTTGAGGTCCCTGCTGTCAGCTGAATAGCCTGGCCAAACACATCCTCTCAAGCCTAGAGAGGGCATCAGATTGACCAGAATTTAGCAGAAAAGCAGAGCCAGGGGATTACCAACATTGTGACAGTTTGGATGCCATATTTACTAAAATTTATTGAATTGTACACTGGAAGCGGTGAATTTTGCGACGGTTAAATTGCACCTCAAATAAAGCTGATTTCTGAGCAGGCAGCATGGACAGCAGCCAGAGGGGTAAAAAACAAGAGTGCCTGGCCTGAGGAGGTAAGGACGTCAAAAGGGTTGTGACATCTTCTCCTGAGAGCAGGGAGTAGGTGGCAAGGCCAGCGAAGTCCTGTCACTGTGCCACAGGGCAGTGCCCTGTGCTTTTGGTCAAGAGCTCCAGTGACTCTTCGGGCATTCCTAGCCCTTTGCAGCTTTCTGTCCTCAGAGATGGCGCTCAGGCACACAGACATGAACTGTCAGGATCCAATGAGTCACTAGTGGTTGATTAGGACACTTGCTGGCTGGAGCTTGTGGACTCTCAGGAAAAATGGTGAAGGACAGAGTCTGCCACAGTTTAGATCTAAAATTTGCTCCGAAGGCTCAAGCACTGAGGGCTTAGTCCCCAGGGTGGCACTGAAGTGCGGGAGCCTCTCAGAGGTCCGGCTGAGTGGGAGGTTTCTAGGTAATGGGGCTGTGCTCCCCAAGGGGATTATGGAAGCTGGCCCCTTCCTCTTTCTCCCTTTGTTCCCTGGCTCCTGATGTGAGCTGTCTGTGCTCCTGCCATGATGTGCTGCCTCACCCAGGGCCAAGCCAAGGGGCTCACTTGGTCATGGACTGGAACTTCCAAAGTTGTGAGCCAAATATCCCTTTTTCTTTTTACATTAATGACCTCAGGTGTTTTCTTATTTAAAAAAATGCAAAGCTGACTAACACATTGCTTAGAAAAACACCATAATTCGCAGGACAAAGCTGTCATCTCACAGACAGGGACAGTTGCTGGTGGACAGAGGCTCATTTAGGCCTGGCACCTTCTTCTCCATCTGGTGTCTCCATCAGGGCCAGGTGTCCCAGGAGGGAGCTCCCCGAGGCTGTCACTGGCTGAGGAGTAGCCACCATACAGGTTAGGTGGTTGGTGGAGGAGTTTTAACAACACCACCTCTGCCCCAGACAAAGCTTCCCCCCTGTCCATGCTTCACAGCCCCAGAATCTCCTCAGAGCTTCTTCAGTGGCTGTGAGTTGGGTGGAATCTGCAGCTGCAATGCGGTCGCTGCTGGGAAATAAGCAGGTAGGACTCTGGTGGGAACCATGGGCTGCGAGGACAGCAGGCAGCGTTGCAGGCACCCACGCCGTCCAGAGTGCTGGTGGGAAGAGCTCAGCAGCTTCACCTACTCATGGCCCCGTGTGGCCCCACCACTATCACCAGGCATAGCTGATTCTCTGGGGGCCTGAGTGGAGGGAGCTCAGTTTCCTGAAGGTCATTTTCTTTGAATGACATCGGCCAGTGCTTGTAATGGGTTTACTTGCTCTTTTCAATTCTCTGGCTTTTGTTGACTGGTTTTCATTTTGTCTTCATAAGGATGTTTTAAGGAATTGACCTACAGGCCATCTGAGGTGCTTAGGTTGCTTGTCCCAGAGGCTCACTTGGGCTATTTCGTGTAATCCAGTTTATGGACAAAAAAGGCAATATGAAGGCGAAACCTCGTGGGGACCCAGAGCCTGCCAGACCTCGAGGCGCCATGGAAAGCATGGGCAGAGAGATACAGCTGGAATCCTGGAGCCTGGGATGCAGTGTCGGGGTCACAGCAGCTGTGGGAGCCAGGAGTCCTCACCACCCAGTTCTCGGAGTGCTTCCTGTTCCTACTGATGGCTGGGCTTGCACCTATGTGGCAGCTCAATGAGATGGCTACTGCCGTGGGGGTGGGGGGAGGTTACAGGGGCAGGAACTCTGTCTCTTTTGTCATGGTGTTCCCAGACCTGGCACACAGACTGTGCTTAAGGGCATTGGTGGAGGAATGCAGAAGGGAGGAAGTGGTCTGCACAGTGATTGGCAAAGGTAGGGCCTGAGCCCCGTTCCGTGACTTACGGCTTTTGCACACAGATGACCTCTCTGCCCAGCAGCTCTGCTCCAGCTCAGCCAGGATGGGGCTTCTCCACTGCCAAAAGTTTGTGCCCAGGACCCGCAAGCCGCTTTCAATCATTTGCGCTTTTATCAGGCGGGAGGTGGCCTCTAACATCCTGAGCCTCACTTGTTCTGGGACTCTGCCAGCCACCTTTCCCAGGTCTTTCTCACTTCCCTTGCCCTTCCCTTCTCCATTTTCCTTCTCCCTCCATAAGGACTCTGAAAGGAAAGTAGAGGCTCCTCTAGGGGGAGCTTGGTGGCGACTAGGGAGCTGGGAGGGGCTTGCGCATGCCCAGTTCAGCGTGCATTTATCAGTGCCCTCTCTGTGCCAGGATCCCTCTCCGCAGTCTACAAACAGTGTGTGGAAGTTGCTGTCATTCTCCTCATTTTGCAGATAAAAAAATGAGGCAGATGGTGGCTATGTGACTCACCCCAAACCACACAGCTATATAGAGGAGCTGGATCTGAACCCATGTTTGACCACAATTCCTGCCCCAAGCCTGTATTTTAATCTTTGGTTTGTAGACAAGCCATTCCTTCTGACCTTCTGCATGGTAGGACTCAGACAGAAGGAGGGATGAAAAGTGTCAATCACTGGGTGTGTCTCATCCCTCATAAGATTCCTTAGGGAAATGTACACACAGTGTCCCTTCTCCCCAGATGGACAGACCCCCATGGCAACTGCTATCTGGATCACTGGGGATAGAAGCATCCCCTGCTGGCTGTTGGGCTCCCTAGCCTTCTGGCTCTGTACATGGACCTGGACTCCTCGCCAGGCCCTCTTTCCTCCAGCTTTCCAGGGTTGGTTCAGAGTCAGCTCCGCCTGGCTGCATGGCTGCAGGGCAGCTTGCCCACTTTCTTCTGCAAAGCCTCCTTGCTTCCCAGGAAGGGACAGGAGGGGGCAGCCACTGTCACTCGACAGCTCCTGTGCCTCCCTGCCAAGCTAAGCCCCTGATGGCTGGCATTCCCGGGACAGTAACAAGTGTGTGCTCTACCCCTGCCTCGAGCCCTCAGTTCCAGGGACATCTGTCTGCGATGACACTGCCAGTTTCAAGTTCTTCTCTTGAGAAACAGAATCGACCAACCCCCCTCAGGAAACTGGCACCTCCTGAGCCCTGCCACCCTCCCCAGCAGTCTCTGGATAATGGGAAATCATTTCCGGTGGGAGGAAGCGGAGTGGGGGCTTCTGTGCACTGGAGTTGTTGCCTCGTAACTGCAACAAAAGGAAATGTAGGACAACAGCCCTTCTGGCTCACTGCTCTTGCTATTGAGAGCCACACCAGCCAGAAAATACGCGGTAATGGCCTCCTTCCAATCTCCTTCTAGATAATGACAAATGTATTTTTAGTACGGAGTTGAATTTCATCTCTCCATTGCTGGTGTGTTTCAGGTGTTTTTTCTTTCTCCCTTGGGGTCTGAAAGCTAGATATTGGTGCATTTACTGTGGGTATTTATGCCCTGCCAGAAATTGACATATGGACACATCAGTTCCTCCACATTTGTTCTTAAGCCCTAAACAATCACCTGGCTGGACCAGGAAGGGAGTTGTATCCAGAGGGCTCTTCTGAAGGTATTCTGCCCGCGGGGGACAGGTGTGTCCTGGGGACAAGGGACCCGCCTCTATCAGGGATCACTGGTCCTGCACTTAAACACGGCCCTGGGTCCTGCCCCAGCTCTGACTCAGAAGGTCTGGTGCGGAACACAAGGCCTTGCATTTCTTAGCGTGTTCCCTGGGGGTGCTAATACAGTCGGTCTAGACTCTACACTTTGGCCTAAATCCTTTCTACTCAAAATGTGGTCCTGAGATCAATCTCATCAGTGTCATTGGCAGCCTGTTAAGAGAGGAACATTCTTGGGTCCCACCCTAGGTCTATTCAGAATTTGCATTTCCACAAGATCCCCACATAGTGTAGTTTGAATGTTGGTGACAGTTCAAGATGCACTGGCCCAAATCATTCATCAGGGCTCCTTTTACTCAGCTGTATGGCTTTACCCTTGGCTGGGCATTAGAGTCATCTGTGAAAGTCTGATAGTGTCTCCACTGCCAGGCCATACCCCAGACAGTCAGGCAGTGTCTCAGCAGTGGGGCCCAGGCATCTGTACTTTAAAGTTTTTTTAAGAGATGTTCTGTGCCAGCTCACCTGAGGACCACTATTCCAGCCAGAGGAACTCAATCAGAAACATGATTCACCCAGCCCTGACCTTGAAAGGAGCAGGGAACAAAGAATTTCCTCCTTCAGCGCCACTCATTCCCACCCGCTCTCCAGTCCAGTGAGAGCTCAGCTCTGCCTGGTCCAGCGTTATCCATCTTTCCAGGGTGACTTCCTCAGGCTATGGGAACTGGCTGACTATGGCTGTACATCCTTCTCTCTGACATTTCAGCTCAGCCAATTGTAGGGGGTGGGCATGGGAGAGGCGGGCAAAACTGGCTAAGCCAGGCTTGGCTTAGGCCATTGACTTAATTAGAGCTGGGCTCAAAGAAGCCCATTCTCTACAGTTCTGAAATGCCACTGCTTAAGTCCTTTTGAATTAAATCCAGACTCTCAAATACTGAGAAAGTTAGCTTTCCACTAATTTTCTGAAATCTGTAGCAGACATCACCAATGGATCAAAGCACTCTTCTCACCCAGCCCAGAGGTCTACAGCACTCCAGGCAGCCAGGACTGGTTTGGACTTGGATAATGGAAGCCTCCTGCCTTCCAGGGGTCCAAAGCACCAGCATCAATAGCAAATTCTTGCATAACTTACAGTCAAAGGTAGATTTCTTGCCTGCTCCTTTCTAGGGTTAATCTAAAATTGGTTTCCCTGTGTGGAGGGTGCAGGGAGGGAGAGGAGGCATCTGAAGAGTGGTACCTCCAGGGAGGTTGTTCTGGAGAAGCCAGGTCAGCACGAAGCTTTTGGGAGGAAGTGAAAAAAGGTCCCTTCTTCCCCATGCTCCATCCTCTGGCTTCCCTGGACTTAGCTGAGATTATCCAGCATGGTGCCTGTGGCTGAGCCTGATCATCTGGGGAAAGGGCCTTTCGTCTTCTATTTCTAGTATCTCTGCAGGTAGTTCAGACTCACTTGGGACAGTGGGGTGCACAGAGAACTCCCAGGGGGTGAGGAGCTCCTCAGCCTGGACCCTGAGCAGAGAACTGGGGCATACCCTGATGCTGGGGCCGTCTTCTGTCTAGCTTGGAAAGGATAGTATGGGGTGCAAAGAGGGGAACCCACCTGTCCCATACCATTCTCATCTCAATTACTCTTCTGATCAGATCCAAGAGTTAGAAGGACAGGAGGGAAAGAGAAAAAGGAGAAGGACTCCTGGTGTGTGTTCTCCTGAGCAGCAGGGATGGCTCCGCAGAAGGAGGTAACAAGCAGGTAAAAGTCAACAGTGGGGCAGGTGAATAGGAAAAACTCTTAGGAGGAATGAGAAAGAGGAGAATAAAGGAGATGAATGTGAAGGGGACTCTGCTAAGGGACTGTGCATTTGTTCATTCATTCATTCTTTCATTCATCCGCTCACTAACAGGCTTGTCATAGGTTATGACTCAAGCAAACAGATACGGTCCATCCTTCTCTTCACTGCTTTGTCCACTCTGTGTGGATGCTCAGGAATGATATAAGGGCCATCTTAGAGCCACGTGCTTGGATGCAGAAGAGCTCTCAGCAGCTCAGTGCACAAGAAGCACATGCAGTTTGTGATAAGGACCAGGACTCAGGCTACTGGTTTAGCCAAGAACCTGATCTTCAGGAAGGTGGTGAAGACCCACATCCCCACCTCTGCTTGTCCCCACCCAGATGGAAGGCAGCCAAGGGGATGTGTGTCCAATAGCAGGCGCTCAAGGTCACAGGATGCTAAACTAATGCAGCTTGGAGCGTCCTTCAAGAAGCCTCCCAAGTCACAGAGAGCTGCAGAGGGAGGGGTCAGGGCATCTGCAGCCCTGATCACATTTCATCACCCGATTCCCATGCCACGGAGGCTGCCAGCTGGCCTGTCCGCTGCTTTCTCCTCATCTCCTCCTTCCCTTCTCTTTGCTTCTCTCTGCCAGACAGATTTAGGGACTCTTAGTTGCCTCCTTGTAGCTCCCATTAAGGGAGAACTTTCCCGACCTCTTTGGTGAAAGGTCTTCCTTTGCACCCTGCTGGTGGGCTTTGGGGCAGAACATGGCAGCCTTGAGCTCCCTGGGACTTGGCCCATTGGTGTCCCCTGCAAAGTTGGAGGGCAACAGCATGAAAAGACTGGGGTGGTAAGTCCTTGAGACACGTTCTCAGGGAGTTGAGGGGTAAGAAAGAGCCACTGACTGTCTCCTCAGTTTTGTCTCAGCATCTGTCTGAAAAGTAGTCCCAGGCTTCTTTGGCAACAGGGTAGAAATGAAGCGAGAGCTGGTTCAGTTTCTGTGTGGCTGTGCATGTGGAAATTCGGATCTGTGCAAGCAGTTTGGGTGTGTACATATGTGGCAGTATCCCTGTGCGTGTGTGCTTGCATATACTTATAGACCAGAACGGGTTTAGTGAGGTGTTCCTGGTAAGAACATCCCCTCCACTGGTGATCTTCCATGAACCCCAGCTTATTTGGGCACCCCAAATATGTGCTAGGCTGCAGCAGGCCAGCACGGCCTCTCTATCAGCCAGACTTCCTAAGAAGCTTGCTGACTTCCAGGGTGACCTTGACTCCTCACCTTTCCCTGTGGAAGGAGAGGCTTCTACTTTACCAGGTTCATCTTTTCCAATCTAGAGCAGGCCTTAAATTCACCTGCTTCGTCTTGGCTGCTATTGGCATCTGAAAGGCTGGGAAGTGTCGTGCTTTATTTCCACTTTTTATGACAGCGTGGAATGGAGTGATGCACCCACCTTCCACTTCTAGCCCATCCTTCACGGTCCCTGGGAGCCCCTTTCCTGTCTCTGGTGGCTCCCGCCTGCACTCTCCTGACTGCCAGTGAAGCCCATCCTGACTGGATAGATTGACTTGCTGGGGGAGTATTTATTTTAAGAGGCATTTCACCTTAGGTGTGGATGTACTTGGCTTATTACCTATAAATATCAGCTAACAGAGAAAGGGTGGCCCGGGGGAGAGAAGCGGAGGAAATGGAGGAGGCTATGAGCTGACGTGGCTTCTGGGGAGACGAGGGAGCAGTCTGTGTGACTGGTCTTGGCATGATAACCCAAAGGTGCCCTCCTATGCGCCAGCACTGAGCTGGTCTTGGGCAGTAGCAGCACTCCTACCCTTGAGTATCCGGGTCTAGTGGAGCTGCCAGTCACCCCAGACCAAACCAGTGTCCAGTGGGGGAGGTGGATTGTGCAGAGTGGCATAATTTAGGGGCCAGGGAAAAGGGCGTGTGGTTTTTGGGGAGTTCCTGAAGGAGGCAGTTTGGAAAAGGTCTTGTTGATTGAGTAGAGTGCAGGAGGGGCATTCCAGAAAGGGAACCACATGAGCAACGGTGTGGAGACCTGCTGGTGAAGGCACGGAGGCTTCAGGGTAAGAAAAGGCCAGATGAGGGGCCAGGCTGAGGGAGGAGCTGGACAATGCTCACACAGGCAGATGGTGAGAACCTTTGAGGCGGGGTTTCCAAACCCCACAAGGGAGTAAGAGAGCTTGCCTCTGGATGATTTGGGGAGTGAGCTTTGAGGTTGTTATTGATTGGAAGTTCTGTTTCTCAGCCAGTTTAGATAGTGCTGGTGGTGACATAGAACCTATCCTGGGATCTCTCCTGGGAACTCACAGAACCCTACCCTGACCCTAACCTTAACCCTAACCCAACTCCCAGCGGTGACCAGGCTGGAATCTCAGCAGGATGGGCAGGGAGCAATCTTGTTGATCCCAATCAGCCCTGGGCTAGTAGCTCTGTTTGTCTCCTTTGGACTTTTTCAGGTGGCCCAGTGACACAGCTGTGCTCAATTCTACTGTGACAGGGAGATGGACTCAGAGAGGATGTGAAAGCCATCCACAGCCCATGTGGCAGTCTAGGAATTGGAGCACATGGACAGATCTTCCATTGCAGGATGCCACCCCTGACCTCTGGGGTGGGTTAGAGATGGAGCTGTCTTTTCTTTCCTCCTCTGGGAGCTGACACCTCCTCTTAGAGGGCTCAGAGACAGGACAGATGGCTGGCCACCAGGAGGGTCAGGCTATGTGATCTTGCCTGCATTGCCTGGGTAGACGATTGGGCCCTCCCAGTCAGGAGAAGGCTACAGCCAGGCGGCCTGGGGAGTAGTTTTGTATTTACAATCATCAGAGTTGTATGGTCTTCAGAAATAAAAGAACATGTTTGGAGAGGTTTCTAGATGCTGAAGCCTGGTAGGTTTGCAAAGCCCTGAGTTGGTACTGTGGACACTCTGACATTTAGGGACAGGGACAGGACCAATACACACAGGATGATTATGGCTTCCTTAAGCACTGGACTTTGTTTTTCATGATGTGAAATTCCCTCACCCCCAGCACCCCACTTACACCTAATAGCATGAATGTTCATTAGTATGACCAGTCAGTTTACTGACTATGTTGATTTTCAAGTGGAAATATCTGGAGGTTTTTCTCTTTATAAACTAACTCATAGTTGTGATAACAATAATGTGGTAAGATGAACTCAAATACAGAAAGTGGAAGTTTCCTGACGTTAGGGACAATCCTGCTGTCATGGTTACCCATGTGCTTTTCAAGGTCTAGTGTGAGTGTTTTCATCTCTCATGAGTCCTCCCCAGTAGTCCTGTGGTCATCTCTCCTCCAGCCTCATGGCCCTGCTGGTTTACGTGGCCTATTTGAGCCCCAGACCACGTTCTAGGATTGTGGAATCTTGGCAAGCAAAAGGCAGCTCTTTTGGCCTCTGTCCGATGTGACAGTCCCGGCCAGAGCACTGACAGATGGTAAGCTTCCGCTGTATGTATGCTATTGGGTCACTATCTTCTGGGGGCAGCCCTTCCATCCAGGGCAGCTCTAATTGCCTGAAAATTCTTCCTCTTGCTTAGCTAAAATCTGGCACTATGATGCCCTTGGTTGGAGGCCTGCCTTTGGGAACACTACAAAGTCACTCTGCCCTTCTTGCACATGACAGATTCCACACTGTGGAAGACAGCACATCTCCCATGGATTCACTCTTTCTTGGTTAACTAAGCTGACTTTTGAAAAACACATCAGAGGAAGAACAACCGGAGTGCCCTTCCTAACCCATGTTTGTGACCTCCAGTATCCAGCTTCAAGTGCAGACTGGCCCAGAGTGAGTCTCCAAAGAGCGTCAACCATTAGCAGCCAATGGGATGTGCTGGCCCCACTCTGAAAATCTGACACTGAGTGTATGTCAGAATCCTCAGCAGAATTATACAGAGGCTTAGGCCCCCATCCTAGAGACTCTCAGTCATAGGTTTAGGGGGAAGCTCAACCAGGAATCCGTACTTTTAAGAAGGTCTCCACAGCCAGTTTTGCTGACTAGCCACTCTTCTGGGGTAAGTGAAGATGTGCTGAGGCAGGCCCTGGAAGGTAGACTCATTAGTCAGGATTCATTGGTTTGCAAGTGATAAAAACCCAGCTTAACCAGCTGGAGCAAATGGGAGAACGTACTGGTGGGTGCAGGATCGGTGAGGGATTCTGGGAGGGCTTTGCAGACTTGGTCGTTGGGACTAGACTGATCACAGTTCTTGCTTCCTCAGCCTCTCATCTTTTGCTTGGATTCATTTTGGAGACAGACGTCTCTGAAAGGTGAAGATCCTGGCCACGAGTAAAACCAGTTCATAGTCTCCCAGCACATCCACCTTAATGGGAAGAGGTAATCTTTCTTTTCCTCCCTCAGTATCTTTCTTTCCTTTGCTACTGGGGAGTTGAACCCAGAGCCGCTGCACTGCACTAACCTCCCAGCCCTATTTTATACATTTTTTGAGACAAGGTCTTTCTGAGTCACTAATTAACCCATGCTGGACTCCAACTTGGGATCCTCCTGCCTTAGCCTCTCAGACAGCTGGGAACACAGATGTGTACCACCATAGCCAGCTTCCCTTTGCCATTTGTTTGTAAAAGACTTTGTTAAGTAAAGGACTTTTCTTGATCCAATTTGAGCCTCCTTTTAACCAATCACTATGCAATGAGATGAGATATTAGGACTGAGTGATGGATTTGCCCCTGCTAGGTGGGGGGAAGGCTCAGGACATTATGTGTGGGAAGGGACGCTGGGTCAAGCCCTTATCGCCAACCTATAAACAGGGCTGGGTAGATTTTTCTTTGGCAAACAAAGCTCTGGGGCAGCAACTGAATGAAGAGGCCATTCTTCTAGTGACAATAAGATCTATCAAAGATCATGCAGGTCACCTGATTAGAATAGTGGTACTGGAATACAAAAACTAGGTGGAACATAAATCTGATATCACAGCATCAATTCAAAACATTCTCCAAGGTGAGAGAAATGACCCTCTGACCTTCAAAAATGTGTCACCCTTCTGTAATGTAGAAAGAACATTGCTGGGAAATAGCTGTCCACTTGTGGGCTGTCTTTCTGAGGGCTTCAGTCATCTCAGAGGGACCACATGACTGAATCTGAATGACAATAATATATGTCATTTCCAGGGCAAGGTAATTAAGTATTGGGTACCAAATCCTCAACGTTCTCAGGCAGTGTGGCAGAGGATGTCTCAGACACAGCAGGACTTCAGCATGGAAAGAACCTTCATCCCTGGTTGATCAACAGAATCTGCATTCAATTTCAAGTGAGTGAGAAATCCTTTACTGTGTCAAGCCACTAAGAATTTGTGCCAATTGTCAGCATTAATTACCTGATTACTATATGTTTCTGATTCACTTTGTGTCCAATGGGATTTCCACACTCCCTTTCTATGTCAGATTAACCGAGACAGCATCTTGTGTCAACCACTGAAATGTCAGATTTGCTTGGTGGTTTTATCCAGGCTTCACTGGGTAAGAAGAGGAATCCAGGGCTGGGTCTTGAATGGACTACCCTGTAACTGACCACTCTTCATTTCTCTATCCATCATCCTTTACTTTTCTCATTCTTTCAACCTAGGTCTGCTGGGAGAGCAGGTGGGGCTGGCATTTCCATGTTGAATGTCCTTGGTTGCTCAGGATCAGGGAGTTATGCTATCCCTTCCCACGCAGGTGTGGCTACTCCCCTTTCAACATGACTTTCCTAGTTGAAAGCTACATGCTTTCCTGAGTACAGGGGAAACTCGGAAGCCATACCAGTTACTTTAATAGAGAGAATTGAATAGAAGCACTTGGTTAAGTGAGTATGAGAGAACTGTGACTGTTCAGTGATATGATGAATGAAAAATTGTGACACGCCCTGGATTTAATCACAAGGGCCAGTTGGTGGAGAGGGCAACAGGCAAGTTAATCAGTTAGCAGCTGTGGGTGAAATTGGCACATGACTACTTCATTTGCCTAAATATGCTGAAGCTCGGTTTAATCCCATCAGGGTTGCCTGTAGACTTTCTGGCTTGTTAACCTCAACCACTCTAGAGGCAGCATGAGCTTCCCTCCTGTTCCAAAGCTTTCCCAGCTTTGTGTGATCCTGCTTCTCTTACCTATAGCTAATGCAGGTTCCAATATAAACAACTTATCTTTCCTGCCCCATGTTTTCACTCTAAAATTCTTCCTAACACTAGGCTGAGCAGACATTTCTACAACTGGTGTGGGTGGCTGTGGAAATTTGTCCCAGGTCCTGACCCTTTTTTTGGCTAGCTAATAATGACTTAATAAATCTTTTTATTGCAGAGGCCACTTGGTCTCAAGAGTTCTGTTTAGAGATACTAATGAGTGATCCTAAAAGAAGCACCTGTAGGAAGCAGTCCTAGAGCTAGGGGAAGAAGTGGGTGTTCTTAGAACTTAGAAGCTTGAGAAGAGGCCCTGAGGGGCTGGGACTTGGCTCTGCAGGGTGAGGCACATACTGCTCAGGGTTGAGGTCTTTGGAGAGCCCAGGTACCAAAGGTAGGTACCTTTGGTAGAGGGGGAGAAGAAGCCTGCTAACTGGGACCAGCCACTAATAATGGACCCGACTCCACTGCAAGGACAAAACTCATGGTCAGGGTGGCCCTGAGAGGAGCAAGCAGCATAGAAGTGTAAGTTCCTACTTGGTCCCTTCCCTGTCACTGCCCCAGTGCCCCCTACTGCAGGAGCTCAGCCAGGATGCCAGGCCTGGTAGCCCAAAGCAGAGTGTGATGGAGCAGGTTTGGGGCTGGAAATCAACATCTCAAGAATCAGCATGGATAGTCTTTGGTCCCCTGGCTGGTGGTTTGCTGGGGTGTCTCCTTGGAGTCTAGAACCTCTTGGAACCAGTCAGTCTGAGCCCTGGCATCCTGGCAACATACTGATACTTGAACCTGGGTTTCCAGGGCTTACACGGATACCAGACTTTCCACATCTCAGACTTGTGGAGAAATTTTGCATCGTGAGCCATTCTAGGTCAGGTATAAATGGAGCTGGGGCCCAGGGATGAGATTAGCTGTGTGGTCTCCCAGAGGGGCTGCTGGAAAACCCCACGAAGGCAGACATTGCCTCTGTGTGTTTTAGCCAGGAGGTGGTCACGCTTCTGCTTTTTGCCTTGTTACCTTGAGCAAGAGAATTACCTTCTGCAAGTCTTGATTTTTCCTGCAAAATTTCCTCACGTGGATGAAGACTATTGCATATAACACTTAGGGCCTGGCACATCATAGGTACCGAGTAAGTGGAGGGAATTGTGATTATTTATCAGAGTAGGGGATGGCAGGAGGTGGCCTCTGCCCTTGAGGCCCATGGGATGGTTTCGTTTCTGGAGGTGGGCAGAGTGGCCTTTAGGAGCAGAAGTGTAGGCAGACAGGGGCACAGTAGTACCCGGTGATCTAGATCCTGCTCATGGAGGCCAGGGGTGGGGGTGCTGCAAAGCCACAAGGGAAAGCGGTCCCACCCTGATGGGGACTTGGAGGCCCAGAGCCAGAAGCAACTGAGTTTACCCTCCAGCCTGTGGACACAAGCAGGATGACTCTGCAGTGGCCTAGAGGAGACATGTGGAGAAGCTCAAATCACATGCATGATTTTGAGATTCTGTTGCTGTGTTAAGTCTGCATCCGAGTGACTGGGCATAAAGAATGTCAAGCAAGATTCGATTACAATTTTTATTTTGGAAAAGCCTTCATCAAAATATGTATATCTAATTAGGACAATTACAGCACAGGAACAAAAAACTGATTAAAAATCAGACACTCCATAAATTACAAGTGTTTTCCTCCAGCTGGGACACAACTCCAGTGGCTGAGCTGCAAGGCCAATCAATGCGAAGAGGCTCGGGGAGCAGGGGAGGGAGGTAGTGTCACTGTGGGGGAGCAGAGTGGGGGGCGGTGCTGAGTACACGTGGGACTCCTGCTGCTGCCTGTCTGGTGCAGCAGCTGGATCTGCTCTGAGGCTGAGGAGTGTTAGTGCCCCGCCTGAGCAGGGGCTTGTCTGATGGGTGGCACCTGGCGAGGCATGACTTTGCTGGATCCAAGTAGTAGATCATGCATGTGCACATGTGTCTCTCAGCGTGTGAACATCTGTGCCAACATCTGCAGCACAGAAAGAGGACGTGGGTTCCGGGCCATGAGCAAAATGAACTGTTGCATTTGGAGTCTGTGCATGTGCAAGGGAGGAGCAGGCAGCGAGTTGGCCTGTGTGCCCCTGGCAGTGCCAACATGTGCCTGTGCCCAGGTAAGAGGGCCTGGCATGTCACTAGATAGGCACAGCTTTCCTTTTAAAATAGGATAAGCTGAGGCCATATGGATGAAACTAGCTTCCTTCTATTGAGCATTTTCTCTGGGCAAGGCATGGTGCTAAGCCTTTTGCTAGGTCATTCTCATGTCAAACCTGCTGGTTCCCCTCCCTGCAACGCACATCTATGCCCTGATCCCTGGAACCTGTGAATATGCGACCTTCTGTGGCAAACCGGCCTTTAAGGACACACCAGACCCAGGATCATGGGGGTGGGGAGCTATCTTGGAGGCCTATCTCGGAGGCAATCACAAGTGTCCTGGGAAGTAGATGAGAGAAGATAGGGATGGAGATGAGATGACACAACCATGGTCTGAGGGACCTTGCATTTGTGCTCTGGAGGGAAAGGCCCGATGAGCCAAAGAATAGGCAGCCTCTAACAGGGAGAAAACCAAGGTTGAGGGTTCTCCCTAAACCCCTGCCAGCACCTTGGTGCTAGGCCAGGGAGATTCATGTTGGATTTCTAACCTCTGGACTGTGAGATAAATGTATCTTATCTCAAGCCACTACACTTGTGATGATTTGTTACAGCAGCTATAGAAAATCCACATAGTAGGTGATACTGTTTTATAGCTGAAGAAATTGGAGCTCAGAGACAGCAAACAAGATCCCCAAGCTTGACTGGCCAAGAGGGGGCTGAGCCACAATGCAACAGTCTGGCCTGGCCTGCCCCCTCGCCCCCCACTGAACTGCAATCATGAGGGTTAGCTTCTAGTTTTCAGGCTAGCTTACAGGTGCTCCTGTCTAGCTGCCAGCTCAGAGATGACGGGATCCAGGGGCCTATTCTGGGAAGAGAACATTGAAATGCCTGGACATGTTCCATTTAAAGCCTTCATTGAAAACAGCCTGTATGTTTTCCCCGCAAGGAGGAGGAGGGGTTTGTGTCAGAGCCTGGATCCAGCTTTGATGCTTGGAGCTCTCTGCATCCCCAGCTATTCACTGGGAACACGAACCTGGGCTTCAGCCCCCCCCCCCCATGTCTCTTGCTCCCTGGTCAACCCAAATGTCCCTTAAGTCTGCACTATTGTAGACTGGGCTTCCACAGCTCACCTGACCATCTGGAGTCCAGGGGATTACTGTGGGCTCAGAACCCTGCAGCCCTGGGCATGAGAGCAGGAGTGGGTGGGCAGAAGAGCCAGCTGCCTATACCCCGTGCTCTGCTTTCCTGCCACCAGCTGGCCATGGGGTGCCAAGAGGAGCCTGTGTCCAAGATGCACCAGGAGAAGTGGCTGCAGGGCAGAGTGCCAGGTTAGGACAAGGGCAAGCTAAGTCCCTGCCTTCACCAGTCCCGGAATAGTTGCTTGGCTCAATTCCCCCACCAACCTCAATTTCCTTATCTATAAACTGAGGTACCTAGAGAACTCTCTGGAAGTTCCATCTGCTTGGATTCCCAAACCCTGAGGTTTAACCTCCTGCTTGACATCAGATGGACACTATGCAGTCCAGCATCCAGGGGTCAGTGTGAGGTCTCACCCCATATGATGGACGTGGGGTTCTTAAGTGATGTCAGATCTGCACCTTCCCCAAGCATTGGTGTAGTGGTGAGGGAAGCCTTGCAGGAAGTGTCCTGGACAGCCAGACCAGGGCTGACTCTAGCACAGCGGTCCCGCTCTCCCTGCCGTAGGAGGATGCTATCTCCAGGAAGCTTCTGGGAAGCTTCTGCTGGCTCCAGCCTATGGAGGGTGTAGTGTGTATATGGGGGATATTCGACGGGAGTCCTCTTATATGGCCACCAGGAGGATGCAGAGCCTTTGTGTAGGGTCTGTAGCATGCTGAAAGAAATATCTGTCCTCCTGGCTCTCTCCGGCATCTAAGCATATTAGAACAGGGAGTAGGAGTACCAATAAAGAGAGATAAGTGAGGGTGACTTTCCTAGGGACACCCATTCAGTAAGTGACATGCTCATCAGCACTTCAGACTTTTGATCTTGAGCCCAATTACATTTTTGGAATATACAGGACCTGTTCTACATGTTTAGGATACAGCTCCCCCTCCCCATCCCCAGTTACTTGCTAGGACCCTCAAAATGCTCGGGATCTCGATCCTGGTCAGAGAAGAGCCTCACCAACTTCCTCTACACTGAGAGGCACCAACCTATTCCACCACCCAGGCTGGACTGCAGAAGTCCTTTCATTTGTCCATCACTGCTGTTGCATCCCACTAACACATGGCATCTCTGTTGGAGTCTGGGTGGGTGGACATTTGCTAATGGCAGGCCCTGGCTGGGTCTCTGTCCCAGCCAGGATGCAGCAGTGCCCTCAGAAGGCATCAAGGTCACAGCTCCTTTTAGATCAGACTTTTCGTTCTTAGCCAACAACTCCCAATGTGCTAAGGTGGCTTGATTTGGGGCACTTCCAGTATCAGCTTCGCCTTGTAGGAAAATCTTTACTTGTGCATGAATAAACATATCACACATTGAGCTGGTTCTTACCAGCCTAGATGCTTCCTTTTTACAAGACAGTTTTTAAAGTCAAAGGGTGCTTGCCGATTTTCTCTGCCCCTGAGCGTTGTGTGAGGGATTGCTATTCCACCCTGCCTCATCTAATCTACCTAGATCTCTTTAACGTCACCCTCAGAAATAGGAGTTGGCGTGTGTTTCTTTCTATTTCAAAGCTCAAGCATACGTGCACATTCATCCATTCTTTCTGTGTGTTTAATACTGGGGGTAGAGGCCAGAGACTTGCACTCACCTGCATGCTCAGCCGTGGTTTTACTTTTTATTATGACGTGAGATCTTACTAAGTTGCTAAGTTAACAGGGCTGGACTTTCCTGAATTTTCAGTCTTTCTGCCTCAATCACCCAGAGTGCTGGGATGACAGGCCTGTGGTGCCACGCCTCGCTAACTCCTGCATTTTTGTTGCAAGTAATCAAAACCAAATTCAGATTAGGGAATGCATTGGCTCACATATCTGGAAAATGCAAGAGTTGTACTCACTGTAATCTGAGTTATTTTCTGGGAGCACAGCAATGAGCCAAAGCTTTCTGCCTATCTTCTCTTCCAACTTCTGCTCAAACTCATTCTCATGACAGCACCCCTCAGCTCAGAGGCAGGATGACCAAACTGACCTTGGGGCCTCTCACATAGCCAGTGCTAGCAACTGCGTCTCAGAGATCATTTAAAAAATAAATGTGTGCATTTTATTCGAAGTCTACAGAGATGACTTTTAAAAAGATAGTTACAAGTGACCTTTCATATCATCTCATACTTCAAACCCAAAAGAAGTTCAATAAAAGCTACACTATTTAAATAATTCTTGCGCTCTAAATGCCTTGTCCCCCCACCATGCAAAATCCCTTCTATATTATTTTATAGGACTAGCTCTTAATTTGCAAATGAATTCTCAGCTTTTTAACCTTATATCACAAAAATTTTAACATTAAGTTATGAATGTATTTCTTTTCTATTTGCATTTTTTTTTTTTGAGTAGTGGGAATTGGACTCAGGGCCTCAACCTTTTGCATCTGTTTTTTGGGAGTTTTTCTACTAACTTTTAAAGATTACAACTTTTTAAAAATATATGCCTTATGTTTTAGAGTGTTAGGTTCACAGCTAAATTGAATGGAAAATACAGTGTGTTTCTATATATTCTCTGTGTCCCCAATAGAAAGCCTTTCCTACTGTCTACATTGTACGTTCAAATGGTACATTTATTACAATCAATGAACCTTCTGAAGTGTCATTTTTCCAACAGAGTTAATAGATTTGTCCTTGGGAAGACTCTGATGGGCTGGCTGGAATCACAGTACATCTCCGCACCAATCACTCTGACTGGGAAAAGGCAGGATTGTGGAGTTCCGGTCATATAATCACATGGTTGATACCAAGTGGCCACGTCTGTAACAAGCAGGAGGAACCCCTCAGGTCACCACATTTGAAGCCTCAAGAATCATGTACAGCTCATGAGGAGTCCCCCAAAAGAACCAGGGGAGGAATGACACCATGTTAGGTAGATAGATGTGCTGTCCATCTGGACCAAAAATACATCCTCTATCCCAGGTGACCTTGGGCCATCTGTTGGGGTTACCTCTGCATCCTCAGGCCTCTGGGGATGTCCCAATTTCACTTGTCACCTGTGGTGCATGGTGGCATCCTTGTTGCACTGTCAGCATTCAAGAGCTGTCTGTGGAAAGGTCAGTTGTGGACGCTGCGTGGCCTCGGTAGGAAGTGCTAGTTATGGGGACCATTCCCAGTGCTCCCTGTACGGCCACTGTCAGTCACTCTCTGCTCTAACACATTCTGTTATGTCTTCATGTAGTCTGGCTGAGAGCCTTCCTAGGGGACCTTGATTCCAAGACACTTTGGGTGTCAGTGTTCAGCATGTGTGTGCATGCATGCACGAGCTGGAGTGGGGTCAGGGCATCGGACACAGATTTCGTAAACAAGGGAGTGGTGGGGTAAAAGTGGCAGTCTGGGCCCACTGCACATTTCTTCCGTGCCTGTGGCTTCCTAATTGTTATTCTGGACCCAGACAGAGGCAGCTGCACAGAAGTGGGGGAAGCTGACAGGCAGTGGCAGGTAGCACCGGCTGTTGGAGTTGGAAGCCGATGAGATCCCAGCAGGGAGGGAGGAAGAGGCCAGAGGGAAAGGGAGCCAACTAGGAATGTGGCAGTGCCCACCGTCCCAGTTAGCAACTGCAATGCAAAAATTGTTTTTGTTTTTTTTTAAAGTGTGCATTTTGTTTAAACTCATTACAGACAAGTTTTTTGTTCTTTGGTTTTTTTGTACCGGGAATTGAACTCACAACCTCACACTTGCCAGGCAGGACCTGTGCTGCTAACACAGACTACTTTAAAAGAGATAGCACCTCTCTTTCTATCGAAGGCAGCTGTAGGGTCTCACATGATGCTGCTGCAGGCAGTGGGGTGTTGTTTCGGGTTTTCCTCTCTAATCCCTTCTTGCCAAGGGCCAGCAAGGCCCAAGGGAGAGAAGGGGCAATGTCCAGGCTGCAGCCCTAGCGCTGGTCAAGTGACTGCTTGTCCACATGCCCATTTCTCATGCTTTCTGGGCTCTGCTTGGCCTCTCTGGAGCTGACCCCGGCACTGGGCTCCCTGCTAGCCTTGGGTGATGGAGACTGGCAGGAATCTGGAGGGCACAGGGAGGGAGAGGCTGAGGCAATCTTTTTCTGCTCTGCCATGCTTCTTCTCAGCTTCTGCTCTCTCCATCTCCTGGCTTTGGAATCCACTGACGCATTTTCATCCTTCCAGCTTGAGGTGGAAGCAGATTCTGCTGTCACTGTTTCTCAAGTTGACCCCAGCCCCTCTGACTTCCCCTGTGCCACTGAGTCCCTGTGTAAACTCTTCCCTTGGAGATACTCAGAGTCCTGGCTGTTTTCCAGCTGGGTCCCAATGCTGCAGCCCTCTGATTGCCTCCCTGGCTCAGACCTCTTTCTGCTGTGCCCTAGTGGAGTGTCCTTTGGCTCTGGCTCTCCCTCTCTGCACTGTACTTTTCCTCTCTATGAAAGGGAAGGGCAGAGAACCATCACTTCTGGACCCTCTGCCCAGGACCTGCAGGCTTCTCTTCTGGCCTCTGCTGCACATCCTGGGACTCTTGGGCATCCCTCTCAGGATGGTCCAAGCTGTTCTCTCCTCGCCTGGGAGGGTGGAGAGGCCTGCTCCTAGAGCGCGGCCTCAAGTCTTGAAGGAGGGCCTGAAGTCTTTTCCTGTGTGGGTAGGAGTCACACGAAGCCTGGGAGGAGAGACCGGCTGGCCACGCTGAGCAGTCAGAGCCATAGACAATAAGAAAAGTCTCCACTCCATGAAGTAAAGGAAGAGGCAGGGGATGAGAGCTGGGTGGAGCCCCCTCAGTCCCCTTCTGCAGGAAACTTTTCCCATCTCCAGGTCAGGTGGCTGTCACTGTGGGGAAGGGAAGCAATGGAAGGGAGGAAAAGATCAGAGCAGAGCTGAGGCCTTGTTTTGAGTTTGAAATGTCCAAGCTGTTAATTTGGGACTAATCAATGCTCATTTGCACATATTTGGTAGCTATAGCAGGTTATCTGTTTGCCATCAAGATGTCCTGGGGGCTCGGAGGCTCTTCCCCAATGCCACCCACCCAGGGCACTGCTTCCCTGTTCAGAGGTGTTGTGTGGCCAGCTTGGCAGGGGGACACAGCAGGTCGGCACCCTCAACCCCTGAGTCCATCCCAGCTGCCTGGTGGGTTGGCAGAAATCCAGGATGTAGGAGGGGAGTGGAGAGAGGGCCAGGGGGCTGGCCAACTCAGCTCGGGAGGAGGAGAATTAAGCAAAAGTGCAAATTACCCAAACCCGTGATTAACATTTCTTCCAAATCTGCATGCATATTAAAGTACAACCCGCCCCAGTCCCCACACAATGAATTCTGCATGAATCTTAAGATAAATCGTTTGGAGAACTTAGTAGCAGCTGCTCTCCCCTGCTGCCAGCTGCTTCCCCAAATCATTTCAAGGCGGGGAAGGGGAAAGGAAGAGGGGAGTGTGGGTGAGAGCCAGGAGGGAGTCAGGGGGTGCTGGTTGCTTGGGCCTCCCTGTGCGGGCACCAGGGCCAAGCAGCGCACTGAGCGGAGGGTGAGGAGAGGGTTTGGGCAAGCCTGGGTTCTGCCCTCTTGTTGGGAACTACAGTGGCATAAGGCAGAGCTGCAGCTGCGGACCCCTTTCCTGTGTTCGGGCTTCCTGCGCTGCCTTACTCCAGCTGCCCCTCACTCATGGCCCATCATCCTGGAGGGGGACTTTCTAGGCCGGGTGGGGGGGGGGCTTCACCCCCAGGATGCATTTGGCAATGTCTGAGGATTAGCATGGCTGAGGAGGGAGTGGTCCTGGCATTAGTGGGCAGAGGCCACAGATGCTGCTAAGCACCCTACAATGTACAGAGCTGTCCTCCCTCGACAGTGACAGTGAGTGATCCAGCCTGGAATGTCAGCAGTGTGTGGCCGAGAGAGGCTGCCCTAGGGAGACATACCTGTTTACTCCCCCAAGGCATCTGGTCATTTCCACCCAACCTCCCCTGGGCTGGAAGAGAGTCACCTAGGCCCTGAGGAGGGGTGGAGGTAGCATTCTGAGCTTCAGAGTGTGGCCGTCTCATTGATCTGTCACTGAATCGGGCAGGGCCCCAGAAGGCAGCAGATGGCACCTTGCAAGGATTCCAATCCCAGCAGTTTGAGGAAGCAACCATTTACAGACTTGGGAACAGAGATAAAGGGACCAACCCCGGAGGATGTAGGGTCTAGGGAGCAGTAGGAGTGGCAAGTCATTGTCATCTTTAGGTCCAAAGGGACAAAGAAGGGGCTGGGGATTTAGCTCAATGATGTAAGTGCCTGCCTAGCAAGCACATGGTTGTGAGTTCAATCCCTGGTACAAAAAACAAACAAACCAAAACAACACAAAACAAAAATCAAAAGGACAAAGGAAGGCATGTTGTTACTGCAGCCCAGATCCATGTAATAGAAACAATGGAACCTGCAGACAGTGGATACCAGAATAGCATCGGGACTGAGGGTGATGGGATAAACACCCTCCCTGCTCTCTTGCCCTCAGTCTCTTCCCAATGCCCTAGATTGGCCAAACACAAAAGACTCAACTGATAACCTTTCCAGGTGCACAGCAGAGGGAGAAAATATTGACCTTGCTGGGGTAGGGGACAAATGCAGAATGGTCTACACAGCAAACACTGCCAGCACCAAAGGAGTTCTCGGGGCACCCCTAGGAACTTCTGGGAGCTCAATATGTAGACTGGCAGTTAAAGAAAACCCAGCGAAAAACCCATTATCATAGTCATGAAAGAATCAGTGCACAATGGTTTTTGGAAAATCCTGGACTCTTTCCCAGGGGTAGAGAGAAGGTTGAGATGTTAAGATTCACTGGGAAGCCAATTTCAGAGACAGCGTCAGGAAGCCAATGGCGTGCTGGGATTCAATTTACAAAACTGTAGTTTAAGCTCGAATTTCCAGTAGTACACCCCAGTGTAAAAGAGGATTTCACTTATAATAAATTTGCTTTTGCCCAGGAAGCAAAAACCAGCCGGGTGTGTCGCAGGCTGGATACTGATGGCGTTGGCTCTCGGGGAAGCTCTGCCTGATGACTGGGTGTGGGCAAGAGACAAAGAGATTGGGGAGACACTGGGTGGACAGTGGTGATGTTTCCCGATTTGGCAACAATGTCCAGAGGGAGTGGAAACTGGGTTCTGGACTTCAGAACCCATACTCAGGGGACATGGTCACTTCTTGGGCTTGTTGGCTTGTGGGGCCTAGCATAGAAGCTGGGGGCTTCCATTTTCTTTCCAGATGTGGCACATATGTTCCTTTTCCTCTGCCACCCAGGTGGGATGGTAACATTTGCAAGCCCTTCTGGGGTCCCTGAGAAAGGAGCTCTACCCTGGGGAGTCAGTGGACCTGAGGGGCTGCTTCTTCTTCCTGCTTTGAAGCTGAAGCTTAATGAGAACTAGACAAACAGAAGCACTTTTCAGCTCAGCAGGGTGATGGGGGAGTGAATTAAAATCCCATTATAAAAACACCATGGAGACTGCTGGCAGCTGTGTGGATGATCATTCACACCACTGTGCGTGTGCACATCAGACCTCCTCGCTGAGACTCGGGCCACAGAGGCCGCTGTGGAAAGGGTTTTGGAAACAAGTCCACGCGGTGCCCTCCTCTGAGCCTGTGACCTTGGGTGAGCTGCACATCCTCTCTTATCTCTACAGAAGCTCCTCCTCTCCACCTCTGGCTGGAGCGAGCATCTGAGGCCACTTCTGCAGAGTCTGGCTCTGGTCTTCATGCATATGACACTATCAGGATCAGAACATTGGGACACCTGTCCCTCCAAGCTCTCCCTTCACCCCTTAGCCCTGAAGGGTAATGAGCTTCCTGCCTTGCTTGGCCCTGTGCGTGTCCCCTTGCTTTGTCTCTTGTTGCCAGTCAGGTCAGCTGGATTCACTCCTCTGTCACTCCTTAGCGCAGTGGACTTCTTGTCAAGAGCCCGACAATTCACCCTCCACACAGGATGAAGGTATTGCTGCATGTGACAGCTCAAGAGTGGGACAAAGGCAGGGCCGGGCCCACGGGCCACACACAGGCAGGCTGACGCTGCGTGGGACAGTGGGTGGCTTGGATCCTTCTCTGCCCCTTACTAACTAGCTGTGGGGCTTTGGTCCACTTGTCTGTTCTTCCTCCAGTTTCTGTTTCTCCTCCATAGAGTAATGATGATGGAGGTGGTGGTGGCAGTAATGGTCGTGTGTGTGTTACAAGGTTACTGTGAGTTCCGTGGGTAAATCTGTAAGATTTTTAAAAGGCACATCACAAACCATCAGATATATTACCTATTGCTTCTTTATTATAATAGCAAAATAAAATGTGTTTTCTTGCAAACCACATAAGAGAACCAGCCTCCCTCTACCTCTGAATCATGTGATTGTATATTTTCTTCTATGGTTAGAGGGACCTTGAAGCTGTCTTTGTTTCAGGGTAGAGGGGGGAATGTCCTGGCTACCTAGCTCCTAGACCAGGGGTGGTAAACATTTTGGAGCTTTCAATGACAAACTACTGGCTGTGACATGGGTACTATGGGTCATCACCACTGTCCTAGACTAACCTCCCCAAGAGCTTCAGTAAAGACTTGGGAATTTATCCAGGGATTTCTGCTTCTCTACAAGACTATGACTGTTGACGTGTTCATTTATTCATACATGTATCATTTAGGCATAGGTCAATCAATGTGCTGAGCTTTGGAATCACGTGTTAAACTCACAAGGGTGTTTCTTCTCCCATGGGTTATTTAGTTAGAGACAGAATCAGCTCCTGAGTCTTACGAAGTGAACAGGTTTAGATCAGCCCGTAGGAGAAGAGGTGGGTGCTGTTGGCTCCAGGGTTCTTGGCTGCTGGAAGAGTCTGAGAGGGCCTCATGTACCCAGGTGCATTCTACATTAGCTACATGCCAATTTAGCCCGCTTGCTGGACTTGGCTTTGGAGGACAGGGCTCCTCATGATTCTGGCCAGCAATTTTCCCTTTCTGTGGAAAGAATTCAAGGATCTTAACTACCTCCACCACCAGCATCATCACCAACACCATTTTCATTTCTATGACCCAATGACACTGTAATAATCTTCACCTCTATCATCAATATTATCAGCACTGTCAACACCAACATCACCATCACCACCAGTATCATCGCTTCTGCCATCACCATAATTCCTGCCCCCAGCATCACTCCTTCCACAATCACCACAACAGCCTCCACCACCACCAGCACTACTGCCGTGACCATATCATCGCCATGATTGCTATCAGCACCACTGCCGTCACTGCCACCATTATCACCATCACTGCCGTCACTGTGATCACTGCCATCACCACCACCACACTCAGCTATCACCAGCATTGTGTTCATCATTACCATGACCACCTCCTCCGTCACCACCACCATCTCAACAGCAGCAAAACAGCTCCTCCCCTTGTGGTGGTCACCTTCCCTGGGTGAAAGATGGTGTGGCAGTGTCCTTGCAGCTTTCTTCCTTTTAGGTAAGGAGATAGCTTCTCCCTAGTCCCCCCTGGAGAGTAAAGGCCAAAGTGCACTGCAAACAAAATCTTCAAGGCACCCAGAAGAGAGGTCAGGCAGATGCAGTGAGTGGGGGCAGTCGACTCGGGTCTTCCACCACTGGTCTTCATTCTCCCACACTCTCTGCCTCTGCTGTGCCACACACCTTGCTTGTTATAAGCACAGAATTTGGAGTGAGGAGAGCTGCCAGTGTAACTTCGTGGATGTTGTTAAAACTCTGTGAGTCCCAGTTTCTGTATCTACTGACAGAGGATGAGGACTGACTGGTAAGTGATGATTTAAAAGGTGGTAATGTCAGTAAGTCATTTGACCTAGTGGTTGGCACATATTAGTGCTCATTTGCTATCTGTTACCTTGTCCATCATCATCTTTCTTTCCTCCAATCTGTCTATTTATCATCTTCAAAATTTTAGTATCTTTACTTTGTTCAGATCTCCTATAGTTGTATAACAAACTGACCCAAACTATTATTGCTGTCTTGTGGTTTGGGGATTCACCAGTTTCAACCAGTCACTGGGTTCTCATACGGCTTCAGCTGGGTGGTGGTGGGATTCGTTTGGAAGACTGTCCCACTCCTGGGTCCTTAGAGCTTCCTGCCAAGACACCTACACATGACCTGGTCACATGGCCTGGAATTCCTCTTGGGTGGCAGCTGGGCTCTGAATGAGCCTCCCAAAATACAGTTCCATGGAAGCTGTCTCACCTTTTATACCTATCCTGGAAGTCACGGAGAATCATTCCCGCTGCACTTTGCTGACTAGAGAGTCACTAAGATCTATTTATGTTCAAGGGGAGGGGCATGGCTCTGCTTTTGCATGGGGGCACAACACAGTGACACTGTGACAAGACTAGGCTGAGTGATATGATTGTGAACGTGTTCAGAACACAATGCTTTGCACTTTGAGACTTTCATTAGGCCTCGGTATTTTCTTATCTTTAGATGCTCACCTGTCCACTTCTTGAGCAGCATTCTCTGCATTCTTGGGAAATCTGGTGCTCTGAAAACAGCAGAGCCCAGACTTCTGGTTCCTTGGCCTAATTGTGGTGCTTCTCAGCCATCTGGAGCTAACCACTGCTCCTTCCTATTTCCTGCCTCAGCGCTGGGGCTTTAGAGGGAAGCAGATCTGGTTATCACAGTTCCTCTCCTCCAATCCAATGAAGAAAACCAAGTTATTTAAATGGGACTTGGGTTTCACAACCAAGAGCATTCAAATACCAGCTCGTCTGAGTCAAGGGCTGGCTCCCTGGTTCCCAAAACTCATTCCTGACCCAAAGTCCCGGTGGCCTAGCGCCTCCAAAGCTCATTTTTTCTGTCCTCAATGTATTGATTATCAATCGCTGTGCAACAAAGTGCCCTAACACTTAGTGGGCATCATATGTGTTATTATCTCATTGTTCACAGTTCAGGGTGTTTGGGAAGCTGAGCTCGGTCCTCTGGCTCCGGGAGCCTTGCAAAGCTGCAATCAGACAGTCAGCAGGGACTGCGATTCAGTTGGAAGCGTTGGTGGGGTAGACTCACCTCCAATGGAGCTCCGTCCCCAGGGGACTGTTGGCCAGGGGCTGCCTTCTTTGCCTTCTTGAACTGTGTTCTTTTCCTTTTCTCCCAAAGGAAGCCTGGTGATCAACAATCAGATATGAGAGTGAGAGCAGCCAGAAGTCAAGTTCTGTGGCTTGATTTGGGAGTGAGGTCCCATTACTTTTTTTCATGTTCTATTGTTAGAAGTGAGCCACTAGGTTAAGCCCACACACAGAGCATGAATACCAACCGGAAGGTGGAGGTCACTGGAAGTGGTTTCAGAAGCTGCATATTATCTCACCATGACTTTGGGATTTGAGGAAGGCACACGTGAAAGTCATTATTTCACTAATGGGGGAAAGTAGTTAGAAATTGTTTAGTCACTTTCCTGTCATTCGGACCAAATACCCAACTTCTGTGTCTTAAAGGAGGATAAAGTTTATTTTAGTTTACGGTTTCAGAGGGTATAACCCATGGTTAGCCAGCTTCAAGGCAGAAACATGATAGAGGAAGGACCTGGCAGAGAAAAGCTGCCCAACTTATGGC
The DNA here is from genome assembly GCF_034190915.1 of Cavia porcellus. Classification (NCBI taxonomy): domain Eukaryota; kingdom Metazoa; phylum Chordata; class Mammalia; order Rodentia; family Caviidae; genus Cavia; species Cavia porcellus. The sequence continues at coordinate 24,787,455 of NW_026947515.1, forward strand.
AAACAGGAAGTAGTGAAACCAGGAAGAACCAGAGAGAAGGATGCATCCTTCAAAGGCAGGCCTCCATTGACCCACCTTCTTCAACCATTGACACCTTCTTCACCTCCATTGACACACCTCCCAACACCACTATTAGCTACGAGCTAATCGGTGGCTTAATCCACAGATGAGTATCATGCCCCCATGATGCAGTCACTTTTCAGGAAGCCCCGTCTCTGAATCCATGAGACTTTTGGGGAACATTTAAACCATAGCAGGGGTTACACATCAGATTTCATGGCAGCATTATTTAGAATAGCAAAAAGTGACAGCAATCCAAATGTCTACCAACCAATGAATGAATACTAAGCTATTGTACGTTTATACCAAGGAATATCATTCAACAATTGTGAGAGGAAGTTCTGATGCGAGGTATAACGTGGATGGACTTGAAAACATTCTGTTAAGGATCGATCACAAAGGATCGCATACTATATGATTCTGCTTGTCTGAAATGTCCAAAATAGGCACATTTATAGAGATGGAAGTACACTGGTGGTTGCTGAGGGCTGAAAGAAAGGAGGACTTTAGAGGAGCACAGTAGACTTAATGGGGGCCTCATTCCAAAAGACATGTTCATGTTCTAACCCCTACAGCCTGTGTGTGACCTTGTGTTTTAAAAAGATCTTTGAAGATATTTTAAGTTAAGGACTTCAAGATGAGACCTGAGACTGGCCCTGGTCTAATGTCGCTGGATGACAGAGGTACTCAGACACGGGAGGATTCCACGTGAAGGTGGAGGCAGCCTGGAGCGATGAGGCCACAAGCCCATGAATATCCGGAGCCACCAGAATCAGGGAGGCAGGAGGGACCCTCTCCGAGAGCCTTTTCGGAGAATGTGGCCCTGCTAATACCTTGAGTTCAGACCCCACCCTCCAAAACTGTGAGAGAATCACTTTTTTACTATGTTAAGGCCCAGATTGTAGTAATTTATTACAGTGGCACCAGGAAATGAAAACAGGGCAACAGTTGGAAGAGGGGGCGTTCTTTTAGGGAAAATGGAAATTTTCAAAAGTGGATTGAGGTGATACGTTTACAATTCTTTGCCTATATTTTAAGCCATTGTATCACACACCTTAAATGGCAAATTGTACTGTAAGTGAATAGTATCTCAGTAAAACTGTAGAAAACCAAAAAAGAATCTGGAGATTTATCCCTCTTCCAGAAAAGCGGGGGCAGGATGACAAGATGGGATTTTCCCACTTAGCTCTAAGCAGCTCCACGTAGTTAAGCCTTCCTGTATAGGGGTGCTGGTGTTGTGTGTCCTCCGCCTCCGCAATACTATTGGAAGGCAATGCACCTGGTGACAGGAGCCCGGTCACTGCTGTCCCTGTTCACTCTCAGGCATATTTTCATCCTCTCCTGCTGCTGCTTGGCTTGCTTCCTTCTGCCCCTGGGGTGTCTTGCTAGGCTGCCACCTCATCCTGCTTGGCGAGCCATTGTCATCCCCTATACCTTTCCATCACCCCCTTCGAACAGCGAGCCTCCCAGGGTGGAATCCATTTCCAGTCCCTCAGATGTCGGGGGACTTGAAAGCATGGCAAATATTTCTGAGATCTAAATTACACCGACCCCGGAAGGCTGAACTCACAGTATAATCCAGGTTATGAATTGTAAATCAGACGCCATGCAAAGTACTTGCAAAAATTCAATAAGCTTTCTTTGCTCCTTGCACAGGAAAACTGGGCCTGGGAAGCCAGAAGGAACCAGCTGGTGTTGGGGGACAGGAAAGGAGCAAATAGGGAGGGAGGACAAGGGGTGGGTGGGTTTGGGCCCTGCTCCACCAAGACTTCTCAGGGCTGAGAGCTGTCCACTTCCCTAATGGCGGAGCCAAGGTGTCTCCATGGCCCTTAGATTACACACCCTCCAAGATGTAATCCAGCCTTGCACGTAAGCATAGCACAGCTACCAGTGTGTTCAACCCAGGAGGCAACACTGGCCTCTAGGTCACTCAAGGGGCAGAAGTTGTCAACCTGCTGTCAATGCACACTGTGAAGCTAGTTGCTTACGCATGTCCCTAAGTGGAGACCACTGTGCTATGGAAGCAGTGGGAGCAGCCCTGCCTGATATTAAATCTGTCGTCATCCCTGCTTTAGTGAGAGAATTCACTCGGGGTCCACTGATGGTCCACGGGAGAGACACATACACAGGGACCACTGAAACTTTCTGTTCTGGGGTGGAGATGTGGCTTCATGGTAAAGCACAAGGCCCTGTGTTTGATCCTTAGCCAAGAAAGGGGGAAGTTACGTACTAAGGAGGTTGAAGATCAAGTGACCCTCCTCTTGGGCAGAGGCAGGTAGTGTAAGGTCTGCAGGTCTCCAGAACTGTCAATCCCCAGAGAAAAGGCTGGAGGGGGTAAAGAGGGCAGGTATTTCCATCTGACACACCACTAGGCTGTCAGTACACTGAGGCATGGAAGCTCCCATCTGAGCCAGGAGAGGGGAACAGGGAGGAGAGCCATTTACTGCATGGCTGCATCTCCAGGACACTGGGCGGGTACACACGAACACAAGAGCTATGGTCTCTGGGACCTTCAGCTCTTCCTTCGTCTTATTCCTATATAGAGTCCTTGAACACTCCTCACTCACCGGATGGGAGTGAGTTGATGGGAAATGAGAAATAGGTGGAGACCATTTCCCCCTGCTTGGATTTGGCCTCCACGAATGTTCTACAACGTGGGTGGCCAGTGGGTGCTGACACCCCTGCTGCGCACCATGTTGGCTGCCAGGAAGACCAAGCAGGTGTGGTGGAGGGAGATAGGCTGGGTCCTTCACGCTCACCTCCCAGGTGCTCAGAGGCTCCAGGTCCCTGGTGCACACTGTGGTAGCCTCAGAGGGGAGCAGGGGCTGCCCCTGGTTGCAGCAGGATACGGGGATGGGGAAAAAAAGGGCAAGGGGAGGGGGGCTGCCAGCCTGGGGCTGAGGAGTTCACCATGTTCCCAGAGTATTAATAGTCATGATGAGGAGGACGTGCAAAGTCTCCTCTCAAGGTGCTCAGGGCTCTGCCAGGCAATTAAAATGCAGCAGTGCACATCCTCTAATGAGGACACCATTGCAGTCAGGGCAGCTTGGGCTCCCAGCTAAGTCCTGTAGGAGCTGCCCCATGAGTGTGGCCTGGTCAGGAAGAGCTCAGTGTATCGTCTGTTCTGCAGAAAGTCTCTCACTTTTTTTCTGTCCTTCCTTGCATCCTCCCTCCCTGCCCACTCCGGAAGCACCTGGAAAGAGCGGTGTGATGCAGTGAGCTCGAGCCTCTGCAAACCTCTGGGGGCAGCGGCTCAGCACTTTGCTAGCTGTGGATGTCTGGCAGGCACAGTGGGAAAGCTCTCTGAGGCAGCTCATCCTTGAAACCCCCTTCCGGAGTTCATGGCCTGGCGTGACTCTCCTGGCTCGGGCTAGCATGGTTATATGCTTCTAACTAAGATGAGGCAGCAGATGAGATGCTGCTTTGTGCCTGGGCCACTGTACATCACAGTGTCTGTCCTCTTAGAAGATTCTAGTGCTTTCTCAGCCTACAGCCTGGGATGAAGCAGATTGTCATGTTGGAGAGGCCCAAAGAGCCAGAACTGACCCTCAGCCTGACACTCACCAAGGAGCCCAATCCTGCTGACCATCACCCACACTTGGACATAGACCTTTCCCCAGATGAACCTCTAGATGAGACCCCAGCCCTATACTTGCCTGCAAGAGCCCCTGTGACTGAGGATCCTGCTGAGTTATGCCCATGACTCCTGATTTCCAGAAACTGGGAGAGTATATCTGATAAATATGGGGATGATTTGTTACCTAGTGGTAGATCCCTAATACAGTGTATTATTAAACCTTTTGGTTTTCCATTTCTCACCTGTAAAATGGCTCTAATCAGTGATGCATGCAGGTATGTTATATAGCGTCCCGTACTCAGGAAGCAAGGAATTGAAGCTTCATCATTAATTAATAACGTCCTAATAAAAATAGCTGCTCCTGCACTGAGGATCTCTGTGCTGTTGCCTTTAATGCACAGGCGTTAATGCTGTTCACTTGCTCCTTCATGTCCAGCCCTGCCCAGGCTGCGTCCAGGAGAATACCAACAAGGTCATATAGAGTGCCTTGGTAATAATGTCCATTGTAGCTTATATGGTTTGTTCCTGTGGCATTCACTCAATGGGCAATGTGGGAACCTGGGTCTCTTGTTCTCTTATTTATTTGGGTCTGTCCCTGGGGAGAGCAAACCCATTTTCGTCTTTGGCTTGCTTCCCATGCTGCCTGTCTCATAGGTGTAGAGCTGAAAGGACCTTTACTTTTGTGAAATAGAGAGACCGAGGCAGGAGGACCACCAGTTTGTGTGCGGCCAGCTTGAGTGACCACTTGAAAGTGTATAATCCAGTAGCCTTTGGTACATTCATCACCTCTATGTAGGTCCAAAGCATTTTCAGCTCCCCAGAAGCAAACGCTGGACTCATGAGCAGACGGCCTGTATCCCCTTTCCCTTCCCTGAGGCTGTCTACTGAGATCTGCATGCTCTGGTCACAGCACATGATGAAGCCACACAGCACCTTTGTGTCTATCTTCTTCCCCTCACCGTATCATTCCCAGGATCCCTCCATGCTGTAGCGTGGATCAGCCATTAGTTTTCATGATGAGTACTAGTCCATGCTGTAAAAGGGGCCTTCCACTGTGCTTATGGAAGGGGCCTTTGATGGGCAGGCAACCGAGCTTGGAGTACTGGACCAGGCACTCTCACTGTCCACTCTGTCTGGGGTCTCTTCCTTGACCCTTTGCTATTAGATACCTGCATGCATATATCTATTGCTTCTAGGCCTGCCCCCTAAAGCCTCGCTGCACTGTCCCTTTGCTCACTGTCCAGTCAGAGAGACTGAGTCCAGGACAGCAGGGCCAGGAGGTGGGCTTTGTGGGGGAGGAGGAAGCTCAAAGGTGTTCCACTCCTGAGAGGAGTAATCAAGAGCCTTTGGCGCCTTCACGTGCTGAGGTTTTGTTTTCCATCTGAGTGGAGGTCCTCAGCCGATGGTGATTTTGACCCCAGGGGACATTAGCAATATCTAGTAAGAATTTTTTCTCTGTGGCTTGGCAAGGATTGAATCTAGGCCTTATGCATGCAAAGTGCATGATCTACCACTGAGCTATTCCCATGGCCCCTAGAGACCTTTTTGATTGGTGGGATTTGGGGGCAGCCCTAGTGTCTCATGGGTGCTGCACCAAGGGTGCTGCCGAGATTACTTCAAGGTAGGGGACATCCCACCACAAAGGGCTGTGTCACTCCAGTGTCACTCGTGCCACGCGGAGGAGCCCTGCCTGAGCAAGCACCTCTGTTTCAGCTTTGGCTCCTGTGACCGTCCTGCCTGTTCACCTGTTTCACCGAGCACTGAGGAGCTGCCTTTGGGACATCATATACTGTCCCTGCTTGACCCCTGATCTGGCCCCTGTCTCTATCTCTCCTCTATCCCTGGAGCTGGCCATCCTCACTTCAGCATCTCTCCACCACTCTCAGAGCTGCCCTCAGCTGCCCTCTTGTGGCACAGCTTTCCTGGACTTTATATGTCTTGGACATATTGAGACCAGGTTCTAGATCCATATGGCATCCTTACGTCTTCCCCAGCTTCTTGGAGCTGTCACCTTACCGGACATCTCCAGCCTGCTGCTTCCTCCTATGGTGGTGGTGGTGGGGCTCTCCACTTCCACACCCCTATAGTTTCTCTTGGGCCCCAAAGGGACAGTATTGGTCACATTTAGTCCCACCCACTCACAGTAGGAAGCTGCCCAAGAAATGTGTCGGTAGAGCTCCTGCCTCTGCTACACTCACAACAGCTGATCCAATTTTTCTTAATTAGTACATTTAATTATTAATAACATTTCACTTAAGTAAAATTAATTACCTTATCAGCAGCTCTGGCCAACTATGTCTTCCCATCATGGATTGCAATTGATATTCCCCCACTGAGGCCATGCCCCTCTCCCACTGAGGGATAGGCCCTTGGCCAAGGCCTCTGGGAATGAAATCCTACATCGTGCACCTGCAGAGGACTCCTGCCAAAGCATCTGATCAAGCCAGAAATGGCAGGTGGGTGGGGCTGAGCCCAGGATGGGAAGAGGGCCAGCTGCCCAATGTGATTAGCACCTTCATCCTCTGGCTGAGCCCAATCCAGGGAGAGTTTCTTTCTGCTTTTGACTGGGATGCCCAGAATGGGGTTCAGTCAGGCACTGATGAGCAGTGAGGAGAAGGACAGCGGCATTCATTCAGTTTTTCTCAGCTATCCAGGGGGGAGGGAGAGGTGAAGGCACTGGACTAAGCATGTTGGGTTCCCCAGGGGTTCCCACTTCTGGACTCAGGCCAGCCTTAGCCTAGGAGCTTCCTTGGGGAACCAGAAAGAGCAGCATCTCAGATACTATGTCGATTTGTATTTGTGTCCAAGTGTGAAGTGGCAGGAGTTCCAAAGCCAGCAAGTCAGGAGAATTGATTAAGTCAGTTCTCAGATATCCCACAGATCCCCAGTCCCAGGAGATGCGCTGAGATGAAATGGGCAGGAAAGATCAGAGCTGAAGTTTGGGAAGTAATGTGTTGTACACCTGTCTGTCAGAGTCATGTGAAGAGCCAGGGCTGGATGTACTGTTCTCATCTCTTCCCATCGCCCTAAAAACTCTTGACTGGGAGCAGGTCCCTTACTGTTATGCTTTGTGTCGGATGTCCCCCCAAAGCCTCATGTGGTCATATGTTGGGCTTTTCAGAGGCAACTGCGTGTTAGAATTAAATGTGTGATGCTAGGATCAAGAGTGTGTGATTACTAAATTAGTCCAATGATTGGTTTGGCATAGTTCTGGGTGTGGATAGTGAGAAAGCCCACCCTGGGTGTGAGCATTACCTACCTTAAGAGTGGGTGACCTGGATAGAATAGAAGGGACAGAAAGAGGGCTGCTTTCTTCACTTGCCTTCTGCCTACCATGAACTGTTTTTCCTCTGCAATGACCCTCTGCCATGCCATCCTGCCCTGGAGTCAGCTGACTATGGACTGAAACCTCTACAAACTGTGAACTGAAATAAACCTCTCCTATTTAGTTTTGGATGTTCCATATTTTGTCTCAGAAATGAGAAAAGTAACTAAGACATTTATTCTCCCTGAGCCTTGGTTTACTCAGCTGTAAACTGGGATAGCAGCAGCACTTGCTCCACAGAATCATGAGAGTGAAACGAGCGAAGACATGAGCAGCGCTGGCCACCTTGGGCTGCAGCTGACACAACTGTTATGACTATTGTCAAAGGATAAAGGCTTGGAGAAGCCCTGGACCACAGTAACTTATTTAATTTCAGAGAAAGTTTCCCTAATTTATGTGACCATGAAACATTTCAAGCCTGCAGAGTGTCTGCCCCTTGGGATACATTTAGGAAATGAATGTTAGTTTAAATCCTCTGGGGTCATGTTTTCCCACAGGGTGTCTGGAGAGACCTCGATATTGGTATTCCAGGGCATGGTCACCCAACCCCTCTTCTTGGTCAGTTTTCCCAAAATGGTGGTTGCGGCAGGCTAAGATGACCTCAGGAGGTTTCATGCATCTTTCTCAGAATTATCCAACCTCCACTCTGCACTAGTGTCAGCTCAGTAAACTGTCTTGGGAGTTAGAGGACAAACCTCCATCCCGGCATTCTGTCAATTCTCTAAAAGCTGGATATTCTATGTCTTCATATAAATCTGTGTGTTGAGATGGATTGCCATGAGTCTCTGCCCAGGCCTGAGCAAACAGTCACTGCACAATCCATGGTACTGACTGAGCAAGTCAGAGCCAAGAAAAATCCCACCATGTGCAGTCATTATGGGAATTGAGTCAACATTTGTGGTGAAAGGCATGGTGAGATAGAATTGGTTTCACATTTGGTATCGGAAAATCAAGGTTCAGATTCTAACATATATTCAGTGTGATCGTGGATGAGTTTCTTAACCTTGCCCATCCTATCTGTAACATGGGCATAACTATGCCCTCCCTGAGTTCCCCACATGGTAGTATTGAAGTCCAGTTCACATGGACATATGAGGACATGCCTCATCTTAGGAAAAATGCAACATTTTGGCGAACCCTCTCTCCATCCACTTCCCTGCCATTACTCCAAATGGGACAGGCACCATGAGCAAGACTAGAGCCTGAGCAGTCAAACAATTCCGGGAACAAGTATTAATATGTGCTCTGACAATACCTGATGAATTCCTGTGTGCCTAGGGGAGCAGCCTAAGTAGGTGAATAAAGTGAGAGGATTCTCTGTGACAATCAATATTCTTTCAATTGAACCATCTCAGCAGATCTGACATTTTGATTTTTCTTTTTTGGATGCATTAACTGGATTTATGCTTACACACAGTTCACACAGCAGTGGCATTAGGGGGCCAGTTGGGTGGGCCTGTAGCGGGAAGCTGATAGGAACAGGTCCATTTTCACAAGACCTCAGATAAAAGGGTGCTGATATTCCTACCACCTCACACCTGAGCTGAGCACTGGAACACCCCCACCTGCCTCTGCTTCTCCCAGCTCAGCATAAGCTGGGAAAGGGGCTGCTCTGGCTTTACTAGCCCTGGTCCAGGGCCCCAGCACTACTAGCCCCTCACTTCTGGACGAGTGGAGGCTACATACGAGAGATCAAGGATCCTCTCAAGGTCAAGGTGGAGCCAGCAGGCTCTGATCATTGTATTGGTTCAATGTTGTTGGCTCTGCCATTTGCTGGTACATGGTAGCAGGTTCACAAAGGTCTGTAACATTTCATTCCAGATTGTCTGTTCATAAAATGGATCAATACAGCTAATCCTCCCGATAACCCAGCAGGGTATGAGGGACACGGCTACACTTTTGAGGCAAATGAGTATTTGATACTCAATTCTACAACTTAATAACTTTAGAAGTCAAGATTATTAGTAAAAAGGTACACCTTAATGAGTTTAAGCAAAGGAAGAAGAAAAAAAGAATAAAAGGCTGTGAAGGCGTTGACTTTTGTAACCAGTAAGGATGCTGAGATTGCTGGAGAAATCCGAAGGTGAAATGCCATCGGAGTCTTGCTGTTAGTCCCTGGCATCATCATTTACCTCTGCTTTGCTTTCAGGTTGCTTGGAAAACAGGATAGATAGCACAGTACTCCAAGCGAGGACCTGGAATCTGCCTGGGTTTGCTTTTAGCTTTGCCTCTTACTACCAATGTGACTTCGGGGGTGTTCCTTACTCTCCTTGTCTACAGGACAGAATGGCGACAAAACTTTCTCCATAGGTCAACTCCAAGGACTCAGTGAATGAATGTATGTGAGGCACGTGAAGTAGTGCTTGACATGTGTACCTGCTCAGTCATGATGGGACTGTGTCTCCTCCCTCCTACATGGCTGACCACAGCAGTTGAGACCATGGCCCTTGGCCCATGAATCAATCCCCAGCAGAAATTCTGATGCTCACCCCTTATATTAATCATTAAGAAGTAAGGCACTGGGACCAGTTAGACCTTGTTCAAGTACCTGCCCTGTCTGTCAGTCTGTCTGTTTGTCTGTCTCTTAGTGCTGGGGTTTGAATCCAGGGATTCACACAATGCTAGGAAAGTTATATGCCCCTGAACAACATCCCCATTCCTTATAATTTTACTTGAAGCGGGGGCATCATTAAGTTGTTCAGGCTGATCTTGAATGTGACATCTTCGTGCCTCAGCCTGCCCACTTGGGATTACAGGTGTGCAGCATCACACTCAATTTCTTGCCCCTTCTTTTAGTTCCATTTCTGTTGCTATCACAGAATACCACAGATTATGTAATTTATTTTTTAAAAAATGTATTTCTCCTAGTACTGGTAAAAAGGAAAAAGAAAACAAAAAACAAATGTATTTCTCCAGTTCTGGAGGCCAAGAAGTTCAATATCAAGGTGCAAGGACACCTTGCTGTGCCAGGACATGGCAGAGAGCATTGGAGGACAAGGGTGAGGGAACACCTGAGAGAATAGAGCAAAGTGAGTTATAATAACTTGCTTTCATGGCAACTAACACACTTGTTTTAGTTGCTGTTCTTGTTGCTGAGACAAAATACCCAACATCCAAAGTTAAAGGAGGCAAGGTTTATTTCAGTTCAGTTTGTAGAGGTTTCAGCCCATAGTAAGCTGGCTCCAAGGCAGGTAGCATAGCAGAGGGGCACTGCAGAGGAGAACAGTCCCTGGCAAGCAGGAAGGAGACAGCAAAGCAGCAGCAGCAGCAGCAGCAGCAGCAGCAGCAGCAGCAGAAGTCTTTTTCTGTCTGTTTCTGTCTTTTTATATTCCATTCAGGCTACAAGCCTATTGGTTGGTGCCATCCATATCTAGGCACTATTATCCACATTTTTAATCTCCGTATCACACCCTTAATCCACATACACATCCTAATGCAGCCACCTTCAAAACTCCCCACCTGTGACACACGAGACTTCGTGGGGTATCTTGTTTTTTTGCTTTTGTTGCTAAGACAAGATACCCAACACCCAAAGTTAAGCAAAGAAAGGTTTATTTAGCTCACAGTTTGTGGAGGTTTCAGTCCATAATCAGTTGGCTCCAAAGCAGCGTGGCATGGCTGAGGGGCAACTATTTCTGGCTGAAGACAGCAAAAGCAAAGAAAGCACAAGGGGAAGCAAGTCACTCTCTCTCTTATGCTGTACTCAGGCTACACGCCCTAGGGCAGCTATAGCATTCACACTCTCAATCCTAGACAGTGAAGGAATCACAACCTTCATATCCAGCCGCCTCCAAAAAGCTGGCTCCCCAATACCACCTGAGGCTTTGGGGGGTACATTCAGACATGAACCATAAGAGGGTGACATCTAGATACAAGCCACAACACCATTCCTGTGATAAGAGAGACCATTCGTGAAGGCAGAGTCCAATTAGCACTTCTTAATCAACATATGAATCTCTGGATTAAATTTCTAACACATGCTCTCAGGGTGGTTTCAAAACACAGCTCTCTGTAAGGAAATTTGGAATAAGCAAAAGAGATCACTGGAGTTGCCAGTGGAAAACAGAGCTGTTTAGAGAATACCCTGTCCAGCCATTCGTTCTGGCCTTTTAGTGCTTCTGGGCTATTTTATGACCCTGTAAGTTGCATATAACTGACAACAATGTAAAATAATTCTTGTCTATAGACATGCAAATAAATCCTGTACAGCGGTTCCATTGACTCCATTCTTCCCTGAGGAAAAAAGCCATTTTGGGTGTATTTGTAAATTCACTTCTTCTTTCCTTTACCCCATATAAATTTATGTTCTCCAGACTTCTTTGGATTGGTTGTAGTATCTGCCTGGTTGTTTCATTAATATTAAGTCAAATAAAATCTTCAGCATGTGTTAAAGTATGAGAGTCAAGCTCTTTTGTTTTGGAAAATTATTCTTTAACACTCTTGAGGATGAGCAAGTTGGCTAAGCAGACCAAAAAGTAGTTCTCCTAGTGGTGTGATCTTGATCCAGTTCTTTTCCTGTCAGGACCTCAGGTTTCTTATCTATAAAATGAGAATAACCCTGAATACCCAGAGATGCCACAAGAGTTTCTAAGTAACCCTCAGGAAGCAGCACTTGCACGCCCAGAGATGCTTCCTGGAGGAGCTGTGACTCCTGCAGGGTGGTGGTGGTGATGGGGGGTGTGTGTTTCATTATAGCTGTTGCATTTCATCTTGGTCATTGTTAGGAGCAGCCAGTAGCAGTATCATAGGTGTTTGAGTGCAGGGACAAAGACAACAGGCAGGATTTGCTCTCTGAGGTTGGTGCAGATGGACCAGAGTGGAGAGGAGCACGGCCGCCATTGTCTCCCACCTGTACACGGAGGGCCCGTCCTGATGTCACCGGGCACATTCAGCCCCAAAGGCAAGCATCCTGGAGAAGAGATGCCAGTTCGAGCCTTTTGGCGCAGTGAGAGATCACCGATGTGGATGTGGCCTGTTTGCCCTCGTCAGGAACCTCCAGGAAAACAAGAGGATGGATGTGGCCATCTGTTCTCTGCTCAGTGCCCACTGTGCTGTGGCTCTGAGCTGGCCCTGGACTATCCATCAGCCAGGTTCACTCCATCCTGCTGACTGGTGTTACGGTTTGGAGTAGACCTCCCCCCAACTCCCCATAGTCATGTGCTCAGAGGTCGAGCTTTTTTTTTTTTTGTCTTTTTCCTTTTTATCGGTACCGGGGATCGAACTCACGACTGCCTGCTTGCAAGGCAGGCACTTATGCCGCAGAGGTCGAGCTTTAAGAGCTGACTGGATCCAGCGTACTCATCAGGGATTCATCCAGCAGTGAACTCAGTTGCTGAATGTGCTCTTCGGTGGGGATGGGGGGCTGGTGGGAAGAGGCAGGTCCCTAGAAGCATCCCTCTCCCTCTCCGGCTTCTTTGTCACCATGATGTGAGCAGCTTGCCTCCACAGCAAGCCCTTCGCCCCTGCCCTTTCTAACTTGGAGGCAGCCAGCTGTGGAGTCAATGGTCTGAAAACTGTGAGTTTAAATAAACTTCTTTTCCTTTAAATTGTAGGTTTCGGGTATTTTGTTTTTGTTTTTTCTTTTTCTTTTTTATTTTTTGAGACAAAGGTCTTGCTGTGTAGTCCAGGCTAGCCTCAAACTAACAGTGATTCTCCAGTCTCAGCCTCCTGAGTGCTGGGTATTTTGTTTCTCTGACAAGGAAAGTGATTAAGACACTGGGGGATCCACGGATGCACTCAGAAAAGCAGTGTTCACCTCATGCAAGGCCATACTGGGTGCTACTCATGAACAGCAGCACAGCACTGGAAACAGGCTCCTGGATCTCATGCTGTCCAGCACACTGAGCCTGCCTCACTCTCCCTAAGACAGACTGAGCACAAGCAGCAAGTTGGCAGAGTATTAACATGACTTTCTCTGTGGCTGTGGTGCCACACACGTGGGGTCTCCTTAGGCATAAAACCAGCCTGGAGGTGAAGGATTCGGGCGGGCGTGGGGGAAGGCACAGAGGAAAGTCAGCTAATGTTCACCTTTGATGTTCAAAATACCACTTCCTGGCAAAACACTAGAAGAGGGAAAAGATTTTCTTGGTTCCTTTAGCTCCCATTTCACAGCTTAACTTGGCCTTAAATAAGTCGCTCAGCTCTGCAGGGCTTAGGCTTGCCTCCTGGTGGCAGAGGAGGGAGCAGCCATGGCCGTGGGGGCCCCTCTTTCCTGGGCTTGTGTGGAGATGCTGTTCTCTTCCTCTACTCCCAGGCCGAGCCTTGGGAGAGAGAGGACAGCGAGACCTGACCAGTAGGACCCTGGGGCAGCTGGGAGGGTGAGCAAAGGTGTAACTAGTGTATTCATCAGCTTTGCCATCCCGGGGACACAACATTCAACTCCCAGTACTTATAGGAGGAGAGGGCTAAGGGCTCTAGTTCAGGGGTTTCAGTCCATAGTTTGTTGACTTCAGGCAGAAGCATCCTCATGGAAGGGCACGGGGAGGAAATCTACCCACTTCATGGCAGCCGAAGCGGAGGGAGAGGGGAAGGAGCTGGGGAGGGAGGCATTTACCTTAGGAAGGCAGGCTCCCAGGACACCTCCACCTACCAGCCAGGCCCCACTTCCTAGGAGAACCCTTAACTGTTGCCATGGCTTGCATAATGCCTCCCAAAGACCACACGTGCTCATAGGCAGGGACTTTAGAAGGTGGCAAGTAGGAGAGTATAGTGCCTCCATGATTCAGTCACCTTCCAAAATCTCCAGTTCTAAATATGAGACTTTGGGGGACACTGCAGGTCTAAGCTATAACATCCAGCAGATCAGGTAGGAGGTCTTCATGTGATCATCTCTAAGTGGCCCTCAATTTGTATGTGTAAGAAGTAGCTGGTGGCTTGTTGGGCAGAAGCTTGCTAGAGAGGAGCATAGTTACCCCAGCCATCTGGGGTGTGGGTCTGTGATCCAGCTATGAGCAGGGGCTCTGGGTCAGGGACCAGTGAGGATGTCATCACTGTTCAGGTATCTTGGGGGAGGATTTTGAACCTTCAGTAATCTGAGAAACACCCAGTTGTGGTGACTACAAGTACAAATAGCAAGCGATGGTCAGACTAATTACCTAGGATCTTTGTCAGGCAGGATGTGTGACTGAGGAGATCATTCCAGGTTGGGGTAGGGCTGGGTGGTTCAAGGACACAGTCAGGTATGCCTCATTCTCATTCACACCGGCTCCATCATCATGCCAGGTCCAGGTTCTGCATTTCCAGTAACCACTGACACAGGCAAGGAGGGACTGGAGCCCCAGTTCCTGGGTTGGATGCAGATTAATACATGGGCTTTACAACCCTCCATCCTGTTCCTGCTATGTAGCTGGTGGAGCCAGTGGAGAACAGACACATCTCTTAAAGACAGTCAGATTGCTTGTGTGCAAAAATTTTTGTTTGTTCGTTTGTTTGTTTTTGAGACAGGTTCTTGCTATGTAGTTCAGGCTGGACTTGAACTCACTGTGTAACACAGGCTTGCCTCAAACTCACTGTGATCCTCCTGCCTCTGCCTCCCAAGTGCTGGGATTACAGGTATGTGTCACTATCATGAATGATTTTGTAGGTAGCTCTACATGGCCCGGTGAGCCTCCTCTCATTCCCCCCAGCAATCATCCCTTGTCCACCTGGCCTGGCCAGAAAGGCTGCCTCTCCCAGCATCCTCAAGGCAACTGCTGTGATATCCAGGGCTCCTGAACCCCTGGCAACCTCCAGCGGCTCCTCCTGTAAGTGGAGCTGCCCCAGCTGGCTGCCTGCAGCAATGCTGCTGGTCAGGATGACCTCTGCGGGTGGATGTTCCCTTCTGGAAAGCACAAACAGCGCAGTCACAGTCCCTGCAGCTCCCACATTTTGCCTCTTCGGGCACATCCCTGGTGCATTCATAGAGGCTGCCTGGGGACATGGTCCTGCTGGGCCTTAGAAATCAAGTAGGATTTTGACAGGTCGGGGCGGGAGTGCCTTGTGTCTTTATTACGTTCTCTATAGCCAGTGTGCTGGGAGCTTAGTGAAGCTTCTACCTGCGCCCTCACCAGGGGAGAGAGACAGACAGACTGAGTTCTCTGGTGTCTTTTCTGGCAAGAACACTGATGCCACCCTGGAGTCCCCACTCTGGTGACCTCATGTAGATCTGTCACTTCCCAAAGGACCACCACATGTATCGTTACAGCTTCAATCTATGAAGTTCAGGGGACAAAAACATGGAGTCCCTATCACAGGCTGGGTCAGTGGTGATTCCAAGGTGGCCTAGCATTTGGGAATCACTGGAGATTTCTGCACGGAGACACGCAGACCATTCCAGCTGTGAGCCTGTGGCCTTTTGCACTTTGCAGTCTGAGAACCATGGAGAGTGTGTCAACATGTATACCGGGAGCTTTAGGTGCAGGGCAGGCCTTGAAATTCCCATCCCAGATGAAGTAGAGAGATGCTTAAGGCTGGTTGTTACTGGAAGAGACTGCTCGTCACGTCCCTATGCATGATTAGCTTTTGCAGAGATGATGAGAATTTGTTTAACACAAAAAGACTGAGCGGGGGCAAGAGAGAGTAGAGTTAGATATCTTGAAGAACCTCTGGACAGTTAGGCATCTTAGCAGATTTTTGTTTTGCATGTCCAGAAGAAGGCGGTAAAGAGCAGGAAAGGGATCACACAAATGGCTTCTTTGACTCTTGCAGTGGCTGGACCTGAACTCAAGCATGCCAGCCTCGCACACATTCATGACCCGTAGGAGCTGGGATGCAAACAGAGCTGTCACCAGACATCATCTTTCTCTCTGTCTTAGGGGGCAGGAAAAAAGTAAAACTAAAGGAAAGAGATTTGGGGTTTTTTCTAATGCAACAAGGTAAGGAGTGGGAAGAGCAATTTCAGCCAGTATTTCTGAGCCGCTGTCACAGGCTTCTCCCCTCAAAGCGACAGGGACCACAAAGCCAAGTCCGTTAAAGATGAAGAACATGCCAGGCTCCTCCGGAGTGTGTCGCTGTCTCTGCCAAGATCTGAAGCGGAAGAGAGGGACAGAGGGGTGCTTGGAGATCGGTGCCTCTGGGTGCTGGAGGACGCTGTGCCTCAGCGGATGGAGAGGTGGCCGCTGTGTGATGGAGGCTGACTGGATCTCAATGCCCACAGCAGCCAAGCTTGTGACACCATCCATCAGCGCTGACAGCCTCCGGCTTCAGCTGCCTCTGCTTGCTGCCTCTCTGTACCCCTGGCTGAAGTCGAAGTGGCAGGCAGGAGCCAGAGGTTTTGTGACAGAGAGGGAGGAAGAGAGGGAGGGAGGGAGTGAATAAGGGAAGGCAAGAGGGCAGAAAGCTGCTTTAAGAGGCAGTTGGTACAGGTGTAGTCCAGCCCCGAGCAGCTGTGTGGCCCTGGGCTAGTGGCTCCTCTCGGAGAGCCTCAGTTTCCTCATCTGCAACAGGAAGGGGATGGGGCAGACCAGGGCTTCCCAACCCTGGCAGGGCTGACCTTCAGTGCATGGAGCCCTCGTCCATCTCTGAAGCATTTCCCAACCCACGAAGCAGAGCCCCACCACATCCAGGTCTGCTTTCCCCCATGACTCCCCTAGGAACTGCTGTGACGGGGGTCATACTGGGGCCTCTGCTCAGCCATGGAGGGCACAGCCAGGAGGGTCAGCAGGGACCTCACCAGCCCAGAGAGGTGGTGCCTGAGTCAGCAGAATCTTGGCTGTGCAGCTGGCCCTTGAGTGCCTTGGGGAAGGGAAGACCACACAGGATTATGCAGTAGCCACAAGGAACCCAGTGAGTCCTGGCCTGGGT
The DNA here is from genome assembly GCF_034190915.1 of Cavia porcellus. Classification (NCBI taxonomy): domain Eukaryota; kingdom Metazoa; phylum Chordata; class Mammalia; order Rodentia; family Caviidae; genus Cavia; species Cavia porcellus. The sequence continues at coordinate 24,804,197 of NW_026947515.1, forward strand.
TCCTGTAGCTCAGGGGTCTGCATGTTGGGCCTGCTTTCTCACCGGTACAGGGCAGGCAGCACACTGGCCTCACAGTTAGGGGAGAATGATGTGAAACCTGGAGCTCAGAGCAGAGCTAGTGCCTGCAAGTGGAGCCCATGGGTGTGGTGGCTCCCCAGCTGGTCTATGTACTCTAGGGGGACAGGGCTGCTCAGTGCTGGGTTGAGCTTGGCATAACTGAAGGACAGACTGGGGGCAGGCTGTCCACTGTCACTCCTGGGTATGCGACAAAGGATAAGAAGAAAGAAGGCAGGAGGAGCCAGGTACCAATGGCACATGCCTATAATTCACCACTCTAGGAGGCTGAGGCAGGAAGATTTGGAAGTAGAGCCCAGCCTAGGCACCTTAGTGTCTCTGTGACACTTAGTTTCAAAGATAAAAACAAAATAATTAAAAAGGCCAGGGATGTGGGTCAATGCAAAGGTCCTAGGTTCAGTTCCTCAATCAATCAATCAATCAGTCCGTCAATGAGTAGGAGAAAGGAGGAAGGAAGGGAAGGAGGCTCCAGTGGGAAGATGGTGCTTAATGTTCTAGAGCCTTCCCGATGGCAAATGAGAGCAAGCATTGAGGTGCCCCCTTGGGCGGAAGCCTCCAGAGTCCAGGGCTAGACACATGTCCAGACGGAGGACAGTGCCCAAGGTCGCTTATGCGTTATGTCTCCCTGAAGCAAACCTTTGCCTTGGGAAGTGAACCCCATGGAGCACACCTATGACTTCGAGGGCTGGGCCGAGCCGGGGCTGGGCCGGGCCGGGGCTCAGCTGCTTTTACAGTTTGGAAACACAACACTTTCCACCTGTTATTTCCTTCTTTTGCTGTCACATCAAAGCTATTTTGTTGGTATATGTTCAAAAAAATGTTTTTAATCTCCCAAATGATAGCTGCTCTAAGTATTCCTGTCATTGTAAATTACATTGTGATTCCCAAGCCAATTTTTTTTCCTGAAATCAATTAAACAATTCCCACCAGGTCCTCTGCACTACAGTTCCCACCCCCACACCCCCCATCTCCTGGGTAAAGTTCTCATCCCACTCACCTCTGTCTCCCCAAGTCCTGTAGCCTGCAGAGGTATCGGCCTCTGTCACCATTGTTACGCTGTAAGATTGCTGCCATCCGGAGTATCACTGGAAAAGCAGCCGAGACCCTCAAGGCCCCAGGCCTCCCCAGGAGCACTTAGCCCTGCTCCCTCGCCTGAAGGACCAGGGCTCCTGCTGCAGGGCAGGGTCAGAGCCCGCAGGCCCTACCTCACCCCCCACCTGTTGGTCGTGCCTGGCACACAGGCCGCCCTCCTCACATCTCCCAGCCTCCCCGGCTAATGACTCACCCTCGCAGGGCCATTTGTTTGTGCAGGTTGCAGACAGACTAATGCTTTTAATGGCACATAATCATTTTTCAGAAGTCATTTGATGCTACTAATCATCTCGGTAATATGCCGCGATGGAACGCATAATGACATTCAGAACAGGACAAATGGCATTGAGATTTCTGGCTTTCCCCCCACAGTCTGTATATTACCACCACGTTCTTGCCCGCGAGTGCCACCAAATGCTGTTAATAAACAACACCTTTAAGGAGCACCCCCACCCCGGGCTTGGCAGGGCAGAGAGGAGCCTGTTAAAAATGTACGTGCTGTGGACAGGAGCACAGGAGGCCACCTCCGCTCCATGGGGCCAAGGCCTCCCTGAGAGCCTTCTGCTCCGGTGAGAGGGGAGCGTCCAGTGGGAAAACCAGAGTGAAGAAGGCGGGGGTAAGAGATTGAGAATTCCTGGCCAGGGAGGGTCTAAGGTGGTGTCTGAGAGCCAAAAACCCCATGGATAGATAAGTTTTGACGGAAAGAAGTAGCAATAGACTCTGAGGACAGAGAGTAGGGTAGGCAGAGGCTCCTTCTCATAGGTTCCCCGGGTGGGGAAAGGAGGGAGACTCTGTGCCTCAGCACCAGGGCCTTAGACCTGGGAGGGTCCAGGCTCAGGGTGCGGCCCATGAGGCCTTAAGGATCTCGAGAGAGTACCTGAGAGCATCTGGCCTCAGCCTCCTATGTCCCCTCAGTCTAGGGACTGCTTCCCTCTGACCATCTTCCCACTGGAAAGGATATCGGGCTCCTAAACGGTAGAGCCTGCCCCCGTCATAAGTATTTATTGTTATTGCTGTGCTTTGTTAGCCCTCACCCTCTGCTGGGCATTAGGGTAAAGTGTTCCCCGTTCTGTCATTACTCAAAAGGTTTCCCTCTAAGGCACAGGGAAGAGATCGGCTCTGGATACTCTGGAGGCCCCTGAGGCTGGGGCTGATACCTGAGTCTGGGTTTTATCTGAAGGGAACCACGGGCAGATGCCTCTCCAGGGCACATGGATTTTGCAAAGAGCCACTGTGCTTCTCATGTCCCCCCAGGAGGAAGGCCATGTGCATGGGAAGGTCACTTAGGTACCATGGCTACTCCTCTTAGGCACCACGGGGGGGGGGGCATTGGTATCTTTGGTCCCCAGGGGTGTGTCTCCCCATGCACTTGGCTCACACAGCCTCAGGTTGGGGTTCAGGTCAGGGAGAGCCGGCAGGGATGGACAGCAGCCCAAGAAGCAGGAACAGTGGGGTGGTTAAGGACAGGTTGTGGAGACCAGAGGGACAGGGGTCTGTGCTCTGGCTCTGTCACTTAGCAAGAGTACCAGTTGGGCAGTTTGCTCAAGGCCCTGTCTGCTCATCTCTAAGAGGGTGTTGGTGACACCTGCCTTGCAGGGTCATCTTCAAGAAGAGAAAACACAGTGCGTGGGAAACACCAAGTACAAAGCAGGGCCTCACGAACCATCACTGCTGCTGCAGCACTGGGCAGGTCTGGAGCTCTGCTGGACTCAGGGCGCCCCTCAGTAGGAGGAGGAACAGGAAGTAGGGGAGTCGAGGACAGGAGGACAGTGTCCTTTTCTGCAGCCCTGGCTCCCTGGGCTGTGCTCACTTCCCTGTTGATGCTCCATGAAGATAAAGCCCAGAGATTCAGCTGAAGCCATCTGTTAGCGAAAGGCACAGCCCCCAGCGTCTTTGGCGGGTTTAATAATTTAGCAGAAGCTGATGGATGAGGGCTGACCATCCATTCTAATAAAGTCCTTTCCACCCCTCCCCAAACTCAAGCTGGGTGGACCATGGGCTATCACAGCTCTTGCATATTCCTATTCCTCCAACCACTTACGGGGGACAGGGACATGGGGATAGGGGAGGCCAGGAGTATAGACCCCAGCCAAGTGCAAGCAGAGAGAGATGCCTCCAACCTTCGCCGGGGTGCACCAGGATGGCTGCCCTAAGGTCCAGGCAGGGATGGCGTCTGAGTCTCCAAGAGAAACCACAGTGCACAGGATGCATGACCACGATGTAGCCTCCCGTGTGTCCTGGTGGGGCTGCACCAAGTCCACGGAGGAAGAATCTAAAAGTCTGACAGCAGTGACAACCGTTACTTTTGACTGGCGATTACTCTGTAACAGGCATTAGGTTAAGGGCTAATGTGATCACCTCTTATAGCCATCCTTCAAGTCCTGAGGGACGCCACTGTACCCCAATTTTACAGACAGGGAAACTCAGTCTCAGGAGAGTAAAGTGAATATCCAGCTCCTAAATGGTAGGATAGAGTATTTGATCCCAAAATTCTTGTGATTCACTATACGTATTTTCTTGGTTAAATAAGATACTAAAAGCAGATTTCTTCTGAGAACTTCCTTTTTCCTCTTCTTCTTTTCCCATTCTTTCCCATCCTCCTTGTATTTTTCTCTTTCTCCTTTCTTTCTTTCTTTAAACATCAGCTGGCCATGGTGGCCCATACCTGTAATTCCAGCCCTCTGAGTCTGAGGCAGGAGGCTTACAAATTCAAGCCCAGCCAGGGCAACTTGTGATATCATGTCTCAAAATAAAAATAAATGTTTAAATAAAAAGGGTTGGGGTGTAACTCAGTGAATAAGCCTTGGTTTTTATCCCCAGCACTGGAAAACAAAAGCTCAAATGCTTCATATCAATCTGGATATTTTCCAGAGCCCGAGAGAACAAACAGGAGCAGGGCACTTGCCTGAGGGGCACTTAGTGGTGCACAGCCTCCCCTGGGACCACTCAGGAGAAAATTCCCCTCCACCCCCACATAGGGATGGTCTTATGGTCCAGGCTGAGAAAAGCTGGGCGAATTCCAGGCGCCTGCCCTACACAGAACACAAAAATTGCAGGACATTGGTTCTTCTTTCCCTGCAGGCTGTAAATCCAGCCAATCATTGCTTCTACTGCACTGTTTGGAAAACTTCCCCAGGTGTCAGCTGGCTGATGGGGAGGCCTCTGGCAGGTAAGTAGGCATCATGCGTGCTGGGGTTAGCCAGTTTTAGGGCTGTGAGCCAGGGGCAGGCCTGGCATCACGGTGATGCCTAGGCGATGACTCTTCCTGCCTTAGTAATTTTCTGCATTTGCAGGCCAAATACTAACCCTGGAGACACTGGACACAGGATAGCTGTACTCACTTGCAGGCTGCTGCTGGCAGGTCTGCCTCGTGGAAGGAATTTCTGCATTTTCCTAGCACATGTGTGGTAGGAAAACCCCTCTCTGATGGCCTCTTTTTTACATCTCCCAATGTCAGTTGGTCCCCCAGAGTCTTGAGCTAGCTGATGCCGTCTGTCCTTCCACTCACGAACAGGTGCAGGACACACACACAACAGATGTAGCCTCTTCCGTGTCAGGTGCAAGAAAGCCTAGCATGCACAAGAAGGGTCCCAGATCCCACATCCAGGAGGCAGGAGCTGGGGTGTGGTTCTCCATGGGGTCCCTGGAACAGGCCTAATGAAGTGCTCACTCAGCAAATGCGTGGAAGGGGGAAGGAGGTGATGATGGTCCCATCTGCACATGTGGGCCTCTGCTGTCATCGCCGATGTGGAGGTAATGGAGTGCCTGCCTCGGACTTTTGCTGAGGATCAATTGAAATAGTAGACACCTGAGTATCTGGCTTAGGCTAGTCAGGGACTACGAACACCCTGGGACCCTACAGACCATTGTGACAACTCCATATGGTGCAATACCACTCAGCACCAACCTAGGAGCAAACTATAGAACTGTATGGATGAATGCAAAGGATTAAGTGAGAGACTCTAGACTGCTGCCTGGGATATGTGACACACTAGAAAAGACCAAATCCCAGGGACAGAAACAGGTTAATGTGGTCGAGACTGTGGGGGTTAGGCTGACCACCAGTGGCTCAAGGAAAATTTGGTGGGGGGAGTAAGGTGATGAATTCTGTGTGGTTCTGCATCCTTTTATTTTTTGGAGACAGGCTGGCTTCAAACTTGTGATCCTCCTGTCTCAGCCTCCCAAGTCCTGCATTGTAGCCATGCACTACCGTGCTGGGCTGGGTTCTGTGTCTTGAATGCTGTGGTGGCAGCACAGCAATAGGTTCACTTTTTACTGTGTGGAAATTATATTGTAATTACAAAAAAAAAAATGGAGAAGGAGCGTTGTAGACCTTGAGGCTCAATGCCAACGCCCAGTGCATTGTTCTATCCTCAGGGTGACTCCAGGGCAGCCACATCCTGACTGCTCTCAATGTTTTTACTGTAAAGGCCATGGGTGGCATGGGCATTTCCTGTGACCAGGGACACGAGTCCAGGCCTCGGCTTTCCTGGGGAAACATCATCACATTGGACATCACCAAAGAGGAGCGTGCGCACTTCACCCCCGAGAGTTAGCTAATGCGGGCCCAGTGGCTCGTGTCCAGGCAATTACTTACAGTTGCAGGCTCATTGGGTTAAAAAAGCCAGAGCACATTGGAGAAGGAGGGGCCGAGTGCTGGAGGACCCTGGGCTCCTGCAGAGTGTGTTGGTGGCGGTGTATTCCTGGCCTGATGGATGGCTTCAGTCAAGTGGCAAACCCAAGGGCATAAAATTGCTTCCTGCAATAGGTCAGCTTTGGATCCGGCAGGCAGCAAAGGTCCTGTTAGTGCCTCCGTCATTAAGCAATATAGACACAGGTAATTTGCTCCACTCTTCAGACGCGAAGTTAAATGACTCATCATTATCTTATTAATGAAAGCAGGGGCTGAAGCTCCACTCGTATTTCACTGAGCAGCAGCTTCTGCAGGGGTCAGGTGTTCACAGCCCTTGCGGCTCAGTTCCTTGACTCTTCCTCTCCATCACGAGAGCTCATGGGGGTTTTTCCTGGGAAGTCAGGCACTTGGAATTTGGGGACAGAAACTCCATCTCTCCTGAGCCCCGGAGCTCCTTCTAAACCCTGGCCCCTTGGTGGCTTTGTGGCATCTGGGTTGGGTTCCAGGAAGCTGTGTGTGAATCTTCAAAGACATGATTGTCTTGGAGGCTAACGCCTGGGTTTGGGCAATAAGACGAAGGACCGTGTTTGGTGGCCGTCTCTGTGGCATGGACTATGCTGTGCTTCATGTGTGCTGTGCCACCTGAGGGTGCTCTGCCAGTGCTGGTCTGTAGCTCTCTCCATAGCAGAGCCAGAAGTCTTGGGAAGGAGCTGCCAATAGCAACATCCGGAGAAAAATAACTTAAATCATCTTTTTCACCCCTGGAGAATCTGGGGTGCTTTGCTGCGTAGCCATGCAGGACTCTGGGCAGCCTCTCTGGTTTTTTGTCTCTTTTTTTCATCAGAAGACAGTGGCAGTAGCTTCAGGCTCCGCCTTTACCCAGCCATGCTCATAGCAAGCAAGGGCGATGTGTCATTCAGCTTTCAATTACTGTGACCAAGTCTCAGAGGCAACGGATGAAAAGCAGAAAAGGTTTCTTTTGGCTCATGGTTTCTGCGGCTCCGGTTCATGGTCAGCTCCATTGCTGTGGGGCGGTGGGCACTGTGTGGTCAAGCGAAGCTGCTCATATTACAGGGGTCGGGAAGGAGAAGGAGGGAAAGAGAGGAGAGGGAGAAAGAGGGAGAAGAGATGGAGGGAGAGGGATGGGGGAGACAATTTTTATAATAGTCTCTCACCCCAAAACCCATTAAAGTATGAATTTAGCAATAGATTGATTGATGAGGTTAATGCCTTTGTAACTCATTCACGTCTCAAGGACCGCCATCTGAAGATGGCTGCTTTGAAGATTAAGCCTTCAGTGCATGAAGTTTGGGGAGATATTTATGAATCAAACCATCAGTCAGTAAGGGCTCCTTTCGCCTCTTTTCCCCTCTTCTCCCCTCCACTCCCCTCCTCTCCATCCTGTCCCTACTCTGCCCTCCTTTCCCTCTTCCCTCTCTCCTCCTTCTTCATCTTATCCTTCTTCCTCTCTTCCTCTTCCTCATCCTCCTCCTCTTCCTCCTTCTCTCTCGATTGAAGCCAGGGCCTTGGAGACATTGAACACGTGTTCTTCTACTAAGCTACACTCCCAATCACCCTTCTCTGCTTTGAATCAGGTAGACAATCTTTTCCAGAGACTTCCAACAGGCTCCCTCGATCTTGATGTCCAGGTGGCCACATGTGTATGTCCTAGTGTGAGGGCTGGGAAAATGCACCGGTGGTCCGGACCCTTTTGGCACAATGTGAGCTTTTCTGGAAGTGGGTAGAACTGGCTGTGGCAGATGGAGAGTGGTGCCCTGAAGAGTTTAGCACTTGCCTGGGACTGCACAGATGAGCAGAGCTCCTCCTAGGTGCCCTAACTCATCAGTGGCCAGTTGAAGGTGATTTTATACAACATTGTGAATAATTTTGTGCATGAAAATTTTTTTACATGAAATTTTCTACTTGTGGAATCACATTGGAACTCCAAAAGGTTTGCTTATGAGACCATTTAAGATTTTGGATTTTCAGATTAAGGCTTTTTTTCTTCTTTTGTCTTTTTGAGAGAAGATTTCAATATGCAGTTCAGGCTGGCCTTGAACTCACTTTGTAGCCCAGGCTGGCCTCAAACTCACAGCAATCCTCCTGCCTCAGCTCTCCGAGTGCTGGGATTACAGGTGTGCACCACTATGCCTGGCAGATTAAGCTTTTCTGTAGTAGAAAAGAAAAGGCCTCGGTATTCCCACAATCCCTTTTTCCCAATCCGCCCACCCTCACAGGAGCCCTCTGAAGTATGAACTACGAATCTCTTCTTTATTAACTTGAGCAGGGAACACGATGTTCTGCCTGAGAGAATGTTCTCAGCATGGGGCCTCCTCCTTTCAGGGAATCTTTCTTGTGTTTAACTACTTTTGAATGAAATATCTTTACTCTCTCTGCTTAGTTTTTGGCTTTTAAATGCAACTAACTTCCCCCATTCCCATCATTTTATTGATTTGGAAGATTAAAAACAAAACACAAACAAGAAACACACCGCCTGAAAGCAGAAACATTTTCTCCCTGAAGGATTCACTACACGCGGGGCAGAGGGTTGAAGGGTCTTTCCCTCCTCTCCCCAGGTCGTGTAGTCTCTAAGGACCCCGTCCTGGAGGCCCGTCCTCCCTCCCCAGCTGGCACTTGCTCCGTGCTCAGCCTTTCCGGCCTCCTTGATGGGTGGGATGGCAGCAGACAGGTGATGCCTCCTATTCCTGATGAGGAGGCCCTGGGACCCTGGAGCTGTGTGGCCGGAGGGTCCCCACGCAACACCACCCATTTGCTAATGGTGGGGGTTACCTTTGCAACGTGTGTGTGCTAATGGCAGGATGCCCTTACCCAGTAACTATCAGGTTGACCACCTGTGCTGCAGGACACACACTGCCAGGCCTGTCCCTGTCTTTCAGGCACTGAGCATCACCATCCTCTTAGCACCCAGCAGGCATGCGGTGTGGCCTTTTCCGGAGCCCTCGGCTCTGGGCTGGCGTTTCCTCTGCCGCCCTCTCGGTTTCTTCCCGCTGTTGTCAGGGTTGCTTCTGTTCCAATCAGCTACACCTGATTTGGAAGGTGAAAAGCAAGAAACAAAGTTTGTGAAGCCAGAACGTTCTTTCTTCACACTGTACTACATCAGAGGGCTCTGGACTGGAGGTCTGGAGGTGCTTCTCTCTGCTCCGGGCAAGGAAGTCAAGGGAATTTCCTGCCTGTGCTCTGCAGTGCAGCCCTGCCTCCCTGCCAGATGGACGCGCTGGGGTCCTCGCCATCAGACTCATGAGGCAGCAAAGCACGTACGTGACGTTAAAGACAGAGCCATCGCTGAGGCATGGGGGTGCCTGAGTTTTATGGGGCTTTAAGATAAGGAAGGGAAGCACAGGGGATGAAGTGGGAAGTCTGGAAAGGGAAGGGAAGGGAAGGGTTGGAGAGGGGAGGGGAGGGGAGGGGAGGGGAAGGGAGGGGAGGGGAGGGGAGGGGAGGGGAGGGGAGGGACGGGGAGGGGAGGGGAGGGGAAGGGAGGGGAGGGGAGGAGACAAAGTTTATTCATCCCCTGCTCTTCCAGGCCAGCTTCCTTGAACACCTTGAGGAATGCACTTTTGTACCCATTTACAGGCGATGAGACAGGGACAAAAGTTCAGTAACTTCATCACCCAGATAACACAGCCAGTATGAGGCAGCACTGGGACCCTTGGAGCCACTTCAGATAGCTCCAGTGCCCTGGAACGAGCCAAGAAGCATGGCCTGATGGCCCGAGGCAGAACTAGGCACAAATGGGCTGGGTTCTCCCTGTTCCTGGCTTTCTACGGAGTGTGACAAGCCTCAGTTTCCCAGTCTTGTGCAGAGCTCTCCTAAGCTGTGCCTGCTGTTTCCAGGCATCACTCTGAGTAGAAAGGTTCATCTCTGCCATGTGGCTGTGGTCACTTACTGCTGGACACAATAGCACTGCTCTGGCCTTTGAGACCAGGCTGGGTAATAGCCTCAAGGCAGCTGCCTGCACACACAGAAGGCAGTGGCCAGGGCTCCACGGAATTTGGAAGTGGAGGCCCCTGTGAAATGTCTTCAGGGCATGGGATCCGCTCTGTTCCTACCCGCAGGCCTTCCCCTCTCCTTCCCTGTACCCCTGCTACCCTTCACAAGAGGAAGGTGGCCACTCAGGGAGAAGGCCAGGCCTTTCTGAGAGGAGCAGCCAAGGCTCAGACCAGTTTCTGGCCTCTCCGTTCCTCTCTCATCTGTAAAGAAAACAGGAAACCTTAGAAGTATCAGGGATTTCAGTCCCTTTCCTCAAAGATGGATATGGTCATGTGACTTGCCCAAGTCTCTGTCCTGCAGTGCCACCTGGGAATCAATTCTGTGAGACCTGTAGCTTCCCATAGAGCAGGCCTTTGGGCTGCCAGCAGTTCTGTCAGTCATCTCATGCTACAAGCTGGGTTTGTCATCACATTCTGCTTTCTGCAAAGATGAGGGTCCCAGAGGGCACAGGAAGCAGGTGAGTTGGACCAGGAGATTTTAGGGGGTGGCATGAGAGAGGGCAGAAGATAGCAAGAAGAACCGTAGTTCACATTAGCAAGTGCTGCAGGATGCTAGGATTTAGACCGATAACTGCGCTGAACTGCCTGATTCTCTTGTGGAGGAGATTGCTGTTTTGCTCTGTTGTACAGATTAGGAACCTGAGGCACAGAGCAGCTGAGATGTTCAAGTTTCCCAACTAGCGAGGAGGCAGTGGTGGGGCTTTATCTGCTTCTCCTGGTTCCTGCTGTAGGAATTTCCCACACTATCGTCCCCATTCAACCTCGGGTAACACCTGGAACCTTGGATAAAACCAAATCCTACATGCAGTATGCGTCCTGTACATGTATACATATAATGAAGTTTAATTTGTAAATTTGACACAATAAGAGACTAAAACATCTAATAATACAATCAAACGATTAAGACAATGTGCTACACTAAAGTTAAGTAGCTGTGTCTGCGTGCCTCTAAATGTCTTCCTGTACTACTGCACTCATCTCCTTGTAGCAATATGGGCTGATACAGACCCTATTCGGTTCCAGGCGGTGAAGGTGCGTGAATATGACATACACGCTGTGATGTAGCCTTACGCTACTTCCTAAGCATTCCTTAGACCCAGCACTGTGAGACCTCAACAACGCATCCACCTGATAATTGAGATGGCTACTAGCTAACAAATGGGAGGTAATATATACAACATGGACACTCTGGGGAAAAAATGAGTTATGTTGCAGGACACAGTGGGACTGCAAGGGATTTCATCCCAGCCCTTGCATGGCATACAATTTCAAACTTATAAGTTGTTTGGTTTTGGAACTTCTCATCTACTATCTTTACTATCTTTGGACTATGGTTGATTTTAGGCAACTGGAACGTCAGGATTGAAATCATAAATAAAAGGTGGGGGGCTACCCTGCCACATTGCTGCTTTGAAAGTTCACAATCCCACATTCATAATATTCTATCTATTCCCAGAAAGGAGTAGGGCCCTGGCACTCTCACTGCCTCTAGAAAAAGAACCAAAATTGGATACGCAGGATGGATCTGATTCTGCCTGTACTTCCATCTGTAAGGTTTAGTCATTTACCTCAGGGGAAGATCAGAGCCAGCTCCAGGGGGCTCTGTTCTCCCTTGCTCACCCCTGCTGCCTTCAGCCCATCTGATGATCTGTGCAGTGTCAGGGTTTGACTTGGCTCCATGGTGTGGGTTTTAAAAGGCATCTCACTCATAGCTATTCAGATTTCAAAAATAAATGCTCTGCCCCACTGATCAGAACGCCTGGAGTCAACAGAGCCGGTGACATCTTAAGAAATGCACCCGGTACTTAAGGCTTTCATCTTAATTATACATGTTCAAATCATAGACAGATTTTCTCCTTCTGGTCCTGAATATCAGAGCTGCCAAATCCAATTGAATCATCTTCTTTTAAATGCATTTTGCAGTATGCGTTTCGCCGGTTTCCCAATTTCCATTGTAAACGAGCACCAGAATTGTGCTGAGGGCCCTTTTCTTACAGGCTGCATTATTCAACCAGCAAATGAAGAAAGGGAAATGCTGATTGCAAAAGAATTAAAAATGGTCCTGGGCGGCCTCTGGCTTTGGCTAGGGCTGGTTGTCGCCAGGCCCAGAATTAACTCTGCTAGAGAGTTTTGGTCCCTTACTCCTGGCAGGACAGACAAAGGAAGATGTTCCCTCTGGGGTGGAGGGGGGGGTCCCTTTTGACTGAGCCACCCTGAGCTCAGCTTTCAGGGCTGAGCAGGAGAGCCATGGATGTCTGCAGGGATGTTGTCCTGGGGTCACGCTGTCATTGTCATCGTAGATGCCACTTTAATTTCCACAGCGCCCTGGCTCAGAGCACTGAGAATTCAGCCACTGGATGTCTCCCAGGGGGTGCTTTGATCGTCATGAGCTACCTGACAGCCAGTGTCCAGGTCCCTCAGCTGTGCCCAATGTGCTCAATGTCTCCTTGAGGGTGTGGTGGCTGGTGCTGGGCACCAGAGTTAGGATGGTGGCAGCAGCTGGTGGCAGAGGAGCCAGCCAGGAGGCCAATGCCCAGAGTTCTGCCTGGGCCCCTTTTCCATTCCTTGGTTCCTGTTCTGCCCTGCTCAGGGAGGATTCCAGCACGCATTGGTTGTTTTCGGTTTTTCTTTGTGCTTTTTTTCTCCCCAACCGCTTTCACCAGAGGCCAAAGCCCCCTGTAGTAACATAGCAGAGGTCGTTGAACCCATTTTACAGGGGGGAAAATGTGCCTTTGGTTCAAAGAGGCCTCCAGAGCTCAGCGGTCTGCATCTAGATCCCAGCTACTCTGTGGACCAGCTGTGTCCTCTACCAGGTTAGGTAATCTCTCTATTCCTCCGGCTCTTACTCTGTAAGATGGGGAACACTTGTCATAGGGATAACGTGAGGATTAAGTGCCTCAGCCTTTGTAAGGAGTCAAGAAAACTGAGAGTGCTTGGTCAGCACAGATTCTCAGAAATCCTGACACCGCGGTGAGGAGCCGCGGGGGAATCCGGCCCTCTCGCCTGAGCCTACCTCTGTCTCCGCGTGTATTCACCTGCATGCGTGCAGCCTTGCATACAGCAGATCTCCTTTGGTTTCACAGGATGCTGATTTGCCGTCCAGGCCAACGACCAGGGCCATCTCTGGAAATGCAGTAAAACTAAGCCCGAGGTGGTAGAACTAAGCCTGATGTGGTGGTGCACACCTGTCATCCCATCACTCTGGGAGACTGAGGCAGAGGGATTATATATTCAAGGAAAACCTGGGCAGTTTAGCAATTTAGAGAGAACCTAGCTCAAAACAAAACAAGCCAGGTGTGGTGGCGCGTGTCTATAATCCCAGCACTCGGGAGGCTGAGGCAGGAGGATCCTTGCGAGTTTGAGACCAGCCTGGGTTACAAAGTGAGCTCAAGGCCAGCCTGAACTGCATAGTGAGACCCTGTCTCAGACAAAAACGAAAACAAAAAAACAAAAACAAACAAACAAAAAAAGAGGCTGGGGATTGTGTAAAGACCCTGGGTTCAATCCCCAGTATCTCACACACACACACACACACACACACACACACACACACACACATACACAAAGTTGGGTAGAAATAAGCCAGACTCAGCAGGGGAAGATGGTGTTGCATTGGCTGTTGAGGCTGTGCTCTTCGGTCCTCTCAGGCTGGGCCACCTCCCAGTCCCCACTAGCTTTCCAAGGAGGGGTCTGAGCAGCAGAGCCAGAAAACCCAGGGATGGCCATTTGGGACAGGCAGCCAAGTCTCTTCCTGGGACAAGGCCAGACCTCTCCCTCCCCTTCAGGTCAGGGCCACACCTGCCTGGCCACAGCTGCTTCTTCTACCCTACTGCACTGAACTCATCGCCAGCTTGCTGTGGCAGCGGGGCCCGCGGGGCAGACAGCTTTGGTCTCTGTGAATCCTCCTGGTTCACCTGGAGGTGTAGGACCCTGGGTGAGTACACTTCTGAGCTAGCTGCAGTCCCACCTCAACGTGTGAGAGGTGGTGCCTGAATGTCTTGGCCCTCATCTTTCCAAAGGACATGCTGTTTGATTCTTGAGGGAACTGTGACCTTGTCACCCCCAGCACTGACGCATTTGACGCAGTCCACTGGCTTTTCCTCTTTCTCACTTCCTGGCCTTCTTCCTGCTTCTTGGCCTTCTATGTTGTTTAATACTCTTTCTTCCCTTTCTTTCTCTTCCTTTCCTTTCCTCTTCCTTCCCTCCTGTCCTTCCTTGGCCCCCTTTGTACCACGGAAAAAAGCAAGGCTCTTTGCGTTTGTAAAAGTTGGAAACTAAGGAGCAGAACCAGGAACGCAGCCGGCTCTGAACCCAGCTCCTGCACTGCTAAGCGGCAGCACCACTGGGCTGCTCTACCACTGAGGAAAAGACTAGTGCGATCATGTCCCATCTGCTGCTAAGCTGCTTTACTTTTTCCAGCTAAATAAATTCCATCCAGGGCTTCGGGCTTTTCAAAATAGGCATGAAGATCTCCTTCTCACAGTATTTATTATTAAATCGTAATTTGGATTTTCTCCAGCCAATGAGAGGAGTTCCCGGTTGCAGAGAAGGGGCCGTTGAGCCTTAGGGTTACAGAGGGTTTTTTGGTGGGGGTTAGAGTTTTGAGGGGGCTGTGACTTCTGCCCCTAACCTCATTGTTTGGGCCATGCACATGGCCGAGTTTCAGTACACCCATCAATGGACTGAATAGACAGGGCTGACCCACTGGCTGAGGAAGCCCTCTTAAATGTCCAGTCCTGTTCAAAAGCAGAAAAAAAAAAAACCCACTTGTGAAAAAGAAAGTCTTCCATTGCTTTTCACTGTTGAGCTGCTCTGTCTTTGCTGTAAGGTGTCTCACTTGGTATGAGGCCACCCGAGGGGCAAGTGCAGACTGCAGAGATTTGGGGGTAGGGGTGGGTGGGGTGCACACACCTGGCCCTGGGGGTGGGGTGGGAGGGAGCAGGCAGCTGAGGATCACCACGGGGAGGGAAGCCTCCTGGGAGCCCCAGGCCTCTGGTTGCATTTGCCATTGCCCCCTCTGATTTCATTAACAAGTCATGGATTCAAAGATAAAAAATCTGCGGCTTGAATGAGGTGATCTCAGGGCACCAGGTTGCAGGTGTGGAGCCCCTTCGAGTGTAGGACCCTGGGGGAGTACACTGGTCATGCTGACAGCATGTCTTCGAGTCCTACTGCTACAGCAGCCGGCTGGACACACATCCCTTCTCTCCTTGGCTACTTGCTGGTAGGTGGCACTTTTTTTGCATATGGGTGACTCCCTGGGTTATTCCCATTGGCTCAGGGCCCATGAGACTCGGTTCCCTTGTCCAGGGAGGGGCAGCTCTCTTTAGCACCCTGGCCCACTCTGTACGTCCTTCCTGCCCCTTGCTTCCCAGCCAGGCCTCCTTTAGGAGAGTGGCTGGGCGCGGGAAGGCTGCAGCCAGAGCTCTTGGAGTCTCTTTATTTGCATTGTATGGGAACAAGGAGATAAAAGTGCAGAGGGACAGACTACTAATTAATTGCACTGACTTCTATAGCTTTGCCATTTTAATGTTGAGAGAAAAAGGCATTTATGGCTTTCTTCCTTCCACTAGCTCTCTTCTGCAATTATTCATTGGCTGCCCAGATCACTAACGATTATTAAATCTGATCATCATTAGCCTGCGAGCGCTAAGCAGCATGCTTGGCACATTCGAGGCTCCTGACCTGCACCACTGAGTTGAGGGATTGGGCATGAGGTGAAGAACAAAGACCGTGACCCACTTGCTTGGGGAACAGGAAGGACTTGTTCTGTACCCACTCTGTCCCTCTTGCCCTTTGCTTGTTCCTGTTTTCCCATGTACAACCATATACAAGGTTTGTGGGTGTATGAATGTGGGAGGGTTACCCTTAAATCACTGTTAGCTACACATGCATTTTTAAACATGTGTTTATTGCCTTGTTTTTTTGCAGTGCTGGGGATGAAATACTAGGCCTCACACATGCCTGCAAGCCTCTACCACTGAGCTACATTTCAGCTGTTTTTATTTTATTTTAAACTTTTAATAGTGTGTTTCAAGGGGATTCTTGTTCTGTGTCAGGTTTGCTCAGTGACCAAAGGGTCTAGGGCCCAGGTGAAGCGAATCCAGGGGTTCTCATGGATAAGAGAGAACCGGGGCAAAGAAGATTCGCCCATGTTGCCTGCTGTTTTAGTGAGGAAGTTTAGCTGGAAGTTGTCGGCACACCCAAAGGGCTATGGATTACGATTCCAAGTCCATGGAAATTACAACCAGCCAATCCTGTTTCTTCCTGAACTTGAACAAAGACCTTTGCCTGAGGTTGTCATCCTCCAGCCCTAGTCCTCCCCGGTGTGGCCTACAGTATAAGATACACTCCCTCCCTGGAGATCTTGGCACACAAAACTATCCTGTCATAGAGGAAAGGGATCTGTGGACAGAGAAAGAGCTTCATTAGGATTTTTGGCTAATTCTGACCAGAAAGAGTTAGGACTTTACTGGACAGAGCAATTCAAAGGAACTTACATCAGAAGACCTGATGGAGTGCAGCCAGGCAGACCACTAAGGAGACCAGGGGCTCCAAAACGAAGATAGCCGCCCTGCGGCACCTCCAGTAAAACACAAAGGAGACAAGGGAGGGGCGGGTTCGTGACCTGAAAGAAAACTCTTATACAGTGAATCACACGTTATGTTCCCAGTACGGCTCACTAGAACGCTAAACTAGACACACGTGTGATCCCTACTGAATCACTAACCCCAAGTGACCTGTCTGTAGGGTTCCTCCTTACCAACCTTCAAGTCCCAGCAATAAGTCCCTGACAAGGACAGCAGGAAATCACAGGAGGAAATCAAACCAAGCCCACCGAAAGGAGTGTGCACACAGCCAAGGGTGCCCATTAAGGTCTCTCGGCCTCGTATTCATCCAGCGAGCCAGGCAGATGGTGGACCTTCTTTCCTGGAATGATAACAGGAAACCAGGGAAAGAGGCCTATAGGTATCCACCTTTTGGGAGACCCCATCCCTCTCTTCTCCGGGGCAGCTTTCTATCTTCTGCTTTTTTTTTTCTTCACAAATACTATAAAGTGTCTTCTTTTTTAAACTCTGTCCATTTAATTCATTCCTGGTGCTGGTTTTACAATCCCAGAGAGCTGCTCACCGCAGCAGAGCAGCTGCCAGTGCATCCCCTAAGCAACACTTTCAGTGGCAGTGGTCTCCTGATAATAAGAAAACAGTTAAGACAGCAGGGTTGAGGGAGGTAGCAGGCCTCATCAGGGAGTAGCTGCAGGGATTGACCACCTTAGGCGTGAGGGCGAGGGGAGGGGGCTTGGGTAGTGTAAGAACCTTGAGAGGCAGAGACCAGCCGGGACCACCAGGCTCGTGTAAAGGCAACACAGTTTGCAATGTATTGTGCCTGGGTGCCGGCAGACAGAGGGCTAAAAGGCCATCTGTGAGGAGCAAAGAGAAGGTGGCTTTTTTGTTTTTTGTTTTTTTTTTTAAACAGGGCTTGAAAGAAGACAAGGATCTTAGGTGAGAAGATCTTAGTAAACATCAGTGGTCAAAGTTCTCCAGATGTTTTGTGCCTCAGGAGGCAAAGTTCTTGGGGCATCCAGTGTGAATGCTTGGGTGTCTTTAGATGTCCACCTGCTTGCAAGAGTCTGTGCTCCATTTTTTCTCTCTTAAGATATCCTGTGTTTGCTAAGGGCACCAGTGATACGTGAGAACAGTGGCTCTGCTGACAGACGGCTTGGGTACTAGAAGACTCAGGTCCAAATTCAGCCTTACAAGTAGCAGATCACAGCCAGAGCTCAGCCCTGGAGAGGGGTCCCAACCAGTGCAACACTGAGGAGACAGGCCATCATGCATAAACTGGAGTCCTTAGGGCCACAGTTGGGACAAGGACTGTGGTTCTCTCTTCCAACCTTGCATCTCCAACCAGAACCTCCAACAGGCTGAATGCAAAGGAGTTGCAGAGATTGGTTTCTGGGGCCTCGTGGGTAGCTGGATAATTGACCTAGAAGGGATGGACCTGAGCCAGAGTGGAAGCAGAGAGGGTCTCTCTCAGTGAATGGTCGGGTGCTCTGGAAACCGATGGGTAGTTAAGGTTTAAGAAAGGAAATTGTATCACGCTGAAAGGCACGTTACCATCAATCCCCTCAGAATACCCTCTCTGGCTTCAAACATCCTTCTCCCACTTCTTCCCCCTTTCTGAAGCAGTTCTGTATGTCCTCTCTCACAAGTGTCTTCACAAGGTGGGGTAAAGATATGGTGACTGCAGCTGCCATCTAAGGGAAAGGCAGGCTTGTAAAAACACTATAGTGCCTTCATCCCCTTTATTCCTGGATCTGGCAGCATACAACTTCCGGTTCTTTCCCTAAGTTAAAGTGACTTTAAAAGGGGCCGGGGATGGCAGCACATGTATGTAATCCCAGCACTTGGGAAGTGAGGCGGGAAGATTGCCGTGAGTTCAAGTCCAGCCTGAACTACACAGTAAGACCCTGTCCCTCAAAAAAAGAAAAGCTTAAAAAAAGGATTACAAAAGGTAAAATTTTTGTCATTTCAGGGCATTGAGGTAGCCACAATGGCACAACTAATGATGCTTAAGAAAGAGGACTTCCAGAACTGCTTCAGAGATGGCAAGGACGATGGAACAATCATGTTCAAATGAACCAAGGGGATTAATGGTGATGCATTGTAAAAAAACAACAACAACAAAAAAAACAACTACACAGTCCATTTTAATCACACTGTTTGTGTCATCAGTCAATGACAGTGGGCTCTTATTTGTGCACAGGTGAGAATCACACGTGGCCTGGTTTTAACAGTTTCTTAGTATAAAGAAATACAGATGGCAGAGGTGGCTTCCCCACAGACAAAGCAGTTGACCGCCCCACAGACTGGGCAGAGGGTACACCTTGCAGTCCTGGGCATCCCTTTTGGTTTCTTGCACATCTTGGTTTCTTTTCTCAAGGACTATTAGCCCTGCCTCAATATACCTAGACTCTGGAGTCAGAGTGCCTGGGTTTAATCTGTCTACCGCTGGTTCACTCGCTGGCCTTGAGCTCCAAGAGACTTAACTTGTTTTGACGTTGTTAGCTGTCTGCCTCAAAGGTGGCTCCCTGGATGTATTCAGGATGGCTGAATCTCAGAGTGGGCCACACTGGTGCCTCTCAACCTCACTGTGTCCGCAGATGCCCTGGAGAGCTCGTGGAGACTGAGCTTTCTATGCCAGCCTGAGACACCTCCTTTCTCAGGCAGCTGGTCCTGGACAGCACCCTGAGGAGCAACCAGGGTTGGAGAGGTCTCCCTTCCCCCATACTCAATGTCCCTACCAGGGGCTGGGCTGGTCAGACTGTTCCCATCCTCCATTCCCCTCTGACCTGTCCTCCCAGCCCATCTTCATCTGTGAATCAATCGCTCCTCTGTGACTCTGAAATCCATTTTTCTCCCTCCATGACAGGTGAGTCGGGTGAGAGTAGATAAAGGCATCTGGCCGGAAATCAACTTCCCTAAGACAGCCTGACCTGGGGTAACTTAAAAAAAAAAGTTTAATTGGCTGCAGTTAACCCCACATAAATTGTTTTGACACTGCCGCAAAGATCACTGGGCCCTTCTCACACTGAGCCTGTGGTTCATTCCTCGTCTTAGCAAATAGAGACAGGGGAGGAACTTTGAAAAGTTGGGCGCCCCTGCCTTGCATTGGTAGGCTCTGTGCACCTCTGAGTTCTAGCCTTTTTTGCAGTCAAGGAGTGAGGCTGGGGGAGAGGTGGATAGAGAAGGGGGCTGCTGTCCACTGAGCTCCTGCTGCTTGTGCTGAGGTGGCGTTGGCACCTTGACTCACCCTCTCTTTGTGGAGACCTTGTTTTGATGGAGCAGGCAGCTGAGGCTCAGCAGGGGAGATAGTAGCAAAGATGGATTTGCTATCACAACAGATTCCAAAATCCTCACTCCTTGTTCATCATCCCTTCCGGCTTCCAAACAGGACCAGGAGCAAAGACCCTTGGACATCACATGGTGGGGTGTGTGTGTGTTTGTGTGTGTGTGTGTGTGTGTGTGTGTGTGTGTGCAAAAATGCAGTGATTAATACAATACTTTTAAAAAATAAAAATGAAGCCAGGTATGGTAAGGCATGCCTATCATGCCAGTGATCATGAGGCTGAGGAAGACTGGTTTAAGGCCAACTAGCCTGGGCTAGGTAGAAAGTTCAAGGCCAACCTGGACTATGTAAAGAGATTCTATTTCAACAGCAAACATGAAAACAAAATCCATGATGAAAAAGTTATCCCAAACACCCCAGAAAGATAGGACGGCATGGGGCTGGGATCAGGTGAGGAGCAGGAGGCTGAATAGAGGGTTAGATCCCGTCTTAGTAACCTTTGGATTTTCTTTTTTGAGTTTTTCACACAGGTCTGTTCAGCACAGTGGGTAAACTGATTGCATTACCTTGAGTGAGAAATGTTCAAGTTAGACCAGCGTAATCCTTGAGGGGAGGACTTGCCCTAGGGAGGACCCTCGTCAGGATGGAAAACGGAGGTGGAAGTCTCACTTCTGTTTCTCTGGAGGAGCTCCAGGCTTCGCCTTCACCTCGGTCACTGTCTCCTGGCTTCCAGTGCAGATGCTTCAGCCTCCTGGTATGGATGGGCACGGACCCTGCACTGGGCTCCGGGCCTTCCAATGGACCCCTCAGCTCTCCAGCACCCTTGATGCCTTTCCATACCTGACTCTGTGGGCAGCCATTGTAAGCCAGTCTTGTAAATTCTTATATTTTTGTATGTCTTGCACTCAATCTGTTTCTCTAGTAGGCCCTGGGTGTGGGGTAAAAAACTTTTCTCAGAGGGGTGTAAAGAACCTGGCCCAGTAGAGCAGTTTCCTTTCCTGACTTTTTTTCTTGTCCCATCAGATTTTTACCCCTTCCTCTGAGCTGCTTCGTCAAAGCTAACTTGTGCCCTAGAGACTGGCTCTCAGTGCCACAGGTGCGCAGTGATGACCACGCGCCAGCAGCCAGGGCTCTGTCAAGCTCATCTTTTAGCGATTCAAAGGCTTCAGCGCTGTTTTGCCCTCCTGTTTCTTGGTTGAGCCACATGGAAAGGAAGGTGGAACGGTCAGAGAACATGGCGGACAGACAACAGCAGCTACTGAACGCTCTCTAAAGGCTCGGCTCAGAGGCCAGGAATGATGCGGACTAAGGAGATACGAACCAGTAGAGATATGCTCTGCTGACTCAGGAACGAACTGGGCTGAGAGAATCCAACTTGGAATACAGTCCTGGCGCTAAAATAGGAACAGAAAAATCTCGGTGTGGAGGCTCGACTCCGCGCCATTGGAAACCGCGGTTTGGATTTCCCGCCCCGCCCGGCGGCCGGCTACCTCCACAGCGGCTCAGCAAGGAGAGACGCGACCGCCGAGCTCTGGGAACGGGAGTCTCCGAACGGAGTTGGAAACGCGACGGACAGGGAGGAAGGCTGACTGGTGGCGAGGTGAGCGAGGAACTAACTCCCTACCGCAGTCTGACTCCAGCGGAGGTTTTTCTGGGCGCGGGCAGTCCTGTAAGAGCAGGGCGCGGTGGCAACTGCAGCCGCACACTTCCCTCTCGGACGGGATTGGTGAAAGGTGCCTGGCCGGAGGGACGCTGCTGGCGGACCCCCTAGGCTGGCCTAACCCAGATCCCAGAGCCTGACGGTGGCCCGGAGGAGCGACCGACTCCCGCGTAGGCTGCCTCCTCCGCAACTCCCTGGGGCGCAGCGGTGAGCGGGAACAACTAGCCAGCGCAATTTGATCAAGCTGTGGCTGACAGGCAGGGAAGCCGGGCCTCCTGTGTAAGATTACATTTTATAAGGAACAGAAAATATGGGGAAGGGAAGCAACAAAAAAGGCTCCCCGGCCCCCAATCCTGAGAATCAGGCAATAGTGGACACTGCACCAATATACATTAAGCGCCATTTAGAGAGCCTCATAGACCAATTCAGGAATGAAGTTATCAATGACCTGAAGCTAGAAGTATGCAGAATAGTTAGAGAAATGCTAAGTACCACCCAGGAAAAAGCAGATGGTGGAATGGAAGAACAGGAAAAGAGGGGAGAATTGCTTGATGGAGAAAACAGAGAAAGCATTGAGTATGTGAAGCAGGTGCAAAGGGACTATCAAGAAATTAAGAAGTCTACCCAAGACTGGCATAACAGCTTGAAAGAAACTAAGGACAGACTATCTGAATTGGAGGGCAGACTTGAAACATGGGAGAATGAAATGAAAAACTTCTTAAAAATAACAAAGAAACACACAGCAATAATACAAAGACAAGAAGATGATAAGAGGAGCCATAACTTAAGGATTAAGAACATAAAAGAAGAAGTAGGGACACAAACAAGTGAACTACAAAAGCTACTCACAGAAATAATCCAGGAGAATTTTCCTAATTTAGCAAAAGGTAAAGATACTCAAATGTATGAGGCATACAGGACCCCAGCTACCTACAACCCTAACAGAGAAACACCCAGGCATATAATAATAAAAATTCCAGAAATTCAATACAAGAACAGAATATTAAAAGCTGTAAGAGACAAGAAACAGATCACTTACAAGGGAATACCCATCAGAATTACAGCAGATTTCTCTTCACAAACCATCAAATCACGAAGAGCATGGGGAGAAATAATTCAAGCTTTGAAAGATAATAATCTCCAGCCAAGATTGAGATATCCTGCACAACTGTCCCTGGAAATTGATGGAAAAACGAGGTGCTTCCAGGATAAAGAGGAACTGGGGGAATTTGCAACCACCAATTCAACCCTACAGAAAGTATTGCAGGATATTCTAAAAAAAGAAAAATACAAAGAACCCAGAAATAGGGGCGGGGAGGCCACAATGAATGGAGCAGAGAACAAAATGAAGAAGACAAACTGACAGCTACTGACAGAAAAAGAGCTCAACAGAAATGAGACAGAGAAGATTGGATGATAGGAACAGCTTTTTTTGGAGAAAATGACATCTTAATAGGTAATGCTGATTTAGTACCATCTTGGTTTGAAGTCTCATCTAGCGTTTGTTTTTCTGTCTCCAATGGTCTAAACAGGTTGTATCTTATTGGATTTTGTTATGTACGATAGTATAAGAAAAAACCTTTTAAAGACAAGGAGATTATACAGAGACCATTGTTCATTTTCTGTTAGTCGATTCTAAATACTCTATAACGCTGTCATTCTCTTAAATGGATTTACATTGTTTTGATATACTTAATGCTACAGTATATGAAGTTGTACTCAAGGACTTCAGGGAGGGAGTCAATATGGTAACTATTTTTGGGTCAGGATTATCTGGTGGTGAAACACTATTCTGCTTAAATGGTTATGTTTTGATCTGCCCTGTTTCGCTGTTATGCCCTCTTTTTTCTCAATCTCCACTCCATTATTTACTTTTTTATTTTTATCCATTTAATTAAAGGGAAAAATATAGCAGGATATAATATAGTAACCCACTTTGACTTTCTATTATCTCGATTTGAAGCCCTGTATTACTCTCACCATCTTGTTTTTGACTGAGGTTCCTCTATTCTGTTTTGCTGGATAGTATCAGGTTCGAAAGTTTAAGCATCAGCTGAGAAGATAATGAGATTCATTATAACGCCCATTCTCGTTGACTTTTATCTACTTTTGAAGACCTACAATATCTCCAATGTTTTGGTTTTGTCGGTTTTATTCTTTATGGTTTTGTTCAATTGTAGTACAACTAATGATATAGGCAATTCTATTAGAGATAGCGGGA
The DNA here is from genome assembly GCF_034190915.1 of Cavia porcellus. NCBI lineage: Eukaryota > Metazoa > Chordata > Mammalia > Rodentia > Caviidae > Cavia > Cavia porcellus. The sequence goes on from NW_026947515.1 coordinate 24,827,737, forward strand.
GGCATTATGGTAACCATTGTTGATCACCTTGTATTATGTTTTTATATTATCTATTATGTCCACCCTTTTGACTTGACCGATTCTGTTCTGTTATGTCACATTTGGTTTTACTCTCTTCCAAAAAAAGCAATAAGAACTGTGGGAGCAATGAAACCCAAAATGTGTAATAGTCACTGTACAAAAGAGAGGAAAAGAAAGTGCTCTAAACTATATAACTGCATGTATATTTAAATGTATAAGATAGAAAATAATATCACAGAGTTTTATTGGATCATTGAACAGAACTGTTTGCAGTACCATTGTTGGAATGTCCACTCTACAAGCTTTAATTTTGTGACTTGAACAATTATTTCTAAGATGGCAATATGTAATCCATTAACTAGTGATTTCCTACTGCGCATTTTTTATTCTGTAAATCTGTATAACTTGTACCCCTTCACTGTTTTTTTTTTCTTTCTTTTCTTTTCTCCTTAAATAAAAAAAAAAAAAAAAAAAAAAAAAGAAAGGAAGGTGCCATTTGCCTGAGCAGGGCCCCGGGGACGTGTGTCAGAGGGCGAGGGGGAGGCGTCAGGAGCTCTTGCAGATGCTGCCCAGCTGTGCTCCAGACTTGCCTCCTTTGCAAACTGAGAAGCGGAGCGCTCAGGGTTCAGCCTCTTGTTTCTTTAGATAATAATTCCTTTTGGACACAAGGAGTGGAAGTCAAAGTTCAGAATAGCCCTGCTGTCTGGAGCCAGGGCCAGCAGGCTTTGGGGGTGACAGTGCTTGGGACATGGGAGAGTGGAAAATAGCATGGCCCCCGCTCTTCTGGAGTCCGCCAGCCTCCTTCCTTCTCTCAGCCTGCAGACAGGGGCTGCCTTTTGGAAGGGCCACCCTGAGGCACCCTCCAGGCCAGTGCGGTCCGGAGGCGAGGCGGGAGCACTTTCTGTCTCCCAGCAGGAATGTGAAGAGTAACCAGGAAAGTGGTGGAAGTCTGCAGGTGGGAAATGCAACCCTCTTCTCTGGGCGTCTTCTTGGTGACTAGACGTCTCAATGCCGCGGAGAGATTTCCCCAGTTTGTCAGTTCTGGGGCGGGCCATCCCTCCTTCCCTGCCTTGTCCTTCTTGGTCCTCCAGGCCCGGGTGAGCCCTCTCCTCTGCCTCCTCCCCCAGCAAATCAATTTGAGCAGAGAAAGGAGCAAGGCTATTACAGTTAACACCCCTCCCCCAGAGTCGCTTGGTCTTTGCTATTCATCATTCCTAATTAATTAAAAAGTAATTACTTATGGATCCGACTTTCATTATCACACCCCCAAGGCTGTGAGGATATTACTTTCCTCGGTCCCTCTGGTTCCCTAAGCTGCTCTGGTGCCAGCAATTGGGGCGTGAAGCATGGCAAGTTCCACTTGCATCTGGCTAGCTAGCTGGGGCATGTGGGTCCTCATCACAAGCTGTGCATATGCCAGGGATCTACAGCCCCTTCCGAGAGCCCACAAAGGGACTTGGGCATGGTAGTGACCCCTGCTCTACTTAGAGTGGCAGTTTAACCACCTGGAGATTGAAACTCAAAACTGTGCTTTTGAACATACAGTCTTGGGCCAATAGTATCCAGGCCACCTGATTGTTACACTTGCAGTCCTCGCTCCCCAGACCTACAGAATCTGAGTATGTACTACCTCCCAACACACACTCACTTACATATACACACTCACACACACACAAACATGAGTGTGTATAGGCATGTACACACATGCATGCACACACAGGGCATGCCTGGCTTTTGGATCCGCTCCAGGGTGAGTGGTATGGTCTCAGGGGATGGGATGCAAAGCTGGCTGGTCCCAGGTGTGCGTGTGAATGTTGTGTGCTGCACATCCCCTGTGCCCCCCTAACTTTCCAGCCTGCTCCCCTCTGGATGCTTTTCAGTGTCTTTCTTGTCCCCAAAACTTACTCCTTCAGGGCACCGTTGGGTTCCTCCTCTGAGCCAGCCTATCTTGTGTGACTCCAGGCTAATTACTCAGGGGCCCTGGGCTGAGGAACAAAGTTGCAATCTTCCTCTGCTCTCGGCTTCTCATGCTGGCAGACTCGGGTAAGTGATTTCTTCCCACCTCCTTCCCTCCTTAAGGTGCTGCACCAGTCTCAAGGTGGCTGTGAGGATTGATAATGGCGGACTCTCAGTTAATAGCAGTTATTATTAATAACTGGGAAGGGGGCGGGGAAGGTTGATGGTTTTCTCACATCTGTGGCCCGGGTTTTTGAGCAGAGCTAGAGCCCCACCATGGGGGGTGACTTCGGGGAAGGCTGAGCTGCCATGAATTTCTCATGCTGAGAATTGAGGCCTGTTAAGCACTGAGCCTGGAGTCCAAGATGTCATCAGACATCATATCCTACTCCCTTGACATCTGCCACTGGGAAGATGAGGGCATACTGTGTCGTGAGTGAGGAGTTCCAACCATGGTGACCTCCACCTTTGAGCAGGAACTTTGACCATTACAGAGCAACAGTCTTGCAGATGTGTGCAGTGACTCTGGCCACAACATGGCCGTAGCTACCCGCTTCCTTTTTCCTATCACCAGTGCAATTGTCTTAGTGTCAGCTGAGCACAGAGATGACCAGACAGGACCTGGGGAGGGCGTCGGGGTGGGCTGGGAGAGCAGGGTGGCAGGGGCCTTTAAGAGAGGTTGGGCGGAGGCAGAGTGGTGATGGAGGGGGGACAGAGGAAGACTTCATATCTCCGGGGAACCTGACAGCTCAGCTGGGCGCAGGAGGGGCCTGGTGCTCTGAGGAGGGAATCAGCTCCTGGAAAGCTGAGTGTGCACATCTCTGAGAGGAAGATACTGCAGCAGTCACCCTGTGGGGGCCATCGCTCCTCTGTCAACTGCAGTGAAATTTCTCAGCCATCATGGCAAGGGTTAGCAACACCTGTGGTCCCCATCACAGCTGCTGACCCCATCCTTCTTACTGTCTGGGGTCCCATCTCCCTTCCCCACAGCCTCCTACTGCCTTCATTTCTTTCCCCATCCCAGAGCACAGTCATAAACTGAGATATTAATCTGTACCTTCTTTCCTTTGCTGGAGAGGAATAGGAGTGTCTGACACTATTTAGTTTGGTTCTCTGTGTTTTCTACTTCTCCATCCTGGGGGACATCTTTTTGCTTGCTGGGGTCTTGTAGAGCTGAATGCAGAAGCCAGGAGGAGCCCTTCTCTCTTGGCCTCTAGGAAGGTCGTGGCTTAAGCCTTAATACTCCAGGTGCTCCGTAATACTCTGGCTTTCAGGGGATTGATGTACACCACAGACTGCCCAAAAGTCTTACTTTGCAAGGACTGCTGTCTCCTTCATATAACCCTGTGTGTGTGGGGGGGTGGGGAGTGGCAGGGAGGGAGCCCCAACAATAAACAAGATTGTATTTCTTCCTATCCTCATGGGATTGGGCTTGGAGTCAGATTGAATTTGACTTAAAGGAAATAAAGTCATGCACCATTTCGTGTATCCTTGAGATGGTGATTGCAAATTTATTCATTATACAGCACTGGAGGGAGGGGACAAGATTACTTCATTAAACCAATGGCTTTGTTCTCCCAGGTCTCTCAACTTCTTGGTTCCTCTCACTCTAGCATGACCAGTTAGTGGAGGTGGTGAAAGGAGATAACTGTTATAGTTCATGTCTAGATGTCCGGGTAGAGCCTCATGCAGTCATGGGATCCAGCTTCTAGAGTTCGTTATTGATTCATCATCTCATGATAGGATTATGGGTGTGAGTGCTACCCCTACCCTAGAGCAGGTACGGCATACAGTGTAGGGCAGGGTTGGGGGAGAAAGGGGCTTGTTCTCTTCTTGCTCCTTTTGTTCTTGCTGCTTTTGCTGTCTTCCGCTGCCATGATCTCTTGCCCTCTGCCATGTGCTGTCCGGCCTTGGAGCCAGCAAATTATGTACTGAAACATCCACAAACTGTGAGCTAAATAAACCTTTTCTTTCTTAATTTTGAGGGTCAAGTATTTTATCTCAGGAACAAGAAAAAAGTAATTAAGACAACCAAAGTGATGGCCATTTCTGGCTTGATAAAAGGTGTTCAGCACTCTGTGTGGACATCCACATGCACACCAGAGGAGCTCAACCCCAAACACACTCTCCAGTACCCACATGAGCTAGCCATAGTATGCCCATGTTGCTCTATGCCTGCATGAATGCATGCTATTGAGTGGTTTCCAGCAAACCGCCATGATTCAGACGACGGTGAGCATGGATTGGGTTAACCAAAGGATCAGGATCACACAGAGCACTTTCTAACAAGTGCATGTAAACCAGCTGTAGCTTAGCATCTGTCAGCCCTGCTTCCCAGGTAACTCTGATGTCCGTGTCCCCATTTGGCCCCAGGAAACATCATGTGTTCTGGTTTCCCCACTCCAAGGAATGGGACGACTGAGGAATGCTTACCTGTTTCCGGGTTGGTGTCTTTATCAGAGCTTGCCCTGTCCCTTGGGCTGCCCAGACTACTGTCCCTGTTCTCTGGACAGCCTTGCCTCAAATATAACATAGGCATAAGTTCGAGCTCAGCTTTGGCAACTAAGTAAGAAACTCTTCATACAAAAATAAAAATAGAGCTATGGATGTAGCTCAGTGGAAAGGCCATGAGTTAAATCCACAGTATGAAAAACAAACAAATGAACAACAAAAAACAAGGAACAAACCAGAGTTTCTCCTCCTACTTCCAGAGTGGCAGTTGTCAAGCACTTTACGTCACACCCCTGGGTACTTCCTTTAGTTACCCACAGGCTGAATTTCCACATGCTTGTTGAAGACTGAGGGCAGGTGGAGAGAATTACACATCAGAAAAGAAAGCACAAAGATCTGCCTGTTCCCAGGGTCCCTGGACTTCTTTTCTCTCTATTCTCCTCAGGTCCAATCTTAGGAAAGTGTTATGGTTGATACGTTGTGTCAATTTGAGGAGTTTAGAAGTTTAACTAAGAGACTCATCTGGGATCCAGAATCTTTATTTTGGAAATATCCTGAGCCCATGCAAGAGGAGAGTACAGAGGTGGTATGAGTGCTCTAACTGCCCTGGCAGGGGAGGAGGAGAGCAGCCTGCTTACAATATAAGGGATAAGAAGAGGCTAGTTCTATCCTCTTTTGCTCTGGCTGCTTGTGCTGGCTGCTGCCTTAAAGTGTTGCCCCAGTGCCATGCCATCCTGCCTTGGAACCAGCTGACTATGGACTGAAACCTCCATAAACTGTAAGCTAAATAAACTTTTCCTTCCTTCAGTTTGTGTGTTGAGTATTTTGTCCCAGCAATGAGAGAAAAGTAACCAGTTTGGGATGGGATATTGTGGAGGAGAATGAATGGTAAGGCAGGCCTCCACCAAGGTTTTGATCTTCCTGCTTTAGCTTCCCAGAGTGTTAAGACTATAAACTCCCACCATGGCTGGTTTAAAGCTACCATGCTACAAAACTCCTGAAAAGTACTTTTCACAAGTAGCTCTCATATACCAGTCAAGCAAGTTCTAGTAAAATACTACTTGATACATGACTGGTTTACTGCGTATCTTCTCCAGGAGTGTCCCAGCCAAACAAGTCTTCCAGGTCTTTCCTCCCCAGAGTCCAGGCCCCTAATGTGGGTGTCCTTGGGAGAAGAAATGTTATTATTACTTTAGACAAATCATAATGTCAGAGGACACTGCCATTGACATACAATATTTGTTTTCCTCTAGCTACAACCTGTGGGCTCCTACTGTCTTCATGTTAATACTGACATAGGGTACCAACTTTATAGAACCCAAAGGCCCTGTAGGGGTGTAATCCCCAAAATAAGGGGTCAGCCTACCCTCACAGGAAGATTCACATCTCTGTTTGTATCTCTTCAGAAGTTTTATTAAGGAAATGAGAAATTCATGTTTGCAGTCTTCCAATGCTTGACTTTACCAATTTAGGTGTGAGAAGTCAGGGGACTTCGAATTAATTGACAATAGGCAGAGCAGAAGGAGAAAAGACAAGGTTTATTTTGTGTGTACACAGGAGTAGTCTACAGGGAGCACCTCTGCGTAGACATGGGTAGGGGTGGAAGTGGGGGTTAGCAGGAGACTGCTTTCCACAGCTTCAGTGGAAAATATGAAAGATTCTGACACAGATTGTGTTTTATAGTAAAAATTTTCCTGCCTCTATCATATTGCAACCCTAACCTCCAGCATGATGGTATTGGGAAAATATTTTGGGTTCTTGTGGTCATAAGGTCAGAGCCTGCATGATGGGACTGGTGTCTTCACAAGGAGAGACATCATAGAGTTTATTGGCTCTTTTTTATTGGGAAGGCACAGACAGAAGGCAGCCTCACACAAAGCAGGAAGAGAGGCTTTATTAGAGCCTAGTATGCTGGCTCCCCATCACCTGCTGTTCCTGGGTCTCAGCTTTCAGCCTCCAGAACGAGGAGAACATGTACATCTATTGTATACGTCCTCCAGTCTATTTTGTTATGCAGCATAAGGTGGCACATAACAGGTCTTTTATACAGTTTTCCTGAAATGCCAAGATGGTAAATATCTGTTAGCTCTGTGTCTGGAGACTCCCTTGAAGGGGTGCGTAGCAGCCAACTACTGGGGTGTTTCTAGCCTAGTCAGAGCAGGGAAGCTCAGAAGCAGCTTGTTTCATCGCTTTCCATAGCTTGGACAGCCCATGATATAAGGAGGAGAGGTTTAATTTGGCTCCCAGAGGGTTTAGGACATGGTCAGTTAGTTTGTGGCAGAGGTACCATGACAGAAGGATGTAGGGGAACAAGACTGTTCCCTTCATAGCAGACAGGAAGCAGAGTCAGAAGGAGACCATCAGCTACAGATACACAGTTCAAAGGCACCCGCCTTCTGCAGTGACCAGTATCCTTGACTGAGCCCTACCTCCTAACAATGTGCTCAGCTGTGAACATCAGTGGATTAATCCATTTATGAGAACAGTGCATCCATGATCTAATCTCTCCTCCAGGGGTCTCCTACTCCAGACAGTGTGACAAGCTTAATGGGCACTGGGTCCTCTCTGTACCTGTAGCATCTTGAGGGCCTGGAGCTGAAAGGACTCTAGAGATATAGAGTCTGGTGGGGTGCAGGTCCCTTCAGCTCCATGGTGTTTGAGTCTCAGCTCAGTGTGGAGACCAGAAGGTCACAAGGGACCTAGGGACACTGACTCCTGGTGGAGATCAAGAGGCCAAGAAATATGAGACTCAGGGGCACTTACTCAGGGTGGAGGCCAAGAGGCCAGCAGGTGTGAGCTGAAGAACATTGAACACACCGAAGAAACCTACAGTTTGGGGAACAGCTTGGCCTTGGTCCTTAAGAAAGGATGATCCCATCACTGGCGGTGTCTTTCAAAAGTTTTTCCCACACCTCATCTCCATTAGTGCTCCTCGCCACTCCCAAGACCTGGGCAGGTAGTTGTCTGCCAGCTGTACCAAATGGCAAGCAAACTCTTCTGCCCCGCTGAGAAATCTGTGCAAAGTTGCACAACTTGTATGAGTCAGGATGAGAAAGCTTGCTGCCTCCTCCTCCAGTGCTCTTTCTGCCAAGATGTGGAGAGGTGGACAAAAAACCCTTCTAGCACTGGGGGCTATGGGACAGAGGTGGGGAAATCCAAGTGCCCATGCTGGGTGTCAGGAAAGGGATTCTGGGATATATGCACAGGATACAGTGTATACTTGGGGTTCGTATGGTCTGGGTAGGTTGGGGTGAGGTCATGGAGAACTTTGAATATCATGTAGAGGAGTTTTTTTCCCAGTGGTGCTTAGACATGCCTCAGGCATGCTGGGTGAGCACTCTGTCATTGAGCCCAACCCACCCCTCTGGCAGGTTTTGACAGGCAGTGCCATGTTGAAAGTATTTCAGTGCCCTGTAGTATGTGAGCTGTATACCCAAACCCTGACATGTGGAGTCTAATTCCTGTCCTGCCAGTGAGTCTACACTCAGTGTAGCCAAGACCTCTCAGCCCACTGACATTTCCTTCCTGTCAGTCTACAAGGTGTTCACACATCTTCCCTGGCTTTCCACGGAGGCAGACTTCCCAGCATGGTGGATTAGGTGCATGTGGTTCTCATCCAGTGTCCGTTCTCCTTTTGACTACACTAATTCCATATTCTTGTAATGGGTCCCCTTCCCTCAGGCCTGTGTGTCTGCTGAAGTTCTACCCAAGTCAGGGCACATGACTTGACTAAGCCAATGAGTGGTTCCTGCTTTCTGGTTGCTGGGATTGGCTCAGAGGTGGACACACGACCAGAATGAGCCAATTAGAGCCAAGGAGCCTCGATTCTGGAGGCCTTTGAGTTGAACTCCTAGAGTAGTAGATTCTTTCCTTCTGGGCTAGTGAAGCTTCTCCTAGAACTAGAGAATGTCAATCCAGGAGAAGCAGAGCCCAGGAGCGGAAGAGGACCTGGGGTCAGCCCTGCACTTGGCTCAGGCGGACGTGGCTCCTGTGTGAGTTATGTTGTCTAAAAGTTCTCTTTCTGATGGCATCCACCTGGGCTATCTTTTTCCATTCTCTACCAAAAGACAGCCATAGACAGAGTGCGGTTCAGGTGCTCCTGGTTGCACAGAATTTGGGGACAAGGCAAAGACACAGAATAGAACCGAACCCTTCCATGCCCCAACAAAGCAAAACAAAAGTTGAGCCCAGAAGAAAGCCAGGGAGGCTGACAGATGTGTGACATAGATTGTTGAACCAGAGTGAGGTGGGACTAAAAACCCGCAGCACCAGCACTGTGGAAACAAGAGTTACAATTCCCATGTTTGGCTACGTGGATGAATGAAATCACCTTTGAAGTTCTTTAAAGGTTCCAAAGGGATTTTTAGTTGCATTTCATTTGTTTTTGGTTAATGAAAAGTGGCATTTACTTGTAACTTTACTGAAATCCTAGACCACGTGGGTGTTTTGCTGCGCTGTTCAAAGAAGAATGGCTTGTATTTGCTGAGCGTGTACTGTATTCCGGCACTGTGCTAAGTCCTTATCCTAGCAATGCCAGCAGATCAGAACTATCACTGTCCCATACTCATGTGGGTGGAACCCAAGGAATAGAGAGGACAGGTAACGGGCTAAGGTCACCCAGATGCTGAGGGCAGTGGAGATGGAATCCGGGACCCTAGTGCCTGATTTCTTAAACACGCTGCTCCGATGGGTGTAGCCGCAGGGGAGGGGCAGGTGGGAGGTGGTCCTTGACCTATGTCTAGCTCCTGGCTGCCTCAGCATCATCCCCTGGGACTTGCTGAAATGCAGGGGATTGGGCCCCACTGCAGATCTACTGAGTCAGACTCTGTACTGTTCCAGCTCTTCCCATCTCCCCCACACACACCAGAGCGGGCGAGGTGCCTTGTGGCCAGCCTTGCTCTCCCTGGCTCCCACTTTCCTGGACTTGACTGACGTAGGCAATGCAGTTTTGCAGCTCTTGTGCCTGCCAAGGGAGCTTATTCATCTGAAAGCCTTATTATTCCCAGAAAAAGTTTGCCTTCGTGCTTGTGAGAGAGACCACATGCATCCCTTTCCATTAACAGGACGTTGAAGGCTCTGTGAATTATTTGGGGCTCTATTATGTTAACCCATATAGAAAATGACAAGTCCCCTTAACATTTGACTCCAAGCCACATTCCCTTTGAAATTCTATCAGTAGTAATACTTTCTGTTACAAATAATGGAAATTTTGACTCAAAGTGTCCTAAAAATAAAAGGAATTCATTGGTGCATTTACCTAAAAAGTCCAGAGTAGATCATGCTTCAGGTAAGGGTTGATTCAGTAACCCAGCACGTTCTCCAAAGAACTTGCTGTTTCTCCACTGTGCCCTGCGTGGCATGGCCTTCTCAGGCTGCCTGGTTCTTCACTCCCTGCAGGCATAAATGCTCTTTCGATGCAGATAATTTTGAACCCTCACTGTCTGATCCTGCCCAGCCCACATGCTACTGAAGCGTCCAATCTCTGAATTGTCCTGATATTTTCCTCTCTACCTTTTTTTCCTGTTCTATTTCTGTGCCTTGTTCCCATCATTCCCCTTTTTGTCTCTTTTAAAAGGTTCCTTTTGTGATGGTAAATGTGATGCCTGCTCATTGTAGAAAGGTATAAATTCACAGAAAATTGGACGAAGGAAGTTTAAAAACTCCCTGCTTCCTCCACCTAAAGCTACCCACCGTGCACATATTGGCAGACAGCTGTCCACTGGAACTCACTGTCCAGTTTCTCAGCGCCTGGGAGGGACACAGGCCTGGCGCGTGCAGCTGTTTGAGTTTGCTGCAGGTAGGAGCCTGATGGCCAGGACAGCAGCTGCTTGACATTTGGCATTGGCACCTGGAGGTGGCTTGCTCTGCTCCATGCCCCTTCTCCTGGATCCTTCCAGAGAGGAAAGTCTTTATTTCCTACACAAAGTGGCCTCTGAGTGAGAGATCAAACTTGTGAGCGAGCTGAAAAGCAATTAACTTCACTCAAAGTGAAGGATATTGTTTTGTGCCACTAGACGGATTTTTTTTCCCCCAGAAAAATTACGCCCTCAAAATCAACATTTGATTTAGTCTTTGTTCATTTTAAGAATGCTGTGAGGCTCTGCCCAGGCAACATGGGACTGTGTAAAAAAAAAAAAAATATGTTGCAGTTGAAATAATTTGAAGGCTGAATACAGCTTTGCATTTGTTTTCTGGAAAGCCTGTACCAATTTACACCTCCAAGCAGCGTGGAAGAAGACCCAGTTCTGCACAGGCTTTGCAGCATTGAAATTATAATTTAAAAACATTCATTTCATGGCGAAATATTGCTTTGCTGTGCATTTGTTTACGGCGAAGCTGAAGGTTTCCCCCTATCGTTATCAGCCCCTCGTGTTTGTTCGCTTGTTTCTCAGAAAAGGCTTTTGTTTCTGTCCATTTCTCCTGGTTGCTTTGTGCGAGCTTTTTATGTATTGCGGTTAATGCCCTGTCATGATTTCCGGAGGTCCTCACCTTCCGTGTTTTACGATGGGAGCCCGGGATTGTATGGTCACACCACAACACAGATGTTGCCCTGACATCAGACTTTCTACCCACGAGCGGACCTGTTGCCCACTCTTTCTGGAGCCCCGCAGGCCTCCTGCCTGTTATTCACGTTCCCTCACCCCGCATCATCAGAGCTGCGGGGCAGTGTGTTCCTGTTAGCCGTATATGACCCGAGCTCTGAAGTATGCGAGACAGTTCCAAATCTTGCAAAATTTCCTGGGGTCGATCAAAGTGATCATGGGGAATTACTCGACTCTCGTGCAAGGCTACTGGCAAATGAGGCTACAGAGCATCTTCAGCCAGTAACAATTACAGATGAGGAAATCTACATGGCAGATGAAATGACAGGCACTTCCAAAGAGAGAGAGATCTGAATTGTGGAGGATTAAGACAGGCCATTGGGGAAAATTGATGATGCCTTTAAATTTTTTTTTTTTTGGCAAAAATGTCCTCGTTATGATTGTGCTGCAGAAGTCAAACGTGAAATCAAAGCTGTTGTACAGCGCTATCAGACAATCTTGTCAGAAAAATTAGGCCCCTCGAATCAACATTTTTTCCCTTTGTTCATTCGAAGAATTAAAAAGGAGTTGCCTTTGCAGCCTGCTTTTGTTAAACAAGCTGTTTTGTAATTTGTCATTTCTTTTTAAATACGAAGTCACAATGAAGCATTTACATCTTTGCATCTTTTAAGTGGATTTACTTTGGAGCTGCTTTTTTTCTCCCTAATCCCAATTTTCCCTGACTAACGAGGACCTTTGATGTTTCAATTTGTGTGTGACAAGGATGCTGCTTCCTTCTGTCTCTGGCTTCAGGCCCTGTTTGCCTGTCCATCCGGTCCCAAAGATTAGGGGTGGCTGTCTTCCTTTGGTTGATATTCCTGGTGCCTGGTGGTCCCCTAGAGGATGTCAGACACCTGCAGCATGCAAACCTCTTGCTTGAAGTCTATGTAGCTGGCTGCAAGCAGATCTGGAGGACCGACCGTGCAGATGCCCCTTAGTACGACCTGGCCCCTGATGGACTCAGCGCTGCAGCAGGAAACACTCTCGGCTCTGCTCACACTCCGGCTCGTCACGCCGGATCCAAGTTCTGCAGACGGTTCTGTGTCAGCTCCTGACGCGTGAACAGCATCCAAGACCCAAGTTTAAATGAACTGTTTTTTAAAAAATTGCCACACTGGAAATGGAACCCAGGGTCTCTTGCCATAACTGCATACCCTCAGCCTTTTAAATTTATTTTTAAAATTTTGAGATAAGCTCTGGCCAAATTGCCCAGGCTGGGCTGGAATTTGTGATTCTGCCTCAGCTTCCCAAGTAACTGGGATTGTAGGCTTATATCACTATGCCTGGGGCTTAAGCTGACTCTTTAGCAGGTGTCAGTGTAGTTTCATTTAGCTTATCACCTCAACATGGTTTAATAATTCCAAGGTTATATCCATGGGTTTTTTTTTTTTCCTCCTAACTATCCTTTGCTTTAAGCTTTGGGAGTTTTTCTAAAATGTATTTATGCTTTGATTATTTCCATTTAGTTTTAAATATATCTTGTGTGTGTCTCTGTGCTGATCGAGGTGCACACACACGTCAATCACAGAGAAGGTGGAGCGGAGTAGACACAGCGACACAGTGGACACAGTGGACACAGTGGACACAGTGGAAGCACAGGCGAGCCTGGGGCTTCGTGCACTTAGCCTGGCTTCCTGGTGTAAGCAGGCTAGCAGAGTGTGTCCTCTTCTCGGGGTGACAATGTGCTGAGAGGACCAAGCTGGCCATGCAAGCTCACCCCGACCTCTGCATTCAGATCCCACCAGCTGGTGCTGCCAGTATCATCTGAATAAACCACTGTTTTCTTTGAAATTATGGCCCTAAGACAGTGAGGGGAAGGAGCAATCACCTGAATGCCCCCTTCAATCCTACTATCAGGTGATAAAGGGACATGGAGTCAAATACTAGGACAAACTGCAGGACAGACAGGCCGGCTAAAGCCTGGGTGGCTCAGCTTGGAGAGGCCAGTCTCCCCCTAAATGGTTCGAGAGCAGCAGATCAGGGGCCATGGGTACCAGGGCCTTTGGGCCGGTCCCTGGGTCACTGCTTAGCTGGGTGTGAACGTGCGATTCTGTGGGTATGCTGGTGAGCTGTCACCCTTCTGGAAATGAGAAGAACAATAATAAAGACCACTCTCCTCTCATGTCCTGGCTCAGGTCTAGGTGCTACCTGAGACTCCCAGGCAGACAGCATGTTGGGCAAGGCTCGGTGTTGATTACTTTCCGCAAAGAGGCCACTGGCCTCACCTTCCTGGTGGTGATCAGCTGTTCCTCTCCTCCTGCCTCTCTGCCATTTAATAAGGATGGGGCAGGCAAGAGAGGTTGCTGTAAAATCCAATTAGCTGTGGCTTCAAAGGCATGATCCCTGTGTGGTGCCGGCTCCCACCACCTCGAACAACAGTCCAGCCTGCCGCTGGCTTACGAGAGGTGGGTGCTGGGGTAGAGGGGCTGCTGTGAGCCTCTGGACCAGTGGAAGAGGCCATGTCGGGTTGTCGAATCACCCACAGCAGGGCTTGGGGAGGTGGGGTGGGGGAGAAAATGTGAGGAGAGTGTGCCACGCACTGTACAGGGCCTTCAGCTGCCCCCAGTGCTCACCTGGCCTCCCTGCTCTGTTCCCTAGAGGTCACCACATGACCCCTGTGCCTAGTTCTGAGGTTTGCAGCTGTGGTCCTGGGCTCTGCGCTGATGCTGAGATCTGCTTTCAGCATCAGGGTGGGCGAGGGGGCTTTGCTGCAGGCAAACGTTTCCGCTCTCCAGTGGAGACGGGATGTGTGGAGACTCGGCTGTGCAGATGGGTGGGAGTGGAGACGGGGCCTGGGGGATTGTGAGCCGGATCAGTGCAGATGGTGTCAGTCGAATGCAATTTTGGTGGCAGACGAATGCGCTAAAGTGTGTGTAAACCATCCGTGGGCCAGGAGCGGTTCTGATGTTTTCCAGTGACTCCCGCCCCCTCACCGCTGTCTCTCCTGTCCTGGGGTTGCGGTTTCTCTGGAACTGATTCCTGACATCAGCACCCACCCTTCCCATCTTCTTCGCAGGCAGATCTCGGATTCCTGGTCTTCCCACCCTCCAGGAAGCCCCTCCTTCCCTCCCGCCTCCTTCCTGGGTCCCTGTGGTGAGAACTTTCCCACTTCCACTATCTCACTGTGAGGTCCCTCCTTGGCATAAGTACCCTCGCTTCCTCTCTCCTCCCTGCCAGGAGGCTTAAAACAAGTCTGCAGATTCTTCGACACTCCCGCCATTGAGAAGATGAGTCCCTTCCTCTGCCCTTCACTCTGGGTGCACTCGTGTCTGTGTCCCCGGTGGGTGATGGCAGAAGTAAGATCATGCACCTCTGAGCTGGGTCAGAAAAGACTTGAGCACAATGCTTGGGTACATGAGGACACTCATCTTTGAAGCCTGGAGCTACCATGTAAGAAGTTCCAGTACCGGAAATTGCCATGCCAGGCAGCTCAGGCAACACAAGGAGGCCAGGTACCCAGGCTCCGTGAACTTGAAGAGCCCAGGTGGGCGCCCTGCAGCCTCAGCCGGCAGGCAGGTGAGGAGTACACCACCGGGTGAGACCAGCTTCAGGAGCTGCGTGTCCCCGGCCTGCTGGGTGGAACGCGGATGTTACGGAGCACATATCAGCCGTACTTGCTGACAGGTTCCCTCTGTCAGAGCAGATTGGTTGATCTAAATCATAAGTTCTGGGGTGGCTTGCCATCCGGCAGTGGTAACTAGCACACATCTTCTATCCGTCGTGCTCCAAGGCTGGCCCAGGGGAGGTTCAGTACCTTGGTGGCTGCCATTCCTGCTCTGCTCTCTGCAGCTGGGAGGAACAGGAGCTGATGGGGAATGTGGGTTGTAGGGGGGTCACCGCAGCACTACCAGATAAAGTACAGAGGGCCAGTTTAAATTTGCAGTTCAAATTACAAACAATTTTTACTACATCCCATGTATTAGTTGGGATCTACATGTGCTAAGTTAATGTCTGTCAATCTTCTGAAATCCCAATTGTTCCGAGAATCCTCATTTTTGTTTTCAAAATCTAGGAACCCTAAAATGTAAAAGCCTAAGGCTCTGAGCATGCTTTCCAATGTCCTGTGTCAGGAGGTCCTGCTGCCCCATAAGGGGTCACAGCCGGAGTCCCTGCACTGGGAGTGGCTACAAATCAGACTGGCCTGTATGGTGGTGGGACAGATCCTCCCCTCAGCCCCCATGAGGCTGTGTCCTTGGTTCTGAGGACAGCGGAGCTGATCCCAGCCACCGCAAGGGGCAGCAGAGCCCCCCTGCTTCTGCCTGTGCCCAGGACACGGATGCTCATGGTGAGGGACCCAGGGAAGCCTCACTGTCTGGTCAGCGAGGACTTCAGGGCTTCCTCCAGTTGTCTTCGAGGCCCAGATGATGGCTGCAGCTGGAAGCAGGAGGAGGCTCTGCCCAGAGGAGGAAGTCTTTGTCCCTGAGGCAACGATGTGTTTATTCTCTCTGGAACAAAATAGACAGCTGCCCATCCAAATTGCTTACCTTCTCACAGCTAGGCAGAACTCTCTTCTGGGTCCCCCTAAGTTCCCTGGCTCTTGCCTGATGGGGAGCAGAAAAAGCTTCTCCTCCTACTTTCGCAGCCAGCCAGGCCTGCCATCTAACACTGGACTCATTATCCAGCCATGAAAACTAGCTCACTCTCCATCTGCCCCTGTGTCTTCTAATAATCACGGCTGGAGGAATCTCTAGTCCGTCCCATGGACCTCTCACTTCATTAGTCCCAACTCATTAGCTCGAGCAATGAATTCATCTGTATCTTCTTTCTCCTGCCTACCCTGCACTGGGCCCTGATGGCAGGGAAGAGGGCTGGGGAGAAGGGTTTGGCCAGGTCCCCTAGTTAGTCACATTCATTCATTCATTCATTCATTCATTCATTCATCAAATGCCTACTGAGTCCCGGAACAGGTGGTGTAGTCCTGGTACTTAGGCCTGCCATACCCCTGCTACAAGGGGAGGTGTCAGAGGAGAGTTAAGGGTGGATGTGAAGAGCAGTCACTTTGAATTGAGCTTTATTGGGGTGCTGTCTGTAATTCTTACTGTAAGATCCACGTCCTGGGCTGGGGATTTAGCTCAGCAGCACAAGCGCCTGCCTGGGCAGCACCAGGTCATGAGTTCGAACCTAGGTACCAAAAATAAACCCACATCATTCATTGATTGTTTTAAATAGTTGTTTGTAACAAAGGATCTGCGTTTAGGGTAAAATGCAACTCTGTGCACCGATCCAGCGACGCATCTCCCCACTTCTGTCATTGTATCTAGTGTTGTAGACCTTTCTCCCCGCAAATCCCACAAGCCTCCGCCACTGTCACCGCTGTGCACCCGCCCTGCACAGCCAGTCGGAGTCAGCCTGTTGGCCAGGAGGCGTGTCTCACCAACTGACTCTAAAGCGGTTTTCACAGGTGAACTTCAAAATAAGGCACTTTGGAGGGTGGCTGCATCCCCGCACGTGTGGCTTCCCTGGACGATTAGAATGGGAAGCCCTGGCTCTGGCCGAGGGAGTTCTGGAAGGTTCTTTCTAAATATCTTGTTACTCTCTACTCAGCTATATGACTCCTACAGCGAAGATAAAAAGAGCCTATCTTTAGTTTTTCTCCCTATCCCCTTTTTTCTCTTCCTTTTTTTCTCCCTTTCTTCCTTCCCTTCTTTTTTTTTACTTACGTTTTGATATTGCATCTGGCTGTCATGGGCTTTGTTGGGCAGGGACATGCTGGAGCTGAGTTTTGGGGTAATGGCTAGCTCGTTCCTCCACCTTCCTGGCCCCTGCCAGCTAGAAGCTTGGGCCCAGGCCTCTTGGAAGCCAAGTCCCTTCCCTTCTGGCCCAGTGAGCAGCTGTCCTCTAGGGGCCAGCCGCTGCTCTCTTTGGGGGAGGAAGCAGATGGGAAGCCACAGACTCCTGGACTCTGTGTTTGGTTCGCTGCCAGTCCCTCCTCTCCCCCTTCCCCTCTCTCATGTCACTTAAGGCTGCCTTCATAGTTTGGTAAATAATCGCTCCATGTGATCCGCACTCAGCCCACCCTCTCTTCCTGCCAGTACAAATAATTTGGCAGCATAAACACTGTCATGGGCAATCATTCGCAAGCTCCTTTCCATCAAGCATGCTTTATTTATTTACTTATTTTTCAGAAAAAAGAAAGAAAGGAAAGAAACTGGAAGATGTGAGAGTGGGTTATGTGTCTTTCTTGTCTGTGGAATTTCAGGGGATTTGATAAAATGTTCTGACAGCTGGCAAGTTAAGACTGCTTTTAAGTGAGGGCTAATACACATCCTCCTGGATCAAGAGCGGATTGAGGGGGCTGTGTGAGGAAGGGGTCGCCCGCCCCATCTCACGTTGCTCTTCCTGGGCCACGTGGGAAGCGCCGCTCAGCTGAGCTTACTCAAGTGGCATTGAAACGAATCCAGCACTTCACCATCTGGCCTTGATTGTAAACATGTGTATACAAAAGTGAGTGTCACTTCAGCTAATTCACGAGGGCCGCAGCTTTGGTGCTTGCTGCAGCTGTCCTGGGATGAGGGGCAGAGCTGTGATTCTGGAGGAGCCTGGGGTGTACAAGTGGGCGTATGGCTTCCTGCAGGGTCTATCCTGGCCAGCAGGCCAGCAGGGAGTCGAGGCTGCAAAGCTCTGGGACGTGTGCTGGAGGTCCTGGCCCCACCTTTCTGCGAGCAGCTGGTAGCCTCAGAGCCAGCTGCCTGGACATCACTGCTCTGATTGTTAATCATTTTCCATCCAGACCGTAGATACCCCCAAGCAGGTCTGCCATGCTCCTGGGTCTCCGTGGTAGATTTATAATTGAGAAGTTATTGTTGCATTAAAATAAACCAATAACTTTTTCTTTGTCTTTCTGCCCACGGTTGCCTCGACTTCTGTTTTTGTTTGCTGGGTGCAGAGACGAGCAGGATTCTCACTCTTTCGAGGTGAAGGGCCAATTAATGGGTTCTCTCTGCCTCTGGAATGTGGGTCAGTGAGATATTGGTTAAGTGTTTATAATCTCCGAGGCTTAGTTTTATCATCGTTCAAATGAGACCATGGTCCTGTACCTCTCTAGGCCCCTCTCATAGGCCTCGCAGTCCTGGTGCCCAGGTGAGGAAAGGGACGGCACAGGGGACTCGAGAGCCCTGACTGTGGGACAGACCGAGAAGCAGATTTCTGGGTTGGGATGGGGTGACAGCCGTCATGGTGGACACTCAAACGCACCCCGTCCTGCTCTCCTCTGCAGCTCAGTCCTGTCCTTCTGCAGCCTCCCAGGCCATCTTGGGTGGTTTGATCAGGTGTCACCTGGTAGGTGTAGCTGTTGCTTCATGTCAGGAAACAAAGAATTACTCCAAGGAGGGGATGGCTTCCAGGCAGCACCAAGAGGCCAGGTCCACCATCTAGCCTGGCTGGTCTCTCTGGCCCCCGCCTCTGCTTCCCAAACAGTCAGTCCAGCCTCAGAGGACCAAGCTTCCCCTGCCCAGCTTTCTACCCCTCAGTCTGCCCCAGTGAGTGAGTGACATGTCCCTTTGTCTCCCTCCTCCTCTGCTCCTCAAAAACACAACAGCTTTAATTTTTTACACATGTGAAGAAAATGTACTTTTCCAAACAGCCCCAGGGACACACAAGTGGGGGCAAGCTAATTATCTCCTGTTTTCCTCTAGTGGGGGTGATTGTGGCTGTGGGGATGGGAGTGGGAATCAGCAGGGCCATGTTCAGCCCCAAGATGAAATGGGGGGGGTGCACTGCTGACACTCGGAATCAGGGGACCACAGGGCTACAGGAAGCCTGTGTATCTGTCCCCAGAGCCTGGCACCTGGAGCATGTTGGCAGGAGCCTCAGGGGTTCTACCAGGGCCAAGTCCATAGGGGCTGCTCAGCAGGTGTCACGGGGAGGCCATTGAGATGGGGGTGGTTGGGTGACAAGGCCCTGTTCTTTCCTTTAGGGGCCTAACAGCAGACAGGCTCCTGTAAAGACCGAACTGAGACCTCCAGGTGAAGGTATGGTGGCCCCAGCAGCCCCAAATCTAGGAAACCAAACAGGGACCACGCCTCACATGGCACACGCCCTGCGACAGAAACCCAGTTAAAGCTGGATGGAGGGAGGCAAGAAAACCACTTAATGTGGACTCTATTTGCCTTGCTAATTTAGGTGTGTGTGTGTGTGTGTATCTGTGCATGTGCTTTCCTGTTGAGTGAATGTTTATAAAATCTTAATTAGGTTGTGTGTATTGGAACAGAGATGGAAATACGCCTTTTTTCCCCCTGTAATGGTCTCACGTCCCCGGGGGGACATTAAACTCCATCCACGATATTCTCCAAGTACAGAAAATAGTAATGGCCTCTGACGATGAGTTTCAAAGGAGGAGGGGGAAGAGTCTCTGATTCGATTGCAGACGGATGGCTGATAGTTAACTTTTTTTCTTTTTAAATCAAAACCTCAAATTGGACTCAACGCAGCTATTTATTACCTGTCAGGAGAAGCTGGCCTTTGAATATCACACTCGTATTAGATACATTTTTAATAGCCTCTCGTGTGTCGGGTCCACAGGGCAGAGGGGAGCACTGAGCTATGCGCATAGAAGGTGGGTGCTAAGTAGGTGGTACTTGGTGGGCATGAAGGCAGGAAGGTCTCACAGTATCTTATCCCTCCTCTGCTACTGGGACCCCAGGACACTGCTGTTTCTGTCCAGTGCATGTGAGGGGTGCCCACCAGGGAGGCCAGAAGACTCAGGTCTGCAGGAGAAGGTGAATCGGCAGGAGAGTTGCTTCGTTTACATGGCAACCTTGGTGTGTCTGATGCTCACCTCCTGGAAGTGGCCCCTGGGCTGTTTCAAGGGGTTCAGTTCAGCACCAGTTCATCTTTGCTGTCAGGGACAGTGCCAGGAGTGTGGACAGCTAGGATGCCCTGTCAGATGCAGCCACCCCAGAGCTACGTCTGTCCACCTGGTCAGACTCAGGGTAGAAAGGCTATGCCATTTGGCTTTCGGTTTTTTCCCAAATCTCTCTGTGGGCCGCCAGCACCTGAAGCTTTGCATAAGGCTGAGAACTCTTGGAAACAGAGTCAGAGTGAAGCTCTTCAAGGTAAGAGGAGAGTGATGCTTGCTAGCTGTTCTCTTTTTGGGGAGCCAGCCAAGGCATTCCCTGGAGAAGGTGGCATGTCTCACACTTCCTTCTGCATGCACCCCTCTTGTACATCTTGTGAAAGGCAGAGCCTATTTAGGGCCTGAGATTCTGTGTCTGTCTAGTGCCCAGGTAAGGCTAAGGCTACTGGTTCAAGGACCATGCTTTGAATACGAGCGTGGAGTCCAGCACAGTGACGCTGGGCAGGAGCTCTATTGGCATCTCCAGAGGGCTTGTGAGAACATAGGTTTCTGGGTCCCATTCCCAGGGCTCTGACTTATCAGAGTGGGGTGGAGGGTGTGAACCTAAATTTCTAATAGGCCTGCAGGTGGTCACGATAATCCAGGGACCACACTTCTTTGGAGGGGGGATCTGAACCTCAGGCTTTCACATTGAGTTATATTCTTCCCCTATATTTCTTTTATCTTTTATTTTTTCCTTAAATTTGGAGACAGGATCTTACTAAGTGCCCAAGTGGAGCTCCAACTTGCTACCCTCCTGCTTCAGGCTCCTAAGGCTGGGATTACAATCTTATACCACCGTGCCAGGCCAGAGACTGCCTTTTGAGAATGGCTGGCCTAAGGACCAAGTCCTGCTGTAAAGGTGCTTAGCGCTGGACAGAGAAGTGAGGCCACAATAGCAAGCAGACAACAGGTGCACCCCAAGTGCTGTGGGAGTCAAGGGAAGAATTAAGGGTGGGCGTTGAAGACTTGGCCCAAATGCGGTAAGTGGGGAGGAAAGGGCCCTCCACTTGGAGGGTTTTCTCTGTAGGGCTGCTGAAATACCAAATGCGAGAGAGTTCAGCCTTGAAACTCTTCCTCTGTCCCTTCCTGCCCTCTTTGCCCTCTGGGGATCACAAGAAAAGTGAGTGCTGTCTGTCTCCAGTGGGGACCCCGAGATGCTTCATGCTCACCTTGGCTGTGTGTTCTCAGAACACCTGGCTATTTTTTTTACTGTTAGCAACATCTCAGACTTGTCCCCAGATTCCGACCTAATGGTTCTTAGGGAGGGGACAGATATCAGGGTTTTTTGTTTTTGTTTTTGTTTTTTTTAAACAAAGCTCCCCCGGGCCAAGATTGAGAATCACTGGCCAGAACCAAGTATAGTCCATCCACCAGCTGTGGCTCCCAGTGGGGCTGGGCAGTGGATTGCCTTCCATTCCTACACTGCATCCTTACCACACCCCAACCCTAAGCAGGTAGCTGAACCTCTGCTGAACATCTGCATCCCTGAGAGAGGGGCAAACTACTTTCCTGCCTGGGCTTCCCTTGCGTGTGGGAGCTCTTAGGACAGAGGAGCAGATGGAAGTGTCAGTGTGCCATGTTAATGCTGCTTTTGGGTGTCACCTAAGCTCTCATTTCGCTGTCAAGTTCCAGATGTGACATTTGGATAGTAAACTGCTGCCACCAGGCACTTGCTGGGGAGATCAAAGCACCCGACAGCATCCAGAGACACCCTGGCTCTGGCTGCCAAGGACTGGAAGCTGTGGGCATGGGGCAGGATGGGTCTGGCACACGGACTGTTTTAGCTTGAAGACCAGCTGCAGCAGACAGCTGTGCTCCCAGAGAAACCTTCATGCTCTGAGCGGCTCCTTCGCCTCCAGCCCTGGCTCTCCCATCAGCAGGTGCGTTGGGGTGCTCCTGTGTGTACTCATTGGGGACCTGAAGTATGGTGCTGTGGACTCTGACGGCCGCCTGTGGGTACACCACATGACATCCTTCACTGTGAGGAAGAGACAGTGTGGTCTAGGGACTGGGACCTGCAGAAAAAGCAAAGAGAGGCTGGACCCCTTCCTTCCATGGTGCAAGCGGAGGGGTGTGTCGGTATGAGATTGCCCACCTTTGAAGGTCTGGATTGTCCTTGTGTCGCTGGGTGCCTCTGCTGTGTCTTCTGGAGCTAGCAGACTGAAGACAGGAACTTAAAGGTACACTGGTCTCGGGCACCAATCTGAGTGCAGGTGGTCTTCTGGGAAGTGTCCTTGCTCCCCCTGAGTCCTCAGCAGCTGCCTGGTGTCACTGCTGTTTATTAACCTCTCCTGCACACAGCAAAGAACACTGCGTCTCTCCACATAAGCACTCAGGAATTTCACTTATTTAGTGCTCGGCTCCCTCCTCCCCACATTTCTGAAGACACTGTTATTAACATCTCCCTGGTCAGGTTTCTGAAAGAACAGTTTGTCTCTTCTTGATAAGAGAGTCTGAGAGAAGCGTGTTCTATGGGGTACACTTGGGGCCAAGAATCAACTCTGGCCTCTCCTTCCCCCGGTCCTCAATTCTTCCCACTGGGAGGAAGAAAGTTAATGGAGTCCACGCTGCCCTCCAGTGTCCCTCTCTGCTCCCAAGTTTTCAGAGGCTCTGGAGAGCCCATCAGGTTTTGTGCTCCAAAGAAATTTGATGTAGGAAGGTCTGGAGTACTTTTGGATAACCCAGGAAAGGGCTGGTTCTGGGCGTTCTGAAGGCCCTGGTAAAATGAGAGAGGTGAGAGATGCTCTCCCAGCACGTGGGGAGATGGCCAGTGGCATCTCCTCTCTCCTTCCTTCCCTCCCTCCCTCAGGGTGGTGTGGGGATATATGTGGTCCTGACCCCCACAGGAAGCCATCTTTAAACAGATTGGCAAATGGAAGGATTTGTGACAATGAGAAAGATGCCTCCTTGGCCACGTGCAGGAAGCTGTACCACCGAGCATGGAGCCACAGGTGCTGGGCAACCAGGGGTTCCAGTCTGAAGCGGTACTGGGGGAGGTTATTCTTGAATGTCCCTGTTAGTCTGGAGGGCAACGAGTGATGCCAACACCTCCCAGTCCTCATGGATGGGAGCTTCTCAGCAAAGCATCTGCTGTGTGTCTCTCAGTGAACAGTCAGAGAAACACGTTGGCAGGGCAAACCTACAAGACTGCTCCCAACCCTTAAGCCTCCCTACCAGGCCCAGCCTAACTTGGGCTCCCTCAGATGTATCAGCACACAGACGCATCATCACATGTGTGTCATGGTCACACAGGTGCATAACCAACACACAGATGCACCACCACCATGCAGGTGGTATCACAGCTACACAGGTGCATCACTGCACAGGTGCATCATTTCACAGGTGCAACACCGCACAGGTGCATTACCGCACAGGTGCATCATCTCCCAGGTGCATCACTCACTGCCCAGGTGCATCACCCTGGAGGTGCACTACCTGAATCCCTCCATCCTGCATCACTTTTACTTCTGCGTTGCCTGGATACCTCTCCTCACCCTCCTTCCACCTGCCCAAGTGGAAGTAATCTCCACAGAATTGTTGGCACACTTTCTCTCCCATTGGTGGCATAGATCGATTTCCCCTTCTTATCCTAGTTTCCCACCTGCATATCTTATATCATCTCTGAGTTGGCAAGCTCCTTAATGATGAGAGTCATAGCTCATCCATCTTTATGGCCACGTTGCACCCAGCACTGCACATGTTGATTGAATGATAAGAAACCCAACCTAGTGACATTCTGGGGATATGTGTCATCATGAGAAAGTTGTTCATCTCTATTTTGCTGCTGAAGTTGAGGATCTCTTGGTCCAGGGAAACGGAAAGGAAGAGCCTCCTATGAGTTGTCAGCAATTGACAGCCACTTCTGGGTCTGTTACTATGAGGTGGTATTAGGTGCTGACAGGGCTACGGGTGAGGATAGGACCCAGAGGGATGTCACTCTTCCTCTCCTTAATTAACTCACTCCCCTGCTACCGATGTAGTCCAGCCGCACTGGTGACAAGAATCCCCTGGAGAAGAGGCTCTCTTGGTTCTCACAGTACCTTCTCTGGTGCCACCTCTTGACTTCTTGGTGCACCCAGACCTGGATGTCTTTGCTCTGAATGTCTTTAGTGCACACACTATTCCTTCTCACCCTTAGATGCCCAGTGTTCCGTCCTTCTGTCCGTCCTCTGCACACTCTTTCCTATCTGAACATCTGTTGTCATTGCAAGGTTCAGGGGTTAAGGTTGCAGTCCTCTTCTGAGCAACTTTTCAGGATTTATTTGGTAAAACTCACTGCTTCTTCCTGTGATGTATTCCATATTCACTGGTTTATCTGCTCTTTGGCATAATTTTTTGTGTCAGGATGGAAGACCAAGCTGTTATTGTTTAAGCAACCGTGGGATGTTTGAATAACAAAGTGCATTTCTCTCTTACCCAGTAATGTTTGTGGGGTGAGTGGCTTGGATTGGTAGGCACTCTCTGCTCTTTATGGCATTTGGAGGCCTGGATTGTGAGGTTCTGCCCTGCCTGAGGCACTGTGGCCAGAGACGGGTCTGCGGTTGTTCAAGTCAGTCAACGGCTGACAAGGAGAGCTTACTCCATTGCTCCCTTCTCCGTGAGCTCTGTTTTGAGCAGTGCGGTCATTGGGTTTCTCCAGCGATGGCGCAGCACAGTGAACAGGCAGACAGCCCCAGATTTCAAGCTGTGGTAGAGGGAACCCTACAAATGTTTTCCCCACATCCCTGTCCCAGCCAGGTGTGACAGTGTAGGCCTATCATCCCAGCACTCTGCGAGGGTGAGACAGAAGGATTGCAAGTTCATACCTCGCCTGGGCAATTTAGTGGGTTATTTTAGTGGCTAAATTCTGTCTCAAAATAAAACAAAAATAGGAGCTGGGTATGTTGCTTAAGGAAAAGGCCCTGGGTTCAACAATTCCCAGTATTGTAAAGGGAAAAATTATCTCTGTCCCTCGATTATTCGTGGACACTAACCCACCTGGAGTATGCAAAAGACACCAGCCTCTCAGCCACAGGCTTGGCTGTAAAGCTAGTGCGCTAATTAGGTACTGTTGTTAAGGGATTTTGTAAATGTGATTTAGGGTCCTAATCAGCTGAATTTAAAATAGGTATATTATCTTGGATTTCTAGGCACTCACAGTAACCGTATACAAGGAAGGCTTGCCATCACATTCAATGCCTGGAGAAGAAGTAGAGAGGAGTTCCCGGCATGAGCAGCCAGGAACTGAGCTGGAGTCCTACAGCCACAAGGGACCTTACTCGGCCACGAGCTGGAGTGAGCTTGGACACACATTCCTCTCGTAGCTCCCAATGAGAGCCGCGCCAACAGACGCCGTGAGGGTGTGCTTTTGGAAACTGGAACCAACCTGGACCTCCGACTTGGTCCAAGTAGTAGATGTGCATTGGGTGAAGCCATGAGGTTTGTGCTAACTTGTTACGGCAGCAGCAGGAGTGCATACCGAGGCCTCGCAAACCCCTCTCTTCATGTTGGTCTGTGGTTAGGCTAGGACATGGCTGACCTGGGCTGGGCTATGCTGCAGACGCCTGTGCTGGATGGGGGCACTGCTACATTATCTGCAGAGCCAGGATAGCATTCTGCTAAAGGAGAGCATGGGAAACCAGAGACCACAATCCACTCGGCCCCTTCCTACTGATGTCACCCTGGCCCTGTTGTCTTCTCGAATAGCACCAGCACCTGCCTGCACATGACTCACCTGCTTCTTATGTTTATTTATATGCGTGCATGCATCTCCCATACTGAAATATTAACTCTATGAAGGTGGAGAGCTGTGGCTATTTTGTTCCCTATGTATCTTAAGCACTGAGATCAGATTTGGAACATAACAGGAGGTCAATATGCGTTTGTTGAGTGAATGAATGATCTCACCAAGGCATCACGAACCACAACAGTCCACAATGTGGACCATGATTCATTTTGTGCAGGAAAAGCAACCTTCACCACAGCCCAGTGAGATGGACAAAAACCTCATCACAATGCAAAAAACAAACTCAACTCTCAGTTCTCATTTGGAATCTCTGATGGTATCAAGGAGTTGGAGGATGCGCTAAAAATACCGCTCCAAAAACTCATCTGAGAGAACAGCGCTCTTCCCCTTCGGCTGGCTGTTGGCGGGGCCCTGGGTCTATAAATTCAAACCAGAGGGCGTGCCAATCCCCGAAGACTTCACTCCTGGAGCTGAGATAATAATCCCAGGGTTTTGGCAGGATTTTCTGGATCTCACTCGGCTTCTCTTCATCATGAAAGGACGGCCCGTCCCTGCCAAATGGAACCACCTCGGAACAGCCTGCCAGGCCCGTCAGCTCCTCCCTTCGCAGAGCCGGCTGACTGGCGGATCCCGCCGCTGTCTGGTGCCAGGCGTGCGCCTCCGTTAACCCGCTCAGGTCTCCACTCGGCAGGAGTTGTTTTCATCCTCTCATGGATGGGAAATGAACTCACTTTCCCCAAGTTACACGGACACAGGTGGTGGCCCAGAGGCTGGCCCTCCTTCCACCACGCTATGTGGGTGGAAGGTTCTAGAACTCCTGAAACTGGGTGTGGCTGGCCCTGTCTAGGGTCCGGTGCCAGAGGCGGTGTGCTGCATGCATATATGTGTGTGTGTGTGTGTGCGTGAGAGAGAGAGAGAGAGAGAGAGAGAGAGAGAGAGAGAGAGAGATCTTCTATAGCCTGTGACCTGGCTTCTTGCATTCCCTGGCTCCTTCTCAGGACTCCTGAACTCTTATGCAGAGAAGCATGGTAGCCTGGGGAGGTGGCCACTGGGAGCAAAAGAGTCACAGGAGGAGTAAGGAGCAAGGGTAGACCCGGTCACAGGTCGTGATGGCTGGAGGGGTGCCTAGAGGACCCAGGGGTTTCCCAGGAGCCATTGTCATCACCACCCCCACTGTAATGTGTTTATTGCTATATTCCTCATCAGCTATATCATCCCCTTCGCACCACTGTGATGGGGATGATTACACAATGTTATTAATATTGTACTGACATTTTAATATTAAAATAATGAACAACTTTGTCATCATTACATTATTATTCTATCACTCTATCGTAATCACCATATCATATATCAGAATAATCACTGTGTTATATGTCAGGATATGTAATCATATCACTATCATCATAATATAACAACAAATACATGGGGCATTTGCTGTGCATTAGACATCCATTAAAGACCTAGTGCACATATAGAATGATCCTCATTTGACAGAGAAAGAAACTGAGGCAGGTTCAGGCTCCTGCCTGAAGTACCCCTCAGTAAGTATGCAGCAGGGCAGAGCCCGGCGGGCTGATTCCAGGGCTGACAACATAGATATTGTGCTTTCACTTAAAATGCTGCATGACTGAGCGCTCCAGGCCCGCCCACTCAGAGGGAGAGGAGGAGCCGGGAGGGCAGGGCCTGGGAGACCCGGGATCAGAAGGCCCTGACCTTCTAGAGACATGGCCAGGGGGAGTGTACGGCAGTTGTATTAAAATGCAAATTTCTGCCTTGCTTGCTGGTTTATCATCTGACTCGTTATACAATTTGCCAGTTATAGAAGAAAAATTACCATAATGGGGCCCTAGGGAATGGTTGTAAAAAGGAGACCAAACGTTACTTATCGGCCGTTCCACTACAATTATCTTCTGCGTTTATTCCTTTCCTGCTGCGAAAAAAATGAAACCATCAATGCCAGGGCCAGGGTGCTGACCAGGCGGGAGGCAGAGGCTGGGTCTTTGATGTACTTTCTCCCTCTGTTCACTGTCCTGGCCTGGCCACTGTTCTCTCTGCCAGCAGGCTGGAGGAAAATTTTCCAAACAGGAAGAGATCAGTGTTCTTCAGGGGAAGTTCAGGCATCTCCTGGATTCACTTCTATAGAGCTGGCAGGATCCACTTTCTTAGGGGCTAGCAGTAGAGGTGGGACAGTTCAGGAGGACCTCCTGGGCGCAATCCCTTGGCCTCCACAGGGGCTAGACAGGCACTCTGGGCCCAGGGAGGCTGCAGGGACGCAGGCTTCCACAAGAGGGCGGTTGTGGTGTGGGACAGCCCCCTGGCAGCTCAAACTCTGAAGTTGTCTTTCCCACCTGTGTGTGCCAGCCTGACCCTATTCCTGAGCTCTCCACAGGCAGGGGATGAGTCTTTGCAGTTTGCTTATCTCAGTATCTAGCCTGGTGCTTGGAACCTAATAAGCAAGAAATAAATATTTGATGAATGAATGAAAGTGTCTTTCTGTGAGCACGTGCCTGTGTGTTTCCAGGTTATTCCAGAGTCCTCCCCATGGGCTGGCTTCTTTCAGGTCTAGCCAGATCTTCTCCAAGCCCCAAGGCCTCTGATGATTTCCTAGGCTTCTATAATCAGCATATGAAAACAGACAGGGGAGCAGATAATGATGCTCTGCAGGCTGCCTATGCATACCGTTTAGCTATTTATGTGTTTTTGCAAACTGTAGGCTTTCCTGTCATTCTTTTGTGTTCCACCATGGACTCAGATTTTCTTTTGTCTTATCCTGGGGCACCTGCTCCCCATTTACTTCTGCCACAGCATGCAAGATAAGCCCTCAGGGCTCCTTAGCTAAATTTGCACAGGACAAATTCAAAGCCACATACCAAATGCTTGGTAACAATGCCTAAAAGGGAGCTCTCCAACCTCCAGCTTCTCAGTCTCTCTGCAGAGTCCAAGCATGACTGTTAGCTTTTGCACAACTTCTGAGAAGTTTCTCAAGATGGAGAAGACACCCCATGGTAGCTGGGGCCAGGGTGTTGGAGGGATCAGAGAATACCTTTCCAGGGTGATCTCTATTCCCCAATAAGTGGTTAAAACCAGCCAAAGTTCATGCTTTTCCCATGCTTCCCAAACCTGTCAGGCCACTTCCCTGAAGAGGTTTCTCAGAACATTATAGTTTGTACTGCTAAGCCTTGTGGCTGAGGGGACAAGTTTTCCCCATATTGAGAAGTTTCTTTCTCAACAGGAAGGTGGAGCTCTGAGGTGAGATCAAGCGGAGGTTTCCAGTGACAATCACAAATCCCTAGAGCAGGGGTACAGCCCAAGGTTCAAAGATAGCCTACCATCTGTTATTTACAGCCCATGAGTTAAAAATGCTTTTGGCTTTTGCAAATGGTAGGGAAAAAAATAAAAGGAATATTAATCTACAACACAAGCCAGTGATATAAGTTCATATCCCAGTGTCCATGGGTATGGATTTACTGGAACATCACCATGCTCATTTGTGTGGTTTTATCTCTAGGGATGACTTTGCAGCAGTTGAAGAGCTGAGGAGTGGTGAGAAAGATCACATGGCCCAGCTGGGTATGATGGCATTTGCCTATAACCCCAGCACTTGGGAAGGTTGAGGAAGGAGGATCACAAGTTTAAGTCCAGCCTGGGCATTTCAGTAACTTAGACCTTGTCTTTAGAAAAAGGGGGCGAGAGGGGCTGGGAATGTAGCTCAGTGTAAAGGCCCTGAGTTCAACTCCTAGTAACACAAACAAAACAAAACAAAAGTAAAAACACAGGGCCCGCAAGAGTCACCATTTTATTCTTTAGAGAAAGCGTTTGTTAAACTCTGTCCTCGAGCCCAGACTGTTCCTGTGACCCCTACCCCAGCCCCAGTGTGGCACCTGGGCAATCTGAACATCACAGGACATACGTTTGCTTTTAGGGGAGTTTTTTGTTCTACATTACCTTATACCTCTAGAAATGGAGAGAGAGAAGCGGGGAAGGAGGAAGCTGAGCGCTACCAGTTATGGAACACAGTACGTCTTACGGTCCTGCTTAAGTCAGCTTCATTATCTCCCTGGAAAACACTGCTGCCAGCAGGGGACTGGGAAACCTCAGACAGACAGGTCTACAGTACTGATCGGGCACCAGAGAGCCAGGCTTCCGAACTCTGAACTCACTGGTGCTCCATCTGTCCCTGCCTTGGGGGCACTTGTCACACGCATCCCAATTCGAGTATTGAAGCTCTGGTCATAATGCAATGTGATATTAAATATTCAGCTCAGATGTTTGCTTGGCACTGCCACAGGCAGATGCTGTGACACTCAGTGAGAAGCCGCATTATCAGCAGGGCCAGTGCCCTGTGTTCAGAGAGCTCTGATGCCTTTGCGGCCATTGTAAGCACAGCCTGTCACAAGCCTCCTGGGGATCTGCCACTGAGCACCCACCACTTCCACATGCACGATTTTCACAACCACCCTTCTGTGGAAGACAAAATTAACTTCCTTTACAGAAAAGGGACTAAGGCTGAGTCCCCAGATTCCCCCATTAGTGGGGGTCTCTGGATCTGCTTGCCTGCAGTTAGCATCATTTTGTCTGCAGGGACGGAGAAGAGCATGAAAGGATGGTGTTACTGCTGGTCTCTGGACCTAGCTCCAGAGTGGGCTCACCTTGGGATGGGCCTCCACGTTAACTCTTAGGGACCATTCTCAGAGGGCAGTGTCTAAGCTCTCTGGCCTGCTGGGAGCCACACTCCAATCGGAGCTGAGCATGGGGAGGTGGGGCTTGTTTCATTCTGCCTTGAATTATTTGCTGGCACACCTGTCCTCCCTGAATTATCAACTTGTCGGCTCAGGGACAGTCTCTCAGTCTCTCTTAGATCTGCCAAGCAGACAAATATTAAGTGCCTACTGTCTGCCAGACAATCTGCTAGCTGTGGGACACAGTGCTCTATATATGTGGTGGGTGTGTAGGAAATGCTGATTCTATGAATGAGTCTCTGCTGATTCAGTTCACACCAGTGCCAGGCTTTTTCTAGGGGCTTCTCAGAGATACCAGAGTCCTTGAAAAAAGAGGAGGGATGACACAGATATGCAGGGTAGCCTGGTGTCTCCTGTTGCCTCATCCATCTGCATCGCTGCTCTGAAAGGGATGTTGTCTCCATCACGAAAGGTCAGCAGGTCAGTGTTGGCAGCTGCTGGTTTATCCAATGGCAGATTTTATGAACCCGGAAGGAGGCACAGATTCTTTTCTAATCTTCTTCTTTTGACTCCATTTACTTTGTCCTGGGACCTCTCTTTAATCCCATTACCATATTCAGTGCCCATAAACTGTTCGCAGTTAAAAATGGTAGGATTTCCCAGTGAAGTCTTCAGGTACTGGGCGAGGAACCCATTTCCTTGACTCTCAGGAGGAAACGCTTATACTGCTGGGAGAGAAGCAGCTGTCCTTCACTCCAGATTCGCCTTCTGCATCAGGTATGCTGCTGAGCCCTCCGATCTGGCTGCCTCTCCTCAGCCTTCAAAGTCATGCACTGTCCCTTGGAGGTAAACAGCATTCAAGGCTGCTCAGTGTCAGGGTTTGTAAACAGAAACAGCAGAGGGGTGACATACCAAATGACCTGGCTCCCTGGCCATATCTTGCTCTCTGACGATTCCTGTCTTTGTTCTAGGAAAAGCCAGGGAGGTGGTGGCACCATTGTGGCATCTGTCATCCAGATCCATCACCTAGACAGCTGTCCTCCTCCAGGTTAAGCCAGGAGGAGAAGGCCAGAGACTCATCACTGAATCTGGCTTCCCATTGGAGGACGCATTACCTTCTTGAACAATAGCCAACAAGTGACTTGACCCTCCAGGAAGAGACAGGACCTTCAAATCTGTGAATGCTACATAGGGCAAACTCTCAGAACTGAGTCCCAGTGATCTGGACTCAGTCACTTGGGACCCATAAGAATCTACCTGTGTTGGATGGTAAACAGCACCCTGGCCTCTGTCCCCCGAGATGCTAGTAGCACCTCCTCTTCCAGTGTCTCTAGATATAGCCAAATGCCCCCCAGGAGAAAAGATCATCCCCTTCTGAAAATCACTGAGAAAAAGGAAAAGAGAACTGGGTGGGAAGATTCATTTATTTTGAACACATGAAAGCTCCCTGAGAGCTACCAGTCCTTGACCTTGGACCGTTGAAATCTACGTTAGGCTTGGAGTTCACTCTTCCCCGCCAACCACATCCCCCCTGCACACACACACCAGGGCCCATCCCCGAAGAGTCCCGCAGATCTGCCTGGGCTTCAGCTCCCGGAAGGAAGCGTGGTGAGGAATGTTGATGAACAGCTGATTAAGGAATCAACACAGTAAAGGGCAAAGGGATCTGACTCAGAAAGGCGAGAAGGCCGCTGGGTGTTTTGATGGAGCAAAGTAGGATGCCACAGTCCAGGGCTGGGGTGGGCTTACCAGGGAGGGCACAGGAGGTGACTCTGTTTGCTAAACATTTAGAGCTTATAATCCACAGGATGGCTTTATCTCCTTCAACCTTCTGATGCATCCACTGTTTGATCAACTGTGAATCCCTTTGCCTTTTAAATGTTTAACTATAAGCTGTTGACTCTGGGTTAATGTATGCTCCATCTTTCCTTCCCTCCCCGGCTGAGCCCTCTCTCCTGGGCAGGGATGGGACTGTCATACTTTGTCCCCTGAAGGACCAAACACAAGTGGAGATGAGGTAGCCATTGGTGAGTTCTGAAGACATCAGCCGAGCTGGAAAAGGTTCATCATATTGTGTCAACTGGACTTAGGCATCAACGTGCACAGCATGACCCACTCTGCTCTTTAAGAGGTGGACAAATAGTTGTGTACTCACCAATCTGAAATATTAGCAGTTGGTACCTCTGGTGGTGGATCACCTGATTTTAGCTTCATTTCTCGTAATTTCTTTGCATGGTTTCAGGCTTTATTGGGGCCTCCAAGAAGCTTCTAGGGCAGAGGGTTGTCTGCACTGGGGAGATGGTTTTTTGGGACCTCTTTGTTTTGCTGTGTCTGTTTTTGTCTGCTTGCTATATTGAGGACTCAACCCAGGACTTACATACTGAGCTACACCCCTGCACACCCCCTTTTTTTCTTAAATTTGGGAAAGGATCCTGCTAGCTCACTAAATTGCCCAGCCTGGGCTGATACTTTAGATTGAGCCTCCTGATTCAGTCTTCCGAAGTGCTAGGATAGCAGGTGTGTGCCACCATGCCCAGCTTGTGGCTGCTTTTGAGTGCGTGTTGGGTGACAGGGCTACATGAAGGCCCCAGAGATCAGGTGGGAGTGTCACAGCCTCACTGGCTGCCCTCAGCCCTCCCTACCACATATTTCTCATTCTACGTAGCTCATTGATTGTAACAAAATAATTTTTCCCTATTCAAAACAATTCCATAAATGCACTTGTAGAAGATGTCTCGTTTCACGCCAAAAAGCATCTCTGGAGTTGTCATCACATGCAGTATGCACAGTGAGCTCCTGGTGGAGATGGGGAAAGTTCTAGGATGACAAAGTGGGGAAGGGCTGTGGCCTCCGGGATCCCCCGGCCTGCGGGCTCCAGGAGCTGCAGAGGTGCCCATAATGACAAGTAAACCACAGGGGTTATTGAAGGAGGGAGAAATTCTACTTGGGGGAAATCTAGGGTGGCTTCCTGGTGCAAGTATCATTTTTTTTTCTTTTTATTGGTACCAGGGATCGAACTCACGACCGCCTGCTTGCAAGGCAGGTGCTTATGCCGCTGAGCTAAATTGGAACGATACAGAGAAGATTAGCATGGCCCATTTTGAAGCACCCAAAAGGTTTCCAGAGGTCTTGGGAGTAAGGTGAGGAGGTAGCAGGGAAGGTGCAGGTGAGCAGAGACAGTGGAAGGAGAGAGCTCAGCAGGGTCCCAGGTCAGTTTCAATTCCCTGCCAAGGGCTTGGAACACTGCAGCCAGGGTCCCTCCCACCGGCCTCTGGCTCCCAGCACTGATTCCTTCCTGAGTTCCACAGCCTCACCCAGCCAGGTGCTTTGTGCTCAGCGAAATCCCCGAGTTTGGAATCTATGATAATTTCCTCCGAGCATGGACGATGTTGTGCTGTGCATTTAAAATTGGGTTCATAAGCAAATTACTTCAGTAAATAAAATTTCAAGGCCAGTTGGTTGTCCTACTCCAGCAAGCCCTTGTTGCAGACAAGGGCAGGAGGGAAGCAGGACACTGAGAAACAGGAGGGCGAAGCACTGCTGTAGGAATCCTGCAGCCCACTTCCTGTGGGGGTGGGGCAGGGTAGGAGGTGAGGCAGGCCCAGCCAAAGCTTATGGATTGACCTCTCCCTACACCAGGCTTCCATGTAGTCAGAAAGGCAGGTGACACAAGGAGCCTGTTCTGAATGTCACATCTGTCCTGTCCCCTGGGCCAGCAGTAAAGAGCATTAGACTTGCCACCAGCTTATGAATTCTGATTTGAATATTTACTAACTGTTTGGGCCTAGGCACGTAATTTGCTCTCTCTCTCTCTCTCTCTCTCTCTCTCTCTCTCTCTCCTTTGTGGTACTGAGGATTGAACTCCAGGACCTTCACACTGAACCACATCCCCAGTCCTTTTTAAATTTTCTATTTTGAGGCAAAGTCTCCCTAAGTCACTAAGTTGGCCAGGCTGGGCTCCCGTTTGCCATCTTCCTGCTTCAGCCTCCCAGAGAGCTGGGGCTCTAGGCACGTACCTCCATACCTGGCTTGATTTGCCTTTTCATAGCCTTGCTAATATCAATTTCGAGGATTTGGCAAATTCCAGGCATTTTGCTTAGTGTTTCTCCAGTATCAGCTATACCCACCCTTAGCAGATGAGGAAACTGAGGCAGAGAGTGAGAGAATGAGAGAGGGGTTAAGCAATCTGACCAGTGTGGGGTGGTGTAGCTTAGTTCTGGGGTAAGTGACAAGAGAGGCCAGGCTCCAGCACCAGGCTGCAGGAGGCACTTGATAAATGGTCATTTCTAGGGTTGGCTTGGGGCTTCCTGTTCTATGCTTCTGCTGACCAGCCAGACTCCCTGGGAAGGGCTGACCCCAAAAGAGGCTCCATGGAGTGTGGGGCCATTCATCTGTCCCAGGTAGCTTCATGGTGAAGCTGGGGACTAGAGGACCAGGACCGTGGAGGGCAAGTTTTCCTGTTTCCCAGCACAGCCCTGACTGGAGCCCATTTACATCTTAAAACCCAACTTAGAAAACCACAATCCATCAGCCAGTGATGGTGTAAATTGCTTTGCTAAATATATTTCTGGTACATGGTAAGTAAAAATATCATGAATTTAATAAGCCTTGGAATTCACATTTTTCCAATCCTAATTAAGTTTCTCCTCTGCGTCGGACGTGCTCTTCAGTTTGCGAGGTTGGCCAGGGAAGGCTAAGCTTAGCTCAGGGCTTAAACATCCGTTAATGCATTTCACCCACTGGGCGTGATGTGGCCAGGTCATTACTGCCACTGCACGGAGGCCACTGAACCTCAGGGAGGCCCACAGCCCTGTCGAGGGGCACAGGCAGAATCCAGCACTGGAATCAGGTATTGCTGCCTCCTTCTAGTGCCCTTCGTCCAGTGGTCCTAGTGGGTCAGTGAAGTGGCCTTTCTGGCCCCAGGGTCTGTGTACAGCTTGCCTGTCCCCCGGGTGTACCCTGGACCATCCATCTCCTTCATAGCTGTGTACATGACACCTGCTCACTCCTGAGTCCCCTGTACTTGTGTACACCGGCAGGGCAGTTGATGGTCAGGGGAGGCACCTCTGCCCTGAATAGCTGCTGTGAGGACGGAGGTTTACCATCATAAGGGTTAATTTTATTTGCATCCAGTCTGGGCCGCCATGACCTTTGGTCAAACCTTATTTGGGATATTTCTGTGAAGGTGTTACTGGGATGCGTGGAGCGCTCTGACCTCCACAGTGCAGCTGGCCTCATCCAACAGCTGAAGGCCGGGTTGAGCAGACTCACTTTTCCAGAGCAAGACAGAACCCTGCAGGCAGTGACCTTGGGGTTGGAGCCGTATCTCCAGGCTGCCAGCCTCCTCACAGCTATGTGAGCCAGCTCCTTAGGGTGCATCTCTGTGCCCAAGGGTGCGTGTGCCCTGAGAACCTCAGTGCCAGTGTTTCTTCCCATATGGAACCCCCATGGAGCCCCAGGAACAGGATCCCTAGTTGGTGTTTTTCAGAGGAGGAACTAGGGTTCCCAGAGCGTCAGCCTGGAAGAATGGGGAAAGCCCAGGAGCGAGTCTAAATCCCATTTGACTTTATGGTCACTGCTTAGGGCCTCTGCTTCTTCAGTCACACACTGGGGACAACACCTCCTTGCAAGGTGAGTCCAAGAGTCAGGGTGAGATCTGAGAGGACTTGGATGTGGAGGGCAAAGTGGGGCACAGAGCCAGGAGTGTGTGTCTGCCACTGGGTTAAGGCACCCACAGCACAGCTGAGCACCTGGGCTTCCTGGCCTCGGTCCTCAGGCTCCCAGGGAGCACGGGCACCTCCGGGTGGCCTGGGCCCTTACCAGGTGCCATTCTTGCTCCTGTGAGGCGGGGCAGATCCTGTCTGTGGGTGGGGAGGGCTGGCACTCCGTCTTCTGTCACTGAGCCTGCTGTGGTGCTGCTGTGTAACTGTCTACAGAACATTAGCTGCACATTACAGGGTTATGTTCCATAGCAAGATGTATTCCCCAGACCCGGGGATTCCGAAGAGTGGCACGTGGGCCCCGGGGAGGGGATGAGGCTGGAAGTCTCCTGCCCTCCCCTGCTGAGCCCGAGGCTGTAACACAAGCATCCTGCATCCGGGAGTCTCTGAAGCCTAGGACAGCCACCGGCCCCAGCTCCTTCCCCAGGGTCCCTAGTATCCTGAAATGCGTACTCTGGGTTGTATGGGGCTGCAGGAAGCCAGGTAAGGTCTCAGAGGTGGCCAATGGCTTTAGTGGCTGAATGCCCTCAGCTGACTGCCTTCCTCCATGGACTCAGTCTTTGGGTCTGCACTAGATCCGCTAAAGCCCTTCTGGCTTCTGATACCAAACTGCTTGGCTTCTATGTGGCTCTGAAGCTCTGCCCAGGCTTTGCTCTTTGGGGTGGCTTATCCTACTTCTGCTCGGGTCTCCACCAGCCCAGTGTCTCTGGTGACACAGCCTGGCCCTTTCTGGCTTTTTCTCTGAAGTGTCCCTAGCCCATCTCTGGGATAAGCGAGCAGGCCCTGCCACAACTGTCACAGGGTGCCCTCTCTATCCTGGGCCTGGCGACAAGGGCTATGAGGGGGACAGGCTGATACATCCTATTCATCGTTAGAGAATCATCGTCTTCCCCATCTGCAGGCCTCAGGGGGCTGCTTAGGGGTGGTTGAGGGCACTGGCTGCAGAAGTAGCCACTGGCGTTTCCCATGTGACCTTGCAGGAGCTGTCTGGCCTCTCATGCCTCAGTTTCCTTTTCTCTGAAATAAAGATGTCAACAGACTTCATCAGCTGTTGTGAGGAATAAATGAGACAGGGAAGGAGCCCGTGGAACAGAACCATGTCCTAAACACCAAGCCCATCTCGTCTCCCTTCCGCACAGTCAGCTAAGGCAGGACGAAGCTGCCCTGCTGGGTGTGCATGTGGAGGACGCCTCTTCTCTCCTGTCCCCTGGAGGGCGTAGCAGGAGCCGGCAGTGCTGTCAGCAGACTTCCTGTCCACCTCTTGCTCTCCCCTGGGCGCTCTTCCTTGAGTGGACTGAGCTCCATTCTCTGTGCAGCACCTCTTCCATGAGGGACTCTGGCTGGGGGAGGGGCACAAGGTTGAAAGAGGTGGAGAAGGCACAAAGCTAGTGGGAGCTGGACTGCTCAGATCAAGGAATGGGGCTTGGGGGGGTCCCCTCGGAGGCCACGTGACCCTTGCCCTGCTCTAACAATGGGACTAAGGGATGGCTGGTCAGGCTTAAAGAGACCCCCAGCCACTGGTCAGCTCCCTGGGCCCACTGCCAGAGGGACCAGCTCCGGCAGGGAGGCAGTAGTGTCCTGGACCCCACCCGTGTCTCACCTGGAAACCTGGGCAACCACAGCCAGGCCCGACCTGCTGAGGATGGAGATGGGATCGAGGGGCAGGGCTTCGGGTTTTGTGGAGACAGTGGTTGAAAATGAGGAGGATGAAATGCAGGATGGAATGATGTTGCTTTAATAAGGCATGGCTGAAACTACGGATCATTTGGCCAAATGTCTTTAAGCGAGTAGGCGAGGGAGGGTGGGCAGAATGGACTCAGAGGGAGTTACGGGGACACCATGCTCATTCTGCCCTGCTACAGTCCATGGGTTACATTTCTGATCTTCCTGTGGGGCCCACATGCGTGCTTTCCCCGGTGGGGTGGCACACCACCTGAGGCATAGTGAGCCTTTCAAAAATCCCAGTAGAATGGACTAAGGCAAGGGCCTGAGGTTTCTAACCTTGGAACTCAGGGAGGAGGAATTTCCAGGGCTTCCCAAGCTTCCCGAGAGGGGGTGACTGCCAGTGGCTGTCCTGGCCTTGTCCTTCCATACTGGCTCCAGGCCCAGGCAAGGATGAGGAGGGTGGGAAGCCAGTGTGGCACCTTCTCACGGTGTTCCTGGAGCAGGACATCGCAGACTGAGGCAGAGAAACAGCTGCTGTCAGCGTTGGCGGGAGCCATGCGTTGAGGGCTGTGGTGCAGGTGCCACTGGCTGCTCCGCCACAGGACACTGCCATAGCCCAGCGCAGACCCAGGCCGGGAGAGCCAACACTGGCAGCGAGGGAGGGGAGGGGAGGGGAGGGGAGGGGCAGGCAGGTGCCTCCTCCCCTAACTTTTCCTGCCGTCTGTCCTGAAAGCCAGGACTGCAAAGTAAGTGGAATCTCAGCCTCTCCTGAGCTCAGAGCCCCTCAGGCAGCTTGTGACGGTGTTCAGTGTCCACGGTCCAGAGTCCAGAGCTGCAGCAAGGAGATCCCGAAGCCTAGTAACTGGGAACTCACATTTGTCATCTGGGCTGCTGGCAACTGGGTCTGCTGGAGGACACGGCCCCTCCTCACGGTTTCCTCACTGAGCTCCTAAGTTATCTTTTTCAGATGTGTAGGGCCTACTCCCTTTCCTAACTGCTCCCGTGCTGCCAGCCCTCTGGGCTTCTCTTCTGTTAAACTCCTCTTCGGGTTTGAGACATACAGGTGTGCGCACATGTGCGCATGCGCACACTCAGGGCCGTGGGCCGGGGTCACCGCGCCCCTTCTTATTTCCACACCCTCTTATTTCCACCAGCACCTCCCTCTCTCGCCCCAAGGGCTTTCAGTAGCTTGTGCATGGTGCGAGGCCCTGGAGGAGCCGTCTCTCCCCATCCTCAGGGCGTCCTTCTAGGGCTGTCCAGTGGGTGGGCTGCCCTCATGGGTGGGACAGGTGGGGAACCCCCCCCCCCCCCAGCCCGGGAGGCCTCACGGCTCGCAGAGTCACGGCAGTGGCCTCTCCGCATCCTCCCCTCCTGAAGCTGGCTTTGGGCTCCAGAGTGGCTGCAGCCACCAAGCCCGGGACTGAGGCATGTGATCCTACCGCAGGTATTTTTAGCTTTCTCATTAACCGAGTGCTTTCAAATTAGCCTTCTATTAACCTCAAAGGAAAATGAAAGTGTGTTTTTTTCTTCTCAGAGTGAGTCTCTCCTGCAGAATATCAAGGTTTCCATGATTAACGTTTCATGTGCCTTGACGCCCTAATGAAGTTAGATTCTCTAATATCTAACTTGATGGAATAATTGGTCCGTCGTCCCGGCAATGGCGAGGGTGATGCTGCCCCGCGGGGGAAGTGGTCTTCGCCTCCTAGCTTGTGGTCGTGGGCTTCTGCTGCCTCTTTTCTCTTTTGGAAGACCCCACACTCCCGCCCAATGTCCCCCCTTGGAGAGGGGTCCAGAGCCAGCACCTCCTCTCTGTTCTGAGCTGGAGGGCAAGGCCTGTCCTGAACCGGTGATTCTTGGAAGCTCCATCCGGGACTGAGCCTCAAATCTGGGTCGAAGAGGCAGCCTGTTGACTTTGGCAGTGTCCTCTGAAGTGGCCTTATCACTCCAAATCAGGATTTGGACTGCAGAGGGGATAAATGGCCGTGCAATTTCCCAGCTGTGTCAGACAGGAAGTTGGATGTGGCAAATCCAATTTCCATGGCCATCGGAGAGGTGGGAGCCACGCGCTGGCCGGGTCACCTGTCTGCTCACAGGGTCTGTCTCGGGAGGGAGCCTGCTGGAAGGGACAAGCCAAGCAGGCGTTCAGAGGAGATCAGGGAGGAGAGCAGGTGGCTGCCGGTACCTGACTCCTGTGTCCCTGTGTCATGAAGGAAACGCTAGGGCTGGTTCTGGAGGCCTTGACTGGTCTGTGCCATCCCTGGTCGGACCTGTCCGCCCCGGTGTGCTGTCCTGTCTCCCCTCATTCCTGGGCTCCTCCCTGCCCTCACCACTCGCTGCCTGTCCACCACCTTGACTTTGCGTCCCTCCTCTCTCCTTCTTTGCAGGTCTGTGCTTCCTAACATCATCACAAGACAGAAGGGCTTGGGGCTTCTCAGCCGAAGGTCCCTGCGGGAGACACTTGGGTCCCCGCAAACAGTGTGGACGGAGAGGCTTCTGCCCTGTGTGTGCGTGTACTGCCCCATCTCCTAGGTGGACAGGGGCCTCCCTAGGGGTCCGGTGCTACTCCCTGGCCACCCCAGCAAGGAGTTGACTGGTTCTCTTCTGGATGTGGCCAGGTTTCTGGAGGCCTGATGAAAGGTAGGAGGCCCAAGAAGAAGGTGACAAAGCAGGTCATTCAGTCACATGGACAGGGGTGACCCAAATAGGTCTCCAGCTCCTCCTCCTCTTAGCCAGTGGTCCCCTATCCATGAGCCCCTGAAGGTCCTTCTGCCCCTTCATTTTGAGTTTGAAATGCACCCAGTGGGTGTAGTGGTGCATGCTTGTTATCTCAGCACTCAGGAGGCTGAGGCAGGAGGATCATGGTGAATTCGAGGCTAGCTTGGGCTACACAGTGAGTTCAAGGCCAGCCTGAACTGCGTAGCAAGATCAGGTCTCAAATAAAACAAAACAAACAAACAAACAAAAATTAAAACTCAAGTCAGAGCACAGATCAGGGAGAGCCAAGATGAAAGTTAGGCCCCTGCCTGTGAGTCGGCCTGTGCATGGACTTGGGAGAGAACACCCCCATCGCCACCCCCTTGAGCAACCAGCTGACCGGCCGATTAGATTCACAGGAACTGTGTTACCTGATTGACTTTGTAAGCCTAAAACCAAGCAGCTATTTAGAGGACAACAATATGCAGTACAGTAACTATTGTGGGTTTCCTGTGGTCTTATCATTGCTTTGATTCATTTGCTTGCTGTTTTATTCCCTTTTATAATTAAATAAAAAATAAATAGAAATTAAAAAGCAAGCCCAACCCTTCCCCGCCAGACTTCTGCCTTCTGTAGTTGCTACCAAGTTAGTAGTGTCACCTCTGTGCCACTGACATCAGAAATCTGGGCACCACCCTAGGCCCTGCCACACCCCGTGCCAATGACATCCCTCCGCTGGCTCCCTGCCCTCTGCCCGCTGTCCCTGCAGGAACTCAGGGCCTTAGCGCCATTTCTGAGCACCCTACAGTCAGCCCTCAGCTTGTCTTTCTGCTTAAAAGCTTCACCCCAAGCCCATTGTCCTTTCTGCAGCCACAGTGCTTGCTGCGAAGTGTGCTTCTGGTTGGGCAGCTCTTTTGCTAACACTGTCAGTGGCTCCCGGTTCCCTTTGGCTGAAGCTCACCTCCCCTCCATTGACCCAGAAATGTCCCAGGAGGAGGCCGAGCTGTTTCTCTAGCTTCTCCCCCCTCACTTTCCCTTATTCACAGCCAGGATCAACCAGCTGTGCTTACCGTTTGCTGTTTCATCCCTCTGGGCTTTGCACACAATGGTGCCTCTGCCTATAATGTTCTGCTCCATCCAGTGTACTCCTATTCATCCTACAAGACCTCTTCAGATTTACCCTCCCATGTGAGCCATAAGAGCAGAGAGGTTCTTTTGCACATGTAATGAAATCCCTGCACCTTGTACATGCTGTGCCCTTGATCTCACTGGTGGCCCCACTGAGGCTCTATGGAAATGTAGAGGAGCGTTCTGGGTCTTCTTCATCCTGAAGGGTGTCATGACATTCTGTCCTTTCAGTCACGGTGCTGTAGTCTCCTAAGCTTTCTGGACAGAGTGAGACTCACGCTGCCCGTGCCAGGTCCCCATGTTCCTCCTTTTGACTCCACCTTCTTTCTCCTCAGCATTGTTTCTCTGAGGAGTAGAAGCCCACGCAGGGTACCAGCCTCTCTACCATCCTCCGTCCTCTGCCACTTCTTCTTCCTGCCCACCCTGTGACAGCCGCCTGTCCTCGTCCCTGCTTCCCAGAGGCCCTGGCCAGAAGGAGCACCAGACTGGAGCTGCAGATCGTCCTTCAGGCGCCACATCCGTACAGCGGCTCCTGCAGCCCGTCCTCAGTGACTGCAGCCAAGGGCTGAGGGTGGGCGGGTCCCCTGGCACTAGAGGAGGGCGGCCTCTGTTTTTCCTGTGCCCCTTCCCCTGCCCCAACCATTTGCCACCATCGGTCCACTCAGGAAAGGTGGCATCAGGGTGAGGCGCATTTTGAACAAACTCATACATGAAAACCCAGCTGTAAAGACAGGGAGGGGGTAATTAGTCTCTTTTCAAGAGAATTCTTATATTTCAAAAGGCTCTGTGGCGGGGAGCCTGTAATTAGCTGGCTCCCCAGAGTACTGACCCAGCATCAGCGGGCAGCCAGGCGGGGCTGCTCCTGTATTCACCCGGACCCCACCCACTCGCTTTCCTTCCTGCCTGGATGCTTCATTCTTCCTCCTCCTCTTCCTCCTCTTCCTCTTCTCCCTGCTCCTCTTCCTCCTCCTCCTCTTCCCTTCCCCTCTTCCTTCTCTTTTCCTTCCTCCTCCTCTTTCTTCTCCTCCTTCTTTTTGATTTTTAACTCATCTCTGTATATTACCCCTTCCCTTTGAGGTAGAGAAGAAGCCAGGGTTGATTTTCCTTATTTTGTAGATGTAGGAATTTGAGGTTTTAATCATACAATTGGAAACGGGTTCTAGAAGAGGCAGAAACTGTTAGTCCACTGAATAACTGTGCTCCTTCTCTTCCTTAGTGGGCGAATCCGCCTTATTTGGGAGACATAATGAAATTGTCTGTAGTTTCTGGCTTTGTGAGTAGCTGGGACCGGCCACGGGGTCCCTGATGGGCGGTGCTTTGAGCAACAGGTTCAGCTGGGAGGAAGCACTGCCAGTAGGTCCCGCCCTCACTGTCTTCCTCCTTTCTCCCTGGAAGATGGTGGCAGGAGCTCCAGCAGCTTTTGTGTAAGAGCTTTCATTCAAGAGAAAAAAGAAGCTGCCATCTTGGTTCAGCCATTGATAGCTCGGCTCTTGTGTTCTTCCCAGCAGAACCTAAGTCTCGATAATCAAAATTCAGTGACTCAGCTCCAGGATGTCATGCTTGGTTTGGAGGCAGAAGGGGTAGGATTGGTTTTATTCCATCTTCGTAACTTTCTCCACATCAGTGTCTGTCACCATCTCGCTCTTGTTAGCCTGTGGATAAGTGTCCTGGGAGCAATCAAGAGAAGACTCTTAAAAACGAGTGGTCCAGGGCCACAGCACTCAATAGGAAGTGTTACAGGGGCGTCCCTGGGGAGCTGTTTCCAGGTTCTTGGTGCCCCCAGTTGTGCAGGACACTCAGGAAAAATAGCGAGGGTAACGTTCAGTAAAATGAAAGTACACTCCTTAGCGTGAGACGAGGCAGTGAGGAGAGCTAGCAGATGAGGGGGCAGGCACTGGGATTCCGCTGGGCTTGGGATTATGGGAGGATCCCTCCCTGTGGATTGACAGGAGTCACAGCCAGTTGGGGTATCCATCTCACTGGTCCACCGTGAGGAGGGAGTTCTGGATCATATAAGCTTTTTGAAGGAAGCATCATGGCATCCAAAGCCCATGGTGAGGATGTCAAAACCACATGCAAATGAAGGTGGGTGCAAGCCCGGGTCATGTACTTTTGGTTTGATGCATTCCTGGGGTTAGGGGGACAGGATGACTGTTACCCCTGGGTTTCCGTGTTTTGACATGGTCGTCCTTGTTCCCTCTGGCTCCTTGGTCCTTGCCCCACAACTTTCTGTTGTCTACTGGTCTTTGCTCTAACTCCTACCTGGGACACCAACCACCACACTGGGCAGCAGCCGCAGTACCAATGCCATTTTGGGATTTGTTCCCCTCCCCTCTCTGACACTGGCACAGTGGAAGCAGATTGGTGAGTGTTCAGAGTTTTCTGGCTGCACGCACGATGCCCAGTTCCACTTTGGATCTGATCCTCATTGTCTTCCCCAAGGCCTGGCTTCCCACTCTGACCCCTGTCTTTTTGCCTCCCATAAAATAAATGAGCTGGCTTGACCTTCAAGACCTTTCAGCCTCTGAGCTCGCCCAGGTAGGATGTTTTCAGAGTCTCCAGCCCCGTAATGTGTTGAGCAAGACTGTGGCATCTGTG
Source organism: Cavia porcellus (assembly GCF_034190915.1). Classification (NCBI taxonomy): domain Eukaryota; kingdom Metazoa; phylum Chordata; class Mammalia; order Rodentia; family Caviidae; genus Cavia; species Cavia porcellus. The sequence continues at coordinate 24,871,794 of NW_026947515.1, forward strand.
GGTCAGACCAGCAGCCAAGCAGGCAGGGGACAGTCACAGCTTTGTCACAGCTGACCGTTCTCCAAGGAGCCTAGCTATGGAGTCAGAATGTTGTGGCCTCTGGCTGTCCTCCACCTCTTGCTCCAGGAGCCTTCCAGAGAAGGACAGCCCTGGAAGAGCTCTGTGCAAACCCGAAGTGTCCTCCTGAGCCCTTCTGCAGGGAAATGCTGTTAGCAGTCCATGCAGTCCTGGAAAATAGGATCTGAAGACCACATCCATTAGAAAAAGCCATGTAAGTGGAGGTTGGTGTCACTGTGGCTAGCGCAGGCTTTGCTGGGACCACTAGCTTCCTGATTTCCTGGCCTTCCCGGATGGACTTCTTAGCATATAGCCCAGTCAATGTTTGTGGCTTTGCCTGTGGGCCTCGATAAAGTAGTTTGTGGTTTCTAATCTAGTCATTCTTTTCAAATTACCTAGGTGCCTGTCTCTTTTACTGGAACTTCTTCTCCTGAGCCTGGGGTTATATCTACCACTCAAGAATGGGTTCATGGCGTCCTTGCCACCCAAGATACAGAGAATCATAAGCAGGAGACTGCCCTTGTGTCCTTTGATGTTAAGCTTGATTGTGTCAACTTGATTTGGATTGGGATCCATCCAGGGAGTCAGTGGAACCCAGTCTGGTGTGTCTGGGTGATCGTGAGGTCCTGAGGTCCATGTCCGGTCTCTTGCCCTTGGCAGCAGGCGCTGTTACCCTGCAGAATTAGAGGTCCAGTCACCATGAACTGAGCAACTTCAGTGCACCCCGCTCTTCCACCCTGAGGTTCTTTCCTTGGAGCCGGTGGACTCTGGACTGAATCCCTGGAAAGTGTGAGCCAAATTCAACTTCTCCTCCCATAAATTGTGGGTGTTGGGTAATGTGTCCAGCAAAGGAAAAGCTGATGATTACATGTCTCCATCATAGGACCCAGCAAAAGCAGAAAACTAAGCTTGGAGTCCCAGATACCAGCCTGTGGCCTGTTTCCTAGAACATGTGTGAGCTGAATTCAAAGATTCAGGGGAGAGTATGTGGGTCTGTGTGGGTCACATAGGAGTTCCACTCCTCGGTCCTATTGTTCCTGCCCATCTTCCTAGGATACCACTGGCTAGACTCTTTTTATACTGATTGACATTTTCCCCATTCCTAAAAAATTCCGAGAGGAAAGTCAGTTGCCACCACCGGAATGCTTTTAATGGTCATCAGAATTCTTCACAAAGAATGTTTTTCTTTATAAAAACCTTACTGATGGCAGGAACCCTAGAGATCCTCTGGGTACAGCCTCCTCCTGTTGTGGGTGAGGAAACTGAGGCTCAGAGAGCACTCAATTTCGTGCCCATATCAGAGCTCCTGAGACCTGGACCACCCTGTCTGTCTCCTGACTAGCCCCAAGCAGCTTGAGGTGTGGCTGGAGGGATGCACCTCCCCACTATAAGCTTCTAGGGATTGAAGGAGGTCAGATTACTTCCAATCACTAGCACTCCCAGGACTCTGAGAATTCTCTGAGCTTCCATTTAAGAATTCTGTTTTCTAGACTTGACCTTTTAGAATTCTTCCTGTTACAAAATTCTTCCAAAGAGATCTTGGGCTTGCGTGGTAAGATCCTGGACTTTTCTGAATATGCCACAAGGCTGGTGATCATGCCATGTGAGACAGCTGGCCTCAGAGTGGAAGGTTCACAGCAGAGGGTTTGGGAGGACAAGGAGAGAGGAGAGTTTGGGCAGGATTGGAGGTCCAGGTGAGGGTATTTGCATGCAGAGGCTGTTCTTCCAGACCACTCCATGCTGATCCTCAGTCCTAGGGCAGAGAACTCCAGCAGGAACAAAAGCAAACAAGCCAAAAAATATGGATTTCACAGGAGACTCTGCAGGGTGCTGGGAATGCGATGCAGTATTTCCTTCACCCATAGAGCATTCTGTGAGGCAGAGAGATGTGGAAAGGGATTCCCTGCCTGTCCCATCATGGCTTGGTTGGTGAAGGGGCTTCAGTGGGTGTCTCCAGCCCTGTGAGACTCAGGGGGACATCAGTGGGCAGGGACACTAGTGACAGGAAGTGGCAGTGGTAAGTAGGTATCTCATGCGGAGTTGCCCAGGAAGCATACTTTTTAGGGGGAGTTAATTCTAGGAAACACAGGTAAAGGTAAGGGAAATGAAGCTGGAAGGGGAGAATTCAGGAGACCACTGTGGCTCCATCCATTCAAAGCTGTCAGCGTAGAATTCCAAATTGTCCCACTGGAGGGGTGAGGAGCTGGGGCATTTGGTCACCAGCTCTCGGTGAGGGGCGGGGGAGGGTTGACTCTCTGGCAGCTTCAGTTTCCGCAGAGAGAGGAACTGTTTAGCTGGGAGGAACAGGATATGCTTTGAACTCCCACAGTTCTATGTGAGGTCAAATCAGAAAGTTGCTGGATTCCTTGCCCCACCCTGCTTCTCCCCTTCTCTTTTGTCCCCTTCACATGTTACATCCCACAAGGAAGCTGGTGTGACCTAAGGGAAATATAGGAGTAGTTCCCACCCCGCTACTCGGAACGGGTGGAAACCAGGACCCCAAAGACTGGAATCAGTGCAGAGGCCATGCTGACGGGTGGTGGTGACTCAGCAACAGCTAGAAGATTCTATGGAGGGAAAGGTGTGGTGGCTCAGGTGGGGTACTCCCCGGCCCCTAGAAGCAGGCCAGTATGAATGGCTGAATCTCCTCTCCCTGGCTGAGGTGGCACCTTGCATAACCTGGGTCTCTGAGCCACTGGAACCAGCAGAGCACCCAGCAGGTCCGGGTTGGACGCTAGTCTGAGTGAGATAATAATGCCTATATTTCCCTTTTGAGATCTGGGTGCTGTCTGTTTCCACAGCACAAGCTGACCCTCTTGAGGGATAGAAAGGAGGAGGACCCCAATATTCCCAGTCGCTTATTAGCAACATATTTACTGCATGTATACCCAGTGGTACCAAACAGGAGCTGGGTTGCCACCTGAGGTGCCTGAGGTGCCTGAGCAGAGGTTATACTCACCATTTTCCAAAGACAAATGGATAAACCCAGGAGATTCTCCAGTCCCCTGCAGGCTGGGACGCAGAGCCACTGTGATGCAGGAGTGGATTGCCCAGGCTTACCCTGTGCCAGCTTTCTGCTTGACTAAAAAAGAAAAGAAAAGAATTAGCCTTTCTTGAGTTCTTTAAAAAAAAAGTCTGGAAAATAAATCTCCTGGCCTGGAGAGACAAAAGAACAAGCTGCATTGTTGCCCCTCAATGCTATACAACTAATAATAACAACACAGAACACGGCTGACTTAGAAATTTTCTGTGCTTTAACACCGCTGAAACATAAAGCAGGGAAAATGACAGGAGGGTGGCAGACACTCATGTGCATACTAGCCTGCCGGCCGTCTAGTGTGCAACACAGTTGATGGCTTCTTTGCACCAGCAAAGATGACAATGTGCAAACCCACTCGAAACCAGCCCCGTCAGACTGCACGAGAGTGGAGAGAACATGCCTATTGTCTGTCCCAAGGCGGAAATGCAACACTCATCAACAGCAGGGATGCCCCTTGAAAGGTCTTCTCTGGTTGCAAGTTCCAGGATTTGGATTGGAGTAGACTCTGGTTGGTGAGCTCCCTGTGAATCTGGGGCTCCCAGGCTCTGTCTTGGTGTCTGGGCTGGGATAGATGGGGATGTGGAGTCAGAGTATGGGATGGTTGTTTTCAGAATGGTTTAGTAGAGCTGGAGCTGGGCGGTGGCATGGAAGACGGCAAGACTTATGAGTCGAGGTGGGCTGAGGGCCCCGGGGAGAAACAAATGGTCAGAGGAGAGAAAAATCAGGCGGGTAGGACTGAGAGCAGCAAGATAGATGTTTCAAAAGCTGAAGGAGATTCTAAAGGTAGACGTGCTAAGGGCAGCGAGAGGGTGATGCTGAGGGAGGTCAGCTACAGGTGTGAGATGGGAGCCATCCCTCCTGGACTCATGCTGGGCTGGGGCAGGACTGCAGAGAAGGCAGTTGGGGCAAGGGGGATGTGATTAAAAGGAGTCAGTGCCCCACAGGGTGACAGGGAAGCATGGGCATAAAGATGCTGCGATCACAATGCTGGGGGAGGGGGTGGGACCCCAGTAGACATTATTCTCTCTCTCCACTGAATAAGTGCCCGACGGAATTTACAACCCTGGTGCCGTGAACACGGTGGTACAGTCTTGCACCACTAGCTGTAGTGTAACGGCCGTATTGGGGAGAATTATGACTGTGATAAAACCTGCCGGGCTGCTGCGTGGCTCTGAAGAGTAAGGGCTCTTAGGTTTGGGCCTCAGAGTTTGCAGCGAAGAGGAAATGAACTCAACCAGAGATGACCTCCGTGGCCATCACTGAATGTTAAGAGGAGCAGCAGAAAGGGAAGCAGGAGAGAAGGAAGCAGGCTTTAAACACGGCATCCTTGAGGGCTGCAGAAAGCACAGTGCTGACCTCTCAGAAGGGACCTCTTCATGCAAATGCAAATAAGACAACCCTCCTGCCACACGGGGGACCCAGGCTCTGTGCCTCAAAGGTCACTTTTCATGCTGCTCTGCCAGAGTCTTGGACTAGCTGGGGGTGGTGGTGCTGGAGGAGGATTTTGTGTGACCTTGCCATGTCTTGCTACTGTAGCTAACATTTGTCAAGGTCTTAATATGCTCCGATTCCGTCCCTGTGTGAGTGTGTTATGGGAAATAACTCGTCTAATCCATACATGCCTAGGGCGTAGGTACTAATGAGAATATCCCATGTTTTACAGATCAGGCAGCTGAGGCACAGAAAGGCCGTAAGCTAACACTGACCTGTGCCGAGTGCAGGCAGCCAGGCTCAGAGCTCGTCCTGTCAGAGCATCCCTGGTGTGGGCAGCCCAGTGCATACCCATGGAGAGCACTTGGTAAACAGGTGGAGAGGCCACTGGTCCCGTTTATCGTTGATGCTGTCTGGCTTCTGGATCTGGTTCTGGAAAGTGTGAGAATTTGAGCTGTGGAATTTCACACGCTGAGGCCAGGGTCCCAGTTCTGGTTCTTAAGATGTGAGCAATGTTAGAGGTCTTTTTAAAAAATCTGTTTAATTTGCATTGTGAAGGTGAGAGGACATGGGATGTTTTGTACTTCGTGTGCTGTGAAGGGGCGGGTGGTTCTCCTCTGGAAAGCTTCCACTCAGTCCACCCTTGTCTTTCCCTAAGAAGCATCATCTGATGGAGTTAACTGTGTCCTGCGATGGGGGCTTCTGCTTCTTTTTACCCTGATTTCAGACCTTCAAAGACCTCTTAGAGCCTCTTATCGACTCCGAGGACAGATTTCTCCTTGCCACAGGCTCTAGCCCAGTAACTGAACTCCAATGGCCACGGTGTCCTGACTCCCAGGTTGCTGACTGCACCACTTTGGTGCCCTCCTTCCCTCCAGGCCAGGTGGCCCCGTGGCAGGGGCCCAGAGGAAGGGAGCTCTATGAAGCGAGGGAGAGGACAGGTAGCTTGATGTTGCTGGGATGTGCATTGTAAAATGGGCAGGTCTGAGAGGAACTTGGGGCCAGATTCATGTTCTACCCCAAGAGGTGAGAGATGGCTCCCGAAGGTGGTGGGAGCCTAGAGAAAGGCAACCTGGGGGCCTCAGCTCTCCCTCCAGTGCCTGTGGAGGGTGGCTGGGCGGAAAGCAAGCCTGGCCAGCAGCCCACCCGCTGGCGAGCTGCTGTGATGGTGCTGGTGTTCACTGCAGAAGAGACCTTCAAGGCCTGGCCTGGTTTCTGTCCTGGACTTCGCTCTCCTGGACTTGTGCTCACTCTGCTCGGCCTCACTTCCACGTGCCATTCCTCAGACCCGCTAAGGATGCTTGTGCCTTCATTGCTGCTTCTACCTATCAGTATGGCTTCAGGTCTCCGCTCAGTGGAAAGAGCGTCCCAAGCACTCACGAATCAGGCTGTGACCTCATGCATCTCTGTCCCCTCCTGCCCTAGGATTCTCTTCCTCAGCACTTAACACTATTTGATATTATATTTGCCCATTTGTTTACTAGCTGTCTCATCCCACTAGAGCGTAAGCTCCCCAAGGCAGTGCCAGGATCTATTTGTTCTCTGCCGTCTTCTCAGAGTGAGCCACTCAAATATGCATGGAATGAATAATGAATCAGGTTATAATTTACCATCCAGGTGGCTTCACCTAATCGGCAATGAGCACCTGTGGCAGAGGTGTTTTGGGGCACAGTTCAAAGCTACTCTCCTGTGCTCATGGGCAGACTATTGATTTTGAGTTCTAAGCACTGAACACAAGTGTCTTCCATGGGTAGGTGGGGGAGGCTCACTGTTAGAGACGTATCTCCCTGAGAGGCTGTGTTAGGTACCGTTTGCAGGGTGAGGCTTGCAGAGATGGGTGTGGCACAACTCAGCCCCTGTGAAGGAGCACAGAGGAGTGTTCTCAGTTGGCGCGTCATTCCTTCCTGTGATGGTACTGCTCTTGAGAGGTAATCAGAGCCTCCAGGCCACCTCTTTCTGTGGATGTGCATGGCTCCAACACCCTAAGTGAAGTGCCAGCCATGGCAAACAGAATATTGCAATGCACAGGCATAAACCAAGAAGTCAATAACTGCTTGACATTCTGAGGGGCAGATGCTCACTGTAAATCCAGCACCAAAGAGGCCTTTTCCCAGTGAGCATCAAAGTGGTTCAACAATGCTTGCCTTTTGTGGAAGTCCCATTTGAAAGGAATGAAAAGCTTCAGGAAAGCTGGAGGGTTTTTATCTAGTTTTGGGGGCACTGCAGCAAAGTTTGAGTGAGAGTTGTCTTAGAAAGGATACATGGTGGCTGCCTTGATGCTATAGGCTGAGAAGGTCAAGGTGAAGGTCATAACATACTAATTTCTCTTTTCTCATAGCAGTATCAGATATTCCAAAAGAATTTAGTCCTCAAATTATCTCATAAATTGGAGCCTTTATTAAAATGTAGCATCATGCCAACAATCATAGGTATCCTTCCAAACTTTAGGAAGATGTTGGAGCCTTCAGAAGTTTTTAAACTGAAGATGTCATGCTCAGGGTCTCTCTGGTTAAGAAATGAGTATCTAGAGAACTACTTCCCACTGCTAAGTGTGGATAAGTTTGGAGACATTCTGTGCATTAGTCAGCTCTTCTTGGCTGTAACAAAATACCTGACACTTGCAACTTAAAAGAGGAGAGGTTTATTTTGGTCCATGGTTTCAGAGGGTTCAATCCATGACCAGCTGGCCCCAAGGCGGAAGCATCATGGTAGACCAAAGTTGTGCAATTCATTGCAGCTTGGAAGGAGAGAGAGAGACAGAAAGAGAGAGAGAGAAGCTGAGGGAGAATGATACAACAAGAACTAGATACAGTCCCCAAGGTCATGCCTCCATGACCCACACAGAGATGCTCAGAATTGTGCTTCACTAATGTCAGTGTTCTCAAGCCAATCAAGCTGATAATCAAGAAAACCATTACATTTTTGTTGCTGGAAAGAAATTTGCCTTCCCTGCAACCGTGTGTACTTTAAGTAGATCTAAAGAAAGGGGATAAAGAAACAGAATTCTTGAGAGTCTTTGTCACTGCAGCATGATGGACATTTTCTGTGTTAATTTTCTTTAAAGCCCCACAAGATAGTTATTATTATCCCAGTTTCATAGATGAGAAAACCATGGTTTAGAAATGTAGAAGTTTTTAAGGCCACACAACCAAAAACTGTTAAGATTGGACTTTGCGTTTACGTCCTTATAACCTCTGAGACTCACATGTATACCTACCTTCAAGTCATTACTGTTCCATTTGCTTCTGATCTAAGGGTATAAGTAGGTGATTTAAGGAGGATGTTTTGGGGTATTGGTGGATGTGTTAATAATGCAATTAGATGCTTAAGATCTATAATTTCTTTCCTTGGAGAAAAACACAAAGTTTACTTCTAGTTTTCAAAGGGGTCAGGCGGGACCATGCTTTTCCCTCTCACATGTTCTGTGTTCCTTTAAAGTCAGTGGAAACTTCAACCCAGAGGCACAAATGACTGTGGATTTTGATGGCCAAACATGAGGCCTCCTGTGAGCTTCCTCCATGCAACAAAGACTAGAAAGTTCTTCCTCTCAGGCCAGGTGCTCCCATGTCAGCAGTCTTCAGGTACCAAAGTTGGGGGACATCATAATCAATCCCCCTTGTTTCACGGAGGATGTAATCCAAGGCCCCAGAGGCCCCTAAAATCATGAGTAGTATAGAATCCGATATATACTGTGATTTCCATTTTGCAGTCATGTGCCTGTGAAGATACAGTCTGAGAATGAATCACAAGGTGATTTCATTACTGTGCAAACATCAGAGTGCACTTGGGGCAGCCAGGAGTCCTGCGTCCGTAACCCAGTGTGGCTTTCTCACGTGATCGAGTGGCACAGGGAGCAGGAGCTGTCTGAGGCTGCTGCCAGTGTGACATGACATAGGTAGTGTGTGTTTTTTATGTAAACAGAAGGAACACATTCTGGAATATAGCATAATAAATATATAAACCAGTAACATAGTTATTCATTGTCACCATCAAGTGTTATATATTGTACACAATAACAATAGCTATACTTTTATATAACTGGCGGCACAGTAGATTTGTTTACCTCAGTTACCACAAACATATGAACAATGCAACTTACAACCACACTACAGTGGCTGTGACATCACTAAGGGCTAAACAGTTTTTGGCCTATTGTCGTTTGATAAGATCACTATTTTATATGCCTTCTGTTTTGACCAAAATGTTAGTATGTGGCACACAACTGTGTACACAAACACATATCTCAAGCCTCCTCCATCTCAGCAAAACAGTAATCACAAACTGGTTTCACAGTTTGAGTTGTAACTGAAAAATGATCATGAATTTATTTTTCTTTCAATATTTCAAGGATAGAAGATTTGCTCTTCCTGTAGGTAATGGTTGATACATTGTGTCAATTTGAGAAGTTGAGCAGTTTAAGTGCTTCACAGGGAGCCAAGCTCCTCACTTTGTAAACACCCTCATCCTGTGAGAGAGGAGGGCTGGGAGATGTTGTGAGTGCTACCCGCCTGGGTGGGGGTGGCCTGCATACAACCCGAGGGAGGAAGAGGGGCTTGCTCTTCCTGTGCCTGCCACCCTGCCTTGGAGCCGGAGGATTTCAGACTGAAACCTCCTCAAAGCGTGAGCTAAATAAACTCTTTCTTCTTTAATTTTGGGTGTCAGGTACTTTGTCTCCACGATGAGACAAGAGTAACCAAGACATCATAAATCTTCAGAACCTCAACATGCCGTTTTTTCTTTCCTTATTAAGTCAAGAACTTTGACCTTTCTTCCTTAGTGTAAGCACCTGGGCCTTCTCCTTGGCATATGTGGCTGCCAGCATCGCTACTCTTGTGCTTCACGGCCAGTTGGAAGTGAAATGAAAGCTACTGATACAGAAGCCCTGCAGGATTGTGACTGTCACTCGGTGTCCTCAGTGAGCGCTAAGCCACTGATGGGTGGGCGACATACACAGTGTGGAGGGGTGGTCGTTACCCCGGACAGGGCAGGCCGAACAGCAGAGTATATAATATAACTCATGCATTACTTATTCTGGAATTTCCCTCTTAAAATTTTTGACTTTCAGCTAAATGCAAGTAACTGAACCTGCTGGAAAACCCAGGTGTAGCTGCGGGGCTTCTGTCCTGGGGGGAAATGTAGAGTCAGGGCTGCTTTCTCTTGATAACAGTACAGTGATTTGTGTCACCGCTCTTCCTTCTTCTTTGGTTGGGCTGCCAGGCTGCCATGATATCCGGAAGTGACTCAAAGTATTTGTCAAAACATGATGGTGTCTCCTCATCCACTCTACCACTGTATGTAGGACTGTGCGACTTTTGGTTTTTCCCTAAAGTCAAAATGACTGTGGAAGGCAATCATTTTAAATGATTCAGGACATCCAGGCAGCCACAACAGCTCAACTGTAGAGACTCAGGAAAGAGGCCTCATAGGACCGCTGCAGCCAGGGGCAAGGATCATGAGAGAAATGCATTTATGTGAGGGAAGTCTCTGCGGGGGGACTTAGAGGCAATTTGGTGACTCTTACTGTAGTAATTTTTAAAAATTTAAACCTTCACTGTATTGTTCAATCATACTTTGTATACCCAGCCAAATTATCCCTCAAAATAATTAGTCTTCTAAGGCTGCCATGACAGCCTGGGCGCCTCAAACAGCAGGAACTTACTTCTTCACAGTTCTGGAGACCAGAAATCCGAGTCAGGTGCCCGCACCGGCCTGGTGTGAGCTGGCTCCCAACATGGCGGTGCTGCCTTCTCTCTGTGCTTCCACAGAAGTTTCCTAGGTTCATACTCCTGGAGAGTAGGATGGGGAAGAGAGAGAGAGTTCGGAGAGAGAGAGAGAGATAGAGGCAACGACAGACAGAGAGAGAGAGAGAGAGAGAGAGAGAGAGAGAGAGAGAGAGTCAGAGAGAGAGGTCATATTGTATGACAATGAAGCATATGAAACCTGAAGAATCTGCTCTGCTTCTATAAGTAAAACTACAATATACTTACAATGGAAATGTCACTCTATAATAAAATGTTTTTATAATTACTGAAATAATTATTATTTCTCTAATAAATAAATTAATAGCTATATCATATTTGAGGATTATATGATTCATATTGTTAACATGCAAATTTTCTCTTTATCTTAGTTTCAAATCAATCCCATTCAAAATTTCCCTAGACAGTTTAAAAATAGAAATTTTTGACAAGCTTCTAGTATTTGAATGGAAAGATGAAAGACCCAGAATAACCAGTCAATCTTTGAAAGGAACAAGCTAGAAAACTCACACTTCCTAGACTTCATTGTCATCGAAACAGTGTGTCATCATGGTAATAATAGGCTAAATGACCAATTAAACAAAACAGAGAGGCCAGAAATAGATTTATACTTAACACAATCAATTGATTTTTGACAATGGCTCTAAAACATTTTCATAGGGAAAAGAAATTCAATCTATCTATCCCTCTATTTAGAACAATTAGGAATTCACATGGGAACAAAACAATCTTTAATTTCCTACCTCACACAGTACACATAAATAAATACAAGGTGAATAACAGACACAAACATGAAGACTAACATGTAAAAACTTTAAGGGGGGGAAGAAAGAAAGATCAGTAAAACAAATAAGGAATTTTTAGGCAGGATACAGAATACCATCAAAGAAAAAAAGAATAAATTAGACTTTCTCATAATTGCAAACTTCTCCTCATCAAAAGAAAAGATTAAGAAAATGAAATGCCAAGGCACAGCCTGAGAGGAAATCCAGCAGAGGACTTACAGGAGTGTATAATGGGTGTCTGTAACTCAACAGTGAAAAAGCAGACACCTAATGCAAACTAGCCAAAAGATTTTAAGAGGCATCTTACCACAGAAAGTGTGTGAATAGTCCATACGGCCATACAGAAGTATCAGTGCGTTATTAGTTATCAAGTAAGTGTAAAGTAAAACCCTAGTGAGATTGCCACACCCACCAAAAAAGGCTAACTTGGAAAGCCTGGCATGGCTGCGTGTTGGTGAGGACACGGGGCAACCTGAGCAGACGTGTTGCTTGTGAAAGTGTAACATGTTATGACTGCAGAAGATCCTGTGTTTGATTGTTTATTGCAGCTCTGTTAATAACAACCCGAACTGGAAAGCATGTGAATGTCCATGAAGCCAAGAGCAGGGCTGCACACGTGCGTGGCCACACTGAGGAAGACTCCAGGAGGAACTCGGGGTACCAGCAACAAGTGGGAGTGATCTCTCTGCAGCTGCGTGGAGAGAAGGAATCCAAACCAGAAGGAATACGGAGGGTGTGAGTATTGGGTACGAGTTCCGGAACAGGCAGAGTGAGGCTCTGGTGGAGACAATCAGAATAGCAGCTGCCTGGTGGAGGTGATGGGAGTTCTTGGGAAGAAACGCGCCAGCTGATTCTAATGAGATGCACTGTTGTATGTTGTGACGAGGGGCTGGGTTAGCATATCCATCTGCCAGAATCGCAGAGTGCAAGTTGGTGCATTTCAGTGTGTGTCCATTCTACGTAAAAACCTCCAAAAGAGACAAGTGGCAAGGGGTCAGTGGGAGAGAGCTGGGGACCTCTGAGCAGTGATGGGTGCCTGGGATTTATTATACAATTCTGTTTACCTGTATGTGTTGGACATTTCTTACAATAAAGAAACGCAGGAAAACATGCCCAGTGACTTTCCATACTTTGGCTCAGGGCTGTGTTGGAGATAATCAGAGTCACATCTTCCCTGGATGAAGACAGTGCCGCTAGTGCTGGTTTTCTCTCTGCCCCCTCGGCCTTTGTACGCCTCGCAAGGGCTGTGATGTCTGGAGGCACCTTGCCAAGAGCTGTCTGCCAATAGTGTGCCCCTGGGCTTTGCTGTCACACAGAGGAGACAAGATTCACCAATACTAAGGATGTGAGAGCCTCTGACAGATTCTTCCAGGCTTCTGACAGAATTCTGACTGGATACTTCCTCTCAAGGTGACCCATGCTTGCACAGCCAGACTTTCTGTCCTCAGCATTGAGAGCAGCTGAGGCGGCAGGCATCAGCCTGGATCTGGCTGCAAAGCCAGGTTCCAAGCGTGGTCTGCTTCCTGGTCCTTGATCTCTAGGGCTCACACCCATAGGCCTAGCATCTTGCGTTTGTGGATTGTGGGTTGTCTATGTCTCTGTAAAGGCTTAGATGTCAACTTGATATCTCGGAAACCACTCAGGGGATTACTAAAGCACACCTCTAGATGTGACTAGGCGGGCCGTGAAGGTGTGGCTGGGATGGGTGTCTACATCTACGCCCTCAGCCCTTCCTCTCCAGCACTGATTTCCTGCCATGCCTCCCAGTCACCGCTAACTAAGCTTTGCCTTTCTGTGCCCTTCTGCTGTGTCTCTCCTGGAACATACTGACATGGACTGAATCCTCTGTAACCACAAGCCAAACAAACTACTTTCTCTTATAAATTGAGAGTATCAGGAATTGTGGACCAGCACCGGGAAAGCTGACCAATACAGTCTCCTTGCCTTGGACCTTTCTTCGCATCACTCATTATCAGAATAAATTCTGGTTCACTCGAAAATCATCTTTAGAAACTGTTCTCGTTTCTTCTGCTCACCAGGGTAAGCTCCATCAAGTCATCTCCAGAATTCTGTGACTGCTACAGAAGCAAAGAGGCAGTCCAGTCACACTTTCTGCATGTAAACTCACAAAGTCGATCCAGTATTGTCTTGAATGATGCTGGGAGCCGATCTGACTTCTCCCAGAGCTTGTCTCCTCTCCCAACCCAAGATTGGTTCCAGCCAAATCCCATACCTGTCTGGAACTCAGCCGCTTGCCTCGCTTTCTGCCTGTACCTTTGCTTGCACCAGGATGAAATCAGGCATTTCCACAAATGCATTCCGCACCCCTTAGGGAAGGCAGTTGTTTTGGTTAATTTGAAAAAGACAGAAAACATTAGAAGTGTATAAGAAACTTTTTAAAGTGTATGCTCTGATTAAGCATCCCTTTCTGCAAATAATCATTGAAAACTGCATAACACATTCTTAGCAGCCGGAGTATTTTTTTTTTTTCTCCTTCTTCCACTTTTGGGGTCAGGGTGGAGCGAATCCAAATGCAAAGCCAGGGAGGAAGTTGGTGCACGGGGTCTCTTCCACAGGACCCCTCTGCTTCCAGCAGCTACTTTGATTCCCAACTTTGTGGGATGGAGGTGAGGGTCCACGGTACTTGGTGATTTGCCTGTAGCACTGGAGAGCTAATTTATCCTGCCTGCTGCTGTAAAAGGATGCTTATCCACATCATGGGCAGGGATAGCAGGAGGAATCTGGCAAGGGTGAGCAGGCCGGCAAGCAGACAGTCCTTTATTATGTCAAAGTGTCCCTTTAATTTTTGTGACAGTCATAAGAGTCCCAGGCCATTAAAGAAATCAGATTTGGTTCGGTTGGGAGGCATCCCTGGAAGGCTTCATCATGTGCTCCACACCTGAGGTGACCTTGCACGGTGCCAGATAGAAACGGATGGGCCAGTCCTGTCCCTACCCATGTAACACACAGCAGAAGAGGCTGGACAGATGACAGGATGCGCCGTAAAGCAGACCCCCAGCTCCTCTGGACCAGGCTTCCCTGAGAGGGATGGGGAGCAGCCCAAAGGAGAGTTGTAGCGAGGGTTCTGTTGCTATAACAGAATACTCGAGACTGAGTGACTTACAAAGAAAAGAGATTTGATTTGGTTTATCCTTCTGGAGACTGGACAGTCAAAATTGGGTGACTGCATCTGGTCACTTTCTGATAAGAACCTCGTGTTGCTTAACTCATAGCAGGAAGCAAAAGGGAAGCAGGGCATGTGGAAGAGGCAGGTACAAGGGGCCACCTGACAGTGCATCTATTGATTTATTTTTAGTGGTACTGGAGATCGGATCCAGGGCCTTTTCCCTGAGCTATTTCCCTAGCACTTTTTTGTTTTTGAGACAGGCTCACAGGCTTTACCTTGCCCAGGCTAGATTTGAAGTGGTGACCTTCCCACATCAGCCTTCACAGTGCTGGGATTCTAGGCATGTACCACCAGAGTGTTTCCATGTTGTGTGTGAATGTGAATCCTTGGGGGTTTGTTTCTGTGTGTGTGTGTGTGTGTGTGTGTGTGTGTACATGAATGTGTGGGGGTCTCTTGAGTAGTGGATCTCTCCGTGTGAGTCTGTGTCTCTGACTGTGTGAGTGTGTCTGTGAGTATATACATATATGTGTGCTGGGTGTGTGAATGAGTCTGTGTGAGAGGTGAGTCTGTGGCAAGTATATTCGTGTGCCTGTAAGAGTGGATCTGTGTGTTTGAGTGTCTGCATTAAGACCTGTGTATGTCTGAGTGGGTGTGCTTGTGTCAGTGTGCTTGTGCATATTTGTGTGTCTCTGTGAACCTATAGGTAGCTGGGTGAGTGTGCCCGTGTGTTCTGTGTTGCTGTGAAATGCGTGTGTGTCTGTCTGCCTCTGTGTGAGTGTGTTTCTAAGTGTGCTGTGTATCTGTGTGCATCTCTGTGACCTTCTCTGTAAGTGTGTTATGTGCGAGTGCGTCCGTGTGACCGTGTCCATGTGAAGCGCAGGCCCTCTGCAGTCTGGGGTTTTGGGGACTCCAGGCGTTTGGGCATAGGGCGTACTTCTGGGCCTGGATGGCTGCACCTCTGCATCCCGAGGACAAGGGGCGGTTGGAAAGGCGTCCGATGAGCCCAGGATGAGCCCAGGATGGGCCCAGGGGAGGCTGATAGCGGCAGGCCGTGTGCGTGGGGACTGGGACCTGAGCAGGTGTGACGCAGGGCGCGGGGTCGGCAGGGGGCGCTGCGCGGCGGGGCTCACGAGGCCAAGCCGAGGACGACTGCACAGCAAGGCGCACCGGGCACCCACTCGGGCAGGGGATCCCAGGGCTCCCGAGGCCTTGGCAGGAGCCGAGGGTGGCGGCTTTGTCCCTGCGCTGGGCCGGGAGGCAGGGGCTTCCCTGCGGCTGGTCTCCCCCAGCCTCTGCGCTCAGCGCCGGCTGCCCTTCACCCAGCGGGGACCCTGCGCGGCGCTGTGCTCCCCAGGAGACCCCCTGGCTGCCAGGCTGGGGGCTGCCTGCCAGGCGCCCATCTCCCGGCGGATCCGGTGGCGTAATTTTGGGTTCCGGCATCAGAGCCGTTGCCATGGGGACCTCGCTGCTTCTGCTTTCTGATGATGGGCTCCGTGGGGACCCATGTGAGGAAGGTGGGAGGTGGGCACAGCAGGGGCCGGCGGGTTCTCTCCTGGAGAGGTTCGGCAGGAAGGAGGCTGAGGAAGTGGGGAAGGGGCGGGCGACTTCCTGGGAACAAAATGATGCGAACTGGGGACTGATAACCTCAGAAATGGATTCCTCCATCATCCAAGAGGCCAGAGGTGGAAGTCCAGGGGAGAGCGCCCTCGCGGCGATCCCGATCCCCGGCCGGCCGCGCGGCCCTCCCAGTGTCAGGTGGCTGCAGGGCCCTTGGCACACAGACGGGTACATCGCCAAGCTGGGTTCGGCGCCATGCGGCCTTTTCGGTTTGTCTCTTCCTTTTCTTCTTTACAGGAACACCCCTCATTGGATCAAGGGCCTTCCCCACATCCAGGGTGACCTCGTCTCAGTGTCTCATTCTATCTGCAAAGGCCATTTCTCCAAACGAGGTCTCCATTCCAGGTTATAGGACTCAGGACTCGGCCACATCTCTTTGAAGGCCGCGATTCAACCCACTACCTTGGAGGCCCTCACCGGATTGTGTTACTGGGATCGGGGAGGTAGCTCTGTTACAAACTTGCTTCTACCCCTTCAGGGACACATGTGTGGGACACTTGTGAATGTAACTCTGCAGCCAATCAGGCTGAGTTAGCCCCTGGTGGGTCCTTTGTACGTAGCTGTGTGACTTGGGGAAATGACTGGACCTCTCTGTGCTGCAGTTTCCTGAGCTGACAAACCAAGGTAGGAAGAGCTTCTTGAGCACAGTGCTGGTGCCAGGCACAGGAGGCTAGCCAGCAGGGGCCCAGTGTCCAGCGCTTGGCACACCGTGAACGAGGTCCCACTCTGTCTGGTTCGCTCATGTGGCCTCCAGGGCGGTGACTGTGGAAGCCGCCCAGGTGGGGGGGATCTGGGTGGACCCCCTGCATCCATCCCAGTGGTGCAGTTTCCCCTCATGTCCTGGCTTACCTCCCCCACATTCTCATCCCACAGTGTCCGCCTACACTATTTCCTTCATCTGGGGCAAATGAGAAAAACGAGGGCATGCTAATAAGATTTTATGTCCACTGCCTGCACAAGTTATTACTACTTTTAAAATCTGAATATGGAGGGATGTCTCTTATTCTGTAATTAGCACACGGCATGCTCCCTGTTTGATGATATGACCAGGCCGATGGATAAGGCACTGCTTGTTTGCTTGTTTGTTTGTTGTGTTGCTCAGATGGCAAAATAGAAAGTTGGGATCCTCATACAGCCCCAGATTTCCGGAAACATCCTTCGTGGTGAACTCAAACTTTAAGAACTGCTGCTTTGGGGTTTACCAGACATTTTCAGACACAGAATATCACTGTAGTTTCCCATTTTAGAGAATGACACCATGGTTCCTAGAGATTTTCTGACTTGGCCAAGGTCACGAAGGATTTCCTATCACAAGCCTGTGCCATCGGTGGTGCCGGGAGTGACCCAGCTCTTCTTATCCCCTGCCTGGCCCATGCCAGCCTCGCCCAGTAGTCTGCAGTCTCTCTTCCTTTGGAGGCTCTTTGCTGAAGCCCAGTGCTCTCAAGCTCCTGGGGTCTCCACCACCTCCCTGGCCATGTTTCTAACTCCTGTTCACAGCCTATAAATGCAGGTGGGTCTAAGGCTGAGACTCCCTCCTCTCTGCCAACTGGGCCCACGCTCATCCATCCTCCAACCTTTAAATACCATTTATAAGCTGAAGACTCTTAAAGTTTTATCTCTATCTTGGACCTTGCATTGAACTCCAGACTCATATATCCAGCTGCTGGCTCAGTCTCACTGTTGATACCGCCACTGATAGGTCTAAGAGGTGGCAGCGGCTGGTAACATTCTCCATTCACGTGTCTGTTATGGGGACCAGGGTGACCAATGCTCCGCTGTCACCTTGCTGGCACTGCTGTGGCAGGATGGTAAAACTGTGCATCCCCTTCCATGGTGCCAGGCCTGCCTGACAAGAGGGCGCCCCCTGCCAACTCCTGCAGCTTCCCCTTAGCCCTTGCAGGTCCCCCCAGCTTGTCTGCCACAGTCCAGTCCTGTCCCCATGTGTGCCCCTTGAGGACCAGCTGAACAGTGACACCTCAAATTCCACACATTCCAACAGAATTAACCGGCAGAGGCCCTGCTGCCCAGGAAACCTCCTTCTCCCTGGTCTGTACCAGCTCCATAAATGGCTGTGTGTGTCTTTTCAGTTGCTTAGGTCAAAAAATACCATGGTTCTCCCTGATTCACACTCCTGCCATCCTCTATCCAGCTCGCCTGCCCTTCTGGTCCTGCACCCTGCCCAATGACCTCACCCCGCAGCTCAGAGACCTATTTCGAGGGTCAGGTCCCACCAGTGCCTAGTGGCTACCAGGCCACTGGGGACAAAAGCCATTCTCCAGTGTCACTTGATCCCCCCACTCTCTGTTTGCTCCTCCTCTTTCTCCTAAGCCACATATTCTCAGGGCAGTGTCCACCTTGGGTCTGCTGTTTCCTCTTCCACATTCTCCAGGCCCTGCAGCTTCCTCAGTCCCCCCTGTCCTTCCCGTCCTGGCGTAGGCACGGCCCTCCCTGCTGGCACCTCTCATCCTTCTCAGGGGCAAACTCCAAGGGAATTGGATCCAGGACCTTTACACTGAGCTCTGTCCCCAGGCCTTTTTCACTTTTTATTTTGAGACCTATTCTCACTGTGCTCTTGGGGGGAGGACGTGTGTCACACATTCAATCCTTCTTCCTCAGCCTCCCCCAGTGCTAGGACTGCAGGTGTGCACACTGCCTCTTACAGCTGTTCAAATGTGTGTGTAGGGTTGACTCCAGCTGTGAGAATGGAAGCTCCCTGGAGGCCAGATGTGGGCTCTTTCTCTCCCTCTCCATTTCTGGTCTGTGCAGTGCTCGGGGCGTAGCAGGTTTGCAATAAATATTCATTGCATGAATGAAGAGTGAAGTCACCCATCAAAGTGCCTGACACATAATAGTGTTTGATAAATACTGGCTTTATACAATTTTGACTGTTTATATTTCATAAAATTCAGGAGCTTGCAGAGCAGAAGAGGAAAAAAAATCCTATAATCCCATTGTTTGGAAGCTCCCTATTGACTTTTGAAAAAAGACAGAAATAATATATGCAGACAGAAAATCCCATTTGATCTCAAAAGGCACAGACAGAAAGTTTCCTACCGCCACCTCCCACATTGGCCCTGACAACTTCACGAGGACACCATCTCCTCCGGGGACAGGAAAGAGCCCATCCAATAGGGACAGTGGCCAGGGAAGGACGGGGAGTGGCCAGGAGCCAGCCGTGTGGTGGTAGATTCTGACATTAACGTTGCCTGCTGTCATCCTTCTGCGCAGAGACCACCAGGGGACCCAGCAGTCTTAGGAAACGATTCACACTCTCCGTGGTTGTCCCTAAGGCTCTGCCTGTGCAGATTCTCCTGCCCTACTCTCACGTTTCTCTCTGTGCCCCGGCCAAGCTGACTTCCTTCCAATGGACTTTCCACTGGCCTGTGGCACACGGAAAGCCTTCTTCCTCCCCTTGATGGCCCACTCCAACTGCCTTTCCTGTCTTGGGGTAATAAGAGCGATTCTCACGTTTGAGGAGGTACCAGAGTCACTTGGAGAGGGTACAGAAACTCAGGCAGCTCGCCTTGTCCCCAGTGCTCTAGTGTGGCAACTCAGGAGGCTCTGTGACTTTGCATTTTGAACAAGGTTCTAGTCAGATATGGCGGCACATGCCTATAATCCCAGTACTTAGGAGGCTGAGGCAGGAGGCTCACGGTGAGTTCACTGGGCTACATAGTGAGACCCTGTCTCAGAAAGAAAGAAAGAAAGAAAGAAACAAACAAACAAACAAACAAACAAACAAAGTAATAAATTTCCCAGTGCTGCCTCCACCAAGAGGACCCTACTTTGGGAATCACTAACCACTAATCATGTTTGTTGTGTTTTAAGACGCCAGCTCACAGGTTCCTCCCACCACCCCTTCTAAATTAAGTCCTCTTGTATCTGTGCTTTTCCTTTATATTAGGTCACAAATTTTTAATTAAAAGTTTATTTGTGCTTAATGACTACCTTTTCAACAAGAGTGACTATGGTTGCTCCTCCACCCTTTTTTAGGGCTAAAACATTAACAAAGACCAGAAAATAGATACCATACAAGATTGTCATGAGTAACTATGTCATACAATAGTAGAAGCTTTCAGAATAAAAATAATTGACGTGACCACCATTGATTGGGCTCGTGTTAAGTGCCAGACGACAAGCGTGGGCAGGCTCTATGACTTCTGTTTTTGTATCTTCAATGCCTGGTCCATAGTGACAATTTTTTTTTAAAAAGTTTGATGGATTAATGAATGAAAATGTAGTCCCTCCATCATATCTGTGCTTTCCACATCCTTAGAATCAAGCAACTGTGGATATAAAATATTCAGAAAAAATTGCATCTGTGTTGAACATGTACCTTTTTTTCTTGTCATCACCCCTAAATGATACAGTACAACAACTATTTACATAGCATTTACATTGCATTAGGTATTATAAGCAACCTGGAGATGATTTAAAATATATGGGAGGATGTGTGTAGGCTCCACGTGAATGCGACTCCATCTCATGGAAGGGACTCAGGAACTGGTACGGGAGCTGAGCCCTGCGGGCACCCAGGAACAACTCTATACATTTCTCCTGCTTCCTCCTCTCCTGGATGCTGGGGAAATCATTTCGTTTTAGTCTTCCGGGCCCATCTCCCTCTGGGGTGGGAGGCCAGGATCGCTCAAAATCTTGAACTAGATCCCACTGCCCAGAATGATTGACAGGGTCCCTGGAGACGTTGAGCTGGTCCAGGTAGCGACAGAGATGTGGGGAAAGACAGATACGTTGTCTTGCTCTTCCGCTTATGTGGATGATACAGGTGCAGAAATAAGATTGAAGAAAGGAAGGGGCGGGCTGGGGGATTCACAGGCTGTTGTTATTCTCATTAAATACAAAGCAAAAAACAAGAAGATCAAAGCCGCACTGAAAAGAAAGAGACAAAAATAAAAGCAAGTGAACAGGAGGGTGGGGAGGGAGGAAGCAGAGACAGAAAGCAGAGGGTTGTCCACGCTGGAAACTGGCTCTCTTCTTCGGGCGTCCGTGAGCTACCTGCCAAATCAACTGATTACATCTGTAGGCAGAGTTACCTTTTTATTTCACACCAATTTTCACACACAGCGTAAGATAAAAATGGGAGAAAGGAAATGAATGGGAAAAGATGATTGAATGTTGATGTGAAGGGGGGCTCAGGGACGTGGCAGGAGGGGCCTGGACCGCAGCAACAAGAGGTGGCTGGAGAGGGTACTTGGAATCATGTGGGCTCCCCCACTCCACTGTCCTTTCTTCGTGTCTTCTTTGGAAGCCTCTGCCTTCTCTTCCCAGTAGTCGTGGCCTCCGGGACCGATGTGCCCTGGGCTTCTGAAAGCACGGCGGCCTCTCTTCTGTTCCTGATGCTGAAGTCTCAGGGCCTGATTATCAGAGGCACAATGCAGCTGACACCTCGCTGCATGGTCATGAGTCCGTCTCTTCTGCTCCTCAGGCCTCAGTTTCCCTACCTGGTATGTGATGCTAATCCTCACTTGATGTTGCTGGGGAGTGTGGACATGTGAGAGGTTTGAGTAAATGTCAAGGATTACGATCAGCCTTCATAATCACAGCAAACACAGTGTGGGCACTGCGGATGCAAAGTGGTGGCCCCTTGTCACAAGGTGTGTGGCCCCGCCCTGGCCTGGCCTGGCACTCAAGGACTCGGTGCACTGCTGATCCCCTGGAAGGCTTCCCACCCAGCTGGATGCCTGAGCTCTGTCTACAGGCTGATGGTGGGGGGCTGGGTCTGTTTCCTGCAAATCTTTGAGTTTACACCCACTATTTGGGAAGTAGTTTGGAGTAGGGCCTTGCTGAAAATCTCTTCTGCGAAGAACTGGCTTCGAGGGTCCTGAAAGTTGTTTCCTAGGGTGTCATAGGCAGAGGAGATGTCAGGCAGACACACCTCCCAGATTCCCATTTGCTGTGTGAAGCCAGCAGCAACACACAGTTAAAACAGGGCAAAGTACAGTGGAGTCAAAGGTGGGTGCACCTGCTCAGCACCACTGTGGCCAGAGGGGGAGCCGCACTCCTCTGTGGAGGAGAAGGTGACACAGAGAACCCTCAGGATACTTCTGTCATCCCTCTGTGGCCATAAGTTCTCCTAGCAGGTAGCTGGGCATTCCTGGAGGCTCTAGGATCATGGAGACACAGCAAAATGAAGCCCAGTGAGAGCAGGGACCTGTCCCTGGCTAGTAGCTTGTTAGAGACAGCAGGAGGATTGCACGTGTACCTGTGCACATGTCTCTGTGTGTATAATTTTGCTTGTGTAATCCTATGTGGTTGTATGTGTGTCCTTGTGCATGTATGCATGCATCTGTGTGTGCACACATGTGCAGTGTACACGTGTCTCTGTGTGTGTGCCTGTGTGTGTATGCATGTGTGGAGAGGGCAGTGCTATGCTCAGGGCACCTTTCCGGGAAGCAGGCCTGTAATTGCGGGTGTGTGTGTGGCTCCTAGGACAGGCGTGGAAATGACAAGTGCATTTGCCTCGTAAACTCAGAACAGGCCCTACCTGGGGAGCAGTGTGTCAGGAATCGTGGGAAACACTGGATGGAGTTGTTGCTTGTATCCCCTCTTTACAGCCCTCACAGGACCTGCACACACAGCGGCTGTCACTCGGCTGTCCGGGCAGGCAACTCCAGGCCCCAGTCTGCCCACTGTGGTGATGGGGAGGACATGGGGAGGGGGGACAAAGGACAAGGGAGGGACTAGAGAAGAAGCCAAGGGACCCTCAGAAGCTATGAGGTGCTGTGGCCCCTAAGTGTCACACTGCACGTCAACAGTAATCGTCCTGAACCCCAGACTTCTTCACAGTCCCTGTGACAATAGCTATCCCTGAGGTGGGCACAGGATGGGGGGTCACCCTCATTTTATCTGCTGTCTTGGGGACGCAAGAAGGGATCCAGATGCAGACATGGAAGGAAGTAGGAACACCTGCTCTATGCACATGGATGGACAACAGGTCCTGTGGGCAGCCCCTCCCCACTCCTTGAACGTCCCAGCCTCAGTGGAGAGTCCGTTGGGGTCTCTGTCCATGGGAGGTGCCATCCCCCTGCACAGGTGAAGTATGAGGAGCCAGCTGCCTCAGTGGGCTCCAAACCCTAGGGGAGGGGCCCTGCCATGGCTGTAACCTGCTCACCAAGGCCACGTCCCAAATAAACCAATGGCTCTGTTGTCCTTGCCAAGAGCCTGCTGGTGGGAATTCCCGAGTGCAGACAGGAGGCTGCTCCATCACATGCAGGGCAGGGCCGGGTGACCTGAGCTTCAGGGATGCTGGCCGCCAAGTTCAGTGGCGGTGGGACACCAGGCATGGCCCATTCCTTAACTTCTAATATCCTGTTTCTGGATTTGTAAAGCAAACTTATTGCTGCACAGCTCCTTAAGTCTGCTTCTGAAATGTTGAAAAAAAAAATCAAACTCGCTTGGGGCTGCCACAGGGCAGAAACATAGGCTGTGTGCTGTATATCTGGATTACAAGATTAAAGATCAATACTGCGTTGCACAGAAGCAAGTGTTAAATTGGGTGACAAATTCGAAATAGAGTTGGGAAGGAGAGAGGAAGGATGTTGTCAGAGATGGCTGCTTGGAAGGCTGGGGTTTGAATTGACTTAAAGGACACTCGTGTCCAGGTGGGGCGGGCGGAGGTGGCTTCTAGCACCAGACTCAGGGTGGGGGTGCTCAAAGGCCCAGAATGGGGCTTTCCAAGCTAGGGGTTCATAGCACCAGACCCCCAGCTACTACTTCTCTTGGCACATGGGAGGTGTTAGGATCCGATTTGTGTAAAAAAAACTGAGGATCAAACTCATAACCTCATGCTTGCCAGGCAGTTGCTTGTGCCACGAGCTATATTCCCAGCCTGGCAGGTGTTAGGACTTTAGTGATCTCTTTTTTCTTTTCTTTTCTTCCCTTCCCTTCCCTTCCCTTCCCTTCCCTTCCCTTCCCTTCCCTTCCCTTCCCTTCCCTTCCCTTCCCTCTTCTCTTCTCTTCTCTTCTCTTCTCTTCTCTTCTCTTCTCTTCTCTTCTCTTCTCTTCTCTTCTCTCTCTTCTCTCTTCTCTCCCTCTCCCTGTTCCTCTCCCTCTCCCTCTCTATCTCTATCTCTGTCTCTGTCTCATTTCATGGCTACCTGCAACTTTTTGGAAAAAAAGAGGGCACCAGAACACGAGGATACATGATCCACATCTCTTCCTTTCGTATCTCATTACATCTCATTCAACCTCTTCCCTTCTCCTATGTCCCCTTCCCCTCTGTCATCCCGTGTGACTCCGATCCTACCTTCCCTTTCTGTGTGTCACAGTTTCACATCCTGCTGCATCCTATCTGTTTCCCATTCCCATCCCATCCTTCACTCCCCGTCCCAGCCTCCCCACTCCAACCCATGCCACCTATCTCTTTCCACCCCACTCACAGCTCTGGTGGCAGAAGGGATTTTGGGCACACATGGGGACTTGGGAAAGTCGTTTCTTTGACACAGCCTGCAGGCTGAGGCTCTAGCCACTGAGAGCCTCCAAGAGCATCTCAGTCACTTTCTTGTTGCTGGGGCACAATCCGGAATCTACGTTTAGTTAGAGCTCAGGATTATGGAGGGTTCAGTCCACATGGCTGGCTTTGAGGCAAGTGGGGCATGGTGGATGGGTCTGGCGGAGGAAAGCCAGAAAATATAGTACAGAGAGAAGGGAGAAGCCTGGGAGAGAGAGTCACCCTTCCAGATCACGTCCCCAGTTTCCATCTCTTTTGAGCAGGCCTCACCTTCTAACAGCTCTGAACTCATGATCCAGGCATCCTCCAAAAGCCCTACCTATGCACACATGAGACTTTTGGGGAATATTCTTGATCTTAACCATAAGAGCAGTGGGAGTTATGATAAGACAAATGGCCCAAAGGAAGTGGTAGCAGCACTGTTGTTTCTGGAAGGACTGGAAGCTGTCTCTGTAGTTTGGGCCTGAGCAAGCCCTCCCTGGCATACTTCTCACCTTGCCTGGTGAGCTGGAGCCAGAGGAGTCTGCAGCAGCCCCAGCTGGGGACCTGTCCCCTGCTTGCTTGGAGAAGGGTGTTGTCCACTCTGTTTTGCCTGTGGCTGCCTGGCCACTGCACGAGGCAAGAAGAATATACAGTGTAACTAAGACCTCAAATACTGGAGCCTGGCTGCCCAGTGGCAATCAGGCCCTGCCCCTTGCCAGCTGTGTGGCTGGTGCAAGCTTCCTGACTGCTCTGTGCCCCTCATAATCATCGAGCTTTCCGACCGGGGTGCCATCAGGATCAGATGAACTATGGCACGAGCCCCTTGTGAGTCCTCTGTGGGGTCTGTCATCCTTTGCTATCATCATTTATTCTTGTGGAAATGGAAAATCTGACATTCAGATCAGACTCCCTAGGACACGAGTTCCTGGGGAAAGTCCAGGCTCAGTGCAAGGGACCCCCAACACTGTCCAAAAGCTGCCTCCGGATGTGCCCAGCCCCTCTGGTGGTACGCCCCAGGGTGAGAGCAGGGCTACTCTACCAACCTTGCCCTTCTCCTGCTAGGCTGGCTTCCTCATCTTGTCCTTGGATCCAGGAGAGCGAAGGACTGGGTGGGTACTGTGACCCAGGGCCCGTGCTGGACCAGAAGGGGTAGCAGCTGTCTTGTAGCCAGTGCACCACCACAGCTACCTCACCTCTCCTCCCTCCTTTCCTCTCCTCTGCATCACTCTCACAGATGAGCCTGAGCCAAGAGGTCTAATACTGCCCGCTTAATGGCTTATAGATCGCTAGTGAGTCGAGCCTGATGGAAGTGTCTGTTAAGGTTGGCACTGGGATCCTGAGTCAAATGGCCCGAGACAGATTCATGGCTGTCTTCCAGGCCACCCTGGGAAAATGCTCTGTGGCAGCACACCCAGCTCTCAGGAGCTTGGGAAGCCCAGGGACACAGAGCACTCTTTAGGAATGGCAGTGCTCTGGGATCCTATCTGAGGTGCAGGGACCCTCTAGAGGTCAGAGTGGCACCCTGAGTTTGAGCTGGACTGTGAGCAATGGGCAGATACCCAGATTCACCCAGAAACAAGGCCAGGAGGTGTTAATTAATGGGTACTAATTTAAAAAGAGACCAGACTGACCTACAAATGGATTCTGAATTATGGAATTTTAAAACACAGTTTTAGCACTGTCAAGTAGATAGGTTTCATTAGACTCATAAAACTACACAAAGTGTGTGTGTGTGTGTGTGTGTGTGTGTGTGTGTGTGTGTGAAATACAGAGATTCTTGTCCTGAAGTGATTCACAATAGGCCAGGGAAACTGATGGTACACAATTGTATTACTCGGCATTAGTAAAATTAACTTACCAAAATGGTCAACCGGAAGTTTTCAAGGACCTGGTAGAATGAACAGACCAGTGATGAGTAACCGCTCATCTGTGTATTTATGTGCAAATTGGATCCTCCTGGGCAGAGCTCCATGAGGCTGGCTTTCCTCCACAGTTTAAACACCTCCTTCCCTCCAGATGCCCAGCCTGGTCCGCTGTGCTACCTAGTGCTTCTGGCTCCTAATTTGCACAGGTAAATTCCTGGTCCTCTGAAGGAAAGTACATTTGTTCTCCAGTGAATGGAGTATAGAGTCCTTCGGTTGTAGGTGTATGAGGACCTGGAGTGAACCCACCTGGGAGCTGGGGTCCCCAATTTGGGGAAAATTGCCAAAGGCCTAGGGAACTCAGTACTTTTCAGAAGCTTTCAAACCTGGGGCGCTTTTGCCTCCAGGGCTCCTTAAGAATCTCTTAGCTT
Source organism: Cavia porcellus (assembly GCF_034190915.1). Taxonomy (NCBI): domain Eukaryota; kingdom Metazoa; phylum Chordata; class Mammalia; order Rodentia; family Caviidae; genus Cavia; species Cavia porcellus. Next base: position 24,898,352 of record NW_026947515.1, read on the forward strand.
TCACCTCCAAGGGGAGAGTTGGCATTTCCATCTCTTTGGCTGGCAAATTGTAAATTTGGATATGAGCAGGAAATATAGTGACATCAAGGTTATGTGGTCTGCAGCTGACAAGACAGATGGCCCTCAGCAACCAGCACTTGCCAGCGTCTTCTGGGTTTGCACACACTCTCTCTCCATCTCTCTTTCTTTTAACCTTTTTTTTAGAAAAAGAAAACATTTTCAGAGACTTTAATAACTGTGGAAGGGTGCTGTAAGGCGGGCAGGGAAATCGATCATTTTTATTTGGTTGTACGTGATAAAATGTAAGTTTGAGCAATAAATCTTGTTACCTTGAGGGGAAAGAACAATGTGGTTGCCCATTAATATGATTCCCTTTTGGAGCTTTTAATGAATGAATGAAGCCCCTGGCCTGAGTAATTAAGAGTGATAGCTTCCCCCTCCCCGGTGGGACGCTGGGTTCCTGACTCAGCCGGGGGCTGGGGCAGGGCTCACAATTCTCCTCCATCAAGGCCACTGCTGGCTTCCCATCTCTCTCCTTGTCTGTTGTATTCGTCATCTATTATTTTAAATCAGTGTATCACCAATGCACATGAAGAACCCACTGTGTGCCAGGCACCATGCTTAGCATCACGGGGGTGGCAAAAGTGTATCTCAGGGTCTGGGGCAAGTTGTCAAGCAGAAGTTGTCTGTAGGACTGGGACGATGCTGGGGTGGTGGGAGGGTGTGAATGGCTGGGAGGCCGGGAGATGGACATTTGGGGAGGAGAGTCAGATAAGGTTGCTGGGAGAAAGGGACTAGAATTCTAGAGTCACTCTTCTTCAAGGACTTGGAGTATGGATTGCTGGTTTTGAGGCCAAAGTTTGGGTTTTAATATTGGGAATATTTAGAGGAGTGAGAGACAGAAGGACTTCTGGTTTCCTATTCCTGAGTCATAACCTGCTCCCAAATTTTCTATGAGTGCTAAGAAGTTTTCCTGGGCTCTCTAGACCTGTTATTATCCTAGCTATCTGTCTGCTTGTCTTGGGCAAAGCCCCCTGGGAACATGACAAGAAATGAGGGAAGTAGCTTGTGCTGGCTACAAGATACAGTTTAAGGTACCAGATACATTGGCAACGATCTCTTGGACTTTGTTCTCAGAATATTCTGAAAGAAAAGCAGGCCCCTGTTTCAGTTGGCTCTGGCTGATATGACAAAGTGCCATACATGGGAAGTTTAGACAGTAGACATAGGTTTTGCACATTTCCCAAGGCTGGATGGAAGCTCAAGATGAAGGTGCTAGCTAATTTGATCCTGGTGAAGTTCCTCTCCTTAGCTTGCAGGTGGTTAGCCTCTCTCTCTCTCTCTCTCTCTCTCTCTCTCTCTCTCTCTTTCTCTGTATGTGTGTTTGTGAGAGACAGAGACAGAGAGAAAGAAAAGAAACAGAGAGACAGAGAGACAGAAGAGAAAGAGAGAAAGGGAGAGAGAGAGAGAGAGAGAGAGAGAGAGAGAGAGAGAGAGATTTATAGCCTTCCCTTTCCTCTTCTTAAAAAGCCACTAATCCCATCACAGGGGTCTCACTCTCATGATGTTCTCTAACCCTAATCAAAGACTTTCTTATATTTCAGCTTCCTATTATTGTAATAAATATCTGAGGTCATCAACTTATAAAGGTCTGTTTTGGCTTCTGGTTTTGGAGGTGCAGTCCATGTCTATTTGCCCTGTTGCATTCAAGGCCCATGGGGAGGCAGCAATCGTGATGGAGAGTGGGTAGGAGAACAGAGCATCTCACTTCACGGCCACGACATAAAAGAGAAAGAGCAAAAAGTCCCACAGTCCCCATCTGGGGCACACCTCAAATGACAAAACCTCTCACTAGGGGCTGGGGATTTAGCTCAGTGGCATAAGCACCTGCCTTGCAAGCAGGCGGTCATGAGTTCGATCCTTGGTACCGATAAAAATGAAAAAAAAAAACCTCTCACTAGCCTCACCTTCTAAGGATTCCCCTGCCTCCCAGTAGTGCCACAACTGTAGACCAAGCCATTGAGGGACATTCCAGATCCAAGCTGTCGAAGTCTACATCTTTTAAGTACATCCCATTAGAGGTTTGGGCTTCAAACCATGAATTCTGGGGAGATAAAACTGCACTGTGTAGCAGACCAGTGGGGTGGAGCTCAGCTCTGCTTTCTTCTCAAGGAGCACAAGTGGGGAGTGGGGGATGGAGTCTGCAAAGAGAGGGGTCTCATAGGAAAGGGGTCAAGGAGTGGCCTCTGCTGCCAGAGGGCAAAACGAGTGTGGGAGCCCCTGAACCCCTCCCATTTTCCAGCCACTCCTCAAGTGATAGGCTGGGGTTCAGCAGGGCTCTGACTGTGACCAGCAGGAAAGTGCCTCAGCGTCTTTGGGGAGTAAGTGGCCCTACAAACAAGGGCAGGACATCCTGTTTGCTTCTCAGACTTGGGTGGTTTGCCCAGAGCATCATTGGTTGTCTTGAACTTTTCTCCTTCAAACCCCAACGTGGTTGAGGTTGAGGTCCCCCAGGGCATGGGCACATCTTATCTCCTAGAGCTATGTGATATTGGGACCACAAATTTTGTTCTAATGGTGAGAAAACTGGGCCTAGAGAGAGTATTTATCCAAATCTCTGAACTTTAAGTGGTGAAACAAGAATTCAAAGCCATGTCTGTCTGTTCCAAGATGGAGGCCTTTCTGATATATCGAGGTGCCTCTCTGTGGGAACCCAGCCTTCAACTGGTCACCCTGATCCAGCATTGACTCAAACAGCAAACATAGGACACAGAAAATGTGGTTAAATGCCTATGGAGCTAGGGTGCCAAGCTCTGCCTACAGCTCAAGGGATGGGTCAGTGTGACATCTCAGAAAACAAAGACCACTGATTGCCTTCCTCCTCTGGATGCGGCCTTTAAAGATGTCTGGAGTCCTCCTGAGTCAGAAGCACTAGGGCCAAAGTGCTTCTGACTCAGGTGCTTCACACACCAATGTGCTGTGAGTAGGGACACATCCTCCTGGGGACACAAAGCAAGTATTTTCTAGAGGTCTGGGGGTATAAATTACAGTATATTCACTCTAGGTGATGTTATATGCCATTGAAAACAGTTAATTAGAGCTGAATCAGAGTGTTCCCTAGGGTATTGCTGAATAAGAAAAGTAAGAGGCAAGAAACAAATGTTACATAATTCAGTGAAATGAGCAATGACCAGAGCCCAGCGGTACGTATATAATAAGCACATGTGTGTGTGCATATAAGTACATACGGTGTATATAAACAGTTGCATACATATATTACATATATACGTGTGTGGTGAATATATACCCGTGAAGTCAGCCCTCTGTACCTGCAGTTTTTACAGCCATACTGTGGCCATTAATTGTGATGGTGTAATTGTAATGCCTGGCAGACTAGCAAAGCACAACTTTGAGTGTCTCTAGATGTATCTAAGTGGGTTATGCAGGTGCAATCTTGGGTACTACTTGTGGGCCTTGGCTCTTTTGTCTCTGGTGCTGTTCCCTTTGTTGCTTCCCAGTTGCCCTGCCTGTCTTTCTGCCATGAACCGAATTCCCTGAAACCATGAGCCACATTAAACCTTTCCTCCTTTAAATAATTATCCATTATTCTGACCTGGTAATGGGAATGCTAACACATGTGGATTCAACCAACCTCAGGAAAAAAGTTTTCTTTGAAATTGCGTCTGTATGAAGATGTGCAAACTTTTTTCTTGACATTATTCCTTGTACAATTGTTTACATAGCATTTGAATTGTATTTATTTTAAGTCATCTAGAGATGATTCAAAGCATGTGGGAAGATGCTTGTAGGTCATGTGTTAAGACTGTTATTTATATAAGGGACTTGAATATCCAAGGTTTTGTTGTCCACGGGGAGTCCTGGAACAAAACTCCTACTAATATGGAGGAATGGCTGTATTTATTTATGTGTGAGTTTATTTTTTACTGGTACATAATGATTGCATTCATCATGGTGAGCTGGTACATGTACATAACACATCTTAATTCCTTCTTGTAATTTTCATCCCTTATCCCTTCCATCCCTCTCTGGTCCTTGCAGTTTGGTTCCCTTTTGGTTTGTAAAAGCTCTATTTACAATTTTTTCAGTTCTTTGTTATCCATCTCCTTCCCTTCCGCTCCCTTTCTCTCTCTCCATCTTGTTACCCCTTCCTACTTCTTAATATCTATTTTGTATTTTGCTCCTAATATTTTTGAGGGTTTCTCATGTAAGAGAAACCATGCAATATTTAAGCTTGGGTGTCTGATTAATTTCCCTTAATATTATGGTCTCAGGATGCATCTATTTACTTATAAATGCATTTAGTTTATCTTTCTTTATATTAGAGTAGTGCTCTATTGTGTGTAAATAACACTTCTTCTTTATTGATTCTTCTGTTGATGGGCACTGGCCATTTCCAAGATTTAGCTACTATAAATTATGGTGTTATAAACATGGGTATGGTTAACTCACTCTAACATGATGACTTTAACTCTTTTGGGAAGACACCTAGAAGAAAAATAGCTTGGTCAAGTGGAATTTCTGGTTTTAGTTTTTTGAGGAGCCTCCATACTGGTTACCCAAGTTTGCACTCCCATCCACAATGTAGAAAGGTTCCTTTTCACCCCAGCCTCACCAGCATTTGTCTCTTCACTCTGGTGGTTGTTTCCTTTGCTGGGTAGCTTTTTAATTTCATTTGATACCATTTGTTGACTCTTGGTATTATTTCTTGTACTCTGGAGTTCTATTCAGAAAGTTCTTGCACATTCCTATGTCACTGAGTATTTTACCTATTTTATCTTCAAGTAGATTAAGTGTTTCTGCTTTAAGCATTTAAATATTTATTGATTTTGATTTTAGTTTATTACATGGCAACAGGCCCCACCCACTCTGAGGTGCTGGGCAGAGCCCAGGGACCCCATAAGAAAGTCACCTTAGTCTCCCCAAAACCCTACAACAGCAAGAATGGGCTTCATTCATTCCTTTTTGAGGTTCTGGGGACAAAACTGAGGGCTTCATGTGTATGTTAGGTAAGTTCTCAACCTCTGAGCCCCAACTTTAATCCACTTATTCCACTGTGATTTGGGGGTCTCCTTGGTTGTTGCCTCGGAGACCCCATTTGACTGAAAGGTAAGATGAACAGTTCAGGGGAGACTTCTGCTAATCTGTGACACTTACCATCTCAAAAGGGAACTCTTGATAGTGATCAAGAGTTTTAGTTCAAGAGTTTAGATCAAGAGTTTAGTGATGGACAGCAGGTACAAACCAGGTCTGTCCCTGGAAAAGCTGGCTGTAGGGTCATCCTCCCTAGGGCTCCTACATGGTTCATATCTGTGTGCAGATATGAGTGATAGCATATCCAGGACTCCTAATTGTTGTAACTAAAATTGCTCTTAATGATCATCCCACCGTGGGAGTGAGATCCCTTTTCCCTCAAGATTATGGCATGGCTCCTGAGGTCCCTGCTTAACTGCACCTGCCGATGCACCAGGCTGAGCAGGTCTGGGATTTCTGCTTGTGACCTCTGAAAGTTGGTGGAGTTCCCAAAAGACTGAGTTGATCATTGTGATAGTTTGCCAGAGCACTTTGTATTTAGCATTGGTAACTTGGAGTACAAAATGAGTGCGTTCTGATCGATATACACTTCTAGATGGATTAACCATCAACATGGCTATCTCAGGGATGTTTCACTCCCTTCTCAGTGTCCCTCTTAAACAGGAGCCCTTATTTAGTTCAGTGGATGCACAGAGAAATGGTGACTGAACAGGGGATGGAGGAAGTGAGGGAGAGGTTAAATTTTTCCAATGCTATGTACTAATCTGAAATGCCACCACTTAGGGTCTCAGGCAGTATTTTTTGTGAATACAAGAAGAAACACTATTTGAAATGGCATAAAGAATAAGACTAACACAAAGGAAGCAGAGTACACAGCTAGGGATGTGACAGAGACATGGATGATACTTTTAGTCCCTAGATCTGCAGAGGTCACAGTTATGACACTGCTGGCAGGGAGTCATGAGCCAAGGACTCTGGACATTCACTGCAGCTCGCAAAGGCAAGGAAAGAATTTTTTCCTCGGAATTTCCTATAAATGATTTCTGACAAATTTCCACTGCGTTGTATCCCTATTCCTTTTACAGTATTTTCTTTTGAGACAGGATCTCTCCAAATCAGAAGCTGCCCAGGCTGGGCTCCAACTGGTGACCTCTGCCTCAGCCTCCCAGAGTGCTGGGATTGCCGGTCAGAACCACCACTCTTGAACCAACATCTTGATTTTAGCTGCATAAATCCATTTTGGGGCTTCTGACCTCCATAACAGTAAGGCAATACATATGTGTGCGCATGTGTGTACATGCCTATGTGTGTGTGTTAAACCACTGGGTTTGTAGTAATTTTTATAGCAGTCATGGAAAACGAACGTGCCTGTTACCTGGTTGCTTGAACCAAACTTGCTTGAGTTAGGCTTGCCATTCTCTCATTTGTAACCCCAGGAATCCTGAGTAGTACCCCAATCCCAAGAGGGCAGACTTTTTTTCACAGCAGCCTCACTCCCTATGAAGCTCTTCAACTCACTTTCATGTCTGCTACCTCCGAAGATCTAAGGCTGGGATTTGAAAGGCCCATTGAGGAAGATTTGTCCAACTTTCTCCTCCTGCAAAAGAGGAATCCCAGTCAGGCCCAGCTGGATCACGTGATTTGCCTGGGCTGTAGATAGATTTTGTAACTATCCTGAGTCCAGGCTGTAGAGGAGCAGGGGACCTGTGGAACCTCAGAAATGAGTGTAGGACAGTTTGGGATTGTGTCTGAGTATGTTTCCCCCTGAGGCTCCATGTACGGTTGGTCCAGAGCCCGAGTCTTCCTCAGGCTGTTCTTGCAGCCAGGATCCCTGGAGACTCGGCACCTCCTGACTGCAGCTCAGTCCAGGGCTCCACATTAGCTGCCCCATCTCTTCCTTCCTCACAGGAGACATTTCTGGCCAGAGCTGCCATTGAACTCCGTCTCCAGATACCATCTCGTTTTCCAGATCTGATTGTTTTGACAGCTTTGCCAAATTACAAAGCAAAGTCCCCATTTGGTAATAAGAAAAGCAATATTATGGCAGAGATGCTTCATTCCTTTGAAATTGGCGGTAAGTGAATTTGCATCCACTTAGTAGTAAATAAGTCTGTCTGGTCCCCTCTCCAGTGCGATTTAGATGCATTTGAGTCTGCTTGATAATTTTATGATGGCGAGAAAGCGAGGAGGGAGGGAAGAAGAAGAGAGGGAGGAAGAGACAGAGAGATTTCTTGGGGTGGGGAAACTGAGGACAGGGAAGTCTCATGGTTTTTGGCAGTGTCTCTTAGCTGGTGACCAGGCTGAACCAGTCAAACAAGGGTGGACAAATCTTTGTTGGGAAAAGAAACAGTCCTCTTTCCTCTCGTTCAGTGTGTTATGATTTAGAAGAATCTGAAGAACCCTTGTCATGACATGCTCTCTAAAACCCTCTTTAAAATTCAGCTGGAAAGGCCTAGGGAAAGATATAGAGGCCTTCGCAGAGTGAGAGCTGGAGGCCTTTGCCAGCCTGCTGTGGGAGGGGGAGGGAGTGTTCCATGCAAATTTGTTTAAAGTCCCCCTTGGCAACTGCTGGGAAGGAAATCGCTTTCTCCTTTTTAAGACTAAAGTGGACACTGTCTCTTTCTGATTGGATGGGGCCCAGTCGCTGAGTGCTTTACATTTTCTGCACGGAAATGCCCTGGGTGACCCTCTTCTCTTTTTTCCTCCTGTGCTTGGATGAAAGAAAAGTCTAGCTGGGGAGATGGAGGAGTAAGATGGAGGCAAAAAAAGCGGGTCGGGGTGCATGTGACTTCAGAAGTGAGACCAACCGAATTAGAAATGGAGAACCAGCGAGAACCAAGGCACGACTTACATTTTAAAGTGATGCCGAGGGTCAAACACAGGCCATCCATCATGCCAGGCCAGTGTTCCATTGCTAATGCAGGCCCAGCCCACGACTGGACTTTCTAACATGGCCTTCAAGGCCTCCTGAATTTTTGCTTTCTATTACCCTGAGTAGAGTGCTCTGAATCCTCTGCATCCGCAGATCCAGGAAGTCAGGTAAACAAACTCTCGGGCAATGGAGTTCACTCAGAAAACTCACACCTTTCTTTAATCCCATCGCTCTGGGAGACCAAAACAGGAAGATCACAAGTTTATACCCAGCCCGGAGAACTTGGTGACTTAAGGAGATGTTGTCTCAAAATAAAAAGGTGTTGAGGATGTAGCTTAGTGCAGAGGCCCTGGGTCCAACCCCCAATACTGTACAAAAAACATAAATACACACAAAGTCACAGAGTACTTCAGGAAAGTCCATCCCCGCTTCTCCACCCATGGAAGTTACAGCATCCGCCTTTCCCGGTGTCCTTAAGTCTGCTCCTTTTACATAGCACTGCAATGGTCTCACAGGTCCCAAGGAAATACTTCCTGATGAAAGCAGCTGACTTTCATTTATCATCCACTCTGAGACACGGAGAAGTAGGTGACTCGTCCAGTAAGGACAAGGTGAGGAGACAGCAGGTAATATGTGTCCTTAAACTGACATCCTAGACACTTTACCTGCTTCACCCTATTTCCGACCCATCACCCCAAGGTCTCTCAAGATGACATAACTAGATGGGGGCCAAAACAGGAACCTAACCTACCACCACTCCACCGTACAGCCAGTAGGTAATCACATACTTACCAATGTGTGTACCTGGCACCTCGGTACGTTAGCTGATGTTCATCCTGTCTGGAGGAGGCAGGGATTGTTATGACCTGCATGTTATAGGTGACGAAAATAAGGTGCAGAACAGCTGAGTAACTCACCCACCCAGAATCACACATGGAAGAACGAGTCTTTGACTCCATGCCTGTTGACTCCAAGCTTGACATCTTAGCCATAAGGAGGCTAACAGCCAGCAGGGTGGGACTGGGGATGGGGTCTTCAATTTCCCAGAATAACATTTGCTAAGCCGTGTCGTGCCTTATGCACTAGATATTCCTGGTTCCTGCCCAAGCAGAATTCAGAGTCCGGCGGGATGATAGGCGTGGAAGTGGGTAATCAAGCAGTGAGGAGCCACCGAGGGAAGGCAGCCTCCAGGAACTCGGGGTAGCAGAATCATGGAGCTGGGCTAGATTCTCGGCATTGAATTTGCAGCTGCCTCGCCTGGAATTAGCACTGGGGGCTCTTACATTCCTAGGTGGCATGATCGCTAGCATGAATGGAGGTGGCTGCCTTGCTCAGTTCCTCACGGCTTCAGGGCCTAGGGGAGGTAGGGATAGGCTCATAGCAGAGCCATCACAGCCACGCACCCTAAGGCAAAGCATTCTCAGCAGTAGCCAGCTGCGAGCACCCCCGTGGCGCTCACCTGGTGATGCTCTAGGCTTGTTTACTGTTGCTTTCATTGAATCTGACGAGGCTAGAAATAATTGCACTAATATTATTGACATTAATCGTACAGCAGGATGTATTTATGTTGTGCTTCTTCCTCAACTCAAATTCAGTCTCATTCTCACTCTTGTGCTTCCTGGAGTGGCTTGCAGGCGGACCTGCTGCTGAGAGGGAGAAGCCACCCAAGCACCACACCTATCTGTGTGCCTTTGGTGCCAGAGGCTCTGAGCCCAGATCAGACACCCAGTGGCTGTAGGTGGGAGATGGGAAAGTGGGCTTCCCTGGAGAGATTCCAGGACTAAAGTGGGGAACGAGTCTCCAGCTCCCGTCTCCCTCATTCTCTCTCCACTCTCTGCTCCAGGAAGTCACCCCTCTCCATCCCCCAGAGCACAGGTACCGCTCTTCTCTGAGACATCCCTGATGGGATGCTGTGGTGGGCGTCCTCAGCAGTAGCCAGCAGTACCTTGGCACTTACTCTTCTGTTCTGCTCCTCTTAGCTCCTGGTCTGCAGCTGGAAGCCTTAGCTTGCAGAAGGGAGATTGTCTCAAGAGCCCTCCTTTCAGTGCCCAGTGTCGCATGACTTGCAAATGCAGGTGTGCATGTGTGTTTTATTTCAGAGGTACGAGAGAATCTCGGTTCTCAAAACTTAGACTTATAATTCACTGGTTTTATTTTACTATCCACTTGGGACCTAACTACAAAAAGACTTCTTGCTACTTTTTTTTATTCTAAAGAGTGCATAAAATGTATACATTCTGTTAAAGAATAATAATAAACTAATCCACCCGTATATTCACACTGAGCTTAAGAAATAGAGCGTTACATCCCCAAGAAGTTCCCTGTGGATTTGCTCCCCATCGCATCTCCCATCTCTGTACCAGAGCTAACTGCTAGCCTGAGTTTCACACTGATCATTTCCTTCTCTTTTCCATGAAGTTTTACCAGGCATGCAGGTATTCCTAAATAATACATTATTTAGCTCTGCCTGCGTTTTGAACTTTATAGTATAATGGAATCATACTGTGTATTTTCTTCTGCGTCTTGCTTCCTTTGCTTAACAATATATTTGTTGGATTCATCCATTTTTAATGTGAATAGTTGTGGTTCATTCATTTCTACATCTAAATAGTATTCAGCTATATGAATATCCTGCAATTTATTTGCCTAGTCTACTGCTGGTAGAAATTCGGGATTCAGGCTATTATGTATATTGCTATAAATATTGATTTATATAACTCCCATTCGCTACCCTAAGAACAGAGCTCAGAGTGGTAACTTTGACATCAAATGAGAATTTCAGGGTCCTCTTCCAGGACTACTGAATTTGCACTTTAAGTATATGCACATAAAAGTCTGAGAAGCACCACTCTGTACACCTGGTTTTATAACTGGGAGCTGAATATCTTACAATCAACCAGATACATTTTTTTCCATAATGGTTTTACCAGTGGCCCCTGCACCCCAGCAGAGGAGGGATGTTCCTATTGGTCTATACTTACATCATCTGTTGCTGTTAAAAACTTCCCTGCCTGGCGGGGGTGAGATGGAGTTTTCTTTTCGTTCTCCTGATTAGCCACATCTCTCAGCTGATCCCAGCACTGTTGTCCTAGGTGCACACATACAAGCCACCCTTGGAAACCACAACTTTTCAGATGTTCGTGGGCTGTCATGTTTTTCTTCCAGAAAAGCCCTGTTTATGGTTTTGGTCATTTTTCTGTTGGGCCAGCTGTTTTTTTCTGATTGACCACAGGAGATATTGTGTGGAGGGAACTTCATATGTTTTCCAGGCAGCGTGCTCTGTCCACCATTTTGCTACCCTGAAGCCAGTGTCCGGCCTTACTTGCAGCCAGGTGAGGTTCAGCTGACCGAGTCTCAGTTAAGGAATGACAGGTGTGCTCATTGGCTAGGACCGTGCTAGCAGATGAGGTGTCTGGACCAACAGGAATGTATTTTCTCACAGTTCTGGAGGCTGTGAGTCCAAGGTCAAGAGTTGGTTCCTTTGACTCCTTCCTCGTTGGCTTCAGGAGGGCCACCCTCCCTCTGTGGACACTGCACTGGGCATGCACAGCTGTGGCTTCTGATTTCCCCTCTCATGGGGATGATGGTCATATTAAATCAGGGCCCTCCCTAAGACCTTGTTTTAGCTTAACTCTCTTTGTAACTTCCATTTTCAAGGTCAGTAACTGTCAGAGACAGTGGGGTGGAGACTTTAGCCTATGAATGTAATGGAGACATAAATCAGTCCACAGAGTAGGGTAAGCCACTTCTGTATCTGGGGCTAAAATCAGCCCACAAGATCTTTTTCAGCCTTTCTTGCCCTTTACTGTGAGTTCTAGAAGCCACGTGTTCTCAGTACAGGAATGGTAGGAAGCCGCCTGGATCCCTGTGTCACAGCATGGAACCAAGCGGCCAACCCTGCCACACTCTCTTTGGAAGAGAACCAAACCTTGCCTATAGAAGACCGCTGAGATTTGGAGGTTAGTTGCTGCAAAATGATCTGTTTTATCCTGACTAATGGGATTTTTTCATAAGACTAGGCAGACTTTTTAGGTGTATGCTGGTTTTCTTCTGGTATGGTTTTGGAACTAAGATTATAGTAGTCATTGAAAGGGATCTGAGCAGGCTTCTTTTTTATTATCTAGAAGTGTAGTTCCTAAAACATGTGGTAGAAATTGCTGATAAATCACTTGGACCTAGAATTTTCTTCCTGGAAGATTTCAGACTAATAATTCAATTTCTTTAAAGGTCATTAGACTATCCAGGTTTTTTCCTACTTCCTTGATAAATTGTAATTTTCTAGAATTTATTCATTTTGTCTAAGTTTTATGATTTATCCCAAATTTTTCCACAACCTCTTTCCATCTGTTTAATCACATCAGCTTTTGCAGTTTTATCCATTTGTAGTTCTGAATATTATAAATCTCTCCTCCACCATTTTTTTATTTTCTTCTGATTAACCTTGCAAGGAATAATATTTTTACAAAGCCTTTTTCAGAGAACTGACTTTAGGCATGGAGCTTTTTTCTATTGTGCTTTATTTTTGCCTTTAGCTTTGCTCATGAGGTTAATATTTTCTTTTTCCTGTTTTCATTAGGTTTATTGTACTATTTTTTCTTCTTCTTCAATTGGATGCATGTCATTAACTTTGAGTCTTTCTTTAACTATAATATAAGCAATTAAAAGTAGAAATTTTCTTCTGAATACTGCATTAGTTTCAGCCCTACAATTGTTGTACGGCATAATTTTGTTATGACAGTTTTTTGTATTTCTATTTTTTAATATTCATAATAATTTCCTCTTTAAACCATTATGGTTAGGTCTTTTAAAATGTCCAGCTATATAGATTTTAAGATATATTTTTAATATTAAATTTCTTATTCAAATGCCTCAGACCCAGAATTTGTTGAGGCCAATTTTGTGGACTAACAGTCAGTTTTTAAAACTAATTTGTTTATGTTTTTAAGTAAGTATGTGTCCTCTGATTGTTGATAGCAATTTTCTCCATATAACCATGAGACCTTTCTTCTTTGCACTGTTCAAATGGTCTATATTTCTGCTAAGTTTTTGTCTGCATGTACAATAACAGATCTCTTACTGTGATTGAAAATTTTTCTATTTATTTTGTAGGTTTGTCAATTTTTATTTTACATATTTTGAGCTTTGCTTTGGGTGCATAAAGCAAAGCTTGTATTTTCTGAATGAATTAAACATTTTATCCTTGGATAGCAAGTTTATTTTTAGTAATGCTCCTAAAAGTTAACTTTATCAAATTTCTACGTAATTTCACTGGCATTGTTTTGTTTGCTATTTTGTTTAGTATTTTTCACTTTTTTTTTTTAGCTTAAACGTTTTTTAGACTTTCAATTCTTGATTTTTCTGTCTCCTCTAAACCCGCTTACTTATATCTTATTTTAAACGTCTGATACTCTTGGTCTTTTTTTAACTCATAAATCAAATTCACTATCATATTGGCCTGTCTGAATTAATTTCCACTACCTTTTACACACTTTCTATCTGAACATTTTGCATTTATTTTTCTTTCTTTTAGGATATTTTTAAAAATTTATTATTATTTTACTTATGGGATCTAGTTGGGGATTATGTACCCTTATTTATCCCTGTTTTATTTCAGAGTTAATCTATTGCTTTATGAGGCTACTTGACTTGATAAAAGTAAAGTTAACAAATGCACTTGCATTCTTCTTGGGTCATGTAATAATGTATTAATTCTGATTTCCCTCCTCAAATTATTTGCTACAATTTTTTTTTTTTGCAGCATTGAAGATTGGACCCAGGATCTTTGTACTGAACTACTTCTCCAGTCCTTTAAAACAATCCTTTTAAAATTTACTTTGTGACAGTCTCACTAAAAGTTAAATTTCCCAGGCTGAGCCAGAACTCACACTGCTCCTGTCTCAGCCTTCCATAGTGCTGAGATTACAGGTGTGCATGATCATGCCTGGTTTATAATTAAAAAAAAAAAAAAAATATATATATATATATATATATATATATATATATATATATATATGTATAATGCTGGACTCACACTCTAACCCATGTGTTTCAGGATCCTTGTCTTGGGCACTCTGCTGTGTGAGCTGTGGCGAGCATGAGTTCCGGTCACTATGCCTCCCTGGCAGTGGTGGTGGACATAGGTGTGCGATTCTTCAGTGACAGTGGGAGCTTTCTACAGCATCCTCAGACCTCACTGTCCTCGCTGCCTCTGACTGAGACCTCATCTTTTGCTTCTTTTAGTTCTGTGTATGTGTTTCCTGTAATGCATTCGGTTTTCGTATTAGTGTGGCAATGGCCTCATTTAATGACTTGAGAAGTGTTCGTTTCTCTTCTATCCTCTTAAAGTATTGAGATAGAACTAGAATATTCTTTCAATCAGTGTTTGGAGCACTTGTCATGGGGCACATGCAATTTGTAGGAAGGTTTTAAATTATGCATTTTAGTTCCATAATAGATACAGGAGAATTCAATGTATATACTACTTTTTAAGTCACCTTTGATAATTTGTGTCTTTCGAGAATTGTGTCCATTTAATCTAAGGCGCCGAATATATTGGCGTAAACACATCCATGATATCTCCTGTGGTCCGTTTAGGGCCTGTAGGATCTGGAGGGTGTCTCCCGTTCCCGCTGCTGGTAACGTCTGTCTTCTCTGCCCAACGTTTCTTTTCTTTCCTCTTTTCGCCCTTCCTTCCCTCCTTTTCTCTCTCCCTCCCCTCTTTCCCCACACCTCCTTTTCTTCTTTTCTTTCTGTCCTCTCTGTGGTGTTAGGAATCGAACCCACAACCTTTGCACTGAGCCCTTTATTTTAATACTTAATTTTACATTTTGAGACAAGTTCTTACTATGTTGATACGCTGCCTGGCTCAGGCTTGAGCTTGGGATCCTCCTTTGGGTGTGCATCCCTCCCTCCAGCCCAGAACGCGAGGGTTGCGGGAGTGCACCACCAAACCGGCTTTGTTACATTCACTGTAATGTATTTTTCATTTATTGATTTGTGTTCTTCTCTCTATTACTTCTCCCCTTTTCCTCTCCTTTCTTTGGATTTATATTGCTCTTCATTTTATAGTTTCTTAAAATCATAGTTTTATTAATTCATGTGAGACATTTCTTATTTTCTAATATAGGTACGTACTGCTGTAAATTTCGCTTGAAGCATTGTGGTAGCTGCATATTCAAAATTTTAATATATGTGTTCTTATTCTTTATTCAGTACAAAAATATTTTCTAATCTCCTTGTTATTTCCTCATTGACTCATTACAAATGTATTGTTTAAATTAAAATATTTGTTAATTAGCCAGATATGTTTCTGTGACTCATTTCCACTTTAATTCAGCTGAATTTAGAGAATATATTTTGTGTAATTTAAGACTTTCTGAATGTACTATTTGGCTCAGGATGCAGTCTGTTCTCTTAGATGATCCACATACACTTGAATATGTACCACTAAATACACTGTGGGCTGGAGCAGTCCATGAATGTCAGTTAGAAGAAGTTGGCTGACATTGCTTACATCCCTGCATTCTGTGTTTTTCTCACTTAACCTCATACTCAGATGGAGGCATTCGAGTTCCATCTACTTTTGCACATTTATTTACTCTTTTCAGCTCTCATGTCTACTGCTTTATGTATTTTGAAATTCTGCCATTAGGTACCTACATCCTTAAGATCATTATGTTGTCTTTCTGAATATATTATTAATCATTCAACAGTGGCTTCTTTATCTTTGGTAATCTTTCCTGTTCTGAAATCAGTTTTTACTACTTTAGCTTTCTTTAATGTCTGTATGGCTTACATGAGGGCTTCATTGTCCATCAGTTTACTTGTAACTTGCTATGTGTTAATATTTAAAATATTGTGTTAACATACAGCATATAGTTGGGTTTTTTTGTTTTTTTTTTTTTTTTTTTGGTCTTTTTCCCTTTTTATCGGTACTGGGGATTGAACTCATGACTGCCTGCTTGCAAGGCAGGCGCTTATGCCGCTGAGCTAAATCCCCAGCCCCTATAGTTGGGTTTTTAAAAAAAATTATTTCATCTGGCAGTCACTGGCATTTAGTTGGCTTGTTTTAATTATTTACATTTAATATTATGATTGATGTGGTTTGATTTAAAATTCTTATATTGCTAAATATTTTGTATTTGCTCCATATTTTCTTTCTCTCACTCATGATTAATTAATTAATTTTGTCTACATTATTGGCTTATTAGTTATTCTTTTAAACAAGTCTTAGTGACTGCCCAGACTTTTTAATATATATCTTTAATACCTGATAGTTTACCTTCACATAATATTATGTTAATTCATGTGTAGAGTAGGAACTTTTTATTTTCTATTTTTCACTCTTGTGCTTTGTACTATTGATGACATGCATTCTACTTTAATGTATATTATAAGCCACAAAATATCGTTAATTTTTTCCTTAAGCAGATTTTGAGAGTGTCTAAAAGTGAGAAAAAAATGTATTTTATATTTACTTTCATTTTAGCCCCCCCTTTGAACTTTTATTTATTATGTAGATTTAAATTTCTTTCTTGATGTCATATTCTCCCAACCTAAGAACTTCTTACAAAAATAATGTTGCATTCTTGAAGTGTTGCTAGTTAATTATTTGCAGATTTTATTTGTCTGAGAAAGTATTCATGTCTTCTTGATTCTCAAATACTATTTTCACTTGGATTCACAGGATGTGAGAGCATTCAAAATGATCCTTTATCTCAAATTCATGATGTGATAAAATATGATAAATATTTCTTAAAATTAAAATAGTACAGTAAAGAACACATTGCCATGAATTCCTCTTCGAAATACTCCACTTTGCTTGGAACACACTATTCCATTATTCTGTCCTTTCGGAAGCATTTCTGGAAGTCCTCTTTCATGATTGTCTTAAATTGTGGCTGCCTCTATGTCTCAAGTTAGTTCAAAATGTTTACCTTTCATGATCATTTTCACTTTGGGAAAGAGCAGGAAGTTACAGGATGCCAGCTCTGATGGACTGGATGAACACGCACCACGGGTTCCACTGCACGGGAGAGGGCCTGCGGCACTCACTGTGTTTTAGAACACTCGGTAAAGAGGACTCCAGAACTGCTACGGCAAGTGGCAGGGATGATGGGACGAGTACATTCAAAGCAGGAGAAAGAAGACTGATACCACGCTGTCAAACTCCATTCATTCCAAATTTGTGTTCGAACACTGAAAATCTTGAGAACTAAATGTGTTTTCCCATGAAAAACAATGGAAAACCAAATAACTGACTCTGAGGCCCCCAAATCACACTTCTAAATTCATTTTTCCAGGACTTTAACGAATTTCACAATGGTTTCTTTCTTTAACCCCATTGAAGGGAAAAGCAAGAAATGAAGGGAAAAAAGGGATAAAATGGAAACAAACTTCGTGAATAAGAAGAGGAAGAGGGGTTGGAGAGAGAGGATGGAAATGAGAAAAATAGAATTACAGTGGATCACGTACAGATACAAAGTCCCTATGATGCATGTGATCCTTATGCATATCTAAGTTGTGTCAATAACCTCATTTTAAAAAGATAATTCCATCACGGTTCTCACAGTTTTCCCCTCAGCTTTACTGCTTGTATCACTAACTTTCTTTGAAGCAGTGGTTATGATATTTTACACCAAGCACAAAGAAAAAGCCCAACAATGATTGTGAGTGTGTGTGTGAGTGTGTGTGTGTGTGTGTGTGTGGTTTCTTGGTACCAGGGATTGAACTCACAACCTTGCGCTTGCCAAGCAGGTGCTGTGCCCCTGAACTATATCCCTAGCCATGATGATTAGCAGTTGCACACTGACACAAGCACTACATGCTGTCTGGGTGAGAGTGGCACTTAGAATGAAGTGTCCTCACTTGGTGTCTGCCTTGAGGTGAGAAGCATGACTCACTCTCACCCAGGATAGGTTTTTCCAAGTTGGATTTTTAACTGGACCACCAAGCAAAGTTACAGACACTGAGAAGATTTTCTTCAAACTTTGCCGTTCAAGTAGAAAAAGCTTGGGATCACTTGATAACCGAGGTGTCACTGTACTTTGAGCCACTTAATGGCAACATGTTTGTCTTAGTTACTTCTCTTCACAGAGATGCAATCAATACCAGACACCTAAAACTCTCAGAAAGAAAGGTTTACTTTGGTTCACAGTTTGTAGAGGTTTCAGTCCACAGTGTGCTGTCTGCAAGCCAGGGAGGAATGGCAGAGAAACAGTTCATAGTACCAGGGAAGCAGAGAGAGTAAAGGAGGAAGGATGTAGACCCTTCCAGGCCATGGCCCAGTGAACCACCTCCTCACCCAATATCACATTTAGCTATAACTCATCAATGGACTGACCCCCGTGATGGTTACCACATCCCCATGATCCTATCACCTCCACCAAACCCCACCCATGATCACATGAGGGTTTGGGGGCTATCTAGATGTAAACCACCACAATGTCATTTAGGGCAATACTTTTTTAAAAAATGTAAACACTTTCTGTGTATGTTGATCACATTTCATATTCTTCTCACCACACACACTCACACACACACACACACACACACACACACTTTGGGTGTTTCAGTTTATACAACTTCTATTGATGCTGTGTTGAGTGTGCTGATGGTGTTATAAAGGAAATAACTTGCATGTGGTTTGTTTTCAGCACTCTTGATTGGCTCCCACAGTTTATCTCAGCTGAGATTCTCTGCTCATTCACACATGCTTTCCACATTCTCATTAGATCCTTTACCATTTTCATTAGTTGGTTTTAGTTCGAAGTTAGAAAATTTCAGTTAGACAGGAGGAACAAGTTCAAGAAACCTACTGCCTAACAGGGTGAAGGTGGTTAATAATGATGTATGATATTCTTGAAAATTGCACAGAGAGTGGATTTTAAATGTCTTTGTCTCAAAAAATAAATAATAAATAAAGGCAATACAGAGTTTGATTTTTCTATTCCACAATGTGAACATACTTCAAGACATCCTCTTGTTTGTGATAAATAGACACATTTTTGTCATTTAAAAATAAATTTAAAAAATAATTGTTTTAAAGTCCATGTTGCACAGTTCTAATTCTGGGATATGGGGAGTCTTTTTTTTTTTTTTTTTTTTTTGTCTTTTTCCTTTTTATCAGTACCGGGGATCGAATTCACGACTGCCTGCTTGAAAGGCAGGCGCTTATGCCTCTGAGCTAAATCCCCAGCCCCCTGATATGGGGAGTCTTATTGCTTGGGTTGTTTTCTCACTTCTTAATAATTTATGTTTTTTTGTCTTTTTGTGTGACTTACAACTTTTGATTGACATCAGAAATCATATTTAGAATAGCCTAGCATTCGGTAAATGTTTATTTCTAGATAGGGGCAAGCTTCTAGTCTCGGGTCATTTGTGTGGAAGGTGGAATCACCCTCCCTACAGGCTGAGCTGGGTTAAGGTACCCCCATTGCTATGGTTTATCTTTGGGGGCCACAAGCATCAGAGTGTCCTTGCACTGAGCTACTTTTGTGGCCCCAATTTCGGATGGTGAAGGGTGCTGGGGGTGTTTCTTCTTTCTAACACTCTACCCTCTGTTGTCATCTGTCTTGAATGGCCAGTCCTGTGTGCTGTCTTCTCCCCCAGCTTGACTTCTTTTGACTGGTCCTTCCTGAAGGGCTGGAGGTGGCAGGAAGATTGTCTGTTGACTTGTTCCCCTTCAGGCCCAGGTGCTGTGTACTCAGACTTTGGGGGTGAAGCCCTTTCAGTGCTATGACCCTTTTTGTCCTCTTACGGTAGTCAAACTGTCTTGTATTCAAAATTGGTCTTGGGTAGGAGTCCATGTCCTCCATTCAGAGGGAGGAGGCCAGTACTTAATATCCAAGCAAACTTGGAATCCATGATTGTACCACTTCCTCCTGCAGCACTGCCTCACAGGAGATTGTACCAATGTGTATCTCTGCTCTCCTTGGAGGGACTTGTACCTTTTTAAGCTTCAGGTGATCTAATTGCCTTATGACCTCTGTTCTCTGATAAATTCAAGGAAAACTATGGTTCTGCCATTTATTTAACTTTTTCTCATTGTTAGGATAAGAATAATTCTCTCTCTCTCTCTCTCTCTCTCTCTCTCTCTCTCTCTCTCTCTATTTCTCCCCATCTCTCTGTCTTTCCCTCTCCCTTACCGCCTCCCTCTTCCCCCTTCTACAAACTAAGAAGTGGAAGTGCCATCCACTTTTTTAAGGCCCTCACACCTCCCTTAGAGGTTAGAGTCACACTCAACATACAGCTTCCTGGATATAAAAACTGTACTATACGACATTTTCAAAAGCTGTCATCTTTTGATGTCAGTCATTTTCGCAACTGTCATCTTTTGAATACTGTTATGGTTTCTGTCTGGAGATCCCTCCAAAGGCTCACGCAGTTGTGTAGACAGCCTTCCAAATTTTTGAATGACTCATGGCCCAATGCTAGGATTATGGGCATGAGCGCTGCACCCAAGTGGGTGTGGCCTACATACAATATCAGGGACAGTCTTCTCTCCATGCTTCTCCACTTTGGCTCCTGGTGCTTGTGCTGTTTTCTGCCACCATGAACCATTATCCTCTGCCTTGGAGCCAGCAGAATATGGACTGAAACCTCCACAAACCGCAAGCTAAATAAACTTTTCTCCCTTTAATTTGGGGTATCTGATATTTTGTCTCAGCAATGAGAGAAAGTGTCCCAGAGGGACTGGCATTGGTTTCTGTCATGCTCTACCAACATGGGGAAACTTTAAATTTAATTTTTCTCCTGAGGTTTTTTTGGACCAGAGGCCCCTAGAATTTTGACCACTAATCCATGTGATTAGTTTATAGTTACAAAGTCTCAGGGTAGCTCATTTTCTCTCCACCTAAAGCCAAAATTAAGTGAGATAGGCAGTTTCTTCCCTTCTCCCATAAAGTGGGTGTACATATACAGGCACATCCTGACAGGGTGAACACTCTTTGTGGTCTCAGCGTGATGTGAGAGTCTGTCAGACTGAGGGTTTTCTTCATGTCCTCTGCCTGAGACAACCATGGAAACAGAAGCCCTGCTCTTCCATATTCTAAGAGAAACTCGTAGAGTAAAATTTTTCTTTGACAGTTTCTGCTTTCATTTTGTGAGAGTTTATGGATTTCTTCTTCCAGTACTATCCATGTGTTTCAAAACAGGTATTATTTTTAAATCTCCCTCTTCCCCAGTGACTAGTTATTTGGGCAGGAAGGCCCTTCACAGCATGGAGTTCACCATACTGCTGGAATGGGCGCCTGTGTTTTCATGTTCCGTGGGGTGTGGAATGTGTACGGACCACGTGCATCACTCAGCTCCAGCATCCCAGCTCTGGGGAGAGGAGTGAGTCTCAGGCAGCAGCTGGAAGAGAGGAGACCACTCTTCTCCATTGCATACAAGTTGGGGTGGGCCACGAGTGTTTATCTGCAGCGGGTCTTTCAATCACCTGCACTTCAGGCTTGCATCATATGTGGGTTTTGATGTGATATGGAGGAAGGTGGAGTGTGTCAGGGTTTATGGAACACATCTGGAGCCACTGGGAATGATGTTAAGAATAAGAATGATAACTAAGACTTAATTTATTGAGCACCTGCTGTATACCAGATGCCTATCTGGTCCCTGAGGACAGAGCAACTTTAGAGACAAAACTCACAGCAGGGCTGATGAAAGTCCCCATTCCTGTGGGCCCTGGATTAGGTAATTACCTTTGTATGAATTAGGAAATCTTACTTTGTGCAATATCACCCTCAGAGGATAATCTTATTGATGTTTGTTTGATAGGCAGGGTTACTGAAGCTTAATGGAGATAAACAAATTGCCTGGGATCACACAGTAATTGGAACAGCCAAAATACTCCGGGAAGTCTGTTTTCATTCACTGTGGGATATGTGAAACTAGGAATCATTGGGGTGGGAAAATCTGATTTTCTCTTACAATGGCATTTCATTGGCCTAGATCTATCTGTCTCTCATGGGCCAGGTGGATTTGCTACTAGACTTCTTTGTTTTTTGTATTGAGACTCAAACTCAGGATTTTGTGCTTGCCAGGCAGGCATTGTGTTACTGAGCTGTATCCCCAGCCCTAGACTTCTTGAAGTTGCTATTTAACATGTGACAATCTGGCGATGCCAACATTGATGAGTAATGGTGGCACATGGAACCTACAACTAAGCACTTTGTTTGGTTGATGAGAAGTATGAATATAGCAACAAATTTTAATCATTTGCCAAGACCTAAAATTTTTTACATAAATGTTTCCTTTTAAAACAGTTTTTTTTACATTTGCAGAATATTGTGTCAATAGTACAGAGTGTTCCCTTATTCCTCCCACTGTTTTCTCTGCAGTTAACATCTTAATTAGTAATACATATTTGTCCCAATTAATGAACCAGTATTAACTAATTATTATTAACCAAAGTCCACACTTCATTCAGATTTTATTAGTCCTCTTCTTTCTTTCTTTCTTTCTTTCTTTCTTTCTTTCGTTCAGGATGTGATCCAGGATGTCACTTACACCTTATCTATTTTTAAGTCCTCTGGTTACAATGCACACTATTCTTGTTCCTGATGACCTTGATGGTTTAGGAGAAAGCTGGTCACTTGCCTTGCAGAATGGTCTTCAGTTGGGGGTGTGCTGTTTTTCTTCACAATTAGCTCAGGGTTATACATCCTGGGGAGGAAGCCTCAGGTAAAATGTGCCCATCATATCAATCCAGGGTGCACACAGGAAACACTGGTGGCATTCTCCACTGGGAAGGCTCTCTTTTCTTTCTCTTTCCATACTAAACTCTTTGGAAGAAAGTCACCAGGTACATTCTGTGCTTACAGTGTGGGGAATTATTCTCTACTCTTCACAGGTAGAATAGATACACTGAATAATCATCAGCGTAGGATATATGTCTTCCTTCCACCAGTGTCATTATTTGCATCCTCTAGACAGACTGTCAGCAAAGCCAGCTGTTCATTGCCCGTCTTCTCCCTCCCACCATTTGGATGCTGTCAGTGCCACTGTTCCTTGTTCCCTGGGGACGCAGCTTGGGATGGCTGCTAAGTGCATTAGGAGAGTCTGAGAGAGGGAATTGGCAATGAAAATGGCTAATGTTGACTTTTAGGTTTGTGTAAGGTCTTCAGTGCAACTTTCCTGTCTCTTTTCTCTATAGAAATCTAGATAGATCACTGGTGGAAGGCAGGGAGTCCAAGTAACTTGAAGACCTGATAGGTCAAGTGTCCAAGTGTAGGGCAAACAGGAACAGCACCCGTGACCCCTGGCAGCGGAGCATGAGCTCACAGTTGATCTTTGTGTCGTAGGAATGATAGTGGCGCTGACCATTTTCTCCCTGCTGTGACAACAGTTTCCTCCATAATTTTAAGTGAGTCCAGTACAGTGGGCAGGGAGGATGATACGGATTAGGAACCCTAGGCGTAGGGAAGCTGATGCCTGCCCAAGGCCAGCAGTCACTGCTGTGTGGACACCCAACTCAATGTCCCTTTCCTTCCTCATAGCAGATCTGTCCTCCTCTTGTTAGGTTGGTGGGAGGAGCCCAGTTGTTTGTTAAAGAAAGAGCAGCAATATTAAAGTTGGGAAATTCCCTTTGAGCCCAGGGCTTTAAAGAACATGCCCAACAAACCAATCCACTTAAAATGCAAATTCCACTGACACTAATAAGCAATATATATACACATGCATTTACACATGCAAATGAGCAGTGAGTGCGGGACTTCTGTGGCGCTCTGTGCATGATAACTACGTTCCAGACACTCCATCAGAGTGGAGCAGGAAGACTGTCTCCTGTCTGTCCTCACCAGTCTCCTTCCTTCGGGTACTCATCAGATTCTGATGGTGTACCTGGTCCCCTAGAAGCCAGAGTGCCACCCAAGTTCAAGGTTCCCCTTCAGCTGTGTGATGTGCCGTAAGTCACTCTCTGCCCCCAACTCGAGCCTCCGGGGCTTTGCCTGCTGCTCTCCCTTGTCTGCTGTTGAAACCTCTCTCTAGCTTCCAGGTGCAGTCAGGTCTTCCCTTACTTGCCTCTGGAGCCCACATCCAGCCTCAAGGCATGTGGGTTCTTTGTCATCCTGGACTCACGCACAGTTGCCAAAGCAGATCCTCTCCAGAAGAGCTCCACGTTCCCAGTGCCTTCTCTTTAAAGCATTCCAGATCCCTAGAAAGCAGATGGTATTTGGGGATTTTATCACTGAGGTCTGCATCCGGTGACAAGTAGCTCTTTGGAAGAAGGAGCAAAAGCCTGACGATGTTCGGGTAGCCCAGGTATCAACCATTAGCCGTGGGAGAGGACCTGTGCATGCGCTGACTTTTCCTATCAAGGACCCCATCCTCTTACTAGTAAACTGCTTTATTTATTTGTTTATTTTGGTCATTTCAGTGGAAGTCTTTCAAAGGACTTTTGCACAGTCAGCTGCCTTCCTAAATGACACCCAGCTCTAAGATTCTCAGGATAAACACTGTTGTCACAGGTCTGCACAACAGTGTGGGTCTTCCTGGGACCCGTAGGATTCCTACTCCCTGGCCTCTACTCTCGAGGACCTCACCTGTCCCCCAAGTGCAATTCTGGAGGTACTGCAATTCTAGGCTGATTCGTGGAGTGGATGGAACAAGCTCTTGCTCCATCTCTCTGCTCCAAACATCCAAAGGTTCATTTCACATGCTGTCATCAGAGAGAGGACAGATCAGATATTAAACTGATAAGAACAGATATTGTACTTGACCTTAGAATAAAGTATTTCGTAGCCAAGATTTCCCTAAACCTCTTGAGAAAAGGCGATGAGAAAGGAGAAAAGAAAAAGAAAAGAGTGTGCAATTATTTCATTTGCATACTAGAGCTATTTACATCAACATACTGGAAGTTATCACTTGATGGTTCACATATTAAGAATTTCTTCTGTCACGTGCATTTAAATGGCAGCGAGGCATTTCATCATGGACAAGCTGCAGGTTGTCCAAACTTCTCTCCCTCTAGGTTGTTTCTGGCTATAAATAATGCTCTGAGCACTCTGGGAAGCTGACCTAGGAGGATCTCAAGTTGGGGCCCAGCTGGGGCAATTTAGTGACTTAACAAGACCCTGTCTCAAAATGAAAACAAACAAACAAAAAGCCACAAAAGGAGCTGGAGATATAGCTCAGGACGAAGCTCTCAGATTCAGTCCTGAGTACTGAGATGATGATGATGATGATGATGTTCTGACAAATGTCCTTCACATACATCTATGAACTCTTTTACTCACCCTGGGGCTTTACTGTGAGTGGACCTGCCCTTCGGAAGAAATGCCTATGAATGTGCTTAGATGACTCCCAATTACCCTCTGGTGTGCTTGTTGTGGTTTGCACTTCCACCGGTGGTGTCCGACTTTCCAGTATCTAAAAGCTTGCGCCCTCCTGTCTGCAGCCGTGTGTGGCAGCAGTGGCAGTGTCCCCAGCCCTGGCGTTCCATATGTGCGCTCTGCTTTCTAGACCTGCAGCTCCAGGGGCACAGCGACTCCTAATAAATATGGTGGCTTACTGAGTGAGAGCACCTTCTTCCCAGCCCCAGCCCACCTCCTGGCGCTCCTGAGCGTAGCTGTCCTCCTTCTCTAGCAGAGGCAGGTAATAGATAGCCAGGAGTCCGCCTTGGCCTCTCTCCCTGTGTGATGAAAGGTCCGATAAATGTGAAGTGAGCGGCAATATTTCCTGCAAGCGGGGAATGGCAGAATCCATCACTCTACCCCGTTGTCCCTGCAGACTAGGCAGGGAGCTGTCCATGCTCTGGGGAAACCCGTGGGGAGATGGGCCAGGGCTGGGGAGGAGGTGGAAAGAGGACAGGATGCTAGGAAAACTCAGTCTCGAATCCCTGATCAGAATTGGACTTGCAACTGCCTAGGGTAAAGCTAAAAAATGGAATTTTCTGCACCATCAATTCGTGGCTTATTATACTCACCAGGCAGGGATGGGGTGGGGGCTGTGGAGAGCGAGAAACCATCGCCTCTAATGGCTGAAAGTGCTGAACTGGCCTGTGTGGTGGACTGATTGTGCTACTGGCCATGTGAATGGCTTCTTTGTATCTAGGTCCTTCAGTGATGAGCTCCATGTACTCTACAGAGTCTCAACTTTGTCATGTCTTGCTGTGACCAAAGGGATAGTAAGAATTTTCACTCAAGCAAAACTTCCCCAAGTTCTTGTGAATTTCTAACATGCATACAGTCCATGCATCTCCCCTGCACACGTAGCTTCCACCACAAAAGCATGCCTATGCTACTTTGCAAGAAGGGTGGGGGCGGTGAACAAGAGAACTAGATGGTCACAACTCAGGTCATTGTGCACCAGCCAACAGGCCACTGATCACAGTTCCATCAATCAGCTCAGCTAATATCAGCTGGACCCAGCTGACTTGGAGATATACTATAGAAATAATAATTGGCTTTTATACTGGGCTACTAAGGTTTGGGGTGCTTGTTACACAGCAGTAGATAACCAATACATTCCCCTTACCTGTATATTAAAAGCCATTCCAAAATGTAGCCTGAAGGAAGGGAGGCTGGACCCTGTGTAACCTGGGGAATCATACTGTATCTCCAATCCCCTTTTGGTGAAGTGGGCCTAGAGGTAGTCAACAAGAATCCAGTGAAGCAAATTTAGGTGTTGAGAGCTGCTGGAATCCTCTTAAATTCCACTTATCCCCCAGTATTTTAGACTTCACTGGTTTTCATCAAATTGTATAAACAACACAGGCTCATTATAAAGACAAAGGAAACAGGAGCCTAGGAAGTTAAAAATTATACTTTACTATACCTCCTCCTACTGCTCCTCATCTGCTTCATCTCCTAGAGAGGACCATTGTTAATAATTAGGTGCGTATCCTGCCAGATACTTCTCGCCGTACACATTTATGAATAAAGGTATGGTTTACTTTACAAAAGGGGAATGATGATAAAGTGCTGCTCTGAGAACTGCTTCTTTAGTTAATGGCCTTCTGACAAGTCTGCCTCATTCATTTTAATTGTTGGATATGATTTCAGGCCATGGATATTCTACAGTTTAACCACCTGCCCGATAGATGTTTGGAATGGCTTAAATCCTGTCAGTAAAATTAAAACTATTCTTTGTAGATCACGTCTTTGGGTGAAAGGTGGTATTTTTGTGGGATGTACACCTAAAAATGGAACATGCTACCTTTTAAGCATTAGTTAAGAGTTTCACTAGCTTTGCATTTTGGACTTATATTGGCAAACTGTTCTCCAAAAAGAGGGGACAGCATCAGAATGATGCCCCCTCACACCCTCACCAACTTTGGCTAATAACAATCTTATAAAATTTTTGCCAATTTGTTGAGGAAAGAAACACTAACTTGTTTGAAGTTATTTTTATTATGAGTGAGATTGAAATAGTTTTAGATATTTATTGGAAATTTGTATTTCTTCTTGGTGAATTGCTTACTCACATAATTTGACTATTTTGTCTATTGTCTTGTGAATGCTTTCTTATTTAAGGAAGGTCTTTATATATTCTGAGTATAAACTCCTTGTCATATGTGTCCCAAACTTGCCTAAGTTTATCAAGTCTCTGCCTCTCAGCCTCATTAAAAGCCTAAAACTGTGGATCTTACTATGGGCTTCCTGTTTCTCTGTTTAATGCTGTAGTCAGAAGGCAGAAACCTTAGGGATGGGTGGAGAAGCAGGGAATGAGGAATGATTGCACCCTGCAGTGGTCTATTTTCCATTACTATACCAAAATATTTTGATATCTGATAAGGAAGAGATCTATTTGGCTCCCAGTTCTGAAATTCAGGGGCGTGGCACCAATACAGTTTGGCACCAGTGAAGAACTCACGGTGAATGGCAGCACAGTGACAGTCCTGTGTATGTTAACAAAGGAGGTGCTCACAGGAGACCAGGAGCCAGTGACTGATCAGGCCTCAAGCTTACCCTTTCCTGACAAGCAGTCAAGAGAACCAGGGTCCTGATGACCTAATTACCTCTCACGAGGCTCTGCCTCCTAGAGCTCCCACCACTTCTTATTGTCACCACACTGGGGACAAAAGTACAACACAGGAACCCTTATGGGATGCACCTAAACTACGCCCAAACCATACTACATTCCTACCAGCAGTGCTGGTAGACTAACGTCTTCTCTGGGTTCAGCTTTGGAGATTTTATGACTGGAGGTCAGATTAAATGCATTTACTTTCCCATGTGATAGTCCCTCAGCCCAGCTTGAAGTCTGCTGATGGCCTTTGGCCTCCAGTACCTGTGGCTTTCTGCTTTATGTTTCAAATCTTTCCCCAGGGAATCGGCCCCAGCTTCATGCGGGCAGCTTAGAGTGCCAAGAAATATAATATCTCAGAAGGACCTTTAGCCACTTGGCACAAGAGTCAGGGGGTTCAGTTATCAGCTCCCCATCTCAAAGCATGTTCTCATGATTCCTGGACAGGTCCCCAGTGGGACTGAACTGTGGTCACTCACCATGGTACTCTTGTTATTTCTCTCCCTCATTGCCCTGTCTTCTCCACTCAGTGATTGTGCTTCTTGGTGTCCCCATCCAAAGGAACCACCAGCACACCCAAGTCCTTGCCCCAGGATGTCTTTTTGAGGCAATAAGAACCAGGACAGAGGAGGAGAGTGAGGCCCTCTGAGGACTGCATGTAACCGTGGGTGTCTTTGTGCAATGCTCATTATGAATGATTTCCTCGTCTCAGAGTTGGAGCTGGAGCAGCCTTCTCTTCTCCTCCATGGTGAGTCTTTAGCTGGAGACTGCTGGACCAAAGAAAATTTCCCTTTGGTCTTTTGAAAGTTTTGCTGAAATGAATGGAAAAAAGACAGATAAACAGAAGAAACAGCATTTCAGTTTATCAATGTGCACAGGCACACAAGAGTCACATACAATGCAAAACACAAGGCAGGGCCAGATGGGTGTGGATTGAGTAACTTCTTTAGAGGGGAGATAGAAATGAGAGCCTTCAGGCAATGTAGAGGGAAAGCAAATGACCATTAGGCGAAGTGAGTGGTCCAAAGGGCGTACCCTGGTCTGGGACAATATTCCTCTGGGCTCCAAGGATGGGGCTTGATTTTCACTCTTTCCAACAAGTTCATCATTCCTAATTAGCGAGATTTCCTAATACTTGAGCTCCTCTGGGGAAGGAAACTCCAGAGAAAAACCTCTCTCCGTGCTGCTTGGGTAGAGATCACGGATGACTGGGAAAGCGGGCTGCAGAGAAAGGTCAACCTTAGTCCTGAGGTTGTTTTCCCTGCTGTTAGAGGCAAAGTGCCACCCTCTGGGGTGTCATTTCCTGAGCCTCAACAGGACACAAGTGCATGTCCTGTTCCTCTGCCACTATTTGGCAGGAGGGAGAGTCTCTAGCCAAACAGCTAAGGGTACAATTCCCAAACTTGGCACAGGTCTGGGGCATGCAGACCTCAGGGCCAGGTAAGGGGATGTGGGCAGTGGGACGGGCGAGGCCAGGCATCGCCCTGCAAGAAGAGACCCCAGAAAACGGACTCTTTTCTTGAGGTAGGATAAAGTAAATAAAGATAGGAAGGAGACAAGGAAAATCACAGTATTAAAATTGCACTTTCAAGGGTCGGGAGTTTAGCTCAGCAGTGTAAGTGCCTGCTTGGCAAATGCGAGGTTATGAGTTTGATCCCTGGCATGCACACACACACACACACACACACACACACACATACACACACACAATTGCACTAAGAAAATTGCAACTGCAGGATACAGTTAGCTGGGGTTGTCCATATCTGTACTCCACATCTTTCCTCCCTAGGTTTTTTTCCCTTCCAGGTCTATCACACTCAAATCCCTACAGATACTGTAAAGTCCACAAATTATCCTAGATGATAAGCAGAAGGCTCCATCCAATTAAGGTGAAGAAAAAGATTCAAAAGTTTCAAAGAATGCTTTTGGCAAAACGTCTTGGGTCACCCACTTTTAAAGGGCGGCAGCTCCGAGAACACACATCTATCCCCACCCCCAGCCACAGCGTGCTCCCTCCCAGGACCTGCACTATTTTTTGTGAGTGTGAACTTCTTTAACTGTGCCTCATAAAATCTGTCCAGGCCTCTCACCACACATCCTTCAAAAAAATTTTTTTTCTGTGCTGAGAGTCTAGAACCTATTTGGTGAGTCCATTTCTTCTGTGGCCGGAGCAGTGAGAGCCCCTGGGTCAACAGGTGTCCCAGAGTGACAGTTCCCTCCCCAGCTGAGTAGCTAGATAAACACCACCACTTCCCAGACCTGGGGCTTCTGGGGCAAGTCACCCACCCACCAGCCCATTGCAACATTTTTGTTGCATCTTACAGAGTGGAGAGATCATCCGTCTATAAAGTCCAGCTGGCTGTATTTGTGTGTGTTATAACCAAGCAGTGTTATAACCAACCAGGCCATTGTGATTGCCACAGCTACCAGTCTAAAGCACTTTCCTGTGGATCTTGGGCACAAAAGCAGGATGTCTTACTATTGAGGGCATTTGCTTAGGAAACCCTTTCCTCAGAGAGAGGTTTCTGGCAGAATTTTCATCCCAAGATGTGAACCGTGGGTTAGGTAGCGTGTCCAGCTCCTGGTGGGCAGTTCCTGTGAGTCTGCAGGGGCACTGGGAGCTTTGTGATCTCTGTCCAGCCGTCTAAGCTGATACCAGTCTCTCCTCTCCCCCTCCCGCCTCCCTGCAGTCATCCCCAGCATCCTTACCGCTTGACTGCCTAGGTAGCAACCACTTCCTTTCACTTTACGGTGCGGAGCCAGTCAATGTTTCTTTGTCTCGATCTTCTCCCATCTAGTAGTGCCCAGGGGCCTGCAGCCCATTAAGGTGTTTTCTTAAACAAAAGAACAAGTAAATCTTCCAGGGTCGGAACACAACCAGCTTTTAGGATAACTTGTTCTGATCTTCTCACCAGCCATACCTGTAAAGCACTTAGCTGCTGCCAGCCCACCAGGGAGCAGTCCGAGAGTGAAATGGGGAGCCCTCTGTCTGTGGGCATAGAGAGATGGTGGCTTGGTTGGGTTGCTAGATGGGGGACGCCCCAGCCAGCAGCTGTGCAAAACCAGCAGAGCCCTTCAGGGAAGGAGGCTGCAGGGTGAGGTCCCAGCACTCCAGCCTTGCACAGCCCCACTTTCCTAAAGCTACAGGGGGACCCTGGGATGCAGCAGTTGGATCAAAGGCCAGACCAAAGTCAGCAGCGGGAGGAGGTTCAGGTGACCTTGGGTAATTTCTGCCAGCTGCCCTGAGCTTCCAGGCTGGAGAACAAAACCCCTGGCATGGTGGGAAAAAGAGGCAGAGCTGAAACCAACCTTAGAGAGAGGCTGACAGCTACTCCCTCACCCCACCCCTGCAGGACCCAGGCCACCAATGCTGCTTGGACCCTGCCATCTAGGTGCATATTGCAGGGCAGTCCCAGCGGGGAGGGGCAGGGCAGGAAGGCAGCTGAGGTCGCCACAGTCAAGGGCCCAGGAATCCGCAGCCCTCTTTAATGCGGAAGTAATTCAGTTAGCTCAGGTGTCCCTGTCAGCAGCTTTTATTAAACACAGACACAGCTGTGCTATTAGGGACATGAGGAGAAGCCCAGGAACCGCAGGGGTGGCAGGCAAGGCAAGCAGCCAGGGAGGCCAGTCGTGAAGCAGGTTAGAAGTGGGGAGACTGAGCGAAATAAAGAAAACAGGCAAAATGAG
Source organism: Cavia porcellus (assembly GCF_034190915.1). NCBI lineage: Eukaryota > Metazoa > Chordata > Mammalia > Rodentia > Caviidae > Cavia > Cavia porcellus. The sequence continues at coordinate 24,929,925 of NW_026947515.1, forward strand.
GCTGCAGTGAAGGAAATCAAGCACAAAGCTGCCCGGGCGCAGGGAGGAAGGGACCGCGGTCAGGGCTGGGTGAGCTATTGTGCCCGCACAGCCTAATCAGGTGTTCAGACAGGTGTTCAGAGAAGCCCCCTGCTTTGAAAGTCCTTGTGCCATTCAGCCTGCCCCTGCCCAGGGCTGCTGCAGAGCGCAGAGACGGTAATAGCCGGGCAGAAACAAACAGAACACAGCATCTGGGTTTCCCAAGCTCCCAACAAAGTCGAGGTGATGTGTTTGGCTACAGGGACCACTGAGGCATCACTGGAGCCTCCTGGCAACCCAGGGGTTCTCAAGGGTACTTCAAGAGAGGGGCTTGCTGTGAACAAAACAACCTAACATTTACTGAACAGTTGTTTTTTGTTTTTTGGGTTTTTTTTTTTTTTTTTTTTTTTGTCTTTTTGAGACAGGGTCTTGCTATGCAGTTCAGGCTGGCCTTGAACTTGCAACAATCCTCCTGCCTCAGCCTCCCAAGTGCTGGGATTACAGGTGTGAGCCACCACGCCCGGCTCTACTGAACAGTTTTAAGTACCTCTGTTTGCATCGACTGTTAAGGTATTACTATCCCCATTTTACAGATGAGGAAATTGAGTCTTAGAACAATTAAATCAGAGGTCTGCAAATATGACCTGCCTTCTTTCTTTGCATAAATAAAGTTTTATTGGCCACACCCATTAGTTTGGGTACTGTTTTTGGGTTTCTTGCTAAAAGAGCAGAACTGAATAGCTGTGACAGGAAAGTTGGCTCTAAACGCCTGAAATATTTTCTCTCTAGGGCATGGCAGGAAACATTGGCTGGCCCCAGGATTAAATGGCCTGTTCACAGTCACAGAACTGGAGGTATAGAGTTGCAGTCCAATCTAGCTGGCCGTGGCTTGACTCTGGAAGCTCTTGGGCCCACTCTTGGGCAGGGCAGGGAATATAACCTGGTCCAACCCACCCCAGGGCAAGGGGACAAGAAGGAAGTATGGTTCCTCCCCACCTGCTCATCAGCACTTAGAGCTCAGCCTCATTTTCTCTAGCTCCTGGAGGCTGCAGAGCTCCCTCCACGGCATTCTGAGAGCAAAGCCTGTGAGCAGAGGTGGGGAGCAAACCCCTACCTGCAGGCCTTGATTGATGAGCAGGCCCTTGTCTGTGTCACCTGCTGCTATTCCTGCTGGGGGTAATCACATCAGAGGTGTTATAAATGAGGAAATGCAATGGGCCATCTGGAAAACATGGGTGGAGGCACCTCGAGGTGGAGAACACCTGCCCTCCGGAAACACAGTGTCAAAGCAGGCTGGGAATCGGCGAACAAGAGTTCTCTAAGGTACCCGTGTTTGCTAGTCAACTGACTCGGTGTACTAAAAATGTAAGAGTGTGCACCTTGAGTGGTTATTACAAGGTATAATATCAGTTACCATTCTATCCACCTGGAAGTGTTGATTAGGCACCCGCCATGTGCCAAGCTCTGTTCTTGTCCTGGAGGAGGAAGTAGTGAATATATAAGTCCTTGACTCTGAAACTTACCTTCCAGAGACGGAAACCAAACTTCTCCTTGGATCCAACTAATGCATGCTCTAATTCCAGGATACAGCGGTACCATGAAGAACCATGGGCTTGGAGGCCTTGGCTGTCAGCGAGTGGAAAAGGATTAGAGGGAAGACGAGCTGAGCAGGAGGGGCTGGGCCTGGGAAATGACCAGCTCTTCTTTTTGCAGGCAGAGCTCTTGCTGTGCACTTATGGGTGGATGGAAATATCCCAGAAGAGAGGAAGATGCTATTGCTAAGGATGGTGATGCTTTTAGCCGCTAATTCCGTGTAGACAGAACCGGCCAGGAACCGGCCTGTAGTACTGGTTTAATCCTCACAGCATCCAGATATACGAGGTGAGCCTGCACCTAGGTTTTTCTGAAATGGCTCCTGATTATCCCTGTTTTCTGGTATAAGGATGAATCACGCTCATAACTGTCCTTGTGTGCATCTTAAATAAGTTGCGCCATTCCACTTAATGTTCTTACTGCCATCTTACAGATGAGGACCCTGCAGCCAAGGGAGATAACGTCGGAGGCCCAAGGTTGCGCTCAGTACCTAAAACTAGGCCTTTGACTCCAATCCCTTGATCCTGACCTCCTTGGGAGGAAGTTTGAAGAACCCGAGCCCCGTTAGGCATGGACAAAGACAGGGCCAGTCCTGGGCATGGGGCTGTGGTATCAGGATCTCGTCTGGAATCACACATGGCACACAGGCAGTCTGCCTAACTGGGGCAAGAGCTAGAGAACCAGGGAGTGGGTCAGGGAGAGACTGTTCAGGGTGGCATCTGGTCCAGTGCTGCCAAATTGTCAGCTTTTGCCCACCTTGTCTGTTGTCCTCAACTTTCGCTTATTACCCAGAGGATCATAGACCATGTATTCTGGCCCTTTTAGAACACTAGGTAAAGTACCAATGGTTCAAGCCCATGGCAAACTGATCATAGACCTAAAATGTGCTACTGTGACCTCCCTCCTGCACCCAGAGTGGGCACAATCAATCCGCTGTGACGACATTCTTTACAGCTCAGCCAGGAGCGTACTACAGAATCCTCCTTCCTACGGGGCTCCTCTTACTCACCCTCTATCATTCTTAAAAAGGAAGCTCTTGCAGGAAATGGTGGTGCACACGTGTAATCCCAGCTAATCAGGACACTGAAATGGGAGGATTGCAAGTCTGAGGCCAACCTGGACAATTTATCGAGACTCTGTCTCAAAATAAAATGGAGCTGGAGGTACAGCTCAGCATTGTCTGGGTTCAGTCCCCAGCACTGTAAAGGAGTAGAGGGCTCTTGGCCCTGTGAGGCAACAGTTTTCCCCTAGGTCCTGAGGTGGGGTAGTGGGTGACGGGCAGTCCTAGTGTTTTACTTGGGAAGGACCTTGTCCATTCCAGGTCCAGCATTCTTCAGTGACAGCAGAGGTCAGAGAGCTGGCTAAACTCACTGTCATGGCCACCTTCACTCTGACCTCAGACTAACTGCTTTCTTCTTCCTGGAATTCTCCAGTTGCACGGCTACCCGCTTTCCCCTCTCCTTTCTCCCAGTGACTATTTCCAGAGTGATAGATCATGGCTCGAGGTCTCGGTCCATGATTAGATGGCTTCCAGAAAACCAGTGATGCAGACTGTGAGATGGAGTCAGCCAATGACCGCAGTTCAATTTACTTATAAAAATCAATGGAAAGGTGAGAGAAAAATATGCCGCAAATTCATTTTAAGTGCACATGGTTTTTTTCCTTTCAGCGCTGGGTACTAAATGTAGGGCCTTTGTGCTGAGCTGCCATCCCTTATAGCTCTATCACCTCCTTTTTTTATTCTTTTTTTTTTTTTTGAGCAGGGTCTCAATAAGTCATTAAGTTACACAGAAAGAGCTCAAATTTATGATCATCCTGCCTCAGCCTCCATGAGTCCTGCACCACCATGCCCAATTTGCCTGGCTATCTTAATAGCTCTCACCTATAGCTGCTGACTACCCAATCGTCAAGTATGCACTATGTTGGCAACCCTGGTTCTTTTTTTTAAAAGGGGTTAAAACTAAACACAACAAAACAGAACAAAACAGGACATAAGAAAGCAGTGTAAGAGATATAAATTTCGAACCTAGATGACCTGAGATCTTCACTGTCTATCATATTGTCTCTTGTTTTCTTCCAAATAGTTGTCCATGTCTTCACATACAGAGAATTCATACAAAACAACAAAGTATAAAACTGATCCAAACAGAATGAGGAAGGTGATTTAGGTCTTCAAGACCAGACAAGAGGGAAGTCACCAATGCTGTCATAGAGTCTCTCATTCTCTTCAAAATAGCTGTCCATACTTTCATGTATATTGAAGTTCAACAAAACAAAACAGGTAGTGGGGAGGGGTTGCTTGGTTTCCCAGTGCTCCAGGTCCCAGCATGGCGCAGGACCCAGTAAACGCCAGTGGCTCCTGTCCTGGGCCACCGGAGCCTGCCACACTCACAGCCACTCAAGCCCTGGTTCTTTTAATACTCCACACTCACAGAGTCATGTGTTGTTCACAAAAGCTTGTGCAAGGCTATGACTGTCACTTAAGTTGAAGAGATGAGGACATGTCCGTAATCCTGCTCTAGTAAAAGGTGAGCCATGCATTCCTCTTCTATCTGTTCTCCTCAGAGATAGAACTTCCTGCAACAAGCAGGGAAACAAGTTACCATTCAGCTTCCTGTTTCTGTGTTGGAGCCAGCCAATTCTGGACTGAATCTTACAAGGCCAGGAGCCCAAATATACTGCTCCTCCTCTAAGTTGTGAGTGTTGAGTACTTTGTCCTAGCAATGAAGTAAGCGTCTGTGATACTGTTTGCCTCAGGCATCTTGTTACAGGGACAGACAGCTGGTTTACACACTGAAGAGAAGAAGAGAAGGCAACATTTCACTTCCTTAGGTAACAATCTCCTTCCAGAGGCACCTGGAGCAAGGATCGAGGACTAGGACAGAATATAAACCTCAAACCCCGAAGGAACCAACCACATACCAAAGCCACAGTTTTGAGGGCTGACCTGTCCCGTTAGGGGAGAGGACAGGGTCTCACCTTTGCATGGGGAGATAGGGACCCTGGCACAGTCTGGAGGAGTGATCGGAGACCAGACCCATTCTCATTTCCTGGGGACTTTGAACACAGTAATTCAAGGAAGAACATCTTCATTGAGCTTTCTAGAGCCTTCCCTAATTCCTGATTAGTAGGAGAGGAAAGCCTCTGAATTTCCACTGTGCTGCAGGAGACAGTGAGGCTGTGAAAGGTGACTTCATCAAGGTCATATCGTAGAGGACTCCAAACCCAGCACCTGTTCACCCCCAGCACACAGAATCCCCCCTGGATCACTAGGGAACGGCTTTCCCTCCCCACCGCCAGCCAGCATTCCAGCCTTTCTTGGTCTCCATAGTGCTCTACCTCACCCCCGAAAGCAGGGAGCTGTGGGACCTGATGGATTGTTATTTTTATTATGAAATAATTCATACATGCAAAAAGAATGGGCAATCTGTGTGCAAGATACACAAATTAATAATACGAATTCTCTGGAGACCAGCTTATGAAGCAGAATATTACAGTAACTGGGAGGCCGTGGTATCTGGCCTCTTGGGCTTCTCCCCCGAGAGATAAGCGCTGTGCTAATTTCTCCACACACCACTCTCTCGCTCCTCTATATAGTTTGCAAGTCACATCTACATTCCTCACAATGTGCCATTTCCCTTCGCACACGTTTGAGCTTAGTATGAATGGAGCCCTAGCAGCACTGCACAGGAGGAGGATGAGCTCGGGTAGCCTCCCTTGCGCCTTGGCAGGGATGCCTTGTGGTTACTCCCATTTCGTAGGTGATAAGGAGCACAGACAGTAGAACAGATTTCCCTTAGGTCCCACAGCTGGTAGGTGACAGAAGCAGAACCCGAGCTTGAACGATCTGGTTCTGCTCTGCTACACGTGCAGTGTGGTGCCATTCCGGAGCAGTCCGTGACTTGCTTGGGTCTCCTGCTTCCTGTAGTTGCCCTCCTTCATGTGTTTTCATAGGATGCAGTGACAAACCTAGGAGCCTGCAGGGCCAGGCTTGTGGTTTTGCGAGGAGGCACTGGTGGACACCTGGCTGCCTGCTGTCAGCTCCCTGTCTCCTCCCACGGCCACTGTCCTGTTCTTTCTCACCAGCTGAGCCCTGGTTTTTTTTTTTTTTTTTTTTTTGTCTTTTTCCTTTTTATCGGTACCGGGGATCGAACTCACGTCTGCCTGCTTTCAAGGTAGGCGCTTATGCCGCTGAGCTAAACCTCCAGCCCCACTGAGCCCTGTTTTGATCAGGTGTATAAGGCATTGGTGATCCTGTCCTCTCCCGAAGAGCTCCAGGGTGTGCCTTATGTATCTTATGGCTCTTTTGATTCCTTTTGCTGGAACTTGCTTAAAGCTTGCATGCAGAAACACAGGAACGTCAGCTGGTAACTTTGGGGAAGGCTTTCCACCCAGATCGAGGGGTGCAGGGTACTGGGGAGAGATGAAAGGATTGTGCTTCACAGTGGAGAAACCTGGCAAACACTAGCTTAACCAGGGGCTGAGCTCAACTCTGTGGGTGACCAGTCACATGTAGCATCTGACCTCCCTTGTACAACCACACTTACCCTCTGCGGTCTTCCCCAAAAGCTGCAAGTCCAATCCAGCCGTGAGGAAAGATGTCAGACAAACCCAGATGGTCACACCTTCTGCAGAACACCTGATTGCACTTCTCAGAACTAACAAGGACGTGCTGGATATGGTGGTACATGCCTGAAATCCCAGGATTTGGGAGGCTGAGGCAGGACGAGTTTAAGTTTGTGGTCAATTTGGGCCACATAAAAATTTCAGGGCCAGCCTGAATTACAGTGGAAAATTATCTTTAAAAAAAACATAAAACAAATAGACAAAAAATCCAGGAAACCAACCCAAAACATAAAAAGCTAGCAAGTTCATCAAAACACAAGGGAAGACCAAAAAACTTTTATGGATCAGAGGAACAAGGACACAATGCAGTACGATTCCTTGGATGAGACTCTGATTTCATTTTAAAACAAGACATTATTTGGAACATTTATGAGCTTTGAATAAAAGCTGTGTTCAGATAATTTTGCAACTTTTCAGGAAATCTAAATTGAATCCAAACTAGCCGAGTAGGGTAAAGAGGAGCAGAAGCAAGTTCCCTCCTCTTTCATTATCCTGCATGTGGGGACAGAACCCAGTGGCCACCTGGGCACTCAGAGGAGTGATATCTTATTCCCAGTAAGGACTGCAGGATTGGCAGAAGACGGCTCATGCGTGTCTAAGGCAGCATTCAGTTTTTGAATTATGTACTTTTGCATCCCTACCCATTCCACGCTTCCTTTATGTGTGATCATAAAGCCTGACTGTTAAAGTACTTTGAGATGGAGTTTTGTGGATCTTTTTTCTGTTACTTGTAGCTCAAAGCTTCACAGCTGGTCTATTTCAAGATCCAGACTTATCCTCCTTGGCCAATGTGGACCTGGCCTACTTAATAGCTCCTCATACGGCCTTTGCTGGGGACCAGACTGTGTAACTCAGGCCCAGGCACCGTGTGCTCTCAGTCCGGTATGGGGCTCCAGCTTAATTAATCTTATGCTGGGCGTAGGTGCTCAATTGATCTCTGAGAAGCCAGGGAGATGATTGTGCCGAGGGGAACTAGTCTGTGACAGCTGATATTAAAATGACTACAACTCACTTCTCATCCAGAGCCAATGCATTATATTCCTAATAAATAATGGGTTACTGCAGGTTAAGTGTCTGTTGCCGCAATCCAATTGTTGATATTTAATTAGCTCTAAAATTAAAGTGTTCTTTTATCACCACACTGCTAGGACTACTTGATTCCTAATTGATTGAGATTAAAGTGTCTCCCAAAGATCCCGGTGTCCCTCTATCAGCCCAAGTGTGAGATGACTTAATGAAAATGTTTGACATTTCAAAGTGTGACATAAATATCTTTAAGCAGAAGACAGGGATTTCGTTACATTCTGCAGTCAGGGTACATATGGGCAAGAGGAAACGTTTCTTCACAGGGCTGAAGTTTTGCGAGGAGGACAATTCACATTGGCCAACATGGTACAGGCTTGGACATCTTTTTGGGTTGTCACTGTGGAGGTGGTTGGCTCCAGGTTGGTTTTCATGTCTGAGATGTGTGGTGGTGGTGGCAGTAGGGGATGTTCTGTGCTAGAAAGAGGACTGACTTTGGGGGTCAGGATGAATTTTGACCCAGCTCTGCCACTTCCAAGTGTTTTTTGGTCTGTCTGAGTTTTAGCTTTCAGATTGTCACACAGGATAATGGCACATACATCTCAGAGTCACCATGAAATATATTGGGATCATGTTGGTCAAAAACTGGGCCAGCTGCCTAGTAAGTGGAGTCATTAATTATACCTTTTAGATAATTGTGATGCGGCTTGAAGATGACTCATGGGCCTCCTATGAGGAAGACAGGTGACGTTTCCAATTGGCTTGGGCTCTTAAAAGTGCATCCAACTCTGGACCTCTCTGCCTTGGATATTGTTGAGTCCAGCCCCTAGCTGGACTCAACAGTTCTTCTGGCCCCAGTCTTTCTTTGAGCTGCTATAACAAAATACCCTAGACTGAGCAATTTATAAACAGAAATTTACTGTTTACTGCTCTGGAGGCCAGAGCTCAAGGTTTGTTTTAGGCTCTGTTGTATTACTGGGACACAGTACCAAAATCAATCCTTTAAAGTGGGAGAGGGTGATTTCAGCTCATGTTTTCAGTGCATAGTCATCTGGCTGTAAGACAGGAAGGGCATGTGGAAAGGCCTACGGTCATGGTGGCCAGGGCAGGAGTGAAGGCAGGGCTTGGGGAAAAGACACACCCTTCTAGCTCATGTCCCCAGTGACCCACCTCTTCCAATCAGGCCCCACCTCCGTCAGTACACTTGGCTCCGAACTCATCCTTGATAAATCCACTGAGCAGGATAGCCTCCCTCAATCCAGTCATCTTTTAAAAGCCCCACCTCTGAACACATGAGACCTTTGGGAATGTTCCAGATCTAAAACCTAAAAAGGCTCTAGACTGGTCAGTATTAGTGAGGGCCAAGGCTCTGCCTTCAGGATGGCACCTTATTGCTGTGTCCTCCCAAGGGGACAAATACTGTGAGGTGGAAAGGACCTTTGTAAGATCACTGATCCTGTTCACTGAAACATGATGCTCACAGCCTAATCACCTCTGGGGTTCCACCACTTAGTACTGTAGCGTTGGGGACTAAGCATTAGAGGAGCCACAAGCATTCAAATGATAGCACAGGGTTATTTAAAACCAGGTCAGTTACGCAGGCCGTTGGCATTCATCTGGAAGCAATCTGAAAGATTTCAATTCTACTCCCAACTATTTCCGGAACTACCTCCACAAATGCGGGGGTCACCTCCCCTGGCAGTCCTTTCCACTTAGAGAAGTCTCTGGAAGTCGGAACACTTTTTCCTTAGCAGAATCAAATGTGTCTTTTCATAACTTTCACCATCCCTCAGGACCACTGCTACTGTTGTTACTTTAGGCCTAAAAGCTATTTGTCCCATATCCGCTTCTTCCATATCTGTGCATGTGCAGAATTACATTGACTGGCATCTTGTGGTTGGATGGAACCATGTGACAACTTTAATAATTACTTGGCTCACTTTCGAGCTGGCCAGGTAATTGGCCCACCGTGGCCTGCCATGGATCCATTTTTTTCTCTGTGTGGAGTTCAGCAAAATTCCTGAAGGTAGACTCTCCATCAGTGTGGATCCCAAAGCAAGGACAATCAGTGACCATGTGGGAACAGAGCCCCATAAAGCATGGCAGGAATTAGAAAGAGACTTCTCAGGTTTATGTAGCAGAGATCTCAGAGTTGTTTGCTGGTGGAGCTTAACCTGTACTATCTGTAATGCTTTAGATTTCAACGGTCCCCCAAAACTCTCATACTTGGAGGTGGGGCTTGGTGGGAAGGGTTAGGTCACCGGGGACTTGACTTGGAAGGGTGTTTTCTTGTTCCTGATTGCTTCCTTGTGTCTGCCTACTAGCTGCCTTGGAGTGAACAACTTTCCTCTACCATGCAGTTCTCCCATGTATTTCCTGCCTTGAGCCAGCAAGCCAAAGACTAAACCCACTGAAACTGTAAGCCAAAATTAACCTCTGCTCCTTTAAATTGTGGGTGTTGGGTATTTTGTCCCAGGTACAGAAAAGAGGCTAATACTGTGTCTTGAGTAATATACCTGCCTCCTCAGCCTTACCTTCCAGTTTAGTGGTCCTGGCCATTGGGAGTTGCCTTGTGAGGCTACTGGTATTTGCTCCATCAACAGTCACTTAGCTGCAGAAACTTGGTGGGAAGGCTGGAGAAAGCCAGAGGTGATAAGCTGCTGACTTGTACAATCCCATCTCCTACTGAACATGGCACAAAATCTTCTGAGATCTTCGCCACCAAGAACACAGCTTCCAGGAGAACCCACACACACAGCAGATCTGATTTGGACCCCATATAGGTGTGAGATCTCCCCCACTGCTGCACGCTGGCCCTCCTGGAGTGTGGCCTAGATTTTAAGGGAAGATATTTAGGATTTGTGTGCATCATGCCATTCTCAGCTCACTCTGGGTTCAACACATTCACTGAGTGAAAAACAATCCCTGGAGGAACTCGCTGGTGAGTACATGCATCCTACTTCTGGTTTTCCTTCCTTTCCAGAGCATTGTGATTGGGTTGAGAAGTACCAGACATGATGCAAAATGAATTATTTCCTGAGTTTTTGACTTTATGCTCAAGTAAAAAAAAAAATACCACTTGGCTTATGAAGTTCAAACACATTTATGAAAAATAGCAGATGCCTATTAAATTGGACAATTAGCTTTGGGAATAGAAAGCTAATCAGAAGCATAGCTTTGACAGCAATTATTTGATCCTGGCTTCCCAAGGATGTCTGTAGATGCTCATTAGGCATCACACGTACATCCACTCACACAGGCGCACTTGCGCACGCCAGCCTGCATGCGGGCGACAGGCACTTGCTTAGCAACTTCATTCCTTTCCTACTGTCCCTGCATCGTCACCTTGAGGGAATGAGAGAACACAGACGCGTAGGCACCTTTCCCTGGGGAGGCCCAGGAGGGAACACTGGCGATACCAATCCTCAGAAGTGTCTGCATGCCCATAAGCTATTTAAGAAAGAAAATGGGGGTCAAACTCTATCAAGGGAAGCCAGGAACAGGCTGCTCTGGGGCCCGAGACATATATTATGCTCAAATTCTTGCTGCTAGAATGTTCCTTTTCCTCCTACCCTGCTATGCAGAAACTCCATTTTTCGTTCAGTCCAGATGCTTGACTTGTACACGGTCTTACCCATTACACTGACTTTGCTCCAGGCTGGAACAAACTTCCCAAAACCCCTAAGGGGCAGAAGCCAAGGTACAGACCTTCAACCCCTTGCAGAGGAAGGGTGCAACCCTGCAGTCCCGCCTCCTGCTCGTTTCTACCTATAATTCATTACCACCATTGAGGCCTATGTGCTATAAGAACAACACTCTGTGTGCATGTGTTCATGTGTGCATGCATGAGTGTGTGTGTGTCTTACTGGGGCTTGAACCAAGGACTTTTATATTGAGCTACATCTCCCACCCTTTTGATGTATATTTTTTAAAATTTTGAGTCAAGGTCTCCCTGAGTTGCCCAGGCTGGGCTCAAACTTGTGTTTCTCTTGCCTCAGCCTCTCAGATTGCTGGAACTACAGGAGTGTACCACCATGCCCAGTAAAAAAGTGTAGTTCTTAGATGGATGCAATGGTGCATGCTTATAATCCAAGCACTGTGGAAGGTTGAGGCAGGAGGATGGCAAATTCAAGCCCAGCCTGGGCAACTCGGTGAGACCCTGTCTCAAAAAATGAAAAGCAACAACAATAATAAAAATGAGCCGGGATGTAGCTCAGTACAAAGGCCCAGAGTTCAGTCCCAAGCCCCGTCCCCAAGCACACCCTGAGATTAGAAAACACACTTCTGAGATTTGCCAAAATGAACCTAGCACTGTCGTGATAGCTTCAGGAGGAACCATTTGACTCTGGAGCAAAAGCTTTCACCTCGGCCTCTGTAGACCAGTACAGTGATTACCCTGAAAAGATCCTCTGCCTGGGCCTGGGCCAAGGTGGCAAGGAAAGCTAGTCTGGAGCTGCTGGGCTGGAGGCTCAGCTCTGAGCCTGAGCAATGGCTTTCCGGTGCGTTGATAACAGTCCCGCTGGGGACTGTTTTATACTCTCCCTGTCCATAATGAGATTTAATTGTAATGATTCAGTATTGAATTCCCCTTAACAATCAGGGGAGAATGGATCCTGACTGTTTGTAAATGTGTTTGCAAATAGTGGAATGATGAAATCTGTGTGGGCCACTTCTCTCAGTGTGCCAAAATTGGGGGTGGCTTGGCTGCTGTGCAAAGAAGAGGACATGCTCTTTAGAGAGTGTGACCAGGCCCTGACCTTCTAAGCTGCAGTGGGTAGATATGAAAAGCTGTTCTTCCCCAGAGCTCTCCTCTATTGACTAGTGGTAGGGTTGGATCATGTGAGTAACATATGATCAACTGTACATGCTAATGTCAGTGGGAATTGAAGCCAGGATGGTTTCCTGGTATAGACACCATCAATACTTACACAATGCAATGGGTAGTATCATAGAACGATTATAACATCATCATGGCTCTAAGTCTTGTATACATGTGGTCTAATTTAGTCCTTAGTGATCCTATGCAGTAGGTGATGTCCACTGATGCTAATTAACTGCCCAAGTTCACATAGACACCAAGAGAAGCCCTAGAATTTGAATCGAGGGAGGCCATGTAGCTCCAGAACTCATGACTGACCTGCTGACGAGTGAAGAAGTCTCTGGGATTGGGAGAGAACATTTGTTATCTGTCACTGTTTAACAAGACACTCTGTACTCTGCAGCTTAAGACACACACTTGGTATCCCACAGGTTGGTAGCCAGGCGTCTGGATGTGGTTTATCTGGGGTCCTTACTTGGGGAACTTTCATAGCGGTGCTCATGATATTAGCCAGGGGTAGGAATAGCTGGTTCAGCTAAAGGTATGGCTGGACAAATGTTCATTTCTGGGGCTGCTGGAGAGTTCTGGGTCCTTGCTGTGTGTTGGGCTGAGGACTCCAATTCCTAGGGGGCTGTTGGTCTAAGAAATCTCTGAGTTCCTTGTTACACACACACACACACACACACACACACACACCAGCAAAGCAGAAAACCCAGCAAAATGGATTCCTAGCACCTTTCTTAAAAGAATATCAGAAGTAGCATCTCATGACCTGTACCAACTTAGGAGGCCTGTGGTTAGGAGTCACCAGGCCTGCCCACATGCTAGGAGAGGATCTTACCTAAGGATATGGACCTGGGAGGTGGATTCCTTTTGGACAGTCTTAGAGTTAGCCTGCCTGTTACAGAAGAGAGGCCACCAGCTCCACCACTCATGACCCAAGTCCAAGGCAAAGGAGACCCAGTGGGCCTGAGCTCCTGTCAATGAACAGAACACCATGAACGCCAAAGTGGCTTCTGCAGGGATTGGCCTCCTGATAGCTGTGGACCTCACCCCTCTCCATGTGAGTCAGGAGTGGACAAACTTTATTTCTGACAATGATGCTGAGCCCTGCTCTGTAGCATCATCTAAAACAATTTCCCACCAGCCTGTCCCTAGTCTTCCTTTGTGCTCTCCTTATGAAGAGGAGGCTCCATTTGCTAATGTGGGTACTTACCGAGCAGAGCATCCACTGTGCAGCCATCACTGTGCCCTCTGTACAGCTTCGGAGATCAAACACACAGCTCATGGCTTCCGATGTGCTCCAAGGCTGTTATCTGAGTGGAAGATCTGTTCCAACAGCTGCCAAACTCTAGGAAGAGGAACAGCAGAAGAGATTTTTCTACACAGCCCAGAGGACACAGGTCACCACTGAGCTAAGCACAGCTGCCCTGGAATCAGAACACGGCAGCTCACTTAGGTGTGGAAGGAGGATGGCAGATTCTCCCCAGGGGATTGGTGTTTGAGCTGTGGGTCTGAAATAAAGAGTCGGGGAGGTGGTGGAGGATAAAGGTGGGATCCCCAAAGAACACAGCCCACTTAAAGGCGCAAAGGCCTGAGGAAGCTCAGGGAACTAGAGGTCTTCCTGTGGGGCAGGAGGAGGGGCAGGGGGCTGAGGACCTGTGCCAGGGATGCTGGCTGCATCCAGGAGACCCAAGTCCCAGCAGAAACAGTCACTATCAATAAATGTCTGATGAGCTGGTGCACTGGTGCATACATGTAATCCTAGAAATCTGGGAAGCTAAGCCAAGAGCATCTCAAGTTTGAATCCAGCTTGGGAAACTTAGTAACTTAGAGAGATCTTGTCTCAACACAAGAAATTAAAAAATAAGTGATGGAGTGCTAGGGATATAGCTCAGTGTGAGGGCCCTCAGTTCAGTCCTCAGTACTAAATGCAAAACCTTGTGACTAGTTTTTGTATCCCACACACACCTCCTGACTAGTTCCTGTGTACCATATATGGTCTCAAGCTCCTCGAAGGTTACTATGAACAATACTGAAAAAAAATCACAATTGCCCAAGACCAATTCTTGGGCTCCCCAAGAGACTCTTGGGCTCAGCAATTCACCAGAACCACTCTCAGAACTCACCAAAGCCTTTATACTTGCAGCGACCCTTTATGACAATGAAGGACATGGGTGGAGATCAGGTGAGGCAAGAAACCCACAGGACAGGATGTAGGGAATTCATTATGGAACTTCTGTGGTCTCCCACAGTGGGTGGTGCCTACTGTCCCAGCCATGACACATGACAATGCACCTGGAACATTGTTAACCAGGGACTTGGCCCTGTCATTGGCCTCCAGAGTATTTGACTCAGTCGGGTGGAGATGCTTGATAGCCTGAGTTGTTGACCTTAGTCTCTAGGACCTCCAGAGGTGATACTGATACAGGAGATCAAAAGCCATCATAAATCATATGGTTAGTATAGTATATCTGATGTGGCCCAAGAGCCTGGGAAAACAAAGACATCTTATCAGGAAGGAATTTCCAAGGGTTTATGAGTGACCTCCCAGGGTGTGGGACCAGTTGCTCCCTTGGCAAAGTTAACCCTTTACTGAACAAGTAGAACCCTTTACTGAACAAGTAGAATGGACTGGTTTCCTGACCTCAAGGAGTGTGTATCATAAAGAAGATCACAGATCATCACACCTGTAAACACACACACACACACACACACACACACACACACACACACACTACCACCACCACCATGACCACCATTATCAATCAGCCAACAATATAAGTAAACACCTCCTGATGCAGTGAAGTGGAAGAGCAGAGAGAGATGTCCTCAACAGGGTGACAAGGGAAGACTTCTCCCACAAGTTGACTTTGAATGGAGACCTGACACGTGAGGATGAGCCATGAGGCATGGTGGGGCCAGGAGGGACATCAGCCTGGGTGATGGACAGAGCCAAGGACTGAGTCCAGAAGAGCAGAGGTGTGGCATGCTCAGGCACAGAAAGAAAGCAGGAAATGGGGAGCTGAATGAGGAGCACGAGACAGTGCTGCACAGGCGTGTGCTGTGTGGCCTCGTGGTTCTTGGATGGAGCTGAAAACACTGTATACACCAAGGGCAATGGCAAAGCAGCCCCAGAAGGCCCTGGACACCTGTATACGAAAAGAGTGTAAAGCACACAGGACATCTGAACAGCTGCTTCATAAAACCAGGCATTGCACTGAGAGGGGGAGACCAGGAGACCTCTGGAGAGAGGGAAGGGGGAGTCAAAAGGCCGGCGATGGCCAGAGGAAGAATCCAGAGCCTCCTTCCCTAGGTAGTATTGAGAGCTGCTCTGGGAGTCACGCGGATTTGGAGAGTGTGCAAAGAGCAGGACCTGCAGTGACAAGAGGAGGAGCAAGATGTGTGCGACATTCCAGGACCTTCTTTGACCTCGCACGACACCACTATTTGGCTCTGCGTCAGACTGGAAGCTTGGGGTGGAAGTCAGAAGTGTGTGTGTGCACGAGAGAGAGAGGCCCCCAGGACACAGAGGGGAAGGTAGGAGTCCTTTTCAGGTAGTGGGTGCCAAGAGGAGAAGGGAGCAAAGGCCCACGCCCTGGTTGTTCCTCTCAGTGGCTTCCCCTCCTCTCCTGGGAACTACTCAAGACTGCCCGAGGGTGACAGGGACCCTCACACTTCACACTGGGCTTCTGCAGCCACCGTGATGCCCTGCAAAGCCACACACCACATCTGTCCCATCCCTACCACAGCCAGGCCTGGAAGATGTCACTCTGGTCCCAAGCCTGGGTCTGAGGGGAGTAAAGCAAATAAGGGACACCGCATATTCAGTGGGGTGTGGGGGGAACATCTCAGGGTCCTGGCCAAGGCTTCCCCCAGGCAGAAGGTCCTTACTGACCACACTACACAGAGTAGCTGCTGTCTGACCCTCAGGACTCCACACTTCCCTCCCTGCTGAGGGTCACAGGGGCTGACAGATCCACTGCACACACCCTCCCGCCTGAACTCCAGCCCCTGGGGGTCCTGGCCAGTGTAAGTCCCCAGCAGTAGGTTGGCCATGGTCTCATCCCTCCTCCTGCAGCCCGCTCTGGGTTTTTGTAGCTGCCCACATCCTCTTCTCATGCTAAGAGTGGTAGCAGCATGTCCCAATCCTTCTGGGTCCAGTGTGACTGGCCACCCTTGGATGGGTCCCTTTAGTAAACGTCCCCGTTGCACCATCTAAAGGTGGGTCTTTTTCTTCCCTTGTCCCTGACCAGTGTGATGCCCACCCTGTATCTTTATCCCCTGCCCTGCTTTATTGTGCTCTGAAATCAGCCATTAACTCAGGAGGCATCTGGACTCGCTGTTCTGTCTAGAGCCTATTCCCCACTAAACGAGGGCTGAGGCAAGCAGAGGCTCTAGCTGCTTGTGTTCATGTCCCTGGTGCCTGAACTGAGTCTGCACGCGATGGATATTGGATGAATGAATCCCCGATGGGACCAGGAGCCCTGCATCTCCTCAGCACCCACCCTACTGTCCTGCAGGGGCTTGGAATACAGCCCCAGGAGCACGGGCTCTGGGGGTCTCAGAAGATGCTGGAAGCCAGGCAGGAAAAAATGCTTGTGGGAGAAGGGAGTGAGGCATTTTTGCCGTCTGAGCCACACTCTCTCCAGGAAATAAAACGCTTTCACCTTTATTAGCACTGATAAGAATAATAGTCTGTTCTCAGGCTTGAAATCTTACTTGATCATCATTTCTAAGGGAAGCTGCTGAGCAGAGCGGGCACGGCAGGTTTGACGCGGTTAAATCATTCTTACTGGCTGGAGCGTCTGCTGACACCAGACGCCCAGGGAGGGCCAGGCTTCCGGCTTCACCTTGGACACCACCCTGAGGAAGAGGAGGGTTTTTAAGGACAAGAATGGGCTCTGAGTTCTCGGGGTGCAGGCTACCCTGGCACAAACACTAGTCACGCTGGTGGAATGAAACCCATGGGTGTGAGAACCTGGACTGTCTTTGTTCAAATGCTGGCTGGGTACTTAGCGGTGCAGCCTTGGCAGCCTCACTGACCTCTCTGTGCCTCTTTTTCACATTTCTAAAATGGAGGAGATAATACTGGTAAGTAATCACGGGAGCTGCGCAAGGATTAAACGTGTTAATGGAGATAAAGTGCTTAGACCAGCATGTGGAGGCTAGAAAGTGTTTGTGTATCTGCGGGTTGTTATTCTTATTAATGAGGTGCTTACCCTGTGTGAAGCAGTAACCCACAGCAGGTCTCATCATCCCTGATGAGCGGATGAAGACACTGATGCCTGCTGGGTGCTCACCCGTGTCCAAGGTCACACACCTTGCTGAGGACAGAGGTGTGATTTAAGACTGGCAGTCAGACTTTAGGGCTCTGGACCACCAGGTGCTGTGGCCTGAGGGGGCTGCTCCTGCTAGCTTCCCTCCGCCACAGGGTGAGGCACAGGCTGTGAATTTATCCTGGACCTCAGCCTGTGGATGGAGCTTAGTCTGCAGCTGCAGCTAGGGGAGGTGGCTGAGGACAGGCTGGAGAGCCTGGGCTCCCAGGAACCACACGCCCACTGTCCTCTCACCCAGCATCGACACACACCCACTTCCTTGGGGTCAGGTCCTCCATCCGGCCCCTCTGGGGTGACAGAATGGGGCAAGCCAGAATGGGGAAAAATACAAATCGGATAGGAAGGGGGTGCACGCGGGCATGGACACAAGTGTTCCTCAAAAGATAGTGCTATTCATGTTGATCTGTCTAATTGTCAGAAGCAAACTGATCTTGGCTTTTAACAACTGATCTAAGACAGAGAAATCTCTTAGAAGCCTCTGCCCGTGGTAGATGGCCTGAGGTCTTTGTGTTTGTGAGAGCAAAACTGACAACTTCCATGGCTCTCGACTGCCAACGCCAGGGACAAAGCTGCAGCCTCCGCCTGGACAGAGGTCAGTGATGCCAGCTCTGGCCTCTGACTGGGCTTTCCCAGGGGAACCAAAACATTGTGGCTGGAAGGTAGAGGTGACCTGGAACGGGCAGTCATCATTGGCTGGGAAGAAGACAGAAGTCACCCAGGATTGGCCAGATCTGGAGACTTGGAGAAGGCTGGAAAACAGCCCAGTGAAGCCAGCACGGGAGGGGAGGCTTTTATCAGACCGTTCTGCAAACTTACCTCCTCTCTCTAGAAAGGAGACCTTGGGAATGTCTGCCGCTTTGAGAACAGTTTGTTGCCCCCAAAAATGTCAAGATCATCTACTGATAGAGCAGGTGACAAAGTGTCTATTTCCAGTAATTAAGCAGTAATAGGGAGGGAGGGAAATAGAAAGTGAGGAATCCAGTGTCCCTGGTAGAATGACTGTGTCACCCGCTTTCACATGCACCCTGCGGACTGCAGTCATCTTGAAGCTTCCCTGGCACTACCAGTGGTTGCCACGGCAAAAAGGGCAGACAGTGGCTCCAAACCTGAGGAGATGAGTGCCACTGTCCTGTGAGCTCTGAAGCCTTGGGGCACGACAGTGCGTGTGGTCCCCTCCATGCAGGGAGAGACAGGAGCACGCCTCTTCATAAAGGGAAAGGCGAGAGTTATTGCCCACCCGTCACACGAACCTGCGGTGAAATTCAGCAGCCCAAGGTGGGCATTCGCCACTGATAAAAATCTGTCTCCCTGCCAGCTTAAAGTGCTGCTTAAAAAGCTAATGTATAATTTAAGCTGTGCAGTGTGGGGCTGGGCTTCTACAGGGTGAGACAGACTCTCCGATGCGGGTAAAGAGGCCCTGGAGGAGCAGTGGAAGCATCCACCCCAGAATGGGCTGGTCAGGTGAGGAGTCGGTGGGATGGGGGTGGAGTTGAGGGCAGGCTCTGGCCCTTTGGAATGGCTGTGGGTGTGTAGCTGTGTTTTGTGGAAGAGGTGGTCGGAGTGTTTTCAGGGCAGGGCTATGCTTCTCTGGACTCCGTAAGACACCAGGGAACAGCGAGACGACTCAGGGACCCTGCCTCCCAAGTTCTTCACTTGGGACACAATGAGACGAGTGTCCCATGGATAAGTGCCCATTTCAGGGGATCTGAAGGTTCCCCAGGAGTGGGTACTGCAGGCGGGTTTATCCCTACTGCTCCTATGGTGGGTGGATGGTGACCTCCAGAAGTCAGGACTGCCTGGAAACTCAGAACAAGCTCTTAATTTGGAAATTACAGGTGTACATAGTTAGGAAAAAGTGACTGCTGTTCATATAAGAAGAGGGGAGGACAGGAGGAGCCACACAGGGAGATGCCATGTGACAACAGAGATGGGGTGGGCATCTGCAAGCCAGGGAGCTCCAAGTACTCCTGCAGGCACCAGTAGCTGGAAGGAAGGCCTGGGAGGGTTTGTCCAGAGCCTCCAGAAGAACCCAGCTCAGCCACCACCTTGGCTCCTGGCCTCCAGAACCATGAAAGAATAAATTTCCATTGTTTAAACTGCTTGGCTCGTGGTCATTTGTTGTCCTGGCCCTAGAAAAGCAACACACCCTGGAGGGTTGAGCTAGTCTGAAGCTCAGATCACCCTGAGAGCCTCTTCTGCACCTGGCTTAGCCATGGACACCTGTCTGGGTTTTCCCATTCCCAGAGTCCACCTGTGCCCTCTGCGAGCTCTGTGGAACATGGAGGGCCTGTGTCAAACATCCCATTTTGCAGAGAGAAAAAGGCTCATGGGGCTGGGACCTGGCTCTGTCTTTCTACAGCAAGGCAGGATACATGGAATCTCGGAGTATTCTGGATCCACAGTTGCTCACCTTACCAGGTTCACCTTAGCCAGTGGTGGTGAACTTATGGCATGGGTGTTACTGTGTTTTTCTTTTAAGGCAAAGATTTTAACATATGAGATATTTTTTTGTAAACTAGAAACCTCAGCATTCTGGCTTAATTGCAGTGTTGGCACTTTGTATAAATAAGTGGGTATTGGGTTACAGTTTGGCCCTCAATCCCTAAAAGGCTTATCATCACCAACTTGGATATCACCAAGACAGGCAAGGAGCTCTGGTGACACGTGGCTCCCTCCACTGTCCTCATGACCCAATCTCTCCCTGCATCATAAAGCCAAGCTCCTTCCAACTCTTTGGTCATCACCCCCCACTGCTCAAGTTGGGGAGCCTTAGTTCCCCGTGTCTCTCAAAGACAGCACCCCACCGACTGTTGCCCCAGAGCTAAGCTCTGTGCCTTTGGCATGAGGATGGTGGCCGGGATCTGAGGGAGGACTCTGCAGCGGATGGCCAGGGACACTCGTTGGCTGGTGGTACAGACAGCACGGATCCCCATGAGCACATCGATAATCATAAAAGGAGGTAAACTTTATTGTCTGGGCCATTCGGGTACCGGAGGATAAAAACAATGTATGAATTGCAACGATGAAAGATTTACTGGTTCTGTCAGCGCAGATAGAGGGGCTGGCTGGAATTATTGCAGCCAGGAAGAATTGTGTTTCAGGATCTGCCTCGGGTATTAATTTGTGGCGGGCTTATCCTGTCAAGAACATACAATGCTCACGGTGTCGAGAAGTAATACTTTAAAGGGCCTTATTGCCAATTGGATGGAGCAGGGTGGTGGAGCCTGGGAGGCAGCTGACCCCCGAGCAAGGCTTTCCAATAAGTTCCAGATGAAACGCTGGAGTAATATCATCTTCGGAGCCTCCTAAAAAAACAGATCTGTCCCCATCTACTGCGCCAATTCATGGATCATCCTTCCCAGTGAAGACCAGGGTGACTCCCTCTCTCCCTCACTCAGGCCTGGCAGACAAGGGTCACACTAATGGCCCAGGTTCTAAAGTCTCCTGTGCGGGTCAGGCGGCATGGGAGCTGCTGGGTGCCTGGCCACCCTCCTCCTTCTAGGCCAGATTCTTCAGGGCAAGGCGTTGGTGACCTCTACCACCTTCTCCAAGTCCTGTTTCAGAGCCCAGGACCTCTTCTCATAGCCTGGAAACAAAGGGTGCCCAGCCCCAGGGTCCTTGCTAAAGATTGAGTCACCCCTTTCCTTTTGCCCTTCACCGTGGGAAGGTCTAGTTCCAGTCTGATTTTTGCATAACGCCACATCCAGTTCAGAGAGCAAGCTGTTTGCACCCTTCTTTTGAATCCTAGATTAGTTGGCTTTCCTGCCACCAGGACAAAAATGCCTGACACCCATAATTTGAGGAGGAGAGTTTATTTTGGTTCAGTTTCAGACAATTCAATCCATGGTAGACAGGCTCCAAGGCAGAAAGAACATGGAGGAAGGGGGTGGTGGATGAAAACTGCTCAATCCCTGGCAGCCAAGAAACAGAGGGAGGAGGAAGAGCTGGAGACAGACAGATAGACAGAGAGACACACACAGAGATGAGGGAAAGAGAAAAAAGAGACAGAGAGAGAAAGAGAGAGAGAGAAAGTTAAACACATCGTGACCCTGGCTTCCGTCTCCTTCATCCTCTTCCTATGATCCAGGTCCTCCAAGAGCTGAAGTGTGCAGATGAGAAGACTTGAGTCCTTGGAGTTCTGTGGGAGCCACCTGCCCCTAAGAAGACCCTCCACACCCTGCCATAGCAGCCAGGGGTGTCAGCTGGAGCAGGAAGAACATAACCATGGGAGGGGCCGTGCTGACAAAGATACACTGTCGGTGCCCATGCAGCCTCCATGCAGAGGGAGCTGGGGAGGGGCCGACCCAGGCCCTGTTTGGCTGAGGGGCTGGACAGAGTGGTGTTTTACAAAACATGGGCAAAGCCAGGTAGCTGCAGACCTTGGGCATCTCTGCTGTAGTGGCTGGTGTCTAGATGTCCCTTCAAAGCCTTTGCCGTAACAGCTGGGGCTTTGGGGGAGGAGACCGGATGCATTCACCCCTAATGGGCCCAGCTGCTGAGCTGGCGGTGGTGAGGAGGTATCTGGTACGAAGTGGGGCACAGAAGCATGATCTGAACGTCTGTGTTTCCTTCCGCATCTTCTCCCTTCTCTCTGCTTCCTGGCCACCACGATGTGAGCAGCTCGCCGCGCCATTTCTGCCTTGGAGCCAGTGAACCATGGACTGAAAACCATGAGTCAAAATAGACCTTGTGTCCCTTGAGTGGCAGGTGTTGGATGTTTTTTTTTCCAGCAACAAAAAAGTAACTGAGGCAGACTTGGAAACGCATCCTGAGCAGCCAGGACCAAGGTTTAGAACCTGAAATGACCGGCACCTTGAAGGGCTTCTTTCTTTCATGGTCCCCTTAGACCACAGTTAGGCCAGGCCTCAGCAAAGCACCAGAGTCAGCAGTAGCTGAAGAAAGGCATCTGGCCTTGCTGGGGATGAGACAGAGCCTGAGACACAGCATCACAAGAAACTGCGGCTAGAGCAGGGCCAGGTCAGCTTGCAGGGAAGGAGGTACAAGCCAGGGCTCCCTATGCGTGGGAGGTGGGACCCCGGAGCCTCTAGACAAAGGGAGGCCTCTTTCAAACAACCTAGTGCCAGGCAAGGATCCAAGGGCCCAACCCTCTGTGAAGGTCCAGCTTCTCACACTCTCTGTGGCACTGCAGGCTCTGCTCAGACCTAGGTCCATGGCTGGGTGGGCGCCACCTCTCGCCAGGTGGCTCTCTAGTTCCTAGAGCTGCCAGGAGGAAGCACAATGGGCTTTGAAGGACAGCAAGGCAAGCTGTTTCCTCCTTGGATCTTGACCAAGGTCAGAAAGGGCCGCTCTGGCCGAGGCCTGGGCGGGCTGGTGATAAATCTGCCTTCCTATGGCTCAGAATCAAAATCAGAATGGCCTTAACAGGGAATGGGGTGCAGGTGTCTGCATGGCCAAGAGAAATTTAAAAATGAAGGAACATCCTTCTAACATGGATCACGTATAGCAAAGGCATGTTTTTAGTCCCTCTCCCCTGTCCTGGAATGGAAGGAAAGGAGTCAGTGTCTAGCCGCCTCCTCTGTGGCTTCATGAGCGCCCCAGATGCCTTGGGCCTGTGCGGTGTAAAAGGGGACCAAGGAGTGGACAAACAATTGCAAGGGGGACACGTGACACCGATTTCAGCACTCAGAACCTCATGCTGGAGCTGGGCAGGGAATGCACACCTCCTGGAAAACCACAGCTGAGTTTCATTGGGTGGGTTTGCAGGTGCCAGCCCCAGGACCACTCACCTCCTTGGCACAACCCATCGACTTCAGCAGTGCTGCTTAGTCAGCTTGGGTCTGTTTGCTGAGTTTGGAACCAGTCGAGAGGCAGATCCAGGCACTAGAGTAAGGGAATTAAAACTTGGCTTGCCATGGTTGTGGGGCCATGGTGGGCTGCCACATACCCCATGGTGAATTAAAAATAATTCTCCAAGGCAGAAGGCTGGTGCAGGCCTGTAATCCAGCACTCTGGGAAGCTGAGGCAGGAAAATCACAAGTTTGAGCCCAACCTCATCAGCTTAGAGACTTAGTGACAACCTATCTCAAAATACAGTTTTTAAAACCCTTGTGATATAGTTCATTGTGAAGGACTTGGATTCAACCTCAAGTACCATAAGCAAAAGAAAAAGAAGGGAGGAGGGGAGGCGGGCAAATGTCACCCTTTTGCAAGGGTAACACGGTACCCCACAGGCTGTCTCTAAGTAGTGGATCGAGATCTCTTCACAGTTCACAGAGCAGAAACAAGGCCAGAGGAGCGGTGTGGGCTGTGGTCGGGTCCTCATCAACACAGGTTTGTGCACAGACCTCCAAAGTGTCAGGCATGCCAGTCCCTGTACCCCGGGGCTCATTGTGACCCCCTCAACCTCTGTGTGCCCACTTGAGAGCCACTGAGTTGTAGGGACACCGAAGGAGAGTGATGGGGGCTGCCCACGTGCCCCTGGATTTGGTAAGACAGGTCGGGACCCATATCTCTAATCTTAAAAAGATAGAGAGGCACCTCTGGCCTGGGGCCGGGTCAGGAGTGCTCAGATAGAAGGCCAGCGAAACCTGAGAAGGTGTCCACTCCACAAAGGGCGAAAGACTTGGAAACCCAGCATAAGGTGTTTGCTCAGGGCACAGTAGGGAGCCACAGAAGACCTTAGGCAGCTGTATAGCTTTATGGAGAAACAGAAAGGCTCCTCGCCATGTAGGAGCTCCCTTTCCTGCTTGGCTCAAGATAAAATTCTCTCTCTGCGTCTATTTGAGGCTCTCTACACCACTTATCCCACTCTGCTAATAATCTCCAGGTGTCTGCAGTCTTACCTCCTCACTTAACTGGGGGACAACCAGGCTGTGAACACTATTCCTCCCACATTCCTTAGTTGGGGAGCATA
Organism: Cavia porcellus; assembly: GCF_034190915.1. Classification (NCBI taxonomy): domain Eukaryota; kingdom Metazoa; phylum Chordata; class Mammalia; order Rodentia; family Caviidae; genus Cavia; species Cavia porcellus. Next base: position 24,954,217 of record NW_026947515.1, read on the forward strand.
ATCCAGTGCCTGGCATGCAGTAGAAATGCACTAAATGATTATTGAGTGAATAAAGGAACTAATGAGTGGGGGGAGCATGATAGCCTTTGTTGCCATGTCACTCTGACTTCCTGTCATCCTGTGCAGCTCTGAGTTCTATCCATGCCCCTGCAAGGTTTCTGGTCCTTTTCTGTTTTGACCCTGCCACCATCCAGGTGAGCATCCCACCCAGCAGCACAGAGCGGCCCATTCACCCTTAGGAATGTTAATGGTCTGATATTTACCTTCTCTGGCCTCTCCTAGCCTTTCCCCTCATCAAATCTGCACTTCAGTAAATGATTTGGCTTCTCCATGACCTCCGCTTCCTGCCTGAAGTCACCAAGTCCTAAGCAGCTTCTCCCAGGCCCTGGCCTCCCTTCTTCCCCTCCTCTAATAAGCAGACACTGGATAGACTCAGCCCTCTCCTGTGTGCCCCTTACCCTCTCCAGGGTTCAAAGCCCACATTCCATTCATTAAAGCAATCTTCATCTCTCTCTGGGAAGTCACAGCCATCACCCACCGCACAATTAACTTTCTACAAGGCTCCCTGTTTGTAAATAAGCACAAATATGGCCTTGCCTGCAAAGATCCCTTTAATTCACAATTGTTTTGGAGGGTGAAGGAGGTGCTGTGTCATAGTGGGACCTAGAGATGAGTTCAGGGTTGAGATGACACTGCAGAACTTCCTAAGGTGCCAGCTGTCTGTAGACAACGTGGGTGAGAGTGGGCTGTTCGTGACCAGAGACATTCAAGTGTCAGGCGGGCTGGGAGAGCCCTCAGGAGTCAACAGGCGCATGCTGGAAATGCAAGTGGCAATGGCCCTTGGGGAACCTTTGGGAGAAAGAGAAGCCAGTCCAGGCACTGTTATGACATTCAGGAGGGGCTGGGCAGAGCTGGGACCAGCAAAGGTCTGTGCCCAGAAGGTCAGAGCCAGAGCGAGGCACGGCACCATTTGGGTGTGGAGAAGAGCGGTGATCATCAGCACGGCTTTGTGTTCAGGGCAGAACTGAGCAGGGAGCCTGTGACTCCTCTCTGTGAGAGGCTGTGGACCAAATCGCTCTCTCTGTGGACTCAGGCTGCTTCCAGACAGCCAGAGCTCAGGGCAGCGTAAGACAATGCCAGGAGGCCAACTGCGGGGCTGGATGAAGGTTCACCGGTGCGCCTGCACGGAGAGGTGGCTGCTTCAGAGAGGCCTGCGGCCGGCCGGCTAGCTGGCCGGGGACCAGCTTGTTTCTGTTTTCTTCTCCTCAAAGGTCCTCTGTGCTACTGTGCTACTGTTTTTTTCAGGGTTCCATGAAGGGACACAGAGGCATTCCTAGGATAGCCCTTGGTACATGACAGGCAACTTACTAATACACATTTTAAAATAAATGAATAGACTGCTTAGGTCCAGATCACATTTTCCAAAAATGACCCCAATACTATCTCCCAGTCCCTGGGCTCTCGACATGACTCCCACCTCCCTCTCTCCTTCATCCAGGGAGGACCTCTGTCACTGCCTCAACTGACAGGATACATGGAAGGGACATTACCTGACTTCTAAGGTAAGATTATGAAAGCACCACGCACTTCAGCTCACTATCCTGGGAGACACCTGCTCTCAGAGTCCAGCAACCCTGCTGTCTGAAACCCAGCAATCCCCTGCAGAGAGGGCCCATGCAGCTGTTCTGACTGATGCCTGCTGAGGTCCCAGAGCAATGGCCATCAGACTTGTGAGTGTAGATGCCTCCCGGTGACTCCAGCCTCCAGCTGTCCACATGCCCTGGCCTTCTAGTCTTTCCAGTAGAGGGCCCGGCATCACAGAACAGAGATGAGTTTCTGCTGGAGCCTGTTCAAATGCCTGAAACCATGGGAGAGAATATAAGGAGCTGTTCTAATTCACTAAGTTTGGGGATGACTTGTTACCCAGCAAGAGGTAACGGATGCGGTCAGCATTCATACGGAGCCCTTTGCCGGCCTCACCCGTGTCTGGTTTACCTATAACTGCCTTTGGCAAGAGTGCAGTATCCCTCTCCCATCAGTGGTTGCCAGGGTAACAGGGACCCTGGCACGAGTGGGACAGACTTTTCAAGTAAGTGCCCAGGTTACTTTCTTAGAAGAGAGCACTTGTGTTTCAACTCTGGATTGGTGCAAATGACCTAGAAGCCCTCCTTTCTGGTCCTGCCTCAGGGTCAGTTCTCTTAGAGTGTTAGGGCCAGCTCACCTGCCTGGAACCTCAGTTTCACCCTCTGCATGTTAAGCAGGCTGAAATGGGCTCTGTGATCCTATCTGGCTCTAGGCTTCATGCGTCAGTGTGTTCCCTGGCTTTCAGTGGAGACTCTGTATTTGACCAGGAGCGGTCCAGAATATCATGCAAAGAGCAAAGGCCAAGGCTGAAGTTTCATGGAAGGAGAGGTCTTTTCTTCCATCTGTCACCAACCATGTGCTAGGTCCCAGACGTAAAAAACTAATAACACTCTGAACACATCGGTTTTCTTTATTATTTTCTTGTCTCCTCTCCGGGTCATTTGCAGATGATTAATCTAAATCATTATTTAGATTCTGTCTAATCATTTTTAGGACAGCATTGATAACCGCAGCTGTCTCTAATCTGTCTGAGGGATGATCACTTACTTGTCCACGGAAGGGGCTGGTTTGTTGATGTTTATCCTCCAGAGAATAGGGAGGATCATCAGTCAGAAGATTTGTGTGGCCGACTGCCTCGGTTTCCCCAGTAAATTTCCCACAAGGGGACACTGAAGGCAAGTCATTTAACAAAACTGGTTTGATGCTCTCTTTTTAAGTGACTGAGTGTCTGTTTTTCTCTGAGTTTTGGTTCCTTGGGAAATACACTCCCTTGGGCTTAAAAATACTCTGCCTAAGTACCTCACTCCCAGCCGGGCCAGCTCCCTTCATTCACCTCCTTCCCAGACAGGCTGTGAGTAGCACGGACCACCACTGTCACTAGGATCCTAGACGTGTCATGCCCCACCACAAAGTGGACAGTCCCGGTCTGCTGTGCTTCTTGGTCCCTTCCCAGGCTCTCCCCTGGCCCTGCCTCTAGTAAGTGCTCACAAATGTGTGGCTGGGCACATTAGTGCAGATCATCCACATGCCTCTGTCTGCTCCCCCTGCTCGGATGATGTACGAGCGGGCCCTCCTGCAGGACAGGACGCAGGTGGAGTTATTAGTACCATTAAAGAGGACGAGCCGCCAGCTGCCTCTGGCTCCTTCGTGAAGGATGTGCCTGTGTGTGCCTGCCCGCAGTTCAGGTCCTCCCCACACCTGCAAGTTCAAGCGATCTAGATCAAGGTGCCATCCCTTCATGGGGCAGCCCGGGCTCTAGAGGTGGGAATCGTGACAGCAAGATTCCCAAGGGCTGAGGGGGTCTGCCGGGCAGGCAGTGTTCTCATCCTGCCTGATTGGGCCTCGCCTCCGCTCTCCCTCTCTTTTCCCCTCCCAGCTTTCCTGTCCTCTTCTCAAGAGGGGGACGCAGAACTCTGGAGGGGACACAGGGTACTGTGGCCAGGGACGGGAGAGGGGTCTCACACCCTCATCAGCGGCTGCCAAAGAAAAGGGACATGTGGCTTTGCAGGAGGCGAGGAAGGAAAAGGCACAATCGGGTCCTTGGAAAGGTGTGTTTTAAGACTGTCCGCCATAGGAACTGGCTTCTGTCGGCTTCCAAGATCCCCGGAAGCCAGGCACAGCCCTCGGACTTTTCTTAGGAAGACCCTGCAGCCATTTTCTCCAAGAAGAAAACTGCCTCTCCCTCTACTTTATATTAGGCTCCAACTCCACAAACGATGTAAGTAAAACCCCAGGGCATAATCGGGTGAGGAAGGGAGAATCAAGTGTGGGTATTACACTGCGAAAACCCCTAACTGCCTGGACTGGCAAATGAATTAACTTGTTAAACAAAATGCATACATTTGAATACATGAATAGGATCAGCTCAGACCCTGCCCAGGTCTAACTTCTCTAGGGAGGAGGAAGAAGGGAGAAGGATCCTGGAGAAAGAGACTTGGACTGCTCTGTTCCTACACCTTAAAGAGCCCATACCTCTGTATGCTGTATTTATAGATTAAACACAAAAAGTGTCTCCCTGCTGCATTAAAAACTACCCATCAAGGCTGAGGACTCCAAGGAGCAGTAAAATCAATCTCATTGCATAAAGACAACAGCAAGCAATTGGCATGACATTTTAAGTAAATGCTACAGCCATTTGTAAATGTTCATTTTCCAGGAGACCCCATCTATTATATGACAGCTATTTTCTTAGCATCCCAGTGTGAATTCAGTTGGTTTACAGATAAGCCTGTTGAGGAGAATGGATATCAAGATGTAAAGTGCTATAATACGGACAATTTGTTACTGCTGTTCCACGTCGCGCTGTCATTATGTACCTGCTTCTTGCAAGGGTTAGAAACCACTTGGCTGCTTTTGGAAGCTGGTGTTAATGAGTGAGTGGGGCTAAGTGGCTGGGGCTGAAGGAAGAAGGACACAGCACTTGGGGAGGTAAAAGGGCTCAACCTTGAAACCCCTCCCAGGGAGAGACCTGCCCTTTCCTGGTCCCTTCCCCAAAGAGGCCCAGGTGGAAGAGACAGTCCCCAACCCCAGGAACCTCAATGAAGGATGAGCTGGTGATTAGCACGAGTGCCCAGGCAGACTGGCTCATGACCTGGGCTCAGGAGAGGTCCTCTTTCCCCGGAGGTTTCCTGCCTGGCACTCTAGAGCCAGGTGAGCTGACTGGGACTGAGAAATAACACAGTCCCAGTGTGGAAGCCGTTTAGGTGCTGCCCAGGTTGAAATATGTGCCTCGAGAAACTGAGGGTCCGCCGGCTCATAACTCACCGCTAACTCCGACAACACAGACGTTTCCAAGGAGGAAATAAATGACCCCCGCAGTGAACCCGGAGCTGTGCTGAAGAGTTGTTGAGCAAGGTGGGTGACAGATTGTGCCAGGCTCTTCGTGGGTGGGGTGGGCCGATGGGAAGGGATTTGGCCCTTGGGTGCTGAGAAAACCACGTGCCCGGAAGTTATGTACAGATCCAAAAAGGAAGGGAGCCCAGAGGGAGCTGTGATGCTTCTCTTTTAGGGTGCAGCCTGCAGGGCACCTTAGGGCTCCTAGACACCAGGCAGCAGGTCCCTCCCAGGCTTCACCGGTCCCTGCACTGCCAGCTCCTTCTCTTTTGCCATTTATACACTCAGCTAATGTGTTGGTGCCTCCCATGTGTGTCCCTAGGCACTTTAGACCTTCCTTAGATCTCCCATACATGGCAGTCCAGAGGAGCAAAGGGCGTATCATCTCAGCTATTAATCCTTCCGGGTGTACACTATCTCCTCATGGCCACAGGTGTCTGGTACTGAGCCGGAAAGAATGAGTGGATGGGTGGTGTGAACCCGTGCATGCATCTGCTCCTCAGTTGCTGATTCGCCAGGTGACTGGTGCTTCAGCTGCAGGGCCTCCAGGGCAAATGAGCTGCCTCTCTCACTGTGGGTGGGCTGGACGCATTTCCTCAATGGGAAGCCCTCCCCCCAACCTGAGGTTTAATCTGCGGTCTGATGGGAGCCAGCTGTGAAGATGAGCCAGTCGCCCTTCCTTTCGGAATGGAGCCATGTGAGCCCTTCCAGCAAAGATCCTGTGACTCCAGCAGACAGAAAAGCCCCAAAGAGCCCAGGGGAGAGAGAGGAGTTCACACTTCCAGGATTCAGTGAGCCCTTGGCAGTGTTTCCCAAGAGGGCACTCAGCCATGGCAGCTGCCCTTTCATTCCTGAGGGTAGAGGGCAAGGAGGTGGTCGCTGCTCACTAGGGAATCGTGGGTCTGCCCTGGAGATGCCTGTCCGGTCTTGATCAGGCTTGGAGGAGCCTGCCTTTTCCTGGCACTAGTTTATTCCAGCTCACCTTGATGAAAAGGGTCAACTAGTGTATGTGATGGTCCACCCAGCTGCTTCGCTATGACCCCCCTATGCACAGCCCTCTTGGTTCCCAGGATGACCTCCTTGGAGGAGGATGTATTCTTGCAGAAGATGACACATTAACGTGTCACATGTTCTGGCCAAAGAACTGTCCCTATTCCCTGGCAGAGGGCAGTGGGCTAGGTACAAGTCAAAGGGACAAAGGTCCATGACAAAGGAGAAGGTGTCCAGCCTGGTCTGAGCTAGGAAACATTTGGAGTTGATAAAGAAGTGTGTGGTACAAAAATCAGTTCTTTTAAGATAAATAAATGAGCACTCGCTGGCTGAGGTGCCACGGAGAGTATTTAGCTTAATCAAGCAGTGTCAACCCCGAGGTAATTCAGGGGCTCCATTCATCAGCTCCTTCCGCCTCTGTGTGTCTCCACTGCTAACAGTCCTCCAGCCAAGGCAGGAAGCTACAAACCTGACTTCCTGTCACATTGTGGCCTCTACCTGAGCAACAGTGGGCCTTTAGGTAGAGGCAAGGTGACAGTCAAATAGTTGACAAAGCCAGGTATGGTGGTACACACTTGTCATCCTAGCACCCCTGAGGCTGAAGCAGGAGGATTGCCAGGAGTTTGAGGAAAGCCTGGGCTATTTAGTGAGACCTGTCTCAAGAAAAAAAACAACAACCTCCCTCCCCAAAAACTAATGGATTAGTAGGTTGGCCTGAGATGTAACTGCAGACTCACTCAATAATCAGGCGAAGAGCAGGACTCTGGCTGCTTGTGGCTAGAAGACCTTGAGGACTATGAATTCTCACATTTACAACAAACCTGGGAAGGCAAAGTAAAACGAACATTTCTTGTTCCTGAGGCAGGACAGAACAAGGACTGTCCTTGCACTCTTCTGGACCTCAGAGTATTTGAACACACTCAGCCCACTCACTAAAGCAAAAAGTAGAGCATGGTGGCGGTTGCCAGGAGCCAGGAGAGAGAGTGACTGTGAGATTCTGGTCAAAGACACAGGATGCATAAGTTCTGGAGATCGACATGACTCCAGTGAGTGTGGTGAAGGTGGATGACAATACACTACCATCTACTTGAAAATCTCAAGAGAAGATCCAAAATGTTCTTATCACAAAAGCCAGTAAAGTGGGGTGATGCCTAAATTAGTCAGCTTGGTTCAATCGCTTCATAATGTCCACATATATCAAAGCAATCCTAAGTATATGTAATTTTAATTGGCCATTTATATCTTAATAAAGCTGGGGGGAAATTAAGACCTGGGTTTGGACCTTTGCTCGAGCCCTTAAGAGCTATGTGGCCAGATGTAAACTCCCCTGTGTCTCAGGTCCTCTCCTCACTTCTATAAAATGGGTTCAATGACTCGTTCACTGAATATTAAATGACATCGCAGTGCCTGGGACACGAGCCCTACAAAGTAGATGCTGGCCATAGAAAAGTGGGGTGACTTGGCCCAGATCACAGAGCGGGTCAGTGTGTGGTGGGAAAGGTAAAGTTCGAACCCCCATCTCTCAACACTCACTCAACAGTTTCCATGGCGACGGATCCCAACTGTCAATGACTGCCTGATTTTGTGACATTCCTTAGTCTATAAAATTATCCGAAGGCCATCACAAAATAATTAAATCATATGCTCTACTGTGCTTTCTCTTGGTGGAGATGTCATAAAGATTTGACAAAAATGACAAGATGTCAGTTCGGCTCCTCAGGAGCCAGACATCCCAAGTTCAGCCTGTTGAGATGATTCCTGCCTTTGACTCTGACACGGGGAAAGTTACAGTCAGTTTCAATTGTTTGTGTCTTTCTAATTAACCCCAGAGACTCAACTCCAGTTGCCCCAGATCCTTTATCCCTCATGGTCTCCAGCTCCAATTTATAGCTCCTAGCCTTGAGAGTTCTCTTGTCCCCTAGCTGCCAGACCTGCAGGGTGTCAAAAATAGAGCAGAAGTACCCCTTTCCTGGGATGGGTGACGGGACTACCTGCGAAAGTCATGAAAATGCTGATTCCCATCTGGCAGCTCTCCAGCGAGCTTAGGGCTCTGTCTTTCTACCTAGTTTGCAAGCCAGGCTGTTTGCTCACACTTTGAGTGGCAATGAATTTGAGCCGTGCTTCTCCAGCCCTGGCATCGGAGCTGCAACAGCCTCGCCTCCACGCTGCCTTACAACAGATTGCTGGGCGGGCCCTGCCTCCCTGAGATTCTGATTCAGGGGTTCCGGGATAAGGAGTGGGAGCCCGTGTTTTGAACAAGTGTGCAGGAGACGCTGCTGGCCCAGTGAACCACAGTCTGAGAACCATTGCCGTAAGGAATGGGGTGGTGGCAGGTGACACAGAAAGCCTCCACATATCTCTCCATTGTGTCTTCCACTTTTTCCCTCATTTCTTGTGAACCTCCCTATGCAAGCCTCCTTCCTGGGCAGGGCAGAACTTTCCCTCTGCCGCTATATCCAGTATATATACCCAGAACTGGATGGAGAAAGACTAATTTTTGCAAAATCTGCACAAAACTCGGCCGAATTTATGTTTCCCTTGCAAGAGAAATGCTGCTGAGTGGAAATAAAATGCAGGATTCCTGGGCACTTCTATTACCTCTTCCTGTCATCAGCCATGAGTGATGGCGAAAAGTAAGATTGCAAACGGAATCGCTTTCGCTTTGCCCAGAACAAACCCCACCCGGCGACAGAGCCTCCTGCAAATCTGCAGTTCTCCGGGTGTCACCAGCAACAGGAGCCGGGAGAGCAGCCAATGTGGGGGAGAGCCCTCACCAAGCATGGGCCCCGGGGACCCATCCTTCACCCCAAGCAGGGGCCCCCAGACGAAAGGGAATCCAGTTTGATTTAAGAGGGCTCATTTTTCTTCCTCGTTTTAATCACGGAGTAAAAACAATAATAAACCGGCCTTTACATAGTGTCTCTCATTGCCACTGTATCACTGAACATTTTACAGATTTAATAATAGAGTTTCAGAAATAAATAACGGGGAATAATAATAGGAGGGATAAATAACGTATTTATGGAATTGTATTGTGCTTTATGGTGGTAAACAATTGCTCAGATCGTTGGCAGCAGGAAATTAAGATATTTGGAAGGAAGAAAGGAAAAGGGATGAAGGAGCTACTTGCAGGTGAGGTTTGAGGTGAGCTGGGATGAGGTTCAGGAGTAGAGAGAATGCGAGCACACCGGCTGCAGAAGGCTCCCAAGCAGGGGCTGTCCTGTTGGGACAGAGCTGGGAGCCACAGTGAGCCAGATGCCTCTGCAAAGAAGGGATGGCTTTCATCGGTTGGGCCCTCCAAGCACAAGCCCCAGGAAGGGAAGGGCACGGTGGTCATTTGGGATCAAGTCTGCATAGGATGTGGGAGGAGACGGGATTAGGCAGACGTGTGCATCGTGCCCAAAAGTCTAGGCCTTTAGACCCCATCTGGCTTGGTTTTTGGGTACGAAGCTGTGCTGCTCTAAAATATCAAGAACAACTTCCTGCCGCCTCTTCCTCCAAGAATAAGAGAGTCTTCCTGGAGTATATGGTGCTGTGTCTTCATGTCTATCCCAGTGAAAGGCAGGGGACATCTTTTGGACACTAGTCTAGAACAAGAGTCTAGAAAAGAAAGGCAAGTTGCACAGAACTTTCTCTGCTGCAGTGAATAATTCTCTCGGAACATGTAACTCGTGCCAGGCTGAATAGATCAGTGGGGTCAGAGGTAAAGAGGGGTGGTAAGAGAGGCGAGACAGGGACCTAGCCCCCCTCCTGGCTGATTAGCAATGACCAGGGTTTCTCAGTCTCCTGCTGTGTGGCGCCATCAGCCTTCCCTGGGGTGGAACCCATACTCAAGTATTGACCCTCTAACATCAATGGGCTGGGCCTGATCGTTACTTACCTGACAACATTCTAAGAACTTTTCAGGCACCGTCTCTTCTCTAGAGGTGAAAATAGACACTGGGGCCAGCAACTGGCCTGAGGACAGTGGGGGGGGGTGTTATTCACTTCTCACTGCTAAAATGAAATACATGATTCCAGCAAATGAAAGAAGTTTATTTTGACTCACAGTTTCAGTGGGTTCAGTGGCCTGGTTCCAAGGCAGAAATGGTGTGGTAGAAGGGCATGGTGGAAGGAAGCTGCTCACCTCATGGTGGTCAGGAAGGGGGGAGAGAGAGAGAGAGAGAGAGAGAGAGAGAGAGAGAGAGAGAGAGAGAGAGAGAGAGAGAGAGAGGAGGGGCTGGGAACAAAAACGCACCCTTCCAGGTCATTCCTCTTTCACCCAGGCCCTACCTTTGAATAGCACAGTCACCTGCGAACTCTTCGGGGGACCCCTCTGCTGATAATTATAGCATCCTCATCCAGTCACCTTCAAACACATGAGGCTTTGGGGGAACATTTTAGATCTAAACCAGAACAGTGGCCAAATCTGGACTTGACCTCAGCCCCACTCAAAATTCATTTTTCTCTGCAGGCTAAAGGCTTCCGTAGGGCCCAGATGGAGCCAGCATCAAGTGCAAGATGTCAGTGAATTTAGTTCTGTCTGTGGAGCACTGGCACCAGAAGCTGACCTCACTGTGCACAGGAACTGGAGGCAGACACTGCTGGGAAGACTTGTTATCAAGGCTTGGGCCTGCTGCTGGCCAGCCCTGTGGTATTCTGCTCTGATCCAACAGCTCTCTAAGGGAAACTTGGTACAGCCCTGTGCCCTGGTTTGGGAGCCACCAGTAACCTGGGTTTGATATGGTCCCGTGGCTGCTCCCACTGGATTGCTCTCTCTACCTATGAAAATTCTAGATTCATGCAGCCTTGTAAACAAGTGTTGCTCACCTCACCAGCACTGTATGTGGGCTTTAAATTTATTAGCCCCCTTTATTGCTTTGCAGAAGGCTGATCACTAACGCACAAAGAACAGGTCCATTCCCCAGGAGCATCTCTGGTATCTGGCTGCTGAGCAGATGTAACTGGATACCTGGCCAGCAGTCAGTGAGGTAAGACCAGGCAGGAGCTGAATGTTCATATTTGTTCCACTATCCCTTCCAATTCCCAGTCGTACCACTACATCATAATGTTTCATTAGCACTTATTATGTGCTGGAAATTGGACAACATTCTCTAGATAAGCCAGATAGAACCCCCAATCTCTCAAGGTTTTCTAGAACTAACTATAGATTTGAATCCCGCCAAATAGGTCGAGGGTCTGCCTAGACTCCTGCATGACTGACATTCAAGAGCCTCAGCTCCCTCCTACAAAGGGCAGGGATCCTTGGTGGGTAGTGATTCAGAAGCTGGTGGGACTGAGCCGCTCAGTCCCTGCCCTGCCCCTGCCCCTGCCCCCAGTCTTGGAACACTGCTCTGTCATTATCATGAAATGGCATTTGCTAGTTTCCTCCCTGTCAGCGCTGGCAGGCTGCAGCACAGGGGCCTCCTGCTGGGCACAGTGCTTAGTATTAGAGTCAGACAACTGATCTGCATTTTATTCTGTTTTAAAAGGAAAATCTTCCCACACTACTGCTATCCCAGGAAGCAGGTGCTCACTGCTAGGGACAATGGGCAAGGACCAAGGCCACCTGGGTCTCAAGTCCTCCACTCCCAGAGTCTGGTATTCTGCTTCTTGAGCTGGTCAGCCAGATCTCCTGTGCCCAGGGGCCTATCTGGGCTCTGTGAGTTAGGCCCTGAGTATAAACCTGAGAGTCTCTACCCTCTGAGAACAGAGAAGGGAGCCAGGAGCAGCCACAAAGATGGGGAATAAAAGCTATGTTTACCGAAACAGCAGACCAGCAAGCCATGGTGACAGCAGTCAGTGCCATCTATGCAGAGCCTGGCATCAACAAAAGAGCTGGAGAGGGAACCAGGTCCTTATGCCAAACCCAGGCAGCTTTCACCCTTTGTTACAGGAGAGGACACCCACTGGGCAGCACCCTCCGGATTGCGCCCCTGTTAAACCTCCTTCCTCATGGCCAGCCCAGCTAACAGCATGGACACGGGTTCTGCAGTCCCTACATGGGCTCCGTCCCTCATGTCACCACCAGTGTAAATTTAAGACAAGGTTCTGAGCCTAAGACTCATCTATAAAATGAAGGCAATAACAGCAAAAATATCAGGGTGCTTTGGGGGAATTTGTGAGGTTGCGAGTAACCCAAAGGTGACGGCAAATGAGGTGCAGTTGTCTTCCACCAACCTGCCCTCTGGGCTCCCAGAGCGAGGTGGGGGATCAGAGCCACTGGTTAATCAGTGGTGGACCCCAACTTTAAAGCACGCTGCAAGCTCTGGCCCACAGTTCCAATCCAGCTCCACTGTGACCTGCATTTGTAAATAAAGTTTTATTGGAACACAGCTATACTCACTCACTCACTGACATATGGTTGGTGGTGTTCGTGCACCACACTGACATTTGAGTAGTTCCAAAAGAGACTGCTTTAGGCACAAGTGAAAAGCACTTACTGTCTGGATTTTTACAGAAAACATTTTCCAGACCCCTCCTTTAAAGCCCAGGACAATCTGACAAAGCTTCCTTGAACCCAGGGCCAAGGTTAAGGCTTCCTTCCCACTCGTCCGCAGTCCAGATTTTGGGCCTGCCAAGCAGGATCCAGACTCACTCTTTTTACCAGTCAGCTGCCCGGAGCATCACTACCCACTTTTCTGACCCCGTCTTGGGTGTAAGGAGAGCTGATAGCAGGAGGTAGATAGAGAAGTAGCCTCCAGGCTAGTGTAGGGATACCAGGCCCTGACTCAACTGGGACAAGGAAGGCAAGAGAGGAGAGGGCACGCCCTGGGTGGGACAAGGCCAAGCTGGTAATGGTGCCCTTCTAACTCTACGCAGCTTCTTGCTGGGGAAGGAGTGGAGACTTTCTCCCGTAGGATCCTGGCCAGACAACCCCAGAAAGCTCTCATCTGCAGAGCATGGTAGGGACTGAAGGATAGAAGAGACAGGGCCTGGGTGCCTGAGACATTGCAAGAGAAAGACATTGCATTTCCTCAGAGAAAGTCAGCTATTATTGTTAATAACTATGATAGATCCCAAATGCCTCTCTGCTGCATCTACCTGCCTGTCCTAGTACAACCTTCTAAGAAGGCAGAATACATTTGCTCCCCTTTCTAAAGGGCAACTTTAAAAAACACTAGAAAGTCCTCGCATTGAGTCACCAAGTCAGCCCTCCTAGGTTCTGGTATTTTTCATCACAATGGAGTCACCTCCTGAGAAATGGTATGTTTCCTTGTCTCTGTGTTGAGCCTAAACTCTGTTTAAAAATATATAAGTAACTACGCTATATGTGGTAAACCTGTAGAGCACACTATTTCATTTGAAGAACTTTCTGGATACCTTGACACTTATCCACCTGACTAGGGGGGTTGAGCTGTGGGCTCATCTTAGCTGTGCTGGGCCTGGGGCAGAGAGAAGGGCAAGGTGAGTTGAAGTTGGCATCAAGGGCTCCATTCACTTCATTCCTTTTTTTTAAACTGTAATTACACATGTGCTTACATGACTTCTGGAAGCCATTCACCTCCTCCAGCCTCAGATGCAAAATGGAAATAAAGCCACCTCCACATGGGGTGACAGGGAGCAACTGTAGAGACACTGGCAGCCTCCTGAACACACAGGGTAGAGGCATGCATGGAAGGTGTGCATGGAGGGCGTGCATGGAGGGCGTGCATGGAGGGCGTGCATGGAGGGTGTGCATGGAGGGCGTGCATGGAGGGTGTGCCTGGAAGGCTGGGTTTGCAGATACCAGCCTCTCTGCAGTGCAGCCCCGCACGGCTCTATGTACCTTTGATAAATGGCTTTACTTTTATATTCTAATTGGTAACAGAAACAACACCTCAGAGGCCTGGGAGAAGCCCCAATTCCCTGCTCAAGCAGAGAATAAAAGTGTTTCCAATGAGAGGGAAAGACTGTCACAGAGAAAAAAAATAATTTGCAGGAAGGGGCGGGGAGAGTTCTCCACAGCTGGTTGGGATGGGGCTGTTATCTCAGCAGAGTGGAGCCTGCTCTGTGTGCATTTTAGATTGGACACAATCAACTTTGCATGTGATCTGGGGAAGCATCGGGGGTCCAGGAAACCAGAATCCGGAGGATCTCAACTGGGGCATGAGCGTCCTTTTTTTATTTATTTACTTTTTTTGGTACTGGAAATGAAACCTAGGACCATCACACTGAGCCACACCACAGCCACTAGCCCTGTATTTAATTTTTAAATTTTGAGACAGGGTTTCACCAGGTTTCCAAGTTACCCAAGCTAGGCTCCAACTTCCAAACCCCCTGCCTCGTGCTCTCACAGTGTCATAGTGCTAGGATGACAGGCTTGTACCATCGCAAGTAGCCTGGGACATGCACATTCTTGAATACGTAAAGGGAGAGGGCCAGGATGTGGCTAGACAAGGGAGATGTCCAGCCTCAGTGGTCAGCAAAGACCAAAGTGTCCCAGAGGTGTCCTGTACCGACCCCAGCTGCCCTGGCAGTTTGTAGCCCTTTGAGACATACTCTTCCCTCTCCTCTCACTCCAGCCTGTCTTTCCGTTAGCACTGGTCCTGCAGAATCCTCACTCTCATGTGCCCGGGAGCAGCCAGTCTTCAGTAAGAAAGTGTAAAGGCTGATTCCACATTTAGGGAAGGGCTGGGTTTCTGTATACCTAGCAAGCTCCTGGGTCACCTGTGGACACCTCGGAAGAGCAGCCAGGGGAACAGTGGGTGGGCAGCCTGCTACTAAGAGCTTTGTCTTCAGTTTCAGTTAAGGGTTTAAGTCTTGGCTTAAGTTAGTGACCTTGAGCAAGTATCCTAATTTGGAAACTCTGTTTTCATTTGTCCAGTGGGATAGAACCTTGTCATGGGATGGCAGGGGGTAAAAATGAGTTACACACTGTGAGCTCAGCATTGGGCCGTAATGGCCAGACAGTAAACAAGGAGGTTTACAGCATTATGGACAGTGGATCACACTGGAGATTACGGTACAGGGGGAAGAGGGATGTGTCCAGATTACAGCCTTAGGAGTTCACCCAAGCTCAGGCAGGTGACCTCGATGGCACAAAGATTGATCTCTGGGTAGCTGCACTAGTAAGGGCTTCTCGTGCACTGGGCCAGCAGGGACAGAGCCGGGCAGCAAGTCCTGGAGAGACTAAAGCTCCATGGTCTTATCCCAGCTTCAAGCCTGTCCTGAAAGCAGGTCTGTCCAGAGAGAAGCCAGCAGGCAGAGGAGACAGTGTGACTGAGAGAGGAAGGAGGACTCTGCCAGATGACTAAGGCCCCAACCACCCGCACTGCACCCACACTTACAGGTGGACTTCACAGTGTGGGTGAGAGATTCGCCTGCCTGTGGGCTGGGCAAGGAGGAGCAGCTCCTGCACTGAGGTACTTACCACCGGCGCGGCGCTGTCCAGATCACACCATCGCTGTCACAGCCCTCTCTCCTGCAGCTTGAAAGGTGAGCATCATCACTGTTAGTACACGGGACACCCAAAGCTCAGTGTATTGTGACTCTGTCTTAACCTGTTTAGTGTCACCTCATCTGAAGTGTTTGTGTGCATGTGTGCACGTGTGTGCACACTTACAGGGGTCCTGGGTAGACAGTGAGAGCACTAGTCTATGGACTGAAAACAGATGGGGAGCAAAGCCAGGTGAACCCCCAGAGGCAGGCCAGCCTGCTTGGAACAAAGCCCTTATCCCATGTCTCTTCATGGAGCAGAGTTTCTCAGCCTGGGCTCGACTGACACTTGGGGTGGGATAGCCCGTGCTGCGGGAGCCATCCTGAGCTTCATAGAATGTCGAGCACCACCCCTGGCCTCTACCCACGAGATACAGGAGCATCCTCCCACCCTAGTCGTGATAATCAGAAAATGTCTCCAGACACTGCCAACTGTTCCCTGGGGACAAAGCCGCCCCCGGTGAGAACCACTTCCTGTGTCTTCTCTGGGGACCTAAATACCTGCGGAGAACACGTGGGCTAGGGGCTGAGAACTTGGCAGTAAGCAAGGGTTGGGCAGGGGCGCCCCGTGGACTCTCTGGCTACCAGGAGTCCCTGCTGTCAGCTTCTCAGAAGCCTTTTGTGTCCAGTATTTAGCTCTCGGCCTGGCCTGTCGGCCTTCCCAGCCTCCTCAGACTTTGGATGGAGAGGGGAGCCAAGCTCCACGTGCGGCAGCCCCCTCCCCCGCTACCACTTGCATCTCCAGGGGCCCCAAGTTCCTGGGAAAAACAGCCTTGCGAGTCCTTGGTGGAGAAGCCGGGGGATGCGGAGGCTGAGTGGGGGAAGAGAATGTTATCACAGAAACCTGATTTTTCTACACACTCTATCAGCTCCCCATCTGCTCCTTGATTAAATGTATCGCCGCGCTCCCTCCCTGCCTGCCCGCTGCCAGGACGTCTCAGGAGCCCTGATTACATCTGTGGAGAGAGCCTCAAACCTCACAGATGAGCGGGCCTATCGATCAGCCTGGCAGCTGACGAGTGTTTTAAAATCTGGAGGAGGAGGGGCAGCAGAGCAGCCAGGTTGGGCTGGGTGGGGGGCTCTTACCCCAAAGGAAAGTCCCTTCTGTCCTCCTCATCTCAGTAAACCAAGGCAGTGCTCAGATTAGCAACAAGTATTGATTCCCTGCAAGCTCAGTTGGCTGTCTCAGTCTCCTTCTCTTTAGTGGAGGATGCAGGAGCAGGTGGTCTTAGAGTGGCCCCCAAAGCTAACAGTTTACAGCCTGACAACTCCTAGCCTGGGCCCTGGGCCAGCAGCCTGGGCAGCCTCGGGAGCTTGTTACAAATGCAGGCTCTCAGGCCCAGGTCGGGCCCAGGCTGGGCCAGCTGACTTGGAACTGCCTCTAACAAGCTCCCCAGGTGCTTCTTGGGCACATTACCATGTGCCAAGTGAGCCGACAGCTCCGTTCATTTGGCTACTTCAGAGATGAACATGTAAAGGAATTCTCTCAAAGGGAATGAATCACCACCTTCGCTGGCCTCAAAAAATTTTTCCAGAGATTTTCTTCCTGCTGGGGAACTTTAACCCTGTGAAGGATCCAGTTCTGAAATCCCAGCCACCACCTAAAGTTTGAATCCATTGTGGGAATCTTCATTCAACAAGCCTCAAGCAAGATTCCCTTCTTCCCCTCAGGGAACAGCTTCTGCAGCGGGAGCAGGCAGACCCTCCCCTGCCCCTGAAATTAAGGCCCCCAAAAGAGCAAGTTCCATAGTTTCATTTTCAAGGCTCTTCCTGTCTCCTCACTGGAGTCGAGCCAGAGTCCCAAGAACCACAGCGCTCTATCAGAACATACTAGCAATCAGTTCTCATGGTTCTAGAGGCCCGAAGTGTGAAATCCTGGTCTCCAGGGCTGCCTTCCTGTGGGAGGCTCCAGGGAAGGGTCCCTCCTTGCATCCTGCAGGTTACGGTGGGTGCACCACTATGGTCTTTGTCCCATGATCATGTAGCCCCCCTCTTCCCCTCTGTGGATATCACAGCTCCTGTATCTTTTATTAGGACACTTGTGATGATCTTTAGGATACATTTAGATAATCCAGAATAATCACATTTCAACATCCTTAATTATATCTGAAAAAGACAATGTTTCCAAATAAGGTCACAGTTATAGATCTCAGGGATTTAAGGGAACTGTTTTTTGGGGAACTATTTTTCAGCCTAGCACACTCTTCAGCCAAGATGTGGCCTCCTTGTGGGAGCCCAGGTGAGTTACCTGGCTCAGTCTCAGTGTCTGGTCCAGGAACCTGGATCTAAAATTTCTTTAGGATGGTTTTGTGTTTGAGCGCTTAGCACCTCTGGAGGGGCTTTCTTAACACACATGGCTGCCCCCACTCAGGACTCGAATTCTCAGGAGGTCTGGGAACACTTTTAAGCATGTATATTTTAACAAGTTCCTAGGTGCCAATGTTCAGTCCCACTGCACTGAGTAAAATGCAGCAGTTAAAATACCTAATAAAGTTCCTACCCCAAATATGCACTCAGACAGCCATTGGTGACTAGTATGGGTTAGATCTAGAATGACCCCCCAAAAGTCTCTTGTGTTCAATTGTGGGAGGTTTTGGAAGATACTGACTGAATCATGCAGTGTATCATCAGTGCAATCATTGCTGAGACAAAATACCCGACACCCGTAAGTTAAGGGAAGAAAGATTTATTGGCTCACAGCTTGTAGAGGTTTCAGTTCATAATCTGCTGGCTTCAAGGCAGGGTGGCACGGCAGATGGGCATCAAAGAGGAGAAATAGTTCATGGTGGAAAGAAGGTAGCAAAGCAAGTGAGACAAGCCTCTTTCTGTGCCTTATGTTGTAGCCAAGCAACTGGGATTAGAGTGGTGCCAAGCCAATCAGTGGACTGATTTAATAAGTACCCATGTTTAATCCTAGCATCCTCAACCCTAGCACTGCACCATGAGTCAATCCCACACTCTACATTCAGTCACCTCTGAAAAAGCCCCCCCCCCATGGCTGCTGGTGCTTTGGAGGACAAGCTATACCCATCAGTGGATTAATCCACCGAGGAGCTCATGGCAGAAAGTGCTGTTAGGAGGTGGAGGCAGGTCACTAGGGACATGCCTTGGAAGAAATGCTTGTTGGAGGCAGTACTGAGGGATTCCTGTCCAAGGGATGGCTCTTCCCCTCTATCTCTGCTTCCTGGCCACAGTGAGGTGAGCAGCATCTTTCTACCAGGCCTACCCTGAAGTCAGCCAACCATGGACCAAACACCTGTCTTCCTTTAAATTGTAGATGCTGAGTGTTGTGTTTCAGCGATGAGAGGCTCCTACAGTGACCAGCCAATAAAAATGACACTCACCTGAACTGCTTGGAAAAAGTACAAGGAAAGGGCCACTTGGCCACAGCAGTGACTTCCTTGAGTAGGACATGTGTAGGGCCAACCCTTACTGCTGAGGGCCCAATACTGCACCCCAATACTGAGGGACTGGCACTGGCCATAGCTGGGACTGTATCAGGGCTGGGCTTTCCCTCTCTCTACCTCAGTGATCATGGGATGCTTTGGATATAAATAGCAG
Source organism: Cavia porcellus (assembly GCF_034190915.1). Lineage (NCBI taxonomy): Eukaryota > Metazoa > Chordata > Mammalia > Rodentia > Caviidae > Cavia > Cavia porcellus. Next base: position 24,973,081 of record NW_026947515.1, read on the forward strand.
CCACCAATCCTGCATGCACCAGACATCGGTAAAGACAGAGTGACCATCCTTCTGAAGGAGGCCCATGGAAATAGTGATGACCAGCAAGATCCTGGGAGGAAAGTGAGTTTCCCATCAGCCCTGGAATGGTTGGAGTTTCCAGGCAGAGGAGCAGCGTTCGTGAGCCCGTGGACTTCAGGGTGTCAAATCACTGTGTCCCAGAGCTGAGGTTCAGGAAATGGGCTGGAGACCTTAGTAGCCCCAGGAAGGGAGAAGCTTTTCTTTCTTTGTCATTTTAGAGAGATGGCATGTAGCTGGTAGAGAATGCAAATGACATTATGAGACTTTCTTTGGAGAATAATTTGTTCAACTTTGGGTTAGGGAAAGACGGCCCTGGTGGCTGTGAGGTTTGGAAGAGAAAGATGCTGGACACAGGAAGATCAATCAGGCAGCTGCTAAAAAATCCAGGCAACAGATGACCAGGGCTGGGACTAAAGCCCATGCTGGGCACTCATCTGGCATGATGGATGAAGGCTCGAGCCAACAAACAAGCAAATATCAGTTAAGCCAGTTTCACCACATCTTAGGAGAGGTGACCTTGAGAGCCAGCTGGAATAATGTCCGGGTGTCCTTGAACAATTCACAATTGCATTCTTCTTTGGGCTGGTGTACCCACTTTCTCAGTACCTCTGCTTTCCTTCTGTCCTCCTGGAGAAGCAGCACCTTCTCTGTGATTACCCAGTGTGGGTTTGGCTTGACATCCCCCCAGATGGTAAACTGGCTAATTTCTGTGGGGATTTTTCTTTTAGCCAGCATGACACAGGCTTTAAATCAATTTGAAATCCATTGTCTACAGATTCACATGGAGTGGGTCCTTGGAGGATAGGGACCAATTATTCTCATTAGTCAATAAGGGCCAGATAAATATGATGGGCTTGGAGTATGGGGAAAGAGTTAGGAGGTCAGGGCTAGCTACCCCAGAAAGCACAGTGTGGGGGCACATGGATGCTGGCTGGCTTCCAGGGAAGGGTCACCAGCATAGATCTAAGAAGGAGAGAGAAAGTGGGAGAGCCGGTTACAAGGCCAGATATGGCCAGGGTGGTGGAGGCCCCACAAGTTCAGGGATTTTGGCCTTTGCTCTTAGGTTCACTCTATTCATTAAACATATGAAGTTGATGAAGAAAGGAGCAGAGGCCAAGCAGGGTGACCAGAGCAATGCTGCTAGGCACAAAGAAGGTCAGGGGGACTCATTAGCAGCCATTTGCAGCTTGCTTTGGAGCTCAAGATCACTGAGAATATTTATGAATAAAATCAATCTTGCCCCCAGTGCAGGGCGACAAGCCAAATTCTCCAGCTCCATCTTCCTGTCCAAAAGGCTCTCTTCTCCTTCAGAATATTGCTTTGTAATAGAGCCCATCCTTGCCATCCTTCCTCCCCGAGGGAGGCTTCCCATTCATCTGTCCTAAGGAGAGGACGTGGACAAGGTGTTAATGTGGCGTTGTCCCAGCCAGATCAGCAAGGAACTTGGCAGGAGGTGGGGGGAGAGCTTCAAGGATGAGCAGCAGACTTTCGTACATCTGCTTTCATCGTGAGCAGAGTAGAAGGCCCAGCTCCCCTCAATGTACTCCTCAGCCCAAAAAAGGGTCACTTCTCCTCATCCTGATGAGACTGGGGCCAGTCAGGTGACCTGAGGTGATGGATCTCAACAGCAAGAGCCCAGTCAGGTGACCCAATTTAGCCAATTATAAAAGCCAAGTTTTCATCAGGTGATTCAGTATGGCCAATCCTGATAGCCAGAGGCTAGTCAGGTGACCCGGTCTAGCCAATCAACCACTCTAGCTCTGACTTTGGTATGAGTAGCCAAGAGACACAAGGACAGTTTAGAATTCTTTACAGCGGCCTATGGGACAGTAATTATGTCTGTGACTATAGAGGAAACTTTTGTCACAGCCACACAGATTCTGCTGTCCAACTTCCAGAAACCCCTTCTCCCAACTTTCTAAATTTTCTTTTTATCCTTTTATCAGTGCTGATGCCACCGTATTCTACCAGAGCACTTCCTTAGCTCTCTAAAAAATCCAGGCAACAGATTAGCCAATGGTTCTGTTGCTTGCAACCAGAACCTGGAAGGACTCTGAAGGAAGTTTTTTAAAGTCTGGAAAAGATTCGAAGAACACATTCATGTAGAGGGCAAAGAAAGTGTCCTTCCCGGGCCCGGAGGCTGCCATGTGCTGCTGACCTCCTCTCCAGAAGTTTCCAGTGCACTGATTCCTTCCTGGAGGGTAAATATTGGAAAGCTGACTTCACTCTCCCTTTGTTCTCCTAAAGAACTCAGAGCTCTTTTATGGCTGATCATGCCTGTGGTCCTAATCTACTAAGACACAGGCTAGGGAAGCTAAACTGAGGTCACAGCCTGTGCCCACAGCAATCAGAGGTGGCACGAAGATTAACAGCGACATGCTCTCTCTGCTCCCCAAGAGCAATGGCCTGACCTTGTCTGCACAGCAGTGAGACCAAAGGGGTTAGCTGGGATGACTGCTAGCCCCTAAAGCCTTTGAGCTCTGATGCTGGGTCTGGTACCACTCCAAACACTTTTTATGAATGAATCCATTCAATTCTCTCCATGGATATAGGCAGCAGCAGTGTTAGCATCTTTTTTTTTCTGCTGTGTGGGAATTGAGCCCAGGGTCTTTGCACTGAGCTATATCCACATTTTTATTATTTTTCTATTATTTTTATTTTATTATTTTTTATTTTAAAATAGGGTCCCACTTTATCGATGTCAGGCTGGGCTCAAATTCATGATCATCCTGTCTCGGCCTCCTTGAGTGCTAGGATTATAAGTATACACCACCACACCCAGCTTATTGTCCCTATTTTACAGCTGAGAAAACTGAGACCTAAGAGGGCTTATCCATACCTGTCCAAGTAATCCAAGGAGCACATGATAGAAATTGCAGGAAACCCTTGGGGAGAAGAACAACAGGCCTTGAGCAGCATATTCTGGAGAAGAGGGAGTGGTGATGGAAAAGGAGGGTCCCCCACTTCCAAAGATGCTCTATAGACTGGAGGGGTTTACACGAGTCCTCAGATTATCTTTCCTGCTTATCAGAGCCCATCTGTGAGTCACTCAACAAGTTTAACTAATGATTTATCAATTCTTACTTGACTATGTGATCAGTACTGTCACCCTGTGACACCTGGAGTCTGAACAGGCCCGTGCTGCCTCTACTGACTGTACTCTGGATTTGCACTCCTGGCGGCCTGGCGTCTTGAGCCCCGGCAGGTGGTCATGGAGGACACGCCTCCAGAGCTCAGCCCTTGCCTGCTCCTCCCATCCTGCAGAGAGGGTCTCACCATAAGGACCCCAGGCTTCTGCCTGGGACTTTCTTGCTTTCAGGGTAGAAGGGGGAGGAAATAAACATCTGGGCCAGGGGACGGGTGAAGTCACAGATGATCTGATGCCACACAGATCCTCTGTGTCCCTTAGAACCTAAAGAAAGTGACCTGGGTTCCTTTTACACCCAAGGAAGGCCATGTCCATGTCCTCGAGGTTCCCCTGGCTCTAGAACTCTCCTTGCATGGATTTGATGGCACCATCACCCCATACATGCTGTCTGTGTCCTGGGCCACACAGCAGTCAGATCCCTTCTTGGTTCTTACCAATGAAGGAAAGAATAGCTGTGGTCCTTGGGTTTGCTGGGAAATGGAGGAAGTCTGCAGTTCCTTGGCCCTCGACTCCTTTGACCAACATAGCAGCACCATTGTTCATTGGTCACCCCATGCCCGGGAGGGTCCCCACTTTCCTGTTCATCTTGCTGCCTCCTTTTTATTCATGTTCCCAACCTTTCCCCCCACCCCCGACCTCCAGACGTAACTATCCTGTACGGTGCAAAGAAATGCAACTTTTCCGGCAGTCCCCCTAATGCCAGGCTCACCTCTATGTCTCCTGACCCATCAAGGCATTCAGAAACCAAAGGCCTTCATGGGACAGAGGAGACAGCAGCTGTGAGTATATGTAGGGAAAATGCCTCTCCCTGGATAGCATTTCATTTAGTTTCATTATGAACCCATAAGATGGGCGCCACTCACTGGAGCACACAAAGTTTAGGATCAGAGTTTGTGATCTGTCCAGGGTTCACCCGGGCAAAGTAGCAGAGCCAGATGCATACTGGGGCTGGAATCCAAAAGCTCCCGCTGCATTGTCCAGCTGCCAGGAGGAAGCCAGGCAGTTGCAGGGTATGTTTAGGCAGTGCTGGTGGCAGCTGAACCCTGAGAACTGACCTCTGCTGCCCACGAGAGTGCAGCGCCCTCTGGGTGGAAGATAACAGTAGTAAGCTGCAGACTGATGCCTGTGAGGAAGATCCGAGGTCCAAAGTGCGGGGCTGGGTGATGTGCCTGGTGAGGAACCCTGAGTGTGAAAGGGATGAAGACTGGTAGGGAGGACAGGAGAGAAGGGATGTGAGCCAGGAGGCAGCCCAAAGCTGCACACCTGTGCTAAGCGTGCCATGTTCTGACCCCTAACCTCATCCTGTGGCTTCAGCCTCAGCATGTGGGGCTGGACACCTCACTCCACCTTCCTGAGTCTCAGTTTCCCAGGAGCCACGGTAATCTATAAAACTGACAAACCGACCTGGTGCCCAGCTGTCCTGCCCTGGCCATGAGAGCTCCCAAGCAGAGCTGTACAGCTACCCTCCATGCTTCTGCAGCCTGGCTGGCTTCAGGCCTCCCTGGCTGTGTGAGCGTGTGGTGGGGCTTCCAGATTCATCTTTCACCCTCCTCGCTCCGGGCCACTCCCTGCAAATGAAAAACTCACGGATCAATGCCAGAAAAATGACCATCTCCACTCACCCTTGTCAAGAAAACAGCTTTGGGGGAATATACCTAGGGAGAAGGAGGCTCAGGGGGACTGTTTGCTTAAATTCCTTACGTTCTGTCTTCTCATAGAGAGCACTTCTTAGAGCTCAAGGCCAACGCATTCATTTATCTGTCACCAGCACTGAAGCAGTCACAAAATACTGATGTGGCCATTAGGGGATGGGGGTAGATGGAAGAGCCATCCCAGCTGTAGGTCTGGGTACACTCCCAGCTCCCCAGCACTAATGTGCCTCTGCATTGGGCAGATCATCACATACTGCATCGAATACCCAAGTCAGGATTAATGGCTAGGCATTGTGTGGCTTTTCATCTCCGGCTTGTGAATGTATATTAGAGCTGTGTTCACGCCACTGCTGGAGCTAAAGAGCTGCCGACACCTCATTGAAGACTTGGAGAAAAGCATCCAGCTCAGAACCAATTTGCCTCTTAGGCCCATCCCTGCATAGCAGGCTCTTTCTCCATCTCCTTGCTTACGGGTGTAATTAACGTGGTGAAGAAAGAATCCGGGCAGAACAAGGGATCACAGGGCTGAGCATACACTGTTTTCTAAGTCACTTGGGTTAGAATCCTAGCTCCAGCAACAGCTCTGTGACCTGGGAAAAAATATTCAACCTTCCTGAGCCTGTTTTGCATCAATGATAAGCTTTTCCTCAAAGCCTATGGGGAGCTGAAGGAGATGATCTACCTAGGTTATCTGCTTCAGCTCCCCATAGGCTTTGAGGAAAGGTTGCCTCAGCTTGGGTGCTAGACACAAGCAATACGAACAATGAGGCTTGATGACAGGAACTACAGACTAGGTCACACTGGGACGGGCCTGCAAGGACCCTCATAGAAGACACTAGGTTCAGGGTGCTTCTGTAGCCACTGTGACACTGCTGTCCCTTGGGAACTGGATGGTGGCTGCCACCACCACCACGAGCACAGGTTCCCTCTTGACCTGGCTTCTGTGGGATCACATGTACAGAAAAGGTCCAGGAAGGGACCTCTGGTTGCCAAGTCTGGTCACAGCAAAGAAAGTCAGCAAAGCAAGTTATCGGCATGGAAGATTCTACACTGGGGCCATTTTCCAAAGAGGGAGGGGCTAGTTCTGTAAGGCCCCGGCGTGCACTGCTGCTACTGGACTTGGGGCTGACCGAAGGCTAACCTGCCTGGTGCTCATGCCCAGGGCCAGTTCTTATTGGTTACTGCCTGTGCTGATTGTTAAGACCCTCGATAGACAAGCTCACTTCTCTTTCCAGCCGCATCCTTCCAGGGTCGGGCTCTGCCTTGGTACTCAGTGGGACAAGAGAAAAACCCAGAGCTAAGTTGAGACCTTAGGTACTTAAGAAGCAAAGTCTATCACCTACCTTCTTTAGAGAAGTAGAACCAAAGGAAGTCAGAGATGTGTGTGTGTGCACGCGTGTGCACATGTGTAGAAATACATTTATTACAAGGAGGGGCTCACATCTTTACAGAGCTAAGGAGTCCCAAGATCTACAGTTAGCAAGACAGAAACTAGATCCCAGGCAAGCCCAAGGTGTAGTCCCAATAAAGGTTTGAAGCTTGAAAACAGGAAAGCCCATGATGCGTGTTTTTCCCTAAGAGCTACAGCTCAACCCCCCAAGAGCCCACATCTGCATTGAAGTCCAAAGCTGAACAAGACCAACATCCCACCTCTAGGTGCCAGGTGGGACCAGCTCTCTCCTACTCAGCATTTTCTTCCAATTAGTCCTTCAGCTGGTTAGACAAGGCCCACCCATGTTAGGGAGGACACTCTGTTTTATTTGATCTGCTCATTCCAGTGCTAAGCTAATCCAGAAACGTCTACACAGGTACACCCAGAATAAATAATGTATGAGCAAATGTCTGGGCTCTCCATGACCCCATCAAGCTGACAGGTAAAATTAACTATCATCCTTTCTTAGTCAATAACAGCCAAGATCTAAGCAGAGATCCTCAGGAGCAGAGAGTGAGACCATGTCACTTTCCATGATCAAATTCCTAAACTGTGTTTAGCTATCAACCACAAGGAATGAGGAAGTTAACATATGCAAAACACTCAGGGTTGGGCAAACATTATGCCCTTAATATATGTTAGTTTTCCTTACTCTCTGCCCAGGACAGATCGTTAAAATGTCAGGTTACAGCTGTGCTATTGAGGGTTGCGATAGGGTGTGGGGGGAGGGACGTGATGCAGTGGTGCTGAGATGCGTGAGAAGTGGGTGAGGAGCGCTGGAAAGCGGGGTGCCCTGCTTGCTCTACCCAGGCCCGCTGAGGACTTGGAATTCCCAGATGAGTGTGTCCAAGGAGATTCTGTTTGGCCACACAGATCTGGCTGCCTTGGGAAACGTCTCTTCCATCTGGATGCCCCCTCTGCCTGTGTGGACATTCTATGAACAGAGGAGTCTGGCACAAGTCAAGGGCGGTGCTCGGCACTTCAGAGTTGCCAAAAATGCTTTCTTGAACTGACTCGAGCCTGCTGGCCCAAGCACGCGGCCTCATCTCCCTCATCATCAGCAGCAGAGATCTGATCCCTTGCTGGTGCAGGCCTGGCATGTTCTACCTCTATCTCTCTGAGCACTGTCCTGATAAGGTTCAAAGAAAAATCCCAGACTTCTGAATCCAGATCCATCTTGACACTGAACTGGGATTGGTACTTTCAGCCCTAGGGCCCTGAACCCCACCAACACAGAGCTTAGGGAAATGTAAGGTGACTCAGTCTTTCCCACAAAGGGACCCTCATAAGCGAGCCCGAAAGCAAAAGACATGATGATGGGGAGAGAGACATTCGGGGAGAAGAGGCACTGCCTTCCTCCAGAACATGCCATGTTCCACGTTCAAACCAGAGTCCACACAGACTCAGGCCAGGCCATGGGAGAGGGTCCTTGACTTGGGTTTTTCCCAGAAGTTGACCCTGTGACAAGGAATTTGTTGTGGATAGAATTGGGCACGGGTGTTTGGGGACCCATCACATACAGGAGGGAGGATGAGTCAACTACGAGAAGATGCACTAGTGAGTAGGACACCACGGAGGCACCTGAGACCCCTGCAGAGACCCTCTGGCCCTGGACCATCCCTCAGGGAAAGGGTCTCTCCCTGGACTCCATTTCCCCTTGGGCAAGGGCTTCTCCTGGGGAGTGGGATGACCCCCAGGGCTTGCACACGCACCTTGCCAAAGTGTAGCTTCTGGACATGAGGCTAGGATCTCCCTGTGGATGGTCACTGCATAAGAGCAAGGGGCACTGCCTGTTGACACTGAGGCCTGTGCCAGGGAAGCTGCGGGGCCTCCCTTCACATTCAGATAGGTGGCCAGGGGTGCGTTTGAGATCGCTGGGCTACCCTGAGCAGTCTGGACCCAGGGAGTTCTAGGTCAAGGTCCTTTTTGTGATCTCCACTGGCCCTCTCCACACTGGGTAGCCTTTCCCATGGTCACCCTAGGGACATTTTCTCTCCTAGGAAGGGCAGGAAAGCTGGAGAATGCCTGAAATCCAACCTCTACAGACCAAGGGGAAAGGAAAAACAGAGAAGGAAGAGTCCTTAAAATATCCCTCAACTGTTTCAGGATTGGAGATCTGCACTAAATCTTGAGAAAAAGGAGTAATTACGCTGTCAGCAAAGGTGATATAATTTTTAAGACTCAGTTCCACAGCCGTAATTTTTCCTCATCCTCCCCACATCTCACAGGGATTTAGGGGCCAATTACCTGTCAGTTTGCTGAGAGGCACTGTTCCTAGGAAGGCAGCCATCACCTGTCACAGCGTCCCTAAGACTCACTTGACAGCCGGGTAGCGGGGCCAGGAGCTGGCAGCTCGGAGGGGTGTGCTGTCTGCAGCCATGGAGGAGCACGAGACAGGAGACAGGTGCAACACTGTTCTCCTGTCCCGGCCAGGCCAACTCAGCCAGAGGCTTGGAGGGAGATGGGGAGAGAAGTAAGTGCCGGGTCTCTGAGCAGCAAACGCCCTCTAGCGGAATCCAGGATGTCTTAGACTGTTTCCTGTTGCTGTAACGGAATACTGTACACTGAGTAATTTGTAAGAAAAAAGGTTTATTCAGCTCACAGTTCTAGAGGTCTGGGAAATTCAAGATCAGTGGCTATATCTGGTAAGGTCCTTCTAGCTGGTGGGGACTTGGCAGAGTCTCAGGATGGTGCCAGGTAACACGTAGTAAGAGGGCCTGAACATAGAATTCAGGTCAGGTCTTTCCTCTTTACACCAGCTCTACTGGATTATGGCTTCAGTTAACCTCAATTCCCAAATGTCTCACCCCAAAGTACCACAGTCAAATTAAGCTTCCACCCTCCTATCACCTCACAGTTGTCAATATGAACTCTGGTGTGGGCACTGGGTTGTTGGGAAGGGCGAATCTTCTGATAGATTCTGAGCCCTGCCAGTCTAAGGTGGGGCTGCTGCATACAGTGAGGGGTAAGCACAGACACACACACGAGAGCTCTGCAGCTGGGACAGCCCAAAGTGAGCCTAGGTGGCCTTGGGCAGTTTCTCAGCCTCTCCATACCTCCAATTTCCATGTCCTCTCAATGAGCTCACGATGGGTCTGCGTCCTCAGATTGTAGCCCTGCTCTCATTCGGTGCTTGATTGCTGCCAGAAGATCACTCAGCATCTCTTAAATACTTCAACCAACAAGGAGTTCAGTAGGCAGGGTGGCAGCGCGTGTTTACTTTGGACTACGTGGCTGGCTCTGATGGAGTCAGGATCTCATCTGTGGTGTCCACTCACTGGTGCCACTGAGTGATCCACTCAGGGATCACTCACAGGTTCTTTGCCAGGCTCTGGGGCTCAGCTGTCCCCACCGGCAACCCCTTCCCTACCTAACCCAAGGAACCCACTGCTAACTACTCCTGTGACCCGCAGGCTCTGAGAAACACACAAACACCTGTGACCTTGCCGTAAAAGTCTGGATCCCCTGGAGACGGGAGCTAGCCCTGGCATACTCTGCCTGCCTGTCCCTCCTTAGGGTATTGCTAGAAGCAGGTCATCTTTGCCTCTCTTCTTCTCTTTTGCCAACTCCCAGGAGCTTCTTTCTAAAAGAATGTTTACTCCAGAGGCTCAAAGAGCTCTGCTGTCCTCCTGGCCTGACCATCTCCTTGGTGTGTTCCCATTCCAGCCAGCAGAGGACGCTGTGTTCCATGTCCTCTGGAGAGCTGTCCTTAGGAGAACTGTGAATTCTGAAATGGACTCCACATGGTTTCTACTCTCCAGGCACCCTTTGTCCAGGAGTGTCTCATCCAGGGGTGGGCCTCGGTGCAGCTGTGTGGATCCCCTGGCAGGCTAGTGTCTGGCGCAGTGGGGAACCAATATTCTGCCACCGGAGCCTCCTGCTTTCTCTTCCCCCAGGCTGCTCATGGTTTCTTCATTAAAAGACATTGTGGTCTAGGAGTTAAGGGTGGGGACACTGCAGCCAGACCATCTAGTTGGGTCCTGACTTTGATACTTTCCAACCGGTGTGACCGTTGCTCTGTGACTTGATCTCCCCACCTGAACACTGAGAATAACATTTAGGAGGTTATGGCCATCCATACATGTAGGGCATTTAAGTGCACCGTGTCCACACCTAAGCAGTTAGCTCCAAGGTTGTTTCTGGCAATGTTTCTGGTCCTGAACTTTCTGCCCTTTATGATGGAAATATCCTTCAGGTCGCCAACCATACCACCTTTTGTTTGTTTGTTTGTTTTTGTTTGGTACCAAGTATCGAACTCATGACCTTGCACTTGCTACTCAAGCACTGACACTGAGCCATTTCCCCCACCCCACACCACCTTTCGTGAGAGCAATGTTGTGACTCTCGTCACTGACCCGTGACCCCTCAGACTGAGGTGCTCACTGAAGGATTCCTTCCCCGCTGGCTGGGCCTTCTCCCTCAGTCAGTTTTCCTATAGAAGGGACAAGATACCCAACACCTACAACTGAAAGGCGCAAATGTTTAAAATTTGGCTTACATTTCAGAGGTGCAGTTCGTGGTTGGCTGACTCCACAGCAGAAGCATTATGGCAGAAAGCTGTGGGGAAGCAAAATTACTTAGTTCATGGTGATCAGGAAGCAGAATACCAGAAACAAGGGATTAGAAACTAGATAAAAATCCCAGACCCACCTAGTCACACCCAGAAATATGTCCTACTAAGCAACTGCTGTTTGTCCCTAACCAGCTCCCAAGCCAATTAGGTTGACAATTAAGTTTAACTATTGCAGTGATATTTCAGTGATTTTCATGGAGCCTTGGGAGCTGACAGTTTGATTCTTGCTCTGTAGCTGAGCTGCTGAGCCTGTGGTCCAACCTGAAGGGGCCATATCCTTTGGGATATCTGTAGGATGAAAGAAACAGGCTTCTGCCCTACAACTTCCTATGGGCTCATTCTGTGGTTGGATGTATCCCCACCCCAACCCCTAGAGGTTCATATATTGCAAGCTTAGTCTCTAGGGTGACACTGTTGAGAAGTGGTAAGTACTAGTGACAGGCTCTCATGTCCTAGGATGGAGCATGTTCCCAGGAGGTAGTTCTAGTAGAACTCTTGAATCCTCAAGAGAAGGTTGATCTAAAAGGATGGAGCCCAGCTCCACTCAGACTCAGTCTGAGCTGCTGAGGAGACTGACCAGAAGGTCCTTTACTAGCTCGCCAATATCAGGGCTAGAAGAACCGTGTAACAAACATCCTATGTGTATAAGCTGGGAACAGCCACTGTGAAGGCCACACGGTGAGCCAGAGAATCAAGAGACAGGCCAAGGGGCCCTTGCTCCTACTCTCTTCCTGTGCTGCTGGGCTGCTGCAGCCCTGGGGGGCATCTCCTCCCTCTTCTGGGTGTAAGGCTGCATGATGGGTGATTTATTATCTCTTTGCCTATCCTATTCCATCTCAAGGAGCTCGTCTTGATTACAGCCATCTCCTTAGACCTGAATAGAGAAGGAAAAAAAGAACACAAATGCCGTCTATCTGAAAGAAAGCTTCCTTTTGCAATCTCTTCTTAGGTCCATCCTTCAGCTACTGCCTAGGCAGGGGAAAAACAAGAAAGCCAAGGCATCTGGGAGAGGAAATGGGGCTAGAAAAGACACTCACAGGATAGGAATGGGGGCACAGAAGCAGGAGGGGCCAGAGCTAGGAGATTAGAGAGGTGAAGCTTCCCTCCACCCCCACCCACTGAGGCACCACATACTGCTGGGGTTCACCAGGATGTGATGGGCTCCCTTTTCTTCTGCAAGCAAGTTTTAGGGAGATTTTGCATGTGGTGGGTCCTGAACATCACTTGCCTAAGTCTCTTCCCTCCTTGGAGCCATGGGAAAGTTGAACCCTTGTGTGTGTTCCCATCCCAGCTGCCTGCTCATGACCTCCGTGACAAGTGTCATGAACTCAGCCTCCCCAGCAGTAAAGTGCACAGAAGCAGCATCAGCTCTGCGTGGTGACGGAGCGATTTCAATGAGATGAGGCTCGCCACATTCCCGGCATGCACACATGTCCCTCAGTCGCGATGTTTCTATTTTTACTGGAGAGGCAGCGGGTGAGGACAGGGCACCCACAACCTCCGCTTCTCACATCTCCACATGTTGGGTCTCAGCCACCGTGGGGCCACCCAGATTTCTGGTTTTGGAAGCAAGGCAGGGACCCCTTGCCAGCACCTGACAGCCAGCCCTCCTCCTAAGAATTATGGGAGTTGGGTGTGTTAATGCCGTGCATGATCCAGGCAGTTGGGAAAATAATTAAGTGCTAACTTGTCATTTTTTTAATGAAGTTCTAGAGCTAGAGATTTATAATTGCTAATGAGCCAGGCTAATAATTAGTTGCTTTATAATAAGGACGATGATCACTCAGACAGAGGTAGAGAGAGCCAGGCTCGGGCCTAATTTTTCTCCTGTAATTATGTGACATGCCCAACTGCCTGGAACAACTCTCACCCTTCTGTCCTCTGCTCCTGTGCAGTGCCAGACTTCCCCAGTGCTGTCCCCGTTCCCCTGCCCCACCCCAGCCTCTGAACCCCAAGGGCCCAGTGTTTCCTGCCACACAGCCACTGTCCTTGGCCTGCCTACTCTGCCGTCCTAGTGGCACAAGTCAACCTGCCCTTCCTTAAAGCAGAGGGCAGAAGCCAAGCACAGGGTGTAAACTGGAAGGGACCCTGTGTCTGGGCTGCTTCCGCCCTGCACTCCACCTCCAACGGAGGATGGGTTCTCCTGCTCTCTTTCACGGTGGCTTCAGCCGGAGGGAAGCTGGAACAGGACAGCCGCACAGCAGAGGGACCGGAGCGCACGGTGAGGGAGCACTCTCAGCAGACAGCACAGAGCAGTGGGCACGGGAGGAGCCAGCTCGGAGGGGAGGCGCTGTCCACTGTGGCCTTCCTGGTGAGCCACCCCAACATTTGGGAGCGCAAGTGTGTCTGAGTGGAGAGTGACAGACTGGGATCAAAATGACTCAGAACTTCTCCAGCAAGGGCCTCTAAAGATTGCTTTGAGACTGGTTGGAGCTGGACGTGGGGGTTTGGCTTAGGAGGGGGGTTTAAGAAGAACGCGAGAGTACAAAGTTGTTGCCTCCACTCCTCTCTGCAGTGTTGGAACCTACTATAGCCCCTGGACACAGGACAACACAGTTCCAGGGAGACAGGGAGCTCATCAAGACAGGTACAGAGGGAAACCTCTGGCATTTTCTGTGCCTCTGCACTTAGAACATGCACCTCTACTATTTGGGGTAGACCAGATGTCTACCCCAGACCTGTGCCTTCGTCTTGAGGTATTTGGTATTTATTTTCAGCTGAAGAGGTAAACAGGAGCCAAAATTAATTTCATATTCTGTGGTGAGAACAATTATCACCTCACTCCCTCTGCTGGCATTTTCTATGGCCTTCTGAGGCTAAGGGGGTTTCCTACAACACACTGGGGAATGAATGAAAGCAGAGACATCAGGTGACATGAGCTCGATGTGGGGTCTGTAATAGAATTCAGAGAGTCTGTGAACTTGGAGGTGGGGGGAAGAATGCATCCTTATTTTCATTATCTTAACTAAAATTTATCACTTTCTTTATGAATATAGGCAAACCCCACAGAAATATGAATAGCATTTAAGACTTTTGCACAAATGGAAAACACTAATATTTTCATATCTTGTTACAGCTGTGGCAGATATCTCCGAATATTGTTTATGCTCCACACTATTTCAAAATTATAGTAGTCATTAGAGCTGCTGCTAGATCTTGTTATTTAACATGTTAATAAAAGAACACATGAGTTACTATACATTCAGTTTTTAAAATACAAATTACTACCAATTGTTTTTAAAAAAATAGTTTGATAGCTGGATTTCAGTATAATTGCTTTCCTGGGTAAATCTCCGGATTTTAGTCTCCCTCCTCCTCCTCTCCACTCAAGTTTAAGATCCACACTTTCCTCCTGCCCTTGCATCCTAACCAGGGTAGGGAGCAACTTCTGACCAAGGCTGACAGCTCCTGCCAGAAACCTGACCCAGAGGCCAGAACTTCAAAAAGAATGAGGCTGTTGAGCAGCCCAGGGGCTGGGACCAGAAAAGAAGGAGGAGGAGGAGGGCTGGGTCTCAGGCTCCAACTCTCTTGGCTTCCTGCTGGCCTGACGTGATGGTGTGATGGTTCCCGGTGTGCCTGCAGATCTAGGCGGGGAATGGGTGGTGGAGCCCTACTCAAAAGCTGCGCTTTGGCCCCTTCACAGTTTAGCTTCTGTGCCTGTGATTGCATGCTTGGCCAGAGGGATATGGAAGGAACGTTCTTTGGAGTTCAGAGGACTTTGATGTATGATCAACAACTATTGGTAATGCTTAAATTTTGTTTTTGCAGTAAAAGACACATTGCCAGTCTGAAATCCCAGCACTTGGGAAGGTGAGGCAGGGGGATTTCCGTGAGTTTGAGGCCAGGCTGGGCTCCAAAGGGAGACCCTGATTCAAAAAAGCAAAACAAAACAACACAGGGCCCACAATCCCCCTTCATATCCCTTCTCCCTCCCTTTGAGCTCACTCACCCCTGTTCCTGCCACTCTCTGAAGCAGTTCTGGAAATCGCCTTTTATGCGTGTCTTTACAAAATACAGCGAATGGTGATGAGTTTGGAAAGCGAGGCGTGTGAAGACGCGATGGCGTGTCCTCGTCCACCTTATTCGCAGGACCTGCACACTGGGACTCTGGCTCTCCTTGGAAATCGAAATGGCTGGGATAGGTAAACAGTTTGAATTGATCCAGGGTCTTGAGGCCACCAGGATGGCACAACGAAACTCATAAAACGTCGCTTCAGAAAGTGGCAAGGATGATGGGTAAGTGTGTGGAGTCAGGGGAGCACTTGAGAGGGGTTATGGCACTGTGTCTTTTACTGTAATACATATTTTAAAACTTAACTTTTGCCGTACGCCATGACCACTCCACAGGTGGCCACCTGTGACTGTGGGCTGCTCCTACGCTGTCCATGTCAGGTTACCCTGGTGTGGCTGCTGGAACGCAGTCACTCTTGGACAGTGAGATCTCTTGGCCACCCTCTCACTGGCATCCTTCCAAGCTAAAGGGCATGTTGCTAAAACACGCATGCGCCTGTCCATTCAGTGAGCACATGGGGTTTCTCCCAAAAGCTGGGCCTGCACAGCCCCTGGCCAGGTCCTTTGCTCAAGAGGTCAGGATACACCTGGGGAGGCACCCGTCAGGCAGTTTTTTTAAAGAACAGCTCTGATTTCAAGAATTCCAGGGGCCGGGGATGTAGCTCAGTGCCATCGCGCCTGTCTGGCAGGTGCACAGCCCTAAGTTGGATTCTCAGTGCCAGACAAACAAACAAACAAGAATTCCATTCCTTTGTGTCCACAAACTATTGAAATACTGCTATTTCAGTGACCAGTAATCCCAGATTTCTCTGTATCAAACATGTGCACAGTCCAACCCTCTGAGGCTCTGGGCCTGATTCGGGGCTTGCAGAGTGTGCAGTGAGGCTATTCCACAGCTCATCTGTGGCTGGATCTTCCTCCCCTGCTTGCTCCTGATCTCCCCTCCTGGTTCAGTTCTCCCACCCACCAGTGCTTCACAGAACGTGAAAAACCGTTTTGAAATTAGAATGAGCGAAATAGAAGGGGATGGGAAGGCTGCAGAGTAAAGAGGTCCTAGAATACATTCTCCAGACAAATGAGAAAAGAGTGTTTCTTCCCTGCCATTTGTATCGCTAATTGAGCATTTTTGCTTCCCTCTCCTGGTACAGTCTGTCTTCAAAGTCCCTGTGTGCTTTGGAGGGACCTGCGGAAGCCACAGACAGAAGTAATTGAGAGAATAGTCTGGATGTGAAATCCTTTCTACTTGGAACTTGCAGGGCTGGGGGAGTAGAGCGGACAGTGGCTTTGCGGACGTGGGCTTGGTGGGGGTGTTTTTGCTTGTGTTTTTCAATGAAGGACAACTTTTGTTTGTGTGTTTATTTTATTTTTAATTGATGGAAGTTGCAGAATTGATTCTCCGTTTCCTTGGAAACTTGCCTCCTTCACAGCTGTGGCTGCTGAGGAGGATGAGTAATAACTATCATTTATTGAGCATATACTATGCGCTGGCCCTTAGGAAAGGGTTTCATGTGTGTCACCTCTCTGGTCCTCACAACTTTATGAAGAATGTTCTACGTTTCTCTGAGACACTGAGAATTGAAGGAGCCCGACATCTCATTTGCCAGCGTACTGCTCGTCAGGGGGCAGAATTTCGGTCCGAGCCTCTTTCATTCTCTACAGTCCACATGGTCAGGCGTAATGATACCTATTTATATAAGAAAATGCAGACACTGTACAGTAACCTGGATTATAGTCAGTATGCGCCAGAACCAGTCTCCTACACCAGCTCCCACACCCCAACCCTTCTTTATCAAGCCAGCAAGGCGAGGGAGTTTTCTAGAGGTTGGTAGGGAATGACAGGCGGAAGCACCAAAAAATTAGGCTCAGAATGGATTCCAAAGTACCTCCTCCAGGAAGCCTACAAGGATTGGGGTCTACTTTTGGTTAATACTACATGAAAGCGTTGAACAGAGGGTTGGTTTGTTTGTTTCTGAGACAATGTCTCCCAACATTCATTGCCCAGGCTGGTTGTGAACTCAGCTCCTCTTGACTCAGCCTTCCAAATAGCTGGAACTACAAGCATGCACCAGCGTGCCACCCAACTCGGACCAGACAAGTACCTGTTGAATAAGACTTGTGAAAAGCAGTTGAACATGTATTTTAACATCACCTTTGGTGCCCTGTCTAGAATGGGCTCCGCCCACCCATCTCTGTGGCCGGGGGTGTCCTTGTGTTCACTACCTGTCTCCTTTCGGTCACTCATCTCTCCTCCTTCCTCCTCTCATTAAGTGATGAAAAGGAAATCTGCTGCCCTGTCCTCCAGCTGCCCCTTCTCTGCCGCCCAGCTCCAGAGCACAGTATTTAAATCCCATTAAATAACCAGTTTTCATGAGCAGTCATAGCCAGGTTAGTAAACTCCCCACAAGCTCACTCTTTAGACAAAACTGACATCCCAGGTCCCCCAGAAAATAGGCCGTTGTCCTTTAATGGTAGAATTGAATAGAGCAAATGGTTGCACTTTAAAAGAAAGTTGTTTCCATTCAGACAAAAAGTTCAGCCTACTGCTCTGGAAATTTCCAGTTCACAGCCCATTTCTCTCCAGGTATAAAGGAGAAAATAAATATCCTCGAGAAACGAAGTGATTAATTTCAGGCAGCATTTTTGAGGTTCCTGCTGAGGACTGGCTCTCAGGTTCTTAATCGGTGGCCCTGGTCACATAGGGGATTCTGTCTCTGGGAGTTCAGCCTGGCAAATTTTGGGCTCCCCTGTGAGCCAGAGAGGGAGGCTTGGAAGAAGGAGCTCTGGTCAAGCTCTCTGAGATGATGGGCAGTTTCTCACGTTTTCCCTGCATCTTGGCTCTGATTCTAGCTGCAATCGCCACCTCCCCCACTCCCACACCTTTCTTAGGCACCGCTGTGTAATCAGCTTCACATTAAGGGATGCTGGGAGGTGCAGGAGTTTGCTCGCACTGCTGAATCCAGGCCTCATTGTTTCTGAGGTGGCCAGATGTCTAGACAGCCAGGGCACTAGCAGATGGTCCAAGCCTTAAGCCACTGGCTTTTGTTATACCCAGGCAGGCTCCAGAAATGGTACCCTCCTGTTTCATTTACCCTAAACTAGGGACAGCTTGAGGATCTGTCACCTATTGCTGAGTAACAAAAATACCAAACTCAGTGGCTGAAGGTGGCTATTTCTTCAGTCTTGGCCCGGTGGATTGCTGGTTCGGGCAAGTGTAGCTGCTCTCAGCTCTTCTGCTGAGCTTGCAGAGCCCTGCAAGGTCCATTTGCACAGTTGCTGCCTAGGGCTGAGGCTGGTGGGTCTGGGATGGCCTCAAACTGGAATTTTTCACTAGCCTTTCTCTACACGATTCTTCATCTTCTGTCCTATTCACAGGTAGCTTCAGGGTTTGGGGAACAAGACCAGATGTTTCTCAGCCTCAGAATAAACATGGTCACTTTTACTGCATGCATTTCTGGCCACAGAAATATGCAGAGTCAGTTCAGATTCATCGTGGTGTAGTAGACTGAGGTGCCCATCTGTTAGTGTCTGCCTAGGAACTCAGGTGACTTTATTTGGAAATCAGGCCTTTGCCCTAAGTTAAGGATCTCCAGACAAATGATCACCCTAGATACTAGATGATTCGCCCTTACTCCAATGGCTGGTAGTTTGCTTGGGTTGTTTGTTGTTTGTTTTGTGGTACTGCACTTGAACCCAGGGCCTTCACACTAAGACTTCCCCAGTCTTTGTTTATTTTTTATTTTGATGCAGGATTTCACTTAGTCACTAAGTCATCCAGGCTGGACTTGGACTTGGAGCTTCCTGTCTCTGTTTCCCCGAGTGCTTGGATTACTAGCAGGCACTATCACATCTGGCTTGCCCAGCATTTCTGTAAGTGAAAGGGAAGACAGAGAGACTGGGAACCACGTGTAGTCAGGTCCCGGTGCGAAGTTAAGCAGAAACTGGAATGATGCATCTAGAAGTGAGGAACGCCAAGGTCAGACGCTGCCATCAGAAGTGGGGTGAGAGGCAGCAGATGGATTCCTCCCCAGCACCTCAGGCCTGTGGAGACAACTTGCCTTTGCACTTAGCATGTAGCTAAGCTGCCCAATTTATGTGTTCCAGGTGACCTCAGAGACTGGTGCAGGTGGGACATAAACTCCATCTCCCAAAAGAAGCTGAGAAGTCACACTGCAAAGGAAAAGATGCGGAAAAGCGGGGAGAAGGGAAATCACTTTTGCAATCTGACACCTTCATTTACCATTTCCCACTCTGCTCCTGGCAGGTACTTGAAGCCCGAAGAGCAACCACAGGATGCCAGACACCAGACACACCACAGCCCGTGGCTTCTATTTCTGCCCAGGCTGCAGAGCGCGTGTCCCGGTGTGCTAGCGCTCCACAGCTGCCTCCCCTGCGACAGCCTCTCTTCCCGGTGACAGATTCCTCACCACATCCGGCTCCAAATCTCCTCATCTCCTCTGCAGAGATGAAGAAGGAAGAAGGCCAGGAAGCTGAGGCTGAGGCTGAGGCTTTCAGCATGGGCACAACATCAAGTCCCTGCAAATCTTCTAAGTGACCTGGGGTGACCAGGCCTCCGAGCCACTCCTTAAGACCCAAGTCTGGCCCTGTGTGCAAGAGGCAGCAGCCTTACAACTCAGACGTCATGGGGGAAGGAGTTTTGCACAGGCCTGTTGTTCTGGCCTTGCAGACATCAGGCTTGCTTTCTTGGGAATCCTCATCTGTCAGTGGTGCTCAGGGTTGCAAAAATGGTTGAATGCCTGGATCCTGCCCCTGAGAGCCACCAAGCTGGCTGGGGTAGGCTCTGTCAAGCACACAGTTGGCTGATGTGTCCACTCACAAGACTCTATCGCATGGTCATTTCCAAAGTACAGGCAGAATGCTTGGATCCCAGCATTCCTGGTGCTCAGTCTTCCTCTTGTAGGCTCAGGGTCATCTTTTCTTCTTTCAGACTCCCAGACAACTACTCTGAGTTTGGAGCAGGCTCCCATGTCCAAACCTGGAGCAGGTAGACCAGAAGGCTACCTTTGAGGACTTTCACACGAGTGTGGGAAAGTGAGTCAGAAACATTAACACCACTATGCTCAAATGATCCTCATGCGACAGCCTCCAAAGTAGTTGGGATGACAGGTGGGTGCTACTGTACCCCAGGATAAATCATCAACAACCACCCTAAGTACAGCTTGCAAAGGTGCCAACGAGCAGTAAGACAGAGTGGGAAGAGGAAAGTGGGGTGGTGTGGAGATGGGAGTGGGGAGGAGGTGAAATCTGAGCTGAGCTGAGAAGAGCAGGCTGAATTGAACTGTACCCCCCAGACTTTATGTTTTCCCAGAGCCTCAGAATATGATCTTATTTGGGAATAGACATTGCCTATTGAAGTCCTTATTATAAGAGCATACCCAAAGGACTGATGCCCTTATAAAAAGAGGAGAAGAGATACAACTGTGCTCTGGGGCAGATGGTGTGGACAGACAAACGGAAGAGATTGGCATGATGGGCCACAAAGCCATGCATTGTTGGCAGGTTAAGAAGGGGAGGAGAAAAGCCAGAACAGTCACCTTGAACAACAGTCTGGTGATGAAGGAGTCACTACGCGTGGCACAGAGGTTCTTCTCTTGGATACAAATCCAAGAGAAATGAGAACAGCTATCCATGCAAAATCATGCCCAGGAACACCCGTAGCAGCAGGAGAAGCATGAACTCAAATGTCCACCAATTGCTGAATAGATGAGCAAAACGTGCAAGCAGTAAAACATTTTGTGATTTTGTGATCGGAAAAAGGAAAGAGAGCCAACGCCCATCACAAAGTGAATCAGCCCCAGAAAGGTGGGCACTGGATGAAGGCAGCACGTCCCAGAGGAGCACTATATGAAGGTTCCAGTTAAGCGGGATGCTCAGGCTGGCTAGTCTGCAGCAGCACAAAGCAGCTTAGCATGGTTTAGGGCTGGAGGGGACAGGGTTTGGGGTGGTGATGACTGGAGGGTATGGAGTTCTGTGCAGAAGTGATAAAAATGTTCTAAAATTGTGGCAATAGCTGCACATGCCTGGAATATACTAGCAACCCCTGAATTATACACTTTGGAGGGGTGAGTTTTATGGTAAATAAATTATATCTCAATAAATCTGTGGGGTTTTTTTTTTTTTTAAGAAGAGAAGCCAGAGAAAAGTCTATGGAAATAACAGCAGAAAACAGTCTAGGGTCGCACAGTAGAAACAGTCAGCAAGGGTAAACGTAGCAGTGTCTTCTAGAGGGAGAATACGCAATGGATGAATAGGTCACCAAAGGTCATCCTGTGCACACAAGGAAGCTCTGCTCATCCATACAAAGGAATGAAGATGTGACATGTGCCACAACACAGAAGGACCTCGAAACCATATGCAAAATAAAATAAACCGGGCACAAGAAATCATCTATTGTGATTCCATTTAAAATAACTTTCTAGAATGAGCAAGTTCACAGAGTCAGAGAGAACAGGGGTAATCACTAAACGGAGTGGGAGGGAGGGAGGGGAGTTACTGTCTGCTAGTTACGGGATTTGGGAAAATGAAAATATTCCGGAAACAGAAAGCCCTGACGGTCACCTATTTTGAATGGACCTAATGCTTCTGAATTGTATAGTCTGAAATGCAGTGCTTAAGATGGTAGATTTCACGGGGTGTATATTTCAACCACAATGAAAATGAAAGTACAAAGGGAGGAGGGGAGCACAGACCACCCTTTGGAGAATCCACGTGCTGGAGGCACAGAGCAGAGGGTGGTGATGGGGAGGAGACGGCTGGGAAGGGTTTCAAAGAGACAAGGTGGGACATGGCACCATGGAGTGGGAAGCAGGCAGTCGGGAAGGGGTGGGGTTTCCTGGGAAGTCCATACACAGGAGACCCGGCACCTCTTATTCTTGAGTGCCCAGAAGAGAGGAGAAGAGGGAGATGGTGGCGCTAGAGAGGAGGCCTGGAGTGTGGGTCAGACTTCCGTTTCCCCACAGTAGGGCTGTCAGCTGAGATGCAGAAGCACAGGGTAGTGTGCGCTCACCCCGCACAACCCTGCTCTTAACTGGACCCCGTGAGTGGAGGTGCTACCCAAATGCCGCAGTGACTGCACAGGGATGGCCCTTGTGATGGTGATTTTTTTTTCCTGTGCTGGGGATGGAGTCCAATGACCACTGAGTGACATCTCCAGTCTGTTATTATTATTATTATTATTATTATTATTGAGAGTCAGGGTCTCATTAAATTGCCCAAGCTGGCCTTAAACTTGTGGTCTCCTGTCTCAGCCTCCCAAGCAGCTAGGATTACCGATGTGTGCCACCATTCTTGGAGCAATGGTTGTTAATATTGATGGGCAGCTTGAGAGAAGCCTGGGAGATTTGTAAAGCGCATTTTGTGTACCTCAGGGTGGGTCACAGGGCTGTGACGTTGGGGACAGTTTGGTTCCTGGTTCCTTCCCCTATGGATCTACACAGACGCCACAAGATGAGCACCTTCTTCTGCGACATCCTTCCACCGTGGTGTTTTTGCCTTGAAGCTAGCCCAGCATGGACTAAAACCATGAGCCAAAATAAGCCTCTCCTCCTTTAAACTGTGTGTTGGGTATTTTGTCTCCTCAACAGAAAGGTGACTAATCCATCCCTAGCGTAGACTCTTGCGGTTTTGTGCCACCTGTTTCTCTCCTAATCTGCCTCGGACCAAAGGGATTGACCTCTAACTTCCATGGATAGATGAGACCACTTCTCCTGAGGTTCCAGCAGCAGGGACCTTGAGGGGCAGCTGTCCTCCATCACCCGCAGGAATCCCCCAGCTCCTGCCTGCTGCTCCTGCACTGGACAGCCAGTCTGGGGAAAGAAGGTATCAGGCTCCAGGACACGAGGCCCAGGCCATCCTACACACCATTGCCATCCAGGGGCTCCAACCCCAACCACTGTGAGGCCAGAGGCTGGAGAAGTGGAGCTCGAACTCAGACCCTCGCGGCCTTGCTCAGGTTCTTATCCAAACCAGGACTGAACCTGCTCAGCCTGGACTGTCCGCTGGCCCCCCAAGGAAGGTAAAGCAGAGTCAGACAGAAGTAAGGGGCAGGTATTGGTAGATGTCAGGCTGTCAGTGCCCTGTGCCCAGTGCCCTCACCCTGAGTGTCTGAACTACTACTGACTGTCAGAGAGGAGCAGGTAAAGCCCTGTGATGGCCAGAAGCTGGCAGGCATGGAGCAGTGACTAAGTCCACACTGAATCTGCTCTGTGTTAACCAATCCTCCAGCCCTGGCTTTGAGACCCGGTACAGGCTGGCCACAGGTGTGGCGAACCTGCCCAGGAAGCCACCCTCCGTGTCCACCCTGCTCTTCCATTGCCTCAGTAGCAGGAACAGTTGTGCTCAGCGCCAGGTGATCTGCTCATCCTAAGCTGAGGAAGTTGGCTCTCCTGCTTACAGTGGGCAAACCAGGGCCCAGTCTCCTGCCACCAAGCCTAGTGCTCCTGTAAGCCTCAGATCCATCCTTCCCTCAGAGACGGACACTGTCCTATGGAAGCCTGGGCTTTGGGCCAGATGTTCGGGTTTGTATCCAGGCTCTGCTGCAGACCAGCTGTGTGACTGGGAGCATCTGTCGCTGTCAATCCAGAGTCGTGGAGGCCTGGCTGAAAGTGGCTCTGACCTGCGATGATGACTGTGAACTGCCCTCCCTCCTCCTCCTCCCTCCACTCTTGCAAGGGCACAGAGGCTCCGGAACGCACAGCTGGGTGCTGCAGTGCTGCTGGGCAGCTGGCAGGTTCCTCTCTGTGCTGCCAAGGCACAGTGCATGGTGGGTGCTTGGAAGAGAAGCAAGACAGGGTGACTTGATCCTCCTGGGCCCCTCCCCATCTCCCTGCCAACCATAAAAGCATGTGAGGTGGCTTGTGAGTCCCCCATTGGTAGGGCAGGAAAGCGTCCGTATAGTGCCTTTGGAAAATGGAGCGACACAGAAGCAAGATCAGTGAAATAAGTGTGGTGACAGGAGCTAATCTGGGCTCAGGGAGAGTTGGGTGAGGTCTGGGTGTAGAAGGGGACAAGGTAATTTCCAGGACCTGCCCCTCAAGGTCCCTGCTTGCCTCTCTGCCTTGCCCAGGTGAGGCTCATGGTGGCCCTCCACAGAAGAGGGTCACAAAAAGAAGGGAAGTCATGCTGTTCAGCCCTAGAAGCCACAGCTTTGGGAAAGAGCTCCAGAAAACTAAAGGGCTTTCTCTCAAGTTTCCTGCTTTGTGCTGGGAGACCTCCCAGCATGGTGACCCATGGTTCCTCTCTGGAAAGAGCAGGAGCAGGAAGGGACTCTCTGTGTCCCAGGAAGTGTGTTTGCCTGCTCCTTCATTTCCTGGCAGTCAAAAGTGACATTTTCCTGCACTGACAGAAGGCTAGGCAGCCCCTTGAGATTCGCTGGTCCCTGTTGTGTCTGGCCTCAACTGCCTTGGAGGAGCTGTGCACATCAGAGCAGAAGACAGCTCGCCCTGGAGGACTGGACACAGAGAAGGCTGCGGCGACATGCAGGAGTTCTTTCCTGCTTTCTGGGTTGGTGACCTGACCTGGGTCGCCCTCAGCACCCACACTCAGAAGGGCCTTCACCGGGGTTAACATACTCTTCTCTGCATCTTAAAACGCAGATATGAGGAGTCGGACATTCCGTTTTGTACCCTCCGACCTCATACATTAGTCTGCCCATTCTGCCAGAGATGTGGCATCCAGGGTGTTGGGCGTCCAGGGTACCCAACTCAAGGGGCTTTTTTTCTCTCTCCCATGGGTCAACATCTTTCATGGCAGGCTTTTCTGACCTCAGCACTAGGGACATTTGCAACTGGGTAATCCTGTTGCTCTGTTTATCTTAGAATATTAACAGTGTCCTTGGCCTCTGCTCATTGGATGTCAGTAGTTCCCAACCTCCTGGATGTGACAACCAATTTCTAGACATCCCTAGGGGAAGGAAAAGTCCCCCACTTTGGTAGGCTTTAGCTGTGGGAAGCCTGAAGAGACAGACATAGAGAGGGACACAAGCTTTCCGTCCACTGCCTCACAGAGGCTTCAGAAGACCTGGACCTGAGTTTCTCTGACAGATAGGTGAGCAGAAGGCCATGGCTCCTAAACGAAGAGATGACCCTCCCTGATTTCTGAGGTTTGGACTATTCCAGAAGGCTGGAGAGGATCAGACGAGCAAAGCCCAGAGACCTGGACTCTTAAAGGGGTCTTTCTCCCCCTCTCAGATTCTGAGGGTACTGCCCTTCCTCCTCCCTAGACTCTTACTAAGTGGGGAGACAGGAAAACATCAGGCTTTGTGGTCCAAAGGTCCATGTTTCAATTCTACCCACCAGCTTGACGCACTCACATAACCTCTCTAAGCTTGGCTTCTCATCTGCAAAAGGAAACTAATAGGGTTTATCTTGGGAATCACAAGAGCAGAGGAGAAGCCAGCAAATTCCCTGGCTCCATGCTCAACAGTGCATCAATAGGGGCCGCTGTTATGGCTTTCTCTAACCAGCTTGGAACAAATCCTTGACCCCCCTGGAGGCTCCCTTTACTGCAGAAACAGCCCACCAGTGTCTGCCCCCGCCCAAGGCTACTGAAAGAGCCCAGAAAGAAGACTGAAGCGGAGAGCCTGTCTCACAAGAGGACCTTTTCATGCTTTTGCGAGTAATTAAAAACTGTGTTTGGTCTCCCGCAGTGGGAGAGCAGCACAAAATTAGCTTTAAAGGTGGTGGCGTTCCCTAGATGTTTGCTCCCTACTCTCTGTGCTGGTAGCATTTAAGTCCCCATTAAGGAGCAGCTGTGACTGCAGGCAAGGCCAGGCCCACTCTCTCCTTGAAAGAGGTCAGATCCTTACTCAGAAACTTGATTTTAATTGCGATTGTTCTTATTCATCTTGTGAGTCCTTGGAGGCTGCAAATCCACTCATCCTCCCTTACTTTCTCAATTCTAGATTTAAAGTGATGTGTGTAGAGGTGAAAAAAATGAGGTTTTTTTAGACCCAAGCAGAATGGGTCAAGTGAGGGTGGCTCTTGGGAATCAAGGGCTCCAGCTGGGCCTCGGAGCTCCCGGGGGCTCAGTGTCTTCTCTCAGATCCCCTAGGAGAGGCCCCTAGAGTATCTTGCTTGGGAAGGGATCCTGACCACTTCCACACTCCACACAGAGCCACAGGAGAGACTCCCAGACAGGAGAACTGGCGGGAAGAGGCTTTGCTCCTACACATCCCAGAGCCAGCCTGGAATGTCCTTCCCTGCACCCACCCACTCCTGTATTTGCAAAAACAAACAAACAAACAAAAAAAAAAAAACCCTTCAGTCTTCAACAGCCCAAGGAAGTGCCATCTAATCTGGGAAGGCTTTTGGGAATTCCTCCAGACACGAGTTATTTTTCCATGTGGCTTGTACCTGTCCCATTAGTCATCTTTGCATTCACTGGGGCAAAGGACTTTACCTTTTGTATACCTCTGGCTTTGTCTGGTCACCGAGCTTTGCTCTGGGGCCCCTGAGAGGTGGAGACCTGAACTGATGACTTCTTGAGGTTCCTTTGTGCTCTTCGGTTTCAGAATTGCTCTTTCTCCACAAAAGGACTACTTTGACATTTAGCCAGAAAAGGGAAAGGATAATTTCCTGACCTTAATGTGCAAACTGAGATTTTTTTTCTCAGCGGCTAATGATCAAAGGCAGCCCCCGCCCCCTTCACTGCAGGAGGAGGAAGACTCTGTAGCTCCTGGGCTTTGAGTAAATGGCTTTAAACTTCGCCATAGTCAGGACCTCCGTAATTAAATTTTACACGTTAATCTGAAAGGGATCTCTAGGAAGTGTTTCCTTTGAGCCCAGCAGGTCTAATTCAGTGAAGCTGCAGCAAGGGCACAGCCTTTTCTGCTTAAAATGGAACTAGAATGGCAGCCACCTGCAGGTCAGGCTTGGGAGGTGGCCATATGCTAATGAGGCTGCTGAGCTGACTCGAGGGGCATTGTGGGAACATCCTGTCTCCTGTCAATAGATTGCTACCCTTCGTGAACCTTCACTGAATCAGACCTCTCACTGCTGGAACCATATGCAGCACTGCGAGTGGTCCTGTCAGGCTGATCTGATGCCTCACCATAACCCAAATATTGGAAGAAACAGAAACAATTCCAGTGAGCTCTATCATCATTCCTGTGTCTTTGAAACCATTAGCTGTGGTGAAGCATCTGTCTAGAGAATTTTCTGGGGCACCTTCATTGGTTAAAATCTCACTATAGGACTCTATGACATTAGAACTTTCTTTAGGTTCATCTCTCTATCTCCTCTCAGCTTGTATCCCCAGATGGGGGATTTTGAAATCACTTGATTTTAAAGCTTGCCTTGGGGCTGTTCTTGAAAGTGATGTAGATAGACTAGCCCTTCCCAAAGAGGCCCCTACTTTGAACCCCTCATTTAAGCGACTAGGTAGGAAATGCTGTCACCTGCTAAGCACCAAGCTTAGACACATCCCAGACCTTCTGTTAAACACAAGTTGTGCCTCTGGAGGTCTGTCCGGGGTCAGCTAGTGGGCTCTTCACGTCAGCTCAAGCACCATGGATGAATAGCGAGACTCCATGAACGCCACCTTTTGCCCACGTGCATCGAACGGGGACAGGCTATGCAAAAGCACTTCCTGTGCGCCAGGAGGGTGATCAACTGTGTGTGCCCACTCAGGGTTTTCAGTGTGCAAGCTGGGACAAAAGGTCATTCTCCAGAACCAAAGTTGGTGTTTAGCAAATGAATGGAGAAACTGAAGTTTATAGAGATTAAAGGGAGGTACACCCAAAAGAGACAATTGAAGAACCTCAAAAAGACAGCACGGCTATTCAGTATTTCTGTTAGGGAGTGGACAACTGTATAGGATCCTTCTCACTGTTCAGAAATAGTGTGTTCCAGAGGACCTTAGATGCTGGTGCCCGAGGGAGGATAAATGGCTGTGGGGTCCTCATCAGTGTTTAGGCTGATGGTAGTAGCACTCTCCTGCCCTAGGGAAGAACTTTTAAGAACCATATATTAACATAAAAATCAATTCAGGGAGCCTGGCATGGTCATACAAGCTTGTAATCCCAGAACTCTGGGAAGCTGATGCAGAAGGTTCCCAAGTTTGAGCCTAACCTGGGCAATTTAGAGACAGCATGATCATCTCAAAATAACAAAAATAAAGGATTAGGTATATAGCTTGGTATGAAGGCCCTGAGTTCAGTCTCAAGTACAAATAAAAAAAAATCAGTTCTGAGAACTGGTCAGAGAAACTGACCAGTGTCCCAGGCCCTATTCCAGAAGATTCTGATTCTGGGTTCTGGAACGGGCTCAGGGGTTTGGATGCCAAGCAGCTCAGTTTGTTTCTGATGCTCAGTTGATCCTGATGTTGGTGGCACACGATCACTCTAGGACAAGGGTCCCCAGTGCACTGATCTGTGGCCCGTTAGGGGCTGGGCACACTGCAGAAAGGCTGTAAGCACATTCCTGCCTGAGCTCTTCCTCCTTGCAGATGAGGGGCGACTACAGATTCTCATGGGAGCTCAAAGCCTGTTGTGTGCTGTGCATGTGAGGAAACAGGAGTGTTCCTGTTGAGAGTCTATTCCTGAAAGCACCATCCCAACCCAGTCTGTGGGGAAACTGTCTTCCATGAAACTGGTCCTTGGTATCAAAAGTTGGTGGTTGCTGCTGTAAGAGAAAACACTGCCTCCCCTCCCGTTCTGCATGAAGAAAGAGGGATGTCTAATACAGCATGTGGGGCAGAGTGACCTCCGAAACCCTGATTTGCAGAAAGAAGAGCCTTTATTGAGTTTTTAATTATAAAGGACGTTGTGCAGCTGAGACATTCTGTCTTCTGAAACACTCGGACGTCAATTCGCAGTTGAGAACATAACAGAACAAAATGATTATGACTATCTGGAAAAAGAGAAGTAATTTCTTAAGTGTCCCACCATGTAGAAGATTAGATGCTGGTATATGAAACCTCATGTATTCCTCTGTCAGTTCAAGTAGCTAGGCAATGTTATTATTCCCATTTTAGAGCTAAGAAAATCTGAATTCCGGGACATTGATCAAGTTGTCCAAAGCTGCATATGCCTGGTGCAGAGAGGACTGACACCCATCTGACCCACGCTCTGCCTACAAAATCCTCTTGCTGCAAAAATCCTACTGTGAATACTCACCATAAGCACTTGGCCCATTTGCCCAGATTGGCTAAATCCAGCCCCAATAGGAAAACCAGGTTTCCGCCAGGACTCTCACCAGTGAGCAGTAACCATACAACTGCACCTTCGAATTCTTCAGCTTGGGGGGGCACAAAGCTCATTTGCAATAATAAAGGGAGAAGCCAAGACAAAAGCAAGAACCTGGTGAAGAGATGGGTCGTCCTGATTCAACAGGAACAGCTGCTTTAACTCCAGCAACATCTGGCTGGTGTGCTTCCCCCAGTTTGGATGGTCCGGGTGGGAGTGCAGGGCTTTCTTCAAGGGGAGCCACGCAGATCCGCCTGCCCAGAGTTCTGCCCCGGAAGAAGGCACATGGTGGCACTGGCTCTTGATGACAGCTGCTGCTGTCCCCAGATGGAGACCACCTAGCTTCAGAAGAAGGGCTGGCATTTCCTTGGTTAGGATGGATCAGTTTAGGAGGGAAACGACAGCTACCAAACCCTCAAGGTAGCACAGAGGACAGTTTCCTCTCCAAAAGAGCTAAGAGGCGCACAGGAATTACAGTCACGAGTTATATATCCGTCTCTTAACCCAGCAGCATTGGAGACACATAGGAAGCTTTATTGTAAAAAGGCCTCCCTTGCCAGGTGGATTTAATTGGTTTGTCTTGTTTTGAAATCTCCCAGCTGGCCCCACTCCTGTGGAGTGAAGGTGAAGAATAAACCAGCATTCCTCAGACTATCCGGCAGCTCAAATCCACCTGGAAGGCTGGTGAGGACAAACTGTGCCCCAGGAGTCTGAGTCAGGGGGATTGGGGAGGACCCCAAGCATTTGTATTTCTAATAGTCCTGGGCTGAGAACCACCAGCTTTAACTACGATTGGAAAGTGAAGCATTCATTAGGAACGTATGAAAGGCCTTTATTTTTTTTTTTTTTTGAGATTGCTTTAGTTGACTAACGCTACTACTATCATACAGTAATTCATAATTCCAGAAAATGTTTCTTTGTATCTGCTCTAATAAAATGCTTCTCTCTCCCCTTCCCTTCCTCCCTCTTTCTTCTTTCTTTCTTTCTTTCTTCTGCCTTTCTCTGTCTCTGTCTCTCTGTCTCTCTCTGTCTCTCTCTGTCTCTCTCTCTCTCTCTCTCACTCTCTCTCTCTCTCTCTCTCTCATTCTTTTTTATAGTTTCTTGTAGTACTGGGGGAGTGAACCTAAGGTCTTCACACTGAACTATATCTCCAGCCCTTTGCGTGTTTTTATTTTGACACGATGTTTCCTGAAGTCATGAAATTGCCCCAGTTGGGCTTGCAATCACAATGCTTCTGCCTTAGCCTCTCAGAGTGCTGAGATTACAGGCTTTCAGCGCCACACCTGGCTACTATTTTTATGTTTTAAGGATAGTTGGCAGACACACAGGACTAATTGCCGTTAGGTTTGCCCCTTAGCTCACTGATCCTAAGAAGGGTCTGTTTCCCTGAA
This sequence comes from Cavia porcellus, assembly GCF_034190915.1. Classification (NCBI taxonomy): domain Eukaryota; kingdom Metazoa; phylum Chordata; class Mammalia; order Rodentia; family Caviidae; genus Cavia; species Cavia porcellus. The sequence continues at coordinate 25,003,548 of NW_026947515.1, forward strand.
TTTCAGACAAAACACCAGACAGGACACATTTCTGAGTGCTAATTACCTGAGCATTTCTATCCACAAATGCATGTCCATCCCTAGGTCTGTAAACTGCAAGGTTTAAGACTTGTGAAGCCCCCTGGGCAGCAGGAGGGGAAGCCGCTTAAGGGGACAGTCCCACTTCTCACCTCGGAAGCAGGTGAGGACAGTGGCCAAGTTGGGCAATCCAACCCTCTGTCCGGGACCTTGGGTCCTAGGGAGTGATACAGGGTCACAGGCAAGCTGGCTCTGATGACACAGCGCGATGGCTCAAGGTCCCTCAGCCGGGGCCTGAGTGGTGGCAGGGTCGGCACCGCTCCCTGGCCTTTTGTCCCATGACCTGCCCCCTGGGTCCCGATTCACCTGCTGCTGGTGTTCTGCTTTTCCCATCAACTGTGGGCTTTCTGAAGCAGCCTCCTTCTGTGGCGGGATTACTTTAGTGGTTGCTAACAGGAATCATCTACACCAGAAAATGCAATAGATCCATTCAAGGCCCATGTGGCATTTCAGATGGCTGAGGCCTGGAGAACAAGAATAAGACATAAGAGGCCAGCCGGGGGATACCTGGGCACACAAAGGGCAGAGTAGGGATGCTCAAGTGGTGAATGGAGAGCACCTGGAAGAGGAGGAAGGAACCATCCTTGGCCATGCAGGAAGACGTGGACAGGGTGGCGCCCAAGATTGACCACTGGATTTTGAGCCTTACTTTAAGTGATAGCTGTGCCCAGTGGAGCACTTTATTGTTGGAGTGGGGGGAGCAATAACTCAGTGAAATCATCCCCACCCTTCCCCCTTTCTGCCTCAGCTGGTAGGAGGACCAGCTTTCTCCCAGCTTCTAACATTCTAATTGACAAAGACTCCCAGACAAGCCAAAAGAGAGAGATGTTGCTCCTTATTTCATAGAAACTAAAACACCATCAATCGAATGGTGTGCCATTATTTTATGTATTCAGAAAGATAAAAAACCTGTCAAATAAATAACAACATTGATTGCAAAATGTGTCCAGTTGCAGAAATAGTAAAATAGGAAAAAACTGTGTCTTCAAATCCACAATATTCAGTAATAATAATGAAATAGTAACTCAGCTCTGATTTATTAAGCCCTCTGCAAAGTTCTTTACCAGCTTCCTCGTGGGCTCCCTGAGGAACCCTATGTGGCAGGTGCTATTACAATTCGGAAAAAGTGCAGCTTAAACATTTGAGTAAATTGGTCCCCCAGCAAGGAAATGAGGGGCACTGGACTGGGTGCTTTAGAGCAAGTTCAGAGAAGAATCAGAACAGAGGAAGGAGGAATCATATCTCATCTTGTAGTGCTGAAAACCTAGATGCTCAATAAATAATTGAAGCAAATGGCTGGTCTAAACAGGTAAAAAGCATTTGGTGGAGGCTTCAGAGTGCAATAGCTCTGTGTATATTGCTCATCCACTCTGAAAATCTAAGGTAATATGTGAACACAGTGTCTGTTTGGAACATTAAAGAATTGTAGTTAAGGCTGAAATCCCTTCGGCCTCTTATAGTACTGTGAGTTCTCTCCCCTCCCTCTACTCCGAGGTAAATAATTCAGTCATTTTGATGTGCTTCTCTGTGAATGTTTTCTATATATTTATATAGAGAGAAAGCATGTGGTATTGTATTGCAGGATTGTCTCATTTACTTTTCTTTAAAAAGCTATTTTTATTCAGATATAATTTACATACAACAAATTTTTTTGTTGGAGCAATTTGCTACTTTTCTTTTTCACAACTGAGGATTGAACTCAGGACTTTTGCACCGAAATACGTCCCCCAGCCATTTTTCTATTTTTTATTTTAAGACAGAGTCTAAGTTTACCACACTGGGCTCAAAATTGCAATCCTTGGACTGGGGATATAGCTCAATGGTAGAGCTCTTGATTTGCATGTACAAGCCCTGGGTTCAATTCCTAGCACAAAAGAAAGAAAGAGAGAGAGAGAGAGAGAGAGAGAGAGAGAGAGAGAAAGAGAGAGAGAGAGAGAGAGAGAGAGAGAAAGAAAATGGTAGTCCTCTTGCCTCAGCCTCCCAAGTGCTTGGATTCCAAAGTCTCTGCCACCGCACCTGGTTTGTTGGATCGGTTTTGACAAATACACACGCCCTTTTACCACCTGAACACCAGCATAGAGACCCGCACAAGTGTCTCCGTACTGCTGACAGCCGACCTCATTCCTGCCACCCACCCAGAAATACTTCATCTGTCTCATGGCTTGTATCCAGCTGTCCTGCAAAGCCTCAGGAGCTCAGAGGCGGGGCTTATGGAAGGTGACTGGATGGTCGGTGGCATGGGGAGGCTTGGCCTGGTCAGAAGAGGTGGGTCCCTGGGGTGCTACCTGGAAGGATGTGTCTCCCCCCATGGCTCCTCCCTTCTCCGTTTCCTGGCTGCCATAAAGTGAGCAGCTGTCCTCCGCCGTCCTGCTATCCAGCGAAGGACCGACACTTCTGAAACACCGGCCAAAATACTGCACCGCCTTAAGTTGTGGCTGTTGGATGTTGGAAGCAATTAAGAGGTCCGCTTTCTGTCTCCGATGGCTGGTTTTATTACCTTGTATAAAAGTCCTCATTAATAGCATCATCCTGTAGGCACTCCTTGGTACCTGGTGCCCTCACTCAGCATGAATCTCAGGTTCCAGTAATTGCTGTAGGTATTCATAACTGATCCTCATTTGTTCCAGAGTAGAGCCCCCGTGTATGGATATGCTGCCGCATACTCATTCTCCTTTTGGTGGCCATCAGGATCTTCTCGTTTGGGGCTTTAAAGAATAAAGCTTGTATGAATATTAACATACAAGACTTTGGACACACCTTTGCACTTCCCTGGAGTAAATGCACAGAAGTGGAATTCTTGGGTCATTTATTGAGTGTGTATTTATCTTTACAAGACACTGCCAAATTGCCTCCAAGGTGATAGAGCTCCACCCTGCTTTGTCAATCTGCTACTGAAAAGTTCCATGAGTTCACCAATTCTCAGTACGGTCTAGACATCTTAATAGTCATGCAGAGTGAAGACTCACTGTGGGTGTAATGTGCCTTTCCCTAATGCTACAGATAGAAGGTTTTGAAATCATGTTTTGAATCTTAATCACCAAAGTGATTGTCTGAGGTGAGGTTTAGATCATGCTTAGGTCATTCTTAGATTGTGCTTAGATCATGAGGAAGGACTTCTTAGGAAGGAGATTAGCACCTTCATGGAAAAGACCTCACAGATCTCCCTGCACTTTTGTCGGCTTGTATCTTTGTCACAGGTGAGGACTAAGCAAGAAGATGGTCATCACACAGCCAGGAAGTAAGCACTCGGTAGATACTAAACCTGAGAGTGCTTTGATCTTGGACTTGCCTACATGCAGAACTGTGAGAAAAACATTTCTGTTGTGTATCAGTCACTCTGAATGCCGTCCAGATGGACTGAGACACCTGCTGACTAGTGGTGTGGAACAACTTTTCATGTGCTTTTCTTTTTGGAGCTGTGTTTGTTTAAATATTTTTTCCCTATTGAATTGTTTGTCTTATTACTGAGTTATGAGCTTCTTTATATATTCTGGATACAAGTGTTTTGTCAACTATATATGTTGTGAATATTTTTTCTCAGTCTGTAGCTTCCTGCTTCATTTTCTTAATAGTATTCTGGAAGAGCAGACTTTTTATATTTCTATGAAGTATGGCTTATTCTTTTTTCCATATATTTTGTGTTATAAGAAATCTATGCCAATCCTAGGGTCATGAAACTTTCTTCTGCCTATACTTTCTTCTCTTAGAAGTTTTTTATGATTATATGACTGTGATCCACTTCAACTTATGCTGGGGATAAAAAGGTAAAAGATTTTGTTTCTTTCTGCAAGAGCTGACAGTTCAATGTAAAAGACAAAAGATAAGCAACAATCATAATACAGTGCAGAAATGCCAGATAGAGGTGTGGGCACACACATCACCTTCTTTATTTAACTGCATAAATGCAAATAAGCACACATAAAATTAACACTGCAGGGGCTGGGGATTTAGCTCAGCAGCATAAGTGCTTGCCTTGCAAGTGCTCGGCCGTGAGTTCAATGCCAGGTACTGATATATAAAAAAAAAAATTAACACTGCAAAGGATGCTCTGCTCTATGCCAGACTTCTATTGGTTTTTAAAATTGTCATCCAAGCCAGGGCTCCTAGAATCCTCTTTACTGGAAAATTGAGTATCCACCAGTTAGTCCTCATTTTATTTGGCTCTTCTGTAGTTTTCCACCCTAAGAATCACTCTCTCCTCAACCATCTCTCTCTTCATCTGCAGGACACCACATTCCTCTGTATTTCCTCTAACCTTCTACTCTTTGGCTGGCACCTACCACAGCAGACCTGTGACCTTTGCCTGCTTCATTTCTCTGTTTCTATTACTATCTCCTGTATTTCCTCTAACCTTCTACTCTTTGGCTGGCACCTACCACAGCAGACCTGTGACCTTTGCCTGCTTCATTTCTCTGTTTCTATTACTATCTCAGTATCTATCTACCCTGTTTTCCCATGACCTTATATACCATCCATCATCCATATGACAAGGATCCCCAAATTATTCCATTAGTGTTATAGTTTGTGTGTAGATGTCCCCCAAAAGTCTCATGCAGTCATAGAGTTTTTTCAGAGGTGGCTGAATCTAGAATGTGGTTAAGGGTATGTGATTAGTAAACCAGTCCATTGATTGGTTTGGCATAGCTCTGGCTAGGATAAGGGTGTGGGTGCTACATGGACCCTAGGGTAGCCTGCATGCAACATGAGGGACAGAAAGAATCTTTTCTCTCCCTTCCTTGTGTGCTTTTGCTGTCTTCTGCCTGCCATGAACTGTTCTCTGTGAAGCCACCCTGCCTTGGTGCCAGCCAATTATGGACTGAAACCTCTACAAAATGTGAGTTAAATAAAGCTTTCTCTCTTTAATTGTGGGTGTCAGTATTTTGTCTCAGCAACAAGAGAAAACTAACTAAGACAAACGTCAACCCATATACTGTTCCTAAGCTCCAGGCATGAGAGTTCCAGTTGCTCCATGTGCTCACCAATTCTTACTGGTAGGGTAGGCTTTTTAATTTTAGACTTTATAATAAATATAGTCCTGACTGACTGTGGCTTTAATATGTCTTTCCCTGATGCTATAGACTGAATATTTGTGAATTCATGTGTCAAGGCAAAAGAAATTTTCTTATCAAGATAACCATGAACTATTAGGTTATATATTAATATAACCAAGTAATTCCACTTCTACACATTTACCCAAGAGAAGTGTGTGCCCAAAGACTTATATGCTGATGCTCCTGAGAGCTTTATCCCTAAAAGATCTTCGTTTATACAAATTCATTCATCTCCATGTGATTGTCTAGCAGATATCTCAAACTTGACAGGTCTAAAGGATGACTCTTGATTCCACCCCTCCTCATGTCTACAGCTCCCTGAATTCCTGTATCTCAGTCCATGGTGTGAGCATGCTGTGGTGGATTAGACTTTTTGGACCAGGAACCTTGACTGAAGAGGCTTAGTCAGACAAGTTAATGATAAGTATGTCCAAGTCCCTGGTCAGGGTGGGGTCTCCATGGTTTGCCTCTTCCTCTTCACTTGTAACAATCTGTATGTTAAAATGCCCCGCGTGGAGAAGAAGAAGATTGCAGTCTTAGGGCCCTTGTCATTGGTCTGGGGCCCATTAGTCCAGTGGATACAGGCCACCGTGTTCATTACACCTTCACCATGACACGGACAATCTGTGGATAGGGACATCCAATCTGTTGTTGGATAGGGATAAGGAGGAGTCAATATTTAAGATGTGGACTTCCCAGCAGGATGCAGGAAAGAAACCCACCTCCCCACTCCCCCAGTCCCAAGTGCCACCCTTTCGTTGCCTTTTGACCTCCTGCCCGTTCATCAGAACTGTGGTTCATCAGTGACCACTGAGCACTGTGGGCTCTTCCAGACAGAGGCTATTTAAGCCTCTGCCATCTGTAGTGCTTAACTGGCACTGAGAAGATTGCACTGCATAGTATTAGCTTTTTATGTGCAATCACTAAAATTTATCTGATTAAACTAAAGGAGGTGGTGTTGTGTGCACAACTCCATCCAGTTCTTTCCATGCAGTACTGTAATCGGGTAGCTGTGTGTCTCCCCACCAAACTCTTCTACACTCTCCACCTCTCCGGCACCAGGTACACACAGCGGGTGCTCGACAGCGCTAGAAGGTGTGAGTGTGGGAAAGCACTTTGTGAACCAGAAGCACTCAGCGTGCTTGGAGCACAGAGGCGGTGCAGTTTCACGCTGCTGCTGCTCAGCATCACCTCCCCAGAGAGGACTGTGTTTGTTCCACCATGAGCATATCAGAAGACTCAGGCTGGTCTTCATAGCAGAAGCTCACCCACGCAAACACAGTGACCAATGCCTACACCTGCTGGTTAATTTTAAAGAGGTTCTTGTTGCTTCCCCTGTCTCTGACTTATCTTTAGCTGCAGCCAGAGCTCTAAGCTGGAATCATATGAAAAGCGTGAATCCCTACCCTGCTCTTACTAGCTGGCAACCTGGGCAGTGCCATTCTCTCTGAGTGTTGGCCTCTCATTTGCAAAGGGAAGGTTGCCCAGGGTGCTCTGGATAACTTCTAACTCAGTGCAGAGGCTGTCTCTCCACTGAGGCCCAGGGAGAGCTGGAGTGTTAGATGACGCCCACCAGTGCCCTTCCTCCACAAGAAGCCTGGGTGCATGGGGGGCAAGAAGGTCTGGGGATCAGTCATCAGCCACAACATGGCCGTGACAGGGAGGAAGCCTGCTGCAGAACTGATCTCTCTTTAAAATTCCAGTCCGGCTGTGTGTGCCTTGGATAAAGTTCAGGTTAATTGTGCCTTCGGCTTGCCTGCTCCTGCGCCCAGCCGTTCCCCTGCTTTGCACTGACAGAGTTATAATAATTGGGTGCCGCTGCTTAAGCTCATCAGCTCCAGCTTCCTGAAAGGAACATTGCAATTAGCAGTCCTCACCCTGTAATAAAGCCTTTAATATCCACTTTGATGGTTCATATTACAGTCATTCAGGCCTGTCCCCTCACACACAGCCTGTCAGGCGGCAGAGCGGGGTGCCCACAAGGGAGCTGCCCCGATGAACGGCTTGGCAAACAATTGTTCCACGGGCCCAGCAATCCGGGCCAGGCAGCTAGGGAGCAGCGCCGGGAAATGAGGAGGGATATTTCTGTCCGCCATGGCTCCAGAGGGCTGATGGGAAAGGGGATGGGAGGCAGAGAGGAAGGGGAAACTCGTCTATCTCTCACTTCTTTATCCCACCTGCCCTCCAAACCTTGTTGCAAGGAATTCTCCCTTCTTCCAACAGCCCCTTCAATTCCACTGCTGGAGATTTTTAAAGAGAAGTAAGATAGACATGGTGGTGCACATCTGTAATCCCAGCATGCTAAGAGGCCAAAGCAGGGAGATTGTAAATTTGAGCTCAGCCTAGGCAACTTAGAGACTTAGGGAGGCCTTGTCTCAAAAATTTAAAAAAAAATTTTTTTAGAGGGCTGAGAAATGGAAGTCACAACCTCTAAGAGGATACCAACTGCAGAAAAGAAACAACTTCATGAGACTGCAAAAGTAATCAAGTCAGAAATAATGTCTCAGGTGAAGGAAGAAATGAAAAACATAATGAAAGAATTGCTCGGTATATCTAAAGAAGACATAGATTAAAAAAAGAGGAGCATAGGAAAATGAAGAAAACCTTGAATGAATGATATAGAAAGGAATTACGGTGCATGAAATAGATTCAAAGAGATATCCAGGAAATTAAAAAGTCAATCAAAAGCTGGCAAAACCACTTGAAAGAGACTGAAGACAGATTTTCAGACCTTGAAGACAGGACTGCAGCTCATGATCATGAAAGGAAAGATCTTTTAAAAATAAAAGGAATCAGGAAATAACAATTCAGCAGCTGCAAGATGATGCAAAGAGAAATTATTTAAGAGTGATAGGGATCAGTGAAGAAGCAGAGATCAACACAAATGAAATTAAAAGGCTATTTACAGTAGTAATAGCAGAAACTTTCCCAAACATGAGAAAAGGATCTGGTACACAGATAAGTGAGACTTACAGATCTCCAACTAGTCATAACCAAAGTAAATCTACACCCAGACATATAATAATCAAGATCCCAGAAATTCAGCACAAGAACAGAATATTAAAAGCTGTTAGAGAAAAGAAACAGATCACCTGTAAAGGAAAATCAATCAGAATTGTGGCAGACTTGTCAACACAAACTGTCAAGTCAAGAGGAGTTTGGAGTGAAGTGTTTTAAATCCTGAAAGAAAATAACTTCTAACCCAGACTGATGTACCTTGAAAAACTATCTTTCAAAACTGATGGAAGAATAAGATATTTCCATGATGAAGAACAACTGAAGGAATTCATGACCACCAAACCAACCCTACAGAGATGCTGAAGGATATTCTAGAGAGAGATAAAGATGACCATGAGATGGAAGGAATGCAGGAACAGCAGCAGAGGAGAATCCCCAAACAAGACAGGCAACTGAATGAAGGGGAACAATAGGGGGCCAACAGCAGGAGGACAGCGTGGCAGAGATAAACCAATATATGCTGATTGTAATCACTGATGTAGAAGTCCTTAATTCAGCAATAAAAAAAATAGGGAGAATGAATCAAGAAACATGATCCGTTGATATACTGTATACAAGAAATACACTTCACTGGAAAGGAAATTAATAGACTGAAAATCAAAGGGGACTATACAATTGTTCCGTGTGACAGGAGACCAGAAAAAAAAGCAAGGGTAACTTGCCCATCAACCACAGAATGGATAAGAAAGATACGGTATTTTCTTTTTGTCTTTTTCCTTTTTGTCGGTACTGGGGATCGAACTCATGACTGCCTGCTTCCAAGGCAGGCGCTTATGCCGCTGAGCTAAATCCCCAGCCCCAAGATATGGTATTTTCATACAATGGAAAGCTACCCAGCTATAAATTAGAATAATCTTGCGGCTCTTGTAGGTAAACAGATGCAACTGGAGGTCATTTGCATGGGCCAAAACAGTTCAAACTCGTATAGGTGAACACTAGCATAAAAAACAGGAGTTAGTGGGATTGAAAAACGCAATAGTTATTATACAAGTGATAGGGGAAGAAACACAGAGGAGGAGAAGGTGATACCAATGTTAATTTCTTATTGTCTTGTCTTGAACTCTTGTAATCTTCTCACAGTGTTTTAGGTTTGGCTCTGCTCTGTCTTGTTTTGTTAAGATTTTACTGTGTCTGATGGTATGGCCAGCTATTTTGAACATAATGGGCTGTATTATGGTAATCATGGTTGGTTTCCTATTATCTTGTTTTGAAGTCCTATAATGCTTTCATTCTTTTGTATAATTGGTTTTATTCTGTTTTGTTTTATTTGATTTTATGTGTGATGCTATGAGCAGCTATTTTGAAAAAAAAGAGACATTATAGTAACCATTGTCCATTTCCTGTTACCTGGTTTTGAAATCCAGTAATGCTTTCATTCTTTTGATTGGCTTTAGTCTGTTCTCTACTATTTGATTTCATTGTGTATGAGGGTATGGACAGCTGTTTTGAAGAGAACAAGAGACATTATGGTAGCCATTGGTGATTTCTTATTGTCTTGTTTTGAGGTCACATAATGCTTTAACTCTTTTTTTAATGGTTTGATACTACTTTGTTTTGTTTGATTGTATTGTATGGACAACTGTTTCCAAAAAAAACAAGAGACACTATGGTAACCACTGTTAATTTCCTGTTGTCTTGTTGTGAAGCCTTGTGTTGCTTGCATTGTTCTGTTCTATTTACATTTTTTTGTTTTGTTCTCTTAAAAAAAATTTAAATTAAGATAAAATAAAAAGGGCTGAGATTCAGCTCATTGCAAAGGACCGAGTACTGGGTCCAACCCCCAGTAATGAAAAAGGAACAAGAAGACAGATGTGGTATTAGGGAAAAACAGAGGTACCTGCAGGCAGGTAACGCACCTGGCATGAGGAAGGCTGCCCTAAATGCTGGGGCAGGGGTGCACATGAGCTGGGATGAGACAGCTTTGGCTGGAGCTTCTGGCCACCCTTACCCGCACCGTGCAGATCCTGAGAGCTACCTCGCCTGCCCGAGAAGGAGCATTCCTGCAGCGGGCAGGTACAGCATGCACAGCCTCTCACTTAGCCGCTGATCTGGAAACATTTAATGGGTACTAACTATATGCCAACACAAAGATAAGAGAAACACAGGCACCACCTTCCAGGAGCAAAATTAAAGCATAGATAATAATGGAACTTACACAGGGAAATACCAGCAACAGACACAAGACTAGGCTGGAAGTAGGAGAGGGGCTCCTAGACTCCTGGGCCAGGTTGTCACATGAGGTAGGCTGTCCTTTTCTCAAGGGACCATGGTACTGTTTGTATCCCCATGTTCTCTCAGACGCTTGCCATGCCCACTTTCACAGATGGAATCCATGTCCCTTTCCTTAAAACTGACCAGGCTGGAATGGAATATAGCAACTATGATGCTAAGGACTTCCTAGGTTTGGGCAGAGAAGGCCCTGATGCTTCTGCTGATATTTCTCTCTGTCTCTGTCTTCCTGTCTCTCTCTGTCTCTGTCTCTCTGTCTGTCTCTCTCCAGGATGGTCTAGGCACATGGCTGCCTTGTTGGGAGGAAGCCTAACCCATATATGGAAGCCGGATATAAATGTCCCAACTCATGGCTATGAGCCAAGCTGGCCCAACCAGACATGAGATTTGAGAAAGCCCTCAAGGAGATTCCAGTTCCACCCACTGCCTGGCTGAAACTGTGTGACAGACTATAAGAAAAAGCCAGCTTGAGAAAGAGTGACCAATGGTAATGTGTCTTTTACTACAATTAGTTTTTTTTTTTAATTAAACATTCACTGTAATTTTTTATCACAATGTACATTGACCATATAGCTGCACTCCAGATGAGAGACCACATATACAAGGTCTAGGTACCTAAGATAGATTTTTGTTTGTTTGTTTGTTTTTACTTTTATTAGCTCATGTTTGCAGTCCACAATGATTACATTCACCGCAGGGATTTGGGACAAATACATTAACATATTCCAATTCTCTTCTTTTATCCCCTTCTTTTCACCCCTTTTTTCCAGCACCAGATTCATTTATTTATTTTATAAGCTCTTACAAAGTTAATTATGATATATAGAGATTGAAAAGCAAACCAATAGACCAAAGAATACGTAAGACATGTAAGACAATTGTCCTAAGTCAAGCTACACTTTTAAATACATTGCCCTCCTGGATTAAAATATATTTTGTTTCTCTCTCAATTTTCCTATTATCTGTCTTTTATTTTGTACTTTTATAAGTTGAGTTTTTCAAATAAGAGAAACCATGTGATATTTAAGCCTGTGTGGCTAAGTTACTTTATTTAACACTATACTTTGGTCTTAAGGTGCACTCATTTTCTTACAAATGACTCAAGTTTTTCTTTCATTATGGCAGAGCAGGACAGCAGTGTGTGTAAATATCACTTTTTTATCCATTAGTCTGTTGATGGATATATAATTTAGCTATTATGAATTGCATTGTTATAAACATGAGTGTACATATATCATCTTGGAATGTTGTCTGTAACTCTTTTGGAAAGATAGCTCGAAGGGGAATATCTGGGTCAAATGGAATTTCTATGTTTAGATTTTTAAAAACTCTCCATACTGATTTCTATAGTGGTTATATCAGTTTAGAATCCCACCAACAATGTAGAAGGGTTTCTTTCTCCCCACAGTGTTGCAAGAATTTTCAAGATTTCAAGAAGTCATTCTTTCTGGAGGGAGATAGAATCTCAGTGTTGTTTTAATTTGCATTTGTCAAATGACCAGCAACGTTGAACATTGTTTTATGTATTTATTCGCCATTTGTACTTCTTCATCTGAAATGTATCTATTCATTTCAGATGCCCATTTTTAAACTGGGTGTTTATATTTGAGGGAACTAAGGTTTTTGAGCTTTTTATATACTCTAGATATTAGTTTTTGTCTGAGGATTAGTTGGCAATAATTTTTCTTCATTTGTATGTTGTGTCTGTTAGTGGTTTCCTTTACTGTGTAGAAGCTTTTTAATTTGATGTGATCCCATTTGTTGACTCTTGGTATTATTTCTTGTACAACCAGGGCTTTGCTCAAAAAGTCTTTGCCTACACCTATATCTTCAAGAGTTTTACGTATTTCAGTAGATTAAATGTTTCTGTTTTAATGTTTAGATCTTTGATTCATTTTGATTTTAATTTAGTGCATGGGGAGAGATATGGGTCTAAACTCAACCTTTAGCATATGGAAAACCAGTTTTTTCAGCCCCGTTTGGTAAACAGCTTGTGTTTTTTCCAGGGAAGGGATTTGGCCCCATTGTTAAAGATAACATAGCTGACTGTGCCTGGCGCTGTTTCTATATCTTCTATCCTATTCCATTTATCCACGAGTCTGGTGTTTTATTTGTTGGTTTGTTTTTGTTTCTTTTGCTTGTGCTGTGTTTTGTTTCGTTTGTTTGTTTTAGTGCCTGTAATTTTGCAGGATAGCTTCAAGTGTGGGATTATGATGCTCTCTCCTTGTCTAGAATTACTTTTGTTATTCTAGGTCTCTTCTGGTTCCATATGAATTTTCAGATTCCTTCCTCCACTTCTGTGAGGAATGTTATCGGTTATTTTGTTTGGAGTTGTGTTAAATCTATGTAACAGTCTTGGAAATATGGCCATCTTGGCAACATCGGTTCTCCCTATTCAGGAACAGAGGCTATCTTTCCATTTTCTGATGTCCTCTTCAACGAGATAGGTTCTTTTGATTGAAGACCACAGGAGTGGTCTTGTCATGGGAATCTGAAGAAAAGCGGGTGAGCAGAGGGGTGTCCAGGCAAGATCAAACGCGCAAGAGTGAGACCGGATCCTGTAGGTCATGAGGAGTCGTGGAATGCTTCAAGCAGAGGAAAGACTTAGTCAGCTCCGGATTTAGAAGACGACCAGCAGCAAGGTGCACAGTGGCATGAAGGAAGATGAGGCTTGGCCTGATACTGAGCAAATGTCTATTACCATTTCCCTGGGCATCAGCCTTCAGGCCGCCCCATGAGGAGGATGAGCAGATAGGAGGCTACTCTAGGAGTCCGTTCAAGACAGAATGCTGGAAATGGGAAAAAGAAGCTGAGGTATCTCAGGCATAAGATTGGTTTTGTGACCAGCTGGGTATGAGAAATGAATAATAAGAGGGATTCTAGAAACTCAGTTTTTGAGTTGCAAGAATAGGAAGTGCCAGTCCCTAAAACAGCAAATAGGAGAAAATACAGCAGGTTTAGGGGGAAAGATAAAGGATTCTACCTGGGGTGCAGTGAGTTCAGCGTTGGTGAAGATGTTGTGGGGGCAGCTGGGTATGTTAATTCTGGCGTCCAAAGGAAAGCAATGAATTTTAAAGTCAAAGATGAGACTTAATTTGCACCATAAAGCCATTGGGGGACCCCGGAAATGGGAAGGGAGGAGGGGGAAGGGCAAATTATTGGAGGAGCCCAATATTTAAAGGTGGAGAGTGGAAGAGGAGCAAGAGGAAGGGACTGAGGTGAAATAGTCAGCAACCTGAGGCCGCGAGGAGTGGGGCAAAAAGCCAAAGATGGAGAGTGTCCAGGTGGGAATAATCAGAGATACTACCTATGTCCTTGGCAGGGAGGATGCCTGGCAGCTGGTGCCCACCGTGTGTGTGCGATTAAAGGGGTGGGGAAGATGGGCAGGACAGGGGACCAATGGCAGGGGAGGGGAGATGACAGGCCTTCCTCTCCTGGGAAGAGGAAGCAGGCAGCAGGAGCTATGCTTCAGAACCCCCAAGACTGGGAAAGTCACCAAGGTTGGAGAAACATCCCCTTGGTTCCTAAGTTGCTGTTCATTGTGGAGGAAAAGGCTTAGGGTACAATGAGTTATGTTTTCTTGTCTAAAGTGATAATGTGTGGAATCATAGAACAGTCAGCAGCAGGGCAGTGGGAGATCAGTGAGCCTAGTCTACTTTCTGATGCCACAGCAAAATGCCTGCAGCAGGGTATCATGGAAAGAAGAGAGCTTTATTTAGCTTACAGTTTTGGAGGCTGTAAATCCAAGATTGGGCAGCCCTGTTGGTTCAGTCTCTGGTGAGGGCCCCTTGCCTGTGTCACATCATGGCAGATGGCATCGTCACAGCACGTGGCATTTGGCTAGAGGGCCTGCAAGAGGGAGGGATCACGTGGTGAGAGCAGAAGCAAGAGCAAGGATTTCCCCTTCTGTTTTCCTGTTCTACCTGGCCCCACGGCGATCAGATGGTGGCTGTCTACATTCAGGGCAGGTCGTCCCCTTTAGTTTGCCGACTCAGCTATCAGTCTGCTCTGGAAACATCCTTACAGGTACACCTAGAGGTGATGGCTTACCACGCTCCATCATGATTCAATCTAGTCAAACTGACACCCACAATTAACCATTAGGGTCATTTCAGAGATGAGGACAATGACATTCAGACAGACAAAAGTGATTTTCAGCCTTTGGTCCAAAAAAGAGGGACCAAAGCGCAGGCAACCAGCCTCCCAGACCACTGTGCTTGTGTCTTTGTTCCCAGGGTACCAAGCCCAGCAGAAAGATGTCAGTGTGCCCGCACCAGGCTGTGGTCTTGGATGCGCAAGACTTTGTGTCCTCCCCACCTGCTCATCCTTGCTCCCACAGCTTGGCACTGCTCCAGCTGCTCTGGCTTCTGCAGCCCTGTTACCCACTCACAGAGGAGCCCAGCAGCAGGTGGCGGGAGAGAAGGGAGGATGGGAAGGAGCACTGGGGAGATGGGCTGGGCCCAGGGAGAGCACGGGAAGAGAGCAGGATGTCAGGTATGGTGTTGCCTGGCTCTTCCCAGACTCCCCTGCACCACCAGCCAGCTCCTACCAGCCATGCCCAGCACCACCACCAAACTGCATTAAAGGAGCTGGGCAGGTGTTTAGCGTCTCTAATGTGTTCCATTACAAACACTTCACAATAAGGTAATTATGTTAGAAAATAATAAACGTGTCAGTCTTTCTGGAAATATTTTTACTTCTGGCGAGGGGGAAGTGGGGCCATTGTTTTTCAAGTGCATCTCTGCTCTGTACATATTAATTAACTGTGCTTCGGCTCTACCACCTCGCGGCATTTGTATTATTCATAAATGTCATGGGGCTCAGTAACTTACGTACTCTCCTCCTCGGATTGGAATCATTTTTTAATTTCAGGTTCTTTTTGACTAATTGCACTTGTGGTTTGCGCCTTCTGTACCAAGAGCCCTGTTCTCTGTTCCCTGCGCTTCCTTGCCTTCCCATCTCCTCTGCTTCTTCTAGGGTCTCTCCTGGGCCTTGTGGGGTTCAACCAGGAGTCAAGTTTCAGCACAAGGTGGGAAGGAATGCCTCTCAGAAATCCTGGGACATCGGGGGGGGGGGGGGGGTCTCGAGCTTTCCTCCTCCCTGCTGGTACTCCACCCCCACCCCTTTAGGATTCAGCCCTGTCCAAGAACATCTCCGAATCAGTCCACCCCTCCCTTTATTTCTTTACCCTGTACTTTTTGTTAAGTTCCTAGACTCTACTATTGTTTTCACTTCAGGTTTACAGAAAAATTAACAGGGGAGTAGAGAGTTCCCATATACCCCTCAATCTCCCCCGCCCTATTGCCCTGTCATTAGCACCTCACATCGTGGTGATACAAGGAGTAAGTGACAAGGGATAAGCCAATATGGTTGCGTTGCTATTAAATAAAACCCACAGTATACATTAGGGTTCCTTTAGCATTGTACATTCTGTAAGTTGAACAAATATATGTTATGTATTCACTGTTACAGAGCCATCTGAAACGTTCACTGCCCTAAAACTCTCCTGTGGCCCCCTAGGCATCCTTCCCTTCCTGCCTCCCTGCCTTGAACTTCTGGAAAGCACAGGTCTTTTTGTTGTCTCCATAGATTTATATTTTCCAGAATGTTCCACGGTAGGAATTATACCATGTGTAACCTTTTTAGGTCTCCTTGTATTTTTTGGATTCAAGCCTTAGTTGGGATCTGTCCCCTAACCAAGCTGGACTGTGTCACTACATGGAATAGCCTGACTGTCCCTGGAAATATGCAGGCATGCACAGGATGCTGTAGGCAGGGGTAAGTGGAGAGTCCTACTTTGCACTGGCTAGATGGGCCTGTACGAGCTGGGATTCTGGAGTAGACCAGCTCTCTGGAAACAGTTGTGCTCCTGTGTGTTTAGCCAGTCTCTCAAAAGGAGAAAGTGAAGGGTCCAAGAGAGGACTACATCACAGGATGATTCTCCTTTCATCTCAATTGGTCTGAAATCTGAGGGTTTAAGCGATGGTGTTGCATCCTCCAAGAACCAGTTAGGACATAGAGACGGGGTGATGATCATAGGCGAGGCTTTGTGTGTAGGATCTGATACGGCCAAAGGGTTTTCCCAGACTAAGTGAACACACCACTGCATCCCCACACACATACTCTGTTGCCTCTGACAATATCTCTGGAAGAGGTCATTTTTCTAAGCAAGCCAGATCTTCACAACATGATTTGGGGAGCAAAGGGAAAATTGCACCAGGAACAGCCCTCCCTGTGCACATAGTAGAGATTGTAGCAAAAGATGTATAACTACTAGAGAATTAGAGGGCTAAGACACAACGAAAACCAGCCTGCTTCCAGGAATCCAGTGAAATGGGTGGCAGCCAGGATACTCTGAGGTAGCTAAAACGAGGGTATTCGCAGCAGATCCTGAGGGCCACAAATTCTGGGTCAACCAGCTCCAGAACAGCTTTGTCTCTCTCTCTCTGCCTTGGCCAGTGCTCACACCCTCCTGAGTCAACAGAGTTGGCTGCATGGTTGACTCAAAGTCTGGAAGAAGATTCTGCCCCATTGACTCAAGACAATGATTTGAAATGATCATTGCCCTCTGGGGTTCTACAGCCCTTACATTCTGGTGAAGTCTTTGTCATGTCTGTTTTCACATAGGAAATCAAGTTCTAGATGAGGACAGATGGAGCAAAGGCAAAGACTTTCGGTAAGACACTTCCTGGCCAAGTGTCATCAGAGTTGCTATATCATAGGATACATGTCAGGACGAATATGGTCCCTGTACTCCAGGGGCACACAGGGTCACTACTCTTGGCGTAGACCCCATGTCTTCCCACCCATGGAGACTATGGATTAGAAGTGGCAAAAATGATCCAGAAACAGCCTCTGGCCAGCAGCTGTTGCAGCTGGGGGCATGGGGAGAGACAGCCACCACAGCCTTGTGAGCAGTTCTCTGCAGTACTGTGGAAGCTGCCTGCAGATGGTGCCCCCAACCCCACCCGCACCCTTGGCCAGTCCTGGCCTGACTCCTCCAGGCTGCCTGGACCCCCTGCAGGAGGCTCACCGTGCAGGTGGCGGTGAGTTAGAGAAATGGAGAAGGGAGATGCAGTGGCCTCCCCGCAGAGTCCCCACCACTGCAGTAGGGTGAGGCTAAGGCCTTTGCTCTTTGCTTGGCCCTCTAGTCACCCTCAGTCACAGTCTGCGTGTTCTGTCATCGCCGTACGTGGTTGCAAGGTGGAGGTGTTGCTTATCTGCTTTTCTGTCCATGTGTGCTGGGCGGCAAGGACACCCACTGTACCAGAAAGCAGGGCAGACAGCAGGACCCTCGTGGAGTGAGGGACAGACATGGCCACTGGGGACTCCAGCTTTTGTCCTGTGCTGCAGAATCTTGCGCTCAAACCCAATTCAGCAACTCACAGCTCGAATTTCAGGCAATTGGGATGCCTTAAGCTTCGGTTTACAAATCTGCAAAGTAGAGGCAGCCAGTCATCCGACCAGGTCACTGCAAAAATAAAACAAGGCCTTGAGAAGTCTCTGGTGGAGAGCTCTGGTTAGGATAGTGGTTAGGATAGTGGCTGCTCACAGCCTGTCGCCCCCCTCACGCCCTTTCTTCTAAGGCAGAAAGAACCTTTTGTCTTGACTCTAGTCAGCTGCGCCTTTCCTCCCTCCCTCCCTCCTGCCTGGCTTTCCTCTTCTGTCTCTCCACGCTCCCAGAGTCACCTTCTTATCACGGAGCCTTCATATTTACTTCTCATATATTTCCCTGAGCAGTCAGGTTTGCAGCTATTTTCCATTTTCATCTAATAAATATTTATCAGGTGGCTACTCGGCAGCCAGCCGTGTGCTGGGCTAGGCACCCAGGTCACACCCAGGAGAAAGCCAGGCCTGTCTTCTTGCTCTTGTCAAAACTACGCTCCGGTGAGGAAGGCTGGTGTCGAACAAGCTGTTGTTAATGGAGAATAAAAGTTAGCATCATTCAGCATGAGGCTGGTCAGGGTGACCCGGAAAGGCTTCCTGGCGGAGGACTGTGGTCCAGTCCTGAAGCCTGCAGAGCTCTCAGCCACGTGTAATCTCCTTTGGTTTACAGGCATGAGCTTCCCCACCACCATCATCAGACCCCTGCCCTGCTTTTGTTTCTTTTCAAAACTAAATTTATACATCGCTTTATATCCTCAAGGGTTTCTGGCACTTCTGCATAATTCCATGAAGCAGAGAAAATAATAGAAAGGAAGGCCAAAGGAGAGAGAAATCTCAGGCCAGCGGCAAGAGGCTGGAGCCCCTAGGGGCCAAGTGACAGCTAAAACAGAACCATGAGTTCCAGTTCATTTTTCCACACCACCGATATAAAGATAAACATGATCACTTAGAAAATTCTCACTGTCCTTCATACCTCATTCCCCAAGAAAATAAAGCTCTTACGGGGCAGATGTTGACTAAATTGTAAGGGACACCACTGATCTGTCATCTCTACAGGCAACCCAGAGACAGGAGTTGTGTGGATGATCCTTAAAGAGTCTCCGAATACAGACCCAGGGGTGACTCAGCCAGACAACTCTGCTGCCTGAGGATGACCTGATCTAATATAAGGACAAAGGCCAAGGGTTTGAGCCAGTGGTTTTTGGCCTGACTATCATCAGTCACCCATAACCAGACACTGGGTCCCTCCTCTGGAGCCTCAATGCAGTGTTCTCCTGGGATTTTAGTATCTGCATGTTTCAAAAGCTGTTTCTGACTCACAGCTCAGACTGAGAAACAGGAAGGTCCACTGGGGATTCTTGAATTACTCTAAAAAGCTCCAGACACCTGCAAGAGGCCCTGGGGCTACTCCAGGGAATGGAGGGGTTACTCCTTGGTCCCCAGGCTCTCTGTCTTGGCTGTGAGAAGGGTCAGGGATATTCTGATGTAAACAAATGGCATTTAGAAAGAATCAGAGCATACCATAAACCCCTGAGTCTTCCTTTAAACCTATTGCCCAATCCAGGCGGCCCCAAGAGAGGATGGACCAAGGAATGGGCTGGCAAGGAGGAAGTCAGCTCCATTCCCAGTGCAGGAGACAGGGAACACCAGGTCTCTTTTTCTTAAACCAGTGAAGCCAACATCATACTAGATGGGCTTTTTCCCAGAGCTGGAGCCTCAGCCCTTCACACCATAGCAGGAAAAGGTTAGTTCCACACGTACTCAGCAGCATGTGGACCAGCAGGCAGCAGGTGGGGTCCACCACCAAGCACTTCTGGAGAGGAGGAAGCCAGGAGTCAGGCCAGGCCCATGGGGTGCTGCCCTGGCCATCCCTGCTCCAGCCCCCGTGAGATGGCAGGAGAGATGGCAGGTGAGCTGCACCTATCAACACCATCCAGTGAACGCGGTTCGAGGGACTTTGGATTTCTTCCCACGGGGAAAATGCCCACCCCCAACAGGGTAGGTGGGCTGTCACTGTGAGCTATAGGCCTGCTGGAATTCCTTGAAGTCTCAGCTAAAACACTAACAAGTGAAAATCGAAACAAGATCCAGGGCTGGCATGTGGTTCAATGGTGGAGAAGGCACCTAGCAGGTGCAAGGCCCTGGGTTCCATCTGCAGCACTACAGGAAAAAGAAATCCAAAAATTATGTAAGCAAGTGCTCAAACAATGAACTGAACATGTTTCAAATAAGCCTCTATGCCTACTGTGTTTCCCAGACCAGCATTTGACAAAAGCTGAGAGCTGGGAAGCTCAGGTCAGCTTGTCATTGACAGGGCAAGGGTGTGGGGAATGGGTTTCTGTGGTGCTGGCTAAGGCCATCCAGGTGTTTTGAAGAGCCCACTGGGCACCAATGCAAACCATGTACTAACATTTGGAGAAAATGCTCTGTTACAGGTTGAATTGTGTCCCTCAAAAGCTATGTTGAAGTCCTAACCCTGCCACCTGTGAGTGTGACCTTGTTTGGAAGTGGTTCTTTGTAGATGGAATGAAAATGAATTCAGGCACAATAGAATAGGGTGAGCTGTAATCCAGCAATGGGTGTCTTATAAATAAAGGGAAATTGAGCACAGACATACACAGAGAGAGGCAGAGGCAAAGGGTGGAATGATGCCATCTGGTATTACCACGAGCTGGAAGGGGTGAGGAAGGATCCCCTCCCAAAGCATTTGGAGGGGACATGGCCCTGATGCCACCATGATTTTGGACTGTGGCCTCCCAATTTCTGTTGTAAATCACCTGCATCATGATGCTTTATTACAACAGCTCTCACAGACTAATATAATATGCTTTCAGCAAATGTTAGGATTTCATTTTAAAAAGTCACCATTCAAAAATATCCCTGGATGCTGGTACTCCATGAGTGAGCCAGCTCTTTTCAAAGAGTTGATCAGTGCTATTGTCACTGGGACCAATCACAAACATTCTGGTTCTCCCTCTTTACAGGAACTGGACAGCACAGAGTCCCCACACCAGGTCCCACCATGTGCCTTGCTTTGGCTAGTGAAATGTGAGCAGGAGTGAGGTGTGGTCTGTCTGCAGAGACTGTGAGAACTCTCCTATGCTTAGCTGGGTCCTCTTGTCCCTCTGTTGCAAGCATGGCCCATGGCCCATGCAGTGATGTTTAGTGGCCTGGTTTCTAGGGTTGGCGTGATGATAAGGAGGGCTGAGCCCAGATTGGCCATAGGGGAAGACAAAATCCTCAGGTTTTTAAGTGCATTTGGAGAACTGTTTTGTACAGCTTCACCTGTGCTGACATCACTGAACACAAGACCCTTTTGCGGGGGAGGGACCCTGAGAGTCCCCAGGTTTTGCAGGATGAAAGAGTTTAGACATGGATGTTCCTCAGCAAAGGATGTACCAGCCCATTTCCTGTTGCCTCCATAGCACAATACCACAGACTAGGCGATTTCTAAAGAAAATTGGCTTTATTTTGGACATGCTTCTCAATGACCCACATTAGGGGCTACATCTGGTGGTAAGCTTCTTGCTAGTAGGGTCCCAAGAAGGTGCAGGGTATCAGATGGCAGTAGGCATGGGCAGGCTCTGTGTGTGTGTGTGTGTGTGTGTGTGTGTGTGTGTATGTCTGGTCTCTATTCCTCTCCTTATCAAGCCTTCAGTCATGTGGGGTCCATCCTGATAACCTTATCTAACCCTCAGCACCTCCAAAATATGAGGGCTGGATAATGTTTCCACCCTGTTAATCCCTCACAAGGGGGTTTAAATGTCAACACATAAAGCCTTGTGGACACATCGAAACCATGGCGCAGGAGTAGCCGCTGCTCACTACGACCACAAACAACTCTCCCATGACCATCATGGTACATCTGATTTTAAAGGGTGGAGCTACTTATAAATTCTGCAAGGCAGTCACAATGAAAGACAAAAGAAATTACAGTATGGAACTGCCGGCATCTAGACCCATTACACTGGGTGGCTGGTAGGTAAAGTCACTTTGTGGAAGAGTAATTACTCCTAAATCTCTTACCTTGACAGGCATGGAAGAGGCAATCTCATGGATTCATCACTGCTCGGTGACAATGAATCCCAGAACCCTCTTGGTTCTGGGATACAGCTCAGCGGTGCGGTACCTGCCCGGCCAGCATGAGGTCCTGAGTTTGATTCCCAGTGACCTCCACCTCGCCCCCAAAAAACTTCTAAGCCAAGCATGGTGGCACATACCTGTAATCCCGGTACTCAGGAGGGCGAGGCAGGGGGATCACTGAGAGTTCAAGTGAGTCCAGACCAGACTGAACTGTGTAACAAGATTCTGACTAAAACAACACCACCAACAACCAACAAACAAACCAAAAAACCCACAAAGAAAAATCTACTGCTTTTTTTGTCTTCTATCAAAAGAGGACTATCTAGATAACCCCAAATAAATTTTTAGTCATTAAGATATATATTCAAAAGGAAGAGACCCAAACAGTGCTGTTTTACATCATTCAGAATAACTGCCAGGTTTGCTGGGTGACTCTTTCTGTCACCCAGTGTCTAACACTCAGAACATCACCAAGCCGCCTGCAATAAGCTCATAACTCTTGGCCAATAACCAACTCTGTTCATGAAGTCAGAAGTCAGTAGGTCAATACAAGCTGCAAACAATCTGAGATTCTCATAATAGCAGATTTCTCTTCTGAAGGAAAAAGGGTGTCAAAGTAGAGAAGAGTGGAATAACCTTCCAGCACCCTTTCTGCCCTGCAGGGACAATTATCAGCTTGAAAACTCAGATTTATATAATGCTGAGCAAACCGTTAAACTTGTATTTTCTAAGAGAATAGTACATAGGCACATTGCAAAATGGAAGAGACACAATTCCTGTCTTTACTCGTACACAAGCAACAACGGGGTGAACAGGCTGGACCCCCTGCCTCTTACCAAATTTGGACCAAGGGGACAAAGTCTCCCGACTCCACCCTGCTATTTACCTTGTCCCAAACTGGAAAAGCATTCAAGCTGGGTAACTGGGGGTGGGTTTGTTTGCAAAGGCACTGTCTTCAAAGGTGAGGCAGGGTGGGTGGAAGCCAGCAATCTACGGTGAGGGGTAGTTGAGCTATTACTACCAAATCCAAACGGACAAGGGGAAGGAATATGACCAAACCCAGGGAGTAAATCGTGAAGAGGAGGCTCTCATGAGAAGAGCAGTACCACCAGTGGCAGGACAGCAACCAGGGGAATGACTGCCAGCCTCATTCCTTCCTTCCGGCCTCCTTCCGGCCAAAACCAGCTGGAAGCCACATAGCCTGAAAGTCCCTGAATGTGGTCTCTTCAGGTCACCTGCAGGGCGAGGAGAGGCAAGGTGTGTGTGTGTGTGTGTGTGTGTGTGCTCATGTGCATGTGTGTGGTGCTGCTAACCCTGACTCTAGAATAGTAAGTTCCATATGGATACAAATGTGAAATTGATAACTCAAGCTTTCTTAGTCACTGGTCCCCTAGCGGGTCCCACCTTGGTGCAAGAAGCTGGCACTTTGAGCGTTAGGATTTCCTATTGGAAATCCAAAGGCCTTTGTTTCACTTAGGGCTGCTCAAGGTCCTAGTCAGTCAGAGCCAGTGGCTGCTCCTAACCTCGGCAGCTCATTTCTGGCCAGCGAGAGGCAGATGGTCCAACGCTCAGACACAGGGTACAAGAAGGGGCAGAAATCTGGGGGAGTCTTCCACCTCTTCATCAGGACATGAGATATCACAACCTCCTGAAAGAAGTCTCCAGGTCTCAGAAAGCCAAAGCTTGTTCAGCACTTTTCTCTGAAGCCCGGAGCAAACGTCAGTTAGTGCCCCATAGGTTCCAAACCATGGCAAGTAGGTACTTCTTTCCTAGGGTGCTCCTGGACAAGCAACCCAATGCCTCATAGCAAAGGGTTCCTCTCCTTTATAAAATGGGAGTAAGAGCACACATATCACAGAGCCAAAATTTTTATAACTCCTGCAATGACCCCCCTCCCCCGCCCCAGCGGAGCCTGCAGGGAGCAGCCCCACCTGGAGTCAATTACCTCTTCCCGCCCCTTTATGATGGCAACAAAGGAAGGATTTGGTCACTTTCTCAAGAAGTCTGTGGCCTGCTAGGAAAAGAGAGAGATACAGGGCAAAGAAGACCTGTTTGCAGTATGCATCTACATAAATGTAGTTTGTAGGAAGTCAGAATGGGGCTCTGCCTGGTGGTCATTCATGAGGGACAGGCCCAAAGGAAGGACGAGACAGCATCCAAAAGAGGTAGACGGGAAGTTCAAGGGCTCACAAAATGACTTTTCTCCAGCCAGCTGCTTAATCTTCAACCCTCAGGCTATACATATAAAAGGCATATGAAAAATAAATGAATTTTGTGTTTAGATTTCATTCTCAGCCCTGAGATATCCTAATATGTATATGCAAGTTTGTTTCTTTTAAAAATCCCTAACACTTCTGGTCTCAAGCATTTTGGCTAAGAGCCACTCAGTTTATGTCTCTAGCCTACCATCAGCGAGCCGTGCTAATATCTGTTTCCTGCTGCTCTTCTTGCTACCATCAGCTATAGCCTTGGCCTGTACTTGTTGTCCCTAAATTCACGCCAGCGGCTCTGTGCTGTGCAGAGGCTTTGCTTCCACAGAGCAACAGGACCACCTTTGCCTTCCCTGTGCTGGCTGTAGCAGGGCGTCAGGCCGTGTGGAGAGGGAATCCATGCAGCTCCCCCAGGCCATCCCAGCCAAGAGGGGTCCTAGTCAGGAGGAAATGCCAGTGTGGGCAGGGAGTCCTCACCCCAGTCAGCATCATAAAGCATCATAACTCACAGACTCCAGATCCTAAACCTCTGGAACCCCAGGCAACGCTGATGTTTACCCAGAGCGTCTCTCAGCAGCCCTGGGCAAACAGCAATCAGTGCCTCCTCCCGCCAAGCTCCTCCCCTCAGCTCCTCCATCAGCAGCTCCTCCCAGGGGCGAGGGTGTCCCTGGGATCTGTTGCCGGGCAAGGGCAGCAGCTCCTCTGTGTCCGTCTCTCCACGAGGCTTGGAAGTGATAAAGGTAACCTAGTTCGAGTTTCTTTAGCTATATACACATATATCTGGGGGACGAAGCAGAAACACGGTGGAGAGGGAGGGCTGATAGCAGAGAGAGAGCGTTCAAGACATAAGGGGTAAGAGAGAGAGGAATTCCACAGATTTTAAATAGAGGAGCATAAATATTTGAAAATCTGGGGAACTGTACATGTATAGAAAAGGTAGATGGGCTTCCAGTCAGGGAGCAGGAAACACAAGTATTCATTCTCCTGAAACGCCGTGGGGGGAAAGAGCCGCACGTTAAGGACTGAGTGTGCGTGTGCCTCTTCTCTCTCCCTCTCTCTCCCTCCGTCTCTCTCATACACACACACACACACACACACACACACACACACACACACACACGGCTTTGTAACTATATAAAACTATACCAAACAATGACACATCGAGGCAGAAACAGGGAATTGATACCCAAATATATACAGAAATATATTTTCAAATATGTGTATAAATATCAGTCTTTTACACAAATATATGCATCCATCCATTAAGTCACAGGTCTTCGACTTCGTCTTATAGTCCAGGAACAATGCTAGGTTCTGAGAGCGGGACTGTGAACAAGACCGCTTGTCCTCTCCTGGGGTGACAACTGCCCTTGCTGAGACTTGACCCCATTACCACCACTGCCACACACACACACACACACACACACACACACACACACACACACACAGAGCTGCAGCGGGGCTAGGGCTGCTGAGGCAGAGGACTGAGGACTTAGGCTGAGGAAGAGCCACACATGTGTTAGCTGTGAAGGAAGGTAAAGGGTTTGCATCTTCCCGTCGCGTCTCATCACTCAGGCCCTCTGCCAGGGGATAATGCATGAATGAAACGTTACTGAATGAGTGAGTGGGTGAATGAATGGATATCTTGCCAAGCAGCAATGAGGTACATATGGCTTCAGGTTGCCCTGGTCTGGAGACTTCCTTCCATTCCAGGAGGAGAGGAACCCCAAGGTGCAGAGATTTCCAAAGATCAGCAAAAGAAGATGGCGGCCACTCTCCATCTTCCACTGG
Organism: Cavia porcellus; assembly: GCF_034190915.1. Taxonomy (NCBI): domain Eukaryota; kingdom Metazoa; phylum Chordata; class Mammalia; order Rodentia; family Caviidae; genus Cavia; species Cavia porcellus. The sequence continues at coordinate 25,029,394 of NW_026947515.1, forward strand.
AAGCTCAGGCCACTGAGCTAGGACACCTTACCTGAGCTTCCTGCTGGCCTGAGCTTCCAGGGTGTGTGTGGGGAGGTGACAAGGGAACCAGTCAGGCTGCAGCTCAGAAGCCAGAATGAACTATGGACTTTGTAACGGTAGGTCTTTCCTTGCCTCTGAAAGAAGGGAGCTTCCTCCTTCTCTGTCCTGGTGTGATCCCACCCCAGGTGATCTTGTCTGCACTTCCACACTCTTCCAGACTTTGGGGGAACTTCTTTGGCTTCAGCAGTGAAAGAAGTAGCTCTTCACTAGTTGGTTCCTGATAAACCTCACCGGATCACCTTTTGGCTCCACCTAATTACTACGAAAAGGGGCACCCTGACCACTGCAGAGTGCAAGTGCAGAGCCAGGCAGAGGACCAGTGTGCTCTCCCAAGGCCACACTGCAGTGCGACAGAGGTTAAATGGGGCCAGGCTGTGCAGACCTGCAGACCTGGCCATGCTGCAGATTCTAACTTCCACTGCCAGGGTCACACTGTGACCTGGCCATGCTGCAGATTCTAACTTCCACTGGGTCACACTGTGGGTTTTCCCCAAAACAGCATCGGGCTGCTCTACACCCAGGAGCATCCCATACCAGCAGAGCCAAGCAACCACGCTCTCTGGGAGCAGGCCTCCATCAAAGCCTCTGAGGAGGTGGTGTCTAAACACTCCTGGCAGAGTCTCTACGAGGTGCAGTTTACAGCACTCCCAAATCGCCCTATGAGAGCAAATGTGGTTTCCCACTAATGAGGCTGTCTACCACCTCTCCCTCCACTGGTCCATGTCCCTCCCGAGGAAAGCCCCTCAGGGCCAGTTTGTGGGGGGACTGAGGTAAAAGCATATGCACCCCAAACTCCTGGTGAAGTCTGCTGTCTCAAGGCCAAGCTGTCCCGGGGCAAGGTCATCTTCCCTGAGCAACCAGCTCACTTTAGAAGGGTAAAAGGGGGCTCAGCTGTGTCATCTCTGTTTGTGACACACACGGTCTGAGTCCCAGCTGGGAGAAGTTTTTTGGGGCCCAGTCCTTTTCACCTCAACCCAGACCTGACACCTTCTTCCTGGGCCCAGCTACTGCATGAACTATAGTCACCTGAAGTCCCCGTGAGTCCTCCCAAGGCTCTTTTCAGGGGTCTCTGGACAGAGGAGGGCAGAAAAATCAACCTGAGGCAAAACACCAGAGAGAGGATCCCAGGTTCTCCGGACAACCTGTCAATGATCTGAAGAAACAATTTATTTATAAATGCATGTAAATATATTTAAAATATAAAGAAGAAAAGGCGTGGCTTTTTTTTTTTTTTTTAAGAGAAAGGCTTTATAAAATGCAGTTGAGGGCTAGGAGGAGAATGCAAGGTGATAACTCAAGTGCAAGGTTGTTTGGGAGCAGTGGGACAGATCTAAACTCTTCTAGAGCAACGGTGGTACAATCTGAGGCTATATGAAAGGCTCTAAAGGGGTGCATTGTGCAGTGTGTGAATTAGATCTCAGCAAGTGCCTTTTTTAAATGAAAAAAGAATACAAATGATGATGCAGAATTTCAAAACCAAATAATGGGAGATCAACACTGGTTAATACATTGTGTATTGTTATCTTCAAAGTGGTGTTCAGAGGATAAGACATGGGCATGAAAAAATGATCAAACAGTCGAACAATGACAGCACAAACTGTTCTTTTTGAGGAATTAATAAAGATTAGTAGTATAGTTATCTATCTTCTGAGTCTCTCTGTGTGTGTGTGTGTATATATATATATATATATATATATACATATAATCTTTTCTTATCCATTCTGCTACCCCAGATGTTTTTTCTTTAGAGCAGTTTGTTTTTCCTTTTCATTTTCACAGTATCTATTGTACATTTTGGATCTTATTTACTGTCAGTTTTTTATACTAGGGAGACAATATGATATTTACACATGCAAATATGATTTATTTCACTTATGAGTATGGTGTCAAGTTGCGTCCATTTATCTATAAAAGCCTCGTGTTTATCCTTCTTGATAGCTGAGTAATACTCCACTGTATAAAAATACCGCATCTTTTTTTATCTGTTTTGCCACTGATGGGCATGGACTGTGGGGAAAAGGAACACTTCTCCATTGTTAGTGGAAGTGGAGACTGGTGCAACCACTGGACGTCAGTGTGGAGAGTCCTTTCAAAACTAGGATTAGAGGTCATGTTTAATCCAGCTATTCCCCTTTTAGGTATCTTCCCAGAAGAATTGAAAACATTATACCATAGTGATGTATGTGCACCCATGTTTATAGCAGCACAATTTGTAATAGCTAGATTTTGGAAGTCTGTTTTTGTTAAGGCTACTGGGGATAGAATGCTCAGCTTTAGGAATGGATAGACTTAGCCTTAGGTCCTCCCTCTTCATTTACTAATTCTTTGGAGAAGACATCAGTCTCCTTGCAATCTCAGATTCTTTACATGAAAATATTTCCCTTTTAGGGTTGTTGAGTCGACTTGAGATACTTTCTAAAGCACTTTGAAATTTCCTGGCACATTGCATGCAGTTATTTTAATAATTTTAATGACAATAATTAACAGCTAAAATTACATGGAGCCTGCTATGAGAAAGCACCATTGTGTGTGAAATTCCTGTTCATATGCAGGGAAAGTGACTATGTGTGGAAGGAAGTGGTCCTGTCGTGCTGAGGGTTTCCTAGGAACTTAGCCGGCTTCAATAAAGAAGGACGTTAGCAAGAGCCTTGGAAGGCACCGAGAGACAGGTCAGTATGATTGACAGCCTTCTAAAAACTTCAACTTCAGAAAGAAACAATAACAAAAAGAGGAGCATACAGGCTTTAACTCCAGAACAAAAGTAATTTTTCTCCAACTTGAAAAATACGGAGGCAAAGAGAGGCCCAGGTTTCTGACAACCACAGGGTGAGTGGGTTGGAGAAATGAGGCACATCTGCACCAAATGTGTATATCCCACCTTAAATTCCATGCTGATGGAACTCAGTGAAGTGTTCTTAACAGAGGAACTAGGCTCTGCGCTTAAAGTCAAGTGGAATTTGGGACCAACAAGGCACCTCATTTCATATTTCTTTCCATTCCTGATGCAGTCAGCCAGCCTGTTTGTGCATACATATTTTTTTTTTTTTTTTTTGTGGTCACTGAGGAGTGACCCAAGATGCTGAGGTCGCTGAGCTACATCCCCGATGCCTTTCTCATTCTCTCTTTTCCTATTTTGAGACAGTATCTCACTAAGTCACTAAATTCCCTGGGGTGGGCCGGAACTCCTGCCTCAGCCTCCCAACATGCTGGGATTATAGGATGCATGCCCACACCTGGCTTCGACTCTTTGTTTATCTCACATGAAGGGGAGAGGAGCTGATCTGCAATATTTCCTATCTCATGAGAAAGCAACAATCGATGTAGAATGTGTATTTTGTTTTGATACCCTCTTTTGTTTAGTCACCTCCCCAACACACAGGCTTTAGAGGAAATGTTTTTAGATTAAAACATCAAACCCACTAATTGCTGTCAAAAACTACATAAATTCTGAGATCTTTATCTGTAAATTAACAAGTCACCCTGGCTCGTTCCCATTTCATTGGTTCTGGCTGAAGTCATTAGACTCATGGATTTGAGACACAGGACAGGTTCTTACAGTGACAGCTGTAACCAGAATCGCGTTGCTTCTGAACTGGTACCTCCAGCCACAGTTCCAGCCAGGCAGTGCAAGAAGGCCCCGAGAGAACCCTGTGTACATAGTGGCTTCTTACAGGCAGGAGCCCTGAGCTCAGGGAAGCTGAATCTCTTATAGCAGACAGTAAGCATGCCTACCGCTTAGGCCAGAGTGTGACCCTGTATCTCACAAAGCTGTGCTCACAGTTCATGTAAACAGTTCAGAACCAATGCAGCCCATGGCTCTGAGACCCACGGAAACTGTCTCCTAGCACTGGAAGTCTGCGTGAGCTTCAGCTCGTCACTTGCACTCTCACAAAGTTCATTTTCCTCTTCTGTAATAAGGGGATAATACCCGCTGGAATGTGGTTGGAAAAATACTTGAAATTTCAATATAGTATTCCCAGTGCGGTTCCTAGCACAAGCAGACATTCAAGGAATATTAATTCTTCCTTTCTTCTCTCTCCTCATCCAACTAAATGGCATTTTAGGTAAGATTTAATTCTGTGGGATTCTAATTCTCTACTTGCCTTAAGGCCCAGTTACAGTAATACTCACAGAAAAGTCTTATATTGCTATTTTGTTTGAAGGTGGCTTCCTGACTGGCGAAGAGGACGTGCCTGTCTTGATCCCATTAACAGAGTACCAAACATGATCAATTTCAGCCCAAAGACTGACCACTAACAACTCAAAACTAAACCCTCCAGCTTAGTGATTCTCAGACTTTACTGCATGTTTAAATCACCTGGGGAGCTTGCTTTTTTAAAAATGCTGTTACTGCATCCAATATCAGCTAAATCATACTCTCCTCGAGTGAGACTCGGCATCAACAATTTACATCCTCTAGGTAAAGTCCGAAGTACAGGGAAGTACTTGGGCTCTGACACTTACTGGGACATCTAGAAGTTTGCATGAGTGACTTTGCAGTGCTTAAACTCTTTCACCTGAGTGTAATTGGTCCGGCTCTGAAAAGGCCATCTGCTTTGGGAGGAGCTGCTGCTGTGAGAGGGGAGAAGAGGAAGGCTTACAGCAGAAACCAGCAAGTGAAGATCTTCAGTGTCCTAACAGAAGACAGGGGAGAGCCTCTGTGTCCTTTGAATTCTACCAGCGCTTGAGAGCAAACCCCATCTACACCTTGGGTGCTCCATTAATGCTTGCAAATGGTCTCCCACTTCCTGGCTGCACCTCCCAAGGATCAAGCATTCTGTCTGCACATTTAGGGTGAAAATAGCCCGTCCTGCCTTGATCCCTGGCAGACTAGATTATAGGATTAACTCTTCGCCTCCTGGCTGGGCTATGGGAATCTTCTTTCTTTAGGTTTAAACAATCAATGATATCGATTTTCACTTTCTTCTCCCACCTCACTTTGGAGCCATTCTCAGGTTCTTAGCAATGTTCAGCCAGCAGGTGAAACTGAGGCCTGGCCCAGCCCAGGTACCCAGGCGGGGGCTCCTTGTCGCCTCCTCTGCGTGTGAGATGCCTCCTTGTCTGCTCAAGCCCTGAGTTTCTTCCTTCTCCTCCTCCTGCTGGTGATAGTGTGGTGGGAGGGGCTTCAGGGACTTTCACTCCAAAGTCAGAATTGGAAATTCAACTTGAGCACTTGTTCAACCCCTTCACTCATAAACGTGCAAATCACCAGGTAATTGGGACACCTGAAGCCACCTGTGCCTAACTGTGTCTAATGCAGGCTGCAGGTAAATTACCTGAAACTCAATGAAACCAGGCTTTTTAGACTGCAGAGAGCCGGCCCAAGCCTTTGTTTCTCAATGGAGGCTGCATTATCCCTGTCGGTGCCCCACAGGAATAAAGGGAGTCACAAATGCTCAGAGAAGCAGAGGGAGCCACATCTGTCCTCACTGAAATCACAGCCACATTGCCCTCAGTCGGGGCTCATTCTGAAAGCAGGTTGGTGCTAGGGCTTTCTGGAGAGCCCAGGCTGCTCCGATGGTGCCCTAGAGCCTGGGTTTTGCTAAAGTTGGGCATGAGTCGGCCGTGCTGTGTAGAGATGGACAGGGAAGTCAAACAGCGGAGGCTTAGGTCACAGCTATTGGAAAGTTCAGGGCAGACTGCAGAAAACAGTCCACTGGGGGAAACTGAGTCATGCCACCCGGTGGCACTCCTTCCTCGCATGGCTGTTGATCTCCTAAGTGTGCAGACAGGAGAGTGGAGCTGGTGGCATGTGGGGCAGAGACCGGGGAGCTTCACTGCCTTCTCTGGCTAAGCTCAGGACATCAAAGTCAGCTGGTGAGGAGCTGCTGACGTTTTAGACCCTCGTCTCTATTTCCACTTTTTCCACCTCTATTTTCTACATTTTAGGGATGATGGCACAAAAACAGGATCTTTGTTCTTTCCCTCGATCTGATCACCTGCTGCTCTCATCTACCCACCTGAAGGCTCCAAGGCCTCCACGGTGACATCACTAGCCTGTCACCATGGAAACGGACAATGAGGTCAGACGGCAGGGGGTTTGATGGTTTCAGGCAGGGAAGAAGGGAGCTGCGATGAGGAGGGCAGGGTTACAGGAATGGGGCCTGAGGAGGATTAGAAAGGGCTGGGGGAGAACAAAGGTGTGGTAGCCAGCCAGTTTCCCACACAGAAGACGGCTGCCCAGTGCAGCACTCAGAGCCCGATTGCCTATTCCAAGCTGCTTGTACTTGTAATTTGTTGGCTCAAAGGTCAAAATGGAGTCCTGAGGAAGACGGATTTCCTAGTGGCTGCTCCTTGGGGACTAAGCTCTCAAAAGCAATCGGCCCAAGTTTCAGCCTGACTTGGCCTTTAAACTCCTACTGGGGGTGGGATGGCTCACAAGGGGTGGGAAGATGAAAACCAGATGCCAATGAAGATGGGGGTTTTGGGGGTGCTTCAGGTCCGCAGGGCTGGGGGGGGGTATTCTGTGGGGGAGACAAGGAGGGTCGGGGGAGCTGATGAAGTCTCAGGAGGCAAGCAAAGAAGACACTTTATAAATTACCAGCTCCCTCTTCAAAATGGAGTTTAACCTCCCGAGCTTTGCTTTGAATTTATTAGTGGTTTCATTTCCTTGGTAATAATTCATTACCTCGTTTCCAGCCTGAGGAGCAGGGTTGGCCCAGAAGGGGAATGTACCTTTGTACCTCAAAATGATGCTTTCCTAGCTGTGTCATCTTCCAGTCACTCACAATCCCAGCCCAGTGCCCGGTGGCATGCCCACATGTCCTGGGGCTGCAAGGGCCCTGGCAGGAGCTGCCCACGGAGGATGGCGAGCCAGCCTGTGGATCTCCTCCCGGTGCTCTCTCGGGTCTAGCTGCTCTGTGCACAGGGCTGTCTTCAGGGCCTCAGCCTCGCTGTTGTGAGGCGAGACAGCTGCAAACTGTTGAGACAGAGCTGTTTTTGCAGGAGCCTAGATAACAGCTGCCGGGAGGGTCCTAGCTAGGGCTGGGGAGCCCCTTGTGTCAGTTTCCCTGGAGGGGAGGGTGTGTAAAAGCTGTTTCAATCTCAGCACCAGGCGAAAGCCTGGCAGATGCCCTTCTAGAGGATGAAAGTCTTTCCAGCTCTGCTGATGAGGAAATGTCCATCCACACGAGCAGGCACTGCTTCGTCCCTGGGAAAACCCTTTCTCCAACCCCTGGCTCCTTGCACATCCCTGGAGAGATCTTATGAAACCCTATCAGTCAGGCTGGAGATGCAGCTTGCATGCTCCCCGTAGCTCGCCAGCACCCACTTCCGAGTGCTTCCCGCCCATCCACATCCCTGTCCCTCCTGTGTTCTCAGAACCAGACTGAGAGGTGAGCAAAGCCAGTGCAGTCCCTACGCCCAGGGCTCAAGTCGTGGGCGTGCTTTTGCCCTCGGTAATGTCAGGGAGCACCTGTGACGTGACAAGGACACAGCACCTCCTTCAGCAGTCTGATTCTGAACACTGCTTGAAGGGCTGGGTGCTCACTCTGTAAAGGTGAGTTTTTCACTTCACCCATAGGGTGCCCTTATCACCCCATTCTCCAGATAGGCATGTTGAGGCCCTCAGATTCTGAGTGACTCTAGCCAGATTATATCTGCCACAGCAGTAGATCCCAAATGCACATTAGAACCACTTGATGCCCAAAGCCAGAGCAACTTCACTAGAAGTTTGGGTAATATCAGGGGTCCAGCGTGTTTGAGAATTGCTACCTGCACCTTGCTACTCAAGGACACGTAGCACCTGTTGGGCACATGTTGGACCTGGGCTCCACTCAGATGTGGTAGATCATAGTCTGCATTTTATCAGGGTCCCCTGGTGACAGTTCGGCCTCTCACCTCAGGTTTATTGAAATCCCCCCAAAGAAGCCACCCTACCCAGTGGTGGCCTCACGGCCTCTTCCTCGTCTCCTCTACTTTGCCCCAGTCTATGTAGGGGTCAAAGTGCAGGGGATAGGAGATAAGTCCTCCCTTTCACCAGGGTCAGCCGCAGAGCTGCTCCAGCTGGACGCTGGGTAGGAAAGGCCCAAGAAGAAGAGGTAGGGACGGGCCGGGGACATAGCTCACGGGCACAGCACCTTCCTGGCAAGCACAAGGTCCTGAGCTCAATTCTTGGTACCAAGAAAAGAGGTAGAGAAGAGAGGTGGCAGCCCTAGGCCCCACAGAAAACCACATGTAAACCAGCTTCGAAGCTGGGGAGAGTCTAGATCGCTCCAGAGATTTAGGAATTGGTAGTACAGTTGCGGTGTGCCACACCCCCAATCGCCCTCCTGGGAACAGTTCCTGCAGTCCAGGCTGGCTCACCCAGGGTCTCCGATCGATCTCCCGTATGGCTGACAGAAAGGCAGAAGAGTGGTGCTTGGTGGCATCCTGTGCCCAGCCACGCAGCTGAAGCACCACTGTCTGCCCTCATTTACTTGTGGCAGCAGCTGGCACTGGTCTAGGATGCTCCTGCATTTAAGTCTGATTTGTCAGAATCATAGTATGTGTCAAGGACTTCATGGGAAGCATTTCCTTCGGGTTGGCGCTGTGCTTCTGTTAATGGGCAACACCTGTTCCCGGCTGGCTGCCTGGAGGAAGGGCAGAGCAGGGGGAGGCGGGGAAGTGGCCCAATTGTGCAGCTGGCACGGGAGTCACCTCCACTGAGGAGAATCCTGAGTCCCAGGGAGAGCCCAGGCCTGAGGCCTTGTGTCTTCCCTGTGGCCCTCGGCAGTCTCAGGGCAGGAGCTGCGGGTGGAGATTCTGTCCCCAGGCCTCCTAGTTCCACATCTATGTAAATTCCATTTCTCTTCTCAGCCCAGGACATCCCCTCCTCCCCTTCAGATTCCTTCTGCCACTGTTTCTATCGCCAAACCAGGCTTAGAAAGCAATGAGAAGATGCAGCCCGGCAGCTGCCACCCAGAGGTCAGAGGTCAGGCTCCGAACACAAATCGGATGACTTCTGGAGAAGCGCACAGCTTCTCTAACCTTAGGTAACTTCATATGTCAAAGAAACGGAAGCACGCGGCCCCCTTGACTGCACTGTGATGAAAATGAAATGAACTCTACGAACATTCCTAACACCGCGGCTGGCACACTGCAGATACTAAAATATATGTGCACTGATAGATTTGTGCCAATAAAATCTGAGCATTTAATAGAGTGCTGTGGTTCTCAAAGTGTGGTCTGCGGCCCAGCAGCGTCACCGGAGACTTGCTGTAAATGCAAACTCTCAGGCCCTGCTCCAGCGACTCTGGGTGGGCCCCCATCTGCATTATGTCAGCCTCCCGGTGACTCTTCTGCATGCTTAGTGGTGTGACACCAAGTGCTACGCATAATAAGGCACTGGGCACGCTGGGCTGCCTCCAGACTCACACTGATCTGGAGGGGAAGCCATGCAGGATAAACAATGGCCAACACAGCACAAGCAATGAAAAGAGCACCTTGCACTTACATGACCTATGTCCTGGGGCCAGGTAAAAGGCAAGCTTCCACGAACCCCCTTATTTAACCCAACACCTTCAGTGTGAGGCACCATCCCCATTTTATGGAGGTGGAAACGGAGGCACACAGAGATCAACAGATGTGCCCAAGCTGGTGGTATCTGAAGGCTCCCGGGAGGAAAGTGCTGCTTCTGCATTCTGTGTGTGTAGAAGATGTGGGAGGAAGCCAGGGTGGGGAGCTGTCCTGAACAGGATGGAACGGGGAGACTAGAGGAGAGTCCTGACTGCCCTGCTACACTGATCCCACAGTCCCTTTCCTGTGCTGCCTGTCTTTGTGCCCTGGTGAACCCAGGTGTTTCAGCCACACACATCTGTCAGGCAGACGTGCCCAGGGCTTGCTTTGCTACAGCAGCAGCTTCCACCCCGGAGGTGGACAGCTGGGACCCAGGAAGCGGAAGGCTGGAGCCGGTGGAGGGAGAAAGTGTTTGTTGGGGAACATTCTAAGCTCACGCTTCGTGGTCCCAGGCTCTCAGTGCTTCCACCCGAAGCGCAAGTGAGTGAGGCACTGTGCTAGTATTCATCCGCTCTCTGTACCGCTCTGTACCAGGCCGTTAGCTCCGTGAGGCAAAACCTGTATCCACTGCAACACGCAGAATCCCTAACGTGGTACCTGGCAAGCAGTGCACAAGGGATATCTGTTGAATGAATCAATGAATGAGTGAATGAGTGAATGAACAAGGAAGAAGTTCTGGCACGCTCACCCCTCCTCAGCCCTGTGATTATTCGTTGTCACAGCTGTTGCCCCAGGGCCCCCAGAATCTTGTTCATCTCTGCGCTTATCCTTAGAACAATGAGTGGCTTTATGTGTTTTTGCTGAGTTGAACCCAGTCGAAGCCTAGAGTCCAGTGGGTCCTGTTATTAGAAGGGTCATTATCTGGGCACCAGAAAGGAGGAGATGTTGAATCAGGAGGTCTCAAAAGCACTGCACCAGGTTTTCAGAAGTTTTCCATTTGCCTGAAGAGTTTCCATGCTCACAGACCGTAACTCCCTGAAGCAGGACCAAGGGTTCCATTACTGCGGCCCCAGCACTGAGCCAAGAGCACGGCCCGCCTTCCGGGTGGCTTAACCTTGTTAACCCGCAGGGGAGAGAGGTGGCAGCTCCCGGGTAGACAGCTCCTGCTAACTGGCTCCGTGTAACTCTTCTTTGTACACCTAAGACTGTGAGTCAACCCTTAATGGCCCTCTTCTCCCAGACTCTGCTCTGTGCAGGCTCCTTCCAAAGGCAGGGAGGCTATTTTAAGATTACCTCTGCTATTGTGCTGATCCCAAACCAGAATAATTCAGCGTTCTTCCTGTGCAACAAGAAACACGTGGTTCCGGTCGCCCCGACTCTCCATGCTGTACAGACAGGATACGGAGCTGTCCCTGGCCCTGGCCATGCACCCATCCCAGCCTCCTGACCCTTCTCTCAGTATTGTCCGCAGTACTGACCAGCTGAAGAGAGACACAGTCCTTTGGGTTCGAAATCCCATCCCGACAACAAGCCCCCTCCCTCCCCTCCCTTCCCTCGGCTCCCCCATTTTGTGTCCAGCCCACCAGCCAGCTTCACTAGGTGACATGGTAGCTTGTCATACAAAGGCACAGGCAGCCAGGCCTGGGGAGCTCTATATTTGGAACTTTACTGAGCTCATATTCCAACTTTATTTTTATCTGAGACTAGTTTTTTCACTAGCTAAAAGGCCAGGTAGTTCTGTTCAGAACATCTGCCTGGAAAGGGACCAGGGAACAGGAAGGCAAGAGAGCAGACACAGGTAGAGAAGATGCAAGGCAGGTCACCTCCCTGAAACCCAACACGGGAGCCTCTGCTCCTGGGAGGAAGAGACGTCACAGACATATTGATTTGCTTTGGTCTGTGCCCTCTTTCTATTCATGAGGTAGTGACTTTGAGATTCTCTAAAATGCTTCAGCTTTACACTCACTCATCAGGTTTTACTGGAGATCTGGGAGGGTATCGAAGGGGGGTGGATAAATAAATGATGATGTATCCATAAAGGAATATTACGCAGCCATTAAAAATATTTAAGCATCATTAATGACATGGAAAATGTTCCCTGAATGAAAGCTAGGCCTTGAAACTACATATTCAATCCATGCCAGACACTATATGTGCAAAGAAGACTAGAAGCATACCAAAGCTTTTCTTCTTTGCCTGTCTCTGTTTTTCATATTACCTACCATGTACCCGTCTAGTTTAATTTTTCATTTAGATTTGAAATAAAAAATAAAACCCTTGCCTTGTGCAAATAAATTTTAATTATACAGAAAAACAAATTCGAATTATGTAGAAATGAAAGCCATACCCCACCATCAGTACTGTTAATCATTCGGTATGTTGTCTCCTGAGCCTTCTACTACATAAGCATTTGTGTATGAAAACCACACTCCTACAGGTTAAGCATCTCTTATCTAAAAGTGCTTGGGACCAGAAGTGTTTCTGATCTTTTCCAGCTCTGGAATATTTGCATGTATATAATGAGATATCTTGGGGATGGGATCTGTGTTTAAATACAAAATTCACTTAGGTTTCATATTCAGCATCTACAAAGTCCAAGATAATCTTACTCAATATTTAGTGCACCTACCTTTTGCCTGCTACCTGTCACATGAGACCAGGGATGGCATTGTGATGGTGCTCATACAGTTTCAGCTTTTAAATGGGGTGTGGTACCACAGGCCTATAATCTCTGTACCCTGGGAACTCCACCTGGGCAGCTTACAGACCTAGTGAGACCCAGTCTCAAAATCAAAAAAGGCTGCACACACAACTTAACGTGAAATCCCCAGGTCCGATCCCCTGTACCACAGAAAGAAGTTTCATAATTTGAGGAACTTTACAGATTGCACTTTGAAATTAGTAGAGTTCACCAGAAAGATGTATATATGCTTCAGCAAGAGAACAGTGCTATGTTTTCCCCAGATGATGTTACCCTCATATGGTGGCCCTGCAGGCTGTCTGTCGTATATCACAGAAAATCCACTACACTGCCAGCCCTTAAAGAAGAAACTAAAAATGCATGTGCAGTGATCTCACTGACCAAGGTTACCCAAGTAGTAGTTCGCCATACTGATAAACTGCTGGGGGCTAACAGCCACCACTTCAAGCACATCTTGTAATTGTAGAGGCCAACAGTAACTTGTATTAATGTCATGATGTCGTGATAGATTTAGTAATAAACTATTTACTTGAATTGTTCTCTTCCTGAAGTGTGCATACATTTTTTGGGTGGACTCTGTATATAGAGATTATGAATCTCAGCACTGAAGTGTTTAAAAAGCAATCAAAATTTGTATGTACATGTTATCATTTAGATTATGTTGTGTTGAAGCAACAGGCAACTTTTCATAAGAAAAATCATCTAAGTTTGTGTGTGTGAATACAATTCAGATTTGCAGATGTGACTGGAGCAGGGAAAGTCTCCCGGATTCCCCAGGGAGTCCACTGGAAGTGTAAAGGTCCCCATATAGGGAGCCAGGCGGGTCAGGGCCCTGTTGCTGTTAGCAGTCTGTGCACAGGAGGAGAGGCAGGGCCAAGCTCTTCGGGAACCTTGCAGAGAAACACGGAGCTCTGTTGATAGTCTGTTTAACTCCACAATACCTATGTGGAGTTTCTGACCTCCAGAACTATAAAATGATGAATATCTTACTGTTGTCTGGGGTTTTTTGTTTGTTTGTTTGTTTGTTTTGTAGTGAGAGGATTGAATCTAGGGCGTGAGCTACAACAATAGCTTTCTTTAAAAATGGTATTTAATTTTGAGACAAGACCTTGCTAAGTCATTACATTGCTCAGGGCTAGGCTTGAACTTGTGACCTTTCTACCTCACCCTCAAAGGGTGTTGGAATTACAGGCATGCATCACTAAGTCCACCCATATGTACCATTTTAGGCCACCACATTGTGGCAATGTATCTCAGCTGTGATGGAAAACTCATACATCGAACCTCAGGCCATCTTCTGGAGGCTCTCTGCACACAAGACTCATCTCCAGGTCTCCTGGCCTTCCCACCAGGAACTTTATATATCTTTTACTTCTGTCATCAGAAAAGCAGTCTTTAAAAAGTGGGCACCAGTCTTACTGAAGCAGAGAGGACGTCACTCCATAAATACTTTCCCAAAGCTACCTTGTGCCAGGCCCTGCGGTAGCACATGGGGTCACCTGTGCACCCTCAGAGAGTTTATATTCCAGCAGGTCTGGCTGGGGAGACAGAGAGTAAACATGACATGCAAGAGACAAATGAGCTACATAGTAAGCAGTGACACACGATGGAGTAGCAGTCTGCAGTGAGGGGAGCCTGGGAGTGTTTGAGGTGGAGCGAGGAGCCCATGGGATGTGTAAATGAAATGCTTGGTGTCACTCTTGCTTATTTCTTTGGTAGTCACTTATGTCACACTCACTCTGTGTCAGGCTCTAAGTCCAAGTATTAGCTCACTTAATCCTCATTGTAACTATCACCATGTCTTACAGAAAGGAAACAGAGGCATAGAAAGGTGGGGCGGGTTGTGCAAGGCCTGACATCCAGTGAGTGGTGACAGAGGGGCTCAAGGCTGAGCGTGGTGACTCTAGTCTGTATTCCCGTCCTCCACACAAGGCTGCCTGGTGTTTGAGTAAAAAAATAAAGATGATAAAGCAGTCAGCCATGCAGTTCTTTGTGGGAAAAGCATTTCGGCCAGAAGGAATGTCTAGCACCACAGTCCTGAGGCAGGAGGTGCCTGGGTTGTTGGGCCCCATTGACAAGGCAGCCACTGTGGCTGATATGGGGAGGCCAGGGATTGGGAAGGGTGAGCGGAGCAGTCCCCGAGGCCACCTGGCCAAGGCTCTGCAGCCAGGGTGGGGACTTGATCCTGGTTCTGGGGAAAGGAGGCTCTCTTCAGGTTTGAGCGAGGGGTCGCTCACACTAACGCTGTGTTGCCAGTGTTGAGGTTGGGTTGGAGCAGGAATCCCAGCTGGTGGGGGCTCCACCACAGCACGGCCATAGGGCTGGAGAAGAATGATGGTAGGACCCTGAGAAGTCTGAAGCAGATTCCCAGATGCGGGGATGCGGCATGTGGGATGCATCCCTTGCAGCTCAGAGCCATGGGTTTGAAGAAGGGACTGGAAGGACAGCGTCACTCTATGCCAGGATGCAGGAAGAGGCTGTCTTTCACAAGTGTGCTGACTCCCTCCGAGGATGAACTCTCTGCCTCTCCAGGTGTCTTGGTTAATTTTCTCTTGTTGCTGAGGCAAAATACCCAACACCCAAGTGAAGGAAGGAAAGGTCTACTTAGCTCACAGTTTGTGGAGGTTTCCGTCTGTAATTAGCTGGCTCTAAGGTGAAGTGGCACGTGGCAGAGGGCGACAGTTGATGGTGACAGAAAGCAGCACAAGCAACAAGAGCGAAGGGGAGGAGCATGTAAAGGAGACTCTTTCTGTCCCTCACGTTGTAGGTGGGCCGCACTTGCTATAACCCCACATTCAGACCTATAATCCCACCCCTGCACCATGAGTCATTCACAGACTGGAAGCCCAGCTCCATGACTACATGAGCACCGGATGAAATGACAGCAACTTTTCTGCAACAGAGATGTTATATCCCAGCCACGGGGCTTTCCAAAGGTGCTTTGGATGGAATAACAATGATGACCACGATGCTTCTCAGACTCAGCGATTGTAAAACCATTAAGCAAGTCAAGAGCAGTACTGACGAACCCAAAGAGTTCAAGGCCAAGACCTAAAGTGACATCCTAAAAGGCCGGCAGGAAAGTTCCCCAGTGCTCCCTAGTGGGCTGTTGGGACAAAGAGTCCCATAAACCCCTCTAGCGTCCTCTCAGTCTGTCCCTGCTTTGGCCCATGAAAGCATCAATATGTTTGGGTGGGAGTGGGCAGGTCAAGTCCCTCAGCTCTGTCCTCAAGGGGTGGAGTGAGGTCGCTGACAATTTTTAAACTGTCACACAAGAAGTCTCCTAGCAACTCTAGTTCTCTGCAAGAGAACAAGGGAAGAAGTGGGGGAAGGAAAATATGAATTGAAATGGAACTCTCAGCAGAAGAAATTCGTCATGCCAAAGACACTTAAAATTCCCCTCCCATCAACACCAAGCTCCAAGAATTCTGATGGTGGCAGAGAAAACACAGCCAGCGAAGACAGCACAAAACAGTCTGAAAATAGAGCTCAGCACAGAGAGACAGAGATTCAAGTGTCTCACAGTCTCTGCCAGCATTTGCGGGACATCAGGCTGGGTGATAAGGCCAGCCAAGGGGATTGATGGATATTAATACCGAGTTCATGAAACCCTGTGTTAAAGTGGGTACCCTGTTACCTGCTTTCCCCCAAAATAAGACCTCATCAGAAAATAATCAGCCTTGAAACTCGAGGCCCAATACCAGCCAGCCCCCATCAGCCCGTCTTTGCCTTTCTCGCCGTCACTGTTTTCCTGTCCTTGGCTACTTTGTAAGGCGAGGAAGGCACGGACAGCCCGATTAGGGATGGCATTTGTGATCTCTGATTCTCAAGGCTGCTTATTTGCCAGCTAGGTCTTGTTTTCAGGAAAACACGGTAGGTACTGCTATGCATCAAGTTCACAAAACCCTTTGGATACTGACATCCACTCCATCAGATGAGCATTTGATGAACACTTACCAAACACTACACGTGAGCACGGAGCACAGGTTCACTGCGGTGCACCATCACATGTGGCGTTTTCTCTGGTGTGCATACAGTTCTGTGGACTAACAGAACCACTCTTTTTTGTTTTCCTAGTATCGAGAACTGAACCCCAGGTCTTCACACTGAGCCCTTTTTTGTTTTATTGAACCCACACTGGGCTTGAACTTGCATCTTGTTGTCTCAGTTCCTCAGAGAGCTGGATCACAATCACGAGCCACTAGACTTGGCTGGGACCACTTTGGATAGCTGGAGGGAAGGCATAGCTTTCAGACTACGAGCCTAGGCTCATAATCTCCGACATGGCTGTCTCCACTGGGGCAGGGGCCACATTGCCCGCCCGGGACTCTTCTCCCTGGCCAGTCTCCTTTGGGAGTTATCCTACCAGTTTCTTAGATCAGGTGCTAGGCAAGAGTTCCTTTCTGCTGGCCCTTTCTGCTTTTGAGGACGGTGTGTGTTTGGGCTTGGAAGGGAACCTTGGAAGATGTCTGTGTGTCTGTCAGTCTGTGAACAAATATCTGTATGTGGTTTGCTATGTGCCAGGCCAGTGGCAAGCACTGTCATATAATAGCTTCTCAATAAATATCTGTGCTCCTTTGAGGATAGAAACCTTATGAGCCTACCTGGGCAGGAAGCCAGCTCGCCTCTCCAAGTTCTTCTGGACATTTCCCTGGAAGCAGCGTCCAAGCAGAGGGGCACTGAGGCAGGAGCAGGGCGGCTGGAACCCGGTTCTTCACGTGGTGAGCCCGCCCAGAGCTCGTCCTCCGTGCCTGCTGCAGCAGTGACCCAGAGTAGTTTCCCATCCGTCCAGCAGCTCCACATAAAGCACTGGAGCCCAGGCCTTGATACGCACATTCTCCCAAAGAGTGGGCTCTCACTCCCGTGCCCACACTTTGCCAGGACCGCTCACATGAGCTTGATCTGTATTTCTGAACACACTGTCACAGGCATCTCGAGTCTTGTGCTTTGGGGCCGCTAGATCACATCGTCCAGGACAGATGCCCATCCCCAGGCAGACCCCAGAGCCAGTCACGCTCGGTTATAATTATCTATGGAGTGCAATACCAAATAATTGTGGAGCATATTTCACCCTGCCTGTTGAACACATCACAAGAAAGGAATTGATCCCTGCTGTTTCATTTATTAGATGGTGTAATACCACAAAAATCGTTTCCACAATATCCCAAACTAAATCATTTATTCTTGACAAAAATCCAATAAAGAGCTCAATCCTTCTCCATAGGCAGATAAAGCACAGATTAATGGGGCTGCCTAGATCAAAAAATGCTGGGAAAATGAAAGCGAGATAGGAAGAGAAGGCTCCTTCCTCCTCCTCACTTCCCCAAGGCTGCCGTGGCTCAAGGTTTTATTACAAAAAGCCGCCTAAGTATTACAGGCTAATCCGTAAATCCCGGCCTAGTAAAATATGTGACGGATTTGTAAATTGTGCCCTTTACAAATCTGACTGAACTTTTTTTTTCACCGGGAGTTTTTCTTTCTCCTCTTTTCCTCACCTTTGTCCACTCACCAGCCTCCTCGGCTGCGTGGGAAACTGCACCAGGCTTCCCGGACCCCTGGACTATTTGTTGTAAACCCAGCCCCTCCGAGAGTCCTCTCTGACCTGACCCGTGGAGGGTGAAGGCTGTTGGCAGTACAAGAGGCAAAGAAATCATCCTGCTCATTCCTTTAGCATCTGCAGGGAAATCAGGTGCAGGCAGGGTCAGGGCTGAGGTCAGACACCGCAGGAGTCGAGGTACAGGGCATGCTCACAGCCAAGTGGGAACACAGTGAAGGCCTTGCAGGGGGGCAGCGTAGCAGCCTTTCCAGTGGGGAAGGAGGAGACCAGGCTGCCTCAGAACCACTGGTGAACAGGCTGGGGAAAAGCTCACCAGCAGGCACCACTTTGCCCTTCGACTGGAGCCTTAAATTAGCTCAAACCACCCTCAAGAACCAGTTCCCCCAGATCCACCCAGGGCACGCGCTCTGCACCCCGCTCTGTGTGCACCCCTGGGGGACCCTCTGCCTCAGTGTCCCCAGGACCAAGGTGGGGGCATCCCAGGAAACACGGCTTGCAGTGACAAAACTATCAAAGTCCCAGGCAAACCAAGACAAGTCGCCTGTTCTCTCCAACTGATGAGAGGAGCTGATCCCTCAGGCTGGCATCTAGCTTCCTGTGCCCTAAGCCACTTTCCGAACAGAGGCAGAAAAGTGCGTGGGCAAGAACATCTGCTTTGGAGTCAGCCGGGCCTGGACTTGGGTGTAGGATCAGTCACTGCTTTCTGTGGACATTGGCAAGTCGCGTAGTGTTTTATGGCCTCGGTTTCCTCCTGTGAAAAATGGAAACAGTGATGCCCATGTCCTAAAATACACGTGCTAACTGAACACAGACCGTGAGTGAGGCACCTAGCATTGGGTGAGTGCCAGCAATATTAATAGCAACAGCAGCATTTGAACACATCTCCCTGAATCAGACTACGGAAAAGGCATAAGCACGGGGCGGGGCGGGGGCACTAAAAGCTGCCACGGCAACACACTCCCTCCCCTCCAGCTCCCTGAGGCACAACCCCGGCTTCCAGGCTTAGCCCTGGCTGCAGCCCAGCTGAGTCCTCACAGGAGCCAGTGCAACGGGCAGCTGGGACGCAGATGATGGCTGCACCTGGCCCCTCTGCTCCGTCCGCCCCATGCTTTGCATCATTGTGATCCTGCAAGGCTGCACCCCAGCACCCCAGGAAAATGACTACTTCTTCTTCTCACAGATTGCCAAAGGCAGAGAAAGAGCGAGCTGGTTGCCCTGGCAACTTCCCTCCCCACCCCCTCCTATATTTAGGCCTGTGCCATATAGAAACAGCTAGAGAGAGCAAGGAGAGGGAAAGGTCCTGGGGCCAGCAGCCTGCAATGGTGTTTTACAGGTTTACAGATATGCCATAAGACCGTAACAGCTATGAGAACCAGAGCTATCACCAGGCCAGGATGGAATTATCCCGAAAATTCCAGAGCAATGGCTGCAGGATATTTTTCTGCTGTGTCTCAAGGGAAGACTTAAAGCAAGAAGTCTGTTTCCAGCTGAGGGTCCAGCTTCTGCAGAATGGATGGGTTTCCCGGGGCCGTGAAGTAATGACATTGCACCTCGCTTGGTCTCAGTTTCAGACCTAGGAAGAGACAGAGAGGGAGAGGCAGGGTGGGGCCAGACTCGGAGAAGATGAGATCCTCTCGACTGACCGGGTTTCCAGAAGAACCGCAGATAATCCCAGCCCCGGAGAATGAAAGGAAAGGCAGAGGCTGCATGAGGCAAGAGACCAGGCATCTTGAGGAGCAATGTGTAGACAGAACATTTGTTTCCCAAGAACATTCTAGAATAAATGGGGATCCCAATCTGCTCTGTTTCCCAAAGCAGAAGGATATAAAATATAGCCTCTGCTGTTTCAACAGAGCCAGGGTCTTCTTCTTTGTCCTCGGAATAACTGCTTGGTGCTCTTGGCTTGGCATTAAATTTCATCCCTGGATTGCCTGCTGGGGTTGGTTCTTGCCTCCTGGGTATTGAGGCTGGCAGCCAGCGAGCCACACACTGTGCCTTCCCCATCTTCCCACTGCAGCTGGGGGCACTTAGGGAACACACTCAATGCCCCACCTGACGTTCACCAGCTCCCTGGAGGTTTCTCCTTCCTGTTTGGTCCTTGGCATCAAGAGGCAATGATTCAGGCTGTGCTGGTGATGAGTGGTTGATGATGCAGGTCCAGGATGGCAAGTACTAGGCAGTTCCCTGAGCACTAGGGCAGCCTGTGCCCAGTACAGGACAGGCCGGTGCCCAGTGCTCTTTTGTGGACTTGGAGGGGAAAGAAATCAATGCAGCATCCTGTTTGGAGGCCTTGAGTATTGATGCCCGTGAAGAATGATTGTTTTTCTATTCTGCGGTTAAGGAAGGGAAGCATGAAATAAGGGTTTCTGGGAACAGAACCCCCTTCAGTGGACGGTCACCCTGCCCCCTACCACCCAAAGGCCCAGGTTATCACAGCATGTGAGATGGGGGAGTCCTGGTGGAGCACAGCCTTAGTTACCCTAACGCTACCCTCGCTCATCCCCACACTGCCTTGTTGGAGGCCTACAAAACAACCCTGCCCCACTCAAGGACGTTCAGACTCAGCTCCCTCATGGAGGACCTGAGCAAGCTGATGAAATAGGAGGAACAGCTGCCCCACCAGAGCGCGTCTGCTTGGGGACTGGTGGCTCTGGTCTCCCTGACTCCCCGGGGCATGCTCCTCTGAGACTTCAAGTCACGATGCCAGAAATCTGGCCACACGGAGTCCTGCCAGCCTTGCTTCTGCCGTTGCCCATGGGACCACCGGATGCGATGGGGGGATGAGGCAGAGGAATCCCATAGGGTCAGGACAGACATCTCAGCAACTTCTTATTTATTGGTCTTCTCCAGGCCCACAATCACAGATTCTGCTCAATATTTTATTCTGGTTGCACCTGCTCAGGAGCAGAGCTGCAGGCATTTTTGATAAATGGATTGAAAGGTTTGTCTGGTTTTGCTGAAGCTTCTATAAATGCCTCTGTATCATCCGCTGAAATTATATTTCCCATCTTCCCACAATGATTTCTCTCCCCTGGCTCCCCTCTTCCTCTCTGCTAATCCTCATGGCCTCTCTCCTCCTTCACACACAGGCGTGAGCACATGATGTGCTGAGGTGCCCATGGCTGTGTACTCACAAGCTTAGCTGCCCACACAGCCCCCAGGACACCAGCACACAAGGAGCCAGGAGCTTATCCACCCAGGCACAAGGAAGCACACGCGACAGCCGGCCATACCAGCATACCCCACGTGCATATACTGAGATGCACTGGGGAGCTGTTGCTCCTGTCTGAAATGCTCCTGCTGTGCTTTCTGAGCCCTTCTCGACCCCAAGGAAGGGCCAAAAGCTCTTGGCTGTAAAGGTGGAAATGAGGGGCAGACGCCAAGGGGGAGAAGCTTCACCCCAGGGATCCTTGCCGGAGACCCTGTGCTCTCCAGGCAGCTCTGCCCCGTCAGCTGGCAGCTCCTCCAGCCTTCCCCCTTCTTCCTCCCCTGCTGGGCCCTGTCAGCCACTCTGGGCCAGCTGGAGGCTTTATCTATCCACATCTGAAACAGCTCAGGAGTTGTGCCTGGCTAACAGCCGGTTCCCTAAATAACTTGCGGGCCTGGCTCCTTGCCCTCCTGGTGACGTCATTGGCCACTGGCCCAGCCATGAAGTCATAGGCTTCCCTTTCCTGGACACTCCCCGTGCAGCCAGAGCCCTCTTCTCCAGCCACCTGCTGGGCACCTGCCTGTCCCTACCCTTCCTGCTCCCACCAGGCCAGGCAGTGGATATGGGTTCCCCACCACCTGGGACCAGCTGCGTGGCAATGCCAGACAGCACTGAACACCTCCCCATGTTTCCATCTCCCCTCCACCTTCCCATGTCCCCTCATGTCCTCATTTCCAGCATTATTAAGAGACACCTGCGTAGCGGGAAGGGGCTGGCGCCTTCATGGAGCTCCACCCAGGTCCAAATCGGGGCTGTGTGAATTTGACAAGATGCTTTACCTCTCTGTGCCTCTGTCTTCTCATCTCTATAATGGAGGTGATAGTAGGATCTGTCTCAAGGTGGTTGTGAAGCTCATGCCTGTAAAACAAAAGGCCTATTGTGTTAAGTGAATCAGTTGATTTTTGTGGTCACACGTTCACATGCCTGTGTGCAGGGGAAGGAAAGCCCTAGCCTGTGTATTTTTTGCCCCATCATGGCAGAAGCATATCTGGCCTCCACTTTGTGCCACTCCAAAGATACTGTGTTCCCAGCTGGGCTCCTCATTCTATCCCCATGATGTCCCCAGTTCATGCCCAGAGCCATAGGCCTGCAAAGAGAAGGAAGCTACAGAAATCCACATGCCCAACACGATTGGACACAGCTTGACCCTCCCAGAGCCCATGGCCATGAATCCAGACATGGGTGTTTAGGAGGCACACTCAGGAGGATGTGGTGAAATAAAACCTCTCTGGCCTTGAGGTTGGGAAAGTTTCACGATGGTTATTTTCGCCCCAGGGCTATCTGGTGCAATAGCTGTAGTTACATGTGCCTGCGAACCCCAGGCATCCAGCTAGCCAGGAGCTGGGAGGGGAAATGCAAGCTGAGTTTGACAGAGAGAAAGCAAAGTATCTCATGAGTAATTCTCTTATGTTTATTACATGCTGAAATGCTAATATTGTTCATATGTTGGGTTAAATAAAATATGTCACTGCAAATAATCTCACCTGTTGTTTTTACTTTTATAATGTGGCTACTAGAAGATTTAAAAGTGCATGTGTGGCCTGTGTTATATTTCTGTTGGGTAACCTGGTCTCTCACAGAGTTTTGAAAAATATTCATTGTTCTCCCCAACCTGAGGATGCTGACTCGGTTAGCATTGTGCCTTTGGAGATGAGGGCTGCTGCTTCTGGCCAAAATAGTGCTGGCCTTGAGGGAGTGGGGCAGACCAGCTATAGGAGTCTCGCCTGCCCAACATTCAGCCATTCAGACTTCCTGTTTAAGGCGGAGCTCCCAAAGTTTGGACAACAGTTCATCACACCTTCAGTCCAAGGTCATCTTGCAGTATTGAATGTTACCTCCACTACTCTCATCCTCAGCCCCTGCCTAGAAGACTTGCTTCTCTCCATTCACTTATTCATCCTTCAAAGCCAAGAATGAAAGTCATCTCCTCCGTGAATCAGTCCCAGGCTCCTTCAATGAATGAATGCATGAATGAATGAATGAATGAATAACTTTGGGCCACCCTAATGCTTTGAAAGCCTTCTGCTCCAGGCCATTGCTATTAATGTAAATCCCCAGGACAGCCTTACCAGCAGCTTCTAGGATTATACTTATTTTCTATATTCGGAAGTGGAGGCAGAGAGATGTGAAACATCTTGCCCAAGTAAGAAGGGTTAATGAGTAGAGGAGGTACAGTTTCAGACCGTAGGGCAAGTTTAGCCCACGTTCTCTCTGCCAGGTCAATGGCTCCCATCATAGTTAGTGCCTCCTAGCCCCCCAGCCCCATGCACACAATGTGGGAGCTGGGGCTCCAGTTCTACCCAGTGCTCTAATCCCACAGCGTCCCACCATGGCCCACAGTGGATGGTGAACAAGATCAGCATGGAATCATCTGCTCTTGGAAGTCCTTGTTTCAATTGTGCTTTTGCAGCACCTGCCTGGGCACCTTCCATACTCGCTCCACCTAGTGGGCTCTAAGGCCTCTCCTGGGCCTCTCTGTATCTGCTTAACACTCGGTTACTGTCACAAGGCCCCTGTCAGCCGTGGGTTAATTCCCCAGGTTACCACTACATAAAATCTAACCTCTCTTTTTATGGTCTCTGCATGGAGTGCCCTTTCCTTTTATGCAGATCCCTGTGCAACATCTTGCCCAAGTAAGAAGAGTTAATAAGTAGAGTTAATAACCGGGGCCCCAGCTCCCACATTGTGTGCATGGGGATGGGGGGCTAGGAATGACACTAACTATGATGGGAGAATAAATAAATACAGTACAACTTTTATCAACCTTTATTAACTGTAGACTACAGGACTCTGGGCTCCATGGGCCTGGGGCTATCAACACCCCCAGCTATAGCTGGATGCTAGGAACTTGGGGCACTAGGAGGATTCCCTAAAGCGCTCCATGCCAGGGGCTCTCCAGCAACAATGGCTCCCTTCCATGGTCCGGTGGTGCCTGACACAGGTTCCCTTAAGGAGCTATGTGGCCCACTACTGTGCCTACCCCAGGGGATAGAGCTGACTCCTGACCGATATGTAGGGCAGCAGCCAGGAAGTCAGTCCCTCACACACACCCCCTATGAAAGCTGGGCTGATGGGCACAGGGTCCTGGGATGCCAACTCCTGAGCCTCTTCTCTCTCTTTGGAAGGGAGTCAGGGAGGGTTTCTGTGAGGCTCCCTGCCATGCTCTGTGATCCCGGGACAAGTGAGTGCTGGAGACTGTGATCCCTCAGGGAAGTGAGATCCCCCTCACCAAATTTCATCCAGGACCAACAAATTCCTGAAAATTTCATTTTACTTATACCTGGCCGCATGGCCTCTGGGGAGACACGGCTTTGGCCCTTATGCTCGCTAACTGAGAATCAAAAGCCTATCAAGAAAACAAGGGCATCAGAGGGTCTCACTGAAAGCTGTGTGCAGAGGTCAAGTCTCCTCTCTCTCAGTAGGGAGGAAGCTCCCGTCTGTGGGGAAGAGGCAGCCAAATGCTTCTGTCAGTTCCAATGCCATTTTGCCTTTCACAAGGTGCACCTCTGCCAACAGTTGCCCTTCGTTAAAACAAACAAACAAACAACAACAACAAAGTTCCCTAAAATGATGGTTACAGTAAAAAGTCAGGCCCACCGTCCCTTCCTTTCCATTCTGCCTGTGCTCCAGTCCTGGTCACAAAGCTGCCACAGGACCTGTTTTGTCCACTTTGCCCTCCTTGACCTGGACAATCAGGAGAGAAAGTTGGTGCCGAGCCAAGAGTTTCTCTTTGCCTTTTGCCTCCATGCACTGCCTTAGCCAGATCCAGGGACAGGACACAACTATGTCCTAGCTTGGGAATTGTGGGAGGAAAGTACCGGGGAAGAGTTAAACAAGCGAAACTATAGCACACTCAGCCTAAACAGCGAAATTAAGCAGCGAGTAGGTCTTTATAAGTCTGTCCTGTGGGGCATTTTGGATATGTTTACACCAAATTTCCCCAATGTCCCTCTGTATTTCCAGCTTCTTGGAGGTCTTGTACTTGACCAGCCAATCCTGTGCTACTCGTCCAGCCTTCCAGAAGTAGGTGTGGGGCTCCGTGGGTCATCTGCCCATGGCGGAGAATTGTGGCCAGCACAACCCCGGGAAACCTTTAGGTCAGTCAGTGAGGGGGATCCCTGGGTCCAACAGAAGAGCCACCCTCCCTCCTAATGGACAGAGAGAGCTGCCCTTTCCTTCCAGCCTAGAAAATACCTGTTCCTTTGCTTCTCTATCTTGAAATCCAGCTTTCTCAGGGCTTTGCAGGCTCAGGTCTCCCATGATGTCAGCTGCCATTTGTAGGTTTGGCTCCAGGGGTAATGGGGCACCCTACCATTCCCATGCCTGCCTGAGATGCCCTCACGCCCTCCAGGGCAGCTGCCCTCTGAGAGGCAGCAGGGAGACTCACTGGGTGTTTCTCTATCTGGGGCTTCCTGAACACTCCATGGCACTCCCCATCTCACTGTTCCCCGCCCCATGAGAAAATGTTCCTGGAGATGGGAACAGCTATCTCCGAGATAATTGCCTAATTAGGGGAAAATTACTTAAATTTCAGCAGCAGCAGCCCTGCACTCTTCTGGCCATAAAAGCCTCTAATCCTAGCTCCCTGAGAGAGGAGATCTCTGCCCACACTGTGTTCACAGCTTCTTCTCCAGGGGGAGGTGTCAGGGGCCTTTTACACATGCACTCATACTCACACACACACACACACACACACCGCCCTCACCAGCAGCGGAATTGGGCTCTGTTATACACTGGAAAGTTTGGGCTTTTATTGAAGATGAGAGGTAACGCATGCCCTAGACTAAATATCTGTGGCCCCTCCAACTCATATAGTGAAGCCCTAAGCTCCACCTCATGCTTGGAGATGTGGCCATTAGGAGGTGATCAGGGTTAGATGAGGTCACTCAAATGGGGACTCACGATTAGTGTCCCTAAATCCCCCCATATCTCTCCTCTCTGTGTGCGGACACGGTGAGAAGGTGACTGTCTACAACCCAGGAGAAAGAAGACCCTTACCAAATGCCACAGCGCTGCCACTTTGATCTCAGACTCCAGCCTCCAAAACACTGAGTGATCAGTATCTGGTTTTGAACCCTGGGCCCATAGCATTTTGTTAAGCAGCTAAACTCGGAAAGCACATTTTCTGTAAAGGGCCTGATTGGAAACATTTTATCACAGTCCCTACCACACCTCCTCAGCTGGCCAGCACCATGGAGCAGTGCCCTGGACATAGATGTGTACAGCTATGTGTACACCCAGGTATACGCTTCCTTCCTGCCCTTGTTGATGGATAAGTGTGGGGAGCGGGAGCCTCACAGAAGGGCAGCTTAAAGTAAGAAATTAATACAGCATATATCTGGTCCAGTAATACATTGACTCACTCTAGTGAGAATATACATGTATGTATAAATGCATAGGTTTGTGTCTTTTATATATTAATTTTTGGGCAGCTACCCCTCGTCTCCTTTATTTTTACCAGGTGAGGGAGGCTGGTCACCGTGGTCTTCCACGATCCTGGCTCCATCCATGTTGTGCCTGCCAACTCTTTCTGCTAAATTCTTGTTATTGTGTTACCCGGTACCTTCCCGGGGTTTGATTTCTCTTTCTTTACCTTTGTCTTTTCTGAGTCTAACTACATAGGCAGAAGCTGCCTTTTACTGAGATTTCCTATTAATTTCTTTAATAAAGCTGAACAAGGCCCTATTTTATTCTTTTTCCGCCTACAACCCCCTTATTACAACAGTACTGACATTAG
Source organism: Cavia porcellus (assembly GCF_034190915.1). Taxonomy (NCBI): domain Eukaryota; kingdom Metazoa; phylum Chordata; class Mammalia; order Rodentia; family Caviidae; genus Cavia; species Cavia porcellus. The sequence goes on from NW_026947515.1 coordinate 25,056,113, forward strand.
CTGTGTTCCAAGAACACAAGAACAGGTGACGAGCAGACCTGGGCCTTGAACTAGAATCTGCTGATGCTGTCCAAGATGCAGCTGGTGGGACTGAGGCCAGGGTCCTCCTCGAGATGGGTGACAATCTCCAGGAGCCTCCCAGTTCCTCCACAGGCCTGGTGGGGTTTCTGTGCTCAGCTGCAAGGCTGTCACAGTTACTGACCCAGTTTAAGGGGGATAATGGTTCTTGTTAAGTGTTCTCCGGCCAGGGATTGAGCTCTCAGCTTTCTACTTTCTCAGCTCCATATTGATAATCTTGTTATCCAATGGAGAGATGGATGGACCATCCACAGAAGCTGTTTCCAGGTTCTTGGTATCCTGAGCAAAGAACTGAGTTGGACATTCAGAAAGAGTGGCCGGAGTAAGATTTATTAAAAGCAAGAGTGCACTCCTCTGGGTGGGAGCAAGCCACCCAGAGCTCTGAGAAGAGCTCAGGTCCTAACGGGCAGGCCCAGGTCTCCTAAGGTCCTGGGATTACAGAGGATCCACAGCTGGGGACAGACAGGAGTCACGGCCCAGTGGGCTCTCTGACTCGGGCTACCCATCAGGAAGGAGAATTTTTAACCATGTAAGGTTTTAAAGGAGCTTTCAAGGCATCCAAAGGCCTGGTGCTTAGGCAGGGTGAAAAGCGTGACAAAGATGATCAGATCTACTTTTGCTTTTGTGAATGCCCGGGTTCGGGGTGAAGCAGCCTTTCTCTGTTGGTTTCCGAATGTTTTGACACAGTCAGCCTTGCCCATCCTGTCTGGTTTCTCAGTCCTCACTGCACAGCTTTCTGTGTTTTACTCGTCCTTGTCCTTCCTACTTCCGTCTTTGTTCTCCCTTCCCAGAGTCACGGGGCTCTACGTGGGACGGTGCAGGTGAAACCGAACCTAGCTGCTGTCCAAGCTGCCAGCGTCTGGGAGTGAGCTGAGGCTCAGGTCTGGATCTTGCAGGAGGACTTAGGAGGCCTCTCTCCTCTTCCCCCAACTTTGCTACGGTGCTAGCTCACTGCTGATTGCACACCGGGGTGTCTGCTGAGTCTTCTGCAAGATAAGAGAGGACACAGTGGAACGCCGCAGGGACCGGGGTCCTCTATCTGTTGCCCTGCTCCCCTGACAGCCAGGAGGTGGCCTGGGCAAGCGCCTCACCCCTTCTTGTGTTCCTATGTCCTTCCAGCCTTTTCTGGGCAAGGAGGGGCCAATTCCAAAGCTGACCACAGGACGCGCTGGAGAGCAAGGGCAGGGTCACATGGTCTCCAAGGAGGGTCCTGCCAAATGTGTTCATTTTCAATCTACTTTCTAATCCACTTCCCGCTTAACCCCCTAAATCCCTAAATATCACCCAGCCAGAGACATTCCCCTGCCCCCTGGAAACCCAAGGATCCTCCTCTAAAATCACCATGGGCTTGGAAGGAAGGCTGGCCTGAAAGGAGTGGTCAGTGTTATGTGACTGGGCTTTAAAATGAGGTGTCCAGGCTAATATTCCTGCCAGAAGAGTCAGTCATGTCCACATCCAGCCCCAACTACAAAATTCAAAGAGAAATGGGGGGTGAGGGTGGAAGCCCCAGCAGTGGCTATGGGCAGGAGAATAAAGCAGCATGGATCCCAGGGGAACTGAAGGATGAGTGTTTAGAAAATGAGAAAAGCAGAGCCTTTCAGAGCTGGATCCTGGGGGCTCAGAGACCAGCGCACTCTGGGAAAGGATGAATCGCTGCACTGAGCCCTGGGGCTTCTGGGAGTGTGGTTGCAGCCAGGAATAATCATGCTTGGATGTGAACTCTGGACGGGGATGAGCAGGGACTGGGCCAAAGGAAGTGTTCGTGCACATTAATGAGTGGTCAGAGACAGGAATTAGGTCTACCCAAGAAGTGTGTGCCTAACGTGGGCCCACACTATGCCAGACTCCCCTAGGTCATGGTTAAGTATGTTGTGTACTTTGACTGACTGAATGGGTCCGCATGGAGAGCACACAGCAGAAAAAAGAATGGGACTCCTCTGAGGCAGGGACAGGCGTGGGGTGGAGAAAGCACCTGAAGTCATCCCTGCACCAGAAAATGGGTGAGGAGGTGAGGCTCTTCCATTGGCTCATCTGGCCCTAACAGCCCTTGCCAGATCCTGGATGGTGGCCAGACGCCAAGAAGAGCAACTGGTTGTGGCTCTGCTTGAGGTTGATTCTCCGTCCATCCCAGGAGATGTCACCCACCTGCAGGGGTCCAACCAGGCCGAGGACTCCAGGGCCGGTTCATGCAGGAGCTGTTCACTGGTGCACTAGTCCTGAGGGAGGCTGTCTATTTTCACGTCTGGATTATGAATCAGGGGCCAGCAACAGCGTGCTTTAAGCTATCCAGACCCAAGAACCAGATCTGTCCCACCTGCACTAGTACTGGACCTGATCTGCTGCTGCATTCACGAACCTGGCAGGCTTCCGGTCTCCAAATCCAGGCCCTGGAGCTGTGCTGCCCGCCCAATTCCCCAGCCCTCTTGTCGGAGGCAGGGGTGCTAACAGGGTCCGGAACTCTCACCACAGCCCCACCATCTGGCTCCTGCCCTGTTCCCTTGGCACTTCAGCCATGCTAGGGGGTCCCATTTCCAGTTTTGCTGCTTGGCACTTCCTTGGGTTTCAGCTCCTCTGAGATTGTGTCATGATTCTGCCCCCTGCTCCCCATGCCTGGGCCTTGTCATGCTGCTCTTCCAAGCCTGCCTCTCTTTATTATTCATGTTCTTTCCACTTCTTTCCATCTGGGCTCATTGCTCCTTGTTCCTCGTTTGCTAACATAGTGGTCCCTGGACCAGCAGCAGGTCCTGGCACCTGGTTAGTTATAAGTGCAGCCCAGACCTGCTGAATTGGAAATGCTCAGGGCAGAGACCAGTCACCTGCTCCCACAAGCCCTCTGATGCCATCACGGTTGATAATCAGTGTCCAGGATATCCTCTCTAAAGAGTTCAGAAGGTTCTTTCTAAAGCCAGCCTGAGAGCTTTCAATCTCCTGCCTAACACCAGTGAAATTTCCTCTTGCCTTCAGAATTAATTTTTTAAGCACACAATTTGAGGCCTTTCTGCATTGTGCTTTCCCTAACCAGGGTATTTTCTTTAACTACTGAAGGTCCCGCGCAAACATGGGCTCACGCTTCTCTGTGCTTGGAGTCCCTGGGTCCCCACTCTGCTGAGCGTAGGTTAGCAAACTGTAATGACTTGAAACATACAGATTGTTCCCATCCATAGAGAGGCTCAGAGGGACAAATAAATAGCACCATAGTCCTAGTGCTAACTACCAAAAGTAGTAGTTGCTCATAAGTATCTGCCAGGGGCAGGAATGACTATGACCTCCTACAGTCTCTCTCTGAAAACCCACCTTCATCTCAGCCACCCCATCAGGCTCTGTTTCTTCACTACCTGACAGGTTGCCTGGGTGCTTGGGGCCTTCTAGGGGCCTTCTTGGCCCCTCCCTTCTCCTGCAGACTCTTCTAGGTCAGGGCCCCTAGAGACCAAACATCATGTAGGAAGAGCTGAGAAAAGGGCCTGCCTGGGGCACCATCAGGCCAGCAAGAGTCTGTTCCCATCCCAGCTAGGGGCAGCTTCAGGATCTCTTTCAAGTGTCTTCAAATGGTTCAGTCAATCCCACTTAACAGGGAGAAGTGTTGCATGGACTCTGCTTGACTATAGCCACCCTTCCGGGACTTGACCTCAGGCTGTACAGCAAGATTTTATGGTAATTATTTAATCATTTATAGATTTAGCCTGCTCCTCCCCCAGTAGAATTAGCCTCCAGATCATGCCTGCTTATACCAGCATTAAAATGGGCTTGTGTTCCTTGTGTACATGGCAGCTGATGACCAGGCAACCAGAGATGAGGTGCACAAGCGTTTCCAGGAGCTGTCGGACTTCTGCAGTGGCACTGGAGTGCCACTAATTAATCTAAGTAATGCCTAGGGGTGGCTCTTAGGCCTCCTTAGGTGTGTGTTTGGAGTACAGAGCAGACCTAGTGCTGATGTCAGGTGCGGGATGAGGAGTGCCAACCCTCCTGGGAAGGGATTTACAGGGCCCCTGTTTGTTTTGTCACTGCCCTTGAGGAGCTGGCCTAGACCCTTCCTACCTCAGCCCCTTGAAAGTCCAGCTCTGGAGACCAGGGGAGTGGGAAGGGAGTGTGTGGCTGGTGTCTCTGCACCCTCTTGCCTCTGGCAAGTCCAATTTTGTTCCATTTATTCTCAACTGTGGTTTAAGCACATTCACACTGACCCCCAGGACATACTCCACACAGAGAGAGCCAGCAGGGCTCCCTTTAGAAAAAGGCAATCTGCCCTCTTCCCCTATGCTCAGTTTCCCTGCCATTCGCCCTCCTGGAGACAGACACCCCAAGTCCTCTTCAGTACCGACGTAACACTGGCCTGCTTTATCCTTTCTCAAGCCCTGCTCAGGTCGCCTAGCAACCCTGACAGACGGCCAGCCTGGCCAATCACCTGTGGCTGCGGACACCCACCTGTCTGGATGGAGTCAGCCAATCAAGCACTGCCCCACCTGCCCTGCTCCGCCTTCCTCAAGTCCCTGAAAAGACTGCGCAGTGACCAGCGTTTCTCACCTCAGCCTTTGCTCCTTACCGAGGCCGTTCTGCGGCTTAATCTGTGACATTTAACATAAATAGTTTTCTATTCCCAGCTGACCTTTAATGGCTTTTATCATCAGCTGCGGTTGCTGGCCGCCGTCCAGGAGCTGCTATCTGTTGTCTCGGTCCATTCAGACAGAGCAGCCAAGGAGCGCCCACGGTGTCCACCACGTGAAGCCGGGGCCCCTGGAGATGCGCGCTAGCCTTGCGCTTGCCACTCTCGGGCCGGAAATATCGCTCCGTGTTTCAATTAGAATTAGTGAGGAAGCCAGTTATTAAGCGGTTAGTTATTATGGTAATGGAGACACTTCACATTAACTGGGGCAGGCGGCGTGCCTGCCCCTAATGGCCACGCTGGAGCTCCTAATCCCCGCTTGATGCTGTGCTGTGCCTGGGCCAGGAGAGCAGTGGAAGGGAGACAGACAGGAAGACAAATTGCACCCCCCTGCCTAAACCTGTCCACGGGAAGTGAGGTGCTACAGTGACATCAACAGACGCCACCTGAAATCTCATGTCGTGTCTCCACAACCTCGGAAACAAGAGTCACCGTCAAGACCGGTGCCCATTTCCCCTGTGCCCAGTGCCTTTCCTCCCTGTCATAGATAAATGCCCTGTCATTGCAGAAAGGGTTCAGAAGACTCTTTCAGAGGTTTGCTGTGTTTGGTTTGCTTTGGTTTGTGCTCTTGGGGATGAAACCAAGGGCTTCACGCTACAGACCCTATTTATTACTGAGCCACACCCCAGCCCTCAGAAGTTTAGGTTTTGGTAAAGGCTCTGCAAATACTGATGGTGCAGATTGGTGACAAAAGACCCCTTAGGCTAGAGGGCAGGGAGGCAGGACTCTGCCAAAAGACCTGGACAAGTCAAATGACCTATGGGAACTCCAGCACCTCCCTGCATAGTATCTGGAGCACAGAGCACACCCACATCACACAGGACAGTGTACTGCAGCAGTAAGTCCGGATGATAGTCCAGTGTCTTGGCATCAAAGGCCTGGGCCAGGGCCTATCCGGGTCTATATGGGGCCTTGGAACGGAGGATCCTTCTTCCTGCTGTGAAGACACTTTCTGAGGGCCTGTTGGTCTTGCTTTCAAATGCTCTCTCTGACCATGCCTCTCCCCTCCCTGCACCGGTTGTGGGGAGCATGGGTACCCTGTAGCCACAGGCAGAGCTCATCATTCAAGTTCCAGCTTTTTCCACCCTTGTGACCCGGGCTAGTCAGGGAGCCCCTGAGCCTCAGTTTCCCTAGCAGATGACATCGTGGGGGTTGACAGTGGATGCAAGGAAAGCAGGAGGCCAAGTGTGCGGTCCTTCAGCAGAATGATTGCTGCTACTATTTTAAAGACCCTGAGAAGGAAAAAAGAGAAACAGCAGCCCACAGTGGCTTCCTTCTCCAAAAGCTCTGACAGGTATTTAAGGAGGGGAAAAAAGATGGGGAGACCAGAGGTGTGCTTGTCTCCACCAGAATGAGGATAAGGATGGACAGCAAAGGAGAGAGAAGAACCAGAGGAGGAGGGAAATGAAGGAGGAGAGAAGGGAGGGGAGAGAGGGTAAAATAAAGGAGAGGAGGCAGGGAAAGGAGAGGAGTGAACACCCTAGATCTGGAAGGGCCCGGGTGGGGTGTGAGGAGGCAGGCTCAGGGGTGCTTAATTTGTTTTCTTCTACTGGGCTGTACCAACAAAAGAAACCAATCTGAGGAACCCAGATGAGGCAGCTGAGATGCAATGCTGATGCACAGCTCCGGCCCGGGCAAATTATCTTTCTAACGGCTGCCTTAGTGCCATAAGCACCCTCTTAATGCAGCTCTGGTCCTTGGGGCAAGGGCTGCTGGAGAGCCTCCTTGGTTTGATTCCTTTAATCTTTGACACCACCCGTCATGCAGGTGTATATAATTAAGAAACACGGTACCTTCCCAAAGTCCCAGTTGTTTATAGATTGCACCATGAGAGCAGGCACTGCTCTGGCAACCAGGATGGGACAAGCTCTTAATTGGTTTACTTGCTTCTCTTGAAGACTGTCCTGTTTTCCTATGGATGAGGCTCCTGCCCAGACCACAGGGAATGCCTCTCTAGAAAGGCAATGGGACATTCCCTCGGGCCGCCTACGTTAGAGCAGGGACCCTGCCCTGATGCTGTTTGGAAGGCATTGTGTTGGCCAGTGAGTCCCGATCCACCAAGCAGTAGCCTGAGAATATCCTTGCCTGCTCCTTGGAGCTCCTTGTGACTGGGTCAACCCTGGCCCTTACAGAACTGGCTGCACACACATATCTGAGCCCTGAGCCCAGATCCCTAACTCTCTACAAAGCATCAGCTGCAGAGATCAGGGAGATAGCCACCCCACCAGGGTAGGGCTCTCCTTGCCCCGATGGACAGGACCAATCTTTTGTTTTCCACATTCTTTGGGCAGCCAAAGAGTGCCATGAAGACTTCAAGGACAGAGAGAGGCAGAGGAGATGGAGAAGGCAGGGTAGAGCTTGGAGCTTGGAGAGGAGGCAAGACACCAGCCAACCATTTGGACCCCAAGTAATGTGGATATGGGCTGCCACTGCTTAATCCTGCATAATTTCAGACAGGGCTGCCTCCCAGAAGAGGCTCTCACCTCCTTCTCCCCCACACCCCAACCTGTCCCTGACTGTGCAAGCATCTTTCCCCCATCTCCTGGTGGCTGGGGAGTCCATGGATGAGGGTGGCCACATTCCCCTCCTCCAGGCCAGTGCCTGCTCAGTGGTCCCTGCTTGCTGAGTCGAAAGCTGATGAGGAGCCTATATCTGACCCCACAGATGAAAGCAGCAGAACTCTGCTGCAAAGTATGAGGCTGATCAGAGCAGAGGGCGGGAGGAGGAGCTCTGTGAGGAAGCTGCGTGCAGGGAACCTGACCCAGGCTGGGTTTGCTTGACTACTCTGCCAGGCCTAGGAGGCGCTGGCTAGGCTGTGCGGACAGGGCGCCTTCTCTAGAGTCTGCAGGATTCTAGGAAGCTGCATGGCTTTTTGATGATCTGTCCAGCTCCAAAATCTGAAAGTTTCAGGAAACAGTTCTCTGTGGCCATGGGCACAGTCCTAACCTCTCTGCCTGCTTGCTCATTTGCAAAGTAGAGGAATAAAGGAATACCGGACTCATGTGAAGGGTTTCAAATGGAGATGAGAGGGTGTGGCCCATGGCAACTATGCAAGGTGTGGTCCATCGTGGCTCCAGGAAGCTGTGAGAGAAAGCATCTCCAGTCCCAGCCCAGCCAGCAGAGTCTGGCCTGCTCTGCAGCATGTGCTGGGGACTACAAAGCACACACAGCACGTGCTTCGAGAGGACTGTGGGGTCTTTCTCATCCTTTGTTAAGTCTCAGATGTTTCATAGGACCAATATTGGTAAATAGTGTCACTTTTTAAGAAAGGAAATTAGAGCTGATTTCAGGTGATTCCTGTCAGCCCATCGCCCCTACAGGTGTATCCTGGCATGCTTTCATATTACAGTATGATTCACCTGCACAAAGACCCATTCAGCACATGTCCTTTGGGGATGGTCACTGAGCAGACTCACCTCTCATGCAAAAGTAGCCCTGCCCATCATGCCTCCAAGAGGCCGGCTCTGTGTTACCCAGGGTATCCATATCATTGCTGGGCTACTCTTGTTCCAGAAAGTTTTTCTTTAGGTTATCCAGAGAGGTGACTCCCCGATATCCCACCCAAGAGCCCTCATTCTGCATCTTTAACAGTAATTCTGTATTAGTTTCTTGCGTCTGTTGTGGTCAACTGTCACAAACTGGAGTACTCCACACTCCAGAAATTGATTCTGCCAGTTGTGGAGGCCAAAAGTCCAAAACCAAGGCATCAAAGGGGCTGGACTATCTGGGTCTCACTGGGGGTGCCTCCTGGCCTCTTCCAGCTCTTCTGGGCTTTGTCTTCACCTGGCCTCCCCCCGCCTTGCTCCCATCCTTAGCTTTTCCCTTATGACACCTGCTGTGGGATTTCGGGCCCTCCCTACATCCGAGATGATCATACTTTGAGATCCTTCGCTTTTCCATATAAGGCCACATTTGCCGATTCTGGCAAGCTAGAGCTTCATAAGGGTTTACTTTTTTTTTTTTTTTTGGAATCATCTTTTTTTTAAATTTTATTTAAGGAGAAAAAAGAAAAAAACAGAAAAAGGGTAAAAGTTATACAGAATTTCAGAAAAAATAAACAGTAGGAAATCACTAATTACATATTGTCATCTTAGAAATAGTTGTTGAAGTTACAAAATTAAAGCATATAGAGGGGACTTTCAAACAGTGAGACTGCAAACAGTTTTGTTCAATGATCCAACAAAACTCAGTAATATGGTTACCTATCTTATACACTTAAATATATATGCAGTTATATCTTTTAGAGAACTTTCTTTTCCTTTCTTTTGTACAATGACTATTACATATTTTGGGTTTTATTACTCCCACAGTTCTTATTACTTTTTTTTTTTCTGAAGAAAGTAAAACCAAATGTGACATACCAGGACAGAGTCAGTCAAATCAAAAGGATGAACATAATAGATAATGTAAAAACATAATACAAGGTGATCAACAATGGTTACCATAATGCCTCTTGTTATCTTAAAAAAGAATTGCCTATATCATCAGTTATAATAAAATTGAACAAAACAGTAAAGAATAGGACCAATAAAACCAAAACATTGGAGACATTAGAGGACTTCAAAAGAAGATAACAGTTAACCAGAATGGGCGTCACAATGAATCTTATTGTCTTCATAGTTGTTGCCTAGACTTTCAAACTTGGTACTATGAAGCATAACAGAATAGAGGAAAATCAGTCAAAACAAGATGGTGGGAGCAATACAGGGTTTCAAATCAAGTTAATAGGAAATCAAAGTGTGTTACCATAATGTATCCTGCTATTTTTATTTATTTTTATTAATTAAAAGGATAAAAATGAAAAAGTAGATAATAAAAAGGAGATTGAGATAAAAAAAAAAAAAGAGGGCATAACAACAAAACAGCGCAGGTCAAAACATAGCCATTTAAGCAAAATAGTGTTTCACCACAAGATAATCTCGACATAATAGTAGTTACAATAGTGTCTCTTTCCTTAAAATCTTTGGGTATAACTTCGTATACTGTAGCATCAAACATATCAAGACAATGTAAAACCATTCAAGAGAATGACAGTATTACAGGGTATTTAGAACCAACTAACAGAAAATGAACAATGGTTTCTGTATAATCTCCTTGTTTATAAAAGTTTTTGTTTATATGATCACATATAATAAAACCCAATAAGATCCAACCTGTTAAGACTGATGGAGAGAGAAGAATAAAAGCTTGACGGGATTTCAAAGCAAGATGATACTAAATCAGTACTAGCTATTACGACGTCTTGTTTTCTCCAAAATGGCTGTTCCTACCATCTAACCTTCCCTTGTCTCATTTCTGTTGAGCTCTTTTTTTGTCATTAGCTGTCAGTTTGTCTTC